>NC_085929.1:13025603-14275603 GCF_028885655.2 Pongo abelii | reverse complement strand
ATGTGAAATGGAATGGAATTGAATGTGGAATGGAATGGAATTGAATGTGGAATGGAATGTATTTGAATGTGGAAAGGAATGTGGAAGAGAATGCATTGGAATGTGGAATGGAACTTAATGGAATGTGGAATGGAAAGTGGAATGGAATGTGGAAAGGAATGGAGCGCAATATGGAATGGAATGTGGAATAGGGTGAGTAATGGAATGTGGAAAGGAACGGAATGGAATGTGGAATGGAACGGGAAATGGAGTGTGGAATGGAATGCAATGGAATGTGGAATGGAATGTGGAATGGAAGGTGGAATGGAATGTGGAATGTAATGTGGAATGTATTGGAATGGAATATTAAATGGAATGGAATGGAACAAGTAATGGAACGTGGAATGGAATTGAATGGAACGTGGAATGGAATGTGGAATATAATGTGGAAAGTATTGGAATGTGGAAAGGAATGGAATGGAATGTGGAAAGGAAGGGAATGCAAGGTGACATTGAATGTCAATTGAAATGTGGAATGGAATGGAATGGAACATGGAATGGAATGGAATAGAACGTTGAATGGAATGTGAAATGAATGTGGTATGGAATGTAATTGAATATGGAACGGAATGGAATGGATTCAGGAATGGAATTAAAAATGGAATGTGGAATGGACTGTGGAATGGAAAGGAATGGAATGTGGAATGGAATGGAAAGGATTCTGAATTGGAATGGGGAATGGAATGTGGAATGGGAGGTGGAACGGAATGGAACGGAATGTGGAATAGAACGTGTAATGATGTGGAATGGATCGTGGAAAGGAACTTTGAATGGAACTAGGAATTGAACGTGGAATGTAATGTGTAATAGAAGGTACAATGGAATGTGCAATGGAATGTGGAATGGAATGTGGAATGGAACGTGGAATGGCATGTGCAATGGTATGAAATGGAATGTGGATTGGAATGTGGAATGAAATTGAATGGAATGTGGAATGGAATGTGGAATGGAATGTGGAATGGAATGGAATGAAATATGGAATGGAAAGTGGATTGGAATTGAATGGAATGTGGAATGGACTGGAAAGGTATGTGGAATGGAATATGGACTGGAAGGCATTCTAATGTATTCCTTTCCATTGAATGTATTCTATTCCATTGAATGCATTCCATTCCATTGAATGTATTCCATTCCATTGAATGCTATGGAATGGAATGTGGAATGGAATGGAATGAAATGTGGAATGGAATGCAAAATGGAACGTGGAAAGGAATGTGGAATGGAATGGAAAGGAATGTTGAATGGAATGGAATGGAATGTGGAAGGGAATGTGAAATTGAATGTGGAAAGGAATGTGGAATATAATATGCAATGATGTGGAATGGCATCTGGAATTGAATGGAATGGAATGTAGAATGGAATGTGGAATGGAATGTAATTGAATATGGAAGGGAATGGTATGGATAGAAGAATGGAATGTGGAATGGAATGTGGAATGGATTGTGGAATGGAATGGAATGGAAGGTGGAATGGAATGTGGAATGGAATGTGGAATGGATTGTGGAACGGAATGGTAAGTAATGTGGAATGGAACATGTAATGGTATAGAACGGAACGTGGAATGGAACGTTGAATGGAAATAAGAATTGAACGTGGAATGTAATGTGGAAAGTAAGGTACACTGGAATGTGGAATGGAACATGGAATGGAATGTGCAATGGAATGTAATGGAATGCAGAATGAAATGTGGAATGCAATGTGGAATGGAATGTGGAATGGAATGCAATGAAATGTGGAATGGAAAGTGGATTGGAATTGAATGTAATGTAGAATGGAATGGAATGGAATGTGGAATGGAATGTGGACTGGATTGCATTGGAATGTGGAATGGATTGTGGAATGGAACTTGGAAAGTAATGTGGAAAGGAATGCAATGGAATGTGGAATGGAATGTGGAATTGAACATGGAATGGAATGTGAAATGGAACGTGGAATGGAATGTGCAGTGGAATGTGGAATGGAACGGGGAATGTAATGGACTGGAACGTGTAATGGCACGTGGAATTTAATGGATGGAAGTTGGAGTGGAACGTGGAATGGAATGTGGAATGGAATGTAGAATGGAATGGAAAGGAAAATGGAATGGATCGTAGAATGGAAAGTGGAATTGAATGTGGAATGGAATGGAATGCAATGTGGCTTGAAAGGCAATGGAATGTGGAATGGAATGCGGAAAGGAATCGAATGGAATGGCATGTGGAAAGGAATGGAATGGAATGTGGAATGGAGAGAATGGAATGTGGAATGGAATGGAATGGTATGAAATGTAGAATGGAATGGAATGCAACGGAATGGAATGTGGAATGGAATGGAAATTAGTGTGGAATGCAAAGGAATGGAATGCGAATTGGAAAGGAATGGAACGTGGAATTGAATGGAATGTAATGGAATTGAACGTGAAATGAACGTGGAATTGAAGGTGAAAGGGAATGTGGAATGGAAAGTGCAACGGAATTAAATAGAACATGGAATGGAAGGGAATGGAATGTGGAGTGGAATGGAATGAAAGCTGGAATGGGACGTGGAATGGAACTTGGAATGGAACGTGGAATGGAATGTGGAAGGAATGTAGAATGGAATGGAAAAGAATGTGGAATGGAACTTAATGGAATGCAGAATGGAATGTGGAATGGAATGGAATGGAAAGTGGAATGGAATGATGAATGGAATGGAATGTGGAATAGAATGGAATTTAATGGTATGGAATCTGGAAACTAATGAAAGGGAAAGTGGAATGGAATGTGGAATTGAAAGTGGAGTGAAATGTGGAATGGAATGCAACGGAATGTGGAATGGAAGGGAATGTAATGTGAAATGGAATGTGGAATGGATTGGAATGAAATGGAATGGAATGTGGAATGGAATGGAATGGAATGGAATGTGTAATGGAAAGTAATGGAATGTGCAATGGAATGGGATGATATGGAATGTGGAATGGAATTTAATGTAATGAAAAGTAAAGTGGAATGCAATGGAATGGCATGTGGAAGAGAATGGAATGAAACGTGGAATGGAATGGGAAATGGAATGTGGAATGGAATGTGGAAAGGAAGGTGGAATGGAACAGACTGGAACGTGGAGTGGAACGTGGAATGGAACGTGGACAGCAAAGTGGAATAGAACATGGAATGGAATGAAATGGAATGTGGAATGGAACGGAATGCAAGGTGGAATCAAATGTGGAATGGAATGGAATGCAATATGGAATGGAATGTGGAACGGAATGTGGAATGCAATGGAACGAAATGTGAAATGGAATGGAACGGAATGTGGAATGGAATGTGGAATGGAATGTGGAATGGAATGGAATGGAATGTGGAACGGAATGTGGAATGGAATGTGGAATGGAATGGAATGGAATGTGGAAGGGAATGTGGAAGGGAATGTGGAATGGAATGGAACGGAATGTGAAATGTTACGGAATGGACTGTGGAATGGAATGTGGAATGGAATGGAAAGGAATGTGGAATGCAATGTGGAAAGGAATGCGGAATGGAATGGAATGGAATGTTGAATGGAATGTGGAATGGAATGGAATGGAATGTGGAATGGAATGGAATGTAATATGGAATGTAAATGGAATGGATTGAGGAATGGAATTAAAAATGGAATGTGGAATGGACTCTGGAATGGAAAGGAATGGAATGTGGAATGGAAAGTTGAATAGAATGGAAAGGACTGTGGATTGGAATGGGGAATGGAATGTGGAATGGGACGTGGAACGGAATGGAATGGAATGTGGAATGGAACGTGTAATGATATGGAATGGATTGTAGAATGGAACTTTGAATGGAACTAGGAATTGAACGTGGAATGTAATGTGAAATGGAAGATTCAATGGAATGTGCAATGAAATGTGGAATGGAATGTGGAATGGAACGTGGAATGGCATGTGCAATGGAATGAAATGGAATGTGGATCAGAATGTGTAATGAAATTCAATGGAATGTGGAATAGAATGTGGAATGGAATGGAATGAAATATGGAATAGAATGTGGATTTTAATTGAATGGAATGTGTAATGGAATGGAAAGGAATGTGGAATGGAAAGTGGACTGGAATTCATTGGAATGTATTCCTTTCCATTGAATGTGGAATGTGGAATGTGGAATGGAATGGTAAGGAATGTGGAATGGAACGGAAAAGATTGTGGAATGGAATGGAATGGAATGTAATACGAAATGAAATGTGGAATGGAACGTGGAACGGCATGAAATGGAACATTAAATGGAATGGAATGGAACGTGGAATGGAACGTGGAATGGAATGGAATGGAACGTGGAATGAAAAGTGCGATGGAACGTAGAATGGAATGTGGAATGGAATGTGGAATGGAATGGAATGAAATGTGGAATGGAATAGAAAGTAATGTGCAAAGGAATATGGAATGTAATGTGGAATGGAACGCAATGGAATGTGGAATGCAATGTGGAATGGAACGTGGAATGGGAAATGAAATGGAATGGAATGGAACCTGGAATGGAATGAAAAGGAAAGTGGAATGGAATGTAGAATGGAATGGAATGGAAAGGAATGTGAAATGGTATCTGGAAAGGAATGGGAAATGGAACGTGGAAAGTAATGTGGAATGAAATGAAATGGATCATGGAATGGAACGTGGAATGGAATGTGGAATAGAATGGAATAGAATTTGGAATGGAATGTGGAATGGAATGGAATGTAATTTGGAATGGAATGTGCAATGGAATGGAATGGAATGTGCAAAGGAATGTGGAATGGAATGTGGAAAGGAATGCAATGGTATGTCAAATGGAATGTGAAAAGCAATGTGAAATGGAATGTGGAAAGAAATGTGGAACAGAATGGAAAGAACGGTGTAATGTAATAGAAAGGAACGTGGAATGGAACGTGGAATGGAACGTGGAATGGAAAGTGGAAAGGAAACTTGGAAAGGAATGCAATGGAATGTGGAAGGGAATGTGCAATGGAAAGTGGAATGGAACGTGGAATGGAATGGAATGAAATGGAATGGAACGTGGAGTGGAATGTGGAATGGTTTGGAATGGAATGTTGAATGGAATGTGAAATGCAATGCGGAATGTAATGGAATGGAATGTGGAATGGAACGTGGAAATGAATGGAATGGAAAGTAGAATGGAACGTTTAATGGAATGGAATGAAACGTAGAATGTAACGTGGAATGGAACATGGAATGCAAAGTGGAATGGAATGTGGAATGCAACGTGCAATGGAATGTGAAATGTAATGGAAGGGAATGTGGAATGGAATGTGCAATGGAAGGTGGAATTGAATGGAATTTAATGTAGAATGGAATGTATTGGGTTGTGGAATAGAATGTGGAAAGGAATGGAATGGAATGTGGAATGGAATGTGAAATGGAATGTCGTAAGGAATGTGGAATGGAATGGAATGGAAAGTGCAATGGAATGTGGAATGGAGTGTGGAATGGAAAATGGAATGGATTGGAATGGAATGTGGAATGTAATGTAGCATGGATCGCAAAATGGAACGGAATTGACTGTGGAATTGAACGTGGAATGAAATGGAATGGGACATGGAATGGAATGTGGAATGCAAAGTGGAAGTTAAAGGAATTGAACGTTAAAATGAATGTGGAATGGAATGTGGAAAGGAATGGAATGGAATGTGGAACTGAAAGCGGAATGGAATGTGAAATGGAAAGTGGAATGAAATGGAATGGAATGGAATGTGGAATGGAATAGAATGCAACGTGGAATGGAATGTGGAACGGAATCTGAAATGGAATGTGGAATGGAATGTGGAATGAATGTGGAATGGAACGGAATGGAATGTGAAATGGTATGTGGAACAGAATGGAATGAAATGTGAAATGGAATGTGGAAAGAAATGTGGAATGGAATGTGGAATGGAATGCGGAAATGAATGTGGAAAGAAATGTGGACTGGAACAGAAAGGAATGTGGAATGGAATGTGGAACGGAGTGTGTAATGGAATGTGGAATGAAACTGAATGGAATGTGGAGTGGAATGTGGAATGGAATATGGAATGGAGTGCGGAATGCAATATGTAATGGAACGGAATGCAATGTGAAATGGAAAGTGGAAAGGAATGTGTAATGGAATGTCAAGTGTAATGCAATGGAACGCGGAATTGAACGTGGAACGGAACGGAAAGGATCGTGTAATGGAATGTGAGATGGAATGTGGAATAGATTGTGGAATGGAATGTGGAATGGATTGTGGAATGGAATGGAGTGAAATGTGGAATGGAATGTGAAATGGTGTGGAATAGAATGTGAAATGGAATGTGGATTGGAATTTGGAATGGAAAGTGGAATGCAACGTGGAATGGAAGGTGGAATGGAATGGAATGGAACGTGAAACGGAATGTGGAGTGGAGTGGAATGGAATCTGGAATGGAATATAATGGAATGAGGAATGGAATGGAATGGAATGTGGTATGGAATGTGGAAAGGAAACTGGAATGTAATGGAATGTAATGTGGAATGGAACTTGGAAAGGAATTGAATGGAAGTTGGAATGTAACGTAGAACGGAGTGGAAATTGGATTGGAATGGATAGGAATGGTATGGAAGGAAAAGTGGAATGGAATGGAATGGAATGTGGAATGGAATATGGAATGGAATGGGTTGCAGTCTGAAATGGAATGTGGAATAGAATGGAATGGAAAGTGGAATGGAATGTGGAATGGAATGTAATATGGAACGGAAAGGAATGGAATGCGGAATGGAATGGAATGGAATGGAATGGTATGTGGAATGGAATAGAATGGAATGGAATGGAATGTGGAATGGAATGGAATCGAATGGAATGGAATGTGGAATGGAATGGGGAATGGAAAGGAATGGAATGTGGAGTGGAATGGAAAGGAATGAAATGTGGAGTGGAATTGAATGGAATGGAATGTGGAATGAAATGGAATGCAATGGAATGTGGAATGGAGAGGATTGGAATGTGTAAAGGAACTGAATGGAATGTGGAATGGAATTTGGAATGCAATGGAATGAAATGTGGAATGGTATGTATTGGAATGTGGAATGGAACAGAATGTGGAATGGAATGGAATGCAATGTGGAACGCAAAGGAATGGTATGTGGCCTTGAATGGAATGGAATGTGGAATGGATTTGAATGTGGAATGGAATGGAATGGAATGTGGAATGGAAAGGAATGGTATGTGGCCTTGAATGGAATGGAATGTGGAATGAAATTGAGTGGAATGTGGCGTGGAATGGAAAGGATTGTGGTATTTAATGAAATAGACTGTGGATTGGAATGGAATGCAATGTGGAATGGAATGGAATGGAATATGGAATGGAATGGAATCGAAAGTGGAGCAGTATGGAATGGAATTTGTAATGGAATGTGGAATGGAATGGAATGGAATCTGGAATGCAATGGAATAGAAAGGAATGTGGAATGGAATGGAAAGTGGAATGGAATGTGAAATGGAATGGAATGGATTGGAATGCAATGGGGAATGCAATGGAATTGAATGGAATGTGGAATGGAATGAAATGGAATGTGAAATGGAATGTGGAGTGGAACGGAATGGAATGTGGTATGGAAACTGGAATTCAAAGAGGAATGGAACGTGGAATGGAAAGGAATGAAATGTGAAATGGAAGGTTGAATGGGTGAGAATGGAACGTGGAATGTAATGGAATGGAACGACGAATGGAATGAAGAATGGAATGTAGATTGGAACGTGGAAAGGAAAGTCGAATGGGTTGGAATGGAACGTGGAATGGAATGTGGAATGGATTGGAATGGAATGTGAAATGGAATGGAATGGAATGTGGAATGGAATGGAATGTGGAATGAAATGGAATGCAAAGTGGAATGGAATGTGGAATGGAAAGGAATGGAATGTGACATTGAATATGGAATAGAATGTGGAATGGAATGGAATGGATAGTGCAATGGAATGGAATGGAATGTGGAACGGAATGGGATGTGGAATGGAATGGAATGGAATGGAATGTGGAATAGAATGGAATGGAATGTGGTATTCATTGGAATAGAAAGGAATGGAATCTGGAATGGAATGGAATGGAATTGAATGAAATGTGGAATGGAATGTGGAATGGAATGGGATGCAATGTGGAATGGAATGTGGAATGCAACTGAATGGAATATGGAATGGAATGTGTAACGGAAAGTGGAATGGAGTGGCATGGAATGTGGACTTGACTGGAATGGAATGGAATGAAATGGAATGGAATGTGGAATGGAATGCAATGTGGGATTCAATACAATGCAGTGCAAAGTGGAATGGAATGGAAAGGAATTATATGGAATGTAATTTGGATTGGAATGGAATGGAATGGAATGGAAAGGAATATGGAATGTAATGGCATGCAATTTGAAATGGAATGAGGAGTAGAATGGATTGGAAAGTGGAATGGAATGTGGAACGGAATGGAATGTGGAACGGAATGAAATGGAATGTGCAATGGAATGGAATGGAATGGAAACTGGAATGGAATAGAATAGAATGAAATGGAATGTGGAATGGAATGGAATCAAACGGAATGGAATATGGAATGGAATGGAATGGAATTGGGAATGGAAAGGAATGGAATGTGGATTGGAATGCAATGGAATGAAATGTAGAGTGGAATGGAATGGAATGGAATGCGGAATGGAATGGAATGTGGAATTGAGTGGAATTGAATGTGGAATGGAATGTAGAACAGAATGGGATTGAATGTGGATAGGAATGTTTAATGGAATGGAATGAAATGTGCAATGGAATGGGATGGAATGTGGAATGGAATGTGGAATGGAATGGAATGTGGTATGGAATAGAATGGAATGTGGAATGGAATGGAAAAGCAAGTGGAAGGAAATGGAATGAAATGGAATAGAATGTGGAAAGGAATTGAATGGAATGTGGAATGGATTGTGGAATGGAAAGTGGAATGGAACGGAATGGAATGTGGAATGGAATGTTGAATGGAATAGAATGGAATAGAATGAAGAATGGAATGTAAAGTGGAACGGAATGGAATGGAATGGAATGTGAAATAGAACGGAATGGAACGTGAAATGGAATGTGGAACGGAATGTGGCATTGAATGGAATGTATAATGGAATGGAATAGAATGTGGAATGGAATGGAATGCAATGGAATGTGGAATGGGATGTGGAATGAAAGGTCGAATGGAATGTTGAATGGAATGTGGAATGGAATGTGGAATGGAATGGGATGTGGAATGGAATGTGTAATGGAATTTAATGAAATGTGGAATGGATTCTTTAATAGAATGGATTGTAATGTGGAATGGAATGTGGAATGGAATGTGGAATGGAATGGAATGGAATGTGGAATGGAATGGAATGGAATGTGGAATGGAATGGAATGTAATTGACTGAGTAATGGAATGGAATGGAATGGAAATTAATGCGGAATGCAATGTGGAACGGAATGGAATGGAATGTGGAATGGAATGGAATGGAATGTACAATGGAATGGAATCGAATGTGGAATGGAATGTAGAATGGAATGGAATGGAATGGAATATGGAATGGAATGCGGAATGGAATGGAATGGAATTGGAATGGCATTTGGAATGGATTGGAATGGACTGTATAATGGAATGCCATGGAATATGGAATGGAATTGAATGGAATTTGTAATGGAATGGAGAGGAATGTGGAATGGAATGCAATGGAATGGAATACAATGTGGCATGGAATCGGGAATGGAAAGTGCAATGGAGAGGAATGGAATGTGTAATGGAATGGAATGGAAGGGAATGGAATTTGTAAAGCAATACGGAATGGAACGTGGAATGGAATGGAATGGATTGTGGAATGCAATGGGATGGAATGTGGAATGGAACGTGAAATGGAATGGAATTGAACTGAATATGGAATGGAAAGAGGAATAGAATGGAATGGAATGTGGTATGGAATGCTTGGAATGTGAAATGGCATGGCATGGAATGGAAGGGAAAGTGAAATGGAATGGAAAGGAATATGGAATGCAATGAAATGGAAGATGGAATGGAATGGAATGGAATATGGAATGGAATGGGATGTGGAGTGGAATGGAAAGGAATTGTGGAAGAGAATGGAATGGAAGGTCGAATGCAATGGGATGGATTGTGGAATGGAATGTGGAATGGAATGGAATTGAATGGAATGTGGAATGGAATGGAATTGAATGGAATGTGGAATGGAATGGAATTGAATGGAATGTGGAATGGAATGGAATGGAATGTAATATGGAACGAAATGGTATTGAATGTGGAACAGATTGGAAAGGAATGTGGAATTGAATGTAGAAGGTAATGGAATTGATTGTGGAATGGAATGTGGAATGGAATAGAATGGAATGCCGAATGGAATGGAATGGAATGTGGAATGGAATGGAATGGAAGGTGGAATGGAATGGAAAGGAATGTGGAATGGAAAGAAATGGAATTTGGAATGGAATGGAATGGAATTTGGAATGGAATTTAAAGGAATGTGGAAGAAAATTGAATGGAATGGAATAGAATGTGGAATGCTATGGAAAGGAATGTGGAATGGATTTTGGAATGGAACGAAATGGAACGTGGAATGGAATGTGGAATGGAATGGAATGGAACGCGGAATGGAATGTTAGGGAATGTGGAACGGAATGTGGAATGGAATGGAACGGAACGTGGAATGGAATGGAATGGAATGGAAAGGAATGTGGAATGGAATGTGGATTGGAATGGAATGGAATGTGGAATGGAATGGAATGGAATGTGCAATGGAAAGGAATTAAAATTGGAATGGATTGTAAAGAATGTTCAATGGAAAGGAATGCAATGTAATGGAATGTAGAATGGAATAGAATGCAATGTGGAATGTAACTTAATGGAATATGGAATGGAATTGAATGGAATGGAATGTGGACTGGAATAGACTGGTTTTGATTGGAATAGAAAGTGGAATGGATTGGAAAGGAATGTGGAATGGAATGGAATAGAATGCAACATGAATCGGAATGGAAGGGAAGGTGGAATGGGATGGAATGGAATGTGGAATGGAATGGAATGTGTAATGGAGTGGAATTGAATGTGGAAAAAATGGAATGCAATATGGAATGGAATGGGATGGAATGTGAAATGGAATGTGTAATGCAATGGGATGGAATGTGGACTGGAATGGAATGGAATGTGGAATGGAATGGAACGGAATATGGAATGGAATGGGATGGAATGTTGAATGGATTGTGCAATGGAATGGGATGCCATGTGGAAAGGAATGTGCAATGGAATGTAATGGAAGTTGGAATGGAAGTTGGAATGGAAGTAGAATGGAATGGAATGGAATGTGGAATGGTAGAGAAAGGAATGTGGAATGGAATGTGGATTGGAATGTGGAATTTAATGTGTAATCCAATGTGGAATGGAATGGAACGTAATGTGAAATTGAATGGAATGGAATGTGGAATGGAATGTGGAATGGAATGAGAATGGAATGGAATGCAATGTTTAGTGGATTGGAAAGGAATGGAATGAAATGTGGAATGGAATGGAATGGAATGGAATGGAATGGAATGGAACGTGGAATAGAATTGAATGGAACGTGGAATGGAACGTGGCATGGAACGTGGAATGGAACGTGTATGGAACGTGTAATTGAACGTGGAATGGAAAATGAAATTGAATGAGGAATGGAATTGAATATAATATGGAATGGAGAGAAATGGAATGTGGAATGGAATGTGGAGTGGAATGGAATGGAATGGAAAGGAATGTTTAATGGAATGGAATGGAAATTGGAATGGATTAGAATGGCATGTGCAATGGAATGCAATAGAATTTAATGTGGAATAGAATGGAATTCAATCAGAAATTGAAGGTAATGGAATGTGGAATGGAATGTGTAATAGAACGGAATGGAAAGGAATGGAATGTGGAATGGAATGGAATGCAGTGTGGAATGGAATGGAATGGAATATGGAAAGAATGGAGTGGAAGTTGGAATGGAATGGAACCTGAAATGGAATGGAATGGAATGTGGAATGTGGAATGGAATGTGGAATGTGGAATGTGAAATGGAATGTGGAATGGAATGTGGAATGGAATGTGAAATGGAATATGGAATTGATTGTGGAATGGTATGTGGAATAGAATGTGAAATGGAATGTGGAATGGAATGAAATGGAAAGTGTGATGGAATGAAATGGAACGTGGAATGGAATCGAATGGAACGTGGAATGGAATGTGGAATGGAATGGAATGGAATGTGGAATGGAAGGTAATGGAATGTGGAATGATTTGGAATGCAATCTGGAATAGAATGGAACGTTTAATGGAATGTAATGGAAAGTGCAATGGAAATAACGGAATGTGGAAAGGAAGGGACTGGAATGCGGAATGGAATGTGGAAAGGAATATGGAATGGATTGTGGAATGGAGTGGAATGGACCGTGGAGTGGAATGGAATGGAAAGTGGAATTTAATGGAATGGAATATGGACTGTAATAGAATGAAATGGAATGAGGAATGGAATGGAATGGAATGTGGAAATGAAAGGAAGGGAAAGTCGAATATAATTTGGAATGGAATGGAAAGGAATTCAGAATGGAATGGAATGGAATGTAGTGGAAAAGTACGTAGAATGGAACGTGCAAAGGAATGTGGAATGGAATGTGGAATGGAATGGGTTGCAATGTGAAATGGAATGTGGAATGGAATGGAATGGAATGTGGAATGGAATGTGGAATGGAATGGACTGGATCGTGGAGTGAAATGGAATGGAATTGAATGGAACGTGAAATGGAATGGAATGGAATGGAAAGGAATGTGGAATGGAATGGAATGGAATGGAATGTGTAATGGAATGGAATGGAATGTACAATGGAATGTGGAATTGAATGGGATGGAATTTGGAATGGAATCTGGATGTAATGGAATGGAATGGAAGGTGGAATGGAATGGAATGGAATGGAATGGAATGGAATGGAATGGAATGGAATGGAATGTGGGTGGGAATGGACTGGAATGAGGAAGGTAATGTAATGGAATGTGGAATGGAATGGAATGGAATGTGGAATGGAATGGAACGGAATTGAATGGAATGGATTGGAATGGAATGTGTGTGGCAATGGACTGGAATGTGGAATGGAATGGAATGGAAGGCGGAAAGGAATGGAATGTGGAATGGAATGGAATGGAATGGAATCTGGAATAGAATGGAAAGGAATGCAGTGAGGAATGGAATGTGGAATGCAATGGAATGGAATGTGGAATGGAATGGAATGTAATGTGGAATGGAAGGGAATGGAATGTGGATTGGAATCTGTAATGGATTGGAATGGAGTTGAATAGAATGGAATGTGAAATGGAATGGAATGGTATGTGGAATGGAATGTGTAATGGAATGTGAAATGGAATGGAATTGTGTGGAATGTGGAATGGAATGGAATGGAATGGAATGTGGAATGGAATGGAAAGGAATGTGGAACAGAATGCAATGGAAGGAAAAGTGGAATGGTATGGAATGGAATTTTGAATGCAATAGAATGGACTGGAATAGAATGTGGAATTGAATGGAATGGAAAGTGGAATGGAACGTGGAATGGAATGGGATGCAATGTGGAATGGATTGATGAAAGGAAAGTGGAATTTAATGTGGAATGGAATGTGGAATGCAACGTGCAAGGGAAATGGAATAGTAAGGAATGCTTTGTGGAATGGAACGCGGAATCGAATTTGGAATGGAACGGAATGCAATGTGTAATGTAATGTGGTATACAATGGAAAGGAATGTGGAATGGAATGTGAAATGCAATGTGTAATGTAATGCGGAATGTAACGCAATGGAATGTGGAATGGAATGGGGAATGGAATGAGGAATGGAAAGCAATGGAATCTGTAATGGAATGTGGAATGGAAAGTGTAATACAATGGAAAGGAATGTGGAATGGAACGTGGAGTGGAATGGAATGGAACTTGGAATAGAACTTGGAATGAATCTTGGAATGGAATGTGGAATGGAATGTGGAATGTAATGTGGAAATGAAAGGTATGGAATGTGGAATGGAGTGAAATGCAATGTGGAATGGAATGGAATAGAACGTGGAATGGAACGTTGAATGGAATGTGGAATAGAATGGAAAGGAATCTGGAATGGAAGGGAATGGAAATTGTAGTGGAATAGAATGGAAAGTATTGGAATGTTGAATGGAATGGAATGTAATGTAGAATGGAAAAGAAAGGAATGTGGAATGGAAAGGAATTCTATGGAATCTGGAATGGAAAGGAATGAAATGTGGAATAGAATGGAATATTTTGTAATGTGTAATGGAATAGAATGGAATGGACTGGAATGTGTAATGTATTGGCATGCAATGACGAATGGAATGGTACTGAATGTGGAATTCAATGGAATGGAATGAAATGTGGAATGGAATGGAATGGATTGTGGAATGGAAGGGAATGGAATGGAATCGAACGTGGAATTGAATGGAACTGTATGTGGAATGGAATGGAATGGATCGTGGAATGGAATGTGGAATGGAATGTATGGGAAATGGAATGTGGAAAGTAATTTAAAGGAATGCGGAAAGGAAGGGAATGGAATGTGGAATGGAATGGAATGGAATGGAATGGATTTGAATATGGAATGGAATGGAATGGAATGTAGAATGGAATGGAAAGGAATGTGGAATGGAATGGAATGTTATGGAATGTGGAATGGAAAGGAATGGAATGTGGGATGGAATGGAATGGTATGGAATGTGGAATGGAAAGAATGGAATGTGGAATAGAATGGAATGGAATGCAATGGAATGGAATGTGGAAGGGAATGGAATGGAAGCACGAATGGAATGGAATGGAATGTGGAATTTAATGGAGTGGAATGTAATGTGGAATGGAATGGAATGGAATGGAAAGCGGAATGGAATTGAATGGAAAGTGGAATGGAATGGAATGGAATGCTATGTAATGTGGAATGGAAAGGAGTGGAATGCGGAATAGAATGGAATGTTATGGAATGTGGAATGGAATGGAATGGAATGGAATGGTATATGGAATGGAATAGAATGGAATGTGGAATGGAATGGATTGGAATGTGGAATTGTGGAATGGAATGGAATGGAATGTGGATTGGAATGGAATGGAATATGAATGCAGAATGGAATGGAATGCAATGTGGAAATGAACGGAATGGAATGTGGAATGGAATGGAATGGAATGTGAAATGGAATGGAATGGAATGTGGAATGGAATGTGGAATGGAATGAAATGAGGAATGGAATGGGGAATGGAATGTGGAATGGAATGTGGAATGGAATGTGTAATGAAATGTGTAATGAAATGTGGAATGGAATGTGGAATGAAAATGAACGGAATGTGGAATGGAAAGCAATGGAATGTGGAATAGAATGTGGAATGGAATGTGGAATGGAATGTAACGTGGAATGGAAAGTGGAATGGAATGTGGAATGAAATGTGGAAGGAAATGTGGAATGGAATGCAGAATGGAATGTGGAATTTAACAGAATGCATTGTGGAATTGAACGGAATGGAATGCCACATTCCTTTCCATCCCATTCCACACTGCATTCCATTCCATTCCAAATTCCATTCCAATCCATTCCACATTCCATTCAATTCCACTGCACATTCCATTCCATTCCATTCCATGTTCCATTCCACATTCCATTCCATTCCATTCCACAGAGCATTTCACACTCCATTCCATTACACATTCCATTCCATTCCATTCCTCTTTCCATTCCACATCACATTCCATTGAATTCCACATTCTATTCCACATTCCATTTCACATTACATTCCTTTCCTTTCCGTTCCACATTCCAATCCTTTCCAGTCCACATTTCATTTCATTCCATTTAAAATTGCATTACAATCCATTCCACATTCCATTCAATTCCATTCCACATTCCAATCCATTCCATTCCACATTCTATTCCACATCGCATTCCTTTCCATAACACATTCCATTCGATTCCATTCCACTTTCCTTTCCATGTCGCATACCTTTCAATTCCACATTCCATTACACATTCCATCACATTTTCCTTAACTCATTCCATTCCATTCCATTCCACATTCCATTCCACATACTATTCCACTCCATTCCACATTCTATTCCACATCCCATGCCATTCCATTCCACCTTCCATTCCATTCCACATTGCATTCCATTCCATTTCGCTTTCCATTACATACCATGTTCCATTCCACATTCCATTCCACATTCCATTACACTTTCCGTTATACAATCTATTCCATTCCATTCCAGATACCATTCCACATTCCATTCAATTCCATTCCACATTCCATTTCAAGTTCAATTCCACATTACATTGCATTCCATTCCATTCCATTTTCCATTCCATTTCATTCTAATCCATTCAACATTCCATTACACATTCCATTCCATTCCATTCCACATTCCATTACATTCTATTCCACATTCCATTCCATTCCATTCCACAATGCATTCCATTCCATTCCAAATTCTATTGCATTCTATTCCACATTCCATTCCATTCCTTTCCACATTCCATTCCATTCAATTCCATTTTCCATTCCATTCCATTCGATATTCCATTCCACATTCCATTCCACATTCCATTCCATTCCACTTTCCATTCGATTCCAGTCCACATTCCATTCCATTCAATTCCACATACCATTTCATTGCATACCATTCCACATTCCATTCAATTCCATTCCACATTCCATTCCACGTTCTATTCCACATAGCAATCCATTCCATTCCACACCCCATTCCATTCCAATCCACATTCCTTTCCATTCCATTCCACATTTCATTCCACATTCCATTCAATTCCATTCCACATTCCATTCCATTCTATTCCTCACTCCATACCACTTTCCATTCCATTCCATTCCACATTCCATTACATTGCACGTACCATTCCACATTTCATTCCACTTTCCATTCCACATTCCGTTCTACATTCCACTCCATTCCATTCCGCATACCAATCCACATTCCTTTCCACCTCCCATTCCATATTCCATTCCGTTCCATACCACATTCCAATCCATTTCATTCCACATTAAATTCCAAATACATTCGACATTCCATTCCACAATCCATTCCATTCCACATTCCATTCCATTCCATTCCACATTCCATACCACGTTCCATTGCACATTCCATTCCATTTCATTCCACATTCCATTCCACATTCCATTCCATTCCACAATTCATTCCATTCCATTCCAGTTTCAATTCCTTTCCATTCCACATTCCATTACATTCCATTCCAGGCAGCATTCCATTGTATTCCATATTCCGTTGCATTCCATTCCACATTCCATTTCTTTCCACATTCCATTCCATTCCATTAAACGTTACATTGCACTTTACTTTCCTCGTTCCATAGCATTGCATTCCGCATTCCGTTCCATTTCATTCCACATTCCATTCCATTTCATTCCACTATGCATTCCATTCCACATTCCCTTCCATTCCATTCCACATTGCATTCCATTCCATTCCACATACCATTCCACATTCCATTCCATTGCACATACCATTCCACATTCCATTCCACTTTCTATTCCACGTGCTGTTCCACAGTCCATTCCATTGAATTCCATTCCACTCCACATTCCATTCCATTCCATTCCACATTCCATTCCATTCCATTCAACATTCCAATCCATTCCATTCCACATTCCATTCCATTCAATTCCACATTCCGTTCTAATGAATTCCACATTCCATTCCATTCCATTACGCATTTCATTATGCATTCCATTAGATTCATTTCCACATTCCATTCCAATTCATTCCACATTCCATTATACATTCCATTCCTCTCCATTCCACATTCCAATCCATTCCATTCCACTGTCCATTATATTTCATTCCACATTCCATTCCACTATCCTTTCCATTCCACATACTTTCCATTCCATTCCACATTCCATATTCCATTCCATTCCACATTCCGTTACATTCCATTCCTCAATCCATTACACCTTCCAATCCACATTCCATTCATTCCATTCCATTCCATTCCATTCCACGTTCCATTCCATTCCTTTCCATTCCACATTGCATTGCATTCCATTAATTTCCATTCCACATTTCATTCCAGATTCCATTCCATTCAACGTTGCATTGCATATTCCATTCCATTCCATTACAGCTTCCATTCCACATTTCATTCCATTCCATTCTACTTTCCATTCCACATTCCATTCTATTCCATTCTACATTCAATTCCATTCCATTCCATTCCATTCCACATTCCATTAGATTCCATTCCATATTCCATGCCATTTTATTCTACGTGCTATTCCATTCCATTGCACGTTCTGTTCCACATTCCATTCCATTCCATTCCACATTCCATTCCACATTCCATTACGTCCCATTCTACATTCTATTCCATTTCATTCCATTCCACATTCCATTTCATTCCATTCCGCATTCCGTTCCATTCCATTACATTCCACGATCCATTCAGTGTTCCATTACACGTTCCATTCCACGACCCATTCCACGTTCTATTCCACATTTCTTTACACATTCCATTCCTTTCTATTCCATTCCACTTTCAACTCCATTTCATTCTGCATTCCATTCCTCATTTCATTCCACATTGCATTCCACATTCCTTTACAATCAATTCCACCTTCAGCTTCATACCATTGCCGTCAACATTCCATTCCATCCCATTCAAATTTCCGTTCCACAATCCATTACATTGCATTCCATATTCCATTCCACATTCCATTCCATTCCATTCCACATTCCATTCCAAGCATTTCACATTACATTCCACATTCCATTCCATTCCGTTCCACATTCCATTCGACATTCCATTCCATTCCATTCCACATTCCATTACACATTCCATTCCATCAAATTCTACATTCCATTCCACTTTACATTACATTGCATTCCACATTCAATTCCACATTCCATTCCATTCCATTCCACATTCCATTCCAAGCATTCCACATTCCATTCCACATTCCATTCCATTCCGTTTCACATTCCATTACACTTTCAATTCCATTCCATTCCACATTCCATTTAATTGCATTCCACTTTCCATTCTACATTCCATTCCACATTCCATTCCATTACTTTCCACAATGCATTCCACATTCCTTTCTATTCCAGTCCACATTCCATACCACATTCCATTCTATTCCATTCCACATTCCATTCCAAATTCCATTCTATTCCTTTCCACATTCCATTCCATTCCGTGCCAATTTCAATTCCACATTGCATTCCATTCTATTCCACGTTCCGTTCCACATTCCATTCCATTCCATTGCACAATCCATTAGACATTCCGTTCCATTCCATTAAAGTTTCCATTCCGCATTCCATTCCATTAAATCCACATTCCATTCCAGATTGCATTCCATTACATTCCACATTCAATTCCATTCCATTCCATTCCATATTCCATAGCATTCCTTTCCACTTTCCATTCCACATTCCACTCAACATTCCTTTCCTTTGCATTCCACGTTTCATTCCATTCCATTCCGCGTTTCATTCCATTCCATTCCACGTTCCATTCCACGTTCAATTCTCGTCCACTCCACATTACTTTCCATTCCATTCCATGTTCCATTCCACATTCCATTCCATTCCATTCCGCGTTCCATTCCATTCCATTGCACCTCGCATTCCACATTCCATTCCATTCCATTCCACGTTACATTCCATATTCCATTCCATTCATTTCCACATTCCATTCCATTCCATTCCCTTCCATTCCACATTCCATTCCATTCCATTCCATTAAACATTCCATTCCACATTCCATTCCACATTCCATTCCATTCCATTCCACATTCCATTTCACATTTCATTCCATCCCATTCCACATTCCATTCCATATTCCATTCCACATTCCATTGCATTCCGTTCTTTAAATTCCATTCGACTTTCCATTCCACATTCCATTCTATTGCACATTCCATTCCATTCCTTTCAACATTCCATTCCACATTCTATTCCATTCCATTACGCATTCCATTCCATTTTCCAAACCATGTCATTCCATATTCCATTACATTCCATGCCCTTCCATTCCACATTCCATTGCATTCGACATCCACATTACATTCCACATTCCAATCCATTCCATTCCAGTTTCAATTACATTCCATTCCATGTTCCATTGCATTCAATTCCAAATTCTATTCCATTCCATTCCACGTTCCATTACCTCCCATTCCACATTCCACTCCATTCCATTGCAGTCGTTTCCACATTCCAATCCACATTCTATTCCATTCTATTCCACATTGCATTCCAAGTTGCATTCCACGTTCTATTCCACGATCCATTCCACGAACAATTCAACGATCCATTCCACTTTCTATTCCATGTTTCATTCCACTTTCCATTCTTCATTCCATAACTCATTCCTTTCCACATTCCATAACTCTTTCCATTCCATATTCCATTCCATGCCATTCCACATTCCATTTCATTCCACATTACATTTTCACATTCAATTCCGCATTCCATTCCATTCCATTCCATTCCATATCACATTCCATTGCATTCCATTCCCTTCCACATTCCATTCCAAATTCCTTTCCATTCCATTCCACATTCCATTCCATTCCATTCCACATTCCATTCCATACCCTTCCACATTTCTTTCCGTTCCATTCCACAATCCCTTTCAAGTTCAATTCCACATTTCTTTCCTTTCTATTCCACCCTCCCTTCCACATTCCATTCCACATTGAATTCCACGTTCTATTCCACGTTCCATTGCACTTTCCATTCCATTCCATTCCAAGTTACATTCCATGTTCCATTTCACGTTCCATTTCTCTTTCCATTGCACATTCCATTCCTTTCCATTTCACATTCCATTGCACATTCCATTCCACATTCCATTGCACTTTCTATTCCATTCCATTCCATTCCACATTCCATTCCACTTTATATTCCACTCCATTCCACATTCCATTCCATTCCATTCCATTAAACATTCAATTCCATTCCATTCAACATTCAATTCCATTCCATTCCTTTGCTTTCCACTTTCCTTTCCATTCCATTCCACGTTCCATTCCATTCCATTCCACATTCCATTCGTTTCCATTCCTTTCCATTCCACATTCCTTTCCACATTTCAATCCATTTCATTCCACATTCCATTCCGCGTTCCATTCCAAATTCCATTGCCCAATCCATTCCACATTCCATTCCATTCCACATTCCCTTCCACTTTCCATTCCAGATTCCATTCCGTTCCACGTCCCATTCCACATTCCATTCCCAATTGCATTCAACATTCCATTCCATTCCATGCAACTCTCCATTCAAAATTCCATTCCATTCCATCGCACATTGCATTCCACATTCCATTCCATTCCACGCTCCATTCCACATTCCATTCCATTCCATTCCACAATCCATTCCCTTTCATTCCACCCTTCATTCGACCTGTTATTCCATTGCATTCCACATTCAATTCCAAGTTACATTCCATTCCATTCCACATTCCATTCCACGTTCCATTAAACGTTCCATTCCATTCCATTCCACATTCTATTCCATTCCATTCCACATTTCATTCAATTCTATTCCATATTCCATTCCATTGCACATTCCATTCCGCATTCCTTTCCAAGTTCCCTTCCATTGCACGCTGCATTCCACATTTCATTCCATATTCCAATCCATTCATTTCCACGTTCCATTAAGTTCCATTCCACGTTCCCCTCCACATTCCATTCCATTCTATTCCATGTTCCTTTCCATTCCATTCCAACTTTCATTGCAATGCATTGCACGCTCAATTCCACATTCTATTCCATTGCATTCTACAATCCATTCCATTCCATTCGACATTCAATTCCACATTTCATTCCATTCCATTCCGCATTCCATTCTATTCTATTCCATTCTCCATTCAATTCCATTCCATTCCACGTTACATTCCACATTCCATTCCTCATTGCATTCCATTGCATTCCACGTTTCCTTCCATTCCATTCCACGTTCCACACCATTCCATTCCAAGTTCCATTCCACATTCCAGTGCATTACACTCCACATTCCATTCCATTCCTTTCCAATTTTCATTCCACATTCCTTTCTATTGCATTCCATGTTCCATTATATTCCATTACACGTTCCATTCCACATTGCATTCCATTCCATTCCATATTGCATTCCTTATTTCATTCCATTCAATTGCTCATTCCATTCCAATACATGCCCTTCCATTCCACATTCCATTCCATTCCATTCCTTTCCATTCCACAATCCATTCCATTAAATTCCACATTCCATTCCATTCCATTCTCTTCCATTCCACATTCCATTCAATTCCATTCAACATGCCATTCAATTCAATTCAATTCCACATTCCTTTCCATTCCTTTCCACATTCCATTCCATTCCATCCCACCTTGCATTCCATTCAAATCCACATACCATTCCACATTCAATTCCATTCCATTAAACATTCCATTCCTTTTAATTCCATTCAAGTCCACATTCCATTTCATTCCATTCCATTCCACATTACATTCCTTTCTATTCCTGTCCACATTCCATTCCATTCCATTCCATTCCGCATTCCATTCCATTCCTTTCCAGATTCCATTCCATTTAATTCCACATTCCATTTCACGTTCAATTCCACATTCCTTTCGATTCCATTCCACTTTCCTTGCCACGTTCAATTCCATTCCATTCCACATTCCGTTCCACAATCCATTCAACTTTCCATTCCAGTTTCCTTTCTATTCCATTCCACTTTCCATTCCACGTTCCATTCCACGATCCATTCCACATTCCATTCCATTATATTTCACGTTCCATTCCATGTCTCATTCCACTTTCATTTCCACATTCCATTACACATTCCATTACACATTCCATTCCATTACATTTCACATTCCAATGCTCTTTCCATTCCACATTCCATTTCACATTCCATTCCATTCGATTCCACGTTCCATTCCACATTCCATTCCATTCAACTCCACATTCCATTCCATACTCCATTCCATTGCACATTCCATTCCACTCTCCATTCCACAATCCATTCCACATTCCATTCCAAATTCCATTCCACAATCCATTCCACATTCCATTTCAAATTCCATTTCACAATCCATTCCACATTCCCTTCCACTTTCCAATCCGTTCCACGTTCCATTGCACATTCCATTCCACGTTCCATTCCACTTTGCATTCTATTCCATTCTATCTTCCTTTCCACATTACTTTCCATTCCATTACACTTTTCATGCCACATTGCATTCCATTCCACGTTTCATTCCACATTCCATTCCATTCCATTCCACATTGCATTACATTTCATTCCATAATCCCTTCGAACTTTCATTCCAGTCCATTCCTCGTTCCATTCCACGTTCCTTTTCATTCCATACAACATTGCATTCCACATTCTATTCCATTCTATTCCACATTCCATTCCATTCCATTCAATTCCACATTCCATTCCGCTTTCCATTACATTCCATTCCACATTCCTTTAACACTCCATTCCAACTTCCACTCCGTTCCATTCTACAGTCCATTCCACATTCTAATCCATTCCATTCCACACTCCATTCCACAATGAATTCCATTCCATTCCAGATTTCATTTCATTCCATTCGACAATCCATTCCATTCCATTTCACATTCCATTCAATTGCATTCCACGTTCCATTACACATTGCATTCCATTACATTCCATTCCGCATTCCATTCCATTCCGCATTCCATTCCACATTCCTTTTCACAGTCCATTCCATTCCATTCCATTCCACGTTGCATTCCACATTCCATTCCACATTCCATTCATTCCATTCCACTCCGCATTCTTTTCCATTCCATTCCACCTTCCATTCCATATTCCATTCCTTAATTTCCACATTCCATTCCACATTCCATTCCACGTTCCATTCCACGATCCATTCCACGTTCCATTGCATTCCACTCCATGTTCCATTGCATTCCATTCCACTTTCCATTTCAATCCATTCTAGGTTCCATTTCAGATTCCATTTCACATTCCATTCCACATTCCGTTTCTCAATCCTGTCCATTCAATTCCATTCCACTCCACATTCCAGTCCATTCCAATCCACATTAGATTCAATTACACTCCACGTTCCATTCCATTCTACATTTCCCTCCAGTCCATTCCAGATTCCATTAACTTCCGTTCCACATTCCATTCTACATTATATTCCATTCCATTCTAATCCACATTCCATTCCGTTCCATTCTACATTCCATTCCATTCCATTCCACATTCCATTCCACATTCGATTCCGTTCCACTCCACTTTTCTTTCCACACCCATTCCACATTCCATTCCACAATCCATTCCGTTCCATTCCACATTCCTTTCCACATTCTGTTACACATTCCATTCCATTCCATTCCGCATTCCATTCCATTCCATTCCATTCCTCATTCCATTCCACATTCCATTCCACATTCCATTCCACATTAAATTTCATTCCATTACTTTCTATTCCACATTCAGTTCCACAAAACATTCCACATTCTATCCTCATTCCCTTCCATTACATTCCACATTCCATTCCACATTCCATTACATTACATTCCATATTTCATTCCACATTCCATTTCACATTCCATTCCACATTACATTGCACTTTGCATTTCACATTCCATTCCACATTCCATTACATTCCTCATTGCATTTCTCATTCCATTCCACATTCATTTCCATTCCATTCCATTCCACATTCCATTCCACATTCCATTCCCTTCCTTTCCACATTGCATTCCATTCCTTTCCACGGTTTCATTCCTCGTTCCTTTCCACTTTCAATTGCACGTTCCAATCCACTTTACATTCTGTTCCATTCCACATGCATTCCACATTCCATTCCGCATTCCATTCCACATTCCATTTCACATTCTATTCCATTCCATGCCAAATTCATTTCCGTTCCATTCCATATTTAATTGTACGTTCCATTACACATTCCTTTACAAGTTCCATTGCATTCCATTGCTTTCCATTCCTCATTCCATTCCATTCCGTTCCACATTGCATTCAATTCCATTCCATTCCATTCGACTTTCCATTCCACATTCAATTCTACTCCATTCCACATTCCATTCCACATTCTATTCTACTCCATTCCACATTCCATTCCACATTCCATTCCACATTGCATTTCGTTCCATTCCACATTACATTCCACATTCCATTCCATTCCACATTCCATTCTATTCCATTCCTCATTCCATTCCATGATCCATTCCATTCCACATTCCACACCATATTCCATTCCATTCCACACTCCGTTGCACATTCCATTCCATTGCATTCCACATTCCATTCCATTCCATTCCACATTCCATGGCACATTCCATTCTACGTTCCATTCCACGATCCATTCCACGTTCCATTGCGTTCCACTCCACATTCCATTGCATTCCATTCCACTTTCCATTTCAATCCATTCTACGTTCCATTTCAGATTCCATTTCACATTCCATTCCACATTCCATTTCTCAATCCTGTCCATTCCATTCCATTCCACTCCACATTCCATTCCATTCCATTCCAATCCACATTACACTCAATTACACTCCACGTTCCATTCCATTCTACGTTGCCCTCCATTCCATTCCAGATTCCATTACCTTCCATTCCACATTCCATTCCACATTGTATTCCATTCCATTCAATTCCACATTGCATTCCATTCCATTCCACATTCCATTCCATTCCATTCCACATTCCATTCCACATTCCATTCCACATTTCATTCCACATTTGATTCCTTTCCATTCCACTTTCCTTTCCACAGTCCATTCCACATTCCATTCCATAATCCATTCCGTTCCATTCCACATTCCTTTCCATATTCCATTACACATTCCATTCCGTTCCATTCCACATTCCATTCCACATTCCATTCCACATTCCATCATTTCCATTTCACTTTCCACTGCATTCCATTCAACCTTCCATTCCTTTCCATTCAACTTTACATTCCACATTCAACTCAACGTTCCATTCCACATTCCATTCCATTCCAGTCCAAATTCCATTCCATTCCATTCCACATTCCATTCCACTTTAAATTCCCATCCATTCCTCATTCCATGCAGTTCCATTCCATTCCACATTCCATTCCACTTTCCATTCGACATTCCATTCCATTCCGTTACATTACATTCCATTACACATTCCATTCCACATTCCATTCCCTTACATTACACATTCCATTCCATTCCATTCCACATTCCATTCCACTTTCCATTCCATGTTGCATTCCAAATTCCATTTCATTCCATTACATTCTATTCCATTCCACATTCCATTCCACGTTCCATTCCAAATCCAATTGCACATTCCATTCCACGTTCCATTCCTCTTTCCATTCCAAGTTCCATTTCATTTTCCATTCCACATTCCACTTCATTCCATTCCATGATCCACTCCTCACTCCATTCCATTCCATTCCACTTTCCATTCCACGTTCCATTCCACGTTCCTTTCCATGTTCCATTCCATTCCATTCCACATTCAATTCCACATTGCATTCTATTCCACGTTCCATTGCACATTGCATTCCACATTCCATTCCATTCCATTCCACCTTACATTCCACATTGCATTCCACATTCCTTTCCACATTACATTCCACATTCCTTTCCACATTCCATTCCACATTCCATTAAACGTTCTATTCCATTCCATTCCATTCCAAGTTCCATTCTAGTTTACATTAGACGTTTCATTCCATTCCATTCCACGTTCCATTCTACGTTCCTTTCCATTCCATTCCACGTTCCATTACCTTCCATTCCATTTCCATTACCTTCCGTTCCACATTTTTTCCATTCCCTTCCACATTCGATTCCATTCCATTCCACATTCCATTCCACATTCCATTAACTTCCATTCTCATTGTTTTCCATTCCATTTCACATTCCATTCCACGTTCCATTCCACGTTCCATTTCGTGTTGCATTAAATTCCATTCCATTCCATTCCGGATTCCATTCCTTTCAGTTCCACATTGTATTCCAGTTTCCATTCCATTCCATTCCACATTCCATTAAATTCCATTCCACATTCCACTCTATTCCATTCCACATTGCATTCATTTACTTTCCACGTTACATTCCACATTCAATTCAACTTTCCATTCCACTTTCCAATCCATTCCACTCAAAATTCCATTCCATTCCATTCCACATTCCATTCCACATTCCATCAATTCCATTTCACATTCCACTGCATTCCATTCAACATTCCATTCCTTTCCATTCAACGTTACATTCCACATTCAACTCAACCTTCCATTCCACATTCCATTCCATTCCATTCCAAATTCCATTCCATTCCATTCGACATTCCATTCCATTCCATTCCATTCCATTCCATTACACATTCCATTCCACATTCCATTCCCTTACATTACACATTCCATTCCATTCCATTCCACATTCCATTCCACTTTCCATTCCATGTTGCATTTCACATTCCCTTCCACATTCCATTCCACATTCCATTCCAAATTCCATTCCATTGCATTGCACATTCCATTCCAAATTCCATTCCATTGCATTCCACATTCCATTCCAAATTCCATTCGCCTCCATTCCACAGTCCATTTCACATTCCATTGCATTCCATTCCAGATTTCATTCCACATTCCATTCCACATTGCATTCCACATTCCCTTTCACCTTCCATTCCACATCCCATACCACATTCCATTCCACGTTACGTTCCACATTCCATTCCACATTCCATTACGTGTTCTATTCCATTCCATTCCAAGTTCCATTCTACTTTCCATTAGACGTTTCATTCCATTCAATTCCACTTTCCGTTCTACGTTCCATTCCATTACATTCCACGTTCCATTATCTTCCATTCCGTTTCCATTACCTTCCATTCCACATTTTTTCCATTCCATTCCACATTCGATTCCATTCCACTCCACATTCCATTCCACATTCCATTAACTTCCATTCTCATTGTTTTCCATTCCATTTCACATTCCATTCCACGATCCATTCCACGTTCAATTTCGTGTTGCATTAAATTCCATTCCATTCCATTCCGGATTCTATTCCTTTCAGTTCCATTCCTTTACTTTCCACATTCTGTTGCATTCCATTCCCTACCATTCCACATTCCATTTCATTCCATTCATCATTCCATGCCATTCCATTCCATTCCACATTCAATTCCATTCCATTCCATTAAATTCCACATTCCATACCATTCCTTTCCACATTCCATTTCATTCCACTCCGCATTCCATTCCTCTTTACACACAATCCCATTCTATTAAACATTCCATTCCGTTCCATTCCACATTGCATACCATTGCATTCCATTCCACATTCTATTCATTTCCGTTCTACATTACATTCGATTCCTTTCCACATTCTAATCCATTCCATTCAATTCCATTCCAGTATCCATTCCCTTCCATTCCACATACCTTTTCATTCCATTCCACATTACATTACACATTGAATTGCATTCCACATTCCATTCCACGTTCCATTCCTTTCCATTCCACATATGATTCCATTCAATTCCACATTCCGTTCCATTCCCTTGCCGTCCATTACACATTCCATACCATTTCATTCCGCATTCCTTTCCATTTCGTTCCATTCCAAATTCCATTATTTTCAATTAAATTCCCCATTCCTTCCCATTCCATTCTACATTCCATCCCAATCCATTCCACATACCATTCCATTCCATTCCACGTTCCATTCCAAATTCCATACCATTGCATTCTATTCCACATTCCATTCCACAGTCTATTCTCATTCCATTCCATTCCATTCCACATTCAATTTCACATTCCATTCCATTCCATTCCACATTCCATTCCATTGCATTACACATTCCATTCCTTTCGATTCCACATGTCATTCCACATTCCATTCCACGTTCCATTCAATGTTTCATTCCAAGTTCCATTCCATATTTCATTCCAAGTTCCATTCCGTAATCCATTCCATTCCATTCCACGTTCTATTCCACATTACATTCCATTGCATTACACTTTCCTTTCCACATTCCATTCCACATTCCATTCCACATTCCATTCCACATTCCATTGCGTTACATTCCACATTCCATTCCACATTCCATTTCACATTTCATTCCACATTACATTCCACATTTCTTTCCACTTTCCATTAATCATTCCATTACACATTCCATTCCATTCCACAATCCATTCCTTTCCAATCCACATTTCTTTTCATTCCATTCCACATTCCATTCCACATTACATTGCATTCCACATTCCATTCCATGTTCCATTCCATTCCATTTCACATACGAATCTATTCATTTCCACATTCTATTCCGTTTCATTGCCTTCCATTCCACATTCCATTCAATTCATTCCGCATTCCTCTCCATTCCATTCCATTCCGCATTTCATCACTTTCAATTAAATTCCCCATTCCATTAGGTTCCATTCCACATTCCATCCCAATCCATTCCCCATTCCATTGCATTCCAATCCACGTTCCATTCCTCATTCCTTTCCATTCTGCATTCCATTCCAATCCATTTAACATTCTAATCCACTACATTGCATTCCATTCCACATTCCATTACATTCCTTTCCACATTCTATTCTCATTCCATTCCATTCCATTCCATTCCACATTCAATTCCACATTCCATTCCATTCCATTCCACATTCCATTCCATTCCATTCCATTACACATTCTATTCCACATTCCATTAACTTCCATTCTCATTGTTTTCCATTCTATTTCACATTCCATTCCACGTTCCATTTCGTGTTGCATTAAATTCCATTCCATTCCTTTTCGGATTCCATTCCTTTCCGTTCCACATTGTATTCCAATTTCCATTCCATTCCATTCAACATTCCATTCAATTCCATTCCGCATCCCACTACATTCCATTCCACATTGCATTCATTTCCATTCCACGTTACATTCCACATTCTATTCGTCTTTCCATTCCACTTTCCAATCCATTCCACTCCAAATTCCATTCCATTCAATTCCGCATTCCATTCCACATTCTATTCAAATACATTAAACATTCCATTCCATTTCTTTCCTCATTCCATTTCACGTTTCATTCCACATTCCATTCCACATTCCATTGCATATTCCATTCCTTATCATTGCAAATTCCATTCCACATTATATTCCACATTCCCGTCCACATTCCATTACATTCCATTCCACATTCCATTCCATTCCATTCTACAGTCCATTCCACATTGTATTGCATTCCAGTCCACATTCCATTCCACATTCCATTCCATTCCATTCCAGTTTCTATTCCATTGCAATCCATATTCCACTCAATTCCATTCTGCGTTCCATTGCATTCCACATTTTATTCCATTCCATTCCACATTCCATTCCATTCTTTACCACATTAAAAAACATTCCATTCCCCATTCCATTCCACATTCCATTCCACGTTCCATTCTATTCAATCCTATTCCACATTGCATTCCATTCCATTCCACATTACATTCCACAATCCATTCCTTTCCATTCCACATTCCATTTCATTCCATTTCACATTACTTTCCACATTCCATTAGATTCCATTCCACATTCCATTTCACATTACATTTCTTTCCACCTTCCTTTCCACAATCCATTACACTCCATTCAACATTCCATTCCTCATTGCCTTGCTTTCTATTCCAAATTCCATTCCACACTCCATTCCACATTCCATTCCTGTCCATTCCATTTTCCGTTTCCTGTTCCATTCCAAAGTCCACTCCACATTCCTTTACACGATCCATTCCATTCCATTCCACGTTCCACTCCACTTTCCATTCGTTTCAATTCCATGTTTCATTCGACATTCCATTGCACATTCCATTCCACGTTCCATTCCACATTCCATTCCCCGTTCCATCCCATTCCATTCCTGGTTCCATTCCACATTCCATTCCACATTCCATTTCACATTCCATTCCTTTACTTTCCACATTCTGTTGCATTCCACTCCCTACCATTCCACATTCCATTCCATTCCATTCCTCATTCCATGCCATCCCATTCCATTCCACATTCCATTCCATTCCATTAAATTCCACATTCCATTCCATTCCTTTCCACATTCCATTCCATTCCACTCCATATTCCATTCCACATTACACACAATCCTATTCTTTTCCACATTCCATTTGATTCCATTCCACTTTGCATAGCATTGCATTCCATTCCTCATTCTATTCATTTCCGTTCTACATTACATTCGATTCCATTCCACATTCTAATCCATTCCATTCAATTCCATTCCAGAATATATTCCCTTCCAATCCACATTCCTTTTCATTCCATTCCACATTACATTACACATAAACTGCATTCCACATTCCATTCCACGTTCCATTCCATTCTATTCCACATATGATTCCATTCAATTCCACATTCCATTCCATTCCATTGTCTTCCATTCCACATTCCATTATTTTCAATTAAATTCCCCATTCCATCCCATTCCACTCTACATTCCATCCCAATCCATTCCATATTCCATTCCATTCCATTCCACGTTCCATTCCAAATTCCATACCATTGCATTCTATTCCACATTTCATTCCTTTCCATTCTGCATTCCATTCTCTTCCATTTCACATTCCATTCCAAAGCATTCCATTCCATTCAATATTCTGTTACATTCCATTCCACATTCTATTCTCATTCCATTCCATTCCATTCCACATTCAATTTCACATTCCATTCCATTCCATTCCACCTTCCATTCCATTGCATTACACATTCCATTCCTTTCGATTCCACATTTCATTCCACATTCCATTCCATGTTCCATTCAATGTTTCATTCCAAGTTCCATTCCATATTTCATTCCAAGTTCCATTCCATATTTCATTCCAAGTTCCGTTCCATGATCCATTCCATTCCATTCCACGTTCCATTCCACATTACATTCCATTGCATCACACTTTCCTTTCCACATTCCATTCCACAATACATTCCACATTCCTTTCCACATTCCATTGCGTTACATTCCACATTTCATTAGACATTCCATTTCACATTCCATTCCACATTTCATTCCACATTTCTTTCCTCAATCCGTTAATCATTCCATTACACATTCCATTCCATTCCACAATCCATTCCTTTCCAATCAACATTCCTTTTCATTCCATTCCACATTCCATTCCACATTACATTGCAATCCACATTCCATTCCATGTTCCATTCCATTCCATTCCACATACGATTCTATTCATTTCCACATTCTATTCCACTTCATTGCCTTCCATTCCACATTCCATTCCATTTCATTCCGCATTACTCTCCATTCCATTCCATTCCACATTTCATTACTTTCAATTAAATTCCCCATTCCATTCCATTCCATTCTACATTCCATCCGAATCCATTCCACATTCCATTGCATTCCAATCCACGTTCCATTCCTCATTCCGTACCATTGCATTCCATTCCACATTCCATTCCTTTCCATTCTGCATTCCATTCCATTCCATTTAACATTCTAATCCACTACATTCCATTCCATTCCACATTCCATTACATTCCTTTCCACATTCTATTCTCATTCCATTCCATTCCATTCCGCATTCAGTTCCACAATCCATTCCATTCCATTCCACATTCCATTCCATTCCATTACAGATTCCATTCCTTTCGATTCCACATTGCATTCCACATTCCACTTCACGTTCCATTCCATGATTCATTCCACATTCCATTCCATTCCATTACAGATTCCATTCCTTTCGATTCCAGATTACATTCCACATTCCACTACACGTTCCATTCCATGTTTCATTCCAAGTTCCATTCCACGTTCCATTCCATTACCTTCCACGTTCCATTACACATTCCATTAGATTGGATTACACTTTCCTATCCACCTTCCATTCCACATTACAATCCACATTCCATTCCACATTCCATTGCGTTACATTCCACATTCCATGCCACATGCCATTTCACATTCCATTCCACATTCCATTCCACATTCATTTCCCCTTTCCATTAAAGATTCCATTCCACATTCCGTTCCATTCCATTCCACATTCCAGTCCACAATGAGTTCCATTCCAGTACACATTACATTCCATATTCCATTCCATTCCATTTAAACATTCCATTCGAATCCTTTCCACGTTCCATTCCACATTCCATTCCACTTTCCATTCCTCATTCCATTCCACATTCCATTCCATTCCATTCCACATTCCATTCCATTCCATTCCATTACACTCCATTCCATTCCATTCCATTCCATTACACTCCATTCCATTCCATTCCACTCCAGTTCACATTCCATTGCACAGTGCATTCCATTCCACTCCAAATTCCTGTCCCCATTCCATTACATCCCATGTAAACTTTCCATTCAATTCCTTTTCACATTCCAATCCACATTCCATTCCCTTCCATTCCATTCCAAATTCCATTCCACATTCCATTCCACATTCCATTCCATTCCATTCCTCATTCCCTTCCACATTCCATTCCATTCCATTTCATTTTCCATTCCACATTCCTTTCCTTTCCACATTTCATTCCACTTTCCCTTTAAAATTCAATTCCACATTCCATTTCACATTCAATTCCATTCCGTTCCATTCCATTCCACATTCGATTCCTATCCATTCCACTTTGCATTCCATTCCGTTTCACATTCCATTCCATTACTTTCCACATTGCATTCCGTATTCCATTCCATGTTCTATTCCACATTCCATTTCACATTCCATTCCACTTTCCATTCCACATTCCATTCCATTCCATTCCACATTGAAGTCCACATTCCAATACACATTCTACTCCACATTCCATGTCATTCCATTCCAATCCACATTCCATTGTATTCCATTCCTCCTTCCATTCCATTGCATTTCATTCCTTTCCACATTCCACTCCATTCCATTCCATTCTATTCCACATTCCATTCTACATTCCTTTCTATTCCACATTCCATTCTGCATTCCATTCAACTTTCAATTCCATTCCTTTCCATATTCCATTGCATTCCATTTCACATTCCATTCCATTCCACATTGCATTCCATTCAATTCCACATTCCATTCCACATTCCATTTCAAATTCCATTCCTCATTCCTTTTCACATTCCATTTCACATTCCATTCCATTCCATTTTCTTTTCCTTTCCATTTCACATTCCATTCCATTGCATTACACATTACATTCCATTACATATTCCATTCCGTTCCACTCAATTCCATTCCACATTCGATTCCATTACACATTCCATTCCATCCCATTCTGTTCCACATTCCTTTCCTTTCAATTCCACATTCCATTCCATTCCATGCCATTACATATTCCATTCCATTCCATTCCACATTCCATTCCATTGCATTCCATTCCATTCCACATTCCATTCCACATTCTATTCCAATCCTTTCCACATTCCATTCCATTCCATTCCACATATATTTCCATTCCATTCACATTCCATTCCAAGATCCATTCCTATCCACATTCCATTCCACATTCCATTCCATTCCACTCGACATTCCATTCAATTCCATTCGACGTTCCATTGCATTCCATTCCACATTCGACTACAATCCATTCCACGTTTCTTTTCATTCCTTTCCACATTATAGTCCTTTTCATTCCACATTCCATTCCACATTGCATTGCATTACATTCCACATTCCATTCCATTCCATTCCACATTCCATTCCAAATTTCATTCCATTCCATTCCACATCGCATTGCATTCCACTCCGCATTCCATTTCATTCCATTCCACATTCCATTCCGTTGCATTCCACTATCCATTCCATTACATTCCACATTCCATTCCATTCCGTTCCACATTCCATTCCATTCCATTCCACTTTCAATACCATTCCATTCCTCATTCCATTCCATTCCATTCCACATTCCATTCCATTCCATTCCACATTCCATTCCATTCCATTCCATTCCATTCCATTCCACATTCCATTCCATTCCTTTCCACACTGCACTCCATTTCTTTCCATTCCACTTTCCATTCCATTACATTCCACATTCTATCCCTTTACATTCCAGATTGCTTTCCATTGCATTTCATTCCACATAACATTCCATTCCATTCCATTCCATTGCGTTGCATATTGCATTCCACATTCCTTTCCTCTCCATTCCGCATTCCATTCAATTCCATTCCACAATCCATTCCACGTTCCAATCCACGTTCCTTTCCATGTTCCATTCCATTCAATTTCACTTTCCATTCCATTGTTGTCCAAATTTCTTTCCACATTCCATTTTACATTCCTCTCCACATTCCATTTCATATTCCCTTGCATTGCATTCCACATTACATTCTATTCCATTCCACATTCCTTTCCACATTAAATTCCACATTGCTTTGCACATCCCATTCCATTCCACAATCCATTCAACATTCCATTCCATTCCGTTCCACTTTCCATTTCCCCTTCCATTCCATTGCACATTCCATTCCATAGTCCTTTCCATTCCATTCCACATTCCATTCCACGTTCCATTCCATGTTCCATTAAATTCCATTGCATTGCATACAACGTTCCATTACATTCCATTCCACAATTCTTTACAGGTTCTATTTCACATTCCGTCCCACATTCCGTTACACATTCCATTCCATTCCATTGCATTCCACATTCCATTCTAAATTCCATTCCCCATTCCATTCCATTACATTCCACACTACATTCAACGTTCCATTCCATTCCATTCCATGTTCCATTAACCATTCCATTCCACAATCCATTTCACATTCCATGCCTTTGCATTCCACATTCCGTTGCATTCCATTGCCTACCATTCCACATTCCACTCCTCTCCATTCCTCATTCCATGCCATTCCATTCCATTCCACATTCCATTCCATTCCATTAAATTCCACATTCCATTCCATTCCTTTCCACATTCCATTCCATTCCACTCCACATTCCATTCCACATTACACACAATCCCATTCTATTCCACTTTCCATTCCATTCCATTCCACATTTCATACCGTTGCATTCCATTCCACATTCTATTCAATTCCGTTCTACATTACATTGGATTCCATTCCACATTCTAATCCATTCCATTCAGTTCCATTCCAGAATCCATTCCCTTCCAATCCACATTCCTTTTCATTCCATTCCACATTACATTACACATTAAATTGCATTCCACATTCCATTCCACGTTCCTTTCCATTCCATTCCACATATGATTCCATTCAATTCCACATTCCATTCCATTCCATTGCCTTCCATTCCACATTCCATACCATTTCATTCCGCATTCCTTTCCATTTCGTTCCATTTCACATTCCATTATTTTCAATTATATTCCCCATTCCATCCCATTCCATTCTACATTCCAGCCCAATCCATTCCACATTCCATTCCATTCCACGTTCCATTCCAAATTCCATACCATTGCATTCTATTCCACATTCCATTCCTTTCCATTCTGCATTCCATTCTCTTCCATTCCACATTTCGATTCCACATTTCATTACACATTCCATTCCATGTTCCATTCAATGTTTCATTCCCAGTTCCACTCCATATTTCATTCCAAGTTCCATTCCATGATCCATTCCATTCCATTGCACGTTCCATTCCACATTACATTCCATTGCATTACACTTTCCTTTCCACATTCCATTCCACATTCCATTCCACATTCCATTCCACATTCCATTGTGTTACATTCCACATTCCATTCCACATTCCATTTCAGATTCCATTCCACATTACATTCCACATTTCTTTCTACTTTCCATTAATCGTTCCATTACACATTCCATTCCATTCCACAATCCATTTCTTTCCAATCCACATTCCTTTTATTCCATTCCACATTCCATTCCACATTACATTGCATTCCACATTCCATTCCATGTTCCATTCCACTCCATTCCACATAAGATTCTATTCATTTCCACATTCTATTCCATTTCATTGCCTTCCATTCCACATTCCATTCAATTCATTCCGCATTCCTCTCCATTCCATTCCATTCCACATTTCATTACTTTCAATTAAATTCCCCAGTCCATTCCATTCCATTCCATTCCACATTCCATCCCAATCCATTCCACATTCCATTGCATTCTAATCCACGTTCCATTCCTCATTCCATACCATTGCATTCCATTCCACATTCCATTCCTTTCCATTCTGCATTCCATTCCATTCCATTTAACATTCTAATCCACTACATTCCATTCCATTCCACATTCCATTACATTCCTTTCCACATTCTATTCTCATTCCATTCCATTCCATTTCACATTCAATTCCACATTCCATTCCATTCAATTTCACATTCCATTCCATTCCATTACACATTCCATTCCTTTCGATTCCACATTACATTCCACATTCCACTCCACGTTCCATTCCATGTTTCATTCCAAGTTCCATTCCACGTTCCATTCCATTCCCTTCCATGTTCCATTACACATTCCATTCCATTGGATTACACTTTCCTATCCACCTTCCATTCCACATTACATTCCACATTCCATTCAACATTCTATTGCGTTACATTCCACATTCCATGCCACATGCCATTTCACATTCCATTCCACATTCCATTCCACATTCCATTCCACATTCATTTCCCCTTTCCATTAAACATTCCTTTCCACATTCCATTCCATTCCATTCCACATTCCAGTCCACATTGCGTTCCATTCCAGTACACATTACATTCCATGTTCCATTCCATTCCACTCCACATTCCATTCCATTCCATTCCAATCCACATTACATTCAATTACACTCCACATTCCATTCCATTCTACATTCCCCTCCATTCCATTCCAGATTCCATTACCTTCCATTCCACATTCCATTCCACTTTATATTCCATTCCCTTCAATTCCACATTCCATTCCATTCCATTCCACATTCCATTGCATTCCATTACACATTCCATTCCACATTAAATTCCACATTTGACTCCGTTCCATTCCACGTTCTTTTCCACAGTCCATTCCACATTCCATTCCACAATCCATTCCATTCCATTTCACATTCCTTTCCATATTCCATTACACATTCCATTCCATTCCATTCCACTTTCCATTCCACATTCATTTCCCCTTTCCATTAAAATTCCATTCCACATTCCATTCCACATTCATTTCCCCTTTCCATTAAACATTCCATTCCACATTCCATTCAATTCCATTCCACATTCCAGTCCACTCTGCGTTCCATTCCAGTACACATTACATTCCATATTCCATTCCATTCCACTCCACACTCCATTCCATTCCATTCCAATCCACATTACATTCAATTACACTCCACGTTCCATTCCATTCTACATTACCCTCCATTCTATTCCAGATTCCATTACATTCCATTACACATTCCATTCCACTTTATATTCCATTCCCTTCAATTCCACATTCCATTCCATTCCATTCCATTACGTTCCATTACACATTCCATTCCCCATTCCATTAACTTACATTACACATTCCATTCTATTCCATTCCATTCCATTTCACTTTCCATTCCACATTCCATTCCCTTCCATTCCACTCCATATTCAATTGCATTGCATTCAACGTTCCAATCCATTCCACTCCACATTCAATTGCATTCCATTCCACATTCCATTCCATTCAATTCCATTCCACATTCCATTCCATTCCATTCCACATTCCATTCCAATTCATTCCACATTGCATTCCGTCACATTCCATTCCACATTTCATTCCATTCCATTAGATTCCATCTTACATTCCATTCCATTCCACATTCAATTCCATTCCATTTCACATTCCATTCCATTCCATTCCACATTGCATTCCACATTCCAAACCATTCCATTCCACATTCCATTCTACATTCAATTACATTCAATTCCACTTTCCATTCCACATTCCATTCCATTCCATTCCATTCCATTCCACATTCCAATCCATTAGATTCCAGATTGCATTCCATTCCATTCCACATTCCATTCCATTCCATATTCCCTTCCATTCCATTCCATTCCAAATTCCATCCCATTCAATTCCATTCCACATTCCATTTCACATTCCATTCCATTCCATTCCATTCCAAATTCCACCCCATTCCATTCCATTCCATATTCCATTCCATATTTCATTGCACAATCCATTCCATTCCATTCCACATTCCATTCCATTCCATTCCATTTCACATTCCATTCCATTCCACATTCCATTCCATTCCATTCCACGTTCAATTCCATATTCCATTCCTTTCCATTCCACATTCCATTCCACTTTCCATTCCATTCCATTCGACATTTCATTCCATATTCCATTCCATTACATTCCAAGTTGCATTCCACTGCATTCCATATTGGATTCCATTCCATTCCACATTCCATTCCATTCCATTCCACATTCTATTCCATTACAAATACCATTCCATTACATTGCACATTCCAGTCCATTCCATTCCACATTGCATTTTAATCCATTTCATTCCAAATTCCATTCCATTCCATATCCCATTCCATTCCATTCCATTCCATTCCACATTCCATTCCACATTTCATTACGTTCCATTTCACATTCCATTGCATTCCACATTCCATTCCATTCCACATCGCATTGCATTCCTTTCCATTCAATTCCAAATTTCATTCCACATTCCATTCCATTCCATTCCACTCCATATTCAATGGCATTCCATTCAACATTCCATTCCATTCCACGCCACATTCAATTGTATTCCTTCCCACATTCCATTCCATTCAATTCCATTCCACATTCCATCATATTCCATTCCACATTCCATTCCATTCCATTCCACATTGCATTTCATCACATTCCATGCCACATTTCATTCCATTGCATTACATTCCATTCCACATTCAATTCCATTCCAATCCACATTACATTCCATTCCATTCCACATTGCAGTCCACATTACAAACCATTCCATTCCACATTCCATTCTACATTCCATTCCATTCAATTCCACTTTCCATTCCACATTCCATTCCATTCTATTCCATTCCATTCCACATTCCAATCCATTCCATTCCGCCTTCCATTCCATTCCATTCCGTTCCAATCCATTCCATATTGCATTCCATTCCATTCCATTCCGCATTCCATTCCATTCCATTCCGTTCCAATCCATTCCACATTGTATTCCATCCCATTGCATTCCACTGTCAATTCCATTCCATTCCACATTCCATTCTTTCCATTTCACATTCCATTTCAAATTCCATTCCAATCCATTCCGCAATCCATTCCACATTAATTTCCATTACATTCCAATCCTTTCTACATCCATTCCACTTTCCATTCCATTCCATTCCCCACTCCATTCTATATTCCATTCCAATTCATTCCACATTCTCTTCCACTTTGCATTCAATTCAATTCCACATTCCATTCCATTCCATTACACATTCTATTCCATTCCATTAAATTCGAAATTCCATTCCACATTCCATTCCATTCCACTACACATTCAATTCCATTCCGTTCCACCTTCCATTCCATTCCATGACATTCAAATCCATTCCATTCCATTCCATTCTACGTTACATCCCACGATCCATTTCAAGATCCATTCCTTTATATTCCACGTTCTGTTCCATGTTCCATTCCACGTTCCATTCCAAGACACTTTCCACTGAATTCGACATTCCATTCCATTCCGTTCCACATGCTATTCCATTCCATTCCACATTCCAATCCTTTCCATTCCACCTTCCATTCCATTCCATTCCATTCCGTTCTATTCCATATTCCATTGCACATTCCATTCAATTCCGCTGCACGTCCTATTCCATTCCACATTCCAATCCACATTCCATTCCATTCCGCATTGCATTGAATTCCGTTCCATATTGCATTCCATTCCACATTCCTTTCAATTCCATTCCATTCCATTCCATTCCAAATTTCATTCCATTCCGTTCCATTCCATTCCATTCCACATTCCATTCCATTCCATTCCACATTCCGTTCCAATTTCCATTCCATTCCATTCCACATTTCATTTCATTCCTTTCCACATTACATTCCATTGAATTCCGCATTGCTTTCCATTCCATTCCATATTCCATTCCATTCCAGTCGACATTCCATTCCATTCCACATTCCATTCCCTTCCATTCCACATTCCATTCCATTCCATTCCATTCCACATTGCATTCCATTCCATTTTATTCCACATTCCATTCTAATCCATTCCATTCCATTCCATTACATTCCACATTGTATTCCATTCCATTCCTTTCCACATTCCATTCTATTACATTCCATTCCATTGCATTCCACATTCTATTCCTCATTCCATTCCATTCCATTCCAAATTCCATTCCATTCCTCCTCCCCTTCCATTCCTTTCCATTCAATTCCAAATTCCATTCCACTTTCCATTCCATTCCCATTCACTTCACATTGAATTCAATTCCATTCCACATTCCATTCCATTCCATACCATTCCATTCCACATTCTGTTCCATTCCATTCCACATTCCATTCCATTCCATATCCCATTCCGTTAATTTCCATTCAATTCTAAATTCCATTCCACGTTCCATTCAATTCCGTTCCACTCCACATTCAATTCCATTCCAATCCACTTTCCGTTCCATTCCATTCGATTCCACATTCCATTCCATTCCATTCCATTGCATATTCCATTCCATTCCGTTCCACATTGCAATCCGTTCTTTTCCATTACACATTTCATTCCATTCCATTCCATTCCACCTTACATTCCATTCCATTCCACATTCAATTCCATTCCATTCCACATTCCATTCCATTCCATTCCGCATTCAATTCCAATCTTTCCCATTCCATTCTACTTTCCATTCCATTCCATTCCACCTTTCCTTCCACATTTCATTCTATTGCATTCCACATTCCATTCCATTCCATTCCACATTGCATTCAATTCCATTGCTTTCCATTCCATTCCACATTCCATTCCATTCCTTTCCACATTCAATTCCATTCCATTCCGCATTCCATTCAATTCCATTCCATTCCGCATTCCATTCAATTCCATTCCGCACTACATTCCATTACATTACACCTTCCATTACATTCCATTCTACATCCCATTCCATTCCATTCCGTTCCAAACCATTTTACATTGAATTCCATTCCTTTCCATTCCTTTCCACATTCCATTCCTTTCCATTTCACATTCCATTTCACATTCCATTGCAATCCATTCCACAATCCATTCCACATTAACTTCCATTCCATTCCAATCCATTCTACATCCATTCCACCTTCCATTCCATTCCATTCCACATTCCATTCTATATTCCATTCCAATCCATTCCACATTCCATTCCACTTTGAATTCCATTCTATTCCACATTCCATTCCATTAATTTACACATTCTATTCCATTCCATTAAATTCGAAAATCCTTTTCACATTCCTTTCCATTCCACTCTACATTCAATTCCATTCAGTTCCACATTCCATTCCATTCCATTCCATTCCATTCCATTCCATTCCATTCCAATCCATTACATTCTACTTTCCATCCCACGTTCCATTTCAAGATCCATTTCTTTACATTCCACGTTCCATTCCATTTTCCATTCCACGTTCCATTCCAAGATAATTTCCACTGGTTTTCACATTCCATTCCATTCCGTTCCACATTGTATTCCATTCCATTCCACATTCCATTCCTTTCCATTCCAACTTTCATTCCATTCCATTCCATTCCATTCCATTCCATATTCCATTGCTCATTCCATACAATTCCGCTGGACATTCTATTCCATTCCACATTCCAATCCACATTCCATTCCATTCGACTTTCCATTCCATCCCATTGCACATTCCATTTCATTGCACTCCACACTGCATTGCATTCCGTTCCATTTTCTGTTGCATTCCTCATTCCTTTCCATTCCACTCCATTCCATTCCAAATTTCATTCCATTCCATTCCATTCCATTCCATTCCACATTCCGTTCCATTCCATTCCACATTCCATTCCATTGCACATTCCATTCAATTCCAAATCCCATTCCATTGCACATTCCATTCCATTCCACATCCCATTCCGTTACTTTCCATTTAATTCCAAATTCCATTCCACATTCAATTCCATTCCGTTCCACTCCACATTCCATTCCTTTCCAAACCACATTCCATTCCATTCCATTTCATTGCACATTCCAATCCATTCCATTCCTAATTCCATTCCATTCCGTTCCACAATGCATTCCATTCCTTTCCATTCCACATTTCATTCCATTCCATTATATTCCACCTTGCGTTACATTCCATTCCACATTCCATTCCATTCCATTCCACATTCCATTCCATTCCATTCCGCATTCCATTCCAAAACTTTCCCCATTCCATTCCACTTTCCATTCCATTCCATTCCACCTTTCCTTCAACATTCCATTACATTACATTCCACATTGCATTCCATTCCATTCCTTTCCATTGCATTCGACATTCCATTCCATTCCTTTCCACATTCAATTCATTCCATTCCGCATTATATTCAATTTGGTTCCGCATTCCATTCCAATTCATTCCACTTTCAATTACATTCCATTCTGCATTCCATTCCATTCCATTCCGTTCCAATCCATTCCAAATTGAATTCCATTCCATTCCATTGCATTCCAAATTCCATTCCATTCCATTCCACACTCCATTCCGTTTCACTTTCCATTCCACATTCCATTCCATCCAATTCCTCATTCAATTCCATTCCATTCCACATTGCGTTCGATTCCATTCCATTCCATATTGCATTCCATTCCATTCCACATTCCATTCCATTCCATTCCACTACATTGTGCATTCCATTCCATATTCCATCCCATTACATTCCACATTGCATTCCACGTTCCATTCCTTTCCATTCCACATTCCATTCCTTTCCATTCCACATTCCACTCCATTCTATTCCACATTCAATTCCATTCCATTCCAAATTCCATTTCATTCCATTCCGTATTCCATTCCATTGCAATCCACATTCCATTCCATTCCATTCCATTCCACATTCCATTCCATTCCATTCCATTCCATTCCATATTCCATTCCAGTTTCCATTCCATTCCATTCCACATTCCACTCCATTCCATTCCACATTCCATTCCATTCCATTCCATTCCTTCCCGTATTCCATTGCATTCAAATCCACATTCCATTCCATTCCATTCCATTCCTTTCTGCATTCCATTCCATATTACATTCCATTCGATTCCACATTCCGTTCCATTATATTTCACAGTCCATTACATTTCATTCCACATTCCATTCCATTTCATTCCACATTCCATTCTATTACATTCCACATTGCATTACATTCCATTCCATTCCAAATTTCATTCCTTTGCATTCCACATTGCCTTCCATTCCACTCAATTCCACATTCCATTCCACATTCCGTTTCATTCCTTTCCACATTGCATTCCATTCCCTTCCATTCCACATTCCAAGCCACATTCATTTCCATTCCGTTCTACATTCCTTTCCACATTTCAATCCATTCCATTCCACATTCCATTCCATTCCATTCCACATTCCATTCTTTCAATTCCACATACCATTCCTTTCCATTCTACGTTCCATTCCATTACATTCCATTCCACTTTCACTTGCACATTCCATTCCCTTCCATACAACATTGCATTCCACTCCAAACCACATTCCATTCAAATTCCGTTCCATTCCATTCCATTCCATTCCACATTCCATTCCATTCCACTCCACTTTCCATTCCATTGCATTGCACTTTCCATTCCATTCCATTCCATTCCACATTCTCTAACACATTCCATTCCCTTCAAATCCACATTGCATTCCACATTCCATTCCACATTCCATTCCACATGCCATTGCCTTCCATTCCACCTTCCATTTCATTCTATTCCACGTTCCTTTCCACGTTCCATTCCACGTTCCATTCCACAGTTCATTCCACGTTCCCTTCCAATTTCCCTTCCATTCCAATCCACATTCCATTTCAAATTCCTTTCCATTCAATTCCACATTACACAGCATTCCATTCTTTTCAATTAAACATTCCATTACATTCCATTCCACATTACTTCCCATTCTATTCCACATTCCATTCCATGTTCCATTCCATGTTCCATTCCATATTCCATTCCACGTTACATTCCACGTTCCCTTTTACTTTCCACTTCATATTCCTTTCTATTCCAGTCCACATTCCATTACACTTTGGACTCCATTCCATTCCATATTCCATTCCATTCCATTCCATTCCACATTCCATTCCATTCCATTCCATTCCATATTCCATTCTATTCTATTCCACTTTTCACTCCATTCCATTCCATTGCATTTCATTCCATTCCACATCCCATTCCATTCCATTCCATTCCTTTCCATTCCATTCCATTCCACGTTCCATTCTACTTTCCATTCAACGTTCCATTCCAGTCTATTTCTCGTTCCATTCCACTTTCCATTCCACGTTCCATTCCATTCCATTCCGCGTTCCATTCCTCATTCCATTCCATTCCATTCCACGTTACATTCCACATTCCATTCCATTCCATTCCATATTCCATTCCACATTCCATTCCACGTTCCATTCCTCGTTCCATTCCAGATTCCATTCCAAATTAAATTCCATTCTATTCCACCTTCCATTCCACGTTGAATTTCTCTTTCCATTCCATTCCATTCCTCATTCCATTCCACAGTCCGTTGCATTCCGTTCCACATTCTATTCCACGTTCCATTCCATGTTCCATTCCACATTCCTTGAACATTTCATACGATGTTCCATTCCACTTTTCCTTGCATTCCAATCCATATTCCTTTTCAAATTCCTTTCCATTCCATTCCACATTACAAATCATTCCATTCCATTCCATTAAACATTCCAGTACATTCCATTCCATATTCCTTTCCATTCTATTCCACATTCCATTCCACGTTCCATTCCAAGTTCTATTCCGTATTCCATTCCACGTTGCATTCCACTTTCCCTTCTACTTTCCACTGCATGCGCCCTTCTTTTCCAGTCCACATTCCATTACACATTCCATTCCATTCCATTCCACATTCCATAACATTCCATTCCATTCCATTCCACATTCCATTCCATTCCATTTCACATTCCATTCCACATTCCACTCCATTCCATTCCGCATTCCGTTCTACATTGCATTCCATTTCATTCTACATTCACTTCCATTCCATTCTACATTCCCTTCCATTCCATTCTACATTATATTCCACATTCCATTCCACGTCCCATTCCACATTCCATTCCACATTCCATTACACTTTCAGTTTCATTCAATTCCAGTTTCCATTCCACGTTCCATTTCACCATGCATTCCACTTTCCATTCCATGTTCCATTCCAATTTCATTTCCATTCCATTCCACGTTACCTTCCACATTCCATTCTATTTCATTTCACTTTCAATTCCACTTTCCATTCCACTTTCCATTCCATTCCATTCCGCATTCCTTCCACATTTCACTCCATTGCAAGTTCCGTTCTACGTTCCATTCCAGCTTCCATTCGTTTGCATTCCTCTTTCCTTTCCATTCCATTCCACGTTCCATTTCTTTACGTTCCACCCTCCATTCCACTTTCCAATTCACATTCCATTCCGCGTTCCATTTCACATTCCTCTCCACATTCCATTTCACATTGCATTACTTTCCATTCCATTCGATTCCACGTTCCATTCCTTTCCAATCCACATTCCATTCCATTGCATTCCACACTAAATTCCATTGCATTCCACCTTCCATTCCATTCCATTTCATTCCATTCTACATTCCATACCTTTCCATTGCATTCCACATTCCATTCTATTCCATTCAACATTCCATTGAACATTCCATTCCCTTTAATTCCAAATTCCATTCAATTAAATTCCATTACACCATCCATTCCATTCCATTCCATTCCATTTCATTCTATTCCATTCCATTCCACATTCCATTCCATTCCATTCCCCGTTCAATTCCATTCCATTACATTGCATTCCACTTTGCATTCCATTCCATTCCCTTCCACGTTCCATTCTCCATTCCATTCCACGTTTCATTCCATCCCATTTCTCTTTCCATTCCACTTTCCATTCCACGTTCCATTCTATTCCATTCCGCGTTCCATTCGAAATTCCATTCCCTTCCACTCCACGTTACATTCCACATTCCATTGCATTCCATTTCATATTCCATTTCACGTTCCATTCCATTCCATTCCACGTTACATTCCACGTTGCATTCCACATTCCATTCCACATTAAATTCCATTCAATTCCACATTCCATTCCACATTCCATTCCACATGGCTTTCCCTTCCATTCCACATTCCCTTTCATCCTATTCCATGCTCCATTCCACGTTGCATTCTATGTTCCCTTCTACTTTCCACTCCACGTTCCCTTCGATTCCAGTCCACATTGCATTACACATTCCATTCCATTCCATTCCCCATTCTGTACCATTCCATTCCATTCCATTCCACATTCCATTCCATTCCACATTCCATTCCATTCCATTCCACATTCCATTCCACCTTCCAGTTCATTCCATTCAACATTCAATTCCATATTGCATTCCTTTCCATTCCAGATTCCCTTCCATTACATTCTACATTACATTCCACATTACATTCCACATTCCATTGCGCATTCCATTCCACATTCGATTACACGTTCAATTTCATTCCATTCCACTTTCCATTCCACGTTCCATTCCACAATGCATTCCACATTCCATTTCACGTTCCATTCCACGTTCCATTCCACTTTCCTTTCCATTCCATTCCATGTTCCATTCCACAATCCATTCCATTCCACTTTCATCTCCACTTTCCATTCCACATTCCATTCCACATTCCTTTCCACATTCCATTCCGTCCCATTCCACATTCCATTCCACATTCCTTTCCACATTCCATTCCGCTTTCCATTCCACATTCCATGCCGTCCCATTCCACATTCCATTGCACATTCCACTACATTCCATTCCTCATACCATTCCACATTCCATTCAACATTCCATTCCATATTCCACTGGATTCCATTCCATGTTGCTTTCCATTCTATTCCATTCCATTCCACATTCCATTCCATTCCACATTCCATTCCATTCCATTCCAAGTTCCATTCCATTCCATTCCTCATTCCATTCCACATTGCATTCCACATTCCATTACATTCAATTCCAAATTCCATTCTCTTCCAACCCAATTTCCATTCTGCATTCCATTACTTTGCATTCCACTTTGCATTCCACATTCCGTTCCATTCCATTTCACAATCCATTACATTCCATTCCTGATACCATTCCAGATTCCATTCAACATTCCATTCCACATTTCATTGCATTCCATTCCATTACTAATTATTTCCTTTTCATTGCATTCCACATTCCTTTTCATTCCATTCTACATTCCATTCCATTCCACATTCCATTTCACCTTCCATTCCACATTCCATTCCACATTGCGTTGCATTCCATTCCACTTTCCATTCCACATTCAATTCCATTCCATTCCCCTTTGCATTCCACATTCCATTCCATTCCATTCCACAATCGATTCCACATTCCATTCCATTCCATTCACCAATCGATTCCACATTCCATTCCATTCCATTCCACATTCCATTCCATTCTTTTCCGCGTACCATTTCACGTTCCATTCCACGTTCCATTCCACTTCATATTCCATGTTCCTTTCTATGTTCCATTCCCTTTCAATTCCAAGTTCCATTCTATTACATTCCACGTTGTATTTCATATCATTCCGCATTCCATTCCACATTGCATTCCAGATTTCATTTCACATGCCTCTCCATTGCATTCTGTTACTTTCCACATTCCATTAAATTCCATTCCACATTCCATTACATTCCATTCCACATTCAATTCCATTCCATTCCACTCCAGATTCCATAGCAGATTAAATTCCCTTCCTTTCAACATTCCATTCCACTCCATTCCACATTCCATTCCACGTTCCATTCCAAATTCCCTTCTACATTCCATTCCACATTCCATTCCATTCCATTCCATTCCACATTTCATTCCACATTCCAATCCATTTTCCATTCCATCCCATTCGACATTCAATTGCAGGTTCAATTCCTTTCCATTCCACTTTCCAGTCTACATTCCATTCCACCTTCAACTCCGTTCAATTCCACATTCCATTCCACATTACATTATGTTCCATTTCACATTCCATTGCACTTTCCATACCATTTCATTCCACATACCATTCCACATACCATTCCACATTCCATTCCACATTCCATTCATTTCCATTCCACATTCCATTCCAAATTATATTCCATTCCATTCCACATTCCTTTCCACATACCATACCATGTTCCATTGCATTCCAGTCCACATTCCATTCCACATCCCATTGCATTACCATCCGCATTCATTTCCACATTCCGTTCCATTCCATTCAGCATTCCATTCCATTCCAATCCACTTTGATTTCCACATTACATTCCATTCTATTCCACATTCTATTCCACATTCCATTCCACATTCCATTCCTTTCCATTGCACTTTCCTTTCCACATTTCATTCCATTCCTCTCCAGGTTCCATTACACTTTCCATTCCACATTCCATTCCACATTCCATTCCATTCCATTCCAGGTTCCATTCTACGTTCCATTCCACATTCCATTCCACATTCCATTTCATGTTCCATTCCATTCCATTCCACGTTCCACTCCACATTCCATTTCACATTCCATTCCACGTTCCATTCCACAATCCATACCACGTTCCATTCCATTCAAATTCACGTTCCATTACACGTTCCTTTCCATTCAACTTCATGTTCCATTCCACTTTCCATTTCATTCCATTCTATTCCATTGCTTTCAATTCCACATTCATTTCCATTCCATTCCACATTCCTCTCCATGTTCCATTCCACGTTCAATTCCTCATTCCTTTCCATTTCATTACATTCCATTCTATTCCATTCTGAATTCCTTTCCAGTCTATTCCAAATTATATTCGACATTCCATTCCATTCCATTCCATATTCCATTACATTGCATTCCACATTCCGTTCCTTTCCATTCCATATTACCTTCCACTTTCCATTCCACGTTCCATTCCACATTCCATTCCATGTTCCGTTTCACGTTCCATTCCACATTCATTTCCACATTCCATTACCCATTCCATTTCATTCCACTCTGTTCCATTCCATTCTGGATTCCTTTCCATTCCATTCCAAATTATATTCGACATTCCATTCCATTCCATTCCATATTCCATTCCATTGCATTCCACATTCCGTTCCTTTCCATTCCACATTACATTCTATTTCCCATTCCATGTTCAATTCCACATTCGTTTCCACGTTCCATTCTATGTTGCATTCCACGTTCCATTCAACGTTCCATTCCATTCTATTCCACGTTCTGTTCCATTCCATTCCACCTTCCTTTTTGCTTTCCATTACACGTTCCTTTCTGCTTTCCATTACACGTTCCTTTCTGCTTTCCATTACACGTTCCATTCCATTACATTCCACGTTCCATTCTACATTACATTAGTGGTTCCATTCCACTTTCCATTCCACATTCCATTCCATTCCATTCCACGTTACTTTCTATATTTCATTCCACTCCATTCCACATTCCGTTCCATTCCATTCAACATTCCATTCCATTAAATTCCACGTTCCTTTCCACGTTCCATTCCGTTTTCCAATCCACGTTCCATTTCACGTTCCATTCCATTCCATTCCACTTTCCATTCCACGTTCCATTCCATTCCATTTCACGTTCCATTCCATTCCTTTCCACGTTGCATTTCATTCCATTCCACTTACCATTCCACATTCCATTTCACATTCCGTTCCACCTTCCATTCCATTTGATTACATTCCATTACACATTCCATTCAATTCCATTCCACTTTCCATTCCATTCAATTCCACATTCCATTCCATTGAATTCCATTCCATTTCACATTCCATTCCACAACATTCCGCATTCCATTGCATTCCATTCCATTCCACATTCGATTCCATTCCATTAAACATTCCATTCCATTCCATTCCACATTCCATACCATTCCATTCCATTCCACATTCCATTCCACATTCCATTCCCTTCCATTCCACATTCCAATCCATTCCATTACATTCTATTCCATTACAAATTGCATTCCACATTCCATTCCACATTCCATTCCCTTCCATTCCCTATTCCATTCCATTCCATTCCACATTCCATTCCACGTTCCATTCCAATTTCCATTCCACTTTCCATGCCACTACACTCCATTCCTTTCCTTTCCAATCCGTTCAGGTTTCCTTTCCTTTCCATTGCAAATTATATTCGACTTTCTTTTCCATTCCATTCCACATTCCATTCCTTTCTATTCCACATTCAATTCCATTCCATTCCATTCCACATTCCAAACCTTTCCATTCCACATTATATTCCACTTTCCATTCAACGCTGCATTCCACATTCAATTCCACTTTCCGATTCTACTTTCCATTCCATGTTCCATTCTACGGTCCATTCCATTCCATTCCACTTTCCATTCCATTCCATTCCATTCAACATTCCATTTCATTCCGTTCCACATTCCATTCCATTATATTCCACATTCCATTCCTTTCCATTCCACATTACATTCCACTTTCCATTCCATTTTCCTTTCCACCTTCGATTCCACGTTCTATTCTACGTTCCATTCCACTTTGCATTCTGTGTTCCATTCCATTACAATTCACGTTCCATTCCACGTTCCATTCCACATTCCATTCCACATTTCATTCCATTCCACGGTCCATTCCACGTTCCATTCCACGTTCCATTCCATAACATTCCACATTCCATTCCACTCCATTCCATTCCATTCCACATTCCATTCCACATTCCATTAGCTTCCATTCTGCATTCCCTTCCATTGCATTCCATATTCCTTTCAATTCCATACGACTTTCCATTACCTTCCATTTCAGATTCTTTTCCATTGCATTCCACATTCCATTCCACATTCCATTCAACGTTACTTTTCGCATTCCATTCCATTCCATTCCATTCCATTCTGGATTCCTTTCCATTCCCTTTCACATTCTATTCCACATTCCATTCCATTCCATTCCACATTCCATTCAATTCTATTCCATATTCCACTCCGTTCCATTCCACATTCCCTTCATTTCAGTTCCAAGTTACATTCCACATCAAATTCCACCTTCCATTCCACATTCCATTCCATTCCATTCCATTCAACTTTCCATTCCACTTTCCATTCCATTGCATTCCACGTTCCATTCCACATTCCATTGCCCATGCCATTTAACTTTCCATTCCACGTTCCATTCCAAGTTCCATTCCATTCCGTTCCACGTTCAATTCCACATTCGATTCCATTCCATTCCACCATCAATTCCACATTCCATTCCACATTCCAATGCTTTCTGTTCCATATTCTATTCCGCATTCCATTCCATTCCATTCCATTCCATATTCTCTTCCACATTCCATTCCATTACTTTCCACATTTCATTCCACATTCCACTGCATGTTCCATTCCAATCCATTCCACATTGCATTAGATGTTCCATTCCATGTTCCCTTCCACGTTCCATTCCATATTCCATTCCATTCCATTACACATTCCATTCCATTGCATTCCACTTTCCATTCCACGTTCCATTGCCTTCCGTTCCACATTATTTTCCATTCCATTCCACATTCCACTCCTCGTTGCATTCCATATTCCATTTCACGTTCCATTCCAATACATTCCATTCCATTCCGGATTCCATTCCATTCCATTGGACATTTAATTCCACATTCTATTCCATTCCATTCCACGTTCCATTACATATTCCATGCTATTCCATTAAACATTCCACTCCATTCCCTTCCACATTCCATTCCATTACATTCCACGTTACATTCCACATTCCATTCCACCTTCCATTCCACATTCCATTCCATTCAATTCCACATTCCATTCAATTCCACATTCCATTCAACATCCCATGCCACATTCCATTCCATCCCATTCCACATTCCACTCCACATTCCATTCCAATTCCCATTCCACATTCTATTCCATTCCATTCCACATTCCATTCCTTTTCATTCCACGTTGCATTGCACGTTCCATTCCACATTCCATTCCACTTTCCATTCCACATTCCATTCCATTCCATTCCACCTTGCATTCCACTTTCCATTCCATTCCATTCCACGTTCTATTCCAAATTCCATTGTCCATGCCATTCAAAGGTCCATTCCAGATTCCATTTCACGTTCCATTCCACTTTCCATTCCAAGTTTCATTCCATTCCATTACACCTTCCATTCCACATTCCATTCCATTCCATTCCACGTTCCATTCCACAATCCATTGCACATTCCATTCCGTTACCTGCCACATTCCATTCAACATTCCATTTCATTCCATTAAACCTTCCATTCCACATTCCATTCCACTATCCATTCCATTACATTCCACTTTCCTTTCCACATCGCATTCCATGCTGCTTTCCACGTTCAGTTCCACGTTGCATTCCACTTTACATTTCAAATTCCATTCCACATTCCATTCCATTCCATTCCACGTTCCTTTACACACTCCATTCCATTCCATTCCACTTTCTTTTCCACTTTCCATTCCATATTCCATTCCTCATTCCACTCCGTTCCATTATGCATTCCGTTGCATTCCATTCCACATTGCATTACTTTGCATTCCACATTCCATTCCACATCCCATTCCATTCCATTCCACATTGCATTCTACATTGCCTTGCATTCCTTTCCACATTCAATTCCACATTCCATTCCAAATTCCATTGGAATACATTCCACGTTCCATTTCACGTTCCATTCCACAGTCCATTCCACATTCCATTCCATGTTCCATTGCACGTTCCTTTCCAATCCATTCCATGTTCCGTTCCACACTCCATTCCATTCCATTCCACTTTCCATTCCACATTACATTCCACATTCCATTCCATCCCATTCTGCATACTATTCCACATTCTGTTCCATTCCATTCCACTTTCCATTACACAATCGATTCCATTCCAACCACTTTCCATTCCATTCCATTTCACATTCCATTCCACATTCCATTCCACGCTGCCTTCCATATTCCATTCCATATTCCATTCGACTTTCCATTCTAAGTTCCATTCCACGTTCCATTCCATTGCATTCCACTTTCCATTCTTCATTCCATTCCATTCCATTCTACTTTCTACTCCACATTCCATTCCGTTCCATTCCACATTCCTTTTCATTCTATTCCACATCCCATTACACATTCCATTATATTCCATTCCACATTCCATTCCAAATTTCATTCAATTCCATTCCACTTTCCATTCCACATGGCCTTGCATTCCATTCCACATCCCACTCCATTCCATTCCACGTTCCCTTCCACACTGCATTCCATTCCATTACACGTTCCATTCCACATTCCTTTGCACATTCCATTCCGTTCCATTCCACATTCTATTCCACATTCCACTCCATTCCATTCCGCATTCTATGCCACATTCCATTCCATTCCATTCCACATTCTATTCCACATTCCATTCCATTCCATTCCACATTCTATTCCACATTCCATTCCATTCCATTCCCTATTCCATTCCACGTTCCAATCCTTTCCATTTCCCATTCCATTCAACGTTCCATTCGATTCCATTTCACATTCCATTCCATTGCATTCCACATTCCATTCCACATTCCATTCCATTCCATTCCACTTTCCATTCTACATTCCATTCCGCACTGCATTCCACATTCCATTCCACGTTCCATTCCATATTCTATTCCAAGTTAGATTCGAGGTTCCATTAAATTCCTTTCCACGTTCCATTTCACATTCCATTCCTTTGCATTCCAATTTCTATTCCATATTCCATTCCACATTCCATTCCGTTCTATTCCACATTACATTACATTCCATGCACATTCCATTCCACATTTGGTTACATTCCATGCCACATTCCATAACACATTATGTTCCATTCATTTCCACATTCCATTGCACATTGCGTTGAATTCCATTCCACATTCCATTGCACACTCCATTGCACATTCCATTCCAATCCATTACATGCTCCATTTCACGTTCCATTCCACAGTTCATTCAATATTTCTTTCCACGTTCCATTCCATTCCATTCCACATTGCATTCAGCATTCCACTGCACATTCCATTCCACACCCCGTTCCATACCATTCCACATACCATTCCACATTCCGTTCCATTCCATTCCACGTTTCATTTCACTTTCCATTCCACATTCAATTCCACATTCCATTCCACATTTCATTCCACATCCCATTCCATTCCATTCCACATTGCATTCCATATTCCATTCCACATTCCATTCCACATTCCATTCCATTCCACTTTCCATTCCACTTTCCATTCCACATTCCATTCCATTCCATTCCACATTCCATTCCACATTTCACTACATTCCATTCCACATTCCATTCCACATTCCATTCTCATTCCAGTGCATTTCATTCCACATTACATTCCACATTCCATTGCATTCCAATTCACTTTCCATTCAACATTCCATTCCATTCCATTCCATTCCAAATTCCATTCCAATTTCCATTCCACAGTCCATTCGACGTTCCATTCCACATTCCATTCCACATTCCATTCTCTTTTCATTGAATTTCATTCCACATTACATTCCTCATTCCATTGCATTCCAATTCACATGCCATTCCACGTTCCTTTCCATTCCATTCCATTCCATTCCACATTCCATTCCACATTCCATTACACAGTACATTCCATTCCATTCCACTTTCCATTCCATTCCATTCCACCCTCTATTCTACATTTCATTCCATGCCATTGCACATTCCATTCCACATTCCATTCCACATTTCATTCCATTCTATTCCGCATTCCATTCCATTCAATTCCATCTTCCATTCCACATTCCATTCCATTCAATTCCACATTCCATTCTACATTCAATTCCACATTCCTTTCCACATTCCCTTCCGTTCCATTCTACATTTGATTTGACATTCTATCCCATGTTCAATTCCACATTCCATTCCGCATTCTATTAGACATTATATTCCACTTTCAGTTCCTTTGCACTTCACGTTCCATTCCACATTCTGTTCCATTCCATTCCATTACCAGTTCCATTCCACATACCACTCCACTTTCCATTCCATTCTATTCCACGTTGCATTCCACATTCTATTCTGCTCTATTCCACTTTCCATTCCACAATCCCTTCTACATTCCATTCCACTTTCAGTTAAACATTCCATTAAATTCCCTGCCACATTCATTTCCACATTCTGTTCCATTCCATTCCACACTTCATTCCACATTCCATTCAACAATCCATTCCATTCCATTCCACATTCCATTCCACTATCCATTCCACTTTCCATTCGATTTCAATGCATGTTCGATTCCACATTCCACTGCATTCCATTAAACTTTCCACTCAAACTTCCATTCCACATTCCATTCCATTCCGTTAAACATTCCTTTCCATTACACTCCACATTTCATTCCACATTCCCTTCAATTCCATTTCTCATTCTATTCCTATTTCCATTCCATTCAATTCCACGTTCCATTCCACGTTTCATTCCACATTCCATTCCACATTCCATTCCACATTCCATTCCACATTCCATTCCTTTCCATTCCGCATTCCTTTCCACATTCCATTCCACATTCCATTACATTCCATTCCACATTCCATTCTCATTCCATTGCATTACATTCCACGTTCCAATCCATATTCCATTCCAATTCATTTCACATTTCATACCACGTTATATTCCATTGCATTTCACATTCCATTCCACATTCCATTCCACTTTCCATTCCATGTTCCATTCCACATTCCATTCAACGTTCCATTCCATTCCATTCCTCGGTCCATTCCATTCCATTCGACGTGCCTTTTCATTCTGTTCCACATTCCATTCCACATTTCATTTCACATTCCGTTCCACATTGTATTCCTCAAACCATTCCATTCCATTCTACATTCCAATCCACCTTCCACTCCATTCCATTCTTTTCACATTCCATTCCACATTCCATTCCATTCCATTTCACCTTCGACTCCATTCCATTCCACATTCCATTCCAGATTCCATTTCTTTGCATTTCACATACCTTTCCATTCCTTTCAACATTCCATTACGCATTCAATTACATTCCATTCAACATTCCATTTGACATTCCATTCCGTTGCATTCCACATTCCATACTACATTCCATTCCACATTCCATTCCACATTCCATTTCACATTCCATTACACTTTACATTCCACAATCCATTCCTTTTTCCATTGCATTCCACTTTCCATTCCACATTCCATTCTATTCCATTCCACATTCCATTTCATTGCATTCCACATTCCATTCCAAATTCCATTTCACTTTAAATTACATTCCATTCCATTCCATTCCAATCCAAGTTCCATTCCATTCCATTCCAAGTTCAATTCCATTCAACATTCCATTCCAGATTCCATTGCACATTCCATTCCATTCCATTCTATTCCATATTCCATTCCATTCCATTCCACTTTCCAGTCCATTCCATTCCACGTTCCATTCCACATTCCTTTCCCCATTCAATTTCATTCAATTCCACGTTCCATTTCATTCAATTGCATTCAACTTTCCATTCCATTCCATTCAATTCCACATTCCATTCCATTCCATTGCATTCCACATTCTATTCCATGCCATTCCACATTTCATTCCATTCCATTCCACGTTCCACTCCACTTTCAATTCCACATTTCATTCCATATTCCATTCCATTCCATTCCACATTTGATTTCACTTTCTATCGCATGTTCAATTCCACATTCCTTTCCACATTCTATTAGACGTTATATTCCACTTTTAATTAGATTGCATTTCACATTCCATTCCACATTGCATTTCATTACAAGTACCATTCCGCATACCATTCCACTTTCCATTCAATTCAATTCCGCGTTCCATTCCACGTTCCATTCCATTCCATTCCGCGTTCCATTCCATATTCTATTGCATTCCATTTTAAGTCCTATTCCACACTCCATTCCACATTCCATTCCACATTCTATTCCGTTCTATTCCAGATTCCATTCCACTATCCATTCTACATTCCAATCCACTTTCAGTTAAACATTCCGTTATATTCCCTACCACATTCCATTCCACATTCCATTCCATTTCATTCCATACTTCATTCCACATTCCATTCCACAATCCATTCCATTCTATTCCACATTCCATTCCACTATCCATTCCACTTTCCATACGATTTCATTCCATGTTCGATTACACATTCCATTCCATTCCATTAAACTTTCCATTCTACATTCCATTCCACATTACATTCCGTTCCATTCCACATTCCATTCCACATTCGATTCCATTCCATTCCACATTCCATTCTCATTCCATTTCATTACATTCCACATTCAATTCCATTTTCCATTACAATCCATTTCATATTTCATACCATGTTACATTCCATTGCATTCCACATTCCATTCCACATTCCATTGCACTTTCCATTCCATGTTCCATTCCACCTTCCATTCCACATTCCATTCCATTCCATTCCTCGTTCCATTCCATTCCTTTCGACGTACCTTTTCATTCCTTTCCATATTTCATTCCACATTCCATTTCACGTTCCGTTCCACATTCTATTTCTCTTTCCATTCCATTCCATTCCATTCCATTACTCATTCCATTCCATTCCATTCCATTCTGCATTCCATTCCATTCTATTCCACATTCCATTCCATTCCATTCCATTCCACCTTCCTTTCCACATTCCATTCCACATTCCATTCCACTCCATTCCACTCCATTCTATTCCACATTCCATTCCATTCCATTTCACAATCCATTCCACATTCTATTCCACATTACATTCCAAGTTCCATTCCATTGCATTCCACATTCCATTCCATTGCATTCCTCGTTCCATTCCATTGAATTGCACATTCCATTCGTTTTAACATTCCTTTCCATTCCATTCCACATTCCATTCTATCACATTCTGCATTCCATTCCATTCTATTCGATTCCATTCCACATTCCAGTCCATTCAATTCCATTCCATATTCCATTCCATTCCATTCCACTTACCAATCCATTGCATTCCACATTCCATTCCATGTTCCAATCCACGTTGCATTCCATGATCCATTCCACAACCCATTTCACATTCCATTCTTACCATTCCACATTCCATTGCATTCCAATCCCCATTCCATTCCATTGCACTCCACATTCCATTCCATTCAATTCCACTCCACATTACATTCAACATTCCATTCCACGTTCCGTTCCACATTCCAATCCATATTCCATTCCTCATTCCATTCCGTTCCATTCCACATTCCATTCCACATTCCATTCCACATTTCATTCCATTCCATTCCATTTCTTTCTACATTCCGTTCCCTATCGATTGAATTACTTTCCACATTACTTTCCTCATTCCGTTCCATTCCTTCCATTCCATATTCCATTCCATTCGAACCCACATTCCATTCCATTCCACATTCCATTCCTTTCCATTCCACATTCCAATCCACGTTGCATTCCATTCCACATTGCATTACATGCCATTCCACGTTCCATTCCATTCCATTTCACATTGTTTTCCATTCCTTTCTACATCCCACTCCACATTCCATTCCAATCCATTCCACATTCCATTAAATGACTGTCCACATTCCTTTACATTTTCCATTTCATTCCACATTCCCATCCTCATTCCATTCCATTGCATTCTACGTTCCTTTCCACATTCCGTTCCATTCCATTCCACATTCCATTCCATTCCTTTCCAATCCAGTCCACATTCAATTCGATTCCTTTCCGTTCTACATTACATTCCACATTGCTTTTCATTAAATTCCACATTCCATTCTACATTCCATTCCACATTCCATTCCACATTCCATTCCATTCCATTCAACATTCCCTTCCAAATTCCATCCCATTCTATTCCATTTTCCTTTCCATTTCTTTCCACATTCCATCCCATTATATTCCACGTTTCATTCCATTCAATTCCATATTCTATTCCTTTCAACATTCTATTCCATTCCGTTCCATTCCATATTCCATTCCACATTCCATTCCATTCCATTCCACATTACATTCCACATTCCATCCCATTCCATTCGACATTCCTATCCATTTCTTTCCACATTCCATCCCATTCCATTCCACATTCCATTCCATTCCACTCCACATTATGTTCCTTTCCACATTCATTTCCATTCCGTTCCATTCCGCATTCCATTCCATTCATTTCCACATTGCATTCCATTCCATTCCATGTTCCATTCCATTGTATTCCATTACACGTTGCGTTCCATTCCATTGTATTCCATTACACGTTCCGTTCCATTCCATTCCATTACACGTTCCGTTCCATTCCATTCTGCGTTCTTTTCCATTCCATTCCACGTTCCGTTACATTCCATTCGATGTTCTATTCCTTTCCATTCCATTCCATTCCGTTCCACATTCAATGCCATTCCATTTCACATTCCATTCCATTCCACGTTCCATTCCATTCAATTCCACATTCCATTTCATTCCACGTTTCAGTCCATTGAATTCGATTCCAAATTCCATTCCATTCCATTCCACATTCGATTCCATTCCATTCCGCGTTCCATTCCAATCCATTGCACGTTCCATTGAATTCCATTCCTTGTTCCATTTCATTCAAATCCATTCCACATTCCTTTGCATTCCTTTCAATTCCATTGCACATTCCGTTCCATTCCATTCCACATTCCATTCCATTCCATTCGAGTTTGCATTCCATTCAATTCCACTTCACATTCCATTCCATTCCATTCCACATTCCATTCAACATTCGATTCCACATTCCATTCCTTTCCATTCCACATTACATTCCACATGCCATTCCACATTCCAGTCCACTTTCCATTGCATCCCACTATCCATTCCATTCAATACCGCGTTCCATTCCATTCCATTTCACATTCCATTCCATTGCTTTCCTTTGCATTCCACATTCCATTCCACATTCCATTCCATTGCATTCTAAATTCCATTCCATTCTATTCCACATTCCATTCTATTCCATTCCATATTGCTTTCCACATTCCATTCCATTCTATTCCACTTTCGATTCCATTGCACATTCCATTCCATTCCAAATTCCATTCCCTTCCATTCCATTCCAACTTCCATACATTCCATTCGACCTTCCTTTCCATTCCTATCCACAATCCATTCCATTCCACATTCCCTTCCATTTTCCATTCCGTTCCGTTCCACATGCCATTCCATTCTATTCCACTTTCCATTCCATGGCATTCCGTATCACATTCCGTTCCATGCCACATTCCATTCCATTCCATTCCACTTTCCATTCCGTTCCACATTCCTTTCCATTCCACGTTCCTCTCCACATTCCATTTCATTCCATTCCACTTTCCATTCCATATTCCATTCCATTCCATTCCATATTCCATTCCATTCCGTAAGACATTCCAATGCACATTCCATTCCTTTCTATTCTTTTCCATTCCACGTTGCATTCTGTTCCATTCCACGTTTCATTCCAAGTTTCATTACATTCCATTCCACTTTCCATTGCACGTTCCATTCCACGTTCCATTCCACGTTCCATTCCATTCCGTAACACGTTCCATTCCACGTTCCATTCCATTGCAATGCTCGTTCCATTCCATATTCAATTTCTTTCGATTCCACCTTCCTTTCCATTCCATTCTACATTCCATTCAACATTCCATGCCATTCCATTGCCCATTAGATTCCATTCCATCCCACATTCCATTCGAGATTGCCTTCCATTCTATTCCACATTCCATTCCATTCCTTTCCACTTTCCATTACGTACCATTCTTTCCCATTCCACGTTCCACTCCACGTTTCATTCTAGCCTTCATTAAATTCCACGTTCCATTACAGGTTCCATTCCATTCCATTCCACGTTCCATTCCATTCCATTCCACGTTCCATTCTGTTCTTTTCCACGTTCCATTCCAGTTCCATTCAAAGTTTCATTCCACGTTCCAATCTATGTTCCATTCCATTCCATTCCACGTTGCATAACGTCATAATCCCCGTTACATTCCATTCTATTCCAAGTTCCATTCCGTTCCATTCCATGTTCCATTCCACTTTCCATTCCCCGTTGAATTCCACTTTCCATTCTATTCCTTTCCACATTCCGTTACACATTCCATATTGTTCCATTCCATTATATTCCATTCCACTTCCCATTCCCCGTTGCATTCCACTTTCCATTCTATTCCTTTCCACATTCCGTTACACATTCCATATTGTTCCATTCCATTACATTCCATTCCACTTCCCATTCCTTTCCATTCCACATTCCATTCCGTTCCATTCCATATTCCATTCCGCTTTTCATTCCACATTCCAATCCATTCCATTCCATTCCACATTCCATTCCATTCCATTCCATTCAACATTCCTTTCCATTCCATTCCATTCCACTTTCCACTCCATATTCCATTCCATGCTATTCCACATTCTATTCCATTCCATTGTACGTTCCACTCTATTCCATTCCATTCCAGTCCACATTCTATTCCATTCCATTCCATTCCACATTGCATTCCATTCCATTCCATTCCACATTCCATTCCACTTTCCATTCCATTCCACTTCAATTTCCATTCCTTTCCATTCCACATTCTATTCCATTCCACATTCCATTCTATTCCATTCCGCATTCCATTGCATTCCATTCCATATTCCATTACACATTCCATTCTATTCCATTCCACATTACATTCCTAATTCCATTCCATTACTTTCCCCATTCCATTCAATGCAATTCCACATTGCAGTCCTTTCCATTCCGTTAAAGCCGACAGTCCAATCCATTCCATTCCTTTCCACATTCCATTCCATTCCATTCCACATTCCATTCCACCTTCCATTCCACATTCCATTCCATGTTCCATTCCACATTCCATTGCATTCCATCCCACGTTCATCTCCATGTTCCATTCCACGTTCCATTCCATATTCCATTACACATTCCATTACATATTACTTTCCATTCCATTCCACATTCCATTGCACTTTTCATTCCACATTCCATTCCACATTCCATTCCTTTCCATTCCACATTCCATTCCATAGAATTCCACGTTCCATTCCATTCCATTTCACATTCCATTCCATTCCACATTCCATTCCACATTCCATTCCATTCCATTCCACATTCCATTCACATTCCACTCCATTACATTCCACATTCCACTCCACAGTCCATTCCTCATTCCATTCCATTCCATTCCATCTTCCACTACATTCCATTCCTTTACACATTCCATTCCACATTTCATTCCAATCCATTCCATTCCACATTCCATTCCATTCCATTCGATTCCACATTCCTTTCCATTCCATTCCATTCCACTTTCCACTCCATATTCCATTCCATGCTATTCTACATTCTATTCCATTACATTGCACGTTCCATTCCATTCCATTCCATTCCAGTCCACATTCCATTCCATTCCATTCCATTCCACATTCCATTGCATTCCATTCCACATTCCATTCCGTTCCACCTTCCATTCCTTTACACTTCACTTTCCATTGTGTTCCATTCCACATTCCATTCCATTCCACATTCCATTCAATTCCATTCCATATTCCATTGCATTCCATTCCATATTCCATTTCACATTCCATTCTATTCCATACCACATTCCATTCCTAATTCCACTGCATTCCATTCCCCATTCCATTCCATGCAATTCCACATTTCATTCCTTTCCATTCCGTTAAAGTCGACAGTCCAATCCATTCCATTCCATTCCACCTTCCATTCCACATTCCATTCCGTTCCGTTCTACATTCCATTCCAAACTTTCCATACCATTGAACATTGTATTCATTCCAACTTCCATTCCACGTTCCATTCCATGTCATTCCACATTCCATTCCATTCCATTGCACATTGCAATACATTGCAGTACACATTCCATTCCATTCCATTCCACATTCCGTTCCATCAATTCCACATTCCGTTCCATTCCATTCCATATTCCATTACACATTTCATTCTATTCCATACCACATTCCATTCCTAATTCCATTGCATTCCATTCCACATTCCATTCCATGCAATGTCACATTGCATTCCTTTACATTCCGTTGAAGTCCACGGTCTATTCCTTTCCATTCCATTTCACATTCCGTTCCATTCCATTCCACATTCCGTTCCATTCCATTCCACTTCCCATTCCACGTTCCGTTCCACATTCCACTGCATTCCTTCCCATGTTCAACTCCTTTTTCCATTCCACGTTCCATTCCATATTCCATTACACTTTCCATTACACATTCCATTCCATTCCACATTCCATTGCACATTTCATTACACTTTCCATTTTCAATTCCACGTTCCATTCCATATTCCATCACAGTTTCCAATACACATTCCATTCCATTCCATTCCACATTTCATTGCACATTTCTTTACACTTTCCATTCCACATTCCATTCCACATTCCATTCCAAATTCCATTCTATTCCATTCCACATTCCATTCCCCATATCATTCCATTCCACATTCATTTCATATCAATTCTACATGCCATTTCATTCCATTCCATGAGAGTACACATTCCATTGCATTTGATTCCATTCCACATTCCATTCCATTCCATTCCATTTCACATTCCATTCCATTCCATTCCACATTCCATTCCATTGCATTCCACTTTGTATTCCATCTTCCATTCTTCGTGTCATTCGATTCCATTCCACATTCCATTCCATGTTCCTTTCCACTTTCTTTTCCACATTCCATTCCGCATTCCATTCCACGTTCCATTTCATTCCATTCCACGTTCTATTCCGCATTCCACTCCATTCATTTCCACTTTGCATTCCACATTCCATTCCACATTCCATTCTTTTCCATTGCACATGCTATTCCATTCCATTCCACATTCTACGCCACATTCCATTTCATTCCATTCCGCATTCCATTCCACCTTCCATTCCATTCCACATTCCATTAGATTCAATTCCACATGGCATTCCATTCCATTCCACATTCCTGTCCATTATATTCCATTCCACATTGCATTCCATTCCATTCCATATTCCACTGCATTCCATCCCATTAAACATTCATTCCATTCCATTCATTCCATTCATCCAACTCATTCCATTCCATTCAACATTCCATTCCATTCCATTCATTTCTATTTCACATTCCTTTCAATTCCATTCCATTCCATTCCACATACCATTCCATTATATTCCACATTCCATTCTATTGCATTCAATTCCATTTCACATTCCTTTCAATTCCATTCCATTCCATTCCTCATACCATTCCATTTCATTCCACAATCCTTTCAAAATTTATTTTCGCATTCCATTCTATTTTCCATTCCACATTCCTTTAAATTTTCCATTCCAAATTCCATTCATTCCATTCCACATTACATTTCACATTGCGTTTCACATTACATTCCACATTCCATTGCACATTCCATAGCATTCCATTCCTCATTCCACTCCATTCCCACATTCCATTCCATTCCATTCCAAATTCCATTTCATTCCATTCCAATTCCATTCCAAATTCCAATCCATTCCATTCCAAATTCCATTCCATTCCATTCCACATTCCATTCCACATTCCATTCCATTCCAATCCATTCCATTCCAAATTCCATTCCATTCCATTCCACATTCCATTCCACATTCCATTCCATTCCATTCCACATTCCATTCCATTACAATCCACGTTGGATTCCATTCCTTTCCACTTTCCTTTACAAATTGCATTACACTTTCCATTCCACTTTCCATTCCTCGATCCATTCTATGTTCCATTCCTATTTCCATTCCACTTTTCATTCCATTCCATTTCATATTCCATTCCACTTTCGATTTCATTGCACATTCCATTCCACACTCCATACCATTCCATTCCACATTCTACTACATTTCATTCCACATTCCATTTCAAAATGGATTCCATTCTATTGCACTTTCCATTCCATATTCTATTCCATTCCATTCCACATTCCATTCCATTGCATTCCATTGCATTCCACATTGAATTGCATTCCATTATACATTCCATTCCACATTCCCTTCCATTCTGCTTTCCATTCAAAATTCCTTTACATTCCATTCAACATTCCATTCCAAAGTCCATTTCATTACTTTCCACATTGCATTCCATTCCATACCACATTGCATTCCACATTATATTCCATTCCATTCCATATTAGATTCCACATTCTATTCAATTCCATATTCCATTTCACATTCCTTTCCATTCCTTTCCACATTAAATTCCACATTCCTTTCCATTCTATTCCATTCCACATTCCATTCCATTCCACATTCCTTTCTATTCCATTCTACATTCCATTCCATTCCATTTTATTCCATTCCATTCCACATTCTATTCCAATCCATTCTACATTCCTTTCCATTCTATTCCCTTCCACATTCCATTCCATTCCATTCCATTCCATATTCCATTGCATTCCAATCTACATTCCATTCAATTCCATTGCACATTCCATTCCACAGTCCATTCCATTCAATTCCACAATCCATTCCATTCCGTTCCACGTTCCATTCCACATTGCATTTCATTACATTCCACATTCCATTCCACATTGCATTCCATTCCATATTCCATTCCACAATCCATTGCATTCTACTCCACATTTTACTCCATATTCCATTCTGCATTCCATTTTACATTCCCTTCCATTCCACATTACATTACATTCCACATTCCCTCCCATTTCACATACCATTCCATTCCACGTTCCATTCCTTTCCATTCCCCATTCCATTCAATAGCATTACACATTCCAGTCCATTACATTCCATTCCACATTCCATTTCACGTTCCATTGCACTCCATTCCTCTTTCCATTCCATTCCATTCCACATTCCATTGCGTTCCGTTCCACATACCATTCCAATTTCCATTCCATTCCGTTCCACATTCCAATCCTCATTCCATTGCATTTCATTTCATCTTCCATTCCACATTCCATTCCATTCCATTCCATTTCAAATTCCATTTCATTCCATTCCATTTCCACTCCAAATTCCAATCCATTTCATTCCAAATTCCATTCCATTCCATTCCACATTCCATTCAACTTTCCATTCCATTCCATTCCACAGTCCATTCCGTTACACTCCACATTGGATTCCATTCCTTTCCACTTTCTTTAGAAATTCCTTTCCACGTTCCATTCCATGTTCCATTACTCGATCCATTCTATGTTCCATTCCAATATCCATTCCACATTTCATTCCATTCCATTTCATATTCTATTCCACATTCCATTCCATTCCACATTCCATTCCACTCCATTCCACCTTGCATTTCATTCCATTTCAAATTCCGTTCTATTACATACCATTCTACTCCATTCCAATCCACATTCTATTCCATTCTAATCTACATTCCTTTGCATTCCATTCCATTCCACATTCCATTCTATTCCATTCCATTCCATTCCACATTCCTTTCTATTCCATTCGACGTTCCATTCCTCATTCCATTCCATGTTACATTCCTCTATGCATTCCATTCCATTCCACATTGCATTCCATTACATTTCACATTCCATTCCATTCTAATCCAAATTCGATTCCATTATATTCCACGTTCTATTCCATTCCATTCCACATTCCATTCCAAAATCCATTCCATTCCATTCCATACCATTCCACATGCCTTTCCTTTCCATTCCATTCCACTATCCTTTCCATTCCATTCCACAATACGTTCCACTGCATTCCATTCCTTTCCACTTTCCATTCCACATTACATTCCACATTCCATTCCACATTCCTTTCCATTCCATTCCACATTCCATTCCATTCCATTCCACATTACTTTCCATTCCATTTCACATTCCAATCCATTCCATTCCATTCCACTTTTCATTCCACTTTCCATTCCACGTTCCATTCCACGTTCCTTTCCTCTTTTCATTCCTCATTCCACTCCTCATTCCATTCCACAGTCCAGTCCATTCCATTCCATTCCATTCCATTCCATTCCACATTCAATTCTCTTCCAATCCATTCCACATTCCATTCAACATTCCATTCCTTTCCATTCCACATTCGATTCCACATTCCCTTCCATACCATTCCACGTTCCATTCCAGATTCCATTCCATTCCATTCCACATTCCTTTCCACATACCATTCCTCATTCCATTCCATTCCACTCCATTTCACATTCCATTCCTCATTCCATTCCATTCCACTCCATTGCACATTCCATTCCATTCCACATTCCATTCCACATTGGATTCCACATTCCGTTCCATTCTATTCCACTTTCCATTCCATTCTATTCCACATTCACTTCCACGTTGAATTCCAAGTTCCATTTCTTTCCATTGCACATTCCATTCAACGTTCCATTCAACCTTCCATTACGCATTCCATTCCATTCCATTCCATGTTCCATTGCACATACCATTCCATTCCACGTTCCATTCCTTTCCATTCCCCATTCCATTCAATAGCATTACACATTCCAGTCCATTACATTCCATTCCACATTCCATTTCACGTTCCATTGCACTCCATTCCTCTTTCCATTCCATTCCATTCCACATTCCATTGCGTTCCGTTCCACATACCATTCCAATTTCCATTCCATTCCGTTCCACATTCCAATCCTCATTCCATTGCATTTCATTTCATCTTCCATTCCACATTCCATTCCATTCCATTCCATTTCAAATTCCATTTCATTCCATTCCATTTCCACTCCAAATTCCAATCCATTTCATTCCAAATTCCATTCCATTCCATTCCACATTCCATTCAACTTTCCATTCCATTCCATTCCACAGTCCATTCCGTTACACTCCACATTGGATTCCATTCCTTTCCACTTTCTTTAGAAATTCCTTTCCACGTTCCATTCCATGTTCCATTACTCGATCCATTCTATGTTCCATTCCAATATCCATTCCACATTTCATTCCATTCCATTTCATATTCTATTCCACATTCCATTCCATTCCACATTCCATTCCACTCCATTCCACCTTGCATTTCATTCCATTTCAAATTCCGTTCTATTACATACCATTCTACTCCATTCCAATCCACATTCTATTCCATTCTAATCTACATTCCTTTGCATTCCATTCCATTCCACATTCCATTCTATTCCATTCCATTCCATTCCACATTCCTTTCTATTCCATTCGACGTTCCATTCCTCATTCCATTCCATGTTACATTCCTCTATGCATTCCATTCCATTCCACATTGCATTCCATTACATTTCACATTCCATTCCATTCTAATCCAAATTCGATTCCATTATATTCCACGTTCTATTCCATTCCATTCCACATTCCATTCCAAAATCCATTCCATTCCATTCCATACCATTCCACATGCCTTTCCTTTCCATTCCATTCCACTATCCTTTCCATTCCATTCCACAATACGTTCCACTGCATTCCATTCCTTTCCACTTTCCATTCCACATTACATTCCACATTCCATTCCACATTCCTTTCCATTCCATTCCACATTCCATTCCATTCCATTCCACATTACTTTCCATTCCATTTCACATTCCAATCCATTCCATTCCATTCCACTTTTCATTCCACTTTCCATTCCACGTTCCATTCCACGTTCCTTTCCTCTTTTCATTCCTCATTCCACTCCTCATTCCATTCCACAGTCCAGTCCATTCCATTCCATTCCATTCCATTCCATTCCACATTCAATTCTCTTCCAATCCATTCCACATTCCATTCAACATTCCATTCCTTTCCATTCCACATTCGATTCCACATTCCCTTCCATACCATTCCACGTTCCATTCCAGATTCCATTCCATTCCATTCCACATTCCTTTCCACATACCATTCCTCATTCCATTCCATTCCACTCCATTTCACATTCCATTCCTCATTCCATTCCATTCCACTCCATTGCACATTCCATTCCATTCCACATTCCATTCCACATTGGATTCCACATTCCGTTCCATTCTATTCCACTTTCCATTCCATTCTATTCCACATTCACTTCCACGTTGAATTCCAAGTTCCATTTCTTTCCATTGCACATTCCATTCAACGTTCCATTCAACCTTCCATTACGCATTCCATTCCATTCCATTCCATGTTCCATTGCACATACCATTCCATTCCACGTTCCATTCCACATTCCATTCCACATTCCATTCCATTCCACGTTCCATTCCACATTATGTTCCACGTTCCATTCCACATCCCATTCCATTCCATTCCACATTCCATTTCATTCAATTCCTCCTTCCATTACACGTTTCAATTCCTTCCATTCCACATTCCACTCCACTTTCCTTTACATTACTTTCCATATCCCATTCAACATTTCAATCCACATTCCTTTCCTTTCCATTCCATATTCCATTTCATTCCAATACATACTCCATTCCATTCCATTCCACTTTCCTATTCATTACATTCCACATTACATTCCACATTGCAATCCATTCCACTTTCCATTCCACAATCCATTCCACTTTCCATTCCACATTCCATTTCATTCCATTCCAAGTTCCATTCCACATTCCATTCCATTCCATTACACATTCCATTTCATTTCGTTCCACATCGCATTCCACTTTCCATTCCATTCCCTTCCACATTGCATTCTGCATTCCATTTCACATTACATTCCATTCTATTCCACATTCCATTCCATTCCATTTCATTCTACATTCCATTCCTTTCCATTCCAGATTTCATTCGATTCCATTCCATGTTCCATTCCACGTTCCATTTCACTCAATTCCACATTCAATTCCATTCCATTCCACTTTCCTTTCCATTACATTCCACCTTCCATTCCATTCCACTTTCCTTTCCATTCCATTCCAGCTACCATTCCATTCCAATCCATTCAATTCTGCATTCCATTCGACATTCCACTCCATTCCATTCCACATTTCATTCCATTCCAATCCATCCCACATTCCATTCCATTCCATCCCACGTTCCATTCCATTCCATTCCGTTCCACATTCCATTCCACATTCCATTCCACAATCCATTACATTCCATTCCACATTCCATTCCAATCAATTCCTTTCCACCTTCAATTCCATTCCATTCCACATTCTATTCCGCATTCCATTCCATTCCTTTCATCATTGCACTCAATTCATTTGCACGTTTCATTCTAATCCATTCCATAGCAGTCCACATTCCATTCCTTTCCATTCCATTCCACATTCCATTCCATTCCATTCCACATTCCATTCCATTCCTTTCCACTTTCCATTCCATTTCAATTCACGTTCCATTCCATTGCATTCCATTTTCCATTCTGATTTCCATTCCACCTTCCATTTCCCGTTCCATTCCATTAAATTCCACGTTCCATTCCACGTTCCATTACATTCCATTCCACTTTCCATTCCACGTTCCACTCTACTTTCCATTCTACGTTGCATTCCATTATATTCTGCGTTCCATTCCGCTTTCCACTCCACGTTACACTCCATTCCATTCCACGTTCCATTCCACGTTCCATTGCACGTTCCATTCCATTCCATTTCACATTAAATTCCACATTCCATTCTATTCCATTACACATTCCATTCGACGTTCCATTTCATTCCATTCCACATTCCATTCCAATCCACATTCCATTCCATTCCACGTTCCATTCCATTCTATTCCTCATTAACACTCCAATTTCCATTCCATTCCATTCCTTATTCCCTTCCATTCCATTGTATATTCCACATCCCATTCCATTCCATTCCATTCTATTCCAATCCCTTCCACTCCAAATTCCATTTCAAGTTCCATTCAACGTTCCTTTCCATTACATTCTGCGTTCCATTGCAAGTTCCATTCCACTTTACATTCCATTCCATTCCACGTTGCATTCCACGTTCTCTTCAATGTTCCATTCCATTCCATTCCTCTTTCCATTCCACGTTGCATTCCACATTCCATTCCATTCCATTCCACATTCCACCGCGCATTCCATTCCATTCCATTCCATATTCCATTGCACGTTTCATTCCATTCCATTCCACGTTCCATTCCATTCCATTCCACATTCCATTCCATTCCGTTGCACATTCCATTCTTTTCTCTTCCATTCCAAAATATTCCACATTCCATTCCATATTGCATTCCATTCCATTCCACTTTCTATTCGATTCCATTCCACATTCCATTAAATTCCATTCCAAATTTCATTCCTCATTGCATTCCATTTCATTCCATTCCACCTTCCTTTCCATTCCATTCCACACTCCATTCTTTTCCATTCCACTTTCCATTCCGTTGCACATTCCTTTCCATTCCATTCCATTCCACACTCCATTCTTTTCCATTCCACTTTCCATTCCATTGAACATTCCTTTCCATTCCATTCCATGTTCCATGCCGTTCCATTCCACGTTCGATTCCACCTTCCATTCCATTCCATTCCACGTTCCTTTCCTTTATATTCCGTGTTCCATTCCACATTCAATTCCATGCCATTCCACCTTCCATTCCATTCCATTCCACCTTCCATTCCATTCCATTCCATGTTCCATTCCATTCCACATTCAATTCCGTTCCATTCCAAATTCCATTCCACATTCCATTCCACGTTCCATTCGACTTTCCATTCCACGTTCCATTCCACGTTGCACTCCATTCCATTCCACATTCGAATCCAAATTCCCTTCCATTCCATTCCACCATCCATTCCATTCCATTCCACATTCAATTGCACATTCCATTCAATTGCACATTCCATTCCATTCCACTCCACATTCCATTCCCTTACATATTCCATTCCACATTCCGTTTCCATTCTACATTCCATTCCATTCCATTGGACGTTACATTCCATTTCACTTTCCATTCAATTACACATTCCATTCCATTCTATTCCACATTCCATTCCATTCCATTCCACATTACATTCCTTTCCGTCCCACGTTCAATTCCATTCCATTCCCTTCCACTTCCCATTCCACATTCCATTCCATTCAATTCCACATTCCATTCCATTCCATTCCACATTCCTTTCCATTCCATTCAACATTCCATTCCATTCCACAGTGAATTCCATCCTATTCCACAGTGAATTCCATTCCATTCCACATTTAATACAATTTCCACATTCCATTTCATTCCATTGGACATTCCATTCCATTCCATTGGACATTCCATTCCATTCCACTCTCCATTCCATTCCATTCCACATTCCATTCCATTCCACTCCATTCTACATTCCATTGCATTCCACATTCCATTCCACTTTCCATTCCATTGCGTTCCATTCCACAATAAATTCCATTCCATTCCATGCCACATACCATTCCAATGCATTCCACATTCCATTCCATTCCAATCCATTCCTTTCCCTTTCATTCCGATTCTTTCCATTCCACATTCTCTTAGATTCCATTCCATTCCAGATTCCATTCCTTTCCATTCCATTCCAGATTCCATTCCTTTCCATTCCATTCCACATTCCATTCTTTTCCACATTCGATTCCATTGCACATTCCGATCCATGCCGTTCCATTCTTCCTTCCAATCCATTCCATTCCTCGTTACATTCCTTTTTCCATTCCATTCCAACCCACATTCAATTCCATTCCATTTGACACTCCCTTCCACATTCCATTCCATTCCTTTCCACGTTACGTTTCACTTTCCATTCCTTTCTATTCCACATTCCATTCGACATTCCATTCCGTTCCATTCCACTCCTCTCTCCATTCCATTCCATTACATTCCACATTCCTTTCCATTCCCATCTTTTCCACATTCTTTTCCATTCCATTCCATATTCCGTTCCATTCGAAATTCCATTCCATTCCATTCCAAATTCCTTTCAATTCCATTCCATTCGATACCACATTGCGTTCCGTTCCATTCCAGATTCCATTGCATTACATTCCATTCCCTTCCATTCCATTCCATTCCGCATTCCATTCCACATTCCATTCCGTCCCATTCCACATTCCATTCCATTCCATTCCACTTTTCATTCCATTTCAATTCACGTTCCATTCCATTGCATTCCACGTTCCATTCCGCTTTCCATTCCACCTTCCATTTCACGTTCCATTCCATTACATTCCACGTTCCATTACATTCCATTCCACTTTCCATTCCACGTTCCACTCTACTTTCCATTCTACGTTCCATTCCATTATATTCTGCGTTCCTTTCCGCTATCCATTCCACGTTACACTCCATTCCATTCCACGTTCCATTCCACTTTCCATTGCACGTTCCATTCCATTCCATTTCTCATTAAATTCCACATTCCATTCTATTCCTTTACACATTCCATTCGACGTTCCATTTCATTCCATTCCACATTCCATTCCAATTCACATTCCATTCCATTCCACGTTCCATTCCATTCTATTCCTCATTAACACTCCAATTTCCATTCCATTCCGTTCCTCATTCCCTTCCATTCCATTGTATATTCCATATCCCATTCCATTCTGTTCCATTCCAATCCCTTCCATTCCAAATTCCATTCCACGTTCCATTCAACGTTCCTTTCCATTACATTCTGCGTTCCATTGCAAGTTCCATTCCACTTTACCTTCCATTCCATTCCACGTTGCATTCCACGTTCTATTCGATGTTCCATTCCATTCCATTCCTCCTTCCATTCCACGTTGCATTCCACATTCCATTCCATTCCATTCCACATTCCACCACGCATTCCATTCCATTCCATTCCACATTCCATTGCACGTTGCATTCCATTCCATTCCCCTTTCCTTTCCACATTTAATTCCATTTGATTCCATTCCACATTCCACTCCATTCCATCCCACATTCCCTTTCATTCATTTCCACAGTTCATTCCACTTTCAATTCCACATTCCATTCCATTCCATTCCATTCCATATTCCATTCAAGTCCTTTCCACATTCCATTTCATTACATTCCTCTTTCAATTCCATTCCACATTCCATTCCATTCCACTTTCCATTCCATTGCATTGCACTTTCCATTCCATTCAATTCCACCTTCCATTCTATTCCATTCCACCTTCAATTCCATTCCATTCCACGTTCCATTCCATTTCATTCCAGGTTCCGTTACACTTTCCATGCCACTTTCCATTTCGCGTTCCATTCCACGTTCCATTCCATTCCATTCCACTTTCCAGTCCTCGTTTCATTCTGTTCCATTCCTCTTTCCATTCCACGTTCCATTCCCCGTTGCAATACATTCCATTGCACATTCAATTCCATGCCATTCCACATTCCATTCCAGATTCCATTCCTTTCCATTCAACATTCCATTCCATTCGATTCCACATTCCATTCCATTCCATTGTATATTCCATCCCAAATTCCATTCCGTCCCATTCCACTTTCCATTCCGCATTCCATTCCATGCCATTCCAGTTTCCATTCAACATTCCATTCCATTCCACTCCACTTTCCTTTCCATTCCATTACATTCCAGTCCACATTCAATTCCATTCAATTCCATTCAATATTCTATTCCATTCCATTCCACATTCCATTCCGCATTTCATTCCATTCCATTCCACTTTCAATTCCATTCGTTTCCTCATTCCATTCCATTCCATTCCATAGCAGTCCACATTCCATACTATTCCATTCCATTCCACATTCCATTCCATTCAATTCCGCATTTCATTCCATTTCTTTTCTCGTTCCATTCCATTGCATTCCACGTTGCATTCCGCCGTCCATTCAACGTTCCATTCCATGTTCCATTCCATTACATTATACGTTCCATTTCACTTTCCTTTCCATGTTCCACTACATCGCCTTCCACTTTCCATTGCACGTTCCATTCTAGGTTCTATTCCACTATCCATCCCATTACATTCCGCGTACCATTCCACGTTCCATTCTTTGTTACATACCATTGCATTCCACGTTCCATTACATGTTCCATTCCATTCCGTTCCACATTCCATTCCACATTCCATTCCATTCCATACCATTCCAAATTCCATTCCATTGCATTCCGCATTCCATTACATTCCAATCCACATTCCATTCCATTCCATTCCACGTTCAATTCCATTGCATTCCACGTTCCATTCCATTCAATTCCACGTTCCATACCACTTTCCATTCTACGTTTCATTCCACGTTCCTTTCCACGTTCCATTCCAAGTTCCATTCCGCGTTCCATTCGACGTTCCATTAAATGTTCCAAATTCCCATTCCATTCCACGTTCCTTTCCACGTTCCATTCCATGATCCATTCCGCATTCCGTTCCATTTTCCATTAAATGTTCCAAATTCCCGTTCCATTCCACATTACATTCCTTTCCGTTCCACATTCCTTTCTACATTACATTCCATTGCATTCCACATTCCATTCCATATTCCATTCCATTCCATTACTTTTCAGATTCTATTCCACTTTCCTTTCCATTACATTGTACATTCCACTACGTTCCATTCCACATTGCATTCCATTCCATTAGATACCATTCCATTCCACATTCCATTCCTTTCCATTCCACATTACATTCCATTCCATCCTATTCCCTTCCACATTCCATTCCACATTCCATTCCACTTTCCATTCCGTGCCATTCCACATTCCATTCCATTCCATTCCACATTCCCTTCCATTACATTCCTCATTCCATTCCATTACTTTCCACATTCCATTCCATTCCATTCCACATTACACATTCCATTTCACTCTCCATTGCACGTTCCACTCCACATTCTATTCGAATTTCTTTTCCACATTCCGTTCCCTTCCATTTCATGTTCCATTCCATTGAATTCCACCTTCCATTCCACATTCCATACCTTCCCATTTCACCTTCCTATTCATTCCATTCCGCATTCCATTCCATTCCACATTCCATTCCATTCCTTTCCACAATCTATTCCATTCCATTCCATGGTAGTACACATTCCATTCCATTCCATTCCATTCCACGTTCCATTCCATTCTATTCCACATTCCATTCCAATCCATTTCAAATTCCCTTCCATTCCATTCCACATTCCATTCCACATTCCATTCCATGACATGCAACTTTCCATTCCACCTTCCATTACACGTTCTGTTACATTCCATTCCACTTTCCAACTTTCCATTCCACGTTCAAGTCTATGTTCCATTCCACATTCCATTCCATTACATTCCACTTTCCTTTCCATTTCATTCCACATTCAATTCAATTAAATTCAACATTCTCTTCCATTATATTCCACGTTTCCTTCCATTGAATTCCATTCCATTCCACATTCCATTCTATTCCACATTATATTCCATTCCATTCCAGTCCTCATTCCTTTCCGTTCCAATCTGCATTCCATTCCATTACATTCCACATTCCCTTCCATTCCATTATGCCTTCCATTCAATTATTTTCCACGTTCCATTCAATTCCATTCCATTCCAGATATAATTCCATTCCATTCCAATCCTTTACACATTCCATTCGTGATTCCATTCCATTCCATTCCATTCCATTCCATTCCATTCCACTTTGCATTCCACATTGCACTACATTCCTTTCCACATTCCATTCCATTACATATAACATTCCATGCTATTCCATTCCATTTTCCATTCCATTCTATTTAATTCCATGCCATTTCACTTTCCATTCCATTCTATTCCATTCCATGCGATTCCACGCCATTCCACTTTCCATTCCACATTGCCTTCTATTCCACTCCACATTCCATTAGACATTCCATTCCATTCCATAACACATTCAATTCCATTCCATTCCACATTGACTTCCATTCCATTCCACATTCTATTCCATTCCATTTCATTTTCCATTCCATTCCATCCCTTTCCTTTACAGATTACATTCCACATTCCATTCCATTTCATTCCATGTTGCTTTCCATTCCATTCCACTTTCCATTCAATTACATTTCATGTTCCATTCCGCATTTCATTCCATTCCATTTCACATTCCATGCAGTTCCATTCCACAATCTATTCCACATTCCATTCCATTCCATTCAACATTCCATTCCATTCTCCATTGAATTCAATTCCACATCCCATTCCATGTTCCATTCCATTCCATTCCACATTCCATTCCTCATTCCATTGCATTCCATTCCACATTCCATTCCATACTTTTGCATTCCAGTCCGCACACAATTCCATTCCATTCCATTTCAATCCACATTCGATTGCATTCCTTTCCATTCCACATTCCATTCCATTCCATTCCTCATTCCCTTCCATTTCATTCCAAATTCCATTCCATTGCATTCCACATTCCATTCCATTCCATTCCACATTCAATTCCATGCCATTTCCCATTTCATTCCACTTTCAATTCAATTCCATTCCATATTCCATTCCATTCCATTCCTGTCCATATTCAGTTCCATTCCATTCCATTGCATTCCAAATTCCTTTCCATTGCATTGCACATTCCATTCCATTCGATTCCACATTCCATTCCATTCCATTCCACATTCAATTCCATTCCATTCCACATGTCATTCCACATTCCATTCCATTCCATTCCACATTCCATTCCATTCCGTACCAGTCCACATTCCATTCCATTACGCGTTCCATTACATTCCAATCCGCATTCCATTCCATTCCATTCTACATTCCATTCCGTTCCATTCCACGTTCCATTCCATTCCGTTACACGTTCCATACCATGTTCCATTCCACGTTGCAGTACACGTTCCATTCCATGTTCAATTCCGTGTTCCATTCCTCATTCCATTCCATTTCATTCCACATTCCTTTCTACATTCCATTCCATGCCATTCCAAATTCCATACCAGTTTCCATTCCATTGAATTACATTCCAGATTCCATTCCACATTCCATTCCATTCCATTCTATATTCCAATACGTTCCGTTACACATTGCATTCCATTCCGTTAGATTTCATTGCATTCCGCATTCCGTTCCATTCCATTCCTCATTCCATTCCACTCCATCCCATTCCCTTCCACATTCCATTCCACATTCCATTCCATTCTATTCCATTCCACTTTGCATTCCACATTCCATTCCAGTCCATTCCACATTCCCTTCCATTCCATTCCTCATTCCATTCCATTCCATTACACATTCCATACCATTCCATTCCATATTACGCGTTCTATTCCACTTTCCACTCCACGTACCATTCCACATTCCATTCGAACTTCCTTTCCACTTTCAATTCCATTCCTTTACACATTCCATTCCATTCCTTTCCACATTCCATTACACATTCCATTCCATTCCATTGCACTTTCCAATACACATTCTCTTCCATTCCATTCTACATTCCATTCCTTTCCATTTAACTTTCCATTCCACATTCCGTTCCATTCCCTTCCACATTCCATTGCATTCCGTGTTGCATTGCATTCCATTCCACATTCCATTCCAAACTCCATTCATTCCCATTCCACATTCCATTCCATTCCATTCCACATCCCATTATTTTCAATTCAATTCCATTCCACATTCCATTCCATTCCATTCCATTCCATTCCCTTTCACTTTCTATTCCACTTACCATTCCATTAGATTCCACATTCCACTCCATTCCATTCCAGATACCATTCAATTCCATTCCATTCCATTCTATTCCCTCCCACATTACATTGTATATACCATTCCATTTCATTCCACATTCCATTCCATTCCATTCCACTTTCCATTCCATATTCCCTTCCAGTCCTTTCCACATTCAATTCCATTATACATTCCTTTTCATTCAACATAACATTCCATTCCATTTCACATTCCCTTCCATTAAATTCCATTCCATTCCACATTCCACTCCACATCGCATTCCATTCCATTCCACATTCCATTCATTTTAATTCCATTCCACATTCATTTCCATTCCACCTTCCATTCCATTCCATTCCACATTACATTCCATTCCATTGCATTCCACTCCACACTCCAATCCATTCCCTTCCACTCCACATTGCATTCCATTCCATTGCCTTCCATATTCTATTCCAATCCATTCTGTATTCCCTTCCATTCCATGCCACATTCCTTTCCACTGCATTGCACATTCAATTCCATTCCATTCCATTCCACATTGCATTCCATTCCACTCCATGTTCCATTCCTTTCCATTCTACATTTTATTCTACTTTGCATTGCATTCCTTTTCACATTCAATGCCACATTCCATTCCACTGCATTCCGCTCCACTTTCCATTTCACATTAAATTAAATTCCATTCCAGTCCATATTCCATCCCATTCCATTCCATTCCCTATTCCATTCCATTTGATTCTACATCCCATTCCATTCCATTCCAAATTCCATTCCATTCTATTCCACATTCCTTTCCCTTCCACATTCCATTCCATTCCACATTAAATTGCACATTCCATTCCATTTCTTTCCACCTTGCATTCCACATTAAATTCCACAATCCATTCCACCTTTCATTCCATTCCTCATTCTGTTTCACATTCCATTCAACATTCCATTCTAGATTCCATTCCTTTCCATTCCATTCTACATTCGATTCCTTTGAGTTTCACGTTCCATTCGACTCCATTTCATTCCATTCCAAATTCCATTCCATTCCATTCCATGCCACGTTCCATTCCTCATTCCATTCCACGTTCAAATCCATTCCATTCCACGTTCCATTCCACAATCCATTCCATTCCATTTCATGTTCGATTCCGCTTTCCAATCCATTGAATTCCACTTTCCATTCCACATACCATTCCATTCCATTCCGCATTCCATTCCACGTTCCATTCTATTCCATTCCACTTTTCATTCCACATACCACTCTATATTCTATTCCAGAATCCATTCCATTCTCTTCAACATAGCATTAAACAATCAATTCCACAGTCCATTTCACATTCCATTCCTTTCCATTCCTCGTTCCATTCCTCAGTCCATTGCATTCCGTACCAAATCCCATTCTTCATTCCGTTACACATTCCTTTCGAAATTCCATTCCTTTCCATTCCACATTCCATTCCATTCCATTCCGCATTCCATTCAACATTCCATTCCATTCCATTCCACATTCCATTCTACATCCCATTCCAGATTCCATTCCTTTCCATTCCACATTCCATTCCATTCAATTCCACATTCCATTCCACATTCCATTCCGGTTGCATTCCATTCAATTCCGCATTCCATTCCATTCCATTCCACATTCCTTTCCAGTTGCATTCCATTCAATTCCACATTCCATTCCATTTCATTCCACGTTTCATTTCACATTCCATTCCACAATCCATTCCCCATTCCATTCCACTCAATTTCACATTCCTTTCCATTCCACACCCCTTTCCATTCCATTTCACATTGCATTCCATTCAATTTCACTTTTCATTCCATTGCATTTCATTCCACATTCCACTCTATTCCATTCGGAATTCCATTCACTTCCATTCCATTCTATTCCACATTCCCTTACTTTCCATTCTAAATTCCATTCCAATCCATTCCACATTCTATTCCACTTTCCATTGCTCATTCTATTCCACTTTCCTTTCCATTTCATTCCTCATTCCATTCCATTCCATTTGACATTCCATTCCACGTTCCATTCCGTTCCATTCCACATTCCTTTCCATGCAATTCATCATTCCTTTCCATTTCATTGCATTCCACATTCCATTCCATTCCATTTCCATTCCATTCAATTCCATTTCTTTCTATTACACATTCGCTTCCATTCCATTCCACATTCCATCACGTACCATTCCACATTCCATTCCATTCCACATTCCATCACTTACCATTCCACATTCCATTCCATTCCATTGCACATTTCAGTGCATTTAATTCTACATTCCATTCCATTCCAATCCACATACCGTTCCATTCCATACCACATTCCACTTCACTCCACAATCTATTCCGTTCCATTCCATGCATTTTCCATTCCATTTTCCATTCCATTCCATTCCACGTTCCATTCCACATTCCATTCCGCATTTCATTCCATTCCATTCCACTTTCAATTCCATTCGTTTCCTCATTCCATTCCATTCCATTCCATAGCAGTCCACATTCCATACTATTCCATTCCATTCCACATTCCATTCCATTCAATTCCGCATTTCATTCCATTTCTTTTCTCGTTCCATTCCATTGCATTCCACGTTGCATTCCGCGGTCCATTCAACGTTCCATTCCATGTTCCATTCCATTACATTATACGTTCCATTCCACTTTCCTTTCCATGTTCCACTACATCGCCTTCCACTTTCCATTGCACGTTCCATTCTAGGTTCTACTCCACTATCCATCCCATTACATTCCACGTACCATTCCACGTTCCATTCTTTGTTACATACCATTGCATTCCACGTTCCATTACATGTTCCATTCCATTCCGTTCCACATTCCATTCCACATTCCATTCCATTCCATACCATTCCAAATTCCATTCCATTGCATTCCGCATTCCATTACATTCCAATCCACATTCCATTCCATTCCATTCCTCGTTCAATTCCATTGCATTCCACGTTCCATTCCATTCAATTCCACGTTCCATACCACTTTCCATTCTACGTTTCATTCCACGTTCCTTTCCACGTTCCATTCCAAGTTCCATTCCGCGTTCCATTAGACGTTCCATTAAATGTTCCAAATTCCCATTCCATTCCACGTTCCTTTCCACGTTCCATTCCATGATCCATTCCGCATTCCGTTCCATTTTCCATTAAATGTTCCAAATTCCCATTCCATTCCACATTACATTCCTTTCCGTTCCACATTCCTTTCTACATTACATTCCATTGCATTCCACATTCCATTCCATATTCCATTCCATTCCATTACTTTTCAGACTCCATTCCACTTTCCTTTCCATTACATTGTACATTCCACTACGTTCCATTCCACATTGCATTCCATTCCATTAGATACCATTCCATTCCACATTCCATTCCTTTCCATTCCACATTACATTCCATTCCATCCCATTCCCTTCCACATTCCATTCCACATTCCATTCCACTTTCCATTCCGTGCCATTCCACATTCCATTCCATTCCATTCCACATTCCCTTCCATTACATTCCTCATTCCATTCCATTACTTTCCACATTCCATTCCATTCCATTCCACATTACACATTCCATTTCACTCTCCATTGCACGTTCCACTCCACATTCTATTCGAATTTCTTTTCCACATTCCGTTCCCTTCCATTTCATGTTCCATTCCATTGAATTCCACCTTCCATTCCACATTCCATACCTTCCCATTTCACCTTCCTATTCATTCCATTCCGCATTCCATTCCATTCCACATTCCATTCCATTCCTTTCCACAATCTATTCCATTCCATTCCATGGTAGTACACATTCCATTCCATTCCATTCCATTCCACGTTCCATTCCATTCTATTCCACATTCCATTCCAATCCATTTCAAATTCCCTTCCATTCCATTCCACATTCCATTCCACATTCCATTCCATGACATGCAACTTTCCATTCCACCTTCCATTACACGTTCTGTTACATTCCATTCCACTTTCCAACTTTCCATTCCACGTTCAAGTCTATGTTCCATTCCACATTCCATTCCATTACATTCCACTTTCCTTTCCATTTCATTCCACATTCAATTCAATTAAATTCAACATTCTCTTCCATTATATTCCACGTTTCCTTCCATTGAATTCCATTCCATTCCACATTCCATTCTATTCCACATTATATTCCATTCCATTCCAGTCCTCATTCCTTTCCGTTCCAATCTGCATTCCATTCCATTACATTCCACATTCCCTTCCATTCCATTATGCCTTCCATTCAATTATTTTCCACGTTCCATTCAATTCCATTCCATTCCAGATATAATTCCATTCCATTCCAATCCTTTACACATTCCATTCGTGATTCCATTCCATTCCATTCCATTCCATTCCATTCCATTCCACTTTGCATTCCACATTGCACTACATTCCTTTCCACATTCCATTCCATTACATATAACATTCCATGCTATTCCATTCCATTTTCCATTCCATTCTATTTAATTCCATGCCATTTCACTTTCCATTCCATTCTATTCCATTCCATGCGATTCCACGCCATTCCACTTTCCATTCCACATTGCCTTCTATTCCACTCCACATTCCATTAGACATTCCATTCCATTCCATAACACATTCAATTCCATTCCATTCCACATTGACTTCCATTCCATTCCACATTCTATTCCATTCCATTTCATTTTCCATTCCATTCCATCCCTTTCCTTTACAGATTACATTCCACATTCCATTCCATTTCATTCCATGTTGCTTTCCATTCCATTCCACTTTCCATTCAATTACATTTCATGTTCCATTCCGCATTTCATTCCATTCCATTTCACATTCCATGCAGTTCCATTCCACAATCTATTCCACATTCCATTCCATTCCATTCAACATTCCATTCCATTCTCCATTGAATTCAATTCCACATCCCATTCCACGTTCCATTCCATTCCATTCCACATTCCATTCCTCATTCCATTGCATTCCATTCCACATTCCATTCCATACTTTTGCATTCCAGTCCGCACACAATTCCATTCCATTCCATTTCAATCCACATTCGATTGCATTCCTTTCCATTCCACATTCCATTCCATTCCATTCCTCATTCCCTTCCATTTCATTCCAAATTCCATTCCATTGCATTCCACATTCCATTCCATTCCATTCCACATTCAATTCCATGCCATTTCCCATTTCATTCCACTTTCAATTCAATTCCATTCCATATTCCATTCCATTCCATTCCTGTCCATATTCAGTTCCATTCCATTCCATTGCATTCCAAATTCCTTTCCATTGCATTGCACATTCCATTCCATTCGATTCTACATTCCATTCCATTCCATTCCACATTCAATTCCATTCCATTCCACATGTCATTCCACATTCCATTCCATTCCATTCCACATTCCATTCCATTCCGTACCAGTCCACATTCCATTCCATTACGCGTTCCATTACATTCCAATCCGCATTCCATTCCATTCCATTCTACATTCCATTCCGTTCCATTCCACGTTCCATTCCATTCCGTTACACGTTCCATACCATGTTCCATTCCACGTTGCAGTACACGTTCCATTCCATGTTCAATTCCGCGTTCCATTCCTCATTCCATTCCATTTCATTCCACATTCCTTTCTACATTCCATTCCATGCCATTCCAAATTCCATACCAGTTTCCATTCCATTGAATTACATTCCAGATTCCATTCCACATTCCATTCCATTCCATTCTATATTCCAATACGTTCCGTTACACATTGCATTCCATTCCGTTAGATTTCATTGCATTCCGCATTCCGTTCCATTCCATTCCTCATTCCATTCCACTCCATCCCATTCCCTTCCACATTCCATTCCACATTCCATTCCATTCTATTCCATTCCACTTTGCATTCCACATTCCATTCCAGTCCATTCCACATTCCCTTCCATTCCATTCCTCATTCCATTCCATTCCATTACACATTCCATACCATTCCATTCCATATTACGCGTTCTATTCCACTTTCCACTCCACGTACCATTCCACATTCCATTCGAACTTCCTTTCCACTTTCAATTCCATTCCTTTACACATTCCATTCCATTCCTTTCCACATTCCATTACACATTCCATTCCATTCCATTGCACTTTCCAATACACATTCTCTTCCATTCCATTCTACATTCCATTCCTTTCCATTTAACTTTCCATTCCACATTCCGTTCCATTCCCTTCCACATTCCATTGCATTCCGTGTTGCATTGCATTCCATTCCACATTCCATTCCAAACTCCATTCATTCCCATTCCACATTCCATTCCATTCCATTCCACATCCCATTATTTTCAATTCAATTCCATTCCACATTCCATTCCATTCCATTCCATTCCATTCCCTTTCACTTTCTATTCCACTTACCATTCCATTAGATTCCACATTCCACTCCATTCCATTCCAGATACCATTCAATTCCATTCCATTCCATTCTATTCCCTCCCACATTACATTGTATATACCATTCCATTTCATTCCACATTCCATTCCATTCCATTCCACTTTCCATTCCATATTCCCTTCCAGTCCTTTCCACATTCAATTCCATTATACATTCCTTTTCATTCAACATAACATTCCATTCCATTTCACATTCCCTTCCATTAAATTCCATTCCATTCCACATTCCACTCCACATCGCATTCCATTCCATTCCACATTCCATTCATTTTAATTCCATTCCACATTCATTTCCATTCCACCTTCCATTCCATTCCATTCCACATTACATTCCATTCCATTGCATTCCACTCCACACTCCAATCCATTCCCTTCCACTCCACATTGCATTCCATTCCATTGCCTTCCATATTCTATTCCAATCCATTCTGTATTCCCTTCCATTCCATGCCACATTCCTTTCCACTGCATTGCACATTCAATTCCATTCCATTCCATTCCACATTGCATTCCATTCCACTCCATGTTCCATTCCTTTCCATTCTACATTTTATTCTACTTTGCATTGCATTACTTTCCACATTCAATGCCACATTCCATTCCACTGCATTCCGCTCCACTTTCCATTTCACATTAAATTAAATTCCATTCCAGTCCATATTCCATCCCATTCCATTCCATTCCCTATTCCATTCCATTTGATTCTACATCCCATTCCATTCCATTCCAAATTCCATTCCATTCTATTCCACATTCCTTTCCCTTCCACATTCCATTCCATTCCACATTAAATTGCACATTCCATTCCATTTCTTTCCACCTTGCATTCCACATTAAATTCCACAATCCATTCCACCTTTCATTCCATTCCTCATTCTGTTTCACATTCCATTCAACATTCCATTCTAGATTCCATTCCTTTCCATTCCATTCTACATTCGATTCCTTTGAGTTTCACGTTCCATTCGACTCCATTTCATTCCATTCCAAATTCCATTCCATTCCATTCCATGCCACGTTCCATTCCTCATTCCATTCCACGTTCAATTCCATTCCATTCCACGTTCCATTCCACAATCCATTCCATTCCATTTCATGTTCGATTCCGCTTTCCAATCCATTGAATTCCACTTTCCATTCCACATACCATTCCATTCCATTCCGCATTCCATTCCACGTTCCATTCTATTCCATTCCACTTTTCATTCCACATACCACTCTATATTCTATTCCAGAATCCATTCCATTCTCTTCAACATAGCATTAAACAATCAATTCCACAGTCCATTTCACATTCCATTCCTTTCCATTCCTCGTTCCATTCCTCAGTCCATTGCATTCCGTACCAAATCCCATTCTTCATTCCGTTACACATTCCTTTCGAAATTCCATTCCTTTCCATTCCACATTCCATTCCATTCCATTCCGCATTCCATTCAACATTCCATTCCATTCCATTCCACATTCCATTCTACATCCCATTCCAGATTCCATTCCTTTCCATTCCACATTCCATTCCATTCAATTCCACATTCCATTCCACATTCCATTCCGGTTGCATTCCATTCAATTCCGCATTCCATTCCATTCCATTCCACATTCCTTTCCAGTTGCATTCCATTCAATTCCACATTCCATTCCATTTCATTCCACGTTTCATTTCACATTCCATTCCACAATCCATTCCCCATTCCATTCCACTCAATTTCACATTCCTTTCCATTCCACACCCCTTTCCATTCCATTTCACATTGCATTCCATTCAATTTCACTTTTCATTCCATTGCATTTCATTCCACATTCCACTCTATTCCATTCGGAATTCCATTCACTTCCATTCCATTCTATTCCACATTCCCTTACTTTCCATTCTAAATTCCATTCCAATCCATTCCACATTCTATTCCACTTTCCATTGCTCATTCTATTCCACTTTCCTTTCCATTTCATTCCTCATTCCATTCCATTCCATTTGACATTCCATTCCACGTTCCATTCCGTTCCATTCCACATTCCTTTCCATGCAATTCATCATTCCTTTCCATTTCATTGCATTCCACATTCCATTCCATTCCATTTCCATTCCATTCAATTCCATTTCTTTCTATTACACATTCGCTTCCATTCCATTCCACATTCCATCACGTACCATTCCACATTCCATTCCATTCCACATTCCATCACTTACCATTCCACATTCCATTCCATTCCATTGCACATTTCAGTGCATTTAATTCTACATTCCATTCCATTCCAATCCACATACCGTTCCATTCCATACCACATTCCACTTCACTCCACAATCTATTCCGTTCCATTCCATGCATTTTCCATTCCATTTTCCATTCCATTCCATTCCACCTTCCATTCCACATTCCATTCCACATTCCATTGCATTCCATTCCACATTCTATTCAACATATCATTCCAGTCCACATTCCATTCCACATTCCATTCCATTCCTTTGTAGTCCATATTCTGTTCCATTCCATTCCTTTCCACATTCCATTCCATTCGATGCTGCATTCCATTCCTTTCCATTCCAAATTGAATTCCAATACATTCCACATTCCATTCATTTCCACGTTGCATTCAATTCCATTCCATTCCTATCGACATTCCATTCCATTCCACATTCCATTCCACATTCCAATGCATTCCATTCCAGATTCCATTACACTTTCCATACCATTCCATACCATTGCATTCCACATTCCATTCCATTCCATTCCAGTCCATTCCATTCCATTCCACGTTCCATTAAACTTTCCATTCCACTATATTCCATGTTGCAGTGCACGTTCCATTCCATGCTCCATTCCATTCCATTCCAGGTTTCATTCCATGATCCTTTCCATGTTCTGTTTCACGTTCCCTTCCATTCCATTCCACGTTCCACTGCACGTTCCACTAAACAATTCATTCCATTCCATTCCACATTCCATTCCATTCCTCATTCCTTTTAATTCCATTCAACATTGCTTTCCATTGAATTGCATTCCACATTCAATTCCACGTTACATTCCACATTCGATTCCATTCGATTCCACATTCCATTCCATACCATTTCTCATTCCTTTTCATTCCATTCCATTCCATTCAAGATTCCATTCCATTCCATTTTGCATTCTCTTTCATTCCATTCCATTCCACATTCCATTCCTTTCCATTCCACATTAAATTCCGTTGCATTTCACATTCATTTTCATTCCATTCCTTTCCATTCCACATACATTTTCCTTCCATTCCACATTACATTCCATTCCATTCCACTTTCCATTCCATTCCACATTCCATTCCACATTACCGTCCAGTCTATTGCACATTCCATTCCATTCCATTCAACGTTCCATTCCACTTTCCGGTCCATTCCATTTCACATTCCATTCCATTCCATTCCACATTCCATTACATCCCACATTCCATTCCACATTCCATTCCATTGCATCCCACATTACATTCCAACCCATTTCACATTCCTTTTCATTCTATTACATTCCACATTCCATTCCATTCCAAACTCCATTCCATTTTCTTTTCCAATCCATTCCATATTCCATTCCACTCCATTCAACTTTGCTTCCCAAATTCCATTCAATTCCATTCCACATTCCATTCCATTCCATTCCATTCCACATTCAATTCCATTACACTTTCCATTCAAAATTCCATTCCATTCTATTCCACATTCCATTCCATTCCATTCCACATTCCATTCCATTCCATTCCATTCCATATTCCTTTGTATTCCATTCCAATTTCTATTCCATTCCACGTTCCATTCCATTCCATTCCACGTTCCATTCCATTCTATTCCATGTTGCATTCCATTCCCTTCCACGTATCATTCCACTTTCCATGCTACTTTGCATTCCTCTTTCCTTTCCATGTTGCATTCCATCACATTCCACATTCCATTCTCTTCCATTCCACATTAAATTCCTTGTTCCCTTGCATTCCATTACACATTCCATTCCATTTTCCATTCCATTCCAATCCAGTTTCCATTCCACATTGCATTTCATTCCATTCAACTTTCTGTTCCATTCTATTCCTTGTTCCATTCCGCATTCCATTCCATTCAATTCCGCATTCGATTCCAATGCATAATACTTTTCATTCCGCATTCCACGTTACATTCCATTCCACATCCCACTGCACATTCCATTCCATTCCCATCCATTGCACAATCTATTCCACACCATTCCACTCCATTCCACATTCCATTCCACATTCCATTCCATTACAGTACATTCCACATTCTGTTCAATTCCATTGCATTCCACGTTGCATTCCATTCCACATTCCATTGCCACATTCAATTCAATTCCATTCCATTCCACGTTCCCTTCCATTCCACTCCACATTCCTTTCCATTCCACTCCATAACGTGGAAATTAATGGAATGGAATGTGGAATGGAATGTGGAATGGAATGGGATGGAACGTGGAGTGGAAAGTAATGGGATGTGGAAAAGAATGGAATCGTATGGAATGTGGAATGGAATGGTATAGAATGGAAAGGAATGTGGAATGGAAAGGATTTGGAAGTGGCATGGAATGGAAAGGAATATGGAGCAGAATGGAATGGAATGGAAAGGAATGGAGTGTAATTAAATGTGGTATGGAACAGGAAATGGAAAGTGGAATGGAACCAGGAATGGAATGGAATGGAACTTGTAATGCAATGGAAAGTAATGTGAAATGTATGGAGGAAATGAATAGAAAGGAACATGGAATGGAACGTGGAATTCATTGTGGAATTGAATGGAATGGAACATGAAGTGGAACGTTGAATGGAACTTGGAATGGAACATAGAATGTAATGTGGAATGAAATGGAATGGAATGTGGAAGGGAATGGAATGGAATGGAATATGGAAGGGAATGGAATGGAATGTGGAATGGAGTGTGGAATAGAATGTGGAAAGGAATGTGGAATGGAATGAAAAGGAATGGAATGTGGAATAGAAAGGAATGGAATGTGGACTGGAATTGTATGGAAAATGGAATGGAATGTGGAATGGAATGAAACAGAATGGAATTTGGAATGGTACGGAATGGAATGTGGATTGGAATGGAATGGAATGTGGTTGGAATGGAATGGAATGTGGATTGGAATGGAATGGAACATGGAATGGAATGTGGAATGGAAAGGAATGGAATGTGGAAAGGAATGGAGTGGAATGCGGAATGGAAAGAATGGAAGATGGAATGGGATGTGAAATGGAACATGGGATGTGAAGTGGAATGTAGCGTGGAATGGAACATGGAATGGATTGGAATGAAATGTGGAATGGAATGGAATAGAATGTGGAATGGAATGGAATGAAATGTTGAAAGGAATGGAATTGAGTGGAATGTGGAATGGAATGGAATGGAATTGAATGGAATGCAGACTGCAATGGAATGGAATGTGGAATGGAATGGAATGGAATGTGGAAATGAATGGAATGGAATTGATTGGAATGTGGAATGGAATGGAAAGGAACGTGGAATGGAATGTGGAATGGAATGTGGAATTGATAGTGTAATGGAATTGAACGGAATGTGGAACAGAATGGAATTGAATGGAATGTTGAATTCTATGTGTAAAGGAATGTAGAATGGAATGGAATGGAATGTGGAATTGAATGGAATGGAATGTGTAACGGAATGGAATGGAATGGAATTGAAAGTGAAACAGAATGTGGAAAGGAATGTGAAATGGAATGTTGAATGGAATGTGGAACGGATTGAAATGGAACATTGAAAGGAATGGAATGCAACGTGGAATGAGATGCAATGGAACGTGGAATGGAACATGGAATGGAATATGGAATGGGACGTGTAATGGAAAGTTGAATTGAGTGTGTAATGGAATGGAATGGAATGTGTTGTGAAATGTGGAATGGAATGCAAAGGAATGATAATGGAATGTGGAATGGAATGTGGAATGGAGTGTGGAATAGAATGTGGCAAGGAATGTGGAATGGAATGAAAAGGAATGGAATGTGGAATAGAAAGGAATGGAATGTGGACTGGAATGGTATGGAAAATGGAATGGAATGTGGAATGGAATGAAACGGAATGGAATTTGGAAAGGTACGGAATGGAATGTGGATTGGAATGGAATGGAATGTGGTTGGAATGGAATGGAATGTGGATTGGAATGGAATGGAACATGGAATGGAATGTGGAATGGAATGGAATGGAATGTGGAAAGGAATGGAGTGGAATGCGGAATGGAAAGAATGGAAGATGGAATGTGATGTGAAATGGAACATGGGATGTGAAGTGGAATGTAGCGTGGAATGGAACATGGAATGGATTGGAATGAAATGTGGAATGGAATGGAATAGAATGTGGAATGGAATGGAATGAAATGTTGAAAGGAATGGAATTGAGTGGAATGTGGAATGGAATGGAATGGAATTGAATGGAATGCAGACTGCAATGGAATGGAATGTGGAATGGAATGGAATGGAATGTGGAAATGAATGGAATGGAATTGATTGGAATGTGGAATGGAATGGAAAGGAACGTGGAATGGAATGTGGAATGGAATGTGGAATTGATAGTGTAATGGAATTGAACGGAATGTGGAACAGAATGGAATTGAATGGAATGTTGAATTCTATGTGTAAAGGAATGTAGAATGGAATGGAATGGAATGTGGAATTGAATGGAATGGAATGTGTAACGGAATGGAATGGAATGGAATTGAAAGTGAAACAGAATGTGGAAAGGAATGTGAAATGGAATGTTGAATGGAATGTGGAACGGATTGAAATGGAACATTGAAAGGAATGGAATGCAACGTGGAATGAGATGCAATGGAACGTGGAATGGAACATGGAATGGAATATGGAATGGGACGTGTAATGGAAAGTTGAATTTAGTGTGTAATGGAATGGAATGGAATGTGTTGTGAAATGTGGAATGGAACGCAAAGGAATGATAATGGAATGTGGAATGGAATGTGGAATGGAATGTGGAATGGAGTGGAATGGAATAAGGAATGAAATGTGGAATGGAATGTGGAACGGAACGGATTTGAATGAGGAATGGAATGTGGAATGGAATGGAATGGAACGTGGAATAGAATGGAATGGTACCAGGAAAGTAGCATGCAATGGAATGGAATGGAACGTGGAGTGGAACATGGAATGGATTGTGGAATGGAACGTGGAAAGTTTTGTGGAATGTTTTGTGGAACATTTTATGGAATGGAACTTGGAATGGAATGGAATGGAATGTGGAATAGAATCTGGAATGGAATGTGGAATGCAATTTAATAGAATGTGGAATGGAATGTGGAATGCATCAGAATGGAACGAAAATAGACTGTGGAATGGAATGTGGAATGGAACGTGGAATGGAATGGAATAGAACTTAGAGTGTAACGTGGAATGCCATGTGGAATGGAACGTGGAATAGAAAGAGGAATGCAATGAAATGGAATGTGGAATGGAATGTGGAATGCAATTTAATGGAAAGAGGAATGGAATGTGGAATGCAATGGAATGGAAGGAGAAATGCAATGTGGATGGTAAGGTGGAATGGAACGTGGAATGGAATGGAATGAGGAATGGAATGTGGAATGGAATGGAATGGAAAGTGGAATGGAATGTGGAATCGAATGTGGAATGGAAAGGAATGTGTAATGCAGGGTGAAATGCAATGGAATGGAATGTTTAAACGGAATGGAAAGGAATGTTGAATGGTATGTGGACTGGAAGGGAATACACTGTGGAATGGGATGTGGAATGGAATGGAATTGAATGTGGAATTGAATGCTCAGTGGAATGTGGAATGGAATGTACTGGAATGTGGAATGGAAAGTGTAATGGAATGTTGAATGGAATGTGGAATGGAATGTGGAATGGAAAGTGGAATAGAATGTGGAATGGGACAGGGAATGATATGGAATGGAACGTGTAATGGAAATTTTAATGGAATGAGGAATGGAATGTGGAATGTAACATGCAATGGAATGGAATGGGAAGTGGAATTGAACGGAATGGAATTTGTAATGGAATGCAGAATGGAATGGAAAGGAACGTGGAATGGAACATGGAATGCATCATGGAATGGAACTTGGAATGGAACGTGGAATGTTAAGTTGAATGGAATGTGAAATGGAATATGGAATGGGACATGAAATGTAATTGAATGGAATGTGGAATGGAAAGTGTAAAGTAACGTAGAATGGAAAGTGGAGAAGAATATAATGGAATGTGGAAGGGAATGTGCAAAGGAATGGAATGGTATGTTTAATGGGATGTTGAATGGAGTGTTGAACGGAATGGAATGGAATATGGTATGTGGTGTTGTAAGGAATGTGGAATGGAATGCAATGGAATGTGGAATGGAATGTGGAATGGAAGAGAATGCAATGTGGAATGGAATCTGGAATGGAATGTGCAAATGAAAGTGGAATGGAACGGAATGGAATGTGGAATGGAAAGTGGAATTGAATGGAATGGAAATTGTAATGGAACGTGGAATGGAACGTCGAATGGAACGAGCAATTGAAAGACGAATGCAATGAGCATTGGATGTGGAATGTAAAGTGGAATGGAATGTAATGGAAAGTGGAATGGCACGCGGAATGGAATGTAATGGAATGTGGAATGGAATCTGGAATTGAATGTGGAAAGGAACATTGAATGGAACGTGGAACGCAACGGAATGGAAAGCGGAATGGAATGTGGAATGGAATGTGGAATGGAAAGAAATGGAATTCACAATGGATTGGAATTTTATGGAATGCGGAATGGAAAGGAATGGAATGGAACTGAAAGGAATGTTGAATTGAATGGAAAGGGAAGTGGAAAGGAATGGAATGGAATGTGGAATGGAATGGAATGGAATGGAAGGTGGAATGGAATGTGAAATGGAATGTGGAATGGAACATGGAATGGAACACCTAATGGAAAGTGGAATGGAACGTGGAATGGAACGGAGGGCAACGTGGGATGGAAAGTGGAATGGAATGGATTGGAATGTGGAATGCAGTGTGGAATGGAATGTGGAATGGAATGGAATAGATTGGAACGTGGAATGGAATGGAATGGAATAGAATGGAATGTGGAATAGAATGGAATTGAACAGAATGTGGAATGGAATGAAAAGGAATGGAATGTGGAATGGAATGGAATGGAATGTGGAAAGGAATGTAATTGAATGTAAATTGGGGGTCAAATGGAATGCAGTGGAATGTGGAATGGAATGTGGAATGGAATGGAATGGAATGTGGAATGGAGTGTGGAATGGAATGGAATGGAAAATGGAATGCAACTTGGAATGGAAAGAAATGGAATGTGGAATGGAAAGGAAAGGAATGAGGAATGGAATGTGGAATGGAAAGGAAAGGCATGTGTAGTTGAATGGAATGGAATGTGGAATGAAATGGAATGGAACACGGAATAGAATGTGCAATGGAATGTGGAATTGAATGGAATGTAATGTGGAATGGAATGGAAAGGAATGTGGAATAGAATGGAATGGAATGGAATGCAATGGGAATAGAACGTGGAATGTAACGGAATGGAATAAAATGTGGAATTGTATGGAATGGAATGTGTAATGCAATGGAATGGAATGTGGAATATAAGGGAATAGAAGGTGGAATGGATTGTGGAATGAAGTGGAATGGAATTTAGAATGAAATGGAATGGAAGGTGGACTAGAATTTTGAATGGAATGTGTAATGTAAATTGGAATGGAATGGAATGGAATTGAATGTGGAATGGAATGGAATGGAATGTGGAATGGAATTGAATGGAATGTGGAATGGAATTGAATGGAATGTGGAATGGAATGGAATGCAAATTGGAATGGAACAGGTAATGGAATGGGATGCAATGCGGAATGGAATATGGAATGGAATGGAATGGAATGGAGAGGAATGTGGAATGGAAGGTGGAATGGAATGGAATGGAATGGAATGTGGAATGGGATTGAATGGAATGTGGAATGGGATTGAACGGAATGTGGAATGGAATCAAATGGAATGTGGAATGCAAGTTAATGGAATGCAATTTGGAATGGAATGGAAAGGAATGTGGAATGGAATGCAATGTAATGTGGAAATGAATGGAATGAAATGTTGAATGGAATGGAATGCTATCTGGAATGCAATGTGGAAGGAAGTGGAATGGAATGTGGAATGGAATGGAATGGAATGTGAAATGGAATGTGGAATTAGACGGAATAAATTGTTGAATGGAATGGAATGGAAAGTGGAATGGAACGTGGCATGGAAGGTGGAATGGAATGGAATGGAACGTGCAATGGAGTGTGGAAAGGAACAGGGAATGCAATGGAATGTAACGTGGAATGTAGCGTGGAATGGAAAGTGGAATGGAAAGTGGAAAGTAATGGAATGGAAAGTAGCACAGAAACTGGAATGCAACGTGGAATGGAACGTGGAATGTAATGGAATATAATGAGGAATGGAATGGAATGTTATGTAGAATGGTATGGGATGGAATGTGGAAGGGAATGGAAAGGAATGTGGAATGGAATGGAATGGAATGTGGAATGGAATGAAATGGAATGTTGAATGGAATTGAATGGAATGGAATGTGGACTGGAATGGAATTGAATGGAATGGAATGCGTATTTTAATGGAAAAAGAATGTGGAATGGAAACAGGAATGGCATGGAATGGAATGTGGAAAGGCTAGTAGAATGGAATGGAATGGAATGTGGAATGGAATGTAATGGAGTGTGGATTGGAATGGAATTGAATGTGGAGTGGAATGGAATGGAATTTGGAATGGAATGGAATGGAAAGGAATGCGAAATTGAGTGGAAAGGAATGATGAATGGAATGGAATGGAATGTGGAATGGAAGGGAATGGAATATGGAATGGAATGTGGAATGGAATGTGGAATAGTATGTATAATGGAAAGTGGATTGAAATCAAATGGAATCTGGAATGGAAAGTGGAATGGAATGTAGAATGGAACGGTATTGAATGTGGAGTGGAATGGAATGGAATGTGGAATGGAATGGAATGGAATGTGGAATGGAATGGAATGTTGAAGGGAATGGAATGGAATGTGGAAAGGAATGTGCAATGGAATTGAATGGAATGTGGAATGGAATGTAGAATGGAATGGATTGTAATGTGCAATCTAAAGTGAAATGGAATGGAATGGAAACGAATGGAACGTGGAATGGAACATGGAATGGAATGTGGAATGGAGAGGAATGGAAAGTGGAATGCATTGGAATTCAATGGAATGTGGTTTGGAAATCAATGGAAAGTGCAACGGAATGGAATGGAATGGAATGAAATGGAATTTGAATTCCAATGGATTGCAATGTGGAATGGAATGGAATGGAATGTGGAAAGGAATGCAATGGAAAGTGGAATGGAATGGAATGGAACGCAAAGTGGAATGGAATGGAATTGAAAGTTGAATGGAATGGAATGGTATGTGGAATGGAACGGAATTTAATGGAATGCAACATGGAAAGGAAAGTGGAATGGAATGGATCGGAAAGTGGAATGGAACGTGGAGTGGAATGGAATGGAAAGTGGAATAGAACTTGCAGTGGAATGGAATGGAAAATGGAATGGTACGTCAAACGCAATGTAGAATCGAAAGTGGAATGGAAAATGGAATGGAATGTGGAATGTGGAATGGAATGGAATGGAATGTGGTACGGAATGGAATGGAATGTGGAATCGAATGTGAAATGGAATGGAATGCAATGTGGAAAGGAATGTGGAATGGAATTGAATGGAATGTGGAATCGAATGTGAAATGGAATGGAATGCAATGTGGAAAGGAATGTGGAATGGAATTGAATGGAATGTGGAATGAAATCGAATGGAATGTGGAATCGAATTTGGAATGAATTGTGGAATGCAATGGAATGGAATGCAATGTGGAACGCAATGGAATGGAATGTGGTATGGAATGGAATGGAATTTGGAAAGAAATGGAATGGAATGTAGAATGGAACGAAATGCTATGTGGAAAGCATTGTGGAATGGAGTGGAATGGAATGTGGAACGGAATGTGGAATGGAATATGGAATGGAATGGAATGGAAAGTGAAATGGAATGTGGAATTTCATGGAATATAATGTGGAATGGAATGGAATGGAATGTGAATGGAATGGAACAGAATGTGGACTGGAATGTATTGCAATGTGGAATGAAATGCAATGGTATGTGGAATGGAATATCGAATGGAATGTAAGGTGGAATAGTATCTGGAATGGAATGGAATGGAATGTGGAATGAAATGTCGAATGGAATGCAGTGGAAAATGGAATGTAATGTGGAATTCAATAGAATGTAAGGTGGAATGGAATTGAACGTGGAATGGAGTGGAATGGAATATGGAATGGAAAGTGGAATGTAATGGAACAGAATGCGGATTGGAATGTGGAATTCAATGCAATGGAATGTGGAATGGAAGGTGGAATGGAATGCAAAGGATTGTGGAATAAATTGGAAAGAAACATGGAAGGAATGTGGAATGGAATGCAGCGTCGAAAGGAATGTTGAATGGAATGGAATTGAATGTGGAATGGAATGTGGAATTAAATGCAATACAATGTGTAATGGAATGTTGAATGGGATGTAATGTAACGTTGAAAGGAACGTGGAATGCAACGTGGAATGTAATGGAAGGGAACACAGAATGGAACGTAGAATGGAAAGTGGAATGGAACACAGAATGGAAAGTGGAATGGAACGGAATGGAATGTGGAATGGAAAAGAATGGAATGGAATGTGGAATGGTATGGAATGGAATGGGGACTGGTATGGATTGGAATGGAATGGAATCTTTAAAAGAATGGAATGGAAGGTGGAATGGAATGCAATGCAATCTGGAATGGAAAGGAATAGAATGTGGAATGGAATTGAATGGAATGGAATGTGGACTGGAAAGGAATGGAATGGAAGGGAATATGGATTGGACTGGAAAGGAATGTAGAATGTAAACCTGAATGGTATTGAATGGAATGTGGAATGGAATGTGGAATGGAATGTGGAATGGAGTGGAATTGAAGGTGGAATGGAATGTGAAATGGCATCGAATGGAATGTGGAAAGGAATGTGGAATGGAATTTGGAATGGAAAGTGGAATGCAAAGAAATGCAATGTAGAATGAAACGTGGAATGGAACGTCGAATGGAACGTGGAATGAGGAATGGAATGGAATGGAATGTGGAATGGAATGGAATTGAATGTGGATTGGAAAGGAATGGAATGTGGAATGGAATGGAATGTAGAATGGAATCGATTGCAATCTGGAATGGAATGTGGCGATGGAATGGAATGTGGAATGGAACGGAATGCAATGTGGAATAGAATTGAATGGAATTCAATGTGGAATGCAACGTGGAATGTAATGCAGTGTAAAGTGGAATGGAACGCGGAACGGAACGGAGTGGAACCTGGAACGGATGGAATAAAATGTGGATTGGAATGGAATGGAATGTGGAATGGAAACGAATGGAATGTGGAACAGAATTGAATGGAATGTGGAATTGAAAGTAAAATGGAACGGAATGCAATGTGTAATGGAATATGGAATGGAACGGAATGGAATGTGGAATGGAATGGAATGGATTGTGGAATGCAAAGTGGAATGGAATGGAAAGGAACGTGGAATGGTACATTGAATGGAATGTGAAATCGAACGTGGAATGGAAAGTAGAATCGAATGTGGAATGTGGAATTTAATGGAATAGATCGTTGAATGCAAAGTGCAGTGGAATGCAATGGAACGTGGAATGGTACGTCGAATGGAATGTGGTATTGAACATTCAAAGGAAAGTGGAATGGAATGTGGAATGTGGAATGGAATGGAATGTGGAAAGGAATAGAATGGAATGTGGTATGGAATGGAATGTGGAATGGAATGTGGAATAGAACGGAATGCAATGTGGAATGGAATGTTGAATGGAATGGAATGGAATGTGGAATGGAATGTGGAATGCAATGTGGAATGGAATGTGGTATGGAATGGAATGTAGAATGCAATGTGAAATGGAATGGAATGCAATGTGGAAAGGAATGTTGAATGGAATGTGGAATGGAATGGAATGTAATGTGGTATGGAATGGAATGCAAGGTGGAATGGAACATGTAATGAAATGGGATGCAATGTGGAATGGAATGTGGAATGGAATGGAATGGAATGGAAAGGAATGTGGAATGGAACGTGGAAAGGAATGGAATGGAATGGAATATGAAATGGGATTGAATGGATTGTGGAATGGAATCAAATGGAATGTGGAATGCAAAGTAATGGAATGCAAGGTGGAATTGAGTGGAAAGGAATGTGTAATGGACTGCAAAGGAATGTGTAATGGAAAGCAATGTAATGTGGAAAAGAATGGAATGAAATGTGGAATGGAATGGAAGGCTATCTGGAATGCAATGTGGAAGGGAGTAGAATGGAATGTGGAATGGAATGGAATTAATGGAATATGGAATGGAATGCAATTGAATGTTTAACGGATTGGAATGGAATGTAGAATGGATTATAGCATGTAATTGAATGGAATGCGCAATGGAATGTGGAATGGAATGGAATGGAATGCGGAATGGAATGGAATGGAATGTGGAGTGGAATATGGAATGGTATTGAATGGAATGTGCAATGGAATGGAAGGGAATGCAACGGAATGTGGACTGGAATTTAAAGGAATGTGAAATGAAATTGAATGGAATGGAATGGAATGTGGAATGCAATGGAATGGTATGTGGAATGGACTGTGGAATGGACTGTGGAATGGAATGTGGAATGCAATGGAATGGAACGTGGAATGGAACGTGGAATGCAAAGAAATGGAATGAAATGTGGAATGGAATTGAAAGGAATGTGGAATGAAATTGAATGGAACATAATGGAAAGTGGAATGGAAAGTGTAATGCAATGGAATGGAATTTTGAAAAGAATGGAATGGAATGTGGAATGGAATGGAATGGAATTTTGAAAAGAATGGAATGGAATGTGGAATGGAATGGAATGGAATGTGGAATGGAAGGAAAAGAATGTACATTGGAATGGAAAGGAATGGAATGTGTAATGGAATGGAATGGAATGTGGACAGGAATGGAATGGAATGTGGAAAGGAATGGAATGGAATATGGAATGGAATGGAATGGAATGTGGAATGGAATAGAATGGAGTGGAATGGAATGGAAAGTGGAATGGAAAGGAATGGAATGTGGAAAGGTATGTAATAGAATGGAATGTGAAACAGAATGGAATGGAATGTCGAATTGAATGTAATGGAATGTGGAATGGAATGCAAAGTGTAATGGAATCGAATGGAATGTGAAATGCAGTGGAATGAAATGTGGAATGGAATGGAATGGAATACGGAATGGAATGGGATGGAATGTGGAATGGAATCTGAAATGGAATGGAATGCAATGTGGAACGGAATGTGGAATGGAATGTAACGGAAGGTGGAATGGAACATGGAACAGAATGCAATGGAATGCAATTTGGATGGTAGGGAATGGAATGTGGAATGGAATGTGGCATTTAATGTGGAATGGAATGTGGAAAGGAATGCAAAGGAATGTGGAATGTAAAGGAATGGAAATGTATGGAATATGGAATGGAAAAGAATGGAATGTGGAATGGAAAGTAATTGAATGTGGAATGGAATGTGTTATGGTACGTGGACTGGAAAATGGAATGCAATGGAATGGAATGTGGAATGGATTGGAAAGGAATGTAATGGAAGGCAGAATGTAATGGAATGGAATGGAATGGAATGTGGAATGGAATGGAATGGAATGGAATGTTGAATGGAATGGAATAGAATGTGGAATGGAAGGGAATGGAGTGGAGTGTCTAATGGATTGGAATGGAAAATGCATTGGAATGGAATGGAATGTGGAATGGAATTGAATGGAATGGAAGGTGGAATGGATTGGAACTTGGAATGGAATGGAATAGAACGTGGAATGGAATGGAACAGAATGTGCAATGGAATGCAACGGAACCTTTAATGGAATGGAATGGAATGCGGAATGGAATGGAATGGAACGTGGAATGGAATGGATGGTGGCATGGAATTAAATGGAACGTGGATTGGAATGGAATGGAAAGTGAAATGGAATGGAATGGAATGTGGAAAGGAATGCAATGGAATGTGGAATGGAATGAAATGGAATGTGCAATGGAATGTTGAATGGAAATGAATGGAATGGGGAATGGAATGTGGAATCGAATGGAAAGTGGAATGAATTGGAATGGAATGCAATGTGTTATGGAATGGAATTGAATGAGATGGAATTTGGAATGGAATGTGGAATGGAATGGAGTGGAATGTGTAATGGAATGTGGAATGGAATTTAATGAATTGAGAATGGAATGTGGAATTGAAAGGAATGGAGTATGGAATGGAACGTGGAATGGATAGTGGACTAGAACATGGAATGGAAAGTGGAATGGAATGGAATGGAAGGGAATGTGGAATGGAAAGTAGAATGGAATCGAGTAGAATGAAATTGAATGTGGAATGGAATAGAATGTGGAATAGAATGGAAAGGAATGGAATGTGGAATGGAATGTAATGGAATTGAATGTGGAACGGAATGTTGAATGGAGTGGAATGAAATGTGGAATGTAATGCGGAATGGAATTGAAATGAATGTGGAATGGAAAGTGGAATGGAATTGAATGGAATGTGGAATTGAATGGAATGGATCGTGGAATCGTACGTGTAATGGAACGTGGATTTGGATGGAATGGAATGTGTAATGGAATGTGGAATAAAATTGAATTGAACGTGGTATGGAATGAGAAATTGAATGGAATGGAATGTGGAATGGATAGTGGAATTGAATGGATTGGAATGTGGAATGGAATATGGAATGGATTAGAATGGAATGTTATGTGGAATGGAATGGAATCGAATATGGAATTCAATGGAATTGAATGGAATGTGGAATGGAATGGAATGTGGAATGAAATGTGTTATGGAATGAAGTGGAATGTAGATTGGAATGCAATGGAATGGAATGTGGAATGGAAGGTAATGGAAGGGAATGTGGAATGGAACGCAATGGAACAGGGAATGCAATGGAATGGATAGCGGAATGGAATGGAATGGAAAGAGTAATGGAATGGATGATGGCATGGGATGGTATGGAACTTGGAATGGAGTGGAATGGAACGTGGAATGGAATGGAATGGAAAGTGGAAAGGAAAGGAATGGAATGTGGAATGTAATGAAATGGAATGTGCAATGGAATGTGGAATGGAATTGAATGTAATGAGGAATGGAATATGGAATGGAATGGACAGTGGAATGGAATGGAACAGAATGGAATGTGGAATGGAATGAAATGGAATGTGCAATGGAATATAGAATGGAATAGAATGGAATGAGGAATAGAATGTGGAATGGAATGGACTGTGGAATGGAATGGAATGGATTTCAATGTGTTATGGAATGGAATTGAATGGAATGGAATTTGGAATGGAATGTGGAATGGAATGGAGTGGAATGTGTAATGGAATGGTTAATGGAATTGAATGGAATGTGGAATGGAATATGGATTGGAATGGAATGGAATGTTTAATGGAACGTGGAATGGAAAGTGTACCAGAAAGTGGAATGGAATGTGGAATTGAATGGAATGGCACGGAATGTGGAATGTAAAGTGAAATCGAAGGGAATGGCATGAGAAATGGTATCTGGAATGGAAATCAATGTGGAATCGAATGGAAAGGAACAAGGAATTGAATGTGGAGTGGAATGTGGAACTGAATGTGGAATGGAATGATGAATGCAATGTGGAATGTAATGGAATGGAATGGAATGTGCAATGGAATGGAATGGAATGGAATGGGGAATGGAATATGGAATGGAATGGAATGTGGAATGCAATGGAATGGAATGTGGATGGAATGGAATGGAATGTGGAATGGAATGGAAAGAGAAATGGAATGTGGAATGGAATGTGAAATGGAATGTGGAAAGGAATGTGAAATGGAAAGTGGAATGGAATGTTTAATGGAATGAAATGGAACGTGGAATGAACTGGAATGCAACGTGGAATAGAATGGAAAGGAATGCGGAATGGAATGGAATGGAATGTGGAAGAGAATGGATGGTGGCATGGAATGGAATTGATTGTGGAATGGAATGAAATGTAGCGTGGAATGGAATGGAATGGAATGTGGAATGGAATGGAAGGGAATGTGGAATGGAAAGAGATGAAAAGTGCAATGGATTGTGCAATGGAATTGAATGGAATGAGGAATGGAATGTGGAATGCAATGGAATGTGGAATGGAATGGAACGGAATGCAATGTGTTATAGAATGGAATTGAATGGAATGGAATTTGGAATGGAATGTGGATTGGAATGGAGTGGAATGTGTAATGGAATGTGTAATGGAATGGAAGGGAATGTGGAATGGATTGTGGAATGGAATGAAATGGATTGTGGAATGGAACGAGGAATGGAAAGTGGACTAGAACGTGGAACGGAATGTGGAATGGAATGGAATGGAAGGGAATGTGGAATGGAAAGTGGAATGGAATGTAGTGGAATGAGAAATGGAATGTGGAATGGAATGGAAATGACTGGAATGTGGAATGGAAAGTAGAATGGAATGGAATGGAATCTGGAATGGAATGTGCAATGAAATGGAAATGAATGTGGAATGGAATGGGGAAAGGAGTTGAATGCAATGTGGAATTGAGTGGAATGCATGGTGTAATGGAAAGTGGAACGGAACGTGGAATGGAAAGGAATGAAATGTGGAATGGAAAGTGCAATGTAATTGAATCTGCAATGGAATTGAATGGAAAGTGGAATGGAATGTGGAACGGATTGGAATGGAATGTGGCATGGAATTTGGAATGGAATATGGAATAGAATGTGGAACGGAATGGAATGGAATGTGGAATCTTATGCGAAACGGAATGTGGAATGGAATGCAAAGGAGTATGGAATGGAATGGAAAGGAATTTTGAGAGGAATGTAGAATAGAATGGAATGGAATGGAATGGAATGTGGAATCGAATGGAATGGAATATGGAATGGAATGTGGAATGGAATGGAATGGAATGGTATGGAATGTGGAATGGAATGGACTGTAATGTGGAATGAATGTGGAATGGAATGGAAAGGAAAGTGGAATAAAGCATGGAGAGGAATGTGCAATGGAACGTGGAATGGAATGAGTAATGGAAAGGAATGTAATGTGGAATGGAAGGGAATACAATGCGGAATGGAATGTGGAATGGAATGTGGAATGGAATGTGGAATGGAATGGAATGTAATGGAACGTGGAATGGAATGGAATGGAAAGTGGAATGGAAAGGAATGTGGAAAGGAACGGACTGGAATGCAGAATGGAACGTGGAATGTAACACGGAGTGGAATGTGGAATGGAATAGAATTTAACGTAGGATGGATTGGAATGGAATGTGGAATGGAATGGATGGGAATGGAATGTGGAATGGAATGGAAAGGAAAGTTGAATTCAATGGAATGGAATGGAATGTGGAATGGAATGGAAATAATGGAATGTGGAATGGAATGGAAATGATAGTGGAATGGAATATGGAATTGAATGGGATGCAATGTGGAATGGAGTCTGGAATGGAATGGAACGGATTGGAATGTAATGTGGAATGGAATGGAGTGGAACTTGGAACAGACTGGAATGGAATGGAATGTCGAATGCAATGGAATGGAATGGAATGGAATGCGGAATGCAATGGAATGGAATAGAATGTGGAATTGAAGGTAATGGAGTGGAGTGTGGAATGGAATGGTTGGAACGTGGAATGATATGGAATGGAATGCAGAACGTAATTGAATGGAGTGGAATGTGGTACGGATTTTAATTTGGAATGGAATGGAATAGAACTTGGAAAGGAATGGAATGGAGTGCGTAATGGAACGCAATGGAAAGTGGCATGGAATATAACGGAATGTGTAATGGAATGGAACGGAACATGGAAGGGCATGGAATGGAATGTGGAATGGAAAGGAAATGTATGCGTAATGGAATGAAATAGAATGTTGAAAGAAATGTGGTATGGAATTGAATGGAATGAGGAAAGGAATGTGGAATGGAATAGAAAGGGGAATGGAATGGAATGCAGTGCAATGTGTTATGGAATGGAATTGAATGGGAAGGAATTTGGAATGGAATATAGAATGGAATGGAGTGCAATATGTAATGGAATGTGGAATGGAATTGAATGGAATGTGGAATGGAATGGAGTGTGGAATGGAACGTGGAATGGAAAGTGGACTAGAACATGGAATGGAATGTGGAATCGAATGGAATGGAAGGGAATGTGGAATGGAAAGTAAAATGGAAGGGAGTGGAGTGAGAAATGGAATGTGGAATGGAATGGAATGTGGAATGGAATGGAATGTGGAATGGAATGGAAAGAAATGGAATGTGGAATGGAATGGAATGGAATGTGTAATGGAATGGAATGGAATGTGGAATGTAATGTGGAATGGAATGGAAATGAATGTGGAATGGAAAGTGGAATGGTACTGAATGGAATGTGGAATGGAATGGAATGGAATGGATCGTGGAATGGTACATGGAATGGAACGTGGAATGGAATGGAATGGAATGTGGAAAGGAATGTGGATTGTAATTGAATGGAATGTGGTATGGAATTAGAAATTGAATGGAAAGGAAAGTGGAATGGATAGTGGAATGGAAAGGATTGGAATGTGGAACGGAATATGGAATGGAATGGAATGGAATTGAATGGAATGTGGAATGGAAAGGAATGGAAAGTGGAATTCAATGGAATGGAATGGAATGCAATATGGAATGGAATGGAATGGAATGGAATGTGGAATGGAATGGAAAGGATTGTGGAATGGAATATGGAATGGAATGTGGAATGGAATTTGGAATTGCAAAAGAATGGAATGTGCAATGGAATGGAATGGAATGAGGAATGGAATGGAATGGAATGTGGAATGTAATGTGGAATGGAAAGGAAATGAATGTGGAATGGAAAGTGGAATGGAATTGAATGGAATGTGGAAGGAATGGAATGGATCGTGGAATGGTATGTGGAATGGAACGTGGAATGGAATGGAATGTGGAATGGAATGCTGAATGCAATTGAATGGAATGTGGTATGGAATCAGAAATTGAATGGAAAGGAATGTGGAATGGATAGTGGAATGGAATGGATTGGAATGTGTAATGGAATATGGAACGGAATGGAATTGAATGTAATGTGGAATGGAATGGAATGGAATGTGGAATTCAATGGAATGGAATGGAATATGGAATGGAATGGAATGTGGAATGGAATGGAAAGGATTGTGGAATGGAATATGGAATGGAATGTGGAATGTAATTTGGAATCGCAGAGGAATAGAATGTGGAATGTAATTTGGAATTGCAGAGGAATGGAATGTGGAATGGAATGGAATGGAATGTGGAATGGAATTTGGAATGGAACATGGAGTTGAACGTGCAATGGAAAGTGGAATGGAATGTGGAAGGGAATGTGGTATGAAATGGAATTGAATGTGGAATGGAATGTTGAATGGAATGGAATGGAATGTGGAATGGAAAGGAATTTAATTTGGAATGGAATGGGATGTTATGGAATGTGGAATGGAATGGAATGCGGAATGGAATAGAGTGGAATGTGGAATAGAATAGAATGGCATGGAATGTGGAATGTGGAATGGAATGGAATGGAAATTGGAATGGAATGAAATGGAAGGGAATGTAGAATGGAATGGAATGGAATGTGGAATGGAATGGAATGGAATGTGGAAAGCGAAAAAGGAACGGAATGGAATGTGGAATGAGATGGAATGGAATGGAACTTGGAGTAGAATATGGAGTGGAACATGGAATCGAATACAGAATGGAATGTGGAATGGAATGTGGAATAGTATGTGGAAAAGAATGGAATGGAATGGAATGTGGAACGGAAAGTGGAATGGAATAGAATGGAATGTGGAAGGTAATGGAATGGGATGTGGAATTCAATGGAATGTGGAATGAAATGCAACCTGGAATGGAATGGAATGGAATATGAATTGGAATGGAAAGGAATGTGGAATGTAATGGAATGGAATGGAATGCGAAATGGAATGTGGAATGGAAGGGAAAGTAGAATGGAATTGAATAGAATGTGCATTGGAATGGAAAGGAAAGTGGAATGGAATGGAATGGAATGCAATGGAATGCAAAATGGAGTGCGATATGGAATGTGGAATGAAATGTGGAATTGAATGTGGAATAGAATGAAATGGAACGTGGAATGGTATGAAATGGAAAGTGGAATGGTATGGAATGCAACGTGGAATGGAACGAGGAATGGAACGTGGAATGGAATGTGGAATGGAATGTGGAATGGAATTCAATAGCATGTGGAATGGAAGGTGGAATGGAATGGAATGGAAGGTGGAATGGAATGTGGAATTTATTGTAATTGAATGTGGAATGGAATGCGGAATGGAATGTGGAATGGAAGGTGGACTGGAACGTGGAATGGCATGGAATGGAACACGGAGTGGAATGTGGAATGGAATGGAATGGAATGTGGAATGGAATGACGAATGGAATGTTGAATGGAATATAATGGAATGTGAAAAGGACTGTGCAATTTAATGTGAAATGGAACTTGGGAAGGAATGTGGAATGCAACGTAAAGGAACGTTGAAAGTAATGCAGTGGAATTTAATGGAACGTGGAATGGAAAGGGGAATGGAAAGCAATGAAATATGGAATGGAATGTGGAATGGAATTGAATGGAATTTGAAATGGAATGTGGAATGGAATGGAACGGAATGTGGAGTGGAATATAGAATGCAATGGAATGGAATGTGGAATAGAATCTGGAAGGGAATGGAAAGGAACACGCAACGGAATGGAATGGTGTGGAATGTGGAATGGAATGAAATGGAATCTGGAAAGGAAAGTGCAATTAAATGGAATGGAACATGGAATGGATCATGAAATGGAATGTGGAATGGAATGTGCAATGGAATGGAACATTATCTGGAATGGAAGAGAATGTATGTGGAATGGAATGTGGAATGGAATGGAATGGAATTTGGAATGAAATTCATGGAATATGGAATGGAAAGCAATGGAATGTGGAATCAACTGGAATGGAATGTGGAATGAAATTCAATGGAATGTGGAATGGAGAAAATGGCATGTGGAATGCAATGGAATGCAATAGAACATGGAATGGAATGGAATTGAATGTGGAATAGAATGAAGTGGAATGTGGAATGGAATGTGGAATGTAATGGAATGGAATGTGGAATGGAATGTGGAATGAAATGGAATGGAACGGAATGTGGAATGGAATGGAATTGAACGTAGAATGGAATGGAATTGAATGAGGAATGTAGTGGAATGGAATGCAATGTGGCATGGAATCGAATGGAATGCAAAGTGGAATGGAATCAAATGGAAAGTGGAATGGAATACAATGGAAAGTGGAATGGAATTCAATGGAATGTGGAATGGAATGGAATGGAATATGGAATGAAATGTGGAATGGAATGGAATGGCATGGAATATGGAATGGAATGGAATATGGAATGGAATGGAATATGGAATGGAATGGAACGGTATGGAATGCAATGGAATGTGGAATGGAATGGAATGGAATGTGGAATGGAACGCAATGGAATGAGGAATGGAACGTGGAAAGTATTGCAGAATGGAAAACGGAATGGAACTTGGAATGGAACTTGGAATGGAACGTGGAATGGAACACGCAATGGAACATGAAATGGAATGTGGAATGGAAAGGGCAATGGAACGTGGAATGGAACGGAATGGAACGTGGAATGAAACGTGGAATGGAATGTAATTTGTAATTTAACGGAATGGAATGTTTAAAGAATGGAATGGAATGCAATGTGGAATTCAATGGAATTGAATGTGGAATGGAATGGAAAGGAAGGTGGAATGGAATGGAATGGAATGGAATGTGGAATGGATTCAGGAATGGAAAGGAATTGAATGGAAATTAATGTGTAATGGAATGGAAAGGACTATGAAGTGGAATGGAATGGAAAGGGGAATACAATGGAATTGAATGCAATGTGGAATGGAATGGAATGCAATGTGGAATGCAATGGAATGCAATGTTGAAGGGAATGGAATTGAATGTGGTATTGAATGGAATGTAACGAAGTGTGGAATGTAATGGAATGGAATGCAATGTGGAATGGAATGGAATGGAATGTGGAATTGAATGGAATTGAATTTGGAATGGAATGGAATGGAATGTGGAATGGTATTTGGATTTGAACGGAAAGGAATGGAATGGAATGTATAACGGAAAGAATGGAATGTGGAATAGAATGGAATGGAATGTGGAACGGAATGGAATGCAATGTGGAATTTAGTGTAATGGAATATGAAATGGAATGTGCAATGGAATTGAATGGAATGGAATCGAATGTGGAATGGAATGGAATGGAATTCACTGTGGATTGGAATGCAACGGAATATTGAAAGCAATGTCATGGAATGGAATTTGTAATTGAATGGAATGAAATGCAATGTGGATTGGAATGCAATGGAATATGAAAGAAAGGAAAAGGAATGTGGAATGGAATGTGGAATTCAATGGAATGGGATGGAATTGAATGTGGAATGGAATGGAATGGAATATGGAATGGAATGGAATGGAATGTGGAATTCAATGGAATGGGATGGAATGGAATGTGGAATGGAATGGAATGGAATATGGAATGGAAGGTGGAATACAATGGAACGGGATGGAATGGGAAGTGGAATGGAATGGAATGAAATATGGAATGGAATGGACTCTAATGGAATGTGGAATGGAATGGAATTGAATGTGAAAAGGAATGGAATTTAAAATGGAATGCAATGAATGGAAAGTGGAAATGAATGGAATGTGGAATGGAATGTGGAATGCAATTGAACTCAATGGAATGTGGAATGCAATGGAATGCAATATGGAAAGGAATGGAATGGAATGGAATATGGAATGGAAACGAATTTCATGGGGAATGGAATAGAATGGAATGTGGAATGGAATGGAATCTAAAGTGGAATGGAATTTGGATTTGAATGGAAATTAAAGGAATGGAATTTGGAATGGAATGGAATGTGGAATGGATTCTGCAATTGAATGTAATGGAATGTGGAAGGCAATGGAATGGAAAGGAATGGAATGTGGAATGGAATGCAATGGAATGTGGAATGGAATGTTATGAAATATTGAATGGAATGGAATGGAATTGATTGCAGAATGGAATGTGGTATGCAATGTAGAATAGAATGGATTGGAATGTGGAATGGAATATGTTATGGTATGTTTAATCGAATGGAATGGATAGTGGAATTGCATGTGGAATGGAATGGAATGGAATGTGAAAGGAAATGTGGAATGGCATGTGGAATGGAACGGAAAGGAATGTGAAAGGAAATGTGGAATGCAATGTGGATTGAAATGTGGAATGGAATGTGGAATGAAACAGAATGGAATGTGGAATGGAAGGTGGAATGGAATGGAAAGGAATGAGGTCTGGAATGTGGAATAGAATGTGTAATGGAATGTAATGGAATGTGGAATGGAATGTGGAATGCAATGGAATGGAATCTGGAATGGAATGTGGAATGCAATGGAATGGAATGTGGAATGGAATGTGTAATTCAATGTGGAATGGAATGTGGAATGGAATGTGGAATGGAACGTACAATGGAATGGAAAGGAATGTGGAATGGAACGCAGAAAGGAACGGAATGGAATATGGAATGGTACGTGGAATGAAACGTGCAAGGGAATGTGAAATAGACCGTGGAATGAAATGTGCTTTGGAAAGTGGAATCAAACGTGTAATGGAATGGAAAGGAAAGTGGAATGGAACGTGGAATGGAATGGTATGGATCGTGGAATGGAACGTGGAATGGAAAGTGGAATGGAACTTGGAATGGAACGTGGAATGGAATGGAATGGAATGTGGAATGGAATGTGGAATGGAATGTGAAATGGAATGTGGAATGCAATGGACTGTTTGGAATGTGGAATGGAATGTGGAATGGAATGGAATGGAATGGAATGGAATGGAATCTGGAATAGAACGTGCAAATGAATGTGGAATGGATAGTGGAACGGAACATGAAAAGTAATGTAACGGAATGTGGAATGGATTGTGGAATGGTATGCAATCGAGTTTGGAATGGAATGTTGAACGGAATGTGAAACGGAATGGAATGTGAAATGGAATGTGGAATGGCATGGAACGGAGGGCTTAAATGGAAAGGAAAGGAATGTGGAATGGAATGTGGACTGCACAGGAATGCAATGTGGAATGGAATGGAATGCAATGTGGAATTGAATGTTTAATGGAATGTGGAATGAAATGAGGGGTGGAACGTGTAATGGAACGTGGAATGTAATGAAATGGATCGCGGAATGGAATGTGGAATAGAAGTTGGAATGGAGTGAAAAATTGAATGCAATGGAACGTGGAATGGAATGTGGAATGGAATGGAATGGAATGTGGAATGCAATGTGGAATGGAATGGAATGGAAAGTAGAATGGAAAGTGGAATGGAATGGAATGGAATGTGGAATGGAATGGAATGGAATGTGGAATATAATGTGGAATGGAATGTGGAGTGTAACCTGGAATGGAATGGAATGGAATGTGTAATGGAAAGGAATGGAATGTGGAATGGGAAGTAGAATGGAATGGAATGGAATGTGGAATGGAACGTGGAATTTATCGTGGAATGGAAAGGAATGTAACGTGGTTTGGAACGCGGAGCAGAACTTGGAATCGAACAAGGAATGGAATGTGGAATGGACCGTGGTATGGAATGGAACAGAATGTGCAATGGAACGTGGAATGGAACGGAATGGAACGTGGAATGGAATGTGGAAAGTAATGGAATGGAACGTGGAATGGAATGGAATGGAATGTTGTATGCAACGTGGAATGGAATGAAATGGAATGTGGAATGGAAAGTGGTATGGGAAGTGTAATGAAATCGAATGTCATGTGGAATGGAATGGAATGGAATGTGAAAGGGAATCTGGAATACAATGTGGAATGAAATGTGGAATGGAATGTGGAAAGAAATGGAATGGAATGTGGAATGGAATGTGGAATGGAATGGAATGCAATGTGGAATGGAATGTGGAAGGGAATGGAATGGAATGTGGAATGGAATATGGAATAAAATGTGGAACGGACTGGAATGCAATGTGGAATGGAATGTGTAATGCAACGTAATGGAAAGTGGAATGAAATGCGGAATGGAATGTGGAATTTAATGTGGAATGGAAGGGAATGGAATGTGGAATCGAAAGGAATGGAATGTGGAATGGAATGTGGAATGCAATAGAATAGAATGTGGAATGGAATGTGGAATGGAATGTCGAATGGAACGTGGAATGGAAAGTGGAATGGAATGGAAAGAAATGTGGAATGGAACATGGAATGAATTGGAATGGATCATGGAATGGTACATGGAAGGAAACGTGTAAGGGATTGTGGGAAGAAACGTTGAATGGAATGTGCAATGGAATGTGGAATGGAACGTGGAATGGAATGGAATGGAAAGTGGAATGGAACGTGGAGTGGAGTGGTATGAAAAGTGGAATGAAACGTGGAATGGAATTCAATGAAATGAGGAATGGAATGTGGAAAGCAATGGAATGGTATGTGGAATGGAATGTGGAATGGCATGGAATGGAATGGAATGGAATGGAATGTGGAATGGAAGTGGAATTGAACGTGGAATGGAAAATGGAAGGGAACGTGGAATGGAATGTAACGGAATGTGGAATGGATTGTGGAATGGTATGGAATCGAGTGTGGAAGGGAAAGTGGAATGGGATGTGGAATGGAATGGAAGATGGAATGGAATGTGGAATGTCATACAATGGAATGTTTAAATGGAATAGAGTCGAATGTGGAATGGGATGTGGACTGCAATGCCATGCAATGTGGAATGGAATAGAATGGCATGTGGTAGTGAATGTTTAAAGGAATGTGGAATGAAACGAGGTGTGGAACGTGTAATGGAACGTGGAATGGAATGGAATGGATAGTGGAATGGAAGGTGGAATGGAACGTGAAATGGAATGTGCAATGGAATGGAATGGAATGTGGAATGGAATGTGGAATGGAATGAAATTGAATGGAATGTGGAATGGAATGGAATGGAATGTGGAATGGAATGGAATGGACTGTGGATGGAAGGTTGAATGGAATGGAATGGAATGAGGAATGGAATGTTGATTTGAATGTGGAATGGAATGGAAAGGAATGGAATGTGGAATGGAATGTGGAAAGGAATGGAAAGGAATGGCATGTGGAATGAAGTGGAATGGAATGGAATGTGCAATTTAATGGAATGGAATGGAACATGGTATGGATGGATTGGAATGGAATGGAATGTGGAATGGATGGGAATTGAATGTGGAATTTAATGTGCAATGGAATGGAATATAGAACGGAATGAGCAATTGAATGGAATGGAATGGATCGGAATCTGGAATGGAATGGAATGGAATGTGGAATGGAACTGAATGGAATGGAATGTGGATTGAAATGGAACGGAATCTGGAATGGAAGGTGGAATGGAATGGAATGGATTGTGGAATGGAATGCGGAATGGAATGGATTGTGAAAAGGAATGTTTAATGTAATGGATAGGAATGTGCAATGGAATGTGAAATGCAATGTGGAATGGAACGAAATGGAATATGGAATGGAAGGTGGATGGGAACGATGAATAGAATGTAGAATGGAATGTGGAATGCAATGTGGAATGGAACGTGAAATGAATGCAATGGAATACATAATGGAAAGTGGAATGTAATGGAATCGAACATGGAATGGAACATGGAATCTGGAATGGAATTGAATGGAATTGAGTGTGGAATGGAATGGAATAGAATGGAATGGAATGTGGAATGGAATGTGGAATGTAATGTGGAATGGAATGGAAAGGAACATGAAACGGAAAGTGGAAAGGATCGTGGAATGGAATGTGAAATGGAATGGAATGGAATGTGGCATAGAATGAAGTGGATTGCGGAGTGGAAAGTGGAAAGGAATGTGGAATGGAATGTGGAATGGAATGGAATGTGAAATGGAATGGAATTGGATGTGGAATAGGATCGAATGGAATGGAATGTGGAATAGAATGGAATGGAATGGAAGTTGGAATGGAATGTGGAATTGAATGGAATGGAATGTGGAATGGAATGGAAAGGAATGTGGACTGGATTAGAATGGAACGTGAAATGGAATGGAATGGAATATGGAATTGAATGGAACATAGAATGGAATGGAATGGAATGTGGAATGGAATCTGGAATGGAATAGAATGGAAAGCGCAATGGAATGTGGAATGGAGTCTAATGGAATGTGGAATTGAATTTAATGGAATGGAAGTTGTAATGCAATGTGCAATGGAATTGAATTGAATGTGGAATGGAATGCAATGGAATTGATTGTGGAATGGTATGGAATTGAATCAGGAATGGAATGGAACGTGGAATGTAATGGAATGGAATGTGGATTGGAAAGGAATGGAATGTGGAATGCCTTGGAAGTGAGTGGAAAGGAATGTGAAACGGAATGCGGAATGGAATTTGAAGTGGAATGAAATGGAATGTGGAATGGAATGAAATGGAACCTTGAATTGAATGGAATGCAACGTGGATAGGAATGTAAAGGGATGTGGAATGGTACGAGGTATGTAACGTGTAATGGAATACAATGGAATGTGGAATGGAATAGAATGGAATGGAACGGAATGGAATGTGCAAAGTAAGGTGGAATGGAACATGGAATGGAATGGAATGGAACTTGGAAAGCAACGTCGAATGGAACGTGGAATGGAAGATGGAATGGAAAGTGGAATGGAATGTAATGGTAAGTGGAATGGAATGTGAAACGAAATGGAATGGAAGCTGGAATGGAATGTGGTATGGAATGTGGAATGGAATGTGGGAAGGAATGCAATGGAATGTGGGATGGAATGGAAAATGGAATGGAATGGAAAGTGGAGGGAAATCGAATGGAATGTGGAAAGGAATGGAATGGAATGTGGAATGGAAAGTGGAATAGAATGTGAAATGGAATGGAATGAATTGTGCAATCCAATGTATAATGGAATGCAAAGGAATGTGGAAGGGAATGTGGTATGAAATGTGGAAAGGAAAGTGGAATGGAATGGAATGGAATGTGGAATAGGATGTGGAATGGAATGGAATGGAATGTGGAATGGAATGTGGAATGGAACGGAATAGAATGAGCAAAGGAATGTGGACTGGAATGTGGAACAGAATGTGGAATGGAATGGAATGGAATGTAGAATGGACTGTGGAATAGAATGTGGAAAGGAATGGAATTGAATGTGGAATGGAATGTGGAATGGAATGCAATGGAATGTGGAATTTAATTTGGAAAGGAATGGAATGGATAGTAGAAAACAATGGTATGGAATGTGGAAAGGAATGGAATGTAATGGAATGTGGAATAGATTGGAATGGAATGTGTAATAGAATGTGAAATGGAATGGACTGCAATGTGAAATGGAAGGTGTAATGGAATGTGAAATGGAATGGAATGGAATGTGGAATGCAATGTGGAATGGAATAGAATGGAATGAGGAAGGGAATGTGGAATGCAATGTGGAATGCAATGTGGAATGGAATGGATTGGAATGTGGAATGGAATGTGGAATGGAATGTGGAATTGAATGGAATGAAATGGAATGCAATGTCTAATGTAATGTGGAATGAAATGGAATGGAATGTGGAATGCAATGTGGAATAGGATGTGGAATTGAATGGAATGGAATTTTGAGTTGAATGTTGAAAGGAATGGAATGGATTATGGACGGGAATGGGGAATGGAATGTGGAATGCAAGGTGGAACATTATGTGGAATATAATGTGGAATAGAATGGAATGGAATGTGGAATGAAGTGTGGAATGGAATGCAATATGGACTGTAATGTGGAATAAAATGTGGAAAGGAAGGTGGAATGGAATGTGGAGTGGAAAGTGGAATAGAACGGAATGGAAAACGAAATTGAATGGAATGGAACGAGAAATGGAATGGAATGGAATGGAATGGAAGGTGCAATAGTATGTGAAATGGAATGTGGAATGGAAAGTGGAATGGAATAAAATGCATCGTGGAATGGAATGGAAAGGAACATGGAATGGAAAGGAATGGAGCGTGGAATGAAAAGTGGAATGGAATGGAAAGGAACGTGGAATAGAACGTGGATTGGAATGCGGAATGGAACCTGGAATGGAACTTTGTGTGGAGTGGAATGGAATGTTGAATGGAATGGAATGCAAGGTAGAATGGAATGGAATGGAACATGCAATATAAAGTGGAATGGAATGGAATGGAACGTGGAATGGAAATTTGAATGGAACCACTAACGGAATGAAGACTGGAACGTGGAATGGAAGGGAACGGAAAGTCTAATGGAAAGTAGACTGGAACGTAAAATGGAATGGAACGGAATGTGGAATGGAATGGAATGGAACCTAGAATGGAACGTGGAATGGAATGTAGAATGGATAGTGGAATAGAAAGTGGAATGCAAGGTGGAATGGAAAGTGGAACGTAATGTGGAACAGAAAGGAACGGAATGAGGAATGCCATGGAATTGAATATGGAATGCAATGGAATAGAATGTCGAATATAATTTGGAATGGAATGGAAAGGAATTCAGAATTGAATGGAAAGGAATGGAATGTAGTGGAATGGAATGGGATGTGAAATGGAACGTGGAATGGAAAGCGGAATGGAATGTGGAATGGAATAGAATGGAATGCGGAATGGAAGGGAATGGAATGTGGAATGGAAAGAGGAATGGAGTGGTTTGGAATGGAATGGAATATGAAATGGAATGGAGTGGAATATGGAATGGAAAGTGGAATGGAATGTGGAATGGAATGGAATGGTATGGAATGTGGAATGCAATGGAATGGAATGGAATGTGGAATGGAATTTAATGGAATGTGCATTGGAATGTAATCAAATGCAGAATGGAATGGAATGGAATTTAATGTGGAATGGTATGGATTGGAAAGTGGAATGCAACGGAAAGGAATGCATCGCAATGTGGAATTGAATGGAATGGATAGTGGGATGTAATGCAATGGAATTTGGAATGGAATGGAATGCAATGGAACGGAAAGTGGAATGGAATGTGAAATGGAATGTGGAATGGAAAGTGGAAGGAAATGGAATGGAATTTGGAATCGAACGTGGCAAGGAATGGAATGGAACGTGGAATGCAACATGGAATGCAATGTGGAATGGAACGTGAAACGGAACGTGGAATGGAATGTAATGGAATCCTGAATAGAATGCAATGGATTGTAGAATGGAATAGAATGGAATATGGAACGTAATGTGGAAGGGAAAGAAATGGAACGTGTAATGGAACATGGAATGGAACCTATAATGGAATGTAGAATGGAAAGTGGAATTGAAAGGAATGGAACGTGGAATGGAATGGAATGGAACGTGGAATGGAATGGAATGGAACGTGGAATGGAATGTTGAAAGGAAAGGAATGGAAGGTGGAATGAATTGTAATGGAATGTGGTATGGAATGTGGAATGGAATGGAACGGAATGTAGAATGGAATGTGGTATTGGATGTGGAATGGAATGTGGTGTGGGATGTGGAATGGAATGTGGAACGAAATGGAATGGAATGTGGAATCGAATGTGGAAAGGAAATGAATGGAATGTGGAATGGAATGTGGAATGGAATGGAATGGAATGGAATGTAGAATGAAATGTGGAATGGAATGGAATGGAATGTGGAATGGAATGGAAAGAAATGTGGAATAGAATGTGGAATGGAATGTGGAATGGAAGGTGGAAAAGAATGGAATGGAATGTGGATTGGAATGTAGAATTTATCGTGGAATGGAAAGGAATGGTACGTGGGTTGGAATGTGAAGTGGAACTTGGAATGGAACATGGAATGGAAAGTGGAATGGACCGTGTAAAGGAATTGAACGGAATGTGCAATAGAACATGGAATGGAACGTGGAATGGAATGGAATGGAACGTGGAATGGAATGTCGAAAGGAATGTGGAATGTAATGGAATGGAATGAGGTATGCAATGTGGAATGAAATAGAATGGTACGTGGAATGGGGTGTGGTATGGGATGTGTAATGGAATGGAATGGAATGAAGAAAGGAATGTGGAAAGGAATGGAATGGAATATGAAAGGGAATGTGGAATACAATGTGGAATGAAATGTGGAATGGAATGTGGAAATAAATGGAATGGAATGTGAAATGGAAAGTGGAATGGAATTCAATGGAATCTGGAATGGAATGTGGAATGGATTGGAATGGAATGTGGAATGGAATGTGGAATGGATTTGAATGGAATGTGGAATGCAATGTGGAATGGAATGTGGAATGCAATGGAATGGAAAATGTAATGGAATGTGGAATGGAATGTGGAATGGAATGGAATGGAATGTGGAATGGAATGTGGAATGCAATGGAATGGAAAGTGGAATGGAATGTGGAATGGAACGTGGAATGGAACATGGAATGTAATGGAAAGGAAGGTGGAATGGAACGGTGAAAGAAATGGAACGGAACATGGAATGCTACGTGGAAAGAAACGTGTAAGGGAAAGTGGAAAGGAAAGTCAAATGGAATGTACAATGGAATGTGGAATGGAAAGTGGAATGGAATGGAATGGAAAGTATAATGGAACGTGGAATGGAATTGTATGGAAAGTGGAATGGAACGTGGAATGGAAGGTGGAATGGAACGTGCAATGGAACGTGCAATGGAATGGAATGGATTGAGGAATGGAATGTGTAATTGACTGTGGAATGGAATGTGGAATGCAACGGAACGATATATGGAATGGAATGTGGAATGGAATGGAATGGAATGGAAAGGAATAGAATGTGGAATAGAATGTGTAATTGACCTTGGAATGGAAAATGGAAGGGAAAGTGGAATGGAATGTAACGGAATGTGGAATGGAATGTGGAATGGTATGGAATCGAGTGTGGAATGGAATGTGGAATGGAATGTGGAATGGAATGGAAGGTGGAATGGAATGTGGAATGGAATGGAAGGTGGAATGGAATGTGGAATGTCATGGAGTTTAATGTTTAAATGGAATGGAAAGGAATGTGGAATGGAACGTGGACTGCAATGGAGTGCAATGGGGAATGGAATGGAATGGTGTGTGGAATTGAATGTTTAAAGTAATGTGGAATGAAATGAGGAGTGGAACGTGTAATGGGACATGGAATGGAATGGAATGGAATGGAGAGTGGAATGGAAGGTGGAATGGAACGTGGAATGGAAGGTGGAATGGAGCGAGGAATGGAATTGAATGGTACGTGGAATGGAAAGTGGAATGGAGTGGAATGGAAAGTGGAATGGAATGGAATGGAATGTTTAATGGAATGTGGAATTGAATGAAACTGAATGGAATGTGGAATGGAAAGTGGAATGGAATGGAAAGGAATGCAGAATGGAATGGAATGGAATGTGGAATGGAATGTGGAATGGAATGGAAAGGAATGTGGAATTGAACGTTTAATGTAATGTGGAATGAAATGGGGAGTGGAACGTGTAATGGAACTTGGAATGGAATGGAATGGATCGTGGAATGGAACATGGAATGGAACGTGGACTGGAATGTGGAATGGAATGGAATAGAATGGAATGGAATGTAGAATGGAATGTGGAATGGAATGGATTGGAATGAAAAGTACAATGGAAAGTGGAAAGGAATGCAATGGAATGTGGAATGGAATGGAATGGAATGTGGAATGGAATGTGGAACGGAATGTGGAATGGAACTTGGAAAGGAGTGGAATGTAACATGTAATGGAAAGGAATGGAATGTGCAATGGAAGGAGAAATGGAATGGAATGGAAAGTGGAATGGAACGTGGAATTTATTGTAGAATGGAAAGGAATGGGACGTGGGGTGGACCGGGGAGTGGAACTTGGAATGGAACATGGCATGGAATGTGGAAGGGACCGTGGAATAGAATGGAATGGAATGTGGAATGGAACGAGGATTGGAACGTGGAATGGAATGGAATGGAACGTGGAATGGAATGGAATGGAATGTGGAATGCAATGTGGAATGGAATGCAATGTGGAGTGGAATCTGGTATGGGATGTGTAATGTAATGGAATGGAGTGTGGAATGCAATGTGGAATGGAATGGAATGGAATGTGAAAGGGAATGTAGAATACAATGTGGAATGAAATGTGGAATGGAATCTGGAGTGAAATGAAATGCAATGTGGAATGGAATGTGGAATGGAAGGCAATGCAATGTGGAACGGAATGTGGAATGAAATGGAATGGAATGTGGAATGGAATGCGGAATAGAATGTGGAATGGACTGGAATGGAATATGTAATGGAATGTGTAATGCAACGGAATGGAATGTGGAATGGAATGTGGAATGGAATGGAATGGAATGTAGAATGCAATGTGGAATGCAATGGAATGGAATATGGAATGGAATGTGGAAAGTAATGTGGAATATAATGTAGAATGGATCGTGGAATGGAACTTGGAATGCAATGGAAAGGAATGTGGAATGGAACGTGGAATGGAATGGAATGGAACATGGAATGGTATGTGGAAAGAAACGTGTAAGAGAATGTGGAATGGAACATGGAATGGAACGTGCAATAGAATTCGGAATGGAACGTGGAATGAAATGGAATGGAACGAGGATTGGAACGTGGAATGGAATGTGGAATGGAACATGGAACGGAACGTGGAATGGAATGGAATGGAATGAGGAAAGGAATGTGGAAGTGAATTTGGAATGGAAAGTGGAATGCAATGGAATGGTATGTGGAAAGGAATGTCGAATGGAATGGAATGGAATGGAATGGAATGTGGAATAGAATGTGGAATGGAAAATAGAATGGAACGTGGAATGGAAAGTGGAATGGAATGTCGAATGGTATGGAAGGTGGAATGGAGTGTGGAATGTCATGGAATGGAATGTTTCAATGGAATGGAATGGAATGTGGAATGGAATGTGGACTGCAATGGAATGCAATGTGGAATGGAATGGTATGGTATGTGGAATTGAATGTTTAAAGAAATTTGGAGTGAAATGAGGAGTGGAACGTGCAAAAGAAAATGGAATGGAATGGAATGGATTGTGGAATGGAAGGTGGAATGGAACGTGGATTGGAAGCTGGAATGGAGCGAGGAATGGAATGGAATGAAAGGTGGAATGGAATGTGGAATGGAATGGAATGGAATGTCAAATGGAATGCGGAATGGAATGGAATTGAAAAGAATGTGGAATGGAAAGTGGAATGGAATGGAACGGAATGCGGAATGGAATGGAATTGAATATGGAATGGAATGTTCAATGGAATGTGGAAAGGAACCTGGAATGGAAGCTGGAATGGAATGCAATGGAAAGTGTAATGGAATGGAATGGAATGTGGAATGGAAGGTGGAGTGGAATGGAATGGAAAGTGGAAAGGAATGAAATGGAATGTGGAATGGAATGGAATGTGGAATGGAATGGCCTGGAATGTGGAATGGAACGTGGAATGGAATGGAATGGAATGTAGAAGGGAATGTGGAATGGAATGTGGAATGGAATGTGGAATTTGGAATGGAATGGAAAGTAGTAGAATGGAACGTGAAATGAAATGTGGTATGGAATGTGAAATGGAATGTAGAAAGGAATGAGGAATGCAAGAAAATGGAAGGTGGAATGGAACGGAATGAAACTCCGAATGGAATGGAATGGAATATGGAATGTAATGGAATGGAAAGTGGAATGGAGTGGAATGTCAGATGGAATGGAATGTGCAATGGAATGAGTAATGGAATGGAATTGAATGGAAAGAGGAATGAAATGGAATGTGGAATGGAATCGAAAGGAAAGTTGAATGGAATAGAATGGAATGTGGAATGGAATGGAAAGGAATGTGGAATGGAAAGGAATGGAATGTGGAATGGAATGGAATGGAATATGGAATGGAATGGAATAGAATTTGGAAAGGAATGGAATGGAATGCGGAATGGAATGGGATGCGAAAAGAATGTGGAATGCAATGGAATGGAATGGAATGGAATGTGGAATGGAATGGAATTTGGAATGAAATGGAATAGAATGCGGAATGGATTTGAATGGAATGTGGAATGGAATGGAATGAAATGTGGAGTGGAATGGAATGCAATGTGAAATTGAATGGAATGGAATGAAATGGAATGTGGAAATAACGGAATGGAATTTGGAATGGAAAGGAATAGAATGGAATATGGATTGGAATGGAATATGGAGTGGAATGGAATGTGGAATGGAATGGAATAAAAATTGGAATGGAATAATAATTGGAATGGAATGGAATGGAGTTTTGAATGACATTGAATGGAATGTGGACTGGAATGGAATGGAATGTGGAATGGAAAGTGGAATGGAACGTGGAATGGAATGGAATGGATTGTGCAATGCAAAGTAGAATGGAAAGTAGAATGGAAGGTGGAATGGAGTGTGGAATGGAATGGAATGGAATGTGGAATGGAAAGTGCAATGGAATGTGGAATGGAATGGAATTTGGAATGGAATGTGGAATGGAATGTGGAATGGAATGTGGAATGGAATGGAATGGAATGGAATGGAACGGAATGTGGAATGGAATGTTATGGAATTTTTAATGGATTGGAATGGAATTGAATGTGGAATGGTATGTAGTGTAATGTGGAATGGAATGTAATGGAATAGAATTGAATTTGGGATTGAAAGGAATTGGAAGTGGAATGGAATGGAATGGAATGTGCAGTGGAATGGAATGGAATGGAATTTGGAATGGAAAGGAATGTAATATAATTGAAGGTCGAGTGGAATGTGAAATGGCATTTGGAATGGAACCTGGAATGGAATGGTTTGTAACGTGTAATGGAATGGAATGGAATGTGGAAAGGGAGGTGGAACGGAATGGAACGCAATATGGAATGGAACGTGGAATGTATCGTGAAAAGCAATGCAAAGGAAAGTGGAGTGGACCGTGGAACGGATCTTGTAATGGAACGTAGAATGGAATGTGGAATGGAATGTGGAATGGAATGGAATTAAATGTGGAATGGAACGTGGAATGGAACGTGGAATTCAAAGTGGAATGGAACGTGGAATGGAAAGGAATGGAATGTGGAATGGCATGGAAAGGAACATGGAATGGGACGTGGAATGGAATGGAATGGAATGTGGAATAGAACGTGGAAAGGACCATCTAATGGAAGGTGGAATGGAACTTGGAATGGGATGGAATGGAACGTGGAATTGAATGTGGAATTGAAGGTGGAATATAACAGGTTATAATGTCGAATGGAATATAATGGAATGTGGTATGGAAAGTGGAATGGAATGGAATGGAATGTGGAAGGGAATGGGGAATGGAATGTGGAAGGGAATGTGAAATGGAATGTGGAAGGGAATGTGGAATGGAATGTGGAATGGAATTTGGAATGAAATTTTGAATTGAAAGGAGTCGAGTTTGGAATGGAATGGAATGTAATGGAATGTGAAACCGAATAGAAGGGAATGTGGAATGGAAAGAAGAAAGCAATGGAATGAAAGGAGAAATGGAATATGGAATGCAATGGAATGGAATCCGGAATGGAATGGAATTGAAAGGTATGGAATGTGGAATGGAATGGAATGGAACGTGGAATGGAAGGTAGAATGGAAAGTGGAATGGAATGTGTAATGGAAGGGAAAGGAATGTGTAATGTAAGGGAATGGAATGTGGAATAGAATTTGGAATTCAAGGGAATGGAATGTGGAATGGATTGTGAAATGGAATGGAATGGAATGTGGAATGGAAAGGAATGCAATGTGGAATGGAATGGAATGGCATGGAATACGGAATGGAATAGAATTGAATGTGGAATGGAATGGCATGGAATGTGGAATGGAATGGAATGGAATGCGGAATGGAATTTAACGAAATGTGGAATGGAATGGGAAGGAATTGAATGGAATGTGGAATTGAATGGAATTTGAAGTGGAATGGAATGGAATGGAATGTGGAATGGAAAGGAATGTAATTGAATGGAAGTTAGAATTGAATGTGAAATGGAATGTGGAATGGAAAGAGAAATGGAATGAAATGGAACGTTGAATGGAATGGAATTGAAAGTGGAATGGCATGGAATGGAACGTGGAATGGAAAGTGGAATGGACCCTGGAATGGAACGTGGAATGTAATGGAAGGGAACGTGGAGTGGAAAGGAAAGGAATGGGGAATGGAATGAAATTGAATGTGCAATCTAATGGAATGGAATATGGAATGGAAAGTGGAATGGAATGGAATGGAACATGGAATGGAACGTGCAATGGAACATGGAATGGAACGTGCAATGGAATGGAATGGAAACTCGAATGGATCGTGGAATGGAATGGAATAGAAAGCGGAAAACGTTGTGCAGTGGAATGGAAAGGAATCCGTAATAGAATGGAAAGGAATGGTATGGAATGTGGAATGGAATGGAATGGAATGGAATGGAATGAGGAATGGAACGTGGACTAGAACGTGGAACGGAATGTGGAATGGAATGCAAAGGAATGGAACGTGGAATGGAAGGGAATGGAATGTGGAATGGAATGTAGAAGGGAATGGAATAGAATGGAATGGAATGGAAAGTGGAATGGAATGTAATGGAAAGTGGAATGGAATCGAATGGAATGTAGAATGGAAAGGAATGCAAAGTGTAATGGAATGGAACGTGGAATGGAACGTGGAACGGAATGTGAAATGGAATGGAATTGAATGTGGAATGGAAGGTGAAATGGAATGGAAGGGAATGTGGAACGGAATGTGGAATGGAATGCTGAATGGATCGTGGAATGGAATAGAAAGGAATGTGGAATCAAATTTCAAATGGAATGGAATGGAATGTGGAAAGCAATGGAATCCATTGTGGTATGGAATGTAGAATGGAATGGAATGGAATGTGTATTGGAATGGAATCTGGAATGGAATGGAATGGAACGTTTGAATGGAATGGAATGGAATGTGGAATGGAATGTGGAATTTAATGAAAGGGAAAGTGGAATGGAATGTAATGGAATTTGGAAAGGAATGGATTGGAAAGTGGAATGGAAAGTGGAATGGCATATGGAATGCGACAGAATGCAATGTTAAATGGAATGAGGAATGGAATGTGGAATGGAATGCAATGGAACGTGGAATGGAATGTGCAATGGAATTTGGAATGCAATGGAAAGGAATGTGGAATGGAATGCAATGAATTGTGGAATGGAATGGAATGGAATGGAAAGGAATGTGAAAGGGAATGTGGAATAAAATGTGGAATGAAATGTGGAATGGAATGTGTAATGAAATGTAATGGAATGTGGAATGGAATGTGGAATGGATGGCAATGCAATCCGGAATGAAATGTGGAATGGAATGGAGTGCGGAATTTAATTCAATGGAATACGGAATGGAAAGGATTGGAATGTGGAATGGAAAGGAGTGGAATGTGGAATGGAATGAAATGGAACGCAGAATGGAAAGTGGAGTGGAATGGAACGTAATGGAATGGAATGTGGAATGCAATGGAATGGAAAGTAATATGTAATGGAATGGAATGGAATGTGTAAAGGAAGGGAATGGAGAATGCATTGGAATGTAATGGAATGGAATGTGGAATGGAATGAAATGGAAAGTGGAATGAAATGGAATGGAATTGGGAATGGAAGGGAATTGAATGGAATGCGGAATAGAATGGAATGGAATGAAATGTGAGAAGGAATGGAATGTGCAATGGAATGAGTAATGGAATGCATTTGAACGGAAAGAGGAATGGAATGGAATGTGGAATGGAATCGAAAGGAAAGTTGAATGGAATAGAATGGAATGTGGAATGAAATGGAAAGGAATGTGGAATGGAAAGGAACGTAATGTGGAATGGAATGAAATGGAATATGGAATGGAATGGAATAGAATTTGGAAAGGAATGGAATGGAATGCGGAATGGAATGGGATGTGAAAGGAATGTGGAATGGAATGGAATGGAATGGAATGTGGAATGGAATGGAATGAAATCTGGAGTGGAATGGAATGCAATGTGAAATTGAATGGAATGGAATGAAATGGAACGTGGAAAGAACGGAATGGAATTTGGTATGGAAAGGAATGGAATGGAATATGGATTGGAATGGAATATGGAATGGAATGGAATGTAGAATGGAATGGAATAAAAATTGGAATGGAATAAAAATTGGAATGTAATGGAAAGGAGTTTTGAATGACATTGAATGGAATGTGGACTGGAATGGAATGGAATGTGGAATGGAATGGAATGGATTGCAATAAAAGGTGGAATGGAATGGAATGTATAATGGAAAGTGGAATGGAATGTAATGGAATGGAATGGAGTGTGGAATGGAATGGAATGGAATATGTAATGGGAGGGAATTGAATGTGGAATGGAATCGAATGGAGTGGAATGCAATGTGGAATGGAACGGAATGAATATGGAATAGAAAGTAATAGAATATGAAATTCAATGGAATGGAATGGAATGTGGAAAGTAATGTAAAGGAATGGAATGCAATGTGGAATGGAATGGAATATGGGAAGCAATGGAATGGAATATGGAATGGGATGGAATGGAATTTGGAATGGAATGGCATGCAATGTGGAATGGAATGGAATGGAATGGAATGTGGAATGGAATGTAATGGAATGTGGAATGGAATGTGCAATGGAATGGAATGAAATGGAATGAAAAGTGGAAGGGAATGGAATGGCATTTGGAATGCAATGGAATGTGTAATGGAATGTGGAATGGAATGGAATGGAATCCAATGTAAAGTGGAATGGAATGGAATGGAATGTGGAATGGAATGGAATGTGGATTGGAATGGAATGGAATGGAATGTCGAATGGAATGGAATGGAATGTGGAATGGAATGGTACGGAATGTGGAATGGAGTAGAATGAAATGGAATGGATAGAGGAATGGAATGAAATGGAAAGGAATGGAATGTGGAATGTAATGGAATGAAATGTGGAATGGAATGGATGGAATGTGTAATGGAATGTGGAACGGAACGTGGAATGAAATGGAATGGAAGATGGAATGGAACGTGGAATGGAACATGGATTGGTATGTGGAATTTGGAATGGAATGGAATGGAATATAGAATGGAATGGAATTGAATGTGGAATGGAATGGAATGGAAAGTGGAATGGTATGTGGAATGGAATTGAATGGAACGAAATGTGGAGTGCAATGGCATTGAGAGTAATGCAATGGAATGTAATGCAATGTGGAATGTAACGGGAAGGAAGGTGCAATAGAAATTGGAAAGTTACATGAACTGGAACGTGGATTGGAATGAGGAATGCAACGTGCAATGGAATGGAATGGAATGTGGAATGGAATGTGAAATGGAGTGGAAGGGAATGTGGAATGGAATGTGGAATGGAATGTGGAATGGAATAGAAAGGAAGGGAATGGAATGTGGAATGGTATGTGTAATGGAATATGGAGTGGAATGCAATGTAGAATGGAATGTGGAATGGAATGGAATGCAATGTGGAATGGAATGGAATGGAATGTGGAATGGAACGCAATGGATTGGAATGTGAAATAGAATGGAATTTGGAATGGAATATGTAATGGAATGGAATGGAAAGGAATGTTGAATGGAATGGAATGTGGAAAGGATTGGAATGGAATGTTGAAGGAAATGGAATTGAATGGAATGGAATTTGGAATAGAATGGAATGGAATGTGGATTGCAATGCAATTCAAGGAATGGAATGAAATGTAACATGGAATGGAATGCAATTGAATGAGGAAAGTAATGTAATGGAATGGAATGGAATTAAATGGAACGTGGAATGTAATGGAATGTGAAATGGAATGGAATGGAATGAGCAATGAAATGTGGAATGGAATGTGGAATGGAACAGAATAGAATACAGAATGGAATGGAATGGATCGTGGAATGGTACGTGGAAAGGAACGTGGAATTGAACGGAATGTGGAATGATATTGAATGTAATGTAGTATGGAATGAGAAATTGAATGGAATGGAATGTGGTATAGATTGTTGAGTGGAGTGCATTGGAATGTGGGATGGAATATGGAATGGAATGAAAAGGAGTGGAATGTGGAACGGAAAGGAAAGGAATGTGGAATTCAATGGAATTGAATAGAATGTTCAATGGAATGCAATGTGGAATGGAATGTGTTATGTAATGGAGTGGAACATGGCATGGATTGGAATGGAATGGAATGTGGAATGGAATGGAATCGAAAGTGGAATGGAATGGAAAGGAATGGAATGGAATGTGAAATGGAATGGAATGGAATGGAATGTGGAATGGAAAAGAATGGAATGGAGTGTGGATTCCAACGGAATGTAACGTGGAATGCAATGGAATGGAATGTGGAATGGAATGGAATGGAATGTGGAATGGAATGTGAAATGTAATGGAATGGTATGCGGATTGGAATGGAATGGAATGGAACGTGGGATGGAACGTGGAATGGATCGTGGAACGGAAAGTGGAATGGAATGTGGAATGGAATGGAATGGAATGTGGAATGGAAGTGAATGGAATGTGGAATGGGATGTGTACTGTAATGGAATGGACAGGAATGGAATGCGACGTGGAAGGTAATGCAATGGAATGTGGAATGGAATGTAAAAAGGACTGTGGAATATTACGTGGAATGGAATGGAATGATCTGGAATGTGGAATGGAATGGAATGGAATGGAATGGAAAGGAATGGAATGGAATGCGGGATTGAATGGAATAGAAAGTAGAAAGTAATGGAATGGAAACTGGAATGGAATGGCATGGAATGGAATGGAAGGTGGAATGGAATGTGAAATAGAATGTGGAATGGAAAGTGTAACGGAATGTGATATAGAATGTGCAATTGAACGTGTAATTGAATGAAATGGAACGTGGAATGGATTGGAATGGAACGTGACATGGAAAGGAATGGAATGTGGAATGGAACATGGAATGGAACATGGAATGGAACGTGGAATGAAACGTGGAATGGAATGGAATGTAACGTCGAGTGGAATGGAATGGAATGGAACTTCGAATGGAAAGGAATGGAACGTGGAATGCAACATGGAATGGATCCTCTAATATAACGTAGAATGGAACGCGGAATGGAATGGAATGGAACGTGGAATGGAATGTGAAATGAAATTTAATGGAACGTGGAATGCAATCGAATGGAACATGGTATGGAATGTGGAATGGAATGGAAAGCAATGTGGAATGGAATATGGTATGGGAAGCGGAATGGTATGCAATGGAATATGGAATAGAATGTGGAATGAAATGCAATGGAATGTAAAAGGGAATGTGGAATGCAATGTGGAATTGAATGTGGAATGCAATGTGGAAAGGAATGAGGAATGAAATGGAAAGGAATGTGGAATGGAATGTGGAATGAAATGTGGAATGGAATGGAATGGAAAGTGGAAGGGAATGTGGAATGTAATGGAATGGAATGTGGAATGAAAATTGGAATGCAATGTAATGGAATGTGGAATGGAATGTGCGTTGGAATGTGGAATGGAAACTAGAATGGAATAGAATGGAATGTGGAATGGAATGTGCAGTGGAATGTGGAATGGAAAGTAGAATGGAATAGAATGGAAGGTGGAATTGAATGTGGAATGGGATGGAATGGAACATGGAATGGAACATGGAATGGAACGTGGAATGGAATGTAGAATGGAAAGTGCACAGGAAAGTGTATTGGAATGTGGACTGAAACGAGGAATGGAATGTGGAATGTTCTCTGGAATGGAACGTGGAATGGAATGGAATGGAATGTGGAATGGAACTAGCAATGGAATGTGTAATGGAATGTGGAATGAAACGCGGAATTGAATGTTGAATTCAATGTGGAATGTATCCTGGAATGTGGAATGGAACGTGGAATGGAAAGGAATGGAATATGGTATGGAATGTGGAATATAATGGAATGGAACTTGGAATAGAATGTGGAATGGCATGTGAATTGGAATGCAATGGAATGTGTAACGGAATGTGGAATGAAATGCAATGGAATTAGGAAGGAATGTGGAATGGAATGTGGAATGGACTGCGGAATGGAATGTGGAATGGAATCTGCCATGGAATGTGGAATGGAATGGAATTCAATACAATGTGGAATGGAATGCGAATTTTAATGCAATGGAATAGGGAATGGAATGTGCAAAGAAATGCAATAGAATGAGAAAGGAACGTGGAATGGAAGGTGGAACTGAATGGAAAGGAATGTGGAATGGAATGTGGAATGGAATGTGGAATAGAAAGTGGAAAGGAATGAAATGGAATGTGGAAGGGAATGTGGAATGGAATGTGTAAATGAATGTGGAATGGAACCAAATAGATTGTGGAATGGAATGACGAATGGAGTGTGGAATCAAAAGTTGATTGGAATGGAATGGAATGTGGAATGAAACATGGAATGGAACGTGGAATGGAACGTGGAATGCAAGATGGAATGGAACGTGGAATGGGATGTGCAATGGAATGTGGAAAGGAAAGTTGAATGGAATGGAATGGAACGTGGGATTTAAAATGGAATGGAACGTGGAGTGGAACGTGGAATGGAACATGGAAAGGAATGTGGAATGGAGAGTACAATGGAATGTGGTAAGGAATGTGGAACGGAATGTTAAATGGAATGGAATGTGGAATGCATCGTGTAATGTATCATGGAATAGAATGCGGATTGGATCATGGAATGGAACGTGAAATGGAATGTGGAATGGAATGGGGAATTCAATATGGAATGGAACGTGAAATTGAATGGAGTGGAATGTTGAATGAAACGTGGAATGAAATGGAATGGAATAAGGAATGGAATGTGGAATGGAATGTGGAATCTAATGGAATGGAATGTGGAAAGGAATCTGGAAACAAAAGTGGAATGGAATGGAATGCAATGTGGAATGAAACGTGGAATGGAATGCAATGGAATGTGGAATGGAATGTGGAATTGAAAATGGAATGGAACGAGGAATGTAATGTGGAATGTAATGGGCAATGGAATGTGGAATGGAACGTGGAAAGTAATGGAATGGAAATTGTAATGAAACTTGGAAAGAATGGAATGGAATAAGGACTGGAATGTGGAATGGAAAGTGGAATGGGATGGAATGGAAAATGGATTGAAATGTCGAATGGAACGTGGAATGGAATGTGGAGTGGAACGTCGAATGGAATGGAATGCAACTTGGAATGGTATGGAAGAGAACACACAATGGAATGTGGAATGTAACGTGGAATGCAACTTGTAATGGAATGTGGAATGGAAAGTGGAAAGGAATGTGTAATAAAATGTGGAATAGAGCGTGGAATGCATAGGATTGGAACGTGGAATGGAACGTGGAACGGAATGGAAGGCAACGTGGAATGGAAAGTGGAATGGAATGTGGAACGGAACGTGGAATGGAATGGAATGGAAGGAGAAATGGAATGGGATGAAATGCGGAATTGAACGGAATGGAATGTGGAATGGAATGGAATGTATTGTGGAATAGAATGTGGAATAGAAGGTGGAAAGGAATGGAATGGAAAGCGGAATGGAATGGAATGGAATGTGGAATGGAATTGAATGGAATGGAATGTGGAATAGAATGGAATGGAATGGAAAGGAATGCGTAATGGAAAGGAATGGAAGGTGGAATGGAATGGAATGGAATGGAATAGAATGTGGAATAGAATGGAATGGAACGTGGAATAGAATGTGGAATGGAATGTGGAATGGAATGTGGAATGTAATTGAATGGAATGTGGAATGTAATGCAATGGTACGTGGAATATAATGGAATGGAATGGAATGGAATGTGGTACAGGATGGAATGGAGAGAAATGGATTGTGTAATGGAATGGAATGTGAAATTCAATGGAACAGAATGTGGAATGTAATTGAAGGGAATGTGGAATGGAATGCAATGGAAGGTGGAATATAATGGAATAGAATGGAAAGTGGAATGGAATGGAATGGAATGGAATGGAATGCAGAATTGAATGGAATGGAGTGTGGAATGCAATGTAAAGGAAAGGAATGTGGAATGGAATGGGATGGAAAGTGGAATGGAATGGAATGGAATGTGGAATGGAATGGAATGGAATGTGGAATAGAACGTGGAATGGAATGTGGAATGGAATATGTGATGGAATGTGGAATGGAAAGTGGAATGGAATGGAATTGAAGGTGGAATAGAATGGAATGGTATGGAATGTGGAATGGAATGGAATGGAATGTGGATTGGAAAGGAATGGAATGGAATGGAATCCGGAATGGAATGGAATGGAATGTGAAACGAAATACAACGTGGAATGGAATGCACTGGATTCTGGATTGGAATGGAATGGAATGTTAAATGGAATGGAATGGAATGGAATGGAATGTGAAACGAAATACAACGTAGAATGGAATGCACTGGATTCTGGATTGGAATGGAATGGAATGTGTAATGGAATGGAATGGAAAGTGAAATGGAAAGTGGAAATGAATATGAAATTGAATGAGGTAAGGAATCTCAAATGGAACGTGGAATGGAATGAAATGGAATGTGGAATGGAATGGAATGCAACGTGGAATGGATCACAGAATGGAACATGGAATGGAATTTGGAACAGAATGTGGAATGGAATGGAATGGAATGTGGAATGGAAAGTGGAAAGAATGGATTTGAAGGTGGAATGGAACGTGGAATGGAATGCAATGGAATGTGGAATGGAAACTGGAATGGAATGTGGAATGGAATGTGGAATGAAAGTGGAATGGAATGGAGTGGAATGTGTAATGGATTGTGAAACGGAATGTGGAATCTAATGGTGAATGGAATGGAATGGAATGTGGAAAGGAATGTGGAATGGAATGCAATGGAATGTGGAATGGAACGGAATGGAAAGTGGAAAGGAATCTTGAATGGTACGGAATGGAATGTGGAATGGAGTGTGGAATGGAATGTGCAAAGAAACGGAATGGAATGTGGAATGGAATTTGGAAGGGAACATGGAATGGAATGGAAAGGATTGTTGAATAGATTGCGGAATAGAATGTAGAATGGAAAGTTTAATGGAATGGAATGGCATGTAGACTGCAATGTGGAATAGACTGTGGAATTGAATATGGAAGGGAATGGTATTGAATTTGGAATGGAATGCATTTGTATGTGGAAAGGAATGTGGAATGGAATGCAGTGGAATGTGGAATGGAACGGAATGGAATGTGAAATGCAATGTGGAAGGGAACGGAATGGAATGTGGAGTGCAATGTGGAATGGGTTCTGGAATGCAATGTGGATTGGAAAGTGGAATGGAATGTGGAATGGAATGGAATTGAATAGGGAATGGAATGTGGAATGGAATGGGGAATGGAATGTGGAATGGAGAGGAATGGAATGTGGAAACGAATGGAATGGAATGTTGAATGGAAAGTGGAATGGAATGGAAAGGAATGTGTAAAGAATTGTGGAATTGAATGTGTAATGGAATGGAATGGAATGTGGAATGGAATGACAAAAGGAATGTGGAATGGAAAATGGAATGGAATGTGGAATGGAACGGGGATTGGAATGGACTGGAACTTTGAATGGAATGTGGAACGGAATGTGGAATGGAACGTGTAATGTAATTGATTGGAACGTGGAAAGGAATGTGGAATGGAATGCAATGGAATGTGGAATGAAATGTGCAATGGAATTTGGGATGCAATGGAATGGAATGTGGAATCTAATGGAGTGAATCGTGAAATGGAATGGAATGTAACGTGGAATTGAATGTGCAATGGAAAGGAAAGGAATTTGAAAGGGAATGTGGAATACAATGTGGAATGAAATGTGGAATGGAATTTGGAATGAAATGGAATGGAATGTGGAATGGAATGTGGAATGGAAGGCTATGCAATGTGGAATGGATTGTGGAATGGAATGGAATGGAAAGTGAAACAGAATGTGGAACGGAATTTGAAATGGAAAGTGGAATGGAATGTGGAACGGAATGAAATGGAATGTGTTATGGAATGGAATGGAACGTGTAATGGAATGGAACGTGTAATGGAATGGAATGGAATGGAATGTGGAATGGTATGTGGAATGGAACATGGAACAGAAAGTGGAGTAGAATGTGGAATGGAATGTGGAATGCAATAGAATGGAATGTAATATTAAATGAGAAATGTAATGGAATTAAATGTGGAATGGAATATGGAATGTAATGGAAGGAAGTAAGAATGAAATGTGGAATGAAACGAAATGGACTGTGGAAAGGTATGTGGAATGGAATGGATTGGAATGTGGAATGCATTGTGGAATGGAATGCGGAATTTCACAGAATGCAATGCAGAATGTAATGTGGAATGTAATGTGGAATGAAAGGTGGAATGGAAAGTGGATTTGATGGAATGGAACTTGGAATAGAATGTGGAATGGAATGAAAGGTAATGTGGAATGAAATGTGGACTGTAATGGAAGGGAATGTATAATGGAATGGAATGGAATGTGGAATGGAAAGTGGATTGGAATGTGAAATGGAAAGTGCAATGTAATGGAATGGAAAGTTTAATGGAAAGTGGAATAGAACATGGAAATGAATGTGGAATTGAACCTGGAGTGGAACGTTGAATGGAATGTGCAATGGAACGGAATGGAATGTGGAAAGGAATGTGGAATTGAGTGTGGAATGGAACGTGGAATGGAATGGAATGGAATGTGGAATGGAACGTGGAATGGAAAGGAATGGAATGGAATGGAATGTGGAATGGAATGGAATGGAATGGAATGGAATGTGGAATGGAATGGAATGGAAGGTGGAATGGAATGGAATGGAATGTGGAATGGAATGTGGAAGGGAATGGAATGAATTGTGAAGTGAAATGCGGATTGGAATGGAAGGGAATGTGCAATGGAATGCACTGGAATGTCGAATGGAATGTGGAACAGAATTTAATGGAAAGTGGAATGGAAAGTGAAATGGAATGGAATGGAATGGAATGGAATGTGGAGTGTAATGGAATGGAATGTGGAATGGAGTGTGGAATGGAATGTGAAATGGAATGGAATGAAATGTGAAATGGAATGATGATTGCAATGGAATGGAATGTGGAATGGAATGGAATGGACTGTGGAATGCAATCAGGAATGGAAAGTGGAGTGGAATGCGGAGTGGAATTTAATGAAATGGATTGGAAAGTGGAATGGCATGTAAATTGGAATGCAAAGGAATGTGGAATGGAAAGTGGAAAGAAATGCAACAAAATGAGAGTGGAATGTGGAATTTAATGTTGAATGGAATTTGGAATGGACCGCGGAATGGAATGTGGAATGGAATGTGGAATGCAATGGAATGGAATGGAATGTGGAATGGATTGTGAATTTGAATGCAGTGGAATGTGGAAAGGAATTCTGAATGAAATGCAATGCAGTGAGAATGGAATGTGGAATGGAATGTGGAATGGAATGTGGAATGGAATGTGGAATGGAAAGTGGAATGAAGTGGAAAGGAATGTGGAATGGAACATGGAATGAAATCGAATAGAATGTGCAATGGAAAACGGAATGGAATGTGGCATAGAATGTGGAATGGAATAGAATGGAGTGTGGAATGGAATAGAATGGAGTGTGGAATGGAATAGAATGGAATGTGGAATGGAATGTGGAATGAAGTGTGGAATGGAATGGAATGGAATGTGGAATGGAATGTGGAAGGGAATTTAATGGAATGTGGAATGCAAAGTGGATTGGAATGTGCAATGGATTGTGGAATGGAATGTGGAGTGGAACGGAATAGAATGTGGAATGTAATGTGGAATGTAGTGTGGAAAGGAACTTCGAATATCATACAATGGAATGTGGAATGGAGGGTGGAATGGAATGGAATGGAACGTGGAATAGAATGAGGAAGGGAACTGAATGGAAAGTGGAGTGGAATGTGGAATGGGACTTGGAATGGAATGGAATTTAATGTTTAATGGATAGTGAAATGCACTGAAATTGAGCATGGAATGTAACGTGAAATGGAATGTGGAATGGAATATGGAATTGAAAGTGGGATAGAATGTGGAATGAAATGTGGAATGGAACAGAATGGAATGTGGAATGGAACGTGGAATAGAACGTGAAATGGAATGGAAGAGAACGTGGGATGGAATGTGAAATGGAATGTGGAAAGTAATGGAATTGAATGTACAATGGAATGGAATGGAATGTGGAATAGAATGGAATGAAATGAAATGCGGAATGGAAAGGAATGGAATGTGGAATGGAAAGGATACTGGAATGGAATGGATTTGAATGTGGATTGGAATGGAATGGAATGTGAAATGCAATGGAACGGAATGGAATGGAAAGTGAAATGGATTGTGGAATGGAAAGTGAAATGGAAGAAAAAGGAATGTGGAATGGAATGAAATGGAAAGTGGAATGGAATGGAATGGAACTTGGATTGGAATGGAATGAAACGTGGAATGGAAAGTGGGATGGAACGTGGAATGGAATGGAAAGGAATCTTGAATGGAATGTAATGGAATGTGAAATGGAATGTGGAATGGAATGGATTGGAATGTTGAATGGAATGTGAAATGGAATGGAATGGAAAGGAATGTGGAAGGGAATGTGGAAGGGAATGTGGAATGTAATGGAATGGAATTTGCAATGGAAGGTCGAATGGAACATGTAATGGAATGGAATGGAATGTGGAATGGAATGGAATGGAATGTGGAATGGAATGGAATGGAACGTGGAATATAACCTGGAATGGAATGGAATGGAACGTGTGATGGAAGGTGGAATGGAACATGGAATGGAAAGAGTAATGGAATGTGGAATGGAAGGTGGAATGGAATGAATTGGAAAGTGGAATGGGACGTGGAATGGAATGGAATGGAATGTGGATTGGAATCTATAATGGAAAGTGGAATGGAACTTGGAATGGAACGTGGAATGCAACGGAATGTGGAAAGCAATGTGGAATGTAATGTAATTGAATGGAATGTTGAATGGAATGTGGAAAGGAATATGGAATGCAATCTGGAATGGAATGGAAAGGAACAGAATGTGGAATGGAATGGAATGTGGAATGGAATGTGGAATGAAATGTGGAATGGAACAGAATGCAATGTGGAATGTCATGTGGAATGTAATGTGAAAAGGAAAGTGGAATGGAATGGAATGGATTGTGGAATGGATCGTGGAATTGAATGGAATGGAATGTGGAATGTAATGTGGAATGGAATGTGGAATGGAGCGAGAAATGGAAAGTGGAATGTGGAATACAACGTGGAAAGGAAGGGAATGGAATGTGGAATAGATCGTGGAAAGGAATGGAATGGAATGTGGAATGGAACGTGGAATGTAATGAAATGGAAGGTAGAATGAAATGTGGAATGGAATGGAATGGAAAGGAACGTGCAATGTAATGGGCAATGGAATGTGGAATGTAGCGTGGAATGGAATGGAATGGAAAGTGGAATGCAACGTATAATGGAGTGGTATGGAACGTGGAATGGAATCTGGAAGGGAATGAGGAATGGAACCTGGAATGGAACGTGGAATGGAACGGAATTTAATGTGAAATGAAATGGAATGGGATGTGGAATGAAATGTGGAATGGAATGTGTAAAAGAATGGAATGGAATGTGGAAAGGCAAGGAATGGGATGTGGAGAGGGATGTGGATAGGAAAGCAACGCATTGTGGAACGGAAACTGGAATGGAATGGAATGGAATGTGGAAGGAATGTGGAATGGAATGTGGAATGGAATGGAAAGGAATGTACAATGGAATGTGGAATGGAATGTGGAATAGCATGTGGAATGGAACGCAATGGAATGTGTAATGGAATGTGGAATGCAAAGTAAAATGGAAAGGAATGGAATGTGGAATGGAACGTGGAATAGAATGTGGAATGGAGCGTGGAATGAAATGCCGAATGGAACTTGGAATGGAACGTGAAATGGCATGGAATGGAACGTGGAATGGAACGTGGAATGGAATGTGGAATGGAACTTGCAATGGAATGTGGAATGTAAGGTGGAATGGAAATGAATGGAATGTGGAATAGAAGGTGGATTGGAATGTAATGTAATACGGATTGGAATGGAATGGAATGGTATGGAGTGTGGAATGAAATGGAATAAAAGGTGAAATGGAAGTTGGAATGGAAAGTGGAATGGAGTGTGGAATGGAATGCAATGGAATGTGGAATGGAAGGGAATTGAAGGTGGAATGGAATGTGGAATAGAAGGGAATGGAATGGAATGGAATGTGGAATGCAATGGAATGGAATTTGGAATTGAATGGAAGGGAATATGGATTGGAACGTGGAATGGAATGGAACGGAACATGGAATGAAACGCCTAATGGAACGTGGAATGGAATGAGGGATGGAATGGAATGTAACGTGGGATGGAATGTGGAATGGATTGTCGAATGTAATGGAATGGAATGTGGAATGGAGTGGAATGAATCGTGGAATACAATTGAATGGAATGGAAGGTGGGAAGGAATATGGAATGGAATGAGGAATGGAATGGAATGGAATGAGGAATGGAATGTAATGGATTGCGGAATGGAATGGAATGGAATGTGGCATGGAATGGACGGTGGAATGCAATGGAATGGAATGTGGATTGGAATGAAAAGGGATGTTGAATGCCATGGAATGGAATGGAATGGAATGTGAAATGAAATGTGGAATGGAATGTGAAATGGAATGAAATGGAAAGTGGAGTCGAATGAAATGGATCGTGGAATGTAATGGAATGGAACATGGAATGTAACGGAATGGAACCTGGATTGGAATGGAATGGGACGTGGAATGGAACGTCGAATGCAACGTGGAATGGAATGGAAAGGAATTTGGAATGGAATGTGCAATGGAATCTGGAATGGAATATATTGGAATGTGGAAAGCAATGTGGAATGGAATGGAATGGAATGTGGAAGGGAATGTGGAAGGGAATGTGAAACGGAATGGAATTTAATTTGTAATGGAATGTGGAATGGAACGTGGAATGGAATAGAATGGAACGTGGAGTGGAGTGGAGTGGAACGTGGAATGGAACGTGGCATGGAATGGAATGGAACGTGGAGTGGAACGTTTAATGGAATGTGGAATGGAATGTGAAATGGAACAAGGAATGGAATGGAATGGAATGTGGAATAGATTGTGGAATGGAATATGGAATTAAATGTGGAATGGAAAGTAGAATGTTATGGAATGGAATGTGGAATGGAATGTGAAATGGAATGTGGAATGGAAAGGAAGGTAACGAGGAATGGAATGTGGAATGGAATGTGGAACAGAAAGTGGATTGGAATGAAGTGGAATGTGGAATGCAACATGGAATGGAACATGGAATGGAACGTGGAATGGAGCATGGAATGGAACGTGGAATGGAACATCGAAATGAACGTGGAATGGGATGTGCAATAGAATATAGAATGGAAAGTTAAATGGAATGGAATGGAATGTGGAATTGAAAGTGGAATGGAATGGAATGGAATGTGGAATGGAAAGTAAAATGGAAAGTGGAAAGGATTGTGGAATGGAACGTGGAATGGAAAGTGGAATGGAATGTGAAGGGAATGTAGAGTGGAATGGAATGGAATGGAATGGAAAGTGAATGGAAACTGAAATGTATCTTGGCATTGAATGTGGAATGGATCTTGGAATGGAACATGAAATGCAGTGTGGAATGGACTGTGGAATGGAATATGGAATTGAATGTGAGATTGAAAGGATTGGAATGTTGAATGGAACGTGAAATGGAATGGAATGCAAGGTGGAATGGAATGTGGAAGGCAACGGAATGGTGTGTAGAATGGATTGTGGAATGGAATGGAATGGTCTGAAGTGTGGAATATAATATAATGTAATGGAAAGGAATGTGGAATGGAATGGACTGGAATGTGGAATGGAATGGAATCCAGTGTGAAATGGAATGAGATGAAATGGAATGCGGAATGGTATGGAATGGAATGTGGAATGGAATTGAACAGAATGGAATAGAAAGTGGAATTGAATGGAATGGAAAGTGGAATGGAATGGAATGGAATGTGGAATGCAATGGAATGGAATGGAATGCAATGCGCAATGGAATGTGAAATGGAATGTGGAATGGAAAGTGGAATGTAATGAAATAGAATGTGGAATTGAATGGAATGGATGGAAATGGAATGTGGAATTGAATGGAGTGGAAAGTGGAATTGAATGGAATGGAATGTGGAATGGAATGGAATGGAATGGAATAGAATGTGGAATGGAATGTGGAATGGAACGTGGAATTGAACGGGGAATGGAATGCAATGGAATGTGGAATGCAATGTGGAATGGAATGTGGAATGGAATGTGTAATGCAAGGGAATGGAACGCAGAATGGAATGTGGAATGGAATGGATTGGAATGGAATGGAATGTGGAATGCAATTTGGCATTGAATGTGGAATGGATAGTGGAATGTATCGTGGAATGGAATGAAATTCAATGTGGAATGCAACGTGGAATGGAATGGAATGGAATGTGAAATGGAATGTGGAATGGAATGGAATTTGGAATGGAATGTGGAATGGGATGAAATGGAAGGTTTAAACTGAATGGAATGGAATATTGAATGGAATGTGGACTGCAATGGAATGCAATGCTGAATGGAATGGAATAGAATATGGAAAGGAATGTTGAACGGAATGCGGAATGGAACGGAATGGAATCTGGAATGGAATGTGGAATGGAATTTGGAATGGAATGAGGAAAGGAAAGTGCAATGGAAAGGAATGGAAATGGAATGGAATGGAATGAAAGGTGGAATGGAGTGTGGAATGGAATGGAATGGAAGGTGAAATGGAATATAATGGAAATTGGAATGGAATGTGGAATGCAATGGAATGGAATGGAATGTGGAATGGAATGGAATGAAATGTGGAATGGAATGTGGAATGGTATGGAATGGAATGTGGAATGTAATATAATGGAAATTTGAATGGAATGTGAAATGCAATGGAATGGAATGGAATGTGGAATGGAATGGAATGGAATGTGGAAGGGAATGTGGAATAGAATGGAATGAATTGTGGAATGGAATGTTAATTGGAATGGAATGGAATGTGGAATGGATGGGAATGGAATGCTGAATGTGGAATGAAAAGTGAAACGGAATATGGAATGGAATGTGGAATGGAATGCAATGGAATGTGGAGGGGAATACGGAATGGAATGTGGAATGAATCGTGGAATGTAATGGAATTCAATGTGGAATGGAATGTGGAATGGAATGGACTGGAATGTGGAATGCAGTGTGGAATGGAATGTGGAATGGAATGGAATGGAATGGAATGGAATGTGGAATGGAATGTGGAAAGGAATGGAATGGAATGTGGAATGTGGAGTGGAATGGAATGGATTGGAATGTGGATTGGAATGTGCAATGGAATGTGGAATGTAATGTGGAAAGAAACGTGGAATGGAACGGAATGGAACATCGAATGGAATGTGGATTGGAATGTGGAATGGAATGTGCAATGGAATGTGCAGTGGAATGGAATTGAATGTGGAACGGAAAGGAATAGTATGTGGAATGGAATGTGGACTGCAATGGAATGGAAACCGTAAGGCAATAGAATAGAATGTGGAATGGAACGGAATGTAATGTAGAATGGAATGTGCAATGGAATGTGGAATGGAAAGTTGAATGCAATGGAATGGATAGTTTAATGGAATGGAATTTAAAGATTAATGGAATGGAATGGAATGTAAAATGGAACGTGGATTGGAACAGGATGGAATGTGGAATGGAATATAGAATTCAGTGTGGAATGGATCGTGGAATGGAATGGAATGGAATGTGGAATGGAAAGGGGAATTGAACGTGGAATGGAATGCAATGGAATGTGGAAAGAAAAGTGGAATGGAATGGAATGGAATGGAATGGAATGGAACATGGAATGGAATGGAATGGAACATGGAATGGAATGGAATGGATTGTGGAATGCAAAGTGTAATGGAGAGTGGAATGGAAAGTGAAATGGAATGTGGAAAGTAATCGAATGGAAAGTGGAATGGAAAGTGGAATAGAGTGTCGAATGGAATGGAATGAAATGTGGAATGGAATGTGGAATGGACTTTAATGGAATGTGGAAAGGAAAGTGGAATGGAATGTGGAAAGGATTGTGGAATGGAATGTGGAATGGAACGGAATGGAATTGGAATGGAATGTGGAATGGAGTGTGGAATAGAACTTGGAAAGGAATGCAATGGAATGTGGAATGCAACGTGGAATGGCATGGAATGGAACGTGGAAGCGAACGTGGAATGTAACGTGTAATGGAATGTAGAGGAACGTGGAATGGAACGTGCAACGTAATTTGGAATGGAATGGAATGTGGAATGGAACGTGCAATGCAATGGAATGGAACGTGGAATGTAACGTGGAGTGGAACGTGGAATGGAATGTGGAATTGAACGTGGCATGGAATGTGGAATGGAAAGTGGAACGGAACGGAATGGAATGTGGAATGGAATGAGGAATTGTGTGCGGAATGGAACGTGGAATGGAATGGAATGGAATGTGGAAAGGAACGTGGAATGGAACGTGAAATGGAATGGAATGTGGAAAGGAATGTCGAATGGAATGGAATGGAATGTGGAAGGAAATGTGGATTGGAATGTGGAATGGAATGTGGAATGGAATGTAATGAAATGTGGAATAAAATGTGGATTGGAATGGAATGTAACGTGGAATAGAATTTAATGGAAAGTGGACTGGAACGTGGAATGGAATGGAATATGGAATGGAATGTGGAATGGAATGTGGAATGTCTTGTGGAATGGAATGGAATGAAATGTGGAATGGAACGTGGAATGGAAATTGGAATGTAATTTAGAAAGGTGTGTGGAATGGAACGGAATGGAAAGTGAAATGGAATGTGGAATTAAGGGTGGAATGGAACGTGGAATGGAAAGGAATGGAATGTGGAATGGAAAGTGGAATGGAACGTGGAATGGAATGGAATGGAATGAAATGCGGAATGGAACGTGGAATGGAATGGAATGGAATGGAAAGGAATGTGGAATGGATTGGAATGGAATGTGGAATGGAATGGAATGGAATGTGGAAGGCAATGTGGAATGGAATGCGGAATGTAATGTGGAACGAAATGGAATGAAAAGTGAAATGAAATGTGGATTGGTATGTAGTGGAATGTGTAATGGAATGGACTGGAATGTGGAAGGGAAAGTGGAATAGAATTTAATGCAAATTTGAATGGAATGTGGAATGGAATGAAATGGACTTCGGAATGGAATGTGGAATGGAATGTGGAATATAGTGGAATGGAACTTGGAATAGAATGTGAAATGGCATGTGCATTGGAATGCAATGGAATGTAGAATGGAATGTGGAAAGAAATGCAATGGAATGAGAATTTAACGAGGAATGGAATGTGGAATGGAAAGTTCAATGTACTCCGGAATGGAATCTGGAATGGAATGTGGCATGGAATGTGGAATGGAATGGAATGGAATGGAATCTGTAATGGAATGTGGAATGGAATGTGGTATAGAACAGAAAGGAATGTGGAAAGGAATGTGAAAGGGGAAGTGGAATGGACTGTAATGGAATGTGTAATGGAATGCGAAATGGAATGTGGAATGGAATGTGGAATGGAATGTGTATTGTATTGTGGAATGGAAAGTGTAATGGAATGGAAAGGAATGTGGAATGGAACGTGGTGTGGAATGGAATTGAACGTGGAATGGAAATTGTAATGAAACGTGCAATGGAACTTGGAATGGAAAGTAGAATGGACTGTGGAATGGAATGTGGATTTTAACCTGGAATGGAATGGAATGGAATATGGAATGGAACAGGGAGTGGAATGGAATGTGACGTGCTGTGTAATGTGGAATGGATCGTGGAATGCAAAGTGGAATGTAATGGAATGGAACATGGATTGGAATGTGGAACGAAATGTGGAATAGGAAGTGGAAAGTAATGTGGAATGGAACGTGTAATGGAAAGGAATGGAATGTGGAATGGAATGGAATGTTATGTGGAATGACATGGAATGGAATGTGGAATGGAATGAAATGGAATGTGGAATAGAATGGACGGGAATGTGGCATGGAACGTGGAATGGAATGGAGTGGAATGTGGGAAGAAAGTGGAATGGAATGGAATGGAATGCCGAATGGATTGGAATGCAAAGGTAAGGAATATGGAATGGAATGGAATGGAACGTGGAATGGAATGTGCAAAGGAATGTTGAATGGAACGTGGAATAAAATGGAATGGAAAGTGGAATGGAACGTAAAATGTAATGTGGAATGGAACGTGGAATGGAATGTGGAACGGAACATGGAATGGAAATTAATGGAGAGTGCAATGGAATGAAATCGAAGGTGGAATGGAATGGAAAATAATGTGGAATTGAATGTGGAATGGAATGGAATGGAATGAGGAATAGAATGTGGAATGCAATGAAATGGAATGCAGAAAGGAATGGAATGGAATGTGGAATGGAATGTGGAATTGAGTGTGCAATGGAACGTGGAATGGAAAGGAATGTAATGTGGAATGGAAAGAGGAATGTAACGTGCAATGGAATGGAATGGAATGCGGAATGGAACATGGAATGGAATACAATGGAATAGAATGAAATGTGAATACAATGGAATAGAATGAAACAAGGAATGCAATGTGGAATGGAATGGAATGGAATGTGGAAGGGAATGTGGAATGGAATGTGGAATGTAAGGTGGAATGGAATGGAATGAAATGTGGAATGAAATGTGCATTGGAATAGAATGCTATGTGGAATGGAATGGACCGGAATGTGGAATTGAATGTGGAATGTAAGGTGGAATGGAATTGAATGAAATGTGGAATGAAATGTGGATTGGAATAGAATGCTATGTGGAATGGAATGGACCGGAATGTGGAAAGGAATGTGTAATCGAATTTAATGGAAAGTGGAATGCAACGTGGAATGGCATGTAATGGAATGAAATGGAATGTGGAATGGAATGGAATGGAATGTGGAATGCAATGCGGAATGAAATGTGGAATGGAATGGAATGAAATGTGGAATGGGATGCTGTTTGGAATGGAATGGAAGGTGAAATGGAAGGGAGTGCGGAATGGAATGTGGAATAGATTGTGGAATATAATGGAATGGAACTTGGAATAGAATGTGAAATGGCATGTGAATTGGAATGCAATGGAATGTGGAATTTAATGTGGAATGAAAAGCAATAGAATGAGAATTTAATGTGGAATGGAATGTAGAATGGACTGTGGAATGGAATGTGGAATGGAATGTGGCATGCAATGTGGAATGGAATGGAATGGCATTTTATGTGTAATGGAATGTGGAAAGGAATGTGGAATGGAATGTGGAATAGAACGGAATGGAATGTGGAATGGAATGTGAAAAGGAATATGGAATGGAATGTAATGGAATGTTTAATGGAACGTGAAATGGAATGTGCAATGCAACGTGGAATGGAATGTGGATTGGATTGTGTAATGGAAAGTGCAATGGAATGGAAAGGAATGTGGAATGAAAAGTGGAATGGAATGGAATGAAACGTAGAATGGAACGTGGAATGGAAAGTGGAATGCAATGTGGAATGGAATGTGGATTGGAACGTGGATTGGAATGGAATAGAACGTGGAATGGAACACGGAATGGAATGGGATATGGAGTGGAATGTGGAATGGATCGTGGATTGGAAAACGGAATGTAATGGAGTGGAACGCAGATTGGAATGTGGAACGAAATGTGGAATAGGAAGTGGAAAGGAATGTGGAATGGAATGGGTAATAGAAAGCACTGGAATGTGGAATGGAATGGAATGTTATGTGGAATGGAATAGAATGGAATGTGGAATGGAATGAAATGGAATGTGGAATTGAATGGAATGGAATTTGGCATGGTATGTGGAATGGAATGGAGTGGAATGCGGAGAAGAAAGTGCAATGGAATGGTCAGGAATATGGAATGGAATGGAATGGAACTTGGAATGTAATGTGGAATGGAATGTGGAAAGGAACATGGAATGGAAGGTGGAATGGAATGGAATGGATAGTGGAATGGAACGTGGAATGGAATGTAGAATGCAACGTGGAATGGAATGTGGAATCGAATGTAGAATGGAAATGAAAGGAATGTGCAATGGAATGGAATGGAATGTGGAATGGATTGGAAAGGAATGTGGAATTGAATGTGGAATGGAATGGAATGCAATGAGGAATAGAGTGTAGAATGCAATGAAATGGAATGCAGAATGGAATGGAATGCAATGGAATGTGGAATGTAATGTGGAATTGAATGTTTAATGGAAAGTGGAATGGAAAGGAATGGAATGTGGAATGGAAAGTGGAATGGAACGTGGAATGGAATGGAATGGAATGCGGAATAGAACATGGAATGGAATGCAATGGAATGGAATGGAATGAGGAATGGAATGGAATGGAAGCTGGAATGGAATGTGGAATGGAATGGGATGGAATGTGGAAGGGAATGTGGAACGGAATGTGGAATGCAATGTGGAATGGAATTGAATGAAACGTGGAATGAAATGTGCATTGGAATGGAATGCAATGTGGAAAGGAATGGACCAGAATGTGGAAAAGAATGTGGAATAGAATTTAATGGAAAGTGGAAAGGAATGTGGAATGCAATTTAATAGAATGTAAAGGAATGTGGAATGGAATGGAATTGAATGTGGAATGCAACGTGGAATGGAATGTGGAATGGAATGGAATGAAATGTGGAATGGAATGGAATGGACTGCGGAATAGAATGTGGAATAGAAAGTGCAATATAACGGAATGGAACTGGGAATAGAATGTGAAATGGCATGTAAATTGGAATGCAAAGGAATGTGGAATGGAATGCAGAATGAAATGCAATGGAATGACACTGGAATGTGGAATGGAATGTGGAATGGAGTGCAGAATGTTATGTGGAATGGAATGTGAAATGGAATGTGCAATGGAATGTGGAATCAAACGTAATGAAATGTGGATTGGAAAGTGTAATGGAAAGTGTTATGGAATGGAAAGTAATGTGGAATGGAACGGGGAATGGAATGGAATGCACTGTCAAATGGAACTTGTAATGAAACGTGGAAAAGAACATGGAATGTAAAGTGGAATGGAATGTGAAACGGAATGTGGAATGGAACATGGAATGGAATGAAATGGAACGTGGAGTGCAACATTGAATGGAATGGAACATGCAGTGGAATGTGGAATGGATCGTGGAATGGAAAGCGGAATGGAATGGATTGGAAGGTGGCATGAAATGAGGAATGGAATGGAGTGGAATGAGGAGTAGAATGTGGACTGGAATGGAATGGCATGCGGAATGGAAAGGAATGCAATGGTAAGGAATATGGAATGGAATGGAATGGAAAATGGAATAGAATGCGGAATGGAATGTGGAATGGAACGTGGAATGGAATGTGGAAAGGAACGTGGAATGGAATGTGGAATGGAATGGAATAGAATGTGGAATGAAATGAGGAATGGAATGGAATGGAATGTGGAATGGAATGCAGAATGAAATGCAAGGGAATGAGACTGGAATGTAGAATGGAATGTGGAAAGGCGTGCGGAATGTAATGTGGAATGGAATGTGGCATGGAATGCGGAATGGAATGTGGAATGGAATGGAATTGAGTGTGGAATGAAATGTGGATTGGAATGTGGAATGGACTGTGGAATGGAATGTCGAATGGAGTGTGGAATGCAATGTGTAATGGAACGCAATGGAAAGTCTAATTGAATGTGGAATGGAATGTGGAAGGGAATTTGAAATGGAATGGAATGGATTGTGGAATGGAACGTGGAATGGAATGGAGTAGAACATGTAATGGAATGTGGAACGGAACGTGGAATGGAATGGGATGGAAAATGGAATGTAATGTGGAATGAAATGTGGAAAGGAATGGAATGTGGAAGGGAAAGGAATGGAAAGTGGAATGGAAAGCAATGGTATGTGAAATGGAATGTCGAGTGGAATGTGGAATTGAATGGAATGAAAAGTGGAATGGAATGGAATGGAAGGTGGAATGGAATGTGGAAGGGAATGGAATAGAATGTTGAATGAAACGTGGAATGGAATGGAATGGAATGTGAAATGGAATGTGGAATGGAATGTGGAATTGAATGGAATGGAAAGTGGAATGGAATGGAATGGAAGGTGGATGCAATGTGGAATGGAATAGAATAGAATGTGTAATGAAATGTGGAATGGAATGGAATGGACTGTGGAATGGAATGTGGAATGGGATGTGGAATGGAAAGGAATGTAATGTGGAATGGAATGTTGAAAGGAATGTGGAAATGAAAGTGGTATGGAATGTAATGGAACGTAAAATGGAACGTGGAATTCAACAGAATGGAATGTGGAATGGAATGCAATGGAATGTGGAATGCAATGTGGAATGGAATGGAATGGAATGTGGAAAGGATCTAGGAATGGAATGGACTGGAAAGTGGAATGGAATGTGGAATAGAATGTTTAATGTAATGTGTAATAGAATTTAAAGGAACATGAAATGTCATAGAGTAGAATGTGGAAAGGAATGTGTAATGGAAAGCAATGGAATGAGGAATGGAACGGAATGGAATATGGAATGGAATGTGGAATGAAATGTGGAAAGGACTGTGGAATGGAACGGAATGGAATGTCGAATGGAGTGTGGAATGGAATAGAATGGAATGTGGAATGCAATGGAATGGAATGTTGAATGGAATGTGGAGCGGAATGGAATGGAACGTAGAATGGAATGAAATGGAATGAGGAATGGAAAGTGGAATGGAATGGAATGCAATGTGAAATGGAATGGTGAAAGGATTGTGGAATGGAATGTGGGATGGAATGTGAAATGGAATATGGAATAGAAGGTGGAATGGAATGGATTGGAATGTGCATTGAAAAGTGGAATGGAACACGGAATGGAAGGTGGAATGGAATGTGGATTGGAATGGAATGGAATGTGGAATTCAATGGAATGGACTGGAGTGGAAAGTGAAACGGAACGTGGAATGGAATGTGAAATGGAATGAAAAGAAACGCGGAAAGGAATGCAATGGAACATGGAATGCAATGGAATGGAAAGTGGAATGGAACGCAGAATGGAACATGGAATGGAATATGGAGGGAATGTGGAATGCAATCAAATGGAATGTGGAATGTACTGTGGAATGGAATTGAATGAAATGTGGAATCAAATGTGGACTGGAATGGAATGCAATGTGGAATGGAATGGACCGGAATGTGGAACGGAATGTGGAATAGAATTTAATGGAAATGTGAAAGGAATGTGGATTGGATTGTTATACAATTTAATGGAATGTGAAATGGAATGGAATGGAATGTGGAAAGCAACATGGAATGGAATGTGGACTGGAATGGAATCGAACGTGGAATGGAATGGAATCGAATGTGGAATGGAATGGAATGTGGAATGGAGGAATGGAAAGGAATGGAAAGTGGAATGGAACGGAATGTGTAATGGAATGGAACGGAATGTGTAATGGAATATGGAATGGAATGGACTGCAATGTGGAAGGGAATGGAATGGAACGTGGAGTGGAATGGAATGCAGTGTGGAATGGAATGTAATGGAATTTGGAATGGAATGGAATAGAATGGAATGTGGAATGGATTGTGTAATGAAATGTGGAATGGAATGGAATGGAATATGGAATGGAATGTGGAATGTAATGGAATGGAATGTGTAATGGAATGTGGAAAGGAATAGAATGGAATGTGCAATGGAAAGGGATGGAATGTGGAATGGAATGGAAAGGAATGCGAAATGGAGAAAAGGAAAGGAATGGAATGTGGAATGGAGAGGAATGGGTAATGGAATGGGATGTGGAATGGAATGTGGAATCGTACGAAATGGAATGGAATCTAGAATGGAAAGGAATGGAATGTGTAATGGAATGGAAAGCAATTGAATGTGGAATGGAATGTGGAATAGAATGGAAGGGTATACGGAATAGAAAGTGAAATGGAATGAAATGGAAAGTGGAATGGAACATGGAATGGAATGGAATGGAATGTAGAAAGGAATGGAATGGAATGGAATGAGGAATGCAATTTCATGGAATGGGATGGAAGGGAATGGAATGGAATGTGGATTAGAATTTATGGAATGGAATGTGGATTAGAATGGAATGGAATGGAATGTGGATTGGAATGGAATGGAATGTTGAATGGAATGGAATGGAATATGCAAAAGAATGTGGAATGGAATGGAATGTGGAATGGAACATGTAATGAAATGGAAAGGAAAGTGGCATTGAAAGGAATACATTGTGGAATGGAATGGAATAGAATGAAATGGAACGAATATGGAATGGAATCAAATGGAATGTTGAATGGAATCAAATGGAATGTTGAATGGAATGGAATGCAATGCAGTGTGGAATGGAATGGAATCAAATGGAATTGAACGTGGAAAGGAATGGAAGGGAATATGGAATGAAAAGTTGAATGGAAAGGAAAGGAATGTGAAATTGAAAGGATTGGAATGGAAAGTGGAATGGAATGGAATGGAATGGAATGTACTGGACTGGAGTGGAATGGAATGGAATGTCGAATGGAATGGAAGGAAATATTGAATGGAATGTGGAATGGAATGTGAAATGTATTGGAATGGAAAGTGGAATAGAATGGAAAGGAATGTGGAATGGAATGGAATGGAACATGGAAAGGAAAGTGGAAAGAAATGTGAAATGGAATGTGCAAAGGAACATGGAATGGAACGTGAAATGGAACGTGGAATGGAATGTGGACTGGAATGGAAACGAACGTGGAATGGAATGCAATGGAATGTGGATTGTAATGGAATGCAATGTGGAATGAAATTCAATGGAATGTGGAACGGAAAGGAATGGAATGTGGAATCGAATGGAATGGAATGTGGAGTGGAACGTACAATGGAATGGAATGTGGAATAAAATCTCGAAGGGAATGGAAAGGAAAATGAAATGGAATGGAATGGTGTGGAATAAGGAATGGAATGGAATGGAATCAGGAATGGAATGTGCAATGGAATGGAATTGAACATGAAATGGACCGTGGAATCTAATGTGGAATGGAATGTGGAATGGAATGGAATGCAATGTGGAATGAAATTCAATGGAATGTGGAAAGGAAAGGAATGGAATGTGGAATCGAATGGAATGGAATGTGGAATGAAATTCAATGGAATGTGGAATGGAAAGGAATGTAAAGTGGAATGCAAAGGAATGCAATGGAACATGGAATGGAATGGAATTTAATGTGGAATGGAATGAAATTGAATGTAGAATGGAATGTGGAATGCAATTGAATGGAAAGTGGAATGGAATGTGGAATGCAATGGAATGGAGCGGAATGTGGCATGGAATGTGGAATGCAATGTGTAATGGAATGGAAAGTAATGTGGAATGGAATATGGAATGGAAAGTGTAATGGAATGGAATGGAATGTGGAATGGAAGGTGTAATTGTATGGAACGGAAAGTGCAATGGAACGTTGAAAGGAAAGTGGAAGGCAACGTGGAATGCGACGTAGAATGGAACCTGGAATGGAATGGAATGGAATTGAATGGAATGTGGAATGGAATGTGAAACGGAATGTGGAATGGAATAGAATGGAACGTGGAATGGAATGGGATGGAAAGTGGAATGGAATGGTATGGAATGTGGAATGGAATGTGGAAAGGAATGCGGAATGGAATGGAATGGAATGCGGAATGGAATGGAAAGAATCTACAATGGAATGAAATGGAATGGAATGGAATGTGGAATGGAGTAGAATTGAAAGGAATGGAATGAGAAATGGAATATGGAATGTAATGTGAAATGGAATGTGGAATGGAATGTGGAATGGAATGTGGAATGGAATGTGAAATGGAATGTGGAATAGAAGGTGGAATGGAATGGATAGGAATGTGCATTGAAAAGTGGAATGGAACACGGAATGGAAGGTGGAATGGAATGTGGATTGGAATGGAATGGAATGTGGAATTCAATGGAATGGACTGGAGTGGAAAGTGAAACGGAACGTGGAATGGAATGTGAAATGGAATGAAAAGAAACGCGGAAAGGAATGCAATGGAACATGGAATGCAATGGAATGGAAAGTGGAATGGAACGCAGAATGGAACATGGAATGGAATATGGAGGGAATGTGGAATGCAATCAAATGGAATGTGGAATGTACTGTGGAATGGAATTGAATGAAATGTGGAATCAAATGTGGACTGGAATGGAATGCAATGTGGAATGGAATGGACCGGAATGTGGAACGGGATGTGGAATAGAATTTAATGGAAAGGGGAAAGGAATGTGGATTGGATTGTTATACAATTTAATGGAATGTGAAATGGAATGGAATGGAATGTGGAAAGCAACATGGAATGGAATGTGGACTGGAATGGAATCGAACGTGGAATGGAATGGAATCGAATGTGGAATGGAATGGAATGTGGAATGGAGGAATGGAAAGGAATGGAAAGTGGAATGGAACGGAATGTGTAATGGAATGGAACGGAATGTGTAATGGAATATGGAATGGAATGGACTGCAATGTGGAAGGGAATGGAATGGAACGTGGAGTGGAATGGAATGCAGTGTGGAATGGAATGTAATGGAATTTGGAATGGAATGGAATAGAATGGAATGTGGAATGGATTGTGTAATGAAATGTGGAATGAAATGGAATGGAATATGGAATGGAATGTGGAATGTAATGGAATGGAATGTGTAATGGAATGTGGAAAGGAATAGAATGGAATGTGCAATGGAAAGGGATGGAATGTGGAATGGAATGGAAAGGAATGCGAAATGGAGTAAAGGAAAGGAATGGAATGTGGAATGGAGAGGAATGGGTAATGGAATGGGATGTGGAATGGAATGTGGAATCGTACGAAATGGAATGGAATCTAGAATGGAAAGGAATGGAATGTGTAATGGAATGGAAAGCAATTGAATGTGGAATGGAATGTGGAATAGAATGGAAGGGTATACGGAATAGAAAGTGAAATGGAATGAAATGGAAAGTGGAATGGAACATGGAATGGAATGGAATGGAATGTAGAAAGGAATGGAATGGAATGGAATGAGGAATGCAATTTCATGGAATGGGATGGAAGGGAATGGAATGGAATGTGGATTAGAATTTAATGGAATGGAATGTGGATTAGAATGGAATGGAATGGAATGTGGATTGGAATGGAATGGAATGTTGAATGGAATGGAATGGAATATGCAAAAGAATGTGGAATGGAATGGAATGTGGAATGGAACATGTAATGAAATGGAAAGGAAAGTGGCATTGAAAGGAATACATTGTGGAATGGAATGGAATAGAATGAAATGGAACGAATATGGAATGGAATCAAATGGAATGTTGAATGGAATCAAATGGAATGTTGAATGGAATGGAATGCAATGCAGTGTGGAATGGAATGGAATCAAATGGAATTGAACGTGGAAAGGAATGGAAGGGAATATGGAATGAAAAGTTGAATGGAAAGGAAAGGAATGTGAAATTGAAAGGATTGGAATGGAAAGTGGAATGGAATGGAATGGAATGGAATGTACTGGACTGGAGTGGAATGGAATGGAATGTCGAATGGAATGGAAGGAAATATTGAATGGAATGTGGAATGGAATGTGAAATGTATTGGAATGGAAAGTGGAATAGAATGGAAAGGAATGTGGAATGGAATGGAATGGAACATGGAAAGGAAAGTGGAAAGAAATGTGAAATGGAATGTGCAAAGGAACATGGAATGGAACGTGAAATGGAACGTGGAATGGAATGTGGACTGGAATGGAAACGAACGTGGAATGGAATGCAATGGAATGTGGATTGTAATGGAATGCAATGTGGAATGAAATTCAATGGAATGTGGAACGGAAAGGAATGGAATGTGGAATCGAATGGAATGGAATGTGGAGTGGAACGTACAATGGAATGGAATGTGGAATAAAATCTCGAAGGGAATGGAAAGGAAAATGAAATGGAATGGAATGGTGTGGAATAAGGAATGGAATGGAATGGAATCAGGAATGGAATGTGCAATGGAATGGAATTGAACATGAAATGGACCGTGGAATCTAATGTGGAATGGAATGTGGAATGGAATGGAATGCAATGTGGAATGAAATTCAATGGAATGTGGAAAGGAAAGGAATGGAATGTGGAATCGAATGGAATGGAATGTGGAATGAAATTCAATGGAATGTGGAATGGAAAGGAATGTAAAGTGGAATGCAAAGGAATGCAATGGAACATGGAATGGAATGGAATTTAATGTGGAATGGAATGAAATTGAATGTAGAATGGAATGTGGAATGCAATTGAATGGAAAGTGGAATGGAATGTGGAATGCAATGGAATGGAGCGGAATGTGGCATGGAATGTGGAATGCAATGTGTAATGGAATGGAAAGTAATGTGGAATGGAATATGGAATGGAAAGTGTAATGGAATGGAATGGAATGTGGAATGGAAGGTGTAATTGTATGGAACGGAAAGTGCAATGGAACGTTGAAAGGAAAGTGGAAGGCAACGTGGAATGCAACGTAGAATGGAACCTGGAATGGAATGGAATGGAATTGAATGGAATGTGGAATGGAATGTGAAACGGAATGTGGAATGGAATGTGGAATGGAATAGAATGGAACGTGGAATGGAATGGGATGGAAAGTGGAATGGAATGGTATGGAATGTGGAATGGAATGTGGAAAGGAATGAGGAATGGAATGGAATGGAATGCGGAATGGAATGGAAAGAATCTACAATGGAATGGAATGGAATGGAATGGAATGTGGAATGGAGTAGAATTGAAAGGAATGGAATGAGAAATGGTATATGGAATGTAATGTGAAATGGAATGTGGAATGGAATGTGGAATGGAATGTGGAATGGAATGTGGAATGGAATATGGAATGGAATGTGAAATGGAATGTGGAATGGAATGTGGAATGGAATGTGGAATGGAATGTGGAATGGGATATGGAATGGAACGTGGAATGAAAAGGAATGGAAAGTGGAGTGTAATGTGGAATGGAATGGAATGGAACGTGGAATCGAATGTGGAACGGACTGTGGAATGGAAAGTGAAATGGAACGTTAAATGGATTTTAATGTGATGTGTAATGGAATGTGGAATGGAATGGAAGGCAATGTGGAAAGGTATGTGGAATGGAATGTGGAATGGAATGTAAATGAATGTGGAATGGAATGTGGAATGGAATATGGAATAGAAACTGGAAAGGAAAGGAACGGAATGTGCAATGGAACGTGGAATGTAATGAAATGGAACATGAAATGGAACTTGGAATGGAAAGTGGAACGGAACGTGGAAAGGAATGTGAAATAAAACGTAGAAAGGAATCTGGAAACGTTTGTGGAATGGAATGGAATTGAATGTGGAATGGAATGGAATTGTATGTGGAATGGAACGTGGAATGGAACGTAGAATAGAATGGGGAATGGAATGTGGAATGGAACATGGAATGGAACATGGAATGGACCATTGAATGGAATGGAATGGAATGTGGAATGTAATGTAATGGAATGTGGAATGCAATGTGGAATGGAATGTGGAATGGAAAGTGGAATAGAATGGAATGGAACGTAAAATTGAAAGTGGAATATAACGTGGAATGGAAAGGAAGGCAAGGTGGAGTGGAATGGAATTGAATGTGGAACGGAATGTGGAATGGAATAGAATGGAATGGAATGTGGAATAGAATGTGTAATGGAATGTGGAATGGAACGTGGAACAGAATGTGGAATGGAATGAAATGGAAACTGGAATGGAATGTGGAGTGGAATGTGGAATGGAACGTGGAATGGAAAGCGGAATGGAATGGAATGGAAAGTGGCATGGAATGGAATGGAATGCGGAATGGAATGGAATTGAATGTGGAATGGAATGTGGACAGGAATGGAATGCAATTTGGAATAGAATGTGGAATGGAATGGAATGGAATGTGGAGTCGATTCTCGAATGGAATGTCTAATGGAACATGGAATGGAATGGAATGGAAGGTGGAATGGAATGTGGAATGGAATGTGGAATGGAATTGACTGGAAAATAGAATGGAATGGAATGGAATGTCGATTAGAATATGGAATGGAATGGAATGCAATGTGGAATGGAATGCGGAACGGAATGGAGTGGAAAGTGGAATGGATTGTGGAATGCAAAGTGGAATGGAACGGAATGGAATGCAGAATGGAATGTGGAATGGAATGTGGAATGCAGAATGGAATGTGGAATGGAATGTGGAATGCATCATGGAGTGGAACGTGGAATGCAATGGAATGGAACGTGGAATGGAACTTGGAATGGAACGTGGAATGGATCTTGGAATGGAACCTGGAAAGGAACGTGCAATGGAATGTGGAATGGTGTGTGGAATGGAAAGTGTAATGGAATGTGGAAAGGAACGTGGAATGGAATGGAATGTATTGTGGTATGGAATGTGGAATGGAATGGAATGGAAAGTGGAATGGAATTTGGAAGGGAACGTGGAATGCAACGTGGAATGGACTGCAATGTAACGTGGAATGGAATGTCGAATGAAATGTGCAAGGCAAAGGAATGCAATGTGGAATGGAATGGAATGGAATGTGGAATGGAACTTGGAAAGGAACGCAATGGAATGTGGAATTGAGTGTGGAAAGGAACTTGGAATGAAATGGAATGGAGTCTGTAATGGAATTTAATGGAATGTGGAATTGAAGGGAATGGAATGGAATGAGGAATAGAACACGGAAAGGAATGTGGAAAGGAAAGCGGAATGGAATGGAATGAAATGTGGAATGAAATGTGGATTGGAGTGGAATGGAATGTGGAATGGAATGGAAAGTAATGTGAAGTGGAATTTAATGGAAATTGCAATGGAATGTGGAATTCAATGGAATGGAATAGAATGTGGAATGGAATGTGCAATGGAATATGGAATGGAATGGAAAGAATTGTGGAATGGAATGTGGATTGGAATGCAATGGAATTTGGAATGGAATGGAATGGACTGCAGAATGTGGAATGGAATGTGGAATGGAATATAGAATGGAAAGTGGAATGGAATGCAATGGAATGTGGAGTGGAATGCGGAATGGAATGGACTGGAATGTGGAATGCAGTGTGGAATGGAATGTGGAATGGAATGGAATGGAATGGAATGCGTGATGGAATGTGGAAAGCAATGGAGTGGAAAGTGGAATGGAAAGTGGAATGGAATGTGGAATGGAAAGTGGAATGAAATTTGGAATGAAATGTGAAATGGAATGGAATGTGGAAAGGAATGTGGAATGTAATGGATTGGAATGTGGAATGGAATGCGGAATGGAATGCGGACTGAAACGTGGAATGGAACGGAATGTAACGTGGAAAGGAATGTTGAATGGAGTGCAGAATGGAATGCGCAGTGGAATGGAACTTAATGTGGAACGGAATAGAATGGAATGTGGAATGGAATGCGGAGTGGAAAGGAATGGAATGTAGAACGGAAGAGAATAGAATGAGGAATGGAATGTGGAATGAAACGGAATGTAATGTAGGAAGGAATGTGCATTGGAATGAGGAAAGGAAAGTTGAATGGAATGGAATGGAATGTGGAATGGAAAGTGGATTGGAACGGAATGGAATGTGGAATGGAATGTGGAATTGAGTGTGGAATTGAACGTGGAATGGAATGGAATGGAATGTGGAATGGAAAGTGGAATGGAATGCAATGGAATGTGGAATGGAAAGTGGAATGGAATGGAATGCAATGGAATGTGGAATATAGTAGAATGGAATGTGGAATGGAAAGTGTAATGGAATGTGGAATGGAAAGTGAAATGGAAAGTGGAAAGGAATGGAATGGAATGTGGAATGGAAAGTGCTATCGAGTGTGGAATGGAATGGAATAGAATGTGGAATGGAATGTGGAATGGACTTTAAAGGAATGCGTAATGGAAATTGGAATGGAAAGTGGAAAGGATTGTGGAATGGAACGTGGAATGGAAAGGAATGTATTTGGAATGGAATGGGGAATGTAGTGTGGAATGGAACTTAGAATGGAATGCAGTGGGATGTAGAATGCAATGTGGAATGGCAAGGAATGAAATGTGGAAGGGATTGTGGAATGGAACGTTTAATGGAATGTATTGGAACGTAGAATGGAACGTGGAATGTAACTTGGAATGGATTGGAATGTGGAATGGAACGTGAAATGCAATGGAATGGAAAGTGGAATGTAACGTGGAATGGAACGTGGAATGGAATGTGGAATTGAACCTGGAATGGAATGTGGAATGGAACGGAATGGAATGTGGAATTGTGTGCGGAATGGATGGTGGAATTTAACGGAATGGAATGTGGAATGGAATGGCATGGAATATGGAAGGGAATGTGGAATGTAATGGATTAGAATGTGGAATGGAATGGAATGGAATGTGGAATGCAATGGAATGGAATGTGAAATGGAGGAATCAAAAGGAATGGAGAGTGGAATGGAACGGGATCTGCAATATAATGGAAAGGAATGTGGAATGGAAAGGTATGCAATGTGGAATAGAATGGATTGGAATATGGATTGGAATGGAATGCAAAGTGGAATGGAACGGAATTCAAAGTGGAATGGAATGGAATGGAATGTGGAATGGAATGTGGAACGGAATGGAATGGAATGTGGAATGGAACGGTGAATGGAATGGAATGGAATGTGGAATGGAATGGGGTTTAATGAGGAATGGAATGGAATGGAATGGCATGGAATGGAATGGGATCGAATGGAATGGAATGTGGATTAGAATGGAATGGAATGTGGAAGGGAATCGAATGCAATATGCAATGGAATGTGGAATACAACGGAATTTGGAATGGAAAGTGGAATGAAATGGAAAGGAAAGTGGCATCGAATGGAATGCATTGTGGAATGGAATGGAATAGAATGGAATGGAAAGGAATGTGGTATGGAATCGAGTGGAATGTGTAATGGAATAGAATGCAACGCAATGTGGAATGGAATGGAATGGAATGGAATGAGAATGGAATGGAAGGGAATATGGAACGGAAAGTGGAATGGAATGGAAAGGAAGGTATAATGGAATGCAATGGAATGGAAAGAGGAATAGAATGGAATGGAATGGAATGGAATGGAATGGAATGGAATGGAATGGAATGGAAAGAGGAATAGAATGGAATGGAATGGAATGGAATGGAATGGAATGGAATAGAGTGGAATGGAAAGGAATGGGAATGGAATGGAATGCATTGTTGAATGGAAATTATAATGGAATGTGAAATGGAATGGAATGGAAAGTGGAATGGAATGGAATGCAATGTGGAGTGGAATGAGGATTGGAATGGAATGGAATGTGGAATGGAAAGTGGAAAGGAACGTGCAATGGAAAGTGGAATGGAACGTGGAATGCAATGTAATGGAATGTGGAATGCAATGGAATGGAATGAGGAATGGAATGGAATGGAATGGCAAGGAATTAAATGGAATGGAATATGGTATGCAATGGAATGAAATGTGGAATGCAAGGGAATGGAATATGCAATGGAATGTGGAATGGAATGTAATGTGGAAAGAAAAGTTGAATGAAATGGAAAGGAAAGTGACATGGAATGGAATGCATTGTGGAATGGAAAGGAATAGAATGGAATGGAAAGGAATGTGGAATGGAATGGAATGGAAAGGAATGTGGAATGGAATGGAATGGAATGAGGAATGGAATGGAATGGAATTAGGAATGGAATGAAATGAAACGGCATGGAATGGAATGGAATGGAATGTGGATTGGAATGGAAAGGAATGTGGAATGGAATGGAATGGTAAATTCAACGGAATGTGAAATGGAATAGATTGAGGAAAGTAACGTGCAATGAAATGGAAAGGAAAGTGGCAAGGAATGGAATGTATTCTGCAATGGAATGGAACAGAATGGAATGGAAAGAAATGTGGAATGGAATTGAATGGAACGTGGAATGCAATGCAATGCAGTGCAATCTGGAATGGAATGGAATGGAATTGAACGTGGAATGGAATGGAAGAGAATATAGAATGTAATGTGGAATAGAATGTAAACGAATGTGGAATGGAATGGAATGGAAAGTGGAAAAGAATGGAATGGAATGGAATGCAACGGAATGGAGTGGAGTGGAATGGAATGGAAGATGGAATGGAATGGAATGCAACGCTGAATGGAATGTGGAATGGAATGTGAAATATAATGGAAAGGAAGGTGGAATGGAATGGAATGGAATGTGGAATGGAACATGGAATGGAATGGAATGGAATGTGGAATCGAAGTTGGAAAGTAACGGAATGGAAATTGGAATGGAATGTGGAATGGAATATACAATGGAATGGAATGGAATGTGTAATGGAATGTGGAATGGAATGAAATGGAATGTGGAATGCAACGGAATGTAATGTGAAATTGAGGAAAGGAAAAGAAGGGAAAGTGGAATAGAGAGGAATGTGGAATGGAATGGAATGGAATGTGTAATGGAATGTGGAATAGAATGGAATGCAATATGGAATGAAATGGAATGAGGAATAGAATGGAATGCAAAGTGGAATCGAATGGAATGGAATGTGGAATGGAATGGAATAGAATAGAAAGTGGAAATGAATGTGTAATGGAGTGTGTAATGGAACATGGAATGGAATTGAATGGAAATTGGAATGGAATGTGGAATGGAATGGCATGGAATGTGGAAAGGAATGCGGAAAGGAATGGAATGGAATGTGAAATGGAATGGAATGGAATGTGGAATGGAAAGGAATGGAATTTGGAATGGAATGTGGAACAGATTTTGGAATGGAGTGGAATGGAATGTGGAATGGAATGTGGAATTGAATGTGGAATGGAACGGAATGGACTGAAGAATGGAATGGTACTGAATGGAATTTAAGGTGGAATGCAATGTGGTATGGAATGGAATGGAATGTGGAATGGAATGGAATGTAATGGAATTTGGAATGGAATGGAATGGAATTGAATGGAATGTGGAATGGAATGGAATGGAATGTAGAATGGAAAGTAATGTAATATGGAATGGAATGTAGAATGGAAAGGAATGGAATGTGGAATGGAATGCGGAATGGAATGGAGTTGAAGGCATAATGGAATGTGGCATGGATTGGAATGGAATATTTTATGGAATGCCATGGAATGTGGAAAGGAATTAAATAGAAAGTGTAATGGAATGGTGTGGAATGATGAATGGAATGCAATGGAATGGAATGGAATGTGGAATGGAATGTGGAATGGAATGTGGATTGGAATGAAAAGTAATGTGGAGTGGAATGGAATGGAATGTGAAATGGAATGGAATGGAATGGAATGCGGAATGGAATGGAATGGAATTTGGACGGGTATGGATTGGAATATGGAATGGAATGGAATGGAATGGAATGGAATGTGTAATGTAATGGAATGGAGTGGAAAGTAATGTGGAGTGGAATGGAATGGAATGTGGAATGTAGGCTAATATAATGATGAGTTTAATGGAATGTTATGTGGAATGGATTGCAATGGAAAGTCGAATGCAGTGGAATGGATTGGAATGGAAATGAATTTGGAATGGAATGAAAAGTGGAATTGAATGGAATGGTATGGAGAGGAATGGAATGTGGAGTGAAATGGAATGGAATGTGGAATGGAATGGAAAAGAATGTCGTGTGGAATGGAATGGAAAAGAATGTGGTATGGAATGGAATGGAAAGGAATTAAATTCAAAGTGGAATGTAATGGAATGTGAAACTGAATGGAATGGAAGGAGGAAAGGAATGTAACGGAATGTGGAATGAAACGGAATGGAATGTGGAATGGAATGGAATGGAATCTAAGTAAATGGAACGTGGAGTGGAATGGAATGTGAAATGGAATATAATGGAATAAGGAATGGAATGTAATGGAATGTGTAATGTAACGTGGAAAGGGAGGGAATGGAATATCGAATGGAATGCAATGGAATGTGGAATTCAATGTGAAATGGAATGCAATGGAATGTGGAATTTAATATGAAATGGAATGGAATGGAATATGTAATGGCACGTAATGGAAAGTGGAGTGCAATGGTATGAAATGTGGAAAGGAACATGGAATGGAATGGAATGGAATGTGGAATGGAATGGAAGGGAATGTGGCATGGAATGTTGAATGGAATATGGAATGGAATGGAATGGAATGTGGAATGCAATGTTGAGTGGAATGGAATGTAATGGAATGTGGAATGCAATGTTGAGTGGAATAGAATGGAATGGAATGTGGAATGGAAAGGAGTGGAATGCGGAATGGAATGTTGAATGGAAATTGGACTGCCATGTGGAATGGAATGGACTGGAATGTGGAATGGAATGGAATAGGATTTGGAAAAGAATGCAACGGAATGGAATGCAATTAAATAGAACATGGAACGGAATGGAAAGGAAATGGAATGGAATGGAATGAGGAATGCAATGTAATGGAATGTGAAATGAAATGGAATGCAATGTTGAATTGAATGTGGAATGGAATAGAATGGAATGTGGAATGGTATGTGGAATGGAATGAAAATGGAATGGAATTGAATGTGGAATGAAATTTAATGGGATGTGGTATGGAATGGAATGGAATGTGGAAAGGAATGTGGAATGGAATGGAATGCAATGTGGAATGGAATGGAATGGTATGTAGAATGCAATGTGGAGTGGAACAGAATGAAATGTGGAATGGAAGGTTGAATGGAATTGAATGGAATATGGAATGAAATGGAATGGAATGTGGAATGGAATGTGGAATGGAATCTAATTCAATGTGGAATAGAATGGAATGGAAAGGTATGGAATGTGGAATGGAATTGAACGCAATGTGGAATGGAATGTGTAAAGGAATGGAATGGAACATGGAATGGAATGTGGAATGGAACGTGGAATGGAATGAGGGATGGAATGGAAAGGAATGTGTAATGGAAGTGAATGGAATGCGGAACGGAATGTGGAACGGAATGTTGAAAGGATTGTGGAATGGAATGGAATGTTATGTGCAATAGAATGCAATGGAACGTGGAATGGAAACGAATGGAATGTGGAATGGAATGGAATTGAATGTGGAAAGGAATGGAATGAAATATGGAATGGAATGGAATGGTACATGGAATGTAATGGAATGGAATGTGAAGTGGAAAAGACGGGAATGCGGAATGGAATGTGGAATGGAATATGGAATGGAATGTGGAGTAGAATGGAATGGAACGAGGAATGGAATGGAATGAAAAGTGGAATGGAATGGATTGCAGTGTGGAATGGAATGCAATGGAATGGAAAGTTTAATGGAGTGGAATGGAATGTGAAATGGAATGTAGAATGGAATTGGATGGAATTTGCAATGGAATATTTAATGGACTGGAATGAAATGTGGAATGGAATGTGCAATGGAATGGGCTAGAATGTGGAATGGAATGTGGAATGGAATGTGGAATGGAATGGAATGGAATGTGGAATGGATTGTAAAGGAATGTGGAATGAAATTTAATGGAATGGTATATACTGTGGAATGGAATTGAACGGAATGTGGAATAGATAGTCAAAAGAAACGGAATGGAATGTGGAATGTAATGTTGAATGGAATGGAATGGAATGTGGAATGTAGAGGAATGGAATGGAATTTGGAATGTAGTGGAATGGAATGGAATGGAATATGGAATGGAACGGAACGGCATATGCAATGGAATGTATTGGAATGGAATACGGAATGGAATGGAATGGAATGCAATGTGGAATGGAATGGAATGGAACTGATTTGAATGGAATATGGAATGGAATGGAAAGTGGAATGGAACGGAATAGAATGGAATGTGAAATGGAATGGAACGGGATGTTGAATGGAATGTGGAATGGAATGTGGAATGGAAGGTGGAATGGAATGGAATGTGTAATAGAATGGAATGGAATGTGTAAAATTATGGAATGGAATGAGGAATGGAAAGGAATGGAACTTGGAATGGAATGGAATGGAATGGAATGGAATGGAATGTGGAATGGAATGTGGAAAGGAATGGAATGGAATGTGGTATGGAATCAGAAATTGAATGGAATGCAATGTGGAATGGAGTGTGGAATAGAATGCAAAGAAATGCGGAATGGAATGTGGAATGGCATGGATTGGAATGTGGAATGGAATGTGCTTTGGAATGTGGAATGGAATGAGAAATGGAATGTAATGGAATGTGTAATGGAATGTGTAATAGAATGAGAAATGGAATGGAATGGAATGTGGAATGGAATATGGAATGGAATGGATTGGAGTTTTGAATGGAATGCGGAATGGAATGGAAAGAATGTAATGTGGAATGTTGTGGAATGGAAGGTGGAATTCAATAGAATGGAATGGAATGGAATTTGGAATGGAATGTGAAATGGAATGCAATGGAATGTGGAATATAATATGGAATGGAATTGAATTGAGTGGAACTGAATGTGGATTGGAATGGAATGGAATATGGAACGGAATGTAATGGAAAGTGGAATGGAATGGAATGTGGAGTGGAATGTGCAATAGAATGGAATGGAAACTGGAATGAAATTGAATGGAATGGAATAGATTTTGGAATGGAATTGAATGGAACGTTCAATGGAGTGTGGAATGGGAAGTGGAGTGAAACGGAATGGAATGTGGAATGTAATGTTGAATGGAATGGAAAGGAATGTGGAAAGGAATGGAATGGAGTGTGGAATGGAGTGGAATGGAATGGAATGGAATATGGAATGCAATGGAATGCAATAGGGAATGGAATGGAATAGAATGAAATGGAATGGAATATGGAATGCAGTGGAATGTAATGCAATGTGGAATTGAATGGAATGGTATAGAATTCAATGGAATGTGGAATGGAATAGAACTTGGAATGTAATGGAATGGAATGTCATGTGAAATGGAATGGAATGGAATGTCGAAAGGAATGTGGAACAGAGTGTGGAATGGAATGGAATGTGCAATGGAACGGAAAGGAATGTGTAATGGAATTAAAGGGAATGTAGAATGGAAAGGTGTTTAATGTGGAATGGAAAGGAATGGAATGGAATGGAATGTGGAATGTAATGTGGAAAGGAACGGAATTGAATGTGGAATGGAATCAGAAATGGAATGGAAAGCAATGTGGAATGGAATGTGGAATGGAATGCAGTGAAATGTGGAGTGGAAAGTGGAATGGAGTGGATTGGAATGTGGAATGGAATGGGGAAATGTAATGTGGAAAAGATTGTGGAATGGAATGGAATGGAAAGTGGAATGGAATGAGAAATGGAAAGGAACGGAAGGTGGAATGCAATGTGAAATGGAATGGACTGGAATGTGGAATTGAATGTGGAATGGAATGGAAAGGAATGGAATGTGGAATGGAATGTAGAATTCAATGAAATGGAATGGAAAGTGGAATGGAATCGAATGAGAAATGGAATGGAATGGAATGTGGAAGGGAATATGGAATGCAATGCGATGCAATCTGGAATGGAATGTGGAATGTGGAATGAAATGGAATGCAGTGGAATGTGGAATGGAATGTGGAAAAGAATGTGGTATGGAATGGAATGGAATGTGTAATGGAATAAGAAATGGAATGGAATGGAATATGGAATGGAATGTGGAATGTAAAGGATTGGAATGTGGAATGGAAAGCGGAATGGAATGAAATGGAATGTGGAATGTTGTGGAATGGAATGTGGAATTCAATGAAATGGAATGGAATGTGGAATGGAATGTAATGAAATGGAATGTGGAATGGAATTTGGAAAGGAATGTGGATTGAAATGTGGAATGGAAAGTGGAATGGATTGGAATGGAATGGAATTGAATGCAGATCGGAATGGAATAGAATGTGGAACGGAATGTGATGGAATGTGGAATGGAATGGAATGTGGAATGGAAAGTGGAATGCAATGTGGAATGGAATGAAATGGAATGTGGAATGGAATGGAATGGCATGTGGAATAGAATGGAATGGAATGTGGAATGGAATGGAATGGAATTTGGAATGGAATTGAATGGAAAGTGGAATGCAATTGAATGGAATGTGGAATGAAATTGAAAGGAATGAGGAATAGAATGTGGAATGGAAAGTGGAATAGAATGTAAAATGGAATGTGGAATGGAATGTAATGGAAAGTGGAATGGAATGAGAATGTAATTTAATTGAATGTGGAATTTAATGTGGAATGGAATGGAATGGAATTTGTAAAGCAGTAGAATGCAATGTTTAATGGAATGGAATGGAATGTGTCATGGAGTTTGGAACGTAATGAGGAATATAAAGTGGAATGGAATGGAGTGTAATGTGGAATGGAAAGTGAAACCGAATGTGGAATCGAATGGAATGGATAGTGGAATGGAAAGGAATGGACTGTGGAATGAAATTGAATGCAAAGGAATGTGGAATGGAATGGAATGGAAAGTGGAATGGAATGCGGAATGGAATGTCTAATGGAAAGGAGTGGAATGCGAAATGCAATGGAATGGAATGAAACATGGAATGGAATGGAATAGAATATGATGTGGAATGGAATGGAATGGAATGGAATGCTATGTGGAATGGAAGGCAATGGAATGTGGAATGGAATGGAATCTCACAAGGAATGGAATTGAATGTTATGTGGTATGGAATGGAATGCAATGTGGAATGAAAAGAGGAGTGGAATGGAATGCAATGGAAAGGAAAGTGAAATGAAATGGAATGGAATGTGGAATAGAAATGAATGGAATGTGTAATGGAATGGAATGGAATGCAATGTGGAATGTAACATAATGGAATGGAATGGAATGTGGAAAGGAATGCAATGGAATGTGGAATGGAATGGAATGTGGAGTGGAATGCAATGGAAAGGAAATTGAAATGGAATGGAATAGAACATGGAATGGAATGGAATGGAAAATGGAATGGAATTCAAAGGAACATGGAATGGAATGGAATGGAAATTGGAATTAAATGGAATGTAATGGAATTTGGAATGGAATGGAACGTGCAATGCAATGGAATGGAATGTGGAATGGAATTGAATGGAACGTGGAATGGAATGGAATTGAATGGAATGTGGAACGCAATGGACCGTGCTATGGACTGGAATGCAATGGAATGTGGAATGGAATGGAATGTGGATTGGAATGGAATGGAATGTGGAATGGACTATGGAACGGAATGCAAAGGAATGGAATGTGGAATGGAATGCAAAGTGGAATGGAATGGAAGGGAAAGTGGAATGGAATGTGCAACAGAATGGAACGAGGAACGGAATGTTGAACGGAATGGAATGGAAGGTGGAATGTTGTGTGGAATTGAACGTAATGGACTGTGGAATGGAAGGTGTAATGGAACGTGGACTAGAATGTGGAATGGAATGTGGAATGCAATGTGGAATGGAATGAAATAGAAGGGGGAAAGGAATGTGGAATGGAATGGAATGGAAAGTGGAATGGAATGGAATGTGGAATGGAATGGAATGGAATACGGAATGGAAAGGAAGGGAATGGAATGGAATGTAATGGAATGGAACATGGAATGGAATGTGGAATGGAATGTGGAATGGAACGGAATGTGGAAGGGAAAGGAATGGAATGGAGTGTGGAATGGAATATAGTGGAATTGAAAGAAGTTAAGTGGAACGTGGTATGGAATGGAATGGGGTGTGGAATGTAATGGAATGAGGAATGGAATGGAATGGAATCTGGAACGGAAAGGAATTGAATGGAATGGAATGGAATGGAATGTGGAATGGAATGTGGAATTGAACGGAATCTGGAATGGAAAGGAATGGAATGGAGTGTGGAATGGAGTTTAATGGAATTAAAGGGAGTTAAAGGGAACGTGGAATGGAATGGTATGTGAAATGGAATGGAATGGAAAGAGGAAATGAATGTAATGAAATGTGGAATGAAATGTAATGGAAACTTCAATGGAATGTGGAATGGAATGGATTGGGATGTGGAATGGAATTTAGAATGGAAATGAATGGAAGGTGGAGTGGAATGGAATCTGGAATGGATCGGAGTGGATTGTGGAATGGAATGTGGAATGGAATGGAATGGAATTTGGAATGGAATGGAATGTATAATGGAATGTAAGGGAATGGAAGTGAACGTGGAATGGAATGTGGAATGGAATGGATTGAAATGGGGAATGGAATGTGGAATGGAATGGAATGGAATGTGAAATGAAATGGAATGGAATGTGGAATGGAGTCTGGAATGGAAAGTGGAATAGAATGTGGAATGGAATCAGGAATGGAACGTGGAATGGAATGTGGAAAGGAATGGAATGGTATGTGCAATGGAATGCGGAATGGAATGGAACGTGGAATGGAACGGAATGGACTGTGGAATGGAACGTGGAATCGAATGGAATGGAAAGAGGAATGGAATGTGGAATGGAATGGAATGTGGAATGGAATGGAACGGAATGGAAGATGGAATGGCATGTTGAATGGAATGTGGAATTGAATGGAATGGATTATGGAATGTATTGTGGAATGCAATGGAAGGAAAAGGAATGGAATTTGGAATACAATGGAAAAGAATGGATTGTAGAATGGAATGAATGGAATGTGGATTGGAATGTGGAATGGAATTGAATTGAATTTGAAATGGAATGTGGAATGGAATGGAAAGGAATGTGTAATGGAATGGAATGGAATGTGGAATGGAAAGTGGAATGGAATGGAATGCAATGTAGAATGTAATATGGAAAGGAATAGAACGGAAAGGGAAATGGAATGTTGAATGGAACGTGGAATGCAATGTGGAATGGAGTGGAATGGAATTTGGAATGGAATGTGGAAAGGAATGGAATGGAATGTGGAATGGAATGTAGAATTGAATGTGGAATGGAAAATGGAATGCAATGTGGAATGGAATGTAATGGAATACGGAATGGAATATGGAATGGAATGGAATGGAATGGAATGGAATGTGGAAAGGAATATGGAATGGGATGGAATGGAACTGAATGGAACGTAGAATGGAACGTGGAATGGAACGTGGAATGGAATGGAATGTAACGTGGACTGGAATGGAATGGAATGTGGTAAGCAACGTGGAATGGAATGGAATGGAATGGAACGGGGAATGGAAAGTGGAATGGAACATCCAATGGAAAGTGGAATGAAACGTGGAATGGAATGCAATGCCACGTGGAATGGAATGTGGAATGGAATGTGGAATGTAATTGAATGGAATGAGGAATTGAAGGGAATGGAAAGTGGTTTGGAATGTGGAATGGAATGTGGAATTGAATGGAATGGAACGTGGAAGGGAATGTGAAATGGAATGTGGTATGGAATGTGGAATGGAATGTGGAATGAAATGCGGAAAGGAAAAGAATGGAATGTGGAATAGAATGGAATAGAATGTAGAATGGAATGGAATGAAATGTGGACTAGAAAGTGGAGTTTAATTGAATGGAATCCAGGATGGAATGGAAAGGAATGGTATAGAATGTGGAATGCAATGGACTGGATCACGAAATGGAACGGGAATGGAAACTGGAATGGAATGGGGAACTGAATGGAATGGAATGTGGAATGGAATGGAATGGAATGTGGAAAGGAATGAAAAGGAATGCGGTAGGGAATGTGGAATGGAACGGAATGGACAGAGGATGGAATGTGGAATGGAATGGAATGGAATGGAATGTGGAATGGAATAGAATGGAATGTGTTACGGAATTTGGAATGGAATGGAATGGACAGAGGATGGAATGTGCAATGGAATGGAATGGAATATGTAACGGAGTGGAATTGAATGTGGAAAGGAATGTGGAATGGAATGAAATGGAATGTGGAATGGAATGTAGAGTGGAATATGGAATCGAATGGAAAGGAATGCAATGGAATGGAAAGTGGAATGGAATGTGGAAAGGAATGGATTGGAATGTGGAAAGGAATGTGGAATGGAGTGGAATGGAATGTGCAATGGAATGAATGAGGTAGGGAATGGATTCGAATGGAAGAGAATGTGGAATGGAAGGGATTGGAATGTGGAATTTAATGTGCAATTGAATGGAATGGAATGCGTCATGGAATGTGCAATGGAATGGAATGTGGAATTGAATGGAATGGAATGTGGAATGGAATGGAATGGAATGTGAAATGGAATAGAATGTGGAGTGGAATTTAATGGAAGGTGGAATGGAATGGAATGGAATGTGGAATGGAATGGAATGGAATGTGCAATGGAATGGAATGTGGAATTGAATGGAATGGAATGTGGAATGGAATGGAATGGAATGTGAAAAGGAATAGAATGTGGAGTGGAATTTAATGGAAGGTGGAATGGAATGGAATGGAATGTGGAATGGAGTGGAATGGAATGGAATGGAATGTGCAATGGACTGCAGAATGGAAAGGAATGTGCAAAGGAATGTGGAATGTAATGTAAGGGAATGTCAAAAGGAATGTGGAATCGAATGTGGAATGGAAAGGTGAATGGAACGAAATGGAATATGGAAAGGAAGGTGGAATGCAATTATGAATGGAATGTGGAATGGAATGTGGAATGAAATGTGGAATGAAATGCGGAAAGGAAAAGAATGGAATGTGGAATAGAATAGAATAGAATGTAGAATGGAATGGAATGGAATGTGGAATAGAAAGTGGAGGTTAATTGAATGGAATCGGGAATGGAATGGAAAGGAATGGTATGGAATGTAGAATGCAATGGACTGGATCGTGGAGTGGAATGGGAATGGAAGCTGGAATGGAATGAAGAATGGAATGTAATGCAAGGTGGAATGGAATGGAACGGAATGTGGTAGGAAATGTGGAAAGGAATGGAATGGACAGAGGATGGAATGTGGAATGGAATGGAATGGAATGTGGAATGGAAAAGAGTGGAATGTGTTACGGAATTTGGAATGGAATGGAATGGACAGAGGATGGAATGTGCAATGGATTGAAATGGAATATGTAACGGAATGGAATGGAATGTGGAAAGGAATGTGGAATGGAATTAAATGGAATGTGGAATGGAAAGTGGAGTGGAATATGGAATCAAATGGAAAGGAATGGAATGGAATGGAATGTGGAAAGGAATGGAATGGAATGTGGAACGGAATGTGAAATGTAATGGAATGTGCAATGGAATGAATGCGGTATGGAATGGAATCGAATGGAAGGGAATGTTGAATGGAAGGGAATGGAATGTGGAATTTAATGTGCAATTGAATGGAATGGAATGCGGCATGGAATGGAATGGAATGTGGAATGGAATACGGAATGGAATGGAATGTGCAAAGGAATGTGGAATGTAATGGATTGGAATATCGAAAGGAATGTGGAATGGAATGTGGAATGGAAAGGGGTATGGAACGAAATGGAATAAGGAATGGAATGTGGAAGGCAACGATGAATGGAATGTGGAATGGTATGTGGAATTGAAGGTGAAATGGAATGGAATGAAATGTGGAATAGAACGTAGAATTTGGAATGGAATTGAATGGAATGTTTAATGGAATGGAATGGAATGGAATGGAATGTGGAATGGAATGTGGAATGGAATGCAATGGAACATGAAATGAAACGTGGAACGGAAAGTGGAAATCAATGTGGAATGGAATGTAATGGAATGTGGAATGGAATGCAGTGCATCGTGGAGTGGAAAGTGGAATGGAATACGGAATGGAATGGAATGGATCGTGGAGTGGAACGTGGAATGGAATGTGGAATGGAATGGAATGGATCGTGTAGTGGAATTAAATGGAATATGGAATAGAATCGAAAGGAATTGATTGTGGAATACAATGGAATGGAAAGGAATGGAATGGAATGTGGAATGGAATTTAACGGAATGCGGACTGGTTTACAACGGAAGGTTTAATGGAATGGAATGGAATGTGGAATGGAATGGAATGGAAGGTGGAATGGAATCTAGAATGGAATGGAATGGAATGCGGAATGGAAAGTGTAATGGATTGAAAAGGAATATGGAATTGAATTTAATGTAATGGAAGGTGGAATGGAATGTGGAATGGAATGAAATGGAATGTGGAATGGAATGGAATGGAATTGAATGTGGAAAGGAATGGAATGGAATCTGGAATGGAATGGAATGTGGAATGGAATGGAACGGATAGTGGAATCTAGTGGAATGGAGTGGAATGGAATTTGAAATATAAAGCAGAATGGAATTTAAAATTGAATGAAACGCAACGTGGAATGGAATGAAATGGAAAGTGGAAAGGAATGGAATGGAATGTGGATAGGAATGTAAAGGAATTTGGAATGGTATGAGGAATCTAACGTGGAATGGAATAGAAAGGAATGTGGAATGGAGTGGAATGGAAAGTGGACTGGAATGGAATGGAATGGAAGGGAATGGAATGTGGAATGGAAGGTGGAATGGCCGCTGTAATGGAATGGTATGGAACGTGGAATGGAACATGGAATGGAAGGTGGAATGGAAGATGGAAAGGAATAGAATGGAACGTGGAATGGAATATGGAATGGAATGTGGAATGGAACGGAATGGAATGTGGAAAGGAATGTAATCAAATGTGCAATGGAATGTGGAATGGAATGGATTGGAATGTGGAATGGAATGTGGAATGGAATGGAATGGAATGTCAAAGGGACTTAGGAAGGGAATGTGGAAGGTAATGTGGAATGGAATGGAATGGAATGTGGAATGGAATGTGAATGGAATGGAATGGAATGTGGAAGGGTATGTGGAATGGAATGTGGAATGTAATGTGGAATGCAATGGAATGGAATGTGGAAGGCATTGTTTAATGGAATGGAATGGAATGTGGAAGGGAGTGTGGAATGCAATGTGGAAAGGATTGTGGAATGGAATGTGGAATGGAATGCAATTGAATGTGGAATGCAATGGAATGGAAAGGGAATGGAATAGAATGGAATGTGGAATGGAATGTGGAATAGATTGTGGAATGGAACGGAATGAATTGTGGAAACTAAAGTGGAATGTAATGAAATGGAATGTGGAAGGGAAAGTGGATTGGCATGTGGAATGGAATGTGGAATGGAATTGAATGGAATGTGGAATGGAAAGTGGAATGGAATGGAGTTGAATGTGGAATGGAATGTGGAATGGATTAGAATGGAATGTGGAACGGAATGTGGACTGGAATGCAATGGAATGTGAAATTGAATGTGGAAAGAAGTGGAATGGAAAGTGGAATACAATGGTATGGAATGCTGAATGGAATGGAATGGAATGTGGAATGCAATGTGGAATAGAACCTGGAAAGGAATGGAATGGAATGCGGAATGGAATGTGGAATTGGATGGAATGGAATGTGGACTGGATTGTGGAATAGAATGTGGAATGGAATGGAATGGAATGTGGAATGGTATGCGGAATGGCATGTGGAAAGGAATGGAATGAAATGTGGAATGAAATGGAGATTGGAATGGAATGGAAAGTGGAATGGAATGTGGAATAGAATTCATTGGAAAGGGGTGTGGAATGTGGAAGGGAATGGAATGGAATTTAATGGAATGGAATAGAATGTGGAATTGAATGGAATGAAATGCGGAATGGAATGTGGATTGGAATGGAATGGAATGTGGAATGGAATGGAATGGACTGCGGAATGGACTGTGGAAAGGAATGTGGAATGGAATGTGGAATGCAATGGAATCGAATGCAATGGAATGTGGAATGGCATGTGAATTGGAATGCCATGGAATATGGAATGGAATGTGGAATGAAATGCAACGGAATGACAATGGAATGTGGAATGGAATGTGGAGTGGAATGGAATGGAATATGGAATGGAAAGAGATGTAATGTGGAATGGAAAGGAATGGATTGTGGAATGGAATGGAATGGAAAGTGGAATGGAATGGAATGGAATGTATTGTAATGTGGAATGGAATGCAACAGAATATGGAATGCAATGGAATATAATGTGGAATGGAATGTGGAACGGAATGTGGAATGGAATGGAATGCAATGTGCAATGGAACGTGAAATGGAATGTGGAATGTGGTGGATTGGAATGTGGAATGGAATATGCAATGGAATGGAATGGAACATGGAATGGAATGTGGAATGCAATGTGGAATGGAATGTGGAATGGAAAATAGAATGGAATGGAATGGAACGTGGAATGGAAAGTGGAATGGAATTTGGAATGGAATTTAAAATTGAATGAAACGCAACGTGGAATGGAATGAAATGGAAAGTGGAATGGAATGGAATGGAATGTGGATAGGAATGTAAAGGAATTTGGAATGGTATGAGGAATCTAACGTGGAATGGAATAGAAAGGAATGTGGAATGGAGTGGAATGGAAAGTGGACTGGAATGGAATGGAATGGAAGGGAATGGAATGTGGAATGGAAGGTGGAATGGCCGCTGTAATGGAATGGTATGGAACGTGGAATGGAACATGGAATGGAAGGTGGAATGGAAGATGGAAAGGAATAGAATGGAACGTGGAATGGAATATGGAATGGAATGTGGAATGGAACGGAATGGAATGTGGAAAGGAATGTAATCAAATGTGCAATGGAATGTGGAATGGAATGGATTGGAATGTGGAATGGAATGTGGAATGGAATGGAATGGAATGTCAAAGGGACTTAGGAAGGGAATGTGGAAGGTAATGTGGAATGGAATGGAATGGAATGTGGAATGGAATGTGAATGGAATGGAATGGAATGTGGAAGGGTATGTGGAATGGAATGTGGAATGTAATGTGGAATGCAATGGAATGGAATTTGGAGTGGAATGTGCAATGGAATGGAATGGAATGTGGAAGGGAGTGTGGAATGCAATGTGGAAAGGATTGTGGAATGGAATGTGGAATGGAATGCAATTGAATGTGGAATGCAATGGAATGGAAAGGGAATGGAATAGAATGGAATGTGGAATGGAATGTGGAATAGATTGTGGAATGGAACGGAATGAATTGTGGAAACTAAAGTGGAATGTAATGGAATGGAATGTGGAAGGGAAAGTGGATTGGCATGTGGAATGGAATGTGGAATGGAATTGAATGGAATGTGGAATGGAAAGTGGAATGGAATGGAGTTGAATGTGGAATGGAATGTGGAATGGATTAGAATGGAATGTGGAACGGAATGTGGACTGGAATGCAATGGAATGTGAAATTGAATGTGGAAAGAAGTGGAATGGAAAGTGGAATACAATGGTATGGAATGCTGAATGGAATGGAATGGAATGTGGAATGCAATGTGGAATAGAACCTGGAAAGGAATGGAATGGAATGCGGAATGGAATGTGGAATTGGATGGAATGGAATGTGGACTGGATTGTGGAATAGAATGTGGAATGGAATGGAATGGAATGTGGAATGGTATGCGGAATGGCATGTGGAAAGGAATGGAATGAAATGTGGAATGAAATGGAGATTGGAATGGAATGGAAAGTGGAATGGAATGTGGAATAGAATTCATTGGAAAGGGGTGTGGAATGTGGAAGGGAATGGAATGGAATTTAATGGAATGGAATGGAATGTGGAATTGAATGGAATGAAATGCGGAATGGAATGTGGATTGGAATGGAATGGAATGTGGAATGGAATGGAATGGACTGCGGAATGGACTGTGGAAAGGAATGTGGAATGGAATGTGGAATGCAATGGAATCGAATGCAATGGAATGTGGAATGGCATGTGAATTGGAATGCCATGGAATATGGAATGGAATGTGGAATGAAATGCAACGGAATGACAATGGAATGTGGAATGGAATGTGGAGTGGAATGGAATGGAATATGGAATGGAAAGAGATGTAATGTGGAATGGAAAGGAATGGATTGTGGAATGGAATGGAATGGAAAGTGGAATGGAATGGAATGGAATGTATTGTAATGTGGAATGGAATGCAACAGAATATGGAATGCAATGGAATATAATGTGGAATGGAATGTGGAACGGAATGTGGAATGGAATGGAATGCAATGTGCAATGGAACGTGAAATGGAATGTGGAATGTGGTGGATTGGAATGTGGAATGGAATATGCAATGGAATGGAATGGAACATGGAATGGAATGTGGAATGCAATGTGGAATGGAATGTGGAATGGAAAATAGAATGGAATGGAATGGAACGTGGAATGGAAAGTGGAATGGAATTTGGAATGGAACGTGGAATGGAATACGGAATGTAATGTGGAATGGAAAGCAATGAAATGTGGAAATGAATGGAATGGAATGCAGAATGTAATGGAATGGAATGTGGAATGGAGTGTGGAATGGAATGGAATGGAATGTGGCATGAAATTCAATGGAATGTGGAATGGAAAGGAATGGTGTGTGGAATGGAAGGGAATGGTATGGAATATGGAATGGAGTGGAATGGAATGGAAACGAATGTGGAAAGGAATGGTATGGAATGTGGAATGGAATGGAATGTGGAATGGAATGGAATGTGGAATGGTGTGGAATGGAATGTGGAATGGAATGCAATGGAATGTGGAATGGAATGTGGAATGGACTGGAATGGAATGTGGAATGGAATGTGCAATGGAATGGAATAGAATGCGGAATGGAACGTGGAAAGGAATGTGGAATAGAATGGATTGTAATGCCGAATGGAATGTGGAATGGAATGTGGAATTGAATGGAATGGAACGTGGAATGGACTGTTGAATGGAAGGTGGAATGGAACGTGGAATGGACCTTGGAATGGAATGGAAAGGAACGTGGAATGGAAAGTGGAATGGAATGTGGAAAGTAATGTGGAATGATAAGGAATGGAATGGGGAATGGAATGGAAAGGAATGTGGAAAGGAATTGAATGGAATGGAATGGAGTGGAATGGAATGGAATGCATTGTGGAATGGAAGGTGGAATGGAATGGAAAGTGTAATCGAATGCGAAATGTAATGGAATGGAATATTTAATGGAAAGTGGAATGGAACATGGACTAGAACGCGGAATGGAATACAGAATGTAATGTGGAATGGAACGTGGAATGGAATGGAATGGAAAGAGGAATGCAATGGAATGGAATATGGTAAGGAATGGAATGGAATGAGGAAGGGAATGTGGAATGGAATGGAATGTGGAATGGAATGGAATGGAAAGGAATGTGGAATGGAATAGATTGTGGAATGGAATGGAATGTGGAATGCAATGTGGAATTGAATGGAGTGGAACGTGAAATGGAATGGAAAGTGGAATGGAACTGAATGTGGAATGGAATGGAATGGAACATGGAATGCAATGGAATTGAACGTGGAATGGAATGGAATTGAATGGAATGGAATGTGGAATGGAACATGGAATGGAACGTGGAAAGGAATGGAATGGAAAGGAATGGAATGTGGAATGGAATTGAATGGAATGGAAAGGAATGTGGAATGGAATGGAATGTAGTATTGAATGGAATGGAAGGCAATGAAATTGAATGTGGAATGGAATGGAATTGAATGTGGAATGGAATGGAATTGAATGTGGAATAGAAAGGAATGGAATGCAATGTGGAAAGTAATGGAATGCAATGTGGAATAAATGAAATGGAATGTGGAATGGACTGGAATGGAAACGAAGGGAATGGTGTGGAATGGAATGGGATGTGGAATGGAATCTAATGTGCAATGGAAAGGAAAGTGGAATGGAATGGAATATGGAATGGAATGTGGAATAGAATGAGGAAAGGAATGGAGTGGAATGTAGAATGGAATGTGGAATTCAATGGAATGGAATGTGGAATGGAATGGAATGGAATTGAAGGGAATGTGGAATGTAATGCAGTGAAATGTGGAATGGAATAGAAACTGGAATGGAATAGAATGGAGTTCAATGGAATGTGGAATGGAATGCAGTTAAATATGGAATGGAATACAATGTAGAATGTAATGAAATGGAATGGATTGTGGAATGGAATAGAATGTGGAATGCAATGAAGTGGAATGGAATGTGGAATGGAATGGAATGTGGAATGGAATGGAATGGAACTGAATGGAATGTGGAATGGAATGGAGCGGAAAGTGGAAGGGAATAGAATGTGGAATGGAATGAAATGGAATGGAATGGAATGGTATGTGGAATGGAATGGAATGGAATACGGAAAGGAATGGAAAGGAATAGAATCCATAATGGAATCTGGAATGGAATGGGACGGAATGGAATGGAAAGTGGAATGGAATGGGATGGAATGGAATGGAAAGTGGAATGGAATGGAATCTAATCTGGACTGGAAAGTGGAATGGAATGTGGACTGCAATGTAGAATGGAATGGAATGGAATGTGGAATGGAATGGAATGGAATGTGGAATGGACATTGGAATGGAATGGAAGGGCAAGTGAAATGGCATGTGAATTGGAAAGTGGAATGGAACCTGAAATGGAACGTGGTAAGGAAAGTGGAATGGATAGAATGGAACGTGGAATGCAATGGAAAGGAATGTGGAGTGGAATGCAATGGAAAGGCATGTGGAATGGAATGCAATGGAATGTCCAATGGAATGTGGAATGGAATGGAATTGAATGCGGAATGGAATGTCGAATGGAATGGAAAGGAATAGAGTTTCCAATAGGTTGAATTGAATGGAACAGAATGTGGAATAGAATGTGTAATGGAATGGAATGGAATGTGGTATTAAATGGAAAGGTAAGGGGAATGGAATCCAATGGAATGTGGAATGGAAAGTGGAATGGAATTGAATATAATATGGAACCTATTCCGACCATTATATTCCATTCGATTCCACATTCCATTCCACATTCCATTCCACTCCTCTTTCCATTGCATTCAGTTCCATTCCATTCCATTCTACTTTCCATTCCATGTTCCATTCCACGTTCCATTCCATTCCATTGCACATTCCATTCCACATTCCATTCCATTCCATTCCACTTTCCATTCCACTTTCAATTCCATTCCATTCCATTCCAATCCACAATCCATTCCACATTCCATTCCATTCCATTCCATTCCATTCCACATTCCATTCCACTTTCCATTCCATTCCATTACACATTCTATTCCAATCCATAGTATTGCAGTCCACACTCCATTCCATTCAATTCTATTCCACATTCCATTACATGCAAATTCGCATTACAATCCATTTCTAGCCACATCCTTTTCCATTCAATTTCACGTTCCATTCCATTCCACATTGCATTCCTTTCCACTCCACATTCCATTCCATTCCATTCTATGTTCCATTCCATTCCGTTCCACATTTCATTCCATTCCATTCCGTTGCAGTCCACATTCCATTCCATTCCATTCCATTCCACATTCCATACCATTTCATTCCACATTCCTTTCCATTCCATTCCACATTCCATTTCATTCCATTCCATGTTGCGTTCCATTCCACGTTCCATTCTAAAGTTTCATTCCACGTTCCATTCAACGTTCCATTCCACTCCATTCCACATTCCATTCCATATTCCTTTCCATTACATTACACAATCCATTCCACAATCCATTGCATTTGATTCCACATTCCATTCCACATTCCAGTAAATTCCATTCCAGTTCATATTCCTTTCAGTTAGATTCCATTCCACATTGCATTCCATTCCATGCTACATTCCATTCCATTCCATTCCACATTCCATTCCATTCCACATTCCATTCCATTAATTTCCATTCCACATTCCATTCCACATTGCATTCCATTCCATTCCACATTCCATAGCACATTCTATTCCATTCCACGTTCAGTTCCATTCCACATCCCATTCCACGTTCCATTCCATTCCACATTCCATTCATTCCATTTCAAATTCCATTCCTTTCCATTCCACATTCCTTTCCATTCTATTCCACATTCCATTCCACATTCCTTTCCTTTCCATTCCGCATTCCATTTCATTCCATTCCATTCCATTCCACATTGCATTCCATTCGATTCCATTCCAATCCAATCCATTACATTCCATTCCGCATTCCATTCCATTCCATTCCATTCCATACCATTCCATTCCATTCCACATTCCATTCCCCTCCATTCCACATTCCATTCCGTATTCCTCTATTCATTCCATTCCATGTTCCATTCCACATTACATTGCATTCCATTTCATATTACATTCCATTCAATTCCACATTGCATTTCACATTCCTTTCCTTTCGATTCCACTTTATATTTCACAGTCCATTCAATTCCATTCCAAATTCTATTCCTTTCCATTCCACTTTCCATTCCATTCCATTCCATTCCATTCCTTTCCTTTCCCCATTCCATTCCATTTGATTCCACATTCCATTCCATTCCATTCCACATACCACTCCACATTGCATTCCATTTCATTCGACATTCAATTCCACATTTCATTCCATTCAATACCACAATCCTTTCCACATTTCATTGCATTCAATTCCATTCCATTTCATTCCACATTCCATTCGACATTCCATTCCATTCCATTCCACATTCCATTCCACATTCCCTTCCATTCCATTCCACATTCACTTCCATTCCACATTCTATTCCATTCCATTCCATTCCATTCCACAATCAATGCCATTCCATTCCACATTCCATTCCATTCCACATTCCATTCCATTCCATTCCATTCCACATTCCATTCCATTCGATTCGATTCCATTCCATTCCATTCAATTCCAGATTCCATTCCATTCCATTCCATTCCACAGTCCTTCCCATTCTATTCCACATTCCATTCCAATCCATTCCACATTCTATTTCATTCCATCCCTTATTCCATTCCATTTCATTCCATTCCAGATTATATTCTATTCAATTCCACATTCCATTCCATTCCTTTCCAAATTCAAGTCCATTCCATTGCACATTCCATTCCATTCTAGATTCCATTCCATTCCATTCCATTCCACAGTCCTTCCCATTCTATTCCACATTCCATTCCAATCCATTCCACATTCTATTTCATTCCATCCCATATTCCATTCCATTTCAATCCATTCCAGATTACATTCTATTCAATTCCACATTCCATTCCATTCCTTTCCAAATTCAAGTCCATTCCATTGCACGTTCCATTCCATTCCATTCTGTTCCATTCCATTCCACATTCTATTCCACATTCCATTCCATTCCATGCCAGTCCATTCCATTGCATTCCATTCTATTCCACATTCCATTAATTTCCATTCCATTGCATTCAACATTCCATTCCATTCCATTCCCCATTACATTCCTATCCATTCCGCATTCCTTAACATTCCATTCCATAGCACATTTCATTCCATTCCATTCTACATTCCATTCCTCATTCCTATATTCTTTCCATTTGACGTTCCATTCCACAAACCATTCCATTCCATTTCACTTTGTATTCCACATTCCCTTCCATTCCACTGCACATTCCATTGCATTCCATTCCGTTCCATTCCATGAAATTCCACATTACAATCTATTACATTCCATGCCATATTACATTCCATTCCATTCCATTCCACATTAAATTCCATTGCATTCCATTCCACAATCCATGCCATTCCATTCGGCATTCCATTCTATTCCATTCCACATTCCATTGCACATTCCATTCCATTCCAGTCCAAATTCCATTACATTCCATTCCACACTCCAATCCATTAAATTTCATATTCCTTTTGATTCCATTCCATTCCATTCCACATTCTATTCCATTCCACATTCCATTCCACATTCGAAACGTTCCATTCCACATTCCATTGCATTTTGCCTTCCATTCACGTACACATTCCGTTCCATTCCACATTCCTTTCCATTCCATTCCATTGCACGTTCCAATGCACTGTATTCGATTCCATTCCACATTCCATTCCACATTCCATTTCCTATTTCATTCCGCGTTCCATTCCATTCTATTCCACATTCCATTCATTCCATTCCATTCCATTCCACATTCCATTCCACATTCCACTCCACTGCATTCCACATTCCATTCCATTCCATTCCACATTCCACTCCATTCCATTCCATTCCATTCCTCGTTCCATTCCACATTCTATTCCATTCCATTCTGCATTCCATTCCATTGCATTCCATTCCACATTCCATTCCTTTCCATTCCACGTTCCGTTACATTCCATTCCATGTTCCATTCCATTCCATTCCACGTTCCATTCCATTCCATTCCACTTTCCATTCCACGTTCCATTGCATTCCATTCCACATTCCATTCATTTCCATTCCATTCCATTCCATTCCACATTCAATTCCACATTCCATTCCATTCCACTCTACTTTCCTTTCCATTCCATTCCACATTCCATTCCATGTTCCATTCCGCATTCCATTGCATTCCATTCCGCTTTCCATTCCACATTCAATTCCATACAATTCCTTCAATACACTTTCCTTCAATTCCATTCTATTCCACTTTCCATTCCATTGAATTCCATTCCACGTTGCATTCCACATTGTGTTCATGCCATTCCACATTCCATTCCATTCCATTCCAAATTCAATTCTATTCTATTCCACGTTCTATTGCACATTTCATTCCACATTCCATTCCACAATCTATTCCATTCCATTCCGCATTCCATTCCACATTCCGTTCCAATCCATTCCACATTCTATTCCATATTCGAGTCCATTCCATTCCACATTCCCTTCCATTCAATTCCTTTCCACATTCCATTCCATTCCATTCCTTTCCACATTCCATTCCATTCCATTCCACGTTCTATTACACATTGCATTCCACGTTCCATTCCATTCCTTTCCTCTTTTCATTCCATCCCATTCCACGTCCCTTTCCATTCCATTCCACCTTACATTCCACATTCCATTCCAATCCACTCCAATTTCCATTCCATTCCATTCCACTTTCCATTCCACATTCCATTCCATTACATTCCGTATTCCATTTCATTCCATTCAACTCTCCATTCCATTTCATTCCCTTCCATTCCACTTTCCATTCCATTCCGTTCCACATTCCGTTCCATTCCATTCCATTCCATTCCTCATTCCATTGCACATTACTTTCCACATTCCATTTCACATTCCATTTTACATTCCATTCCCCATTTCATTCCATTCCATTCCACATTCCTTTCCACATTGAATTCCATTCCTTTCCACATTAAATTTCACAATCCATTCCACATTCCATTCCATTCCAATCCACATTCCATTCCACTCCATTCCACATTCCATTCCATATTCCATTCCATTCCATTCCATATTCCATTCAATTCCACATTGCATTCCATTCCATTCCGCGTACCATTCCATTCTATTCTATGATCCATTCCTTTTCATTCCACATTCCATTCTACATTCCATTCCATTCCATTCCACAGTCCATTCCATTGCAATCCAAGTTCCATTTCGTTCTGTTCCGTGTTCCATTCCATTCCATTCCACATTACATTCCACTTTCCATTCCACGTTCCATTACACGTTACATTCTACGTTCCATTCCACGTTCCATTTCTCGTTCCATTCCACTATCCACTCGACGTTCCATTCCACGTTCCATTCCAAGTTTCATTCCATGTTCCATTCCATTGCATTGCACATTCCATTCCACATTCCTTTCAATTCCATTTCACATTCCATTCCATTCCATTCCACATGCCTTTGCGCATTCCATTCCATTCCACATTTCATTACATTCCCTTCAACATTGCATTCCATAGCATTCCAAATTCGATTCCCTTCCATTCCGCATTCAACTCCATACTCCATTCCACATTCCATTCCATTCCATCCACAATCCTTTCCTTTCATTCCATTGCATTAAACATTAAATTACACATTCATGTACATTCCATTCTAAATTTCATTGTACAATCCATTCCATTCCTTTTCACATTCCATTGAATTCCAATCCATTCCATTCCACATTCCATTCCATTTGTCATTCTATTCCATTCCATTCCATATTGCATTCCATTGTATACCACATTCCGTTCCATTGCATTCCACATTCCATTCCAAATTCCATTCCATTCCATTCTACATTCCATTCCACCTTCTATTCCATTCCATTCTTATTCCATTACAAATTCCCTTCCATTACATTCCACATTCCTTTCTCCGTACCAATGCATTCCATTCCACTTTCGATTCCATTCCATTCCATTCCACTTTCCATTCCATTCCATTCCATTCCATTCCATTCCACTTTCCCTTCTATTCCATTCCACATTCCATTCCATTACTTTCCACTTTGCATTCCATTCCATTCCACGTTTCATTCCACTTTCCATTCCACATTCCATTCCATTTCATTCCACATTCCATTCCACGTTGTGTTCCACATTGCATTCCATTCCATTCCACATTCCATTCCTCTTTACATTCCTTTCCATTCCACATTCTATTCGACATTCCATTCCATTCCATTTCTCATTCAATTCCATTCAACATTCCACTCTACATTCCAATTCATTCCATTCCGAATTCCGTTCCATTCCTTTCCATTCCATTTGTCATTCCATTCCATTCCATTCCACTTTCAATTAAATTCCCGTCAACGTTCCATTCCACGTTCCATTCCACGTTCCATCCCACGTTCCATTCCATTTTCCCTTACCCTTTCCATTACACTTTCCATTCCACGTTCCATTCCACGTTCCATTCCATGTTCAGTTCCAATCCATTCCACATGCCATTCCAAACCATTCCATATTCCTTTCCATTCCATATTCCATTCCATTCCATTCCACATTGCATTTCATTGCATTCCACATTCCATTCCATTCCACATTCCATTGCACATTCCATTCCATTCCATTCAACATTCCATTTCATTCCATTCCACATTCCGTTCTAAATTCCATTCCACTGCAATCCTCATTCCATTTCACATTCCATTGCACTTTGCATTCCAAATTCCGTTCCATTCCATTTCACGTTCCATTATATTCCTTTCCTTTGCATTCCACATTCCATTCTATTCCATTACACATTCCCTTCTATTCCATTCCATGTTTCATTTCTTTCAATTCCACATTCCATTCCACGTTCCATTCCAAATTCCATTCCTCGTTCCTTTCGATGTTACATTCCAATCCATTCCATGTTCCATTCCACATTTCATTCCATTCCATTACATATTCCATTTCACATTCCATTCTATTTCATTCCATATTCCGTTCCACATTCCGTTGCCCTTCGTTTCACATTCTATTCCATTCCATTTCAAATTCCATTCCATTTCATTCCATTCCACATTCCATTCCTTTCCATTCCACTGCATTCCCTTCCATGTTGCTTTCCATTTCATTCCACGTTCCATTCCATTCCATTACGCATCCCATTCCAGATTCCATCCCACATTCCTTTCCATTCCATTCCACATTCCATTCCATTCCATTCCTCTCCATACCTCATTCCATTCCATTCCACGTTCCATTCCACATTCCATTCCATTAAATTTCACATTCCTTACAATTGTAATCCATTCCATTCCTCATTCCATTACATTCCATTCGTCATTCTATTCCATTCCATTCCACATTGCATTCCATTGCATACCGCTTTTCATTCCTTTCCATTCCACATTCAATTCCAAATTCCATTCCATTGCATTCCACATTCCATTCCACATTCCATTCCAAATTTCATTCCATTCCATACCACTTTCCTTTCTACATACAAAACCATTCCATTCCACTTTCCATTCCATTCCATACCTTTCCACATTCCTTTCAATTCTATTGACCTTCTATTCCATTCCATTCCAATTTGCATGCCATTCCTTTCCACGTTCCATTCCACATTCCATTCCATGCTCCATTCCACGTTCCATTCCACTTTCCATTCCACGTTCCATTCCACGTTACATTCCACATTCCATTCCACCTTCCATTTCACCTTCCATTCCACGTTCCATTCCACGTTCCATTCCACGTTGCATTCCTCGGTACTTTCCACGTTCCATTCCACGTTCCAATCCACGTTCCATTCCACATTAAATTCCACGTTCCATTCCATTCCATTCCACATTCCATGGCACATTCCATTCCATTCCATTCCTCATTGTGTTCCACGTTCCATTCCACGTCCCTTCCATTATATTCTACGTTTCATTCCATATTCCATTCCATTCCACATTCCAATCAACATTCCATTCCATTCCGTTCAACATTCCATTCCATATTCCATTCCATCCCATTTCACATTCCTCTGCATTCCATTCCACATTTCACTACATTACATTCAACCTTCCATTCCACTTTCCCCTCCATTCCATTCCACATTGCATTGCACATTCAATTCCACATTCCTTTCCACATTCCATTCTATTCCATTCCGCATTGCACTCCATTGCGTTCCATTCCACTTTCCGTTCCATTCCATTCCACATTCCACTCATTCCATTTCAAATTCCATTCCATTCCTTTCCATTCCACTCCATTACACGTTCTATTCCTTTCCTTTCCACATTCCGTAATATTCCATTCCATTCCGCAGTCCATTCCATTCCATTCCACATTGCATTCCTTTCCCATGCACATCCATTGCACATTCATTTCCATTCCATTCCACATTATATTCCATTCCCTTCCAAAATTCCATTGAATTCCATTCATCATTCCATTCCATTCCATTCCATTCCACATTGGATTCCATTCCATTCAATTCCACATTCCATTCCATTCCTTTCCATTCCATTCCTTTCCACATTTCTTTCCATTCCACATTCCATTCCACATTCCATTCTACTTTCCATTCAACATTCTATTCCATTCCCTTCCACTTACCACTTCATTCCATTCCATTCCACCTTCCATTCCACTCCATTTCACATCCGATTCCATTCTATTCCGCATTCCATTCAATTCCTTTCCATTCCATTTCACATTCATCTTCATTCTATTCCACACTGCATTCCACATTCCATTCTGTTCCATTCCACATTCCGTTCCACATTCCATTCCATTCCTCTTTCCATGCCATTCCATTCCACATTTCATTCCACATTGCTTTCCATTCCATTCCACTTTCCATTCCATTCCACTCCACATTCCATTCCACATTGCTTTCCATTCCATTCAACATTCCATTCCATTCGATTACATTACATTCCATTCCATTCCACATTCCATTCCATTCCATTCCATTCCATATTCCATACAATTCCATTGCATCCCATATTCCATTCCATTCCATTCCACATGCCAATCCTTTCCATTCCACATTCCATTCCATTCCATTGCACATTCCCATCCAATGCACTCCACATTCCATTCCATTCCACTGCATTCCTTTCCACATTCCATTCCATTCCATTCCATTCCAATTCCAATCCAATCCATTCCACATTCCATTGCATTCCACTCTACATTCCATTGCTTTCGTTTCCATTACATTCCATTCCACCATTGAATCCCATTCCGCAATTCCTTCCATTCCATTCCACATTCCATTCCATTCCATTCCACTTTCTATTCCACATTTCTTTCCATTGCGTTCCACATTCCATTCCATTCCATTCCAATTTCCATTGAATTCCATTCGAGATTCCATTCCATGCCAAGTTCAATTTCACATTCCTTTCCACGTTCCATTCCACGTTCCATTCCATTTTCTATTCCACATTCCATTCTATTCCATTTCACGCTCCTTTCCACATTCCAATCCACTTTCCATTCCACAGTCCATTCCATTCCACATTCCATTCCACTCCATTCCACGTTCCATTCCATGTTCCATTCTTATTTTCATTCCATTCCACATTGCATTCCATTCCATTCTACATTGCATTCCACATTCCATTCTATTCCATTGCACATTCCATTCCACAATGCTTTCCATTCCATTCAATTCCATTACACATTCCATTCCATTCCATTCCACATTCCACATTCCGTTTCACTTTCCATTCCACGTTTGATTCCACATTCCTTTCCACGGTCCATTCAAGTTTCCATTCCATTCCATTCCATTCCATGTTCCATTCCACCTTCCAGTCCATTCCAAGTTCCTTTCCACATTCCATTCCTTTCCATTCCACTTTCCATTCAATTCCATTCCACATTCCATTCCATTCCATTACATTAAATTCCACATTCCATTCCTCATTGCATTCCATTCTATTTCATGTTAAATTCCACATTCCATTCCATTCCATTCCACATTGCATTCCATATTCCATTCCATTCCATTCCAGATTGCTTTCCATTCCATTCCACAGTCCATTCCACTCCACATTGCATTTCACTTTGCATTGCATTTCATTCCACATTGCATTCCACATTCCATTCCACATTCCATTCCAGTTCCATTCCATTCCATAACACATTCCATTCTAATCCATTCCACACTCCTTTCCATTCCATTCCACATTCCACATTCCATTCCACTTTCCACTCCACGTTCTATTCCATATTCCATTCCACGTTCCATTCCACATTCCATTCCACATTGTATTCCATTCTGTTCCGAATTCCTTTCCACATTCCATTTCGAATTCCATTCCACATTCCATTCCATTCCATAACACATTCCATTCCATTCCACTTTCACATTGCATTCCACTTTCCATTCAACGTTACATTCCACCTTCCGTTCCCCGTTCCATTCCATTCCATTCTGCGTTCCATTACACGTTCCATTCCATTCCATTACACTTTCCATTCCACGTTCCATTCCATTCCATTCCACGTTCAGTTCCACATTCTTTTCCTTTCCATTCCACATTCCATTCTGATACATTCCACATTCCATTCCATTCCACATTCCATTCCACATTTCTTTCCATTCCATTCTACATTCTTTCCACTTTCCATTCAATTCCATTCCACTTTCCATTCCATTCCATTCCACGTTCCATTCCACATTCCATTCTATGCCATTCCAGTTTCCATTCCACATTCCATTTCACTCAATTCCACATTCCATTCCCTTCAATTCCTTTCCTTTCAATTCCATTACATATTCCATTCCATTGCATTCTATATTCCATTCCATTCCATTCCACATTCCATTCCAATCCATTCCACATTCCATTCCATTCCATTCCACAATCCATTCCATTCCATTCCAAAGCACTCCAAATACCATTCCATTCCATTCCATTACAAATTCCATCCCATTCCACTCCACATTCCATGCCATTCCGTTCCACGTTACATTCAATTACATTTCACGTTCCATTCCACGTTCCATTCCAGTTTCCGTTCCACTTTCCATTCCATTCCATTCCACTTTCAATTCTACGTTGCATTCCCCGTTCCATTCCACGTTAGTTTCCATTCTATTCCAGTTTCTATTCCACGTTCCATTCCATTCCATTCAAACTTGCATTCCATGTTTCATTCCATATTCCTTTCCATGCCATTCCACATTTTATTCCATCACATACCACTTTCCATTACACATTCCATTCCATTCCACATTCCATTACACATTCCATTTCACTCCCTTCCACATTGCATTCCAGATAGCAATCCATTCCTTTCCACATTCCTTTCCATTCTCTTCCAGACTGCATTCTATTCCATTCCACATTCCTTTCCATTCCATTCCACATTGCATTCCATTCCTCTGCATTACACTTTCCATTCCACATTCCATTCAATGTCATTCCACATTCCATTCCATTCCGTTCAGCATTCCATACCACATTCCTTTCCATTTCATTCGATATTCCATTCCACTTTCCATTCCATTGCACATTCCATTTGTCATTGCATTCCATTCCATTCCACATTCCATTCCATTCCATATTCCATTCCATTCCAAACCACATTGCTTTCCATTCCATTCCATTCCAAATTCCATTCCACATTCCATTCCATTCCACATTCCATTCCAATCCATTCCACATTGCATTCCGTTCCATTTCATTCTACATTCCATTCCCCATTCCATTCCATACAACGTTCCATTCCACATTACATTCCACATTCCATTCCATACCATTACACTTTCCATTCCACATTCCATTCAGTTTCATTCCACATTCCATTCCATTCCATTCAACAATCCATACCACATTACATTCCACATTCCATTCCATACCATTACACTTTCCATTCCACATTCCATTCAGTTTCATTCCACATTCCATTCCATTCCATTCAACATTCCATACCACTGTCCTTTTCATTTCATTCGATATTCCATTCCACTTTCCATTCCATTCCACATTCCATTCCACATTGCTTTCCATTCCTTTCCACATTCCATTCCATTCCACATTCCATTCCATTCCAATCCACATTTCTTTCCATTCCATTCCATTCCACTTTCCATTCCACTCTCCATTGCATTCCATTCCACCCTCCATTCCGCATTCCTTTCCATTCCATTCCATTTCGTATTCCATTCCGTTAAATATTCCACTCTATTCCATTCTGCTTTCCATTCCATTCCATTCTTTTCCATTTCACATTTCATTCCACATTGTATTCTATTCCATTCCACATTCCATTGCACGTTCCATTCCAAGATCCATTCGACATTCCACTCCATTCCATTCCATTCCACATTATATTCCACACTCCATTCCATTCCATTCCACTTTCCATTTCGTTCCATTCCATTCAATTCCACTGTCCTTTCAACACTAAGTTCCATATTACATTCCACATTACATTCCATTACATTTTACGTTACATTCCACATTCCATACCAAGTTCAATTCCACATTCCTTTAAACGTTCCTTTCCACGTTCCATTCCACGTTCCATTCCCTTCCATTCCACGTTCCATTCGACATTCCTTTGAATTCCATTCCAAGTTCCATTCCATACTCCATGCCATATTCCTTTCCACCTTCCATACCGTTCCATTCCACATTCCACTCCACATTCCATTCCATTCCATTCGAGATTCCATGCCCTTGCATTTCATTCCATTGCACGTTCCATTCCACTTTGAATTAAATTCCACTCCACGTTCCATTCCACATTCTAGTCCATTCCATTGGACATTGCATTCCATTCCAATCCACCGTTCATTCCACAATTCATTCCATTCCATTCCACATTCCATTCCACATTCCATTCCATTCGATTCCATTCCATTCCATTCCATTCCACGTTCCATTCCACATTCCATTCCACGTTCCATTTCAGATTGAATTCCATATGCCATTCCACATTCCATTCCGTTCCATTGCACATTCCATTCCACATTCCATGCCAAGTTCAATTTAACATTCATTTCCACGATCTTTTCCACGTTCCATTCCACGTTCCATTCCATTCCATTCCACGTTCCATTCGACATTCCATTGCATTCCATTCCAAGTTCCCTTCTACACTCGTTTCTATATTCCATTCCACCATCCATACCTTTCCATTCTACATTCCATAACACAAGGCATTCCACATTTCTTTCCACTATGCATTCCACATTCCATTCCACTTTCCATTCCACATTCCATTATAGTCCATTCCATATTACATTCTGTTCCATTCTTCATTCCATTCCACATTCCATTCCATTCCATTCCACATTCCATTCCATTACACTCCTCATTTCATTCCACATTCCCTTCCATTCCATTCCACATTTTATTCAAAGTTCCATTCCATTCAATTACACGTTCAATTCCACGTTTCATTCCACTTTCCATTCCACATTCTATTCTAGTTCATTCAACATACCATTACACATTCCATTCCACGTTCCATTCCACATTCCGTTTCATTCCATCTTCCATTCTACATTTCATTACATTCCATTCCACATTTCATTTCGAATTCCATTGCATTTCATTCCACATTCCATTCCACATTCCATCCCATTCCATTAAACATTCCATTCCACATTCCTTTCCACATTCCTTTAAATTCCATTACACATTCCATTCCACATTTCATTCCACATCCCATTCCTTTCCATTGCACACTCATTTCCACATTCCATGCCACATTCCATTCCACATTGCATTCCATTCCATTCCACATTCCATTCCACATTTCATTTCGAATTCCATTGCATTTCATTCCACATTCCATTCCACATTCCATCCCATTCCATTAAACATTCCATTCCACATTCCTTTCCACATTCCTTTAAATTCCATTACACATTCCATTCCACATTTCATTCCACATCCCATTCCTTTCCATTGCACACTCATTTCCACATTCCATGCCACATTCCATTCCACATTGCATTCCATTCCATTCCACATTCCATTCCACATTCCATTCTACATTGCATTCCATTCCATTCCACATTCCAATCCACTTTCCATTCCATTCCATTCCACTTTCCATTCCACCTTCTATTGCACATTCTATTCTCATTCCATTGCATTTCATTCCACATTCCATTCCAAATTCCTTTGCATTCCAATTTACATTCCATTCCACATTCCATTCCATTCCATTCCATTCCACATTCCACTCCATATTCCATTCCGATGTCCATTCCACATTCCATTGTACATTCCATTCCACATTCCATTCTCATTCCTTTGCATTTGGTTTCACATTCCAGTCCACAATCCATTGCATTCCAATTCAAATGCCATTCCACATTCCATTCCATTCCACATTCCATTACACATTGCATTCCACATTCCATTATACAGTCCATTCCAATCCATTCCTCTTTCCATTGCTTTCCAGTCCACTTTCCTTTCCACATTTCATTCCATTCCATTCCACATGCCATTCCTGATTGGATTCCATTCCATTCCACATTCCATTCCATTCCATTCCATGTTCCATTCCAATTTCCATTAAATTCCATTCCACAATCCATTCCATTCCCTTCCACATTCCATTCCTTTCCAATCCACATTTCATTCCATATTTCAATCCATTCCATTCCATTACAGATTCCATTCAACATTCCTTTCAACATTCCATTCCATTCCATTCCACATTCCATTCCAGTCCATTCCATTCAATTCCACGTTCCATTCCACACTCAATTCCAGATTCCATTCCACATTCCATTCCGTTCCATTCCACATTTCTTTCCACATTCTATACCACGTTCAATTCCATGTTCCATTCCACGTTCCTTTCCACGTTACATTCCACGTTCAATTCTATTGAATTTTACGTTCCATTCCACATTCCATTCCATTCTTTTCCAAGTTTCATTTAACATTCGATTCCACTTTCCATTCCATTCCATTCAACGTTCCTTTCCACATTCCATTGCATTTCATTCCAAGTTCCATTCCACACTCCATTCCACAGTACATTCAACATTCTATTGCGTTCCAGTCCACATTCCATTCCACAATACATTCCTCATTCCAATCCACTTTGCTTTCCACATTCCTTTAAATTCCATGCCACATTCCATTCCACACTCCATTCCATTCCATTCCACATTCCATTCCATTCCGTTCCACACTCCATTCCGTATTCCATTCCAAATTCCATTCTATTCCATTCCACATTCCATTTCACTTTCCATTCCACTTTCCAGTCCTTTCCATTCCATATTCTATTCCATTAAATTCCACATTCCATTCCTTTGCATTCCATTCCATTCCACATTCCATTCCATTCCATTCCATTCCATTCCACATTCCACTCTATTGAATTCCGCATTCCATTCCACTCCATTCCATCCCATTCCACATTCCACTCCATTCCATTGCATTCCACAATCCATTCCATTACATTCCACATTCCATTCTATTCCATTGCACATTCCATTCCACTTTCCATTCCACGTCACATTCCATGTTCCATTCCATGTCACAATCCACGTTCCATTCCTTTCCATTCCACATTGCATTCCACGTTGCATTCCATTCCATTGCACGTTTCATTCAAATCTCCATTAATAATTGCATTCCGCATTCCATTCCACGTTCCATTCCATTCCATTCCATGTTCCATTCCACATTCCGTTTCCTTCCATTCCATATTCCATACCTTTCCATTCTATTCCATTCAACATTCCATTCTATTCCATACCACATTCTATTCCACATTCTAATCCATTTCATTCTCATTCTTTTCCATTCCATTCCACATTCCATTCCAAGTTCCATTCCACGTTCATTTCCACGTTCCTGTCCACTTTCCATTTCACATTTCATTCCATTCCATTTCAGATTTCATTCCATTCCATTACACATTCTATTCCACAATCCTTTCCATTCCATTCCACATTCCATTCCACATAATATTCCATTTGATTCCACCTTCCACTCCATTCCATTCCACATTCCATTCCTTTCCATTCTACGTTACATTGCATATTCTCTTCCACCTTCCATTTTACATTCCATTCCACTCAATTCCAAATTCCATTCCATTCCATTCCACATTCCATTCCACACTCCATTCCTTTCCATTAAACATTCTATTCCATTGCCTTCCACGTTCCATTCCACGTTCCATTCCAAATTCACTTCCACATTCCATTCCAACTTCCATTCCAAATTCCATTCCAGCCCATTCCACGTTCCATTCCATTGCATTCGACATTCCATTCCTCATTCCATTCCACATTCCATTCCATTCCACATTCCATTCCATTCCACATTCCATTGCATTCCCTTCCACATTCCATTCCACATTCATTCCGTTTCATTCCACATTCCATTCCACTCTCCAATCCATTCCATTCCACAGTCCATTCCATTCCATTCCACCTTCCGTTCCACTTTCCATTCCATGTTCCATTACATTGCTTTCCACTTTCCATTCCACATTCCAATCAGCTTTCCATTGCACATTCCATTCCTTTCCATTCCACGTTCCAGTCCACATTCTATTCCACATTCCATACCACATTCCATTCGACGTTCCATTCCATTCCATTCCACTTTCCATTCCACATTCCATTGTACTTCCCATTCCAAGTTCCATTCAACATTCCATTCCACATTCCATTCCACTTTCCATTCCATTCCAGTTCCATTCCACATTCCATTCCATTCCATTCAACATTCCATTCCACATTCCATTCCACGTTCCATTCCGGTTTCCATTCCGTGATCCATTCCATTCCATTCCCCGTTCCATTCCACATTGCATTCCACTCCATTCCACGTTCCATTCCACATTCCATTCCACATTCCATTCCATTGCAATCGACATACCATTCCACATTCCATTCCAAAGTCCTTTCCACTTTCCATTCCATTTCATTCCACATTCCTTTCCACATTCCATTCCATTTCCTTCCACATTCCATTCCACATTCCATTACACATTGCATTCCACATTCCCTTTCCGATTGTTTCCATTCCGTTCCACTTTCTATTCCACATTCCATTGCATTCCATTCCACATCCCATAGCACATTCCATTCCACATTCCCTTCCATTCCATTCCACATTCCATTCCACATTCCATTCCATTTCATTCCACGTTCCATTCGATTAATTTCCAGATTCCGGTCCACATTCCATTCCACGTTCCATTCCATTCCTTTCCACTTTCCATTCTAATTTCCTTTAGGTGTTCCATTCCATTCCATTCCACGTTCCATTCTACATTCCATTAGATGTTCCATTCCACTTTCCATTCCATTCCATTCCGCATTACATTCCATATTCCATTGCTTTCCAATCCACATTGCATTCCATTACATTCAACATTTCACTCCATTCCATTCCACGTTCCATTCCAAATTCGATTCCGGGTTACATTCAACATTCCATTGCACGTTCCATTCCATTCCATTCCACATTCCATTCCACGGTTCATTGTATTCCATTCAACGTTTCATTCCACTTTCCATTCCATTACTTTCCACTTTACTTTCCACGTTCCATTCCACATTCAATTCCACATTATATTCCGTTCTATTCCACATTTCATTCAACATTCCATGCCATTCTATTCCACATTCCATTCCACGTTACATTCATCATTCCATTCCACGTTCCCTTCCATTCCATTCCACATTACTTTCCACATGGAATTCCATTCCATTTCACATTCTGTTCCATTGAATTCCTTATTTCATTCCTTTGCATTGCACATTCTATTACATTCCATTCCCATTCCATTCCTTTCCATTCCTTTCTACTCTACATTCCATTCCACTGCATTGCACATTGCATTCTATTACATTCCACATTCCATTCCACATTCCATTCTAAGTTGCCTTCCATTCTATTCCACGTCACATTCCACAATCCATTCCACATTTCGTTCCATGTTCCATTCCATTCTATTCCAAGTTCCTTTCCATTGCATTCGACGTTCCATTCCACGTTCCATTCCATTCCATTCCACGTTGCATTCCACATTCCATTCCTCATTTTATTCCACGTTCCATTTTACTTTCCATTCCATTTAATTGGATGTTAAATTCCACCTTCCTTTCCATTCCATTCCACGTTCCATTCCAGATTCCATTGCACATTTCATTCCACGTTCCATTACACACTCCATTCTACATTCCATTACACCATCCATTCCACTTTCCATTCCACGTTCCATTGCATTCCATTCCGCGTTCCATTCCACATTCCATTCCCTTCCATTCCACATTCTATTCAACATTCCTTTCCACATTCTATTAAACATTTCATTCCACATTCTGTTCCATTCCATCCCACCTTCCATTCCATTCCACATTCCATTCCATTCCATTCTACATTGAATTCCATTCCATTCCACATTCCAATCCACATTCCATTCCATTCCATTCCACTTTCCGTTCCATTCCATTCCACATTCCATTCCATTCCGTTCCACATTCCATTCCACATTCCATTCTACATTCCATTCCATTTCATTCTATTCCATATTCCATTACATTACATTCAGCATTCCATTCCATTCCATTCCAAATTCTATTCCATTCCATTCCCTTGCAGTTTACAATCCACGTTCAATTCCACTTTCCATTCCATTCCAACCCACATCCCATGCCACATTCCATTGCATTCCATTCCACTATCGTTTTCACATTCCATTCCACATTACATTCCTTTCCATTCCACATTCCATTCCACATTCCGTTCCACATTCCGTTCCGTTCCATTACACTTTCCATTTCATTCCATTCCACACTCCATTCCACATTGCATTCCGTTCCATTCCACATTATAGTCCACATTCCATTCCACATTCCATTCCGTTCCATCCCTCATTCCATTGCATTCCATTCCACATTCCTTTCCACATTATACTCCATTCCGTTCCACGTTTCATTCCATTTAATTCCACATTACATTCCACATTATATTCCACATTCCATTCCACTTTCCATTCCATTCAATTTCAGGTTCCTTTCCACATTCCATTCCATTCCATTACACATTCCATTCCATATTCCTTCCTATTTAATTCCACATTCCATTTCAGGTTCCATTCCATTCCATTCCACTTACATTTCCGCATTCCATTCCGCAGTCCATTCCACATTACATTCCGTTTCATTCCACATTCAATTCCACATTCCATTCCACATTCTATTCCCTTCCACTCCACATTCCATGCCACATTCCATTCCATTCTATTCCACAATCCGTTCCATATTCCATTCCATTCCGTTCAACTTTCCACAACACATTCCATTATATTCCATTCAATTTCATTCCACATTCGTATACATTTCATTCCACATTCGTATACATTTCATTCCACATTCCATTCAATTCCATTCCAAATTCCATTCCATTCCATTCCACATAAAATCCACTTTCCATTCCGTTCCATTCCGCTTTCCATTCCATTCCATTCCACATTCCATTCCTCATTCCATATCACATACCATTCCATTGCATTCAACATTCCATTGCATTCCATTATACATTCCATTCCATTCCTTTCCACATTCCATTCATTTCCACATTCCATTCCACATGACATTCCACGTTCCATTCCATTCCATTCCGTGTTCCATTCCATGTTCCACTCCATTCCATTCCACGTTCCATTCCATTCCATTCCATATTCCGTTGCACATTCCATTCAACATTCCATTCCTTATTCCATTCCATTCCTCATTCCATTCCATTCGTTTCCAAATTACATTCCACATTCCACTCCATTCCATTCCACATTCCATTAAACATTCCAATCCACATTCCATTCCTTTCCATTCGACACTCCGTTACACGTTGCATTCCATTCTATTCCACGTTCCATTCCACGATATATTCCACATTGCATTCCACATTCCATTCCACTTTCCATTTCAGATTCCTTTCCACATTCCATTTGACATTCCATTCCATTCCATTTCACATTCCATTCCATTCCATTTCACATTCCATTCCATATTCCTTCCATTCCATTCCACATTCCATCCCACATTCCCTGCCACATTGCATTCCATTCCATTCTACATTCCCTTCCACATTCCATTCCACGGTCCATACCATTCCACACCACATTCCATTCCACTTTCCATTGTATTCCTTTCTATTCCATTCCACATTCCCAACCATTCCATACAATTCAATTTCACTGTCCATTCCATTCCATTCCACTTTTGATTCCACATTCCATTGCACATTCCATTCTGTTCCATTCCACATTCCATTCCCCACTCCATTCCACATTCCATTTCACACACCAATCCGTTCCATTCCATATGCCATTCGACATTCCATTCCACATTCCATTCCGTTCCATTCCACATTCCATTGCATTGCATTCCACATTCCTTTCCTCATTCCATTCCATTCCATTCCACATTCCATTCCATTCCATTCCACATTCCATTACACATTCTATTCCATATTCCATTCCACATTCCATTCCATTCCATTCCACATTCCATCACTTTCCATACCACTTTCCATTCCATTCTGTTCCAGGTCCTATTCCACATTCCATTCCACTTTCCATTCCACTTTCCATTCCGTTCCATTCCATATTCAATTCCACATTCCATTCCACATTCCATTGTGTTCCATGCCACATTCCATTTCACATTCCATTCCACCTTCGATTGCACATTCCATTCCACATTCCATTACATTGTATTCCATATTTCATTCCACATTCCATTCCATTCCATTCCACATTTCATTCCACATTGCACTCCATTCCTGTCCACATACCATTCCACAATCCATTCCACTCCTTTCCACATTCCATTCCATTTCATTACACATTCCATTCCACATTTCATTCCACATCCTATTCCATTCCATTCCACATTCCATTCCACATTCCATTCCATTCCATTCCACATTCCATTCCGCAGTCCATTCCATTCCATTCCACTTTCCATTACATTCCAATCCACATTCCATTGCAAGTTCCATTCCATTGTATTCCACATTCTAATCCATTCCATTCCTCGTGCCATTCCATTCAATTGCACATTCCATTCCATTCCATTATATTCCAATCCACATTCCATTACATTCCATTCCACTTTCCATTCCATTCCATTCCGCATTCCATTCCACATTTCATTCCATTCCATTCCATTTTCTTTTTCAGATTCCATTCACTTTCCATTCCATTACATTCCACATTCCATTCCACATTCCATTCCATTCCATTCCACATTCCATTCCACATTCCATTCCATTCCATTCCACGTTCCATTAAACATTCCATTGCATTCAATTTCACGTTCCATTCCATATTCCATTCCACTTTCCATTCCACATTCCATTCCATTCCACATTTCATACAACATTCTATTCCCTTCCATTCCACATTCCATTCCACTTTCCATTCCTCCTTCCATTCCAGGATCCATTCCACATTCTATTCCACGTTCCATTCCACATTCCATTCCTCTTTCCATTCCATAATCCATTCCATGTTCCATTCCACGTTCCATTCCATTCCATTCCACGTTCCATTCCATTCCATTCCACGTTCCATTACTTTGCGTTCCACATTCCATTCCAATTTCCATTTCTCGTTCCGTTTCACATTCTATTTCACTTTCCAATCCATTCCACACCATTAAAGTACACATTCCTTTCCATTCCATTGGTCATTCCATTCCATTCCATTCCGTGATCCATTCCACATTCCATTACACATTCCATTCCTTTCCATTAAACAATCCATTCCACGTACCATTCCACATTCCATTCCACGTTCAATTCCATTCCATTCAACATTCCAATACATTCCCTTCCACATTCCAATCCATTCCATTCCACATTCCTTTCCATTCCATTCCACATTCTACCACATTCCATTCCAAGTTGCATTGCATTCTGTTCCACGTCCCATTCCGCATTCCATTCAATATTACATTCCACTTTCCATTCCAATCTTTTTCACATTCCTTTCCATTCCATTACACGTTCCATTCCACTTTTCATTCCTTATTCCTTTCCACATTGCATTTCACGTTGCGTTCCATTCCATTCCACTTTCTATTCCATGTTCCATTCCATTCCATTCCATATTCCATTGCATTCAATTCCACATTCCATTCCATTCCATTCCACATTCCATTCCATTCCATTCTGTTCCATATTCCATTCCATTACAGTCAACATTCCATACCATTACATTCCATATTTCATTCCACATGCCATTCCGCATTCCATTCCACATTCCATTCCACGTTCCATTCCATCCCATTCCACATTCCTTTCCATTCCATTCCACTTTCCATTCCATTCAATTCTAAATTTCACTCCATTCCATTGCATTCCACATTCTATTCCATTCCATTCTGCTTTCCATTGCGTCCCATTCCATTCTATTCCACATTCCATTCCATTCCATTCCACATTCCATTCCATTCCATTCCACTTTCCATTCCTCATTCCATTCTAATTTCTTTTCCACATTCCATTCCATTTCATTCCACATTCCATTCTTTTCCAATCCACATTCCATTCCACGTTCTATTCCATTCCATTCCACATTCCTTTCCATTCCATTTCACATTCCATTCCTTTCAATTCTTCATTTCATTCCATTGCATTGCATTCCATATTGCACTCCATTCCATTCCTCATTTCATTCCATTCCATTGCATTCCACATTCCATTCCATTCCATTCCCCTTCCAGTCCATTCCATTCCATTATAGTCCACATTCCATTCCATTCCATTCCGCATTCCACTCCACATTCCTTTCCACGTTACTGTCCTTTCCATTTCACATTCCATTTCCCATTCCATTCCATTCCATTTGACATTCCGTTTCAGATTCCATTCCATTCCATTCGACATTCCATTGCACATTCCTTTGCATTCCATTCCACATTCCTTTCCACTCAACTCCACTTTCCATTCCACATTCATTTCCATTCCATTCCAAATTCCATTGCACATTCCATTCCACATTTCATTCCACATTGCATTCCGTTTCTTTGCATGTTCCATTCCGTTCCATTCCACATGCCATTCCATTCCGTTCCATTCCATTCCATTCCATTCTGCATTCCACATTCCAATCCATTCCATTCCGCATTCCATTCCATTCCACATTTCTTACTTTTCCATTCCACATTCTATTTCATTCCATTCCACATTCCATCCCATTCCATTCCACGTTCTATTCCATTCCATTCCACTTACCATTCCACATTGCATTCCACTTTCCATTCCATGTTGCATTCCACTTTCCATTCCATGTTGCATTCCTTTCTGTTCCAAGTTCCATTCCACGTTCCATTCCATTCCATTCCACGTTCCATTCTACATTCCATTGCACATTTCCTTCCACGTTCAATTCCACATTCCATTCCACGTTCCTTCCACGTTCCATTCCATGTTCCATTGCACGTTCTATTCCTTACAATTCCAAGTTCCATTCCACGTTGCATTCCATTGCATTATACTTCCCATTCCACATTCCATTCCACATTGCCTTCCACATTCCATTTCGTTCCATTATACTTTCCATTCCGCATTCCATTCCACAATAAATTCCATTCCATTACATTCCATTCCACGTTCCATTCCACATAACATTCCTTTGCATTTCACATTTCATTCCACATTCCATTCCATTCCATTCCACATTCCATTCCACATTCAGTTTCACATTACATTCCACATTACATTCCACATTGCATTTCGTATTTCTTTCCACATTGCATTCCATTCCATTCCACATTCCATTCCACATTCCATTCCACATTCCATTCCACTCCATTTCACCTTGATTTCCACGTTCCATTCGAAATTCCATTCCACGTTCCATTAAATTCCGTTCCACTTTCCTTTCCACATTCCATTACACATACCTTTCCACATTACTTCCGTTCAATTCCACATTCCATTCCACATTCCATTCTACTTTGCATTCCATTCAATTCCACATTCCATTCCATTCCACATTCCTTTCCACCTTCCATTCAAAATTCCATTCCACATTCCATTCCATTCCATTCCACATTCCATTCCATTGCATTCCACATTCCATTCCATTACATTCTGCAATCCATTCCACATTCCATTCTACGTTCCATTTCATTCCATTCCACATTCCATTATACCTTCCATTCCATTCCATTCGATGTTCCATTCCACGTTCCATTCCACATTCCATTCCATGCCTTTCCATTCCATTCCACATTCCATTCCACATTGCATTCCATTCCTTTCCAGACTGCATTCTACATTCCATTCTACATTCCATTCCATTCCATTCCACGTTACATTCCACGTTCCATTCCTCGTCCCATTCCATTCCATTCCACGATGAATTCCGCATTCAATTCCATTCCATTTCATGTTACATTCCACATTCCACTCCACTCAATTCCACATTCCATTCCATTCCATTCCACATTCCGTTACACTTCTTCCCAAATTCCATTCCATGTTCCATTCCATTCCAATCCACATTCAGTTCCATTCCATTCCATTCTTGTCCATATTCTTTTCCATTCCATTCCATTCCTCATTCCATTCCAATTTTTTCCACTTTCCATTTCATCCCATGCAATATAAATTTCCATATTCCAGTCCGTGTTCCATTCCACATTCCACTACATTGTGTTCCGTAAACCATTCCATTCCTTTCCACATTCCATTCCATTGAATTCCATTCCACATTCCATTCCATTTCTTTCAGTTGCAGTGCACATTCTATTCAATTCCACTCCATTCCATTCCACATTCCATTTCATTCCATTGCACATTCAATTCCAATCAATTCCTCATTCCATTTCATTCCATTCCATATTCCATTCCAATCCATTCCACATTCCATTCCATTCAATTCCACATTCAATTCCATTCCATTGCACATTCCATTCATTTCCATTCCATTCCACATTCCATTCCATTAAATTCTACTTTCCATTTCATGCCGTTCTACGTTCCATTACTCATTCCATTACACAATCCATTGACTTCCATTCCACATTCCATTCCACGTTCCATTCCATATTCCTTTGCTCATTCCTTTCCATTCCATTCCAAATTCCATTCCACAGTCAATCCCACATTACATTCCACCTTCCATTCCATTCCATTACACGTTAAATTGCACATTCCGTTGCATTATATTTGACATTCCGTTACACATTCCATTCCACATTCCATTTCACATTGCATTCCGTTCCATTACACATTCCATTACACACTCCATTCCACATTCCATTCCACATTCCATTCCGTTTCATTCCACATTCGTTTCCACATTCCTTTTCGCATTGCATTCCACAATCGATGCAACATTCCAATCCACACTACATTCGACGTTGCATTCCACATTCGATTCTGTATCATTCCACATTCCTTTCCACTTTCCATTCCACATTACATTCCATTAAATTCCACATTCCATTCCACATTCCATTCCATTGCATTTCACATTCCATTCTGTTCCATTCCACATTTCTTTCCACATTCCATTCAATTCCACATTTCTTTTCATTCCATTCCACGTTCCATTCCACTTTCCATTCCACATTCCATTGCATTCCATTCCACATTCCATTCCACGTTCTATTCCAGATTCCATTCCACATTCCATTCCACGTTGCAAATCATTCCGTTCCATGTTCCATTCCAGGTTCCATTTCTTTTCATTCCACTTTCTATTCCACATTCCATTGCACATTCCATTGTATCTTCCATTCCACATTACATTCCACGTTCCATTCCACGTTCCATTCAATGTTCCATTCCACGTCCCATTCCATACCATTCCACGTCCCATTCCACATTCCATTCCATTCCATTCCACGTTCCATTCCACATTCCATTCCACGTTCGATTCCACATTCCGTTCCATTCCATTACATGCTCCCTTCCACATTCCACTCCATTACATGCTCCCTTCCACATTCCACTCCACATTCCATTCCACATTCCATTGCGTTCCATTCAACATTTCATTCCACATTCCATTCCATTGCATTTCACATTCCATTCTGTTCCATTCCACATTTCTTTCCACATTCCATTCAATTCCACATTTCTTTTCATTCCATTCCACGTTCCATTCCACTTTCCATTCCACATTCCATTGCATTCCATTCCACATTCCATTCCACGTTCTATTCCAGATTCCATTCCACATTCCATTCCACGTTGCAAATCATTCCGTTCCATGTTCCATTCCAGGTTCCATTTCTTTTCATTCCACTTTCCATTCCACATTCCATTGCACATTCCATTGTATCTTCCATTCCACATTACATTCCACGTTCCATTCCACGTTCCATTCAATGTTCCATTCCACGTCCCATTCCGTACCATTCCACGTCCCATTCCACATTCCATTCCATTCCGTTCCACGTTCCATTCCACATTCCATTCCACGTTCAATTCCACATTCCGTTCCATTCCATTACATGCTCCTTTCCACATTCCACTCCATTACATGCTCCCTTCCACATTCCACTCCACATTCCATTCCACATTCCATTGCATTCCATTCAACATTTCATTCCACATTCCATTTCTGAACCCATTACACATTCCATTCCTTTCCATTCCACATTCAATTCAATTCCATTTCATTCCTCTTTCCATTCCATGTTCCATTCCACGTTCCATTAAAATTTCCATTCCACGTTCCATTCCATTCCATTCCACATTGCATTCTACCTTTCAATCCGTTGCATTCCACTTTCTATGCGACATTCCTTTCAACAATCCATTGCATTCCATTCCACATTCCATTTCACATTCCATTCCCCATTTCACTGCATTCCATTCCTCATTCCATTCCCTTCCACTCCACAATACATTCCAGATTACATTCCATCTTCCATTCCACATTCCATTCCACATTCCATTCGATTTCATCCGACATTCCATTCCACGTTCCATTCCACGTTCCATTCCACGTTCTATTCCATATCATTCCGTGTTGCATTCTGTTCCATTCCACATTTCATTCCACCTTCCATTTCGCATTCCATTTGACATTCCATTACACATTCTTTCCATTCCATACCACATTCCATTCCATTCCATTACACATTCCATTCCATTCCTTTCCAAATTCCTATCTTTTCCACATTACATACCATATTCCATTCCACGTTCCATTCCATTCCATTCCACTTTCCATTCCATGGTACATTTTATGTTCCATTCCATTCCATTCCACGTTGCGCTGCACATTCCTTTACATTCCATTTCACGTTCCATTCCAAATTTCAATTACAAATTCCATTCCACTTTCCATTTCGTTCCTTGCCACATTCCATTCCACGTTCCATTCCACATTCCATTCCATTCCTTTCCACATTCCATTCCACACTCCTTTCCGTTCCATTCCACATTCCATTTGACACTCCATTCAACATTGCATTCCACATTCCATTCCACATTCAATTACACATTTCATGCCGTTCTATTCCACTTTCCATTCCACAGTCCATTCCACATTCCATTTCACATTCCATTCCATTCCATTCCACAATCCTTTCCACAATCCATTCCACGTTCCATTCCACATTCCACATTCCTTTCCTTACCATTCCTTTCCGCAATCCATACCAATTTCCATTCCATTCCATTCCACATTCCATTCCATTGCATTCCACTTTCCATTCCCTTCCATTCCACATTCCATTCCACATTCCATTCCATTCCATTCTATTCCACATTCTATTCCATTCCATTCCACATTCCATTCTATTCAATTTTGCATTCCATTCCATTCCACATTCCATTCAATTCCATTCCACATTCCATTCCACGTTCCATTCCATATTCTATTCTACCTTTCATTCCACATTGCATTCCACATTCCATTCCGTTCCATTTCACATTACATTCCTCTTTTCATTCCACAGTCCATTGCACATTCCAATCCACATTCCAACCACATTCTATTCCATTCCGTTCCTCATTCCATTCCACATTGCATTCCATTCCATTCCTCGTTGCATTCCATTCTCCATTCAACATTCCATTCCACATGCAATTCCACTTTTCATTCCATGTTCCATTCCATATTCCATTCCACACTCCATCCCACATTCCATTCGACATTCCATTCCGTTCCATTCCACATTCCTTTCGTCTTTCCTTTCTGCATTGCATTCCACGTTCAATTCCATATTCCAATCCACACTCCATTCCACATTCCATTCCACATTTCATTCCATGCCATTCCACATTTCTTTCCACATTCCATTCCACATTCCATTCCATTCCATTCCACACTCCATTCCACATTCCATTCAATTGCATTTCACTTTCCATTCTGTTTCATTCCACGTTCCTTTCCACATTGCACTCCACATTCCATTCCACATTCCGTTCCACAATCCATTCCACATTCAATTCTATTCCATTCCACAATCCATTTCATATTCCAATCCGTCCCTTTCCACGTACATTCCACATTCCATTCCACATTCTGCTCCACATTCCTTCCCATTCCATTCCACATTCCATTCCATTTCATTCCACATTCCATTTCACATTTCATTCCACATTCCATTCCACTTTCCATTCCATTTCTTTCCACATTCCATTCCACATTCCATTTAACGTTCCAATCATCTCCATTTCATGTTCCATTCCACGTTCCATTCCCCGTCCTAATCTATTTCATTACACGTTCAATTCCACAGTCAATTCCATTCCATTTCACTTTCCATGCCATTTTCCATTCCACATTCCATTTCACGTTCCATTCTGTACATTCCACATTCCATTCCAAACACTATTCCACATTCCTTTCCCCATTCCATTCCGTTCCATTCCACACTCCATTCCAAATTCCTTTGCACATTCCAATCCGTTCCATTCCACATTCTTTTCCAGATTCCATTCCACATTCCATTCCACTCCATTCCACATTCCATTCCACAACCCACTATATTCCACTCCACATTCCATTCCATTCCATTCCACATTCCTTTCCAAATTCCATTCCACATTCGATTCCATTCCATTCCACATTGAGTTTCACATTCCATTCCACATTCCATTCCACGTTCCTTTCCATTCCTTTCCTCTTTCCATTCCACGTTCCATTCCACGTTTCTTTCCGTTGCATTCCACGTTCCATTCGACGTTATATTCGCTGTTCTATTCCATTCCATTCTACGTTCCATTCCACGTTCCATTCCATATTCCATTCCATATTCCATTCCAAATTCCATCCCATTCCATTCCATTCCACATTCCATTAAACATTCCATTCCATATTCCATGTAATTCCATTCCACGTTCCTTTCCGTGTTCCAGTCCACGTTCCATTCCACGTTGCATTCCATTCCATTCCACTTTCCATTCCATTCCATTCGACATTTCTTTCAACATTCCATTTCACATTCCATTCCACATTCCATTCCAGATTCCATTGCATTCCATTACACATTCCATTACACAACCCACTACATTCCCTTCCACATTCCATTCCATTCCACATTCCTTTCCACATTCCTGTCCTCATTCAAGTCCACATTCCTTTCCACATCCCATTCCACATTCCATTCCATTCAATTCCACATTCCATTCCACGTTCCATTCCACGTTTCATTCCATTCCTTTCCACGTTACATTCCACGATCCATTACCTTCAATTCCACGTTCCGTTCCACATTCCATTCCATTCCATTCCACATTGCATTTCACATTCCATTCCACATTCTATTCCACATTTCTTTCCATTACTTTCCTCATTCCATTCCTCGTTCCATTCCATGTATCTTTCCACATTCTTTTCCACGTTCCATTCCACGTTCCACTGCATTCCATTCCACATTACATTCCACATTCCATTCCACATTTTATTCCATTCCATTCCACGTTCCTTTCTACATTCCATTCCACGTTCCATTCCATTCCCTTCGACATTCCTTTCCACATTCCATTTCACATTCCATTCCACATTCCATTCCACATTCCATTCCACATTCCATTTGACATAACATTGCATTCCCTTCCACATTCCATTCCACATTCCTTTGCACATTCCCTTCCATTCCATTGTATACTCCACTCCAAATTCCATTCCATTCCATTCCATTCCACATTCCCTTCCTCATTCCATTCCATTACATTCCGCATTCCATTCCATGTTCCATTCCACATTCCATTTCATTCCATTTCACATTCCATTCCACGTTCCATTTCACATTCCATTCCACATTCCATTTCACATTCCATTCCATTCCATTCCATTCCACATTCCATTCTACATTCCATTCCACATTCCTTTCCGTTCCATTCCACATTCCATTCCACGTTCCATTCCATTCCATTCCACTTTCCATTCCACGTTCCATTCCACATTCCATTCCACTTTCCATTCCATTCCATTCCACTTTCAATTCCACGTTCCATTCCACATTCCATTCCACATTCCATTGAGTTCCATTCTATATTCCGTTCCATATTCTTTTGCACATTTCTTTCCTTTCCATTCCACATTGCATTCCACATTCTATTCCATACCATTCCTCATTCCATTACACTTTGCATTCTACATTGCATTCCACATTCCTTTCCGCGTTTCTTTCTATTCCATTACACGTTCCATTCCCTTCCATTCCACGTTCCATTTCATCCCGTTCCAGTTTCCATTCCATTCCATTCCACATTCCATTCCATTCCTTACTATTCCACTTTCAATTCCATTCCATTCCACTTTCCATTCCCTTAAATTCCACATTCCATTCCACATTCCGTTCTACATTCCATTCCATTCCTTTCCACAATCCATTCCACACTCCATTCAACATAGCATTCCACATTACATTCCGTTCCATTCCACATTCCTTTCCACATTCCATTCCGCATTCCATTCCATTCCATTCCGCAGTCCATTCCATAATCAATTCCACAGTCTATTCCTTTCCAATCCACATTCCATTCAACATTACATTCCTTTCGATTCCACATTCCATTCCATTCCATTCCATTTCACATTCCATTCCTCATTCCATTCCACATTCCATTCCCCATTCCATTCCATTCCAATCCACATTCCATTCCACTTTCCATTCCACTTTCCATTCCTCATTCCATTTCACATGTCATTGCACGTTTCATTCCATTCTATTCCATATTCCATTCCATTCCATTCAATTCCATTCCACATTGCATTTCATTCCATTCCATTCCACATTCCATTCCTTTCCATTACACATTCAATTCCATTCCATTCCACACTGCATTCCATTTCATTCCAATCCATTCCACATTGCATTACACTTTACATTCCCTTCCATTCCACATTCCATTCCATTACATTCCACATTTCATTCCACGTTCCATTCCACTTTCCATTCCGTGTTCCATTCCACATTGAATTCCACGTTCCATTCCACGTTCCATTCCATTCCATTACAGATTCCATTCCAGATTCCACTGCAAACTACATTCCTTTCCATTCCATATTCCATACCATTAAATTCCATTGTATTCCACATTCCATTCCATTCCACATTCAATTCCAGATTCCATTCCATTCCATTCCTCAATCTATTCGGCATTCCATTAAATTCCATTCCATATTCCATTCCATTCCATTCCACCTTCCATAACTTTCCATTCCACATTCCATTCTACTTTCAATTCCACGTTGCATTCCACATTCCATTCCACATTCCAATCCACGTTCCATTATATTCCATTCCACGTTCCATTCCATGTTCCATTCCAAATTCCATTCCACATTCCATTCCACGATCCATTATATTGCATTCCTCGTTCCATTCCACTTTCAATTCCGTGTTCAATTCCGTTTTATTCCACGTTCCATTCCACATTCCATTTCATTCTATTCCACGTTCCATTTCACATAGCATTACACATTGCATTCCACGATCCATTCCATATTACATTCTATATTCCTTTCCACGTTCCATTACACGTTCCATTCCACTTTGCATTCCGCATTCCATTCCACGTTCCTTTCCATTCCATTCTACATTCCATTCCACATTGCATTCCACGTTTCTTTATGTTCCATTCCACATTCGATTCAAAGTACCATTCCACATTCAATTCCACATTCCATTCCATATTCCATTCCATTCCTTTCCACATTCCATTCCACTTTCCATTCCACGTTCCATTCCACATTCCATTCCACATTCCATTCCAGATTTCATTCCATTCTGTTCCTCATTCCATTTCATTCTGTCCCACTTTCCATTCCACTCTATTCAATTCCATTCCACCTTCCATAACATTCCATTCCATTCCACATTCCAGTCTTTTCCATTACACAATACATTAAATTCCATTCCACGTTCCATTCCATTTCATTCCATTCCATTTCACATTCCGTTACACATTACATTCCCTTCCATTCCACTTTCCAATGCATTCCATTCCACATTTCATTCCACGTTGCATTCCACAATCCATTCCGCGTTCCATTCCACATTCAATTCCACGTTCCATTCCACGTTTCATTCCATTTTATTCCAGATTCCACTGTACATTCCATTCCATTCCATCTCACATTCCATACCATTAAATTCCATTCCTTTCCACATTCCAGTCCATTCCACATTCCATTACACATTCCGTTCCATTCCATTCCACTTTCCATTCCGCACTGCATTAAATTCCAATCCACAGTCCATTACATTGCTTTCCACATTGCACAACTTTCCATTCCACATTCCATTCCACACTCAATTCCATGTTGCATTTCACATTTCATTTCACTTTCCATCCCACGTTCCTTTCCATTCCATTTCATGTTCCGTTCCATTCCACGTTCCATTCCACATTCAATTCCACGTTCCATTCCATTCCATTCCACTTTCCATTCCAAATTCCATTCCATTCTATTCTACTTTCCATTTCACATTGCATTGCACATTCCATTCCGCGATACATTCCACATTCCATTGCTCTTTCCATTTCACTTTCTTTTCCACGTTACATTCCATGTTCCATTCCATGTTGCACTCCACTTTCCATTTCACGTTCCGTTCCATTCCATTCCACTTTCCATTCCACGTTCCATTCTACATTCCATTCCGCATTACATTATATTCCATTCCACATTCTATTCCACCTACCATTCCACAATCCATTCCACATTCCCTTCCATTCCACATTCCATTCCACATTATATTCCATTACATTCCACATTCCATTCCACATTCCATTGCACATTCCATTCCATTTCAGTCCACATTCCATTCCACATCCCATTGCATTCCGGTCCACATTTGATTTCACATTCCACTCCATTTGATTCCAGATTCCATTCCATTCCAATCAACTTCCCATTCCACATTCCATTCCATTCTATTCCACATTCTATTCCACCCTCTTTTCCAGATTCCATTCCATTCCATTGCACATTCCATTCCACAATACATTCTATTCCATTCCTCGTTGTTTTGCACATTCCATTCCACATTCCGTTCCACATTCCATTCCATTCCATTCCAGTTTCCATTCCACGTTCCATTCCACATTCAATTCCACGTTCCATTCCAGGTTCCATTCCATTCTATTCCACGTTCCATTCCAAATTCCATTTCACAATTCATTCCACTTTCCATTCCTCATTGCATTCCACTTTCCATTCCACCTTCCATTCCATTCAATTCCACGTTCCATTCCATTCCATTCCATTCAATTCCACGTTCCATTCAATTCCATTCCACATTCAATTCCATTCCATTCCATTCCACTATGCACTCCATTCCATTCCCACTGCATTCCACATTCCATTTCATTCCATTCCACTTTCAATTCCATTGCATTCCACATTCCATTCCAAATTGCAACCCATCGCACTCCATATTCCATTCCTTTCCATTCCACAATCCATTCCATTCCACATTGCAATCCACATTCCACTCCATTCCATTCATTTGCATGTTCCATACCACATTCCATTCCATTTCATTTCACTTTCAGTTCCATTCAATTCCATTCCATATTCCATTCCACATTCCATTTCTTCCCATTTGATATTGCTTTCCATTCCATTCCACATTCCATTCCGCATTAAATTCCATTCCATTCCATATTCCAGTGAACATTCCATTCCTTTCCTTTCCACATTCCAAACTACATTACTTTCCATATTCCATTCCACATTCCATTACACATTCCATTCCACATTCTCTTCCAAATTCCGTTTCACTTTCCAATCCATTCCATTCCATTCCACATTCCATTCCATTCCATTCCAATCCATGTTCCATTCCATTGCATTCCAAGTTCAATTCCATTCCTCATTGCATTCCATTGCATTCCACATTCCATTCCACATTGCATTGCACATTCCATTCCATTCCATTCTATTCATATTCCATTCCCCATTCAATTCCATTCAATTGCACGTTCCAGTCCATTCCATTCCATTCAATTCCACGTTCCAGTCAATTCCATCCCACATTCTATTCCATTCCATTCCACATTCCAATCCAGTCCATTCCAAATTCCATTCCATTCCATCCCTATTCTAATCCACATTCCATTCCATTCCATTCCATTCTATTCCATTCCATTCCATTCCGTTCCATTCCACATTTCATTCCATATTGCAACCCATTCAATTCCCCATTCCATTCCATTCCATTCCATTCCACATTCTAATCCACATTCCGCTCTGTTCCTTTCCTTTGCACATTCCATTCCACATTCCATTCCATTCCATTTCATATTCAATTCCGTTCCATTCCACTCCACATTCCATTCCACATTCCATTTCCTTCCATTTCACATTGTTTCCATTCCATTGCACATTCCATGCTGCATGCAATTCCATTCCATTCCACATTCCATTGCACATTCCATTCCATTCCACATTCCTTTCCATTGCATTTCACGTTCCATTCTAATCCATTCGACTTTCCTTTCCACGTTCCATTCAGCCTTCCATTCCACTTTCAATTTCACATGCCATTTCACATGACATTCCATTCCATTCCAATTTCCATTCCACATTCCATTCCATTCCATTCCATTCCTTTCCATTCCATATTGCAGTGCACATTCCATTCCACATTCCAGTCCAGATTAGATTCCATTCCATTCCACTTTCCATTCCATTCCATCCCGTTCCATTCCACATTCCATTCCAGCTTCTATTCCTTTCCATTCCATTCCATATTCCATTCCATTCCATTCTACATTCCATTCCATTCCATTCCATTCCACATTCCATTCCATTCCATTCCTTATTCCATTCCATTCCATTCCATTCCACTTTCCATTCCATTCCATCCCATTCCATTCCACATTCCATTCCAGCTTCTATTCCTTTCCATTCCATTCCATATTCCATTCCATTCCATTCCATATTCCATTCCATTCCATTCTACATTCCATTCCATTCCATTCCACATTCCATTCCATTCCATTCCACATTCCATTCCATTCCATTCCACATTCCATTCCATTCCGTTCCACATTCCATTTCATTTCTTCCCATTACACATTCTATTCCATTCCACTTTCCACTCCATTCCATTCCACATCCCATTCAGTTCCATTCCTTTCAATTCCACATTCCATTCCATTCCATTAAAAATTCCCTTCCACTTTCCACTCCATTCCATTCCACATTACATTCAGTTCCATTCCATTACATTCCATATTCCGTTCCATTCCATTCCATTCCGTTAAACTTTCCATTCCACTTCATTCCATTCCACATTGTATTCAATTCCACAATCCATTCCATTTCATTCCATTACACATTCTCTTCCATTCCTCATTACACTGCATTCCATTCCACATTCCATTCAATTCCATTCCCTTCCATTCCACATTCCCTTCCATTCCATTCCATTCCGCATTCCATTCCACTTGATTGCATTTCATTTTCTATTCCTTCGCACATTCCATTCCATTCCTCTCTACATTCCACTCAATTCCATTCCATACGATTCCACATTCCATTCCATTCCTTTCCATTTCACATTCAATTCCTTTCAACGTTCCATTCCATTGCATCTCACATTCCATTGCACATTCCATTTCACATTCCATTCCATTCCATTCTATTCCACATTCCATTCCATTCCATTCCACATTCCTTTCCATTCCATTCCAAATTCCATTCCATTCCATTCCACATTCCATTCCACTTTCCATTCCAAATTCCTTTCCCTGTTCAATTCCATTCATTTCCTCGTTCCATTCCATTCCAGTGCATTCAACATTCCATTTCATTCTATTCAATTCCACGTTCCATTACATTCCATTGCATTCCACATTCCATTCAATTCCATTCCAAATTCCATTCCATTACATTCTACGTTTCATTTCACATTCCATGCCACATTCCATTTCATTCCATTCCAGTTTCCATTCCAATTTCCATTCCATTTGATTCCACTTTCCACACTACGTTCCATTCCTCTTTCCATTCCCCTTTCTATTCCATTCCATTAAACCTTCCATTCGACATTCCATTGCACTTTGCATTCCAAATTCCATTCCATTGCATTCCACGTTCCATTCCACATTCCATTGTACTTTTCATTCCAAGTTCCATTCCACATTACTTTCCACGTTCCATTCCAATTTCCATTCCATTCCATTCTAAGTTCCATTCCACATTCCTTTCCATTGCATTCCACGTTCCATTCCACAATGCATTACACATTCCATTCCAAGTTCCATTCCACTTTCCATTGCACATTCCATTCCACGTTCCATTCCACATTCCATTCCACATTCTGTTCCACGGTGCATTCCACGTTCCATTCCATTCCATTACACGCTCCATTCCACATTCTATTTCATTCCATCCCAAGATCCATTCCACATTCCATTCCACATTCCATTCCACATTCCATTCCACATTCTCTTCCAATTTCCACTCCATATTGCATTCCACATTCCCTTTCACATTCCATTCTGTTCCATTCACACTCCATTCCACATTCCATTCCACATTACATTCCATTCCATTCCACATCCCATACCACATTACATTCCTTTCCATTCCACATTCCATCCCATTATTTTCACATTTAATTCCACATTCAATTACACGTCCCATTCCATCCCATTCCACGTTCCATTCTATCTTTCATTAGACATTCCATTCCATTCCATTCCACGTTCCATTCTTCGTTACATTAGAGGTTCCATTCCACGTTCCATTCCACATTCCATTCCATTGCACGTTACATTCCATATTCCATTCCATTCCATTCCACATTCCATTGCATTCCATTCAACATTCCATTCCACTCCATTCCAAGTTCCATACCACGTTCCACTCCACATTCTATTCCACGTTCCATTCCATACCATTCCATTCCATTCCATTCCATTCCACATTCCATACCTTACCATTCCTTTTCATTCCATTCCATTCCATTCCATCCCAAATTCCTTTCCAATCCATTCCACGTTCCATTCCACTCCTTTTCATTCCATTCCACATTCAGACCATTCCATTCCATTCCACAATGCAATCCACATACCATTCCACATTCCATTCTATTCCAAATTGCATTCCATTCCATTCCACATTCCATTCCATCGCATTCCACGGTCCATTCCATCCCTTTCCTTTCCATTCCATTCCATTCCTTTCCATTACACCTTCCATTCCATGTTCTATTCCTTTACATTCCACATACCAGTCCTTTCCATTCCACATTCCATACCACATTCCATTCTATCTTCCATTCCACGTTCCATTCCATTCCATTCCCTTCTATTCCATTCCATTCCATTCCACATTTCTGACATTTCCATTCCATTCCACAGTGCATTCCATTCCATTCCACATTCCATTCCATTTCATTCTACATTCCATTCCATTCCATTCCATTCCATTCCATTACACATTCCACTCCATATTCCATTTCCTTCCATTCCACTTTCCATTTCCTTCCATTCCACATTCCCTTCCATTCCATTCCACATTCCATTCCACCTTCCATTCCAGGTTCCATTCCTCATTCCTTTCCATTCCTTTCCACATTCCACTACATTCCATTAAACTTACCATTCCTTTCCATTCCACGTTACATTCCACATTCCATTCCACCTTCCATTCCACATTCCATTCCAAGTTCTATTCCACATTCCATTCCACAATCCACTCCGTTCCATTCCGTTCCATTACACATTCTATTTCACATTCCATTCCATTCCATTCCACATTCCATTCCTTATTCAATTTCATTCCATTCCACATTCCAGTCCATTCCATTCCACCTTCCATTCCTCTTTTCATTCCAGGTTGCATTCCACATTCCATTCCACGTTCCATTCCAATTTCCATTCAAATTTCCATTTCACGTTCCACTCCATTCCATTCCACGTTCCGTTGCACTTTCCATTCCATTCCATTCCATTTTCTATTCCACATTCCATTCCACATTCCATTCCGTTCCATTCCACGTTCCATTACATTGCATTCCACATTCCATTCCACATTCTGTTCCATTCCATTTCACATTCCATTCCAAATTCCTTTCCATTCCATTCCACTTTCCAATCCACATTGCCTTGCATTACATTCCACATTCCATTCCACATTCCAATCCAGTCCATTCGACGTTCCTTTTCACGTTCCATTCCACAGCCCATTCCACATTCGATTCCACGTTCCATTCCATTCCATTCCACTTTCCAGTCCACTTTCCATTCCTTTCCATTGCACGTTCCCTTCCACATTACATTGCACATTCCATTCCACTTTCCATTCCACGTTCCATTCCACATTCCATTCCATTTCATTCCACATTTCTTTCCACATTCCATTTCAGATTTCATTCCACATTCCTTTTCACATTCCATTCCATTCCATTCCACATTCCATCAAATTCCATTCCACATCCGATAACATCTTCCATTCCAAATTCCATTCCATTCCTTTCCACATTCCTTACCACATTCCATTCTATTCCATTCCACGTTCTGTTCCATCACATTCCACATTCCATTCCACTTTCCATTACATTCCATTCCACGTTCCTTCTACTTTCCATTTGACGTTCCATTCCATTGCACTCCACGTTCCATTCTACTTTCCATTAGTGGTTCCCTTCCAAGTTCCATTCCACCTTCCATTTCTTTCCATTCCACATTACATTCCATAATCCATTCCATTCCATTCCACATTCCATTCCATTCCATTCCACAACATTCCATTCCAATCCACGTTCCAGTCAACGTTTCATTCCATGTTCCATTTTGCATTCCACTCCACGTTCTATTCCATTCCATTCCACGTTCCATTTCATTCCATTCCACGTTCCATTCCATGTTCCATTTCATTCCATTCCAAGTTCCATTCCACATTCCAATTCACATTCCATTACACCTTCCATTCCATTCCATTCCATTCCACTCCACATTCTATTCCATTCCATTCCACTTTCCATTAAATTCAATTCCACATTCCATTCCACTCCATTGCATTCCATTCCATTCCACATTCCATTCCACATTCCATTCCATACCATTCAGCATTCCATTCCATAAATTTCGGCATTCCATTTCTCTCCATTCCATTAAACATTCGATTCCATTCCATTGCACATTTCATTCCATTCCAATCGACACTGCATTCTATTCCATTCCATTCCGTTCCACATTCCATACCATTACATTCCATTCCACATTCCATTCAACATTCCATTCAACATTCCATTACATTCCATTCCACATTCCATTGCATTCCATTCCATTCCATTAAACTTTCGAATGCACATTCCATTCCCTTCCATTCCACATTCGATTCCTTTCCATTCCACATTCCATTCCATTTTGCATTCCACGTTCCATTCCACTTTCCATTCCATTCCATTCCATTCCAGTCCATTCTGGATTCCTTTCCATTCCATTCCACATTATATTCGACATTCACTTCCATTCCATTACAAATTGCATTCCACTCAATTCCACATCCCATTCCATTCCATTCCACATTCCATTCCTTTCTTTTCCACATTCCATTCCACTTTCCATTCCACGTTCCATTCCATGTTCCATTCCACATTCCATTCTATGATCCATTCCATTCCATTCCAAGTTCCATTCCACGTTATATTCCACATTCCATTCCAGGTTCCGTTCCATTCCCTTCCACGTTTCTTTCCACTTTCCATTCCAGGTTCCTTTCCATTCCCTTACACGTTCCTTTCCACTTTCCATTCCACATTCCATTCCATTCCAATCCACGTTCCATTCCACATTCCATTCCATTCCATTCCATTCCATTTTATTCCATTCCACATTCCATGCCACTTTCCTTTACCTTCCATTCCACATCCTTTCCATTCCATTCCACATTCCTTTGCATTCCATTCCACATTCCATTCTATATTCCATTCCACATTCCATTCCATTCCATTCAATTGCACTTTAATTACCATTCCATTCTATTCCACATTCCATTATTTTCGATTCCACTTTCCATACAATTCCATTCCATTCCACATTCCATTACTTTCCATTCTACTTTCCATTCCATTCCATTCCAGATTCCAATCATTTCCATTCTATACCATTCCACTTTCTATTCCCTTCCATTCCACATTGCTTTCCATTCCATTCCTCATTCCATTCCAAGTTACATTCCACTTTCCATTCCATTCCATTTCACTGTGCGTTCCACTCCATTCCACATTCCGTAACTTTCCCTTCCGTTCCATTCCGCATTCCGTTACATTCCATTCCATATTCTATTCTCATTCCATTCCATTGCCTTCCACAATCAATTCCACATTCCATTCCATTCCATTCCACATTCTATTCCATTCCATTCCACATTCCATTCCTTTCCATTCCACATTACATTCCACTTTCCATTCCACTTTCCATTCAAGGTTTCGTTCCATGTTCCATTCCACGTTCCATTCCATTCCACTATACCTTCCATTCCATATTCCATTCCATTTCATCCCACTTTCCATTCCACATTCCATTCCACATTCCATTGCACATTCCACTGCTTTCCATTCCACATTCCATTCCACAGTCCATTCTACATTGCCATTCCACAGTCCATTCTATATTGCTTTGCATACCATTCCACATTCCATTCGGTTCCATTCCACATTCCATTCCATTCCATTCCATTCCATTCCATGTTGGATTCCATTCCATTTCACTTTCCATTCAACTCCTTTCGACATTCCACTCCACATTCCATTCCTTTCAATTTAAACTTTCCACTCCATTCCATTAAACATTCCATTCCACATTCCATTCCATTCCACATCCTATTCCACGTTCCATTCCACATTCCATTCTATTCCATTCCACATTTTCTTCCACATTCCATTCCATTCCATTTAAACTTTCCATTCCATTCTATTCCATATTCCAGTTCACATTCCATTCCATTCCACAATCTATTGCACGTTCCATTCCACATTCCATTCTATTCCATTCCACGTTCCATTACATATTCCATTCCATTCCATTTCACTTTCCGTTCCACATTCTGTTTCCCATTCTATTCCATTCCATTCCATTCCATTTTACATCCATTCCATTCCATTCCACATTCCATTCGATTACATACCACATTCCATTCCTGATTGAATTCCATTCCATTCTGTTCCACATTCCTTTCTGTTCCATTCCACATTCCATTCCATTCCATTTTATTCCGTTCCACATTCCATTCCACATTCCATTCCACGTTCAAATCCATTCCATTCCACATTGCTTTCCATTCCATTGCGCATTCCATTCCGTTCCTTTCCACACAACATTCCATTAAATTTCACATTCAATTCCACTACATTGCATTCCAGATTCCATTCCATTCCATTCCGCATTCCATTCCATTCCATTTTCTTCCACTTTCCATTCCTTTCCATTCTCTTCCACATTCCATTCTACTCTATTCCACATTCGAATCCATACCCTTCCACATTCCATTCATTTACATTCCGGATTCTATTCCACATTCCTTTCCACATTCTTTTCCAATTTCCATTCCATTCCAAACCACATTCCATTCCATTCTCTTCCACATTCCATCCCATTCCATTCCACATTCCCTTCCATTCCATTCCGCTTTCCATTCCATTCCACATTCCAATCCACACTCCATTCCATTCCATTCCTCATTCCATTCCATTCCATTTGTCGTTCCAATCCACGTTCCATTCCACGTCCCAATCCACATCCAGTCCATTCCATTCCACATTCCATTCCACATTCCTTTCCATTCCTTTCCACATTCCATTGCACATTCCATTCCATTCCATTCCCCATTCCATTCCATTACTTTCCACTTTCCAATTCTTTGCTCATTCCATTCCACGTTCCATTGCACATTGCATTCCATTCCATTTTACGGTGCATTCCACATTCCATTCCACATTCCATTCCACTTCCCATCCCGATCCGTTCCACATTCCATTCCACACTCTACTCCACATTCCCTTCCACATTCCATTCCCTTCCACTCTACGTTTCATTCTACACTCCATTCCACATTTCAATCCAAATTGCAGTCCATTCCATTTCACATTCCATTCGACATTCCATTCCATATTCCATTCCACATTCCATTCCACGTTCCATTCCATTCCATTCCACATTCCATTCCATTCCATTCCACGTTCCATTCCATTCCATTCCACATTTCTTTCCACATTTCATTCCATTCAATTTCACATTGCTTTCCGTTACATTCAACATTCCTTTCCACATTCCATTCCACTTTCCAATGAAGATTTCGTTCCGTAATCCATTCCACATTCTATTGTATTCCATTCCTCATTCCATTCCATTCCATTCCACTTTGCATTGCATTTAATTTCACATTCCATTCTGTTCCGTTTCACATTTCTTTCCACATTCCATTCCACATTCCGTTCCACATTCCATTGCACATTCCGTTCCATTCCATTCCACATTCGATTCCTCATTCCTTTCCACATTCCATTCCATTCCATGCCACATTCCATTCCACCCCATTCAACCTTAAGTTCCACGTTACACTCACTTTTCCATTTCACGTTCCATTCCACCTTCCATTTCATTCCATTCCGCATTCCCTTCCATGCAATTTCATATTCCATTCACCATTCCATTTGAGATTCCATTTCACATTCCATTCTATGTAATTTCACATTCCATTCCACATTCCATTTCACATTCCTTTCCACATTCCCTTTCACTTTCCATTCCATTCCATTCCGCATCACATTCCATTCCGTTCCACATTCCATTCCACATTCCATTCCATTACTTTCCACATTCCATCCCAGATACCATTCCACGTTCTCTTCCATTCCATTCCACGTTCTGATCCACGTTCCATTCCACGTCCCATTCCATTCCATTCCACGTTCAATTCCATATTCAATTCCAATACATTTCACTTTCCATTCTGCAATCCATTCCACATTCCATTCCAACTTCCTTTCAGTTCAATTCCACATTACATTCCACAGTCCATTCCACATACCATTCCACATTCCATTGCGTTCCATTCCGCATTACATTTCACACTCCATTCCATATTGCATTCCATCTTCCATTCCGTTCCATTCGACATTCCTTTCCACATTCCTTTCCCCATTCCATTCCACATTCCATTCTATTCCATTCCAGATTCCATTCCACACTCCATTCCATTCCATTCCACATTCCATTCCCCATTCCATTGAATACCATACCACATTCCATTATATTCCATTCCTTATTCCATTCCATTCAATTTCACATTCCATTCCGTTCCACGTCCTATTTAATTACATTCCATTCTATTACATTCCATTCCACATTCATTTCCATTCCATTCCACGTTCCATTCCACTTTCCATTCGACGTTCTACTCCACGTTCCATTTCACGTTCCATTCCATATTCTTCTACATTCTATTTCACTTTCCATTCCACTCCATTCCACATTCCATTCCTCATTCCATTCCATTCAATTCCACTTTGCATTCCCTTCCATTCCACATTCCATCCCACATTCCAATTCATTCCATTCCACATTCCATTCCATTCCATTCCACATTCCATTCCACATCCCATCAGATTCCATTAAACATTCCATTCCACATTCCATTCCATTCAATTTCATTCCACTATCCTTTCAATTGCAAATTCCATTCCTCATTCCCTTCCATTCCATTCCACGTTCCATACCATTCCATTCCATTCCACGTTCCATTCAATTCCATTCCACGTTTGATTCCATTCCATTACACGTTCCATTTCATTCTCCATTCCATTGAACATTGCATTCCATTCCGTTACACATTCCATTCCACATTTCTTTATATTCCATTCCACATTCCATTCAAAATTCCATTCCATTCCATTTCACCTTCCATTTCATTCGAAGTTCCATTTAATTCCGTTTCATTACATTACTTTACTTTCCTCATTCAATACTATTCCATTCCAGATTCCTTTCCACTGTATTAGATTACATTGCATTCCATTCTACATTCCATTACATTGCATTCCACATTCCATTCCATTCCACTCCATTCCATTCCACAATCCATTCCAATCCATTAAACATTCCTTTCCTTTCCACATTCCATTTCATTCCATTCCATTACACATTCCATTACACATTTCATTCCATTTCACATTCCATTTTATTCAATTCTATTCCACATTCCATTCAATTCCATTCGATTCCACATTCCATTACATTCCATTTCACATTCCATTCCTTTCCATTCCACATTTCATTCCATTCCATTCCATTCCACATTCCATTCCACATTCCATTCCACTCCATATTCAATTCCACATACCATTCCATTGCAAATTTTATTCCATTCCATTCCACATTCCATTCCATTTCATTCCAGTCCATTGCACATCCCAATCCTCATTCCATTCCATTACACATTCCATTCCATTCCATTCCACATTCCATTCCATACCGTTCCACATTCCATTCCATTCCATTCCACATTCCATTCCATTCCATTCCGCATTCCATTCCATTCCTTTCCACATTCCATACCATTCCATTCCACATTCCATTCCATTCCATTCCATTCCTTTCCATGTTCCATTCCATTCCATTCCACATTCCATACCATTCCATTACACATTCTATTCCATTCCACATTACATTCCATTCCATTCCACATTCTATTCCATTCCATTCCTTTCCTCATTCCATTCCCTTCCATTCCACATTCTATTCCATTGAATTCCATTCTATTCCACATTATATTCCATTTCATTCCAGATTCCATTCCCTTCCATTCCACTTTCCATTCCATATTCTGTTCCATTCCATATCCCATTCCTTTCCAATCCATTCAATTCCAATCCATTCCATTCCATATTCCATTCCTTTCCATTCGATATTCAATTCCACATACCACTCCAGATTACATTCCATTCCACATTCTATTCCATATTCCATTCCAAATTCCATGCCACATTCCATTCCAATCCATTCTACGTTCCATTCCACATTCCATTCCACATTCGATTCCATCCCATTCCAGATTCCATTCCATTCCATTCCACTTTGCATTCCACATTTCATTCAATTCCATTCCGCATTCCATTCCACATTCCTTTACATTCCATTCCACGTTCCATTCCACGATCCATTCCATTCCATTCCACATTGCATTCGATTCCATTCCACATTCATTTTCATTCCATTGCACATTCTGTTCCACATTCCATTCCATTCCATTCCTCATTCCATTCCATTCCGTTCCATTCCACATTCCATTCTATTCCACAATCCTTTTATCATTACACTCCATTCCATTCCACTTTCCATTCAACATTCCCTTCGATTCCATTCCATTCCAGGTTCCATTCCACGTTCTAGGCCACTTTCCATTCCTCGTTGCCTTCCACACTCCATTCCATTCCATTTCAGATTCCATTCCACAATCCATTCCATTCCATTCCTCATTCCATTACATAATCCACTCCATTCCGTTCCACATTCCACTCCAAATTCCATTCAATTCAACTCCATTCCATCACACATTGCATTCCATTCCATTGCATTCCACATTCCATTCCATTCCACATTCTAATCCACATTCCATTCATTTCCATTCCACATTCCATTGCACATTCCATTTCATTCCATTTCACATTCTATTCCATTCCTTTCCACATTCCATTCCATTCCAATCCACGTTGCATTTCATTCCATTCCACGTTAAATTGCATTCCATTCCAGATTCCATTCCACGTTACATTGCATTCCATTCCAGGTTCCATTCCATTGCATGCCACCGTCCATTCCATTCTACATTCCATTCCATTACATTCCGCATTCCATTACATTCCATTCCACTTTCCATTGCATTCCATTCCACTTTCCATTTCATTCCATTCCACATTCCATTCCACATTCCATTTCACATTCCATTCCACTTTCCATTTCACATTCCATTTCATTCCACATTCCATTCCACATTCCATTCCACGTTCCATTCCACATTACCTTCCATTCCATTTATTGTTTCTGTCCACATTCCACTATCCTTTTCACATTCCATTCAACATTCCATTGCAAATTACATTCCATTCCATTCCACATTCCATTCCACATTCCATTCCATTCCATTCCATATTCCGTTGTACATTCCATTCCACATTCCATTCCACATTCCCTTCCGTTTCATTCCACTTTCCTTTCCAGATTCCATTCCACATTCCATTCCATTATATTCCACTTTCCATTCCACATTCCATTCCTTTGCATTCCACGTTCCATTCAACATTCCATTTCATTCAATTTCACGTTCCATACCATATTGCATTCCACATTACATTCCTCATTCCATTTCACGTTCCGTTCCAAGTTCCATTTCATATGCAATTCCACGATACATTTCAAGTTCCATTCCACATTGCATTCCATTCCACTCTACATTCCCTTCCACATTCCATTCCACATTCCATTCCACGTTCCATTCCACATTCCTTTTCCACGTTCCATTATATGTTCCATGCAACGTTCCATTCCATTCCTTTCCACATTCAATTCCACGTTCCATTCCATTCCATTCAACTTTCCATTCCATATTCCATTGAACATCACATTCCACTTTCCATTCCATGTTCCAGTCCACTTTCCATTGCACACTCAACTCAACATTCCATTACACATTCCATTCCACATTTCATTCTACATCCCATTCCATTCCATTCCACATTCCATTCCACATTCCATTACACATTCCATTCCAGATTCCATTCCATTCCAGTCCACATTCCATTCTACATTACTTTACACGTTCCCTTCCACATTCCATTCCACCTTCCATTCCGCCTTCCATTCCATTCAATTCCTCGTTTGAGTTCACATTCCGTTCCATTACATTACACTTTCCTTTCCACATTCCATTCCACATTCCTTAACAGATTCCATTCCACTCCATTCCACATACCATTCCACATTCCATTACACGTTCCATTCCACGTTCCTTTCCACGTTGCATTCCACCTTCCATTCCATTCCTTTCCTGGTTTCAGTCCATATTCCATTCCATTACACTCTACTTTCCATTCCACATTTCATTCCACGTTACTTTCTGTTCCATTCCACATTCCATTCCACATTTCATTCCATTCCATTCCACATTAAGTTGCACAATCCATTCGACGTTCCATTCCACATTCCATTCCATTCCATTCCACTTTCCTATTAAGATTCCATTCCACATTGCATTCCACTACATTCCACATTCCATTCCACATTCCATTCCATTCCATTCCACGTTCCATTCAATATTCCATTCCATTCAATTTCTCGTTCCATTCCATATTCCATTCCACTTTGCGTTCGACATTGCGTTTCACCTTCCATTCCACAATCCATTTCACATTCAATTCCACGATACGTTGCACGTTCCATTTCACATTCCATTCCATTCCATTCCACTCCACTTTCCCTTCCACATTCCACTCCACATTACTTTCCACGTTCCATTCTAGTTTCCATTCCACTTTCCATTCCATTCCACTCCACTTTCCCTTCCACATTCCATTCCTCATTTCTTTCCACGTTCCATTCTACTTTCCATTCCACATTCCATTCCATTCCTTTCCACGTTCAATTCCGCGTTCCATTCCATTCCATTCAGCTTTCCATTCCATATTTCATTGAACATCCCATTCGACGTTCCATTCCATGTTCCATTCCACGTTCTATTCCACATTCCATTCCACTTTCCCTTCCACATTCCATTCCACATTACACTCCACGTTATATTCCGTTCTATTCCACATTCCCTTCTTCATTCCATTGCACATTCCATTCCACTCCATTCCACTTTGCATTCCACATTCCGTTCCACATTCCATTCCGCATTCCATTCTCATTCCTTTGCATTTCATTCCACATTCCATTCCACATTCCATTGCATTCCAATTCACATTCCATTACATTCCATTGTATTCCACATTCCATTCCATATTCCGTTCCAAATTCCATTCCACAGTCCATTCCAAATTGCATTACACATTCAATTCCACATTCCATTCTCATTTCATTGCATTTCCTTCCACTTTCCCGTCCACTTTCCATTGCATTCCAATTCACATGCCATTCCACATTCCATTCCATTCCATTCCGTTCCATTCCATTCCACATTCCATTGAACATTCCATTAAAGATTCCATTCGGCAGTCCATTCCATTCCACATCCGATACCAGATTCCATTCCACATTCCATTCTACTCCTTTCCACATTCCTTACCACATTCCATTCCATTCCATTCCACGTTCATTTCCATTAATTTCCACATTCCATTCCACTTTCCATTCTATTCCATTCCACGTTACTTTCTGCTTTCCATTTGACGTTCCATTCCTTTCAATTCCTCGTTCCATTCTATGTTCCATTATTGGTTCCATTCCTCGTTCCATTCCACCTTTCGTTTCTTTCCATTCCACGTTGCATTCCATATTCCATTCCATTCCATTCCACATTCCATTCCATTGCATTTAAAATTCCATTCCATACCACATTCCAGTCAACGTTTCATTCCATATTCAATTCCATATTCCATTCCACGTTCCATTCCATTCCATTCCACGTTTCATTCCATTCCATTCCACGTTCCATTTTATTCCATTCCTCGTTCCATTCCACAATCCAATTCACATTCCATTCCACCTTCCATTCCATTCCGTTCCATTCCATTACATTCCACTTTCCATTCCATTCCATTCCACTTTCCATTTCATTCCATTCCACTTTCCATTCCATTCCATTCCACATTCAATTCCATACCGTTGCGCATTCCATTCCATACCACTCTGCATTCCATTTTATTCCATTCCATTCCACATTCGATTCCATTCCATTCCACATTCCATTGCATTCCGTTTCACATTGCATTCTATTCCATTCCATTCCTTTCCACTTTCCATACCATTCCATTCCATTCCACATTCCATTCCACATTCCATTACATTCCATTCCACATTCCATTCCATTCCATTCCACATTCCATTCCCTTCCATTCCACATTTGATTCCTTTCTATTCCACATTCCATTGCACGTTGCCTTCCACTTTCCATTGCATTCCATTCCATTCCATTCCATTCCACTCCATTCTTTATTCCTTTCCATTCCATTCTACATTATATTCAACATTCCTTTCCATTCTATTGCACATTGCATTCCATTCCATTCCATTCCACATTCGATTCCATTCCATTCCACGTTCCATTCCACCTTGCATTCCACATTCCATTCCACGTTCCATTCCACGTTCCTTTCCATTCCCTTCGACGTTCCTTTCCACTTTCCATTCCACAATCCATTCCATTCCATTCCATGTTCCATTACAGTTTTCTTTCCATAACATTCCACATTCCGTTCCATTCCATTCCATTCCATTCCACATTCCATTCCACTTTTCATTACCTTCAATTCCACATCCTTTCCATTGCATTCCACATTCCTTTGCATTCCATTCCACATTCAATTCCACATTCCATTACCTTCCATTCCACATTCATTTCCATTTCATTCCTCATTCCTTTCCACTTTCCATTTTATGTTGCATTTCACGTTCCATTCCACTCCATTCCATTCCATTCCCTTCCAGATACCATTGCTTTCCATTCCACATTCTATTCCGCATTCCATTCCACATTGCATTCCATTCCATTCCAAATTCCACTCCATTGCCTTCCACATTCCATTACTTTCCATTCCACATTACATTCGACATTCCGTTTGACCTTCCATTCCACATTCCATTCCATTCCAAAACAAATTCCATTCCTCTCAATTCCACATTCCATTCCACATTCCATTCCATTCCATGCCTTTCCATACCATTCCATTCCATTCCACATTCCATTCGTTTCCATTCTACATTCCATTCAATTCCATTCCACATTTCAATCCATTCCATTCCATGCCATTCCACTCTACTTTGCCTTTCACATTTCATTCCACATTACTTTCCACGTTCCATTCTACTTTCCATTCCACATTCCATTCCATTCCTTTCCACGTTCAATTCCGCATTCCATTCCATTCCATTCAACTTTCCATTCCATATTTCATTGAATATCCCATTCGACGTTCCATTCCATGTTCCATTCCATGTTGCATTCCACATTCCATTCCACTTTCCCTTCCACATTCCATTCCACATTACATTCCACGTTATATTCCGTTCCATTCCACATTCCATTCTTCATTCCATTGCACATTCCATTCCATTCCATTCCACTTTGCATTCCACATTCCGTTCCACATTCCATTCTGCATTCCATTCTCATTCCTTTGCATTTCATTCCACATTCCATTCCAGATTCCTTTCCACATTCCATTCCACAGTCCATTCCAAATTGCATTACACATTCAATTCCACATTCCATTCTCATTTCATTGCATTTCCTTCCACTTTCCAGTCCACTTTCCATTGCATTCCAATTCACATGCCATTCCACATTCCATTCCATTCCATTCCGTTCCATTCCACTCCACATTCCAATGAAAATTCCATTCAACATTCCATTCCGCAGTCCATTCCATTCCACATTCGATACCACATTCCATTCCACATTCCATTCCATTCCTTTCCACATTCCTTACCACATTCCATTCCATTCCATTCCACGTTCATTTCCATTACATTCCACATTCCATTCCTCTTTCCATTCTATTCCATTCCACGTTACATTCTGCTTTCCATTTGACGTTCCATTCCTTTCAATTCCTCATTCCATTCTATGTTCCATTAGTGGTTCCATTCCACATTCCATTCCACCTTTCGTTTCTTTCCATTCCACGTTGCATTCCCTATTCCATTCCATTCCATTCCACATTCCATTCCATTGCATTTAAAATTCCATTCCATTCCACATTCCAGTCAACGTTTCATTCCACATTCCATTCCATATTCCATTCCACATTCCATTCCATTCCATTCCACGTTTCATTGCATTCCATTCCACGTTCCATTTTATTCCATTCCTCATTCCATTCCACAATTCAATTCACATTCCATTCCACCTTCCATTCCATTCCATTCCATTACATTACATTCCACATGCCATTCCATTCCATTCCACTTTCCATTTCATTCAACTCCACTTTGCATTCCATTCCATTCCACATTCAATTCCATACAGTTGCGCATTCCATTCCATACCACTCTGCATTCCATTTTATTCCATTCCATTACACATTCGATTCCATTCCATTCCGCATTCCATTGCATTCCGTTCCATATTGCATTCTATTCCATTCCATCCCTTTCCACTTTCCATAGCATTCCATTCCACTTTCCATACCATTCCATTGCATTCCACATTCCATTCCACATTCCATTCCACATTCCATTCCATTCCATTCCATTCCATTACACATTCCATTACACATTCCATTCCCTTCCATTTCACATTCGATTCCTTTCCATTCCACATTCCATTCCACGTTCCATTCCACTTTCCATTGCATTCCATTCCATTCCATTCCATTCAACTACATTCTTTATTCCTTTCCATTCCATTCCACATTATATTCAACATTCCTTTCCATTCTGTTGCACATTGCATTCCATTCCATTCCATTCCACATTCGATTCCATTGCATTCCACGTTCCATTCCACCTTACATTCCACATTCCATTCCACTTTCCATTCCACGTTCCTTTCCATTCCCTTCCACGTTCCTTTCCACTTTCCATTCCACGTTCCATTCCATTCCATTCCATGTTCCATTACAGTTTTCTTTCCATAACATTCCACATTCCGTTCCATTCCATTCCATTCCATTTTTCATTACCTTCAATTCCACATCCTTTCCATTCCATTCCACATTCCTTTGCATTCCATTCCACATTCAATTCCACATTCCATTACCTTCCATTCCACATTCATTTCCATTTCATTCCTCATTCCGTTCCACCTTCCATTTTATGTTGCATTTCCTGTTCCATTCCACTCCATTCCATTCCATTCCCTTCCAGATACCATTGCTTTCCATTCCACATTCTATTCCGCATTCCATTCCACATTGCATTCCATTCCATTCCACATTCCACTCCATTGCCTTGCACATTCCATTCCTTTCCATTCCACTTTACATTCGACATTCCATTTGACCTTCCATTCCACATTCCATTCCATTCCAAACCAAATTCCATTCCACTCAATTCCACATTACATTCCACATTCCATTCCATTCCATGCCTTTCCATACCATTCCATTCCATTCCACATTCCATTCGTTTCCATTCTACATTCCATTCCATTCCATTCCACATTGCAATCCATTCCATTCCATGCCGTTCCAACTTACATTCCCTTCAATTCCATATTCTTTCCAGTCCATTACTCATTCCATTTCACATTCCATTCCATTCCAAATTCCATTCCACTTCCCATTCCATTCCATTCCACATACCATTCCATTCAATTCCACATTCCATTCCATTGCATTCCCTTCAATTCCACATTCCATTCCATTCCATTCCACATTCCATTCCATTCTAATCCACATTTAATTCCACATTGCATTCCATTACATTACACATTATATTCCACATTAAATTCCACATTCCAATCCGTTCCATTCCACATTCCTTTCTACATTAATTTCCACTTTCCTTTCCTCATTCCCTTCCACTTTCCATTCCATTCCTTTCCATGTTACATTCCACTTTCCTTTCCATTCAATTCCACTTTCCATTCCACATTCCATTCCACATTCCATTCCTTTCCATTCCACGTTCTATTCCACGTTCCATTCCAGTCCTTTCCTCATTGCATTCCACATTAGATTCCACATTCCATTCCATTGCATTCCAGATTTCATTCCACTTTCCATTACATTCCATTCCACGTTGCAATCCACATTCCATTGCACATTGCATTCCACGTTCCATTCCATTCCTTTCCGCTTTCCATTCCACATTGCATTCCATTCCATTCCACTTTCCTTTCAACATTCCATTCCACGATGCATTCCACGTTCCACTCCATTTCATTCCACGTTCGATTCCACATTGCATTCCATTCAATTTTCCATTTCACATTTCATTCCACATTCCATTCCACATTGCACTACGTTCCATTCCACGTGCCACACCACATTCCATTCAACTTTCCACTCCACATTCCATTCCATTCCACATTCCATTCCATTCCAGTCCAAATTCCATTCTGCATTCCATTCTACATTCCAATCCCATTCCATTGCATTCCTTTCCACAGTCCACTCCACATTCCAATCCATTAAATTCCACATTCCATTCCATTCCATTCCACATTCCATTCGAGATTCCATTTCACGTTCCATTCCATTCCATTCCACGTTCCATTCCGCATTCCCTTCCACATTCCATTCCACGCTGCATTCCACATTCCATTCCACGTTCCATTGAACGTTGCATTCCACGTTCCATTCCATGTTGCATACCATTCCATTCCACGTTCCATTGCACAATCCATTCCATTCCATTCCTCTTTCTATTCCACATTCCATTCCACATTGCATTCCATATTCCATTCCTTTCCATTCCACAACCCATTACATTCCGTTCCACATTCCATTACATTCCATTCGACATTCTATTCCACATTCCATTATATTATATACAACATTTCATTCCACATTGCGTAGCATTCCATTCCACAATCCATTCCACATTCCGTTCCACTTTCGATTCCTATCCATTCCACGTTGCATTTCACGTTCCATTCTGGATTCCATTCCACATTCCATTCCACATTCTATTCCGTTCCATTCCACGTTCCACTCTACTTTCCATTCCTTTCAATTCCACGTTCCATTCCACATTCCATTGCACATTCCATTCCACGTTCCAGTCTGCATCCCATTCTACGTTCCATTACATGTTCCATTACACATTCCAATCCTTTCCATTCCATGTTCCATTCCACAATCTATTCCATATTCCATTCCACAATCCATTCCGTTCCATTCCTTTCAATTCCATGTTCCATTCCACATTCCATTCCACATTCCATTCCACAATCCATTCCGTTCCATTCCTTTCAATTCCACATTCCATTCCACATTCCATTCCTATCCATTCCACATTCCATTCCATTCCATTCAATTGCATTCCACTCCAAATTCCATTCCATTCCATTCCATTCCGCATTCCATTCCTTTCCATTCCATTGCACATTCCATTCCATTCCATTAATTTCCACATTCAATTCCATTCCCTTCCAAATTCCATTCGATTCCTTTCCGCATTCCATTCCATTCCCTTCCACATTCCATTACATTCCATTAAATTCCACATTCCATTCCCTTCGTTTCCACATTCCATTCCATTCCATTCCTCATCACCTAGAATTTCATTCCATTCAATTCCGTTCCGCATTCCATTCCATTCCAATGCATTCCACATTCCATTCCATTCCATTCCATTCCAGATTACATTCAATGAAATTCCAAATTCCATTCCTTTCCATTCCACCTTCCATTCCATTCCGTTCCTTTCCATTCCACATTCCATACCATTCCATTCCATTCCAAATTCCATTCCTTTTCATTCTCCATTTCATTCCATTCCATTCCACATTTCTTTCCTTTCCATTCCACATTCCATTGCACATTGCATTCCATTCCACATTCCATTCCACTTCCCATTCCATTCCACTCCACATAACATTCCATTCAATTACACATTCCTTTCCATTCCTTTCCCTTCCATTGCACATTCCATTCCATTCCACATTGCATTCCATTCCATTAAATTCCATATTCCATTCCATTCCATACCATTCCTCACTTCATGCCAATCCATTCCTCATTCCATTCCATTCCATTCCATTCCATTCCATTCCATTCCACATTACATACAATTCCATTCTATTCCTCATTACATTCCGTTCCATTCCACCTTCCATACAATTCCATTCGACTCCACATTCCATTCCTTTCCATTCAACATTCCATTCCATTCCATTCCACATTCCAGTCCATTCCATTTCAAATTCCATTCCATTCCATTCCATATTCCATTCCATTCCATTCCACATTCCATTCAATTCCATTGAATTTCACATCCCATTCTATTCCATTCCACATTCCATTCAATTCCATTCCACATTCCATTCTATTCCATTCCACATTCCTTTCCACATTCATTTCCATTCCATTCCTCATTCCATTCCTCATTCCTTTCCATTCCATTCCACATTCCATTCCATATTCCATTCCTTTCCACATTCCATTCCTTTCCATTCTATTCCACATTCCATTGCATTCCACATTCCATTTCTGATTCCACTCCATTCCATTCCACTTTCCATTACACATTCCCTTCCATTCCATTCCATTCCATATTCCATTCCACGGCATGGTCCTCTTTCCATTCCACGTTCCATTCCACACTCAATTCCGTTCCATTCCACATTCCATTCCATTCCATTCCACAATCCATTACACACTCCACTCCATTCCATACCACATTCCATTCCAAATTCCATTCCATTCAATTCCATTCCGTGACACATTGCATTCCGTTCCATTCCATTCCACTTTCCATTCCATTCCACATTCCATTCCAAATTCCATTCCATACTATTCCACATTCCATTCCACTATGCATCCCATTCAATTCCATATTCCATTCCACAATCCTTTCCATTCTATTCCAAGTTCCTTCCCATTCCATTCCATTCCACATCCCATTCATCTCAATTGAATTCCACATTCTTTTCCATTCCATTCCACATTCCGTTCCACATTCCATTCCATTCCATTCCATTCCACATTCCACTCCTTTCGATTCCACATTCCTTTCATTTCCATTACACATTCCATTCCGTTCCATTACACATAACTTTACGTTCCATTACACATTCCATTAAATTCCACATTCCATTCCACATTCCATTCCACATTCCAACCCTTCCACTTAACATTCCTTTCCATACACTTCTATTCAATTCCCCTCCACATTCAGTTTCATATTTCATTCCACATTCCATTCCATTCCATTCCACATTCCACTCCACATTGCATTCCATTCCATTCCATTCCACATTCAATTCCATTCAATTCCACATTCCATTCCATTCCACTTTCCATTCCATTCCATTCCTTTCCACTTACCATTCCATTCCATTCAACTTTCCATCCCACATTCAATTCCACATTACATTTCACATTCCATTCCACATTAAATTTCACTTTCCATTCCACTCTATTCCATTCCATTACACATTCCTTTCAGTTCGAATCCACATTCCATTCCATTTCTCATTCTATTCCACATTCCATTCCATTCTATTTTCGTTTCCATTCTATTCCACATTCTATTCATTTCCATTTAGCATTCCATTCCACATTCCATTTCACATTCCATTGCGTTCATACCCCTTTCTTTCCTCATTCCATTCCATCCCATTCCACATTCTATTCCGTTCCTTTCCACATTCCATTCCACATTCCATTGCACCTTCCATTTCTCATTCAGTTAAACATTCCATTTCACTTTCCATTCCATTCCATTACATATTCCATTCCATTCCAATTCACATTCAATTCCTTGTCATTCCATTCCACGCTCCATTCTGTTCCACATTCCATTCCATTCCATTCCATATTCCGTTCCATTACATTCCACATTCCATTCCATTCCATTATATTCGACATTCCATTCAATCCTATTCGACACTGCATTCCATTACATTGCACATTCCATTCCACATTCCATTCCAATTTCCATTGTGTTCCATTCCATATTCCATTCCATTCCATTCCCCATTCCAATGCATTCCACATTCTATTTCAATCAATTTCACATTCCATTCCCTTTCATTACTTTCCACATTCCATTCCATTCCGCATTCCATTCCATTCTATTCCACTTTCCAGACCATTCGATTCTATTCCACATTCCTTTCCAGTCCGTTCCACATTCGATTCAATTTCATTCCACATTCCATTCCACGTACCATTCCAAATTCTATTCCACTTTCCATTCCACATTCCATTCCACATTCCATTACATTCCATCCCACATTACACTATACTTTCCATTCCATTCCATTCCACATTGCTTTCCACCTTCCTTTACATTCCATTCCAACTTCCATTCAGTGTTCCGTTACACGTTCCATTCCTCGTTCCTTTCCATGTTCCATTCCACATTCCATTCCATTCCATTCCATATTCCATACCATTCCATTCCATTCCAATCCACATTCCATGTCATAATCCATACCATTCCTTTCCATTCCATTCCAGAATCCATTCCATTCCATAGCACATTCCATTAAACATTCTATTCAACATTCAATTCCTTTCCATTCCACATTCCATTCCATTCCATTCCACCTTCCGCTCCACCTTCCACTCAAAATTCCATTCCACATTCCATTGAGTCCATTCCACATTCCATTCCACATACCATTCCAGTCCATTATACATTCCATTCCACATTCTATTCCATTCCATTCCACCTTCTATTCCACATTCCACATTCCATTCCATTACATTCCACATTCCATTAAACAATCCATTCCAAATTCCTTTCCATTCCATTCCTCATTCCATTACACGTTCCATTCCATTCCATTCGATGTTCCATTCCACGTTCCATTCCATTTTCCATTCCATTCCTTTATACATTACATTCCAGATTCCATTCCATTGCATTCCACTTTCCATTACACATACCATTGCACTTTCCATTTCATTCGTTTCCACATTCCATTACACGTTCCTTTCCATTTCATTCGACGTTCCACTCTACGTTCCATTCCACATTCCGTTCCACCTTCGATTCTAAATTCCATTTCACATTCCATTCCATTCCATTCCATTACACATTCCATTCCATTCCATTCCACTTTCCATTCTACATTCCATTCCACATTCCATTCCACATTCCATTCCACTTTCCATTCTACAATCCATTCTATTCCATTCCACATTCCATTCTACGTTCCATTCATTTCCTTTCCACTTTCCATTCCATTATACTCCTCTTTCGATTCCACTTCATTCCATTTCAATCTATTTCACATTCCATTCCACATTGGATTCCATTCCACATTCCAATCCATTTCATTCCATGACACAATCCATTCCACTTTACATTCAATTTCACAATCCATTAAATTCCATTCCTTTCCATTCCACATTCCATTCTTTCCATTCCATCCCACATTCCAATCCTTTCCATTCCACATTCCATTCCATTCCATTCCATAGTCTAGTCCATTCCATTCCATTCCATATTTCATTTCATTCCATTACATTCCATTCCATATTGGATTCCATTCCTTTTCATTCATTTCCACAAGTCATTCCACATTCCTTTCCATTCCATTCCATATTCCATTCCCTTCAATTAAACATAACATACCATTCCATTACATTCCATTCCACATCGCATTCCATTCCATTCCGTTCCACATTCCATTCTATTCTATTCCGTTCCACTTTCCATTCCTTTCCATTCCACATTCCGTTCCACATATCCTTCCAGTTTCTATTCCATTCCATTCCATTCCACTCTCCATTCCATTCCATTTCACATGCCATTCCACATTCCATTCCACATTCCATTCCATTCCATTCCACATTCCATTTCATTTTATTCCGTTCCACATTCCATTCCATTTCCTTCCGTTCCACATTCCATTCCTTTCCATTCCACATTGCATTCCACATATCGTTCCACTTTACCTTCCATTCCATTCCACATTCCATTCTATTCCATTCCATTCCACATTCCGTTGCATTCCATTTCACACTCCATTCAATTCCATTCCACATTCCATTGCTTTCCATTCAAAATTCCATTCCACATTCCATTCAATTCCATTCCACATTCCTTTCAATTTCATTCCAATTCCACTCCATTACATTCCAAGTTCCATTCCACGTTCCATTCCATGTTACATTCCTCATTCCATTCCCCTTTCCATTCCATTCCATTCCACAGTACATTCCACATTCCATTCCACATTCCATTCCACATTCAACTCCATTCCATTACATATTCCATTCAATTCCATTCCACATTACATTCCACATTCCACTCCATTCCGTTCCACATTCCATTCCATGTTCCATTCCATGTTACATTCCTTTCCATTCCACATTCCTTTCCATTCCATTCCACTTTCCTTTCCACTTTCCATTCTACGTTCAATTCCACATTCCTTTCCACATTCCATTCCAGGTTCCATTCCAATTCATTCCACGTTCCATTCCACATTCCATTCCACATTCCATTTGACATTCCATTCCATTCCATTCCATATTCCATTTCACCTTCCGTTCAATTCTTTTCCACTTTCCATTCCACATTCCATTCCTTTGCATTCCACGTTCCATTCCACATTCAATTCCACCTTCCATTCCACATTCCATTCTGTTACATTCCACATTCCATTCCACACTCCATTCCACATTCCATTGCATTCCATTCCACATTCCATTCCTTTGCTTTCCACATTCATTTCTACATTCCCTTCCACATTCCATTACATTCTATTCCTTTGAATTCCACATTCCATTCCATTCCACTCCACATTCAATTCCACATTTCATTTCACGTTCCCTTCCACTTTCCATTCCACGTTCCATTCCACGTTCTATGCCAGATTCCATTCCATTTCACTCCACTTTCCATTCCACGGTCCCTAACACTTTAAATTGCACTTTCCTGCCATGTTCCATTTCACATTCAATTCCATGTCCCATTCCACTTCCGATATCGTTCCATTCCACATTCTATTGCACTTTCAATTCCAGGTTCCTTTCCACCTTCCATTCTATTCCATTCCACATTCCATTCCACATTCCATTCCACTCCATTCCACATTCCATTCCACATTCCATTCCACATTCCATTCCATTCCTTTCCACAGTTCATTCCACGTTCCATTCCGCGTTCCTTTCAACTTTCTATTGCACGTTCCATCACTTTACATTCAGCATTCCAATCCATTTCATTGTACCTTCCATTCCATGGCATTCCACCTTCAATTCCATTCCAATAAACAATCCACTCCACCATCCATTCCACGTTCCATTATGCAATACATTTCATTCCATTTCACGTTCCATTGCAGATTCCATTACACATTCCATTCCAAGTCCCATTCCATTCCATTTCACATTCCGTTCCATACCATTCCACATTCAATTCCACATTCCTTTCCATTCCACATTCCATTCCACATACCATTCCACATTCCATTCCATTCCTTTCTATTTCATTCCACATTCCATTTCACATTGCATTCGACTCCAGTTCATATTCCATTCCACATTTCATTCCATTCCATGACACAATGCATTCCTCATTCCATTCCACGTTCCATTTTTACGATCCTTTCAACTTTTTATTTCGCATTCCATCCCATTACATTCCACGTTCTATTCAATTTCATTCTTCATTCCATTTCATTGCATTCCACCTTCAATTCCATTCGATTCCACGTTCAACTCCACTTTCCATTCCACGTCCCATTCCATTCCATTCCACGTTCCATTACACATTCCCTTCCATACTAATGTACGTTCCTTTCCAGATTCCATTCCACATTCCATTCCACATACCTTTCCATTCTATTCCACAACCCATTCCATTCCATTCCACAATCCATTCCATATTCCATTGCATTCCATACCACATTCCATTCCTTATTCCATTCTGTTCTCTCTCAGATTCCATTCCATTCGACGTCCTATTTAATTACATTCTATTCCATTGCACTGCATTCCACATTCCATTCCATTCCACTTTCCATTCCATTCAATCCCACGTTCCTTTACTTTCCATTCCATTACACATTCCACGTTCTACTCCACGTTCCTTTCCACGTTGAATTCCACATTCTACTACCTTCTATTCCACATTCCATTCCACTCCAATCCACATTCCATTCCTCATTTCATTCCTTTCAATTCCACATTCCTTTCCATTCCATTCCACATTCCATTCCATATTCCATTCCATTCCATTTCACATTCCATTCCACATTCAATCAGATTCCATTAAACTTTCCATTCCTCATTCCATTCCATTCCATTCCACGTTCCATACCATTCCATTCCACATTCCATTCCATTCCATTCCATACCACGTTCAATTCCGTTCCACATTGCATTCCATTCCATTCAATTCCACGTTAAATTCATTTCCATATCACTTTTGATTCCATTCCATTACACGTACCATTTCATTCTACATTCCATTCCACATTGCATTCCATTCCATTCCACATTCCATTCCACATTCCATTCTATTCCATTACACATTCCATTCAACATTGCATTCTATTCCATTCCACATTCCATTCCACATTCCATTCCATTCGATTACACATTCGTTTACATTCCATTCCTCATTCCATTCAATTCCATTTCACATTCATTTCATTCCACTTTCCACTTAATTCCATTCCATAGCATTACATTAATTTCCTCATTCAATTCTATTCCATTCTAGATTGCATTCCATTCCATTCCATTCCATTCCATTCGATTTTACATTCCATTCCATTCTGTTCCACTTTCCGATACATTCCATTCCATTCCATTACACATTCCATTCCAATCCATTCCACATTCCATTCCATTCCACATTCCATTCTATTCCATTCCATTACAAATTTCATTCCACATTCCATTCCATTTCCCATTCCATTTTGTTGCATGCCATTCCACTTTCCATTCAATTCCATTATATTCCACATTCCATTTCATTCCATTGCTCATTCCATTCCATTACATTCCAAAGTCCATTCCATTCCATTGCAGATTCCATTCCATTCCATTCCACATTCCATTCCACATTCCATTACTTTCCTTTCCACATTCCATACCACATTCCTTTCCACTCAATATTCCATTCCACATACCATTACACATTCCATTCCACACCTTTCTATTAAGTTCCGCATTCCATTCCACTTCATTTCAAATTCCATTCCACATTCAATTCCATTTCATTCCACATTTCATTCCTCATTCCATTGTGCATTCCTGTCGACGTTCCTTTCTACTTTCTATTGCATGTTCATTCCCATTACATTCCACTTTCCATTCCATTCGAAATTACATTCCATTCAATTCCACCTTCAATGCCATTCCATTCCACATTTCGTTCCATTCAATTCCATTCCACATTCCATTCCACATTGCATTCCATTCCATTCCACTTTCATTTCCATTCCATTCCACATTGCATTCCATTCCGTTCCACTTTCCTTTCCATTCCATTCCACATTTCATTCCATTCTATTCCATATTCCATTCCATTCCATTCCGCATTCCATTCTATTCCATTCCACATTAAGTCCCATTCCATTCCGCATTCCATTCCTTTCCATTCCACATTCCACGTTCCATTCCACGTTCCACTCCATGTTCCATTACATGTTCCATTCCATTCTATTCTGAGTTCCATTCCACATTCCATTCCACATTCCATCCATTCCATTCCACATTTCATTGCATTACTTTACACATTCCATTCCTTTCCATTCCATTCCATTCCACATTCCATTCCATTCCTATGCTTTCCATTCCATTTTGCGTTCCATTCCAATCCACATTCCATTCCATTCCACATTCCATTCCATTACATTCAATGCCCGATTCCGTTCCTTTCCATTCCATCCCACATTCCATTCCACATTCAATTTCATTCAACATTGCATTCCATTCCATTCCAACTTCCATTCGATTCCATTCCATTCCTTTCCACATTGCGTTGCACATTGCATTCCATTCCATATTCCATTCGATTCCATTCCACATTCCATTCCTTTCCATTCCATTCCATTGAACATCCCATTCCACATTCCATTAAATTACATTCCACATTCCATTCCATTACATTCCACATTCCATTCCATTCCATTACACATTTCATTCAATTCCATACCACATTACAGTCCATTCCATTCCACATTCCATTGCATTACTTTCCACATTCCATTCCATTCAATTCCACATTCCATTTCATTCCATTCCATTCCATTCCTTTCCACATTCCGTTCCACTACATTCCATTCCACATTCCATTCCATTCCTTTCCATATTCCATTCCATTCCTTTCCAAATTGCATTACACATTCCATTCCATTCCGAATTCCATTCCATTCCACTCCATTCCATTCCACATTAAATTCAATTCCATTCCAGCTTCTTTTCCATTCCAAGCCACATTACTTTCCATTACATTTCATTCCATTCCACATTCCATTCCATTCCATATTCCATTCCATTTCTTTCCATTCCACATTCCGTTCAATTCCATTCCACATTCCATTCCATTCCATTCCATTCCATTCCATTCCACTTTCCATTCCATTTCACTTTGCATTCCATTCCATTCCACATTTCATCCATTTCATTCCAATTTCCATTCAATTGCATTCCGCATTCCACTCCATTGCTTTACACATTGCATTCCATTCCACATTCCATTCCTTTCTATTCCATTACACATTGCATTCCACATTGCATTAAATTCCACATTCAATTCCATTCCATTCCAAATTTTATTCCATTCCATTCCATATTCCGTTCCATTCCATTCCACATTCCATTCCATTCCATTCAACATTCCATTCGATTCCATTCCACATTCCATTCCATTCCATTCCATTCCATTCCAGTTTCCATTCCATTCCATTGCATTCCCCATTCCATTCCATTCCATTCCTTTCCATTTCACATTCCATTCCACATTGCATTCCATTCCACTTTCCATTCAATTCCGTTGCATTCCGCATTCCATTCCATTTCATTCCATTCCACTCCAAATTCCATTCCGCATTCCATTGCTTTCTATTCTGCATTCCATTCCATTCCATACCACATTCCATTCTACTCCATTCCACATTCCTTTGCATTAATTACCACACTCCATTCCATTCCGTGCCACATTCCACTCCATTCCATTAGAAATTCCATTCCTTTCCCTGCAACATTGCATTCCTTTCCATTCCATATTCCACACCATTGCATTCCGCATTCAATTCCATTCCACATTCCATTCCATTCCATTCAATATTTCTATCCATTCCATTCCACATTCCATTCCATTAAATTCCACATTTCATTCCATTCCACATTCTGTTCCATTCCATCCATTCCAAATTCCATTCCACATTCCATTCCATTCCATTCCACATTCCATTCCATTTCACATTCCACTCCATTACATTCCACATTCCATTCTATTCCATTCCATTCCGTTAAATATTCCATTCTTCTTTCCCTTCAATTTCACATTCCATTCCATTACACTGCATATTCCATTCCATCCCATTCCATTCCATGCCACATTCTTTCCATTCCATTCCACATTCCACTCCATTCCTTTCCACATTCCATTCCTTTCCGTTACATTCCTTTCCACATTGCATTCCATTCCATTCCATTCCACATTCCATTCAATTCAGTTCCTCATTCCATTCCATTCCATTTCACATTCCATTCCATTCAATTCCATTCCTCATTTCAGTCCATTTTCCATTCCATTCCACTCCACATAACATTCCATTCCATTCCACTTTCCATTCAATTCCATTCCACATTCCGTTCCACATAACTTTCCACTCCGGTCCATTCAATTCCACATTCCATTCCATTCCACATTCCATTCCATGCCATTTCACATTCCATTCCATTCCGTTCCACATTCCATTCCATCCCATTCCGCATTCCACATTTCATTCCGCTTTCCTTTCCACGTTCCATTCCTCGCTCCATTCCATGTTTCATTCCATTCCATTCTGCGTTCCATTCCACATTTCGTTTCTCATTCCATTCATTCCATTGCACATTTCATTGCATTATATTCCACTTTCCGTTCCTTTCCATTACATTCCATTCAACTTTCCTTTGCATTCCTTTCCAATTTCCTTTGCATTGCATTCCACTTTCCTTTGCATTCCATTCCATTCCATTCTGCATTCCATTCAATTGCATTCCACATTCCATTCCATGCCATTTCGCATTCCATTCCATTCCGTTCCACATTCCATTCCATCCCATTCCACATTCCACATTTCATTCCGCGTTCCTTTCCACGTTCCATTCCTCGTTCCATTCCATGTTTCATTCCATTCCATTCTGCGTTCCATTCCACATTTCGTTCCTCATTCCATTCATTCCATTGCACATTTCATTGCATTATATTCCACTTTCCGTTCCTTTCCATTACATTCCATTCAACTTTCCTTTGCATTCCTTTCCAATTTCCTTTGCATTCCATTCCACTTTCCTTTGCATTCCATTCCATTCCGTTCTGCATTCCGTTCAATTCCATTCCACATTCCATTCCATTCTATTCCACATTCCATTCTATTCCATTCCATTCAACACTCGATTCCATTCCACATTCCATTCCATTCCATTCCATTCCCAATTCCATTCCATTCCTTTCCATTCCATTCCACATTCCATTCCACGTTGCACTCCTTTCCACATTCCATTCCATTCCATTCCACATTCCCTTCCATTGCGTTCCATTCCATTCCTCATTGCTTTACAATTTCCTTTCCATTCCCTTTTCCATTTAATTCCCTTCCATTTCATTCCATTCCATTTCTCATTCCTTTCCACATTCAATTCCATTCCTTTCCCCAATCCATACCATTCCATTCCACATTCCATACCATTCCATTCCACATTCCGTTCCATTGCATTCCACATTATATTCCATTCCATTCCACATTTCCTTCCATTCCACATTCCATTCCTTTCCGTTGCATTCCCCATTCCATTCCATTCGATTTTACATTGCTTTCCACATGCCATTCCATTACACATTACATTCCATTCCATTGCATTCCACTTTCCATTGTATTGCATTCCATTGTTTCCATTCCATTCCATTCCATTCCATTCCACATTACAATCCATTCCATTCTATGCCACATTCGATACCATTCCATTACACATTCCATTCCATTCCATTCCATTACACATTCCATTCCATTCCATTCCTCATTACATTCCGTTACATTTCTCATTTCATTTCACTACTTTCCACATTCGTTTCCATACCGTTCCACATTCCATTCCATTCCAATTCAATCCATTCCTTTCCACATTCCATTCCATTCCATTCCACATTCCAAACACATTCCCTTCCCTTCCACATTCCACCCCATTCCATTTCCTTCCATTCCACATTCCATTCCATTCCATTCCACATTCCATTCCATTCCATTTCACATTCCATTCCATTTCATGTTCCATTCCATTCCACATTGCAATCCATTCCATTCCACATTCCATTCCATTCCATTCCATTCCATTCCACATTCCATTTCATTTCATATTGCATTCCATTCCACTCCACATTTCACTCAATACCATTCCACATTCCATTCAATTCCATTACGCATTCCATTCCATTGCATTCCACATTCCAATCAATTCCACATTCCATTCCTTTCCATTCAATCACACATTACATTCCACATTCCATTCTATTCCACATTCCATTCCATTCCATTCCAAATTCTATTGTATTCCATTCCATATTCCATTCCATTCCATTGCACATTCCTTTCCATTCCATTCCACTTTCCATTCCATTCCATTCAACTTTCCATTCTACTCCGTACCTCATCCCATCCTATTCCACCTTCCATTCCATTCCATTCCATTACACATTACATTCCACTTTCCATTCCCTTTCATATTTCATTAAATTCCATTCCATTCCATTCCATATTCCTTTCAATTCCATTCAATTCCACATTCCATTCCTTTCCACATTCCATTCCATTCCATTCTACATTCCATTCCATTCCATTGCACATTATATTCCACTCCATTCCACTTTCCATTCAATTCCAGTGCATTCCATTACACCTTCAATTCCATTCGATTCCATTCCACATTCTAGTCCATTCTGTTCCACATTCCATTCAAATCAATTCCATTCCACATTGAATTCCATTCCATTCCACTTTCCATTCCATTCCATTCGTTTCCAGATTCCATTCCATGCCATTCCGCATTCCATTCCATTCCATTCCATTCCATTCCACATTCAATTCCATTCCAATCCACTTTCCATTCCATTCCACTCCACATTCCACAGTCCATTCCAAGTTCCATTCCACTTTCCATTCCATGTTCCATTCCACCTTCCATTCCATTCCATTCCACATTCCATTCCACTTTCCATTTCTTTCCATTGCACATTCCTTTCCATTCCATTCCACATTCCATTCTGCATTCAATTCCATTCCATTCCGCATTCCATTGGACATTCCTTCCAAATTCCATTCCACATTCCATGCCATTCCATTCCACATTCCGTTCCATTTCTTTCCATTCCCCATTCTATTCCATTCCACTTTCCACTGCATTCCATTCCACATTACATTCAGTTCCATTCCATTCCATTCCACATTTCTTTCCACGTTCCATTCCATTCCTTTCCACGTTCCATTCCGTGTTTCATTCCTCAATCCATGCTACACTTCATTCCACATTCCATTCCATTCTATTGCACATTCAATTCCGTTCCATTCCAAATTCCATGCTACATTTCATTCCATATTCCATTCCACATTCCATTCCCCATTCCATTCCACATTCCATTCCATATTCCATTCAATATTCCATTCCATTCCACTTTCCATTCCACAATCCATTTTATTCCATTCCACCATCCATTTCATTCCATTCCACATTCCATTCCAAATTCCATTTCACTTTCCATTCCATTCCATTCCATTCCACATTCCATTCCATTCCATTCCACATTCCATTCCACATTCCACTCCATTCCGTTCAATAACCCATTCCATTCCACTTTCCATTCCATTCCATTCCACATTCTATTCAACATCCCATTGCATTCCATTCCACTTTCCGTTCCATTCCATTTCACATTCCAGTACCATTCCATTCCAAATTCCATGCCATTCCATTTCACTTTCCATTCCATTCCATTTCATATGCCATTCCATTCCATTCCATTCCACTCCACATTCCTTTCCACAATCCATACCATATTCCATTCCACATTCCATTCCACTTTCCATTCCTCTTTCCATTCTGTTCCATTCCAGATTCCAATCCACTTTGCATTCCACATTCCCTTCCACATTCCATTGAACATTCCATTTCACCTTCCATTCCATTCCATTCCACATTCCGTTCTCAATCCATTGCATTCCTTTCCAAATTCCTTTCCACATTCCGTTCCATTCCATTCCACATTTCATAGCACATTCCATTCCACATTCTATTCCATTTTCTATTCAACGTTCCATTCCACCTTCTCTTCCATTCCATTCCATTTCACGTTCCAATTCATTCCATTCCACATTCCATTCCACATTCCATTTCACATTCCGTTCCACATTGTATTTCACTTTCTGTTCCATTCCATTCCATTCCACATTCCATTCCAGTCCATTCGATTCCATTCCAACTTTCATTCCATTGCATTCCGCATTCCATTCAATTCCAATCCATTCCTTTCTGCGTTCCACTCCATTTCATTCCATTTCACTCCATTTCACTTTCCATTGCATTACTTTCCACATTCCTTTCCATTCCATTTCACGTTCCATGCCACTTTGCATTCCACGTTGCATTCCATGTTCCATTCCATCCCACTCCACGTTCCATTCACGTTCCATTCCATTCAATTCCACTTTACATTCCATAGCATTCCACATTCCATTCCACGTTCCATTCCATTCAGTTCCCCTTTCCATTCCAAATTCAATTCCACGTTCCATTCCTTTCCATTCCTTATTCCTTTCCATTCCATTTCACATTCCATTCCATTCCATTCGACATTCCATTCCACGTTCCATTCCACGTTGTGTTTCTTGTTCCATTCCACATCCTATTCCACGTTCCATGCCTTTCCATTCCACAATCCATTCCATTCCATTCCAGATTCCATTCCTTTCCTTTCCACATTCCATTCCACATTCCATTCCTCATTCCATTCCATTCCATTCCATGTTCCATTCAACCTTCCAATCCATTCAATTTCACGTTCCGTTCCATATTCCATTCAACTTTCCATACCACCTTTCCTTCCTTTTCCATTCCAAGATACATTCTCCGTTCAATTACAGGAAACATTGCACGTTCCATTGCACATTCCATTCCATTCCATTCCATTCCATGCCACATTGCCTTCCACATTCCATTCCACATTCCTTTCCATATTCTATTGCACTTTCCATTCCATTTCATTCCACGTTCCATTCAACGTTACATTCCTTTCCATTCCATTCCACATTCCATTCCATATTCAATTCCATTCTATTCCACATTCCGTTGGACATTACATTCCATTCCATTCCACACTCCTCTCCATTGCATTCCACTTTCCATTCTAATCCATTCCCTGTTCCATTCCACTCCTTTCTCCATTCCATTGCATTCCTTTCCACAATCAATTACACGTTCCATTCGACGTTCCATTCCACATTCCATTCCTATACATTCCACATTCCATTGCACATTCCATTCCACATTTCATTCCAGATTCCTTTCCGTTCCATTCCACTTTCCATTCCACATTCCATTCCACATTCCATTCCATTCCATTTCACATTCCATTCTCACTCGATTGCATTCCATTCCACATTCCATTCCATTCCATTCCACATTTCATTCCACATTCCATTCCATTCCATTCCATTCAACATTCCATTCCAGATTCCATTACACGTTCCATTCGATTTTCCATTCCACGTTTCATTCCACGTTCCATTTCATTCCATTCCTTTACATTTTCCGTTCCTTTCCATTCCACGTACCATTTCATTCTGTTTCTCATTCCACTCCACATTCCATATCACATTCTGTTCCACATTCTATTTCACTTTCCATTCTACTCCATTACACATTCCAGTCCATTCAATGCCACTTTCCATTCCAAATTCCATTCCACATTCCATTCCATTCTATTTCACCTTCCATTCCATGCCGTTCCACATTCCATTCCGCATTCCATTCCATTCCATTTCACTTTCCATTCCATTCCATTCAACTTTCCATTCCACATTCCTCTCCATTCCATTCCACATAACATTCCAAATTCCACTGCATTTCATTCCACATTCCATTCCATTCACTTCCACATTCCATTCCATTCCATTACACAATCCATCCCTGATTCCGTTCCACATTCCATTGCACATTACATTCAATTCCATTCCACATTCAAATCCAATCCATTCCACATTGCATTCCATTCAATTCCACATTCAACTCCATTACATTCCATTCCACATTACATTCCATTCAATTCCACATTCCAATCCATTCCACATTCCATTCTATTCCATTCCATTCCATTCCACGTACCATTCCATTCCATTCCACATTGCAATCTCATTCCATTGCATTCCATTCCACATTCCTTTCCACATTCCATTCCATTGAATTCGAGGATTCATACCACATTTCATTTCATTTCATCCTACATTCCATTCCACGTTCCATTCCACTTTCCATTCCATGATCCATTACACGTTCCATTGCAAGTTCCATTCCATTCCGTTCCACGTTCCATTCCATTCCTTTCCACTTTCCATTTCATTCAGTTCCACATTCCATTCCACTTTCAATTTCACATATTTTTCCACATACTATTTCACTTTCCATTCCATTACACATTCCATTCAATTCTATTCCACATTCCATTCCATTCCATTCCATTCCATTCCACATTCCATTCCATTCCATTCCACTTTCCATTCCATTCCTTTTTATGATGCATTCCACATTCCTTTGCACATTGCATTCCCCATTCCATTCCGTTACATAACACGTTCCCTTCCACATTCCATTCCACATTCCTTTCCGATCTTTTCCACATGCCACTCCACATTCCAGTCCACGTTACTCGGCATTCCATTCCACATTCCATTTCACATTCCATTCCCTTATATTCCACGATCCATTCCACATTCCACTGCACATTGCATTCCACACTCCATTCCGTTCCATAAAGCATTCCATTCCACATTCCTTTCCACATTCCATTCCGTTCTTTTCCACATTCCTCTCCACATTCCAGCCCACATTCCATTCCATACCATTCCACAGTCCATTCCAGATTCCATTCCATTCCATTCCACATTCCATTCCACATTACATACCAGATTCCATTCCACATTCCATTCCACATTCCCTTCCACATTCCGTTCAATTCCATTCCACATTCCATTCAAAACTCCATTCCATTCAATTTCACATTCTATTCCACTTTTCATTCCACATTCCATTCCATTCCATTGCACATTTCATTAGACATTCCATTCCATTCAATTCCATATTCCATTCTACATTCCATTCCATTTCATTCCACATTGCAATCCACATTCCATTCCACATTCCCCTCCTCATTCCATTCCATTCCACATTCCATTCCACTTTCCTTTCCATTCTATTCCACATTCATTTCCACTTTCCATTCGATTTCATTCCACATTCTTTTCCACATTCCAATCCATTCCATATCCACTTTCCATTCCACTTTCCATTCCACATTCCTTTCCACGTTCCATTCCATTGCATTCCACATTCCATTCCACATTCCTTTCCAAAGTCCATTCCATTCCACATTCCATTCCACATTCCATTCCACATTGCATTCCATTCCATTCCACGTTCCATTCTACTTTCCATTCCATTCCATTCCACGTTCCTTTCCACATTCCATTGCACATTCAATTCCACGTTCCATTCCACAATCCATACCACGTTTCATTCAATTGCATTCCACGTTCCATTCCATTGCATTCAACTTTCCATTCCACGTTCCATTGCACCTTCCATTCCTTTCCATTCCATGTTCCATTTCACTTTGCATTCCATTCCACGTACCATTTCACATTCCATTCCACATTACACTCCATTCCATTCCAAGTGCCACTCCACATTCCATTCCACATTCCATTCAATATTCCATTCTATTCCATTCCACATTCTATTCCATTCCATTCCACATTCCTTTCCATTCCATTCCAGATTCCATTCCGCATTGCATTCCATTCCATTTCACATTCAATTCAACCTTCAATTCCACGTTCCATTCCATTCCATTCAAAGATCTATTCCTCCTTCCATTCCACTTTCCATGCCATGTTCCATTCCACTCCATTCCACGTTCCATTCCACGTTCCACTCCACATTTCATTCCACATTCCATTAAAAACTCCATTCCAAATTCCATTCAATTTCATTCTAAGTTTCATTCCACATTCCATTCCACATTCCATTCCACGTTCCATTCCATTCCATTCCACGTTCCAGTCCACATTCCATTCCATTCCATTCCACACCACATTCTATTCCACATTCCATTCCAATCCATTCCACATTCCATTCAACATTCCATTCCTTTGCATTCCACATTCCATTCCATTCCATCCCACATAATATTCCATGTTACATTCCAAATTGCATTCCACATTCCATTCCATTCCAAGTTCCATTGCACTTCCCAATCCATTCCATTCCATTCAGCTTTCTATTCTACATTCCATTCCATATTCCATTCCAAATTCCATTCCGTTCCATTCCACATTCCATTATATTACATTGCACATTCCATTCCACATTCCATTACATTCCATTCCAGATTCCATTCCACATTTCTTTACATTCCATTCCACATTACATTACATTCCATTCCACATTCCTAACATTCCATTCCACATTACTCTACATTCCATTCCACATTCCATTCTACATTGGCTTGGATTCCATTCCACATTCTCTTCCACATTCCATTCCACATTCCATTTCAATCCATTCCACATTCCTTTTCACTTGCCATTCCACAGTCCATTCCACGTTCCATTAAACGTTCCATTCCATTCCATTACACGTTCCACTCCAGTTTACATTCCTTTCCATTCCATGTTCCATTCCACTTTCCATTGCACATTCCATTCCAGTTTCCATTCAACTTTCCATTCCACGTTCCATTCCATGTCCCATTCGAAATTCCTTTCCATTCCGTTCCACGTTACATTCAACATTCCATTCCATCCCATTCCACATTCCGTTCCATTCCATACCTCGTTCCACTCCACATTCCATTACAAATTCCATTCCACAATGCATAGCGTTCCATTCTATTCCATTCCTCGTTCCATTTCACATTCCATTCCACATTCCATTCCATTCCATTCTATGTTCCATTACATATTCCTTTCCACATTCCACTCCATTCCATTCCATTCCACATTCCATTCCACATTCCATTCTACTTTCCATTCCATTCCATTCCACATTCCATTCCACATTCCTTTACACATTCCATTCAATTCCATTCCACGTTGCATTTTACATTCCATGCCACATTCCAGTTTATTCCTTTCCAGTTTCCATTCCACTATACATTCCATTCGATTCCACGCTCAATTCCATGTTACATTCCACTTTCCATTCCACTTTCCATTCCATTCCATTAAACGTTCTTTTCGACATTCCATTGCACATTCCATTCCACGTTCCATTTCATTGCTTTCCACGTTCCATTCCACATTCCGTTGTAGTTTACATTCCAAGTTCAATTCCACATTAATTTCCACGTTCCATTCCAATTTCCATTCCATTCCATTCCAAGTTCAATTCCACATTCAATTCCATTCCATTCCACGTTTCATCCCACATTGCATTCCACATTCCATTCCACGTTCCATTCCACATTCCATTGCACATTCCGTTCAGCGTTCCATTCCACGTTCCATTCTACGTTCCATTCCATGTTCAATTCCATTCCATTACACGTTGCTTCCACTTTGTATTCCATTCCATTCCAAGATCCATTCTACATTTCATTCCACATTCCATTCCGAATTCCATTCCAGATTCCATTCCACATTCTCTTCCACTTTCCATTCCATATTGCAATCCTCATTCCCTTTCACATTCCATTCCGTTCCATTCCAGTTTCCATTCCACATTCCATTCCATTCCATTCCTCATCCCATACCACATTGCATTCCATATTCCAGTCCATTCCATTCCACATTCCATACCACATTCCATTCCATTCCATTCCGCGTTCCATTCCATTTCACATTCCATTACACATTCAATTACACGTCACATTTCAATCCATTCCATGCTCCATTCTATGTTACATTAGAAGTTCCATTCCACGTTCCATTCCAAGTTCCATTCCATTGCATTCCACAATACTTTCCATATTCCATTTGATTCCTTTCCATGGAGTGGAAAGTGGAATATAATGAGAAATGGAATAGATTGGAATGTGGAATGGAATGGAATGGAATATGGAATGAAATCCAATGTGGAATGGATTCCATTACATTTCATATTCCTTTCCACATTCCATTCCATGGAATGGAATGGAATATGGAATGGAATATGGAATGGAATAGAATGGAATGGAATGTGGAATGGAATGTGAAATGCAATGGAATGGAACGTGGAATGGAAAGTAGAATGGAATGGAAAGGAATGTGGAAAGGAAGGTGGAATGGAATGGAATCGAATGTGGAATGCAAAGTGGAATGGAATGGAATGGAATGGAATGGAATGGAATGGAATGGAATGAAATGCAATGTGGAATGGAATGGAATGGAATGTGGAATGGAATGGAATGGAACTTGGAATGGAATATAATGGAATGGAATGAGGAATGGGATGGAATGGAAACTGGAATGGAAGGTGGAATGTAATAGAATGGAGTGTGGAATTGAATGGAATGGAATGTGGAATGAAATGGAATGGCACATGGAATGTGGAATGCAATTGAAAGAATGTGGAATGGAAAGTGGAATGGAAAGGAATGTAAAATGGAATGGAATATGGAACGGAAAGGAATGGAATGTGGAATGGAATGGAATGGAATGTGGAATGGAATATGGAACGGAATGGAATGTAGAGTAGAATGGAATGGGGTGAGGAATGGAATGGATTGGAATGTGGAATGGAATATGGAATGGAATTGAATGGAATGTGGAATGGTATGTGTAATGGAATGGAATGTAATGTAGAATGGAACATGGAATGTAATGTGGAATGAAATGTGGAATGGAACGTGGTATGTTATGGAATGTGGAATGGAATGGAATGCAATGAAATGGAATGTGGAATGGAATGGAAAGGAATGTGGAGTGGAATGGAATGGAATGTGGAATGGAATGGAATGGAATGTGGAATTGAATGTTGAATTGAACACGGAATTGAATGGAAAGGAAAGTGGAATGGAATGTACTGGAATGTGGAATGGAATGGAATGGAATGTGGAATAGAATGGTATGTAATTTGGAATGGAATGGAATGCGGTGTGGAATTGAATGGAATGGAATTTGGAAAGGAATGCAACGGAAATAGGAATTGAATGGAATGGAATGGAATTGAATGTAGAATAGAATGTAACGGAATATGGAAAGGAATGGAATGGTATGTGGAATGGAATGGAAGGGAATGAAATGTAGAATGGAATGGAATGGTATGTGCAATGGAATGGAATGGAATATGGAATGGAATGGAATGCAATGTGGAATGGAATGTAAATGGAATGGAATGTGAAATGGAATGTGCAATGAAATGGTATTGAATGTGGATTGGAATGGAAGGGAATAGAATTGTGAATGTATTACAATTGATTGTGGAAAGGAATGGAATGGAATGTGGAATGAAATGGAATGGAATGGAATGTGGAATGGAATTTGAAATGGAATAAGAAAAGCATTGTGGAACTGAATGGAATGGAATGTGGAATTGAATGAGGAATTGAAAGGTATGCGATGTGGAATGGAATGTCAAATGGAATCAAATGTAATTTGGAATAGAATGAGGCATGGAATGGAATGTGGAATGGAATGGATGGGAATGTTTAATTGATTGTTGAATGCAGTGGAATGGATTGTGGAAATGAATGGAATGGAATGGAATTGAATGTGGAATAAAATAGAATATGGATTGGAATAAGGAATGGAATCAAATGGAATGTGGATTGGAATGTGAATGGAATGGAAAGGAAGGTGGAATGGAGTAAAGGAATGGAGTGTGGAAGGGAGGAATGGAATGGAATGTGGAATGGAATGGAATGGAATGTGGAATGGAATGTCGAATAGAATGTGGAATGGAATGGAATGGAATGTTTAATTGAATCGAAAGGAATGTGGAATGGAATTTGGAGTGGAATGGAAGGTGGAATGGAATGGAATGGAATGTGGAATGGAATGTGGAACAGAAAGTGGAATGGAATGTGCAGTGTTACGTGGAATGGAATGGAATGTGGAATGGAATGGAATGGAATGTGGAATGGAATGGAATGCAATGTGGAATGGAATGGAACGGAATGTGGAATGGAATGGAACTGAATGTGGAATGGAATGGAAAGTGGAACGAAATGGAAAGGAATGTGTAATGGTATGGAATGGAAAGTCGAATGGAATGCAATAGAACGAAGAATTGAATGGAACGTTTAATGTAATGGAACGGAATGTGGAATGGAATGGAATGTGTAATGGAATGCAAAGGAATATGGAAAACAATGGAATGCAGACTGGAATGGAATGAAAAGGAAGGTGGAATGGAATGGAAGGGAATGTGGGACGGAATGGAAGAGAATGTGGAATGTAATGGGATGTGTAATGGAAGGTGGAATGGAACGGAATGGAATGTGGAATGGAAAGTGGAATGTAATGGAATGGAATGTGGAATGGAATGTGCGAAGTAGTGGAAAGGAATGGAATGTGGAAAGGAACGTGGAATGGATTTGGAATTTGATGTGGAATGGAAAGGAATGGAATGTGGTACGGAATGGAAAGGAATATGGAATGGAATATGAAATGGAATGTGGAATGTAATGTGGAATGGAATGGAATGTGGAATGGAATGGAAAGGAATGTGGAATGGAATGGAATGGTACGTGGAGTGGAAAGTGGAATGGAGAGTGGAATGGAATATGGAATGGAAAGTGAAATATATTGTGGAATGGAATGGAATGGAATTCGAAATGGAATGGAATGGAATATGGATTGGAATGGAATGGAATGGAATGTGGAATGGAATATTGAATGGAACGTAATGGAACGTGGAATGGATAGTAGAATGAAATGGAATGGAATGTGGAATGGAAAGTGGAATGTAATGGAATGGAATGTTAACTGTAAAGGAATGCAATGTGGAACGGAATGGAATGGAATGGAATGTGGAATGGAATGTGAAATGGAATAAGGAATAGAATGTGGAATTGAATGGAGTATGATGTGGAATGGAATGTGGAATGGAATGGAATGGAATGTGGAATGGAAGGTGGAATGGAATGGAATGGAATGTGGTGAGGAATGGAATGGAATATGGAATGTGGAATGGAATGGAAAGAATGTGGAATGGAAAGGAATGTGGAATGGAATGCGGAAAGTAATGGAATGGAAAGTAGTATGGAATGTGGAATAGAATGGATTGGAATGTGGAATGGAATTGAACGGAATGTGGAGTGTAATGTGGAATGGAATGGAACCTGGAGTGGAATGGAAAAGGATGTGGAATGGAATGTATTGCAATGTGGAATGGAACGTGGAATGGAATGTGGAATAGAATTGAATGGAATGTGGAATGGTATGTGGAATGGAATGGAACGGAAGGTAGAATGGAATGTGGAATGGAATGTGGAATGGAAAGTGGTATGTAATGGAATGTGGAACGGAAAGGAATACAATGTGGAATGGAATGGATGGTGCAATGGAAATGAATGGGATTTGGAATATAATGGGTTGCAATGTTTAATGGAATGTAGAATGGAATGGATTGGAAACTGGAATGGAAAGTAATTTAGAATGGAATGGAATGGAATGGAATTTGGAATGGAATGGAAGGGAATGGAATGTGGAATGGAATGAGGAATGGAATGGAATGGAAAGTGCAATGGAATGGAATGGAATATGGAAAGGAATGGAATGGAATGTTAACTGGAAGGGAATAGAATGGGAACGGGATGGAACGGAATGTGGAAAGGAATGCAATGTGGAATGGAATGTGGAATGAAATTGAATGGAATGTGGAATGCAATGTAGTGGAATGTATAATGGAATGGAATGGAATGAGGAAAGGAAAGAGTAATGGAATGTGGAATGGAATGTGGAATGGAAAGGAATGCGACATACAAAGGAATGTGGAATGGAATGGAATGGAATGCAGAATGGAAAGGAATGCGATGTGGAATGGAATGTGGAATGGAACGGAATGGAATGTGGAATGGAATGGAACGGAATGTGGAATGGAATGGAACGGAATGTGGAATGGAATGGAATGCAATGTGGAGTGGAATGTATAATGGAAAGGAATGGAATGTGAAATGGAATGTGGAATGGAATGGAATGCAATATGGAATGGGCTAGAATGGAATGTGGAATGGAATGTGTAATGGAATGGAATGGAATATGGTGTGGTGTGTGGAATGGAATGCAATGGAATGTGGAATGAAATATGGAATGGAATGGAATGCAATGTGGAATGGAATGGAATGTAGTATGTAATGGAATGGAAGGGAATGTGGAATGCAAAGGAATGTGGAATGGAATATGGAATGGAATGGAATGCAATGTGGAATGGAATGGAATGGAATGTGGAATGGAAAGGTATGCGATGTGGAATGGAATGTGGAATGGAATGGAATGGAAGGTGGAATGGAATGGAATGCAATGAGAAATGGAATGTAGAATGGAATGGAATGGAATGCAAAGTTGAATGTGAAATGGAATGGAACACAATATGGAATGGGCTAGAATGGAATGTGGAATGGAATGTGTATGGGAATGGAAAGGAATATGGTATGGAATGTGGAATGGAAAGTGGAATGGAATGCCGAATAGAATGTGGAATGGAACGTGGTATGTAATGGAATGTGGAATAGAATGTGGAGTGGAAATTGGGATGGAATGGAATGGAATACAATTTGGAAAGTAATGGAATATTAAATAGAATGGAATGGAATCTGGAATGGAATGGAATGTGGTATGGAATGTGGAATGCAATGGAATATAATGTGGAATGGAATGTGGAATGGAATGGAATGGAATGTGGAATGGAGAACGGAATGGAATGGAGTGGAAAGGAATGAAATGTGGAACAGAATAGAGTGGAATAGAATGAAATCGAATGTGGAATGGAATGTGGAATGGAATGTAGTGGAATGTCATGCAGTGTAGAATGGAATGGAATGTGGAATGGAATGAAATGTGGAATGTGACGTGGAATGCAACGGAATGGGATGTGGAATGGAATGTTGAATGGGAATGTGGAATGGAATGTGGAATGGAATGGAATGTAATGTGGAATGGAATAGAAAGAAATGTGGAATGTAATGTGGAATGGAATGTGGAATGGAATGTGGAATGGAAACTTGTATTGAATGGAAAGGAATGTGGAATGGAACCTGCAAAAGAATGGAATGGAATGTGGAATGGAATGGAATGGAATGTGGAATGGAATGGAAAGGAATGTGAAATGGAATGGAATGGAATGGAAGGTGGAATGGAAAGGAATGGAATGACAAAAGGAATGGAATGGTATGTAGAATAGAATAAAATGGAATGGAATAAAATGTGTAAATGAATTGAATAGAATGTGGAATTGAATTGAATGGACACTGGAATGGTATGGAATGGAAGGTGGAATGGAATGTTGAATGGAAAGAGGAATGGAATGGAATGGATTGTGGAATGGAATGTGGAATGGAATGGACTGTGGAATGGAATGTGGAATGGAATGGAGTGGAATGGAATGGAATGTTGAATGGATTGTGGAATGGAATGTGGAATGGAATGCAATGGAATGTGGAATGCAATGGAATGGAATGGAATGTGGTATGGAATGTGGAATGGAAAGCAATGGAATGTGGAAAGGAAAGTGGAACGGAATGGAATGGAATGTGGAATCCAATGGAATGGAATGTGGAATGGAATGGAAGAGAAAGTAGAATGGAATAAAATGTAATGTAGAATGGAATGGAATGGAATGGAATGTGGAATGGAATTGAAAGGAAAGTGGAATGGAATGTGGAATGCAATGGAATGGAATGTGGAGTGGAATATGAAATGGAATGAAATGAAATGTGGAATGGAACCTAGAATGGAAAGTGGAATGGAACGTTGAATGGAACGTGGAAAGGAAAGTGGAATGGAATGGGAAGAGAATTTGGTAAGAAATGCAATGGAATATAATGGAATGTGAAATGTAGTGGAATGGCATGTGGAATGGAATGGAATGGAATGTAAAATGGAATGGAATGGAATATGGAAAGGAATGGAACGGAATATGGAATACAGGGAATGGAATGGAATGTTTAAAGAAATGGAATGGAATGGGCAATTTAATGTGGAATGGAATGGAATGGAATGTGGAATGCAACTTGGAAAGGAAAGTGGACTGGAACGTGGAATGGAAAGGAATGTGGAATGGAAATTGGAATGAAAAGTGGAATGGAATTGAATGTGGAATGGATTGTGGAATGGAATGGAATGGAAAGAATGTGGAATGGATTGGAATGCAATGTGGAATGGAATGGAAAGGAATGCCGAAAGGAATGGAATGGAAAGGGGAATGGAATGGAATGGAATGGAATGTGGAATGGAAAGGAATTGAATGTGGAATGGAATGGAACGGACATTGGAATGGAATGTGGAAAGGAGTGGAATGGAAAGTGAAATGGAATGTGGAAAGGAGTGGAAGGAATGCCAAATGAAATGGAATGGAATGAGGAATGGAATGTTGTTTAATGTGCAATGGAATGGAATAGAATGTGGAATGCAATGTGGGGTGGAATGGAATGGAATGTGGAATGGAATGTGGAATGGAATGGAATGGAAAGTGGAATGGAATGTGGAATACAATGGAATGGAATGTGGAATGGAATGTGGAATGGAATGGAATGGAAAGTGGAATGGAATGTGGAATACAATGGAATGGAATGTGGAATGGAATGTGGAATGGAAAAGAATGGAATGTGTAATTGAATGTTGAATGCAATAGAATGTGGAATGGAATGGAATGGAAAGGAATGGAAAGTGGAATGGAATGGAATGGAATGTGTAATGGAATGACGAATGGAATGTAATAGAATGCAATGGAATCTGTAATGTAATAAAATGGAATGTGGAATTGAATGGAATTGAATGTGGAATGCATTGTGGAAAGGAATGTGGAACGGAATGGAATGGAATGTGGAATGGAACGTGGAATGTAATGGAATTGAACATGGAATGGAACGTTGAATGGAACGTGGAGTGGAACGTGGAATGGAACGTGGAATGGAATGGAATGGAACACGGTATGGAATGAAAGGTAGAATGGAGTGGAATGAAACGTCTAATGGAATGTGGAACGGAATGTGAAATGGAAGGGAATGGAAAATGGAATGGAATGGAAGGTAATGTGGAATGGAATGGAATGGAATGTGGAATGGAATGGAATGGAATGGAATAGAATTAAATTTAATGTCGAACGGAATGTGGAATGGAATGTGAAACGGAAAGGAATGTGGAACGGAATTGAATGGAATGTGGAATGGAAAATAATGGAATGTGGAATGGATTGGAATGTGGAATGGAATGCAATGGAATGGAATGTCGAATCGAATGGAATATAATGAAATGCGGAATGGAATGAAATGGAAAGGAATTTGAAATGAAATGGAATGAAATTTGTAATGGAATGTGGAATGGAACTTAGAATAGAAAGTGGAATGGAAAGTGGAATGAATCGTGGAAGAGAACGTGGAATTGAATGTGGAATGGAATGAAGAATGGAATGGAATGTGGATTGCAGGGGAATGGAATGTGCAATGGAAGGGAATGGAATGGGATGAAATGTGGAATGGAATGGAATGGAATCTGGAATGGAATACGGAAAGGAATGGAAAAGAATGTGTAATGGAATAGAATGGAATATGGAATGGTATGTGAAATGGAATGGAATGGAACGTGGAATGGAACGTGGAATGGAATGGAATGGAATGGAATAGAAAGTGGAATGGAATAGAATGGTATGTGGAATGGAACTTAGAATGGAATAGAGTGGAACGTGGAATGGAATGGAACGGAATGTGAAATTTAACATGGAATGGAATTGAATGGAATGTGCAATGGAATGGAATGGAATGTGAAGTGGAATTGAATGGAATTTGGAATGGAATGGAATTGAAAGTGGAATGCAATGGAAAGTACTGTGGAATGGAATGGAATGGAATGGAATCTGGAAAGGAATGGAATGGAAAGTGGAATGGAATGTGGAATAGAACGTGGAAAAGAACATGGTATGGAAAGGGGAATGGAATGGAATGGAACGTGGAATGGAATGTGGTGTGGACGGAATGGAATGTGGAATGGAATGATTAATGGAATGGAATGTGGACTGGAATGATTAATGGAATGGAACAGAATGTTTAATTGAATGGAATGTGGAATGGAATGCAATGGAATGTTAAATGGAATGTGGAATGGAATTTGCTATGGAATATGGAATGCAATGGAATGGAAAGTGTAATGCAATGTGGAATGGAATTTGGAATGTAACATGGAATGGAAAATGGAATGCAATGTGGAACAGAATGGAATGGAACGTGGAATGGAATGTGTAATGGAAATTGAATGGAATGTGTAATGGAATGGAATAGAATGTGGAATGGAACGAGGATTGGAACATGGAGTGGAACATGGAGTGGAATGTGGAATGGAAGGGAATGGAATGTAGAATCCAATGGAATGGAACGGAATGTGCAATGGAAAGTGAAAGGAAATGGAATGCAATGTGGAATCAAATGGAATTGATTGTGGAATGGAAAGTGGAATGGATGGAATGGAATGTGGAATGGAACATGCAATGGAATGTGGAATGGGACGTGGAATGGAATGCAATGCGCAATGGAATGTGGAATGGAATGGGTAATGGAATGGAATCGAATGTAGAATGGAATGTGGAATTGAATTCAATGGAATGTGGAATGGAATGAGGAATGGAAAGTGAAATGGAATTGAATGTAGAATGGAATGTAATGTGGAATGGAAAGGAATGCAATGTGGAAAGGAAAAGAATTTAATTTGGAATTGAACAGAATGGAATGGAATGTGGAAAGGAATGGAATGTGGAATGAAATGGAATGGAATGTGGAAATGAATGGAATGGAATGTGGAATGAAATGTGGAATGGAAGGTAATGGAATTTGGAATGGAAAGGAATAGAATATGAAATGGAATGTGGAATGAATGTAAAGGAATTTGGAATGGAAGGCGATGGAATGTGCAATGGAATGTGGAATGGAATGTGGAATGGAATGTGCAATGGAAATTGGAATGGAATGAAATTGAGTGTGGAATCCAATGTGGAATGGAATGGAATGGAATGTGGAATGGAAAAGAATGGAATGTGTAATGGATTGGAATGTGGAATGGGATGCAATGGAATGGAATGTTGAATGGAATGAAATGGAAAGTGGAATGGAATGGAATGGAATGGAATTTGAACTGGAATGGAATGAAATTTGAATGGAACGTGGAATGAAATTTGAATGGAACGTGGAATGGAATGTAGAATAGAACGTGGAATGGAAAGTGGAATGGATCGTGGAAAAGAACTTGGAATTGAATGTGGAATGGAATGAGGAATGGAATGGAATGGAAAGTGGAATGGAAGGGAATGGAATGTGGAATGGAAGGGAATGGAATGGGATGCAATATGGAATGGAATGGAATGGAATCTGGAATGGAATATGGAAAGGAATGGAAATGAATGTGTAATGTAATGGAATGGAATACGGAAAGGGATGTGGAATAGAATGGAATGGAACGCGGAATGGAATGTGGAATGGAATGGAATGGATTGGAAAGTGGAGGGGAATAGAATGGAATGTGGAATGGAATTTGGAATGGAATAGAATGGAACGTGGAATGGAATTTAAAGGAATGTGAAATGGAACGTGGAATGGAATGCAATGGAAATAGAAAGGAATGGAATGGAATAAGAAATGGAATTGAATGGAATGTGGAATTTAAAGGAATTGAAAGTGGAATGCAATGGAATGGAATGTGGAATGGAATGGAATGGAATGGAATTTGGAATGGAATGGAATGGAAAGTGGAATGGAATGTGGAATGGAACGTGGAATGGGACATGGTATGGAACGTGGAATGGAATGGAATTGAACGTGAGATGGAATGTGGTATGGACGGAATGGAATGTTTAAGGGAATGACTAATGGAATGCAATGGAACGTGGAATGGAATGGAATGTTTAATGGAATGAATGGAATGTGGAATGGAATGGAATGGAATGTTGAATGGAATGTGGAATGGAATGTGTAATGGAATGTGGAATGGAATGGAATGTGTAATACAATGTGGAATGCAATATGGAAAGTAACATGGAATGGAAAATGAAATGGACCGTAGAATGGAATGGAATGGACCGTGGAATGGAAATGGAATGGAATGTGTAATGGAATTGAATGGAATGTGGAATGGAATGGAATGGAATGTAGAATGGAATGGAATAGAATGTGGAATGGGATGCGGATTGAAACATGGAGTGGAAAATGGAATGGAATGTCGGATGGAATGGAATAGAATGTAGAGTCAAATGGAATGGAACGGAATGTGCAATGGAAAGCGAAAGGAAATGGAACCAAATGTGGAATCAAATGGAATTGATTGTGGAATGGAACGTGGAATGGAATGGAATAGAATGTTTAATGAAACATGGAATGGATTGTGGAATGGAACGAGGAATGGCATGGAATGGAATGTGGAATGGAATGTGGAATAGAATGGGTAATAGAATGGAATGGAATGTAGAATGGAACGAGGAATGGAATTGAAAGGAATGTTGAATGGAATGTGGAATGGATTGAGGAAAGGAAATTGAAATGGAATTGAATGTAGAATTGAATGAAATGTGGAATGGAAAGGAATGGAATGTGGAAAGGAATGGAATGGAATTTGGAATTGAATGGAATGGAATGGAATGTGGAATGTAATGGACTGTGGAATGGAATGCAATGGAATGTGGAACTTAATGGAATGGAATGTGGAATGAAATGTGAAATGGAAGGGAATGGAATTTGGAATGGAAAGTAATAGAATGTGGAATGGAATGTGGAATGAATGGAAAAAAATGTGGAATGTAAGACAATGGAAAGTGCAATGTAATGGAATGGAATGTGGAATGGAATGTGGAATGGAATGAGGAATGGAAAGTGGAATGGAACGTTGAATGTAATGTAGAAATTATCTTGGAATGGAATGTGGAATGGAAAGTGGAAGGGAAGGTGGAATGTAATGGAATAGAGATTGGAATGGAATGTGGAATGGAACAGAATGGAATGTGGAATGGATAGTAATAGAATGTGGAATGGAATGTGGAATGAATGGAAAAAAATGTGGAATGTAAGACAATGGAAAGTGCAATGTAATGGAATGGAATGTGGAATGGAATGTGGAATGGAATGAGGAATGGAAAGTGGAATGGAACGTTGAATGTAATGTAGAAATTATCTTGGAATGGAATGTGGAATGGAAAGTGGAAGGGAAGGTGGAATGTAATGGAATAGAGATTGGAATGGAATGTGGAATGGAACAGAATGGAATGTGGAAAGGAATGTAATCGAATGTGGAATGGAATGTGGAATGGAATGGATTGGAATGTGGAATGGAATGTGAAATAGAATGGAATGGATTGTGGAAGGGAATGTGGAATGGAATGTGGAATGCTATGTGGAATGGAATGGAATGCAATGTGGAATGCAATGTGGAATGTAATGGAATGGAATGTGGAAGGGAAGGTGTAATGCAATCTGGAATGGAATGTGGAATGGAATGGGATGGAATGTGGAATGGAATGTGGAATGTAATGCAATGGAATGTGGAAGGGAATTTGTAATGGAATGCGGAATGGAATGTGGAATGGAAAGAAATGGAATGTGGAAAGGAATGTGGATTGGAATGGAATGGAATGGAACGTGTAATGGAATGTGAAATGGAATAAAATGGAATGTGGAATGGAATGTGGAAAGGAATGCAATGGAATGACGAAGGGAATGTGGAATGTAATGTGGAATGTAATGTGGAATCGAATAGAATGGGATGAGGAATGGAATGTGGAATGGAATGGAATGCAATGTAATGGAATGTCTAATGGAATGTGGTATGGAATGGAATGGAATGTGGAATGCAATGTGGAAAAGAATGTGGAATTCAATAGAACGGAATTTTGAATGGAATGTAGATTGGAATGGAATGGAATGTGGAATGCAATGTGGAATGCTTTGTGGAATAGAATGTGGAATGGAATGGAATGTGGAGTAGAATATGGAATGGAATGGAATGTGGACTGGAATATGGAATAGAATATGGAATGGAATATGGAAAGGAATGTGGAATGTAATATGGAATAGATTGGAATGGAAAATGGAATCGATGGGAATGGAATGAGAAATGGAGTGGAATGGAATGGAATGGAAGGTGGAATGGAATGTGAAATGAAATGTGGAATGGAAAGTGGAATGGAATGGAATGGAACGTGGTGTGGAATGCAATGGAACTTGGAATGGAAAGAGGAATTGAATGGAATGGAACGACGAATGGAACTTGGATTGGAATGCGGCATGGAACGTGGAATGGAACTTGGAATGGAATGGAATGGAATGTTGAATCGAATCGAACGGAACGTGGAATGTAATGTGGAATGGAAGGAAATGGAACGTGGAATGTAACGTGGAATGGAACCTCTAATAGAATGTGGAATGGAAAGTGGAATGGAAAGGAATGGACCGTCTAACGGAAAGTAGAATGGAAGGTGGAGTGGAATGCATGAAACGTGGAATAGAATATGGAATGGAATATGGAATGGAATGTAATGGAACGTGGAATGTATTGGAATGTGGTATGGATTGTGGAATGGAATGGAATGGAATGTGGAATGGAATGTGGTATGGGATGTGGAATGGAATGTGATATGCGATGTGGAATGGAATGTGGAATGGAATGCAATGGAACGTGGAATGGAAAGTGAAAAGGAATGTGGAATGGAATGCAATGGAATGTGGAACGGCATGTGGAATGGAATGTGGAATGGAATGTGGAATGGAAAGCAATGAAATTTTGAATGGATTGTGGAATGGAATCGAATGGAATGTGGAAGGGAATATGGAAGGGCAAGTGGAATGGAATGTGCAATGGAATGGAATGTTATATGGAATGGAATCTGGAGTTGAATATGAAACGGAACGATGAATGGAAACTGGAATATTAGGTGGAAAGGAGCTTGGAATGGTATGGAATGGAATGTGGTATGGAATGTGGAATGGAATGGCCTGGAATGTGCAATGGAATGTGGAATGGAATGGAATGTGGAAGGGAAAGTGGAATGGAAAGTGGAATGGAATGCGGAATGTGGAATGGAATGGAAAGGAGCGGAAAGAAATGTGAAATGGAATTTGGTATGGAATGTGAAATGGAATGTAGAACGAAATGTGGAATGCAGTGAAATGGAAAGTGGAATGGAACAGAATGGAACGTGCAATGGAATGGAATGGAACTTGGAATGGAACGTGGAATGGAACGTGGAATGGAATGGAATATAATATGGAATCGAATGGAATGGAAAGTGGAATAGAGTGGAATGGATTGTGGAATGCCAAGTAGAGTGGAACACACCATGGAATGTGGAATGGAATCTGGAATGGAATGGAATGGAACGTGGAATGGAAAGTGCAATGGAATGTGGAATGGAATGGAATGGAATGTGGAATGGAATGTGGAATGAAAAGGAATGAAATGTGGAATGGAATGTGGAATGCTATGTGGAATAGAATGGAATGGATTGTGGAATGGACTTTGGAATGGAATGTGGAAAGGAATGTGGAATGGAATGGAATGGAAGGGAATGTGGAATAGAAGGAGGAATGGAATGTGGAATGGTATGAGCAAGGAACCGAATGGAATGTGGAAAGGAATTTCGAATGGAATGTGGAAAGGAAAGTGGAGTGGAATGGAATGAAATGTGGAAAGGAAGGTGGAATGGAAGGCAATAAAATGTGGAATGGAATGTGTAGTGGAATGGAATGGAATGTGGATTGGAATGTGGGATGGAATGGAATGGATTGGGGAATGGAATAGGGAATGGAATGGAATGGAATGTGGAATGGAATTTGGTATGCAATGAAATGGAATGTGGAATAGAATGTGGAATGGAATGTGGAGTGGAATAGAGTGGAATGGAATGTGGAATGGAAAGGAGTGGAATGTAATGGAAGGTTGAATGGAATGTGAAATGGAACGTGGAATGGAACCTGGAATGGAATGGAATGCAACGTGTAATGGATTGGAATGGAATGTGAAATGGTAGGTGGAACAGAATGGAGCACAATGTGGAATGGAACTTGGGATGGATCGTGGGATGGATCGTGGAATGGAATGGAATGGAAAGTGGAGTGGAACGTGGAACGGATCTTGGAATTGAACGTAGAATGGAATGTGGAATGGAATGGAATTTAATGTGGAATGGAACGTGGAATGGAAAGTGGACTGGAACGTGGAGTGGAAAGGAATAGATTGTTGATTGGAATGGAATGGAATATGGAATGGAATATGGAATGGAATGGAATGGAATGTGGAATGCAATGTGGAATGGAACATATAAAGGAATGTGGAAACGAACGTGGAATAGGATGGAATGGAAAGTGGAATGGAATGTGGAAATGAATGTGGAATATAATGGGTTTAATGTCGAAAGGAATGGAATGGAATGTGGTACGGAATGTGCAATGGAATGGAATGGAATGCGGAAGAGAATGTGGAATCGAAAGTGGAAGGGATTGTGGAATGGACTGTGGAAGGCAATGTGGAATGGAATGTGGAATGGAATTTGGAATGAAATGTAGAATTGAAAGGAATAGAATGCGGAAAGGAATGGAATGGAATTTGGAATGGAATAGAAGGGAATCTGGAATGGAAAGCGGAATTGATTGGAATGAAAGGTGGAATAGAATGTGGAATACAATGGAATGGAATCCAGAATGGAATGGAGTTGAATTGTATGGAATGTGAATGGAATGGAATGGAACATGGAATGGAAGGTGGAAAGGAACGTGGAATGGAAAGTGTAATGGAAGGGAGTGAAATGTGGAATGGAAGGGAATGGAATGCGGAATGGAATGTGGAATGGAAAGTGTAATGGAAGGGAATGGATTGTGGAATGGAAGGTAATGGATTGTGGAATGGAATGTGGAATCAAATGTGGAATGTAATGGAATGGAACGGAATGGAATGTGGAATGGAAAGGAATGCAATGTGGAATGGAATGGAATGTTATGGAATGTGGAATGGAATAGAATGGAATGGAATGCGGAATGTTATATAACGAAATGTGGAATGGAATGGAATGGAATCGAATGGAGTGTGGAATTGAATGGATTGGGAAATGAAATGGAATGGAATAGAATGTGGAATGGAAGGGAATGAAATGAATGGAAGGTGGAATTGAACGTGAAATGGAATGTGGAATGGAAAGTGAAATGGAATGAAATGGAATGTTGCACGGAATGGAATTCAACATGGAATGGCATGGAATGGAATGTGGAATGGAACGGGGAATGGAACATGGAATGTAACGTGGAATGCAATGGAAGGGAACATGGAATGAAATGGAAAGGAATGTGGAATGGAATGAAATGGAATGTGGAATGGAATGCAATGGAATATGGAATGGAACATGGAATGGAATGGATTGGAATGGAACGTGTAATGGAAAGTGGAATGGATCGTGGAATGGAATGTGAAATGGAATGTGGAATGGAAAGTGGAATGGAATGTGGAATGGAATGTGGAATGTCATGGAATAGAATGCGGAATAGACTGTGCAATGGAATGGAATGGAATCCGGAATAGAATGGTAAGGAATGGTATGGAAGGTGCAATGGAATGAAATGGAAAGTGGAATGGAACATGGAATTGATCATGGAATGGAATGGAATGGAATGTAGAAGGGAACGAGGAATGGAATTGAATTGAATGCAGAATGGAATGTGGAATGGATTGAGGAACGGAAACTGAAATGGAATTGAATGTAGAATTGAATGAAATGTGGAATGGAAAGGAATGGAATGTGGAAAGGAATAGAATGGAATTTGGAATGGAATGGAATGGAATGGAATGTGTAATGGAATGGAATGTGTAATGGAATGCAATGGAATGTGGAACTGAATGGAATGTAATGTAGAATGAAATGTGCAATGGAGGGGAATGGAATTTGGAATGGAATGTAATTTAATGCGGAATGGAATGTGAAATGAATGGAAACGAATTTGGAATGGAAGACAATGGAATGTGCAACGTAATGGAATGGAATGTGGAATGGAATGTGGAATGGAATGAGGAATGGAAAGTAGAATGGAACGTTGAATGTAACGTGGAAATTACCTTGGAACGGAATGTGGAATGGAACGTGGAAGGGAACGTGGAATGGAATGGAATAGAAAGTGGAATGGAATGTGGATTGGAACGGAATGGAATGTGGAAATGAATGTAATCAATTGTGGAATGGAATGTGGAATGGAATGGATTGGAACGTGGAACGGAATATGGAATGGAATGGAATGGAATGCCGAATGGATTGGAATTGAATGGAATGTGGATTGGTATGCAATGGAATGAGGAATGGAATGGAATGGAATGGAATGGACTTTGAAATGGAATGGAATGGAAAGTGGAATGGAATGGAGTGGAATCAGATGGAAAGTGGAATGGATTGGAAAGGAATGCAATGTGGAATGGAATGGAATGGAAAGTGAAATGGAATGGTATGGGGAATTGAACGGAATGGGATGGAATTGAATGGAACGTGGAATGGAACACGGAATGGAATGGAATGGAACGTGGAATAGAACGTGGAATGGAATGGAATGGAATGTGGAATAGAACGTGTAATGGAATGGAATGGAACGTGGAATGGGACGTCAAATGGAATATAGAATAGAAGGTGGAATGGAAAGTGGAACGGAATGTGGAATGTGGAATGGAATGGAATATAATGTGGTATGGAATGGAATGCAATGTGCAATCGAATGTGGAATGGTATGGAAGGCAATGTGGAAAGGAATGTGGAATGGAATTGAATGGAATGTGGAATGAAATCGAATGGAATTTGGAATGGAATTTGGGATGGAATGTGGAATGCAATGGAATGGGATGTGGAATGGAATGGAATGGAATGTGAAATGAAATGTAATAGAATGTAGAATGGAATGGAATGCTATGTGGAAAGCAATGTGGAAGGTACTATAATGGAATGTTGAAAGGAATGTTGAACGGAATGTTGAATGGAATATGGAATGCAATGGAACGCAATGTGAAATGGAAGGTGGAATGAAATGGAATAAAATGTGGAAAGGAATCGAATGGAATGTGGAATGGAACGGAATGGAATGTCGAATGGAATGGAATGAAATGAGGAATGGAACGGTATGATACATGGAATGGAATGTGGAATGGAAAGGAAGGAGGAATAGAATGTGGAATGGAATGGAATGGAATGTGGAATGAAATGTCGAATGGAAAGTAAGGGAATGAGGAATCCAATGTTGAATGGAATAGAATGGAACATGGAATGGAATGGAACGTGGAATGGAATGGAATGGAATATGGAATGGAAAGTGGAATGGAATCGAACGGAATGTGAAATGGAATGCGGAATGGAATGCAATGGAATGTGGAAAGGAATGTGGAATGGAATGCAATGTATTGTGAATTGGAATGGAAAGGAAAGTGGAAGGAATGTGGAATGGAAAGCAACGTCGAATGGAATGTGGAATGGAATGGAATAGACTATGAAATGGAATGTGGAATAAAATGCAATATAATGTGGAATTGAATGTGGAATGGAATGTAGTGGAACGTTCAATGGAAAATGGAATGGAACGTGCAATGTAATGGAATGGAACGTGGAATGGAACGTGGAATGTAATGGAATGAAATGTGAAGTGGAATGTAGAATGGAACATGGAATGGAACGTGGAATGGAAATTGGAATGGAATGGAATGGAATGTAGAATGGAATAGAATGGAATGGAATGGAATGGAATGTGGAATGGAATGAAATGGAATGGAATGTGGAATGGAATGGAATCTGGAAAGGAATGGAATGGAATGTGCAGTTGAATCGAATGAAATGTGTAATGGAATGGAATGGAATGTGGTATGCAATGTGGAATGGAACGTGGAATGAAATGGAATGGAACGTGGAATGGAACATAGAATGGAAAGTGGAATGGAACGTGGAATGGAATATGAAATGTGGAATGGAATGGAATGGAATGTGGATTGGAATGGAATAGAATGCGGAATGGCATGAAATTCAATGTAGATTGGAATGGAATGCAATGCAAAGTGGAAAGGAATGAAATGGAAAGTTGAATGGAATTGAATGCAACGTGGAACGTAATGTGGAATGGAATTGAATTAAGTGGAATGTGGAATGGAAAGCAATGGAATGTGGAATGGAATGGAATGGAATGGAATGTGGAATGGAATGCAATGGAATGGAATTGAATGTGTAATGGAATGGATTGGAATGGAATGCGGAATGGTATGGAATGGAAGGTTGAATGGAATAGAATGGAATGGAACGGAATATGGAATGGAAAGGAATGGAAAGTGGAAAGGATTGTAATGGAATATGGAATGGAATGGAATGGAATGGAAGGTGGAACAGAATGTGGAATGGAATGTGGAATGGAAAGTGGAATGGAATGAAATGGAAAGTGTAATGCAATGGAATTGAACGTGGAATGCAATGGAACGGAACGTGGAATGGAAAGTGGAATGGAATGGAATGGAACTCGGAATGGAACCTGGAATGTAACTCAGAAAGTAACATGGAATTGAACGTGGAATTGAATGGAATGGAATGTTGAATGGAATGGAAAGGAATGGAATATTAAATGTAACCTGGAATGTAATGGAATGGAACGTGGAATGGAACGTGGAATGGACCCTCTAATGTAACGTAGAATGGAACGTGGAATGGAATGCAGTGGAACGTCTAAGAGAAAGTAGAATTGAACGTGGAATGGAATGGAATGGAACGTGGAATGGAATGGAAATGAACGTAGAATGGAACGCGGAATGGAACGTACAGTGGAACGTGGAAAGGAAAGTAGAATGGAACGTGGAATGGAACGTAGAATGGAACGTGGAATGAAATATGGAATGCAACGTGGAATGGAAAGTGGAATGTAATGTGGAATGGAAAGGAATGGAATGTGGAATTGAATGGAATTGAATGTGGAATGGAATGGAATGGAATGTGGCACGGAATGGAATGGAATGTCGCAGAAAATTTGGAATTCAATGGAAAGGAATTGAGAATGGAATAGAATGGAATGGAATGGAATGAATTGGAATGGAATGTAGTGGAACGTGGAATGGAACATGGAATGGAATGTGGAATGGAAGGGAATGGAATGTGGAATGGAAGGGAATGGAATGTGGAGAGGAATGTGGAATGGAATGGAATGGAATATGGAATGGAATGGGATGCAATGTGGAATGGAATGTGGAATGGAATGCGGAATGGAATGCGGAATGGAATATGGAATAAAATGTGGAATGGAAAGTGGAATGGAACGGAATGGAATGTGGAATGGAACAGAATGGAATGTGCAATTGAACGGAATGGAATGTGGAATGGAATGTGGAATGAAACCTGTTATGAAACTTGGAATGGAAAGTGGAATGCAACGTAATTGAACGTGGAATGAAACGTGGTACGGAATGGAATTGAATGTTGAGTGGAAGGTGCGATGGAATGTGCAATGGAATGGAAAGGAATGTGGAATGTAATTTGGAGTGGGAAGGAATGTAATGTCGAATGGAATGCAATGGAATGTGGAATTAATTGTGAAATAGAATGGAATAGAATGTGGAATGGAATGTTGAATGGAATGCTGAATGGAATAGAATGTAACGTGGAATGGAATGTGGAATGGAATGGGGAATCTAAAGGACTGTAATGGAGAATGGAATGAGGAATGGAATGGAACGGAATATGGAATCGAATGTGTAATGGAATGGAATGCAATATGCAATGGACTGGAATGGAATGTGGAATAGAAGGGATTGGAATGGAATGGAATGAAAATGGAAAGCAATGGAATTTGCAATGCAAAGGAATAGAATGAAATAAGGAACTGAATGCAATGGAATGTGGAATCGAATGGAATGGAATGTGGAATGAAATGGTATAGAACGTGGAATGCAACGAGAAATGGAATGGAACGGAGAGGAATGGAATGTGGAATGGAATGTGGAACTGAATGGAATGTGAAATGGATTCGAAAGGAATGTTGAAAACAATGGAATGGAATGGAATGTGGATTAGAATGTGGAATGGAAAGTGGAATGGAATGGAATTGAATGTGGAATGGTATGGAATGGAATGTGGAATGGAATGGAATGTGGAATGGAGTGGGGATTTGAATGAGGAATGGAATGTGTAATGAAATGCGGAAAGAAATATGGAATGGAATGTGGAATTGAAACGAATGGAGTGTGGAATGGAAACCAATGGAATGTGGAATGGAAAGGAATGTGGAATGGAATGTGGAATGAAATGTGGAATGGAATGCGGAAAGGAATGCGGAATGGAATATGGAATGAAATGTGGAATGGAATGTGGAATGGAACAGAATGGATTGTGGAATGGAATGTAGAATGGAATATGGAATAGAATGTGAAATGTAATGGAATAGAATGTGCAATCCAATGAGGAATGGAATGGAAAAGAATGTGGAATGGAATGTGAAATGAAACCCTGAATGGAACATTGAATAGAACGTGGAATGGAATGGAATGGAACGTTTAATGAAATGTGGCATGGAATGGAAGGGATTGTGGAGTGGAATGTGCAATGGAATGTGCAATGGAATGGAATGGAATGTGGAATGTAATTTGGAATGGAAAGGAATGGAATGTGTAATGGAATGCAATGGAATTTGGAATTAATTGTGGAATGGAATTGAATGGAATGTTGAATGGAATGTGGAATGTAATGTGGAATGGAATAGAATGTAACGTGGAATGAAATGTGGAATGGAATGTGGAATCTTAAGGACGGTAATTTGGAATGGTATGTGGAATGGAATGTGGAATGGAATGGAATGAAATATGCAATGGAATGTGCAATGGAATGGAATGCAATGTGCAATGGACTGGAATGGAAAGCGGAATAGAAATGTATGGAATGTGCAATGGAATGGAATGTGCAATGTGCAATGTGCAATGTGCAATGGAATGGAATGAAAATGGAATGGAATGGAATGTGCAGTGCAAAGTAGTTGAATGAAATAAGGAATTGAATGCAATGGAATGTGGAATGGAATGGAATAGAATATAGAATGGAATGGTATAGAACGTGGAATGCGACGTGGAATGGAATGGAACGGAAAGGAATGGAATGTGGAATGGATTGGAAAGGAATGTGGAATAGAATGGAATGGAATGCAATGTGTAATGGAATGTGTAATGGAATGTGGAATGCAATGTGGAATGGAATGCAATGGAATATGGAATGGAATGTGGAATGGAATGTGGAATGAAATGGAATGGAATGTGGAATGGAATGGAATGAACTGCAAAGAGGATTGTGTAATGGAATGGATTGGAACGTGGAATGGAATGGAAAGGAATGTGGAATGGAATGGAATGGAATGTGGACCAGAATGTGGAATGGAATGTGGAATGGAATGGAATGGAATATGTAATGGAATGCGAAAGTGGAATGGAATTTGGAAGGGAATGCAATGGAATGGGGAATGGAACGTGGAATGGAATGGAATCAAATGTGGAAAGCAATGGAATGGAATGTGGAATGGAAAGTGGAATGGAATGGAATGGAATGTGGAATGGAGTGGAATATAATGTGGAATGGAATGTGGAATGGAATGGAAAGCAATGTGTAATTGAGTGGAATGGAATGTGCAAAGGAATGTGCAATGGAATAGAAAGGAATGTTTAATGGCATGTGGTATGGAATGTGGAATGGTACGTGTAAAGGAGAGGAATTTGGAATGGAATGTGGAATGGAATGTGCAATGGAATAGAATGGAACGTGAGATGGAACGCGAAATGGAAAGGAATGGAATATGGTATGGACCGTGGAATGGAATGTGTAATGGAGCGTGGAATGGAATGGAATGAAGAATGGAATGTGGAATGGAACGTGGAATGGAACAGAATGTGGAAAGGATTGTGGAATGGAAAGTGGAATGGAATGTGGAATGAAATGGAATGGAATGTGGAATGGAATATGGAATGGAATAGAATGACGAATGGAATTTGGAATGGAATGGAATAGAATATGGAATGGAATGTGGAATGGTATGTGAAATGGAATGTCGAATGGAACGAGGTATGGAATGGAATGTTGAATGGAATTTGAAATGGCACGTGGAATGGAATGGAGTGGAACTAGGAATGAAATGCAATGGAAAGTGGAATGGAACACGGAATGGAATGGAATGGAACGTGGAATGGAATGGAATGGAATGCGAAATGGAATGCAGAATGGAATGTGGAATGGAATGAAATGGAAAGTGGAATGGAATATAATGAAACGTGGAAAGGAATGGAATGGAATGTGGAAAGGAATGTGTAATGGAAATTGGAAAGGAAAGGAATAGAATGTGGAATGGAGTGGAATGGAATGTAATTTTGGAAAGGAATGGAATGCTATGTGGAATGGAATGTGGAATGGAATGGAGTGGAATGTGGAACGGAATGTGGAATGGAATGGAAAAGAACGTGGAATGGAAAGTGGAATGTGATGTAACAGAATGGGGAATGGAATGTGGAATGGAATGTGGAATGAAATGGAACGGAATGTGGAATGCAATGGAGGGAAACATGGAATTGAATGGAATTGAACGGGGAATGGAAGGGAATGCAAAGTTGAATGGAATGGAATGGAATGTGGACTGGAACGGAACAGAATTTGGAATGGAAAGTGTAATGGAATGGAACGGAATGTGGAATGAATTGGAATGGAATGTGGAGAGGAATGTGGAATGGAGTGGAATGAAATGTGGAATGAAATGTGGAATGGAAGGGAATGGAATGTGGATTGGAATGTGGAATGGAACGGAATTAAATGTGGAATGGAATGGAATGGAATGTGGAATGCAAGGTGGAATGGAATGTGGAATGGAATGGAATGGAATGGAATATGGAATGGAATGGAATGGAATGTGGAATGGAATGTGGATTGGAATGGAATGAAATGTCGAATGAAATGTGGAATGGAAAGGAACGGAATGTGGAATGGTATGTGGAATGGAATGGAATGGAATATCGAATATAATGTGGAATGTAATCTGGAATGGAATGGAATGGAATGTGGAATGCAATGGAAAGGAATGTATAATGGATTGTGCAATGGAATGGAATGGAATGGAATGTGGAATGGAATGGAATGGAATGGAATGCGGAATGGAATGTGTAATGGAATGTGGAATGGAATATGGAATGAAATGGAATGGAATGTGAAAAGGAATGTAAAGAATGTGGAATGCAAAGTCGAAAGGAGTGGAATGGAATGTGAAATGGAATAGAATGGAATGGAATGGAATGTGGAATGGAGTGGAATATAATGTTGAATGGAATGGAATGGAATGTGCAATGCAATGGGATGGAATTTAATTGAGTGTGAAATGGAATGGAAAGGAATATGGAATGGAATATCAAATGGAATGGAATGGAAATTGGAATGGAATGGAGTGTGAAATGGAATGGAGTGGAAAATGGATTGGAATGTGGAACGTTATGGAATGGAAAGTGGAATGGAATATAATGGAATGGAATGTGGAATGGAAAGTAACGGCATGTGGTATACAATGTGGAATGAAATGTAATGTAAGGTGGAATGCAATGTTGAATGGAATGGAATTGATCGTGGAATGGATCGTGGAATGGAACGTGGAATGGAAAGTGGAATGTAACGTGGAACGGAGCGTGGAATGGAATGGAATGGAAAGTGGAATAGAATGGAATGGAATGTGGAATGGAATGTATAAAGGAATGTTGAATGAAATGGAATGGAATGTGGAATGGAATGTGGAATGGAAGGTGGAATGGAATGGAATGGAATTCGGAATCGAATATGGAATGGAAAGGAATGGAATGTGGAACGGAACGTGGAATTTAATGGAATTGAATATAATGGAATGTGGAATGGAATGGACTGGAATGTGGAATCGAATGTGGAATGGAATGGAATGCAATGAGGAATGGAACGTGGAATGGAATGGAATCGAATTGAATGGAAAGTGGAATGAAATGGAATGGAATGTTGAATCGAATGCGGAATGGAATGGAATGGAATCGAATGGAATGTGGAATGGGAGTTGCAATGGAATGCAATGGAATGTGGAATGGAATTTTGAATGGAATGGATTGGAATGTGGAATGGAATGTGGAAGTGAGTGGAATGGAATGTGGAATATAATGGAATGGAATTTGGAGTGGAAGGGAATGGATTTGAATGTAATGTGGAATATAACGGAACTGAATGTCGAATGGAATGCAATGGAGTGGAATGGAATGTGGAATGGAAGGGAATGGAATGTAATGGAATGTGGAATTTAATGGAATCAAATACGGAATGGAAAGTGGAATTTAATGGAATGGAATTTTTAATGGAACATGGAATGGAATGGAGCAGAACGTGGAGTGGAATGGAATGGAATGTAGAATGGAAAGTGGAATGGAATGGAATGGACATTGGAATGGAATGAAACTAGGAATGGAATGGAATGAAACGTGGAATGGAATGAAATGCAATGTGGAAAGGAATGCAGAATGGAACGTGGAATGTATTAGAATGGAATGTGGAAAGGAATGGAATGGTATAGAATGTGGAACGGAATGGAATGGAATGTAGAATGTAATGTGGAATGCTATGGAATGGAATGTGGAAAGGAATGGAGTGGAATTTGGAATGGAAAACAAAGGAAAGTGGAATGTAATGTGTAATGGAATGGAATGAAATGTGGAATGGAATATGGAATGGAATGGAATGGAATCGAGTGTGGACTGGAATGCAATGGAATGGAGTTGAATGTGGAATGGAATGGAACGGAAAGTGGAATGGAATGTAGAATGGAATGGAATGGATTGTGGAATGGAATGGAGTTTGGACAGGAATGCAATAGAATGGAATTGAATGTGGAATGGAATGGAATGGAAAGTGGAATAGAATGTAGAATGGAATGGAATGGATTGTGGAATGGAACGTGGAATGGAACATAGAATGGAACGTGGCATGGAATGGTATTTGGAATTCAATGGAATGGAATGGAATGTGGAATGGAATGGAATGGAATGTGGAATGGAATGTGGAATGTTATGGAACGCAATGGAACGTGCATTGTAATGTGGAATGGAACGAGGAATGGAAAGTGGAATGGAACGTGGAATGGAAAGGAATGGAATGTGGAATGGTATGGAATGGAATGTTGAATGGAATGGAAAGAAATGTGGAATGGAATGTGGAATGGAATGGAAAGGAATGTGGAATGGAATGTGGAATGGAATAGAATGGAATTCGGAATGGAATAGAATGGAATGTGGAATGGAATGGACTGGAATGTGGAATGGAATGGAATGGAATTTGTAATGGAAAGGAATGGAATGGAATGTGGAATGGAATGTGGAATGGAATGGTCTTGAAAGTGGAATGGAATGTGTAATGGCCCGGCATGGAATGTGGAATGGAAGGTGGAATGGAAATTGGAATGGAATGGAATGGAATGTGGAATGGAATGGACAGGAACGCAATGTGGAATGGAGTGCAATGGAATGTGAAATTGAATGGAATGGATTGCGGAATCGAAAAGAATGGGAAGTGGAATGGGATGTGGAATGGAATGGAATGGATCGTGGAATCGAACGTGGAAAGGAAAGTGGAATGGAAAGTGTAATGGAACGTGGAATAGATTTGAATGGAACGTGTTATGGCATTGAGTGGTATGTTGAATGGAATGTGAAATGGAATGGAATGGAATGTTTAATGTAATGGAATGGTATGGAATGGAATTGAATGGAATGAATGTGGAATGGAAAGGAAAGTAATGTGGAATGTAAGATGGAATGTAATGGAATGGAATGTGGAATGGAATGGTATGGTTTGTGGATTGGAACGTTTAATGGAACCTGGAATGGAATGGAATGGAATGTGGAATGAAATGTGTAATGGAAAGGAATGGAATGTGGAATGTTATGGAATGCAATGGAACGTGGAGTGTAATGTGGAATGGAACGAGGAATGGAAAGTGGAATGGAACGTGGAATGGAAAGGAATGGAATGTGGAATGGTATGGAATGGAATGTTGAATGGAATTGTATGAAATGTGGAATGGAATGTGGAATGGAATGGCATGGAATGTGAAATGGAATAGAATGGAATTTGGAATGGAATAGAATGGAATGGGGAATGGAATGTGGAATGGGGTGGACTGGAATGTGGAATGGAATGGAATGTAATGGAATGGAATTTGTAATGGAAAGGAATGGAATGGAATGTGGAATGGAATGGACTTGAATGTGGAATGGAATGTGTAACGGACCGGCATGGAACTTGGAATGGAAGGTGGAATGGAAATTGGAATGGAATGGAATGGAACGTGGAATGGAATGGAAGGGAAAGCAATGTGAAATGGAGTGCAATGGAATGTGAAATGGAATGGAATGGAATGTGGAATGGAAAAGATTGGGCAGTGGAATGGGACGTGGAATGGAATGGAATGGATCGTGGAATCGAACGTGGAAAGGAAAGTGGAATGGAAAGTGTAATGGAACGTGGAATAGATTTGAATGGAACGTGTTATGGCATTGAGTGGTATGTGGAATGGATTGTGAAATGGAATGGAATGGAATGTTTAATGGAATGGATTAGAATTGAATGCAATGAATGTGGAATGGAAAGGAATGTGGAATGTAACATGGAATGTAATGGAATGCAATGTGGAATGGAATGGTATGGATTGTGGATTGGAACGTTTAATGGAACCTGGAATGGAATGGAATGGAATGTGGAATAAAATGTGTAATGGAATGGAATGGAATGGAATGTGGAATGGAATGTGGAATGTTATGGAATGCAATGGAACGTGGAGTGTAATGCGCAATGGAACGAAGAATGGAAAGTGGAATGGAACGTGGAATGGAAAGGAATGGAATGTGGAATGGTATGGAATGGAATGTTGAATGGAATTGTATGAAAGGTGGAATGGAATGTGGAATGGAATGGAATGGAATGTGGAATGGAATAGAATGGAATTTGGAATGGAATAGAATGGAATGGGGAATGGAATGTGGAATGGGGTGGACTGGAATGTGGAATGGAAAGGAATGGAATGGAATGGAATTTGTAATGGATAGGAATGGAATGGAATGTGGAATGGAATGTGGAATGGAATGGACTTGAATGTGGAATGGAATGTGTAATGGATGGGCATGGAACTTGGAATGGAAGGTGGAATGGAAATTGGAATGGAATGGAATGGAACGTGGAATGGAAAGGAAGGGAATTCAATGTGGAATGGAGTGCAATGGAATGTGAAATGGAATGGAATGGAATGTGGAATGGAAAAAATTGGGCAGTGGAATGGGACGTGGAATGGAATGGAATGGATCGTGGAATCGAACGTGGAAAGGAAAGTGGAATGGAAAGTGTAATGGAACTTGGAATAGATTTGAATGGAACGTGTTATGGCATTGAGTGGTATGTGGAATGGATTGGGAAATGGAATGGAATGGAATGTTTAATGGAATGGAATGGAATTGAATGGAATGAATGTGGAATGGTAAGAAATGTGGAATGTAACGTGGAATGTAATGGAATGGAATGTGGAATGGAATGGTGTGGATTGTGGATTGGAACGTTTAATGGAACCTGGAATGGAATGGAATGGAATGTGAAATAAAATGTGTAATAGAATGGAATGGAATGGAATGTGGAATGTTATGGAATGCAATGGAACGTGGAGTGTAATGTGGAATGGAACGAGGAATGGAAAGTGGAATGGAATGTGGAATGGAAAGGAATGGAATGTGGAATGGTATGGAATGGAATGTTGAATTGAATTGTATGAAATGTGGAATGGAATGTGGAATGGAATGGAATGGAATGTGGAATGGAATAGAATGGAATTTGGAATGGAATAGAATGGAATAGGGAATGGAATGTGGAATGGGGTGGACTGGAATGTGGAATGGAATGGAATGGAATGGAATTTAATTTGTAATGGAAAGGAATGGAATGGAATGTGGAATGGAATGTGGAATGGAATGGACTTGAATGTGGAATGGAATGTGTAATGGACGGGCATGGAACTTGGAATGGAAGGTGGAATGGAAATTGGAATGGAATGGAATGGAACATGGAATGGAAAGGAAAGGAATGCAATGTGGAATGGAGTGCAATGGAATGTGAAATGGAATGGAATGGAATGTGGAATGGAAAAGATTGGGCAGTGGAATGGGACGTGGAATGGAATGGAATGGATCGTGGAATCGAACGTGGAAAGGAAAGTGGAATGGAAAGTGTAATGGAACGTGGAATAGATTTGAATGGAACGTGTTATGGCATTGAGTGGTATGTGGAATGGATTGTGAAACGGAATGGAATGGAATGTTTAATGGAATGGAATGGAATTGAATGGAATGAATGTGTAATGGGAAGAATGTGGAATGTAACGTGGAATGTAATGGAACAGAATATGGAATGAATGATATGGATTGTGGAATGGAAAGTTTAAAGGGACATGGAATGGAATGGAAAGGAATGTGGAATGGAATGTGTAATGGAATGGAATGGAATGTGGAAAGGAATGTGGAAAGTAACGGAATGGCATGTGTAATGGAAGAGAAACTAATGTGGAGTGGAATGGAATGGAATGTGGAATGTAATGCGGAATTGAACGGAATTGAAAGAGAATGGAATGGAATGGAATGTGGAATGGAATGTGTAACGGAATGGAATGGAATGTGGAATGGAATGGAATGGAATGTACAATGGAATGGAAAGGAACGTGGAATGGAAAGTGGAATGGCATACGGAATGGAAAGTTGAATGGCATACGGAATGGAAAGAGGAAAGGAACGTGTAATATAATGTGGAATTGAAAGGAATGGAATGTGGAATGGAATGTGGAATGGAATGGAATGGAAAGCGGAATGGAATGTAGAATGGAATGGAATGGATTGTGGAATTAATGTAGTTTGGACTGGAATGCAATGGAATGGAACTGAAGGTGGAAAGGAGTGGAATGGAGTGGAATGTAATGGAGTGGAGTGGAATGGAATGGAGTGGAGTGGAATGGAATGGAGTGGAATAGACTGCAATGGAATGGAATGGAATGGAGTGGAGGGAATGGAATGGAATGCAATGGAAGGGAATGGAATGGAGTGGATTGTAACGGAATGGAATGGGGCTTTATGGAAAGGAGTGGAATGGAATGCCGTGTAGTGGAATGGAATGGAGTGGAATGGACTGGAATGGAATCGAATGGAGAGGAGTGGAGTGCAATGGAATGCAGTGGAGTGGAAAGAAATGGAATGGAGTGGAGTGGAGTGGAATGGAACGGAGTGGAGTGGAAGGAAATGGAGTGGAGTGGAGTGGAGTGGAACGGAATGCAGTGGAGGTCAAAGGAATTGAATGGAGTGGAGTGGAGTGGAATTGAACGGAGTGGAGTGGAATGGAAAGGAGTGGAGTGGAATGGAATGGAGTGGAGTGGAGTGGAATGGAATGAAATGGAATGAAGTGAACTGGAGTGGAATGGAGTCGAGTGGAATGGAATGGTGTGGAGTTGGGTGGAGTGTAGTGGATTAGAATGGAATGGAATGGAATGGAATGGAACGGAATGGAATGGAATGGAATGAAGAAATGTGTGCTTCCATTTTGACACTGCTTTTCAGCCTTTGTGACAGAGGAAGATCCTGTTGAAAGAAAGGATTCGAATGGAAGGGATTAAAATGGAATGGCATGGAATGGATGAGTGTGGAGTGGATTGGAATTGAGTGGAGTGGTTTGCAGTGCAATGGAATCGAATAGAATGGAATGGAATGGAATGGTAAAATGAAATGTAAGCTGAGATTTTGCCACTGCACACCAGGATTGGTTACAGAGTGAGATCCTTTCCAAAGAAAGGAATGGAACGCAATGGAGTGGAATGGACTGAAATTGAAAGGAGTGGAGTGGAGTGCAAAGGAGTGGAGTTGCATGGTTTGGACTGCAGTGGAATGAAATGGACTGGAGTGGAGTGGAATGGAAAGGTGTAGAATGGAGTGGAGTGAAGTGGAGTTGAATGGAATGGAGGGGAGTGGAGTGGAATGGAGTGGAGTGGAATGGAATGGAGTGGAATGGAGTGGTGTGGAATGGAATGGAATGGAATGGACTGGAGTGGAATGGAATTGAGTGGAGTAGAGTGGAATGGAGTGGAGTGGAGTGGAATGGAAAGGCGTGCAGTAGAATGGAATGGAGTGGAAAGTAATGGAGTGGAGAGGAATGGAATGGAATGGAGTGGAATGGAATTCAATGGATTGGAACGGAATGGAATGGAGTGGAATGGAATGGAGTGGAGTGAAATAGAATGGAATGGAATGGGATGGAATGGATTGCAATGGAATGGTGAAAAGAAATGTGGGATGAGATTGTGCCACTGCACTGCTGCCTTTGTGCCACTACACTGCTGCCTTTGTGCCAGAATGAGATCCTGTGCAAAGAAAGGAATGGAATGGAATGGGGTGGAATGGAATGGAAAGGATTGGAGTAGAGTGGAGAGGAGTGGAGTGGAGTGGGAAGGAAGGGAGTAGAGTAGAATGGAATGGAGCCGACTGGATTGGAATGGAATGGAGTGAAATGGAAAAGACTGGAATGGATTGGAATGGAATGGCATTGAGTGGAGTGGAGTGGAATGGAATTGAGCGGAGTGGAATGGAATGGAGTGTAGTGGAATGGAATGGAGTGGAGTGGAGTGAAATGCAGGGGAGTGGAATGGAATGGAGTGAAGTGGAGTGGAGTGGATTGGACTGAAGTAGAATGGAGTGGAGTGGGCTGGAGTGGAGTGGAATGGAATGGAATGGAATGGAGTGGAATGGAGTGGAGTGGACTGGAATGGAATGGAGTGGAATAGACTGGAATGGAATGGAATGGAGTGCAGTGGAGGGAATGGAATGGAGGACAGTGGAAAGGAATGGAATGAAGTGGAGTGGAATGGAATGGAATGGAGCTTTATGCAAAGGAGTGGAGTGGAGTGGAATGGAATGGAGCATAGTGAAATGTAATGGAGTGCAGTGGAGTGGACTAGAATGATATGGAGTGGAATTGAATGGAGTGAAGCGGAAGTGAGTGGAGTGGAGTGGAGAGGAGTGAAGTTGAATGGAATGGAATGTAATGGAATGCAATGGAATGAAGAAATGTTTGCTGATATTGTGCCACTGCTCTACAGCCTGTGTGACAGAGGGAGATGATGTAGAAAGAATGGAGTGGAATGGAAGGGATTTGGAATGGAATGGCATGGAATGGATTTGGGTGGAATGGAATTCAGTGGATTGGAGTGGAGTGCAGTGCAATGGAATGGAATGGAATGGTATGGTGAAATGGAATGTGAACTGAGATTGTGCCAGTGCACACCAGCATGGGTGACAGAGTGAGACCACGTCTAAAGAAAGGAATGGGATGGAATGGAGTGGAATGGATTGAAATGGAGTGGACTGGAGTGCAGTGGCGTGCAAAGAAGTGGAGTTGCATGGAATGGAGTGGAGTGGAATGGAATGGACTGCAGTGCAGTGGAATGGAACGGAATGGAATGGAGTGGAGTAGAATGGAGTCGAGTGTAGTGGAATGGAATGGAATGAAGAGGAGTGGATTGGAATGCTGTGGAGTGGAATGGAATGGAGTTACGCAGAGCGGAGTGGATTGGACAAGAATGACATGTAGTGGAGTGGAGAGGAGTGGAGTGCAATGGAATGGAATGGAGTGGAATGAAATGGAGTTGAGTGGAATGGAAAGGAATGCAATGGAGTACAGTGGAATGGAATTGAGTGGAGTGGAGTGGAGTGGAGTGGAATGGAGTGGAGCAGAGTGCCATGGAGTGGAGTGGAGTGGAAAGGAACAGAGTGGAATGGAATGGATTAGAATGTAGTAGATTGGAGTGGAGAGGAATGGAATGAAATGGAATGGAGTGGAGTGGAATGGAGTGGAGTGGAGTGGACTGCAATGGAATGGAATGGAGTGGAGTGGACTGGAATGTAGTGGAGTGGAATGGAATGGAGTTAAGTGGAGTGGAGTGCATTGGACTGGAGCGGTATGTAGTGGAGTGGATTGGACTGGAGAGGGTGGAGTGCAATGCAATGGAATGGAGTGTAATGGAGTGTTGAGGAATGGATTGGAGTTGAGTGGAATGGAATTGAGTGGAGTGAAATGGTATGGAATGGAGTGGAATAGAGTGGAGTGGAGTGGAGTGGAGTAGAGTGGAGTGCAAAGGAGTGGCGTGGAATGGAATAGAGTGGAGTGGAATGGAGTGGAGTGGAGTGGAATGGAGTGGAGTGCAATGGAATGGAGTGGAATGGACTGAAATGGAGTGGAGTTGAATGGAATGGAGTGCAGAGGAATTGAGTGGAATGGAGACGAATTGAATGGATTGGTGAGGAATGGAATGGAGTGGAGTGGAATGGAGTGGAGTGGAGTGGAATGGAATGGAGTGGAATGGAATGGAGTGGAGAGGAGTGGAATGGAGTGGAGTGGAGAAGAGTGCAGTGGATTGCAATGGAATGGAGTGTAGTCTAATGGAATGGAGTGGAGAGGAATGTAATCGAGTGGAGTGGAATGGAGAGTAGTGGATTGGAAATGAGTGGAATTGAATGCAGCAGAGTGGAATGGAATACAATGGAGTGGAATGGAGTGGAGTAGAGTGGAATGGAGTGGAATGGGGTGTAGGGGAGTGGAATGGAATGAAGTGGAGTGGAATGGAATGGAATGGAATGGAATGCAATGGAGTGGAGTGGAGTGGAGTGGAGATGAGTGGAAAGGAATAAAATGGAATGGATTCGAATGGAGTGGAATGGAATAGAGTGGAGTGGAATGGAATGGAGTGGAGTGGAGTAGAGGGGAATGGAGTGAAGTGGAATGGTGTGGAATGCAGTGGAGTGGAATGGAATGGAATGGAGGGAAGAGGAATTTAATGGAATGGAATGGAATAGAATGGAATGGAATGGAATTGACTGGATTGAAGTACAGTGGAGTGGATCAGAGTGGAGTGGAGTTTAATGGAGTGGAATGGAGCGGAGTGGAAAGGAATGGAATAGAGTGAAGTGAAGTGTAATGGGATGTAATGGAATGGTATGGTTTGTTGTGTGGTGGAGTGGAAAGGAATGGAGTGGACTGAAATGGAATGGAGTGGAATGGAGTGCAATGGAGTTCAGTGGAATGGACTGGAGTGGACTGGAATGGAGTGGAGTGTAGTGGAGTGGAATGGAGTGGAGTGAAGTGGAAGGAAATGGAATGGAGTCGAATTGAAAGAAGAAATGTGTGCTAAGATTGTGCTACCGCGCTTACACCTGTGTGACAGAATGAGATCCTGTAGAAAGAAAAGAGTGGAATGGAAAAGATTGGAATGGAATGGAATGGAACAGATTGGAGAGGAGTGGAGTGGAATTGAATGGAGTGGAGAGGAGTGCAGTGGAATGAAATGGAATGGTGAAATGAAATGTGAGCTGAGATTGTGCCACTGCACACCAGGATGGGTGACAGAGAGAGATCCTGTCAAAAGAAAGGAATGGAATGGAATGGAGTGGCATGGAATGGAATGGAGTGACATGGAATGAAATGGAGTGGAGTAAGGTGGAGTGGAAAGGAGTGGAGTGGAATTGACTTTAGAGGAGTGAGAAGGAATGGACTGGAAAGTAGTGGAATGGAATGGAGTGGAATGGAGTGGAGTGGAGTGTAGTGGAATGAAATGGAGTGCAGTGGAATGCAATGGAGTGGAGTGGAATTTAATGGAATGTGATGCAATGGAAAAGAGTGGAGTGGATTGGAATGGAGTGGAGAAGAGGGAGTGAAATTGAATGAAGTGGAGTGGAGTGGAATGGAATGGAGTGGGACGGAGTGGAGTGGAGTGGACTGGAATGGAATGGAAAAGAGTGGAATGGAATGGAGTGGAATGGAATGAAATGGAGTGGAGTGGAATGGAATGTAGTGGAGTGGCATGGAGTGGAGTTGAGTGTAATGGAATTGAGTAGTGAGGAATGGAATGGAGTGGAAAAGAGTGTAGTGGAGTGGAGTGGAATGGAGTGGAGTGGAGTGGAGTGGAATGGAGTGGAGTGAGTGGAATGGAGTGGAGTGGAGTAGAGTGGAGTGGAGTGGAGTGGAATGAAGTGGAAAGGATCTGAATGGAGTGGAATAAAGAAATATGAGCTTTAATTGTGCCACTGCACTCCAAGCTGGGTGACAGAGTGAGATAGTCTAGAAAGAAAGGTTTGGAATGGAATGCAGTGGAATGCAATGAAACGGAGTGGACTGGAGTGGAGTGGAGTGAAGTGCAGTGGAGTGGAATGGAGAGGAATGGAATGCTATGGAATTGGATGGCCTGAAATGGAATGAAGTGGAGTGGAGTGGGGCGGAGTGGCATGCAGTGGAATGGAGCAGAATGTAATGGGATAGAGTGGAATGGAGTGGAGTGGAGTGCAGTGGAGTGGAGAGGAGTTGAATGTAGATAAATGGAATCGGATGTTATGGAATGAAGTGAGTGGAGTGGAGTGGAGTGGAAGGCAGAGGAACAGAATGGAATGGAAAAGAATTGAATGGAATTGACCGAAACGAAATGGAGAAATCTGCATTGGGATTTTGCCACAGAGCTACAGCCTGTGTGACAGAAGGAGATCCTGTCGAAAGAAACGAGTGGAATGGAATGGAATGGATTGTAGTGGAACGAAGTGGAATTCAGTGGAATGAAATGGAATGGAAATGAATGGAATGCAGCGGATGGAGCAGAGTGGAGTGGAGTGGAATGGAACGGAATGGAATGTGAGATGAGATTGTGCCACTGCACTCCAGGCTGGGTGACAGAGTGAGATACTCTCGAAAGAAAGGAATGGAATGGAATGCAGTGAAATGGAATGCATTGGAGTGGAGTGGAGTGTATTGGAATGGAATGTAGTGGAGTGGAATGGAGTGGAGTGGAATGGAATGGAGTGGTATAGAATGGAAAGGAGTGGAATGAAATGGAGTGGATTGGAATGGAATGCATTGGAATGGAATGGAATGAAGTGGAATGGAGTGGAATGGAATAGCATGGAGTGGAGTGGAGTGGAATGGAATTTAGTGGAATGGAGTGGAGAGGAGTGGAATGGATTAGATTGGATTGGAATGGATTGGATTGGATTGGAATGGAAAGGAGTGGAGTGGAATATAGTGGAGTGAAATGGAATGGAGTGGAGTGGAATGGAGTGGAGTGGAATGGAATGGAGTGGAGTGGAGTGCAATGGAATGGATTGGAATGGAGAGGACTGGAGTGTCATGGAGTGGAGTGGAGTGGACTTGAGTGTAGTTGAGTGGAGTGGAACGAAATGGAATGGAAAGGAAGGAAGAAATTTGTGCTGAGATTGTGCCACTGCACTTCAGCCTGTGTGACAGAGGGAGATCTTGTCAAAGAAAGGAGTGTAATGGGAAAGACTGGAAAGGTACGGGATGGAATGGATTGGAGTGGAGTAGAGTGGAATTGAGTGGAGTGGAGAGGAGTGCATTGGAATGGAATGAAATGGAATGGTGAAATGAAATGTGAGCTGAGATTGTATAACTCCACACCAGCATGTGTGACAGAGTGAGATCCTGTCAAAAGAAAGTAATGGAATGGAATGGAGTGGAATGGAATAAAATGGAGTGGAATGTACTGAAGAGGAATGGAGGGGAGTGGAATGGAGTGGATTGGAATTTAAAGGAATGGAGTGGCATGGAATGGAAAGGAGTAGAGTGGAATCGAATGGAGTGGAGTGGTATGTAGTGGAGTGGAAACGACTGGAGTGGAGTGGAATGAAATGGAGTGGAGTGGAATTGAATGGAGTGGAGTGGAATGGTATGGAAAAGAGTGGAATGGAGTGGGGTGGATTGGAGTGGAGTGGTGTGGAGTGGAAAGCAGTGGAGCAGAATAGAACGCAGTGGAGTGGCATGGAGTGGAGTGGAATGGAAAGGAGTGGAGTGGAATGGAGTGGAGAAGAATAAAGGGAAGTTGAGTGGAATGGGACGGGGTCAAGAGGAATGGTGTGGAATGGAGTGGAATTGAGTGGAGTGGAGTAGAGTGGACTGGAAAGGAGTGGAGTGAAATGGAATGGAACGGAGTGGAATGGAGTGGAGTGGAACGGATTAGAGTGGAATGGAATGGAGTGGAGTGGATTGGAATGCAGTAGAATGGAATGGAGTGGATTGGAATGGAATAGAGTGGACTGTAATGAAGTGGAGTGGAGTGGAATGGAAGTGGAGTGGAGTGGAATGGAATATGATGGAATGGAATGGAATGGAATGGAGTGGAGTGGAATGGAGTGGAAACGAGTGGAATGGAATAGAATGGAGTGGAATGGAATAGAATGGAGTGGAATGGAGTTGAGTGGACTGCAGTGGAATGGAGCTGTATGGAATGGAGTGGAGTAGAATGGAATGGATTGTAGTGGAATGGAGCGGAGTGGAACAGAGTGGATTGGAGTGGAATGGAGTGGAGTGGAATGGAATGGAGTGGAGGGGCATGGAATGGAGTTGAGTGTAATGTAATGGAGTGGAGTGGAATGCTATGGAATGGAAGGGAATGGAGTGGAGTGGAGTGGAATGGAATGGAGTTGAATAAAATGTAGTGAAATTTATTGGAATGGAATGGAGTGGAGTGGAATGGAATGGAGTGGAGTGGAATGGAGTGGGGTGCAGTGGAATTGAGTGGAATCGAAAGGACTGGATTGGAATGGAGTGGAGAGGAATGGAATGGAATAGAACGGAGTGGAATGGAGTATAGTGGAATGGAAAAGAATGGAACAGAATGGAACAGAGTGGAGTGACGTGGAGAGGAGTGGATTGGAATGGAGTGGAGTAGATTGGAGTGGAATGGATTGGAGTGGAATGGAATGGAGTTAAGTGGAATGGAGTGGAGTGGAGTGCAGTCTAATGGAGTGGAGTTGAGTGGAATGGAATGGAGTGGAGTGGAAAGGAGTGGACAGCAGTTAAATGGATTGGAGTGGAAGGCAGTGTAATGGAATGGAACAGAGTGGTGTGGAATGGAATGGAGTGGAGTGGAAAGGAATGTAGCGGAGTGGAATGGAATGGACAGGAGTGGAATGGAGTGGAGTGGAGTGGAATGGAATGGATTGGAATGGAATGGAATAGAGTGGGTACAAATGGAATGGAGTGGAGGGGAATGGAAAGGAGTAGAGGGTAATGGAGTGGAGCGTAGTGGAATTAAGTGTAATGGAATGGAGTGCAGTGGAATGGATTGGAGTGGAGTGGAACGGAATAGAATATAGTGGAAGGGAGTGGAGTGAAGTGGAGTGGAACGGAGTGGAGTGGAATGGTAGGGAATGGAGTGGAATGGAGAGGAGTGGAGTGGAGTGCAGTGGATTGGAGGGGAAGGGAATGGAGTGAAGTGTTTTGGAATGGAGTGGAGCGGAGTGGAATGGAATGCAGTGGAGTGGAATGGAGTGGAGTGCAGTGGAATTGAGTGGTATTGAATGGAGTGGATTGGAATGGAATGAAGTGGAGTGGAACGGAATAGAATGGAGTAGAATGGAGTGAAGTGAAGTGGAGTTGAATGGAGTGGAGTGAAGTGGAGTGGAATGCAGTGGAGTGGAATGGAAGAGAATGGAGTGGAATGTAGTGGAGTGGAGTGGAATGGAATGGAATGGAATGGAATGGTGTGGAGTGGAGGGCAGAGGAGTGAAATGGAGTGGAGTGTGGTGGAGTGGAGTGGACTGGAATGGAATGGAGTGGAGTGTAATGAAGAGGAGCAGAGTGGAATTGACTGGAATCAAATGGAGTGGAGTGGAGTGGAATGGAATAGAATAGAGTGGAATGGAATGGAGTGGAGTGGAATGGAGTGGAGAAGAACAAAGGGAAGTTGAGTGGAATGGGATGGGGTCAAGAGGAATGGTGTGCAATGGAGTGGAATTGAGTGGAGTGGGGTAGAGTGGACTGGAAAGGAGTGGAGTGAAATGGAATGGAATGGAGTGGAATGGAGTGGAGTGGAACGGATTGGAGTGGAATGGAATGGACTGGAGTGGAATGGAATGCAGTAGAATGGAATGGAGTGGATTGGAATGGAATGGAGTGGAGTGTAATGAGGTGGAGTGGAGTGGAATGGAAGTGGAGTGGAGTGGAGTGGAATGGAATGGATTGGAATGGAATGGAGTGTAGTGGAATGGAGTGGAGTGTAGTGGAATGGAGTGGAGTGGAAAGGAGTGGAGTGGAGTGCAGAGGAATGGAATGGAGTGGAGTGGAATGGAAAATTATGGAATGGAATGGAATGGAATGGAGTGGAGTGGAATGGAGTGGAGCAGAGTGGAATTGGGTGGAATTGAATGGAGTGGAGTGGAATGGAGTGGATTCGTGTGGAATGGAATAGAATGGAGTGGAATGGAGTTGAGTGGAGTGCAGTGGAATGGAACTGTATGGAATGGAGTGGAGTAGAATTGAATGGATTGTAGTGGAATGGAGTGAAGTGGAACAGAGTGGATTGGAGTGGAATGGAGTGGAATACAATGGAGTGCAGAAAAGTTGAGTGGAGTGGAACAGAATAAAATGAAATGGAGTGGAATGGAGTGGAATGTTATGGAGTAGAGTGGAATGAATTGTAGTGGAGCAGAATAGAGTGGAGTGGAGGAGATTGGATCAGAGTGAAGTGCAGTGGAATGGAGTGTAGAGGAATGGAATTCTATGGAGTGGAAAAGAGTGGAGTGGAATGAAGTTAAATGGAATGGAGCAGAGTGGAGTGGAGTGGAGTGTAGTGTAATGGAATGGATTGGATTGGAACGGAGTGAAATTGAATGGAATGGAACGGAGTGCAGTGGAGGGGAATGGAGAAAAGGTGAGTGGAATGGAATGGGGTGGAGTGAAAAGGAATGTATAGGAGGGGAATGGAGTGGAGTGGAGTGGAATGTAATGGAGTGGAATGGAATGGAGTAGAGTGGAGTGGAATGGAATGGAGTGGAATGCAATGGAATGCAGTGGAGAGGAATGGAGTGGAGTGGAGCGGAATTGAGTGTAATGGAATGGAGTTGAGTGGAATGGAGTGGAGTGGAGTGCAATGAAATGAAATGGAGTGGAATGGAATGGAGTGGAATGGAGTGGAATGGAGTGGATTGGAAAGGGTTGGAGTTTAATGGAATGGAGTGGAGTGGAGTAGAGTGGAGTGGGAAGGAATGGACTGGAATGTAGTGGAGTAGTAGAGTGAAGTAGAGTGGAGTGGAGAATATTGGTGCAAAAATTTGCAAAACCCCTAGCAAACTGAATTGAACAATACATAAATAGGTAATTCATAATGACCAAGTGGGATTTATTCCAGGGATGCAAGGATAGTTCAATATGCAAATAAATGAATGTGATAGATCACATAAAGAGAATGAAGGGGCCAGGAACAGTGGTTCACACCTGTAATCCGCAATTTGGGAAGCCGAGGTGGGTGGATCACCTGAGGTCAGGAGTTTGAAACCAGTCTGGCCAACGTGGCGAAGCTACGTCTCTACTAAAAATACAAAAATTAGCCAGGCATGGTGGTGAGCACCTGTAATCCCAGCTACTCAGGAGGCTGAAGAAGGAGAATCACTTGAACCCGGGAGGCAGAGGCTGCATTGAGCTGAGATCATGCCATTACACTCCAGCCTGGGTGACAGAGGGAGACTACATCTCAAAAAAAAAAAAAAGGAAAAAGAAAACAAGGACAAAATCCATATAATCATTTCAATTATGCTAAAAAATTTTGATAAAATTTAATATTCTTTAATAATAAAAAGCCCTTTGAAAACTGGGTATGGAATGAACATACCTCAACATAATAAAGTCATATATGACCGACCCACAGCTAGTATCACACTAAGTGGAGAAAAACTAAAAGCCTTTTCTCTAAAATCTGGAAGATGACAAGAATGTCCACTTTTACCACTGTTATTCAACATAATGCTGAAAGTCCTATCTGGAGCAATCGGACAGGAGAAAGCAATAAAACGCATCCCAATTGGAAAAGAAGTCAAATTACCTTTTTTTTTTTTTTTTTTTGCCAATGTTATAATGTTATATTGGAAAAGGCATAAATACTCCTCTGATAGGGTTCGAATGTGTGTTCCCTCCCAAATCTCATATTTAAATGTAATTCTCAATGATGGAGATGGGCCTGTTGAAAGGTGATTTAACCATTGGGGTAGATTACTATAAAAGGCTTGGCACCATCACATTTGGTGCTATCCTCATGATAGTGTGTGAGTTCCCATAAAATCTGGTTATTTAAAACTGTGTAACAACTCGCCCCTCTGTTTTTTGCTTCTGCTTTTTGCCCTGTGATGTGCAAGATTCTGCTTCAACTTCTGCCATGACTGTAAACTTCCAGAGACCTCCCCAGAAGCACATACCAGTACTATGTTTCCTCTACAGCCTGTAGAATCATAAGCCACTTAAACCTACTTTGTAAAAAATAAATTATCCAGTCCTACTCTCATAGTGTTGCAAAAGCATATTCCAGTACTATGTTTTCTCAACAGCCTGTAGAATCATAAGCCACTTAAACCTACTTTGTAAAAAATTAATTATCCAGTCCCACTCTCATAGTGTTTCAAAAACAGCTTAATACAAAAATTGGCACCAAGGAATGGAAAATAGTTATAAGAATACCCCACAATGTGGAATCAGCTTTGTAATTGTGTAAACAGGCAGAAGTTGGAAGAATTTGTGGGATTCAGAAGACAGAAAAATGAGGGAAAGTTGAGATTTTCTTAGAGACTGGTTGAATGTCTGTGACCAAAATGCTGATAGTGATCTGGACAGTGAAGGCTGGGCTGAGAAGGTCTCAGATGAAAACTAGAAACTTATTGGGACTGAAACAAAGGTCATGCATGTTGTCTTAGCAAAGTGGTTGGCTGAATTTCTGTCATGCACTAGGGATATAAAAAAGTTTGAATTTGAAATTGATGATTTAGGGTTTCTGTTGGAAAAATGTCTAAGCAGCAAAGCATTTGCGATGTGACCTGGCTGCCTCTAACAACCTATGCTTACATGTTCTAGCAAAAAAATAAAAATAAAATAAGTAGTAACTTATACTTACAAAAGAAGCGTAGTGTAAAAGCTTGAAAATTTTGCAGCCTAGTCATGTGGCTGAAATATAAAAAACTTTTATAAGAGAGGAACTCAAGCAGCATATGGGTCAACCACTTGTTAGAGATATTTGTATAACATAAAAAAAGCAAGTGTTGATAGCCAAGACAATGGGAAAGAGGAATTGAAGGCATTTTAGAAATCTGAAAGGCAGCAACCCATCACAGGCCCTGAGACCTAAAACAAGAGAATAGTTTCTGGGATCAGGTGTAGGACCTGCTGCCTTGGGTAGCTTTGGAACAAGGCTCACTGCATCCTTGCCACTGCTTCAGCTCCAGGTGTAGCTCATATTGAACCAGTTGCAACTCCAGTCACTGCTTCAGAGGGTGCAAGCCATAACCTTGGTAGCGTCCATGTGGGGTTAGGGCTGTGTGTTTACCAAATGCGAGTAGTTGAGACTTGGGAGCCTCCACCTTTATTTCAAAGGATGTATGTAAAAGACAGGGTGTGCAGGCAGAAGCATGTTGCGGGTGTGGAGCCCTCATGAAGATCCTCTACTAAAACAATGGAGAAAAGAAACGTGGGGTGACAGTCCCCAGGAAGGCTCCCCACTGGGTCATGGCCCAGTAGATCTGTGAGGAGAGGATCTCTGTCCTCCAGACCTCAGACCCCAGAATGGTAGATCTAGCTACAGCCTGCACCTTGCACCTTGAAAAGCCAGAGGCATAGTATGCCAGCCCATGAGAGCAGCTGTGGGGGCTGAACCATGCAAAGTCACAAGGTAGGACCTTCCCAAGGCATTAGCATGCCCTGGAAATGGGACACAGAGTCAAAAATGATTATTTTGGAGCCTTACAATTCAATAACTGCCCTTGTGGGTTTCAGACTTTCATAGATCCTGTGACTGCTTTCTTTTGGCTGATTTCTTCCTTTTTGAATAGGAGTATTTACCCAGTGTCTCTGCCTCATTTGTATCTTGGAAGAACCTAATTTGTTTCTTTATGTTACAGGCTTATAGGAGGAAGAAATTAGCTTTGTCTTAGATGAGACTTTTGAATTTTGAGTTAAGGCTGAAATTAGTTAAGACTTTGGGGATTATTGGGAAGTCATGATTGTATTTTGAAATATGAGAAGGATTTGAGATTTGGAACGGCCAAGGGCAAAATGATACAGTTTGGATGTGTATTCCCAACAAAATCTTATATTGAAATATAATCTTCAATGTTGGAAGTGGCTCTAGAGGGGAGGTGATTGATTCATGAGGGCAAGATTTCCACAGACAGTTTGGCATCATTTCCTTTGGTGACATTCCCACAATAGTAATTTTTTATCAGAGCTGGTTGTCTATAAGTGTGTGTAACACTTCCCCCCTGCCCTCACACTTACCATGTGATGTGCAAGCACTGGATTTATTTTTCACCTTGTCAGTTGTCAGAGGCTTCCCCAGAAGGAGAAACCAGTGCTATGCTTTCTGTACAGCCTGTAGAAACATGAACCAATTAAACCAATTTTCTTTATAAATTAACCAGTCACTGATTACTTTTTATAGCAATATGAGAATGGCCTAATACATCCACCAAAATCTATTAGAGGTAATAACATGAGTAAATTTGCAGAATACAAAATCAACACATACAAATCAGTAGGGTTTCTATATGCCAACAGTCAACAAACTGAAAAAGAATTCAAAAATGTAATACTAATTGCAGTAGCAACAAATAAAACAAAATATGTGGGAATTTACCAAAGAAATAAAATTTCTCAACAATTAAAACTGTAAAACACTGATAAAAGAAATGAAAAAGGACCCAAAAATTGGAAAGATATTTTTATTTTCACAGATTGGAAGAATTAGTATTTTTTAAAAAATGTCCATACGATCCATAGCAATCTATACATTTCATTCCATCTCTATCAAAATAACAGGCCAGGGGCAGTGGCTCATGCCTGTAATCCCAGCACTTTGGGAGGCCGAAGTTGGTGGATCATGAGGTCAGGAGCTCAAGACCAGCCTGGCCAACTTGGTGAAACCCCACCTCTACTAATAATACAAAAAATTAGCCAGGTATGATGGCGGGTGCCTGCAATCCCAGCTCTTCAGGAGGCTGAGGCAAAGAATTGCTTGGACCCAGGAGGTGGAGGTTGCATTGTGCCCAGATCACATCACTGCACTCCAGTCTAGGTGACAGAGCAAGATGCCACCAAAAAAAAAAAAAAAAAAAAAAGAAGAAGACATTCCTCACAGATATAGAAAAAAAATTCTGAAATTTATATGGAAACATCACAAAACACCATAATAGTCAAAGCTATGCTGAGTATATAAAACAAAACTGGAGGAATTCCATTACCTGGTTTTAAATTATACTACTAAGTTGTAGCAATTAAAACATGACACTAGCATAAAAACAGACATAAAGACAGATGGAACGAAATAACGAAATAGAGACCTGAGAAACAAACTCATACAGCTAAATTAATTTTCAACAAAAGTGCCAAGAACATACAATAAAAAATAAGACTGTTTTTGTAATAAATATGGCTGGTAAAACTGGCATTCTGTGTGAGGGACAAACATTCAGACGCTCATAGCAGTGTTCTGGAATCCTATGTGAGGGACAAACATTCAGACCACAGCAGGAATGTTCTGGAATCCCCTGTGAGGAACAAACATTCAGACCCTCGTAGCAGTGTTCTGGAATCTTATGTGACAAACGTTTGGAACCCAGCAGCAGTGTTCTGGAATCCTATGAGAGGGACAAACATTCAGACCCTCATAGCAGTGTTCTGGAATCCTATGGGGGGGGCAGCTAAATTAATTTTCAACAAAAGTGCCAAGAACATACAATAAAAAATGAGACAGCTTTTGTAATAAATAGGGCTGGGAAAACTCTCAAGCCATAGGCAGAAGAATAAAACTAGAACCCTATTTCTTGCCACTTACAAAAGTCAAATTAAAATGAATTAAAGACTTAAACCTAACGCCTCAAACCATCAATCTTTTACAAGAAAACATTGGAGAAACTCTTTAGGGCATTGGTTTGGGCAAAAATTCCTCAAATAATGCCCCAGAAGCACAGACAACTAAAACAAACATGGACAAATCGGATTACAGAAAGTCAGAAAGCCTTTTTAAAGTGAAAGAAACAAGAAACAAAGTGAAGAGAAAATCCACAGAATGGGAGAAAATATTTGTAAATTATCCATCTGAAAAGCAATTAACAGCTACATGATATGGTTAGGATTTGTGTCCCCACCCAAATCTCATATTGAATTGTAATCCCCAGATGTTGAGGGAGAGGTTGGTAGAAGGTGATTGGATCATGGGGGTGGTTTCCCCCATGCTGTTCTTCTGATAATGAGTGATGTCTCATGAAATCTGATGGTTTTATAAGGGACTCTTCCGCCTTTGCGTCACATACATGCTCTCTCTCCTGCTGTCATGTAAGAGGTGCCTGCTTCCCCATCTGCCATTATTGGAAGTTTCCTGAGTCCTCCCCGGCCATGTGGAACTGTGAGTCAATTAAACCCATTTCCTTTATAAATTACCCAGTCTTGCCAGGTGCCATGGCTCATGCCTGTAATCTCACCACTTTGGGAGGCTGAGGAGGGTGGATCAGGAGGTCAGGAGTTCAAGACCAGCCTGGCCAAGATGGTGAAACCCTGTCTCCACTAAAAATACAAAAATTAGCCAGGCATGGTGGCAGGTGCCAGTAATCCCAGCTATTCAGGAGCTGAGGCAGAGAATTGCTTGAATCAGAAGGTGGAGGTTGCAGTGAGCCGAGATTGCACCACTCCACTTCAGTCTGGGCAACAGATCAAGACTACATCTCAGTAAATAAATAGATAACACAGTCTCGGGTATTTTTTTATAGCAGTGCAGGAACAGACTAATACACTACAATATATTGAGTTCAAAAAATTCCATAGAAAAAAATAATAACCCAAATAAAGAGTGGACAAAAAATTTAAATAGACATTTATGAAAAGAAGACATACAAATGTGAAAGAGGCAAATGAAAAGGTGCTCCAGATTACTGATCATCATGGAAATGCAAATCAAACCCAAAATGAGATATCATTTCACCCCAGTTAAGGTGGCTTTTATCCAGAAGTCAGTCAAAAACAAATGCTGGTGAGTATGTCGAGTGAAAGTAACCCTTGTACACTGCTGTTGGGAGCTCATTTAAGGACAGTTTGGATGTTCCCGGTATAACTAAAACTAGAGCTACTATGTGGTCCAGCTATCCCACTGCTCATTATATGCCTACAAGAAAAAAATTAGTAAATCAAAGACCTATTGGCACTCTCATGTTTCCTACAGCAAGTTTTATTATAGCAAAGATTTGGAAGGAACCTAAATGTCCATCAACAGATGACTGGATAGAGAAAATGTGGTACATATACACAATGGAGTAGTATTCAGCTGTAAGAAAGAATGAGAGCCTTCCATTTTGCAATAACATAAATGGAACTGAAAGTCTTTATGTTAAGTGAAATGTCAGGCAGAGAAAGACAAATGTCACATGTTCTCACTATTTGTGGGTGCTAAAATTCAAAACAATTGGTGTCATAGAGGTAGAGAGTATAAGGATGGTTGCCAGAGGCTGGGAAGGGCAGGGAGGGAACAAGGGGATAGTGGGGATGCTAAATGGGTAAAAAAACAATTGTTAGAAAGAATGAATAAGACAGCATTTGATAGCACAACACAGTGATTATAGCAAAAAATAATTTAATTCCACATTTAAAAAAACTAAAAGAGTATAATTGGATTGTTTATAACACAAGCTATAAATGCTTGAGGGGACAGATACCCCGTTTTTTATTATGTATTACTCATTGCATGACTGCATCAAAGTGTGTCATGTACCCCCATGAATATATACACCAACTATGTACCCAGAAAAATAAATTAAAAATTGAAATTGAAATTAAAATTAAAACAAAAGAGAGGAGAGTATAATGAGGCATGTGTGACCCGTGGCTTGAACTAGCTTTTCAGGTTAACTTTGGAAAGTCCTTATCCAAGAAGAGAGGTTCATTTAATCAACAGGGGATTAGAAATTTATTTTTAGTTTATAAATGGAAAAAAGAAGGATTTTAAATCTTGAGCCATAGTTCTCAGTCAGTCAATCATTGCAGGGAACTCTGTTCTTTACTCTGGAGATAAACAATAGTTTTCTTTTCCATGGAATAACATCGCATTTCAAAATGTGGGGAAACATCTTGCAACTAAGAGGTGTGGCCTTACTAAATTTGATTTGGTTTCCATTGTAATTAATTTAATCACATGTGTTCTAGAGTTTGTCCTCAGTCTTCCCCTAGTATAGGCCCATGATCTGTTGAATTTGCTCAGCTCCCTGCTCAACAGCAGGAAATCAGAATTATTTAAAAACCTCATTGTGACTGGGAGTGGTGGCTCTCGCCTGTAATCCCAGCTATTTGGGAGGCCAAGGTGGGCAGATTGCTTTTTGTCAGGGGTTTGAGACCAGCCTGGCCAACAGAGGTAAACCCCATCTCTACTAAAGATACAAATATTAGCTGGGTGTGGTGATTCATGCCTGTAATCCCAGCTACTTGGGAGGCTGAGGCAGAAGAATTGCTTGAACCAGGGAGGCACAAGTTCCACTGAGCCAAGATAGTGCACTGCATTGCAGCCTGGGCAACAGAGCAAGACTCTGTCTCAAAATAAAAATAATAATAATAATAATAATAATAATAAATAAGTAACAATAAAAATCTCATTTTGTTTCAAAGAAAATTTCTTTTGAATATCAACTGTATCAAATTGCATATTAACTGTAATCATTTTGTTTATTTGATATCCAATCTTGAGAAATCTTTCAGGAGTAATTTCACTCTTTTCTGCCATTTTGGTAAACATACCAAATTCCATTAAACAAAATGCACAAAATTCCTGAGAAATACATTTTCTCCTTGAGGAGTAGACTTGCTGTGTTAGAGGAACTCATGGTTACCTAGCTTCTAGTTTAATAAACATGACTAGAATATTCTATCTTAATATGAGTAGCTAGGTACTCACAGGGCATCTAGAAGATTAATGTTCATGGTCTGAAAATAGTCACATTTTTTAACTGGCCACAAATTACAATTGCAGAATATTTGTGGTCATACAAGACATCTTCCACCAAGCCTGAAAAATGTATAAATGTCCTAGGAGTGCAGCATTTTTTGTAGGGATATTATTAATGAGCTAGCTTAGGTCAATGGGTTAATGGTTATTGTTAAAACGAATAGCCACGACTTTAGTGACTACATCTGCACCTTCCAAGTTTAATTATAACGCTTTATCTTTATAGTTACTTCTAAGTAGAGACACTAACAAAAGACAATGCATTCCTGCTCTTGTTTTCTGAGGATGTCCAACTCTGTAATGGAGTAATTTCTAATAAACTTGCTTCTTTCACTGTGCTCTCTACCTCACCTCAATTTTTTTCCTGCAGAAGATCTAGGAATCCTACTTTGTGGTCTGTATCAGGACCCTCTTTTCCAGCAACATCTTTCAGCAACACCATGAACGGACAACAAGACAAGACCCCCACTCCAAGGAAAACCATCCACACAGAATCAATCAGCTGACACCTGGCAAGTGGGCTGTCTTTTAGAGTCGTGAAGCCATTCTGGTGGGCAAGAATGATTATCCACTATTATCAAACTCAGATTAGAGGCCAAGCCGACAGGGTTAGAGGCCTTGGGGAGTATTGAGAAGAATGGATTTGGCTAAACAAGATGTTTGCCACTTTCTCTTTTTGGACTGTCTACCTTGTGCTTTTGGTCCCTCAACTGAGTGCTCTACATCTTGTCACCTTTCTGCTCATCGCATCTGTTTTGCGGTAGCCTGGAGGCTGCCCCAGGGCAGAGGCCCCAAACAGTTTAGCTTTTACTTTCCTCAGCGATTCTCTGATTCTGAACTGACTGCTTGTTTAATTTGCCACTTGTCCAAGTAACACTAAAAAAAGAATTGTCTTGGAACCTAGAATTTTTTTTACCATAATTATCAGAAAAGATCAGCAGTAACCTCGCCATCATGACTGAAGTTGAAATGTGGTATTTAAGAGCTCTACATGATAAGATCAGATATGCCTGTTTAGTGACAGCCTCTTTTATGACAACCCTTTGCAAACAATTACCCTCAAGATGGAGAACATGAGACTTTTTCTTAACAGATTTCTCTCATTTCTTAACCATAACGCCATCTTTGATGAGCTGGTATAGGGCAGCTGGACCCTGCTTTCTTAACCCAGCAGGTCACTTTTTCCTGAGAGAGTTTTGTCAGATTTGTCGTAGCAGTGTGAAAATGGACTAATACCATCAGAGTGAACAGACAACCTACAAAATGGGAGAAAATTTTCGCAACCTAGTCGTCTGACAAATGGCTAATATCCAGAATCTACAATGAAGTCAAACAAATTTACAAGAAAAAAACAAACAATCCCATCAAAAACTGGGCAAAGGATATGAACAGACACTTCTCAAAAGAAGACATTTATGCAGCCAAAAGACACATGAAAAAATTCTCATCATCACAGGCCATCAGAGAAATGCAAATCAAAACCACAATGAGATACCATCTCACACCAGTTAGAATGGAGATCATTAAAAAGTCAGGAGACAACAGGTGCCGGAGAGGATGTGGAGAAATAGGAACACTTTTACACTGTTGGTGGAACTGTAAACTAGTTCAACCCTTGTGGAAGTCAGTGTGGCGATTCCTCAGGGATCTAGAACTAGAAATACCATTTGACCCAGCCATCCCATTACTGGGTATATACCCAAAGGACTATAAATCATGCTGCTTTAAAGACACATGCACACGTGTGTTTATTGTGGCACTATTCACAATAGCAAAGACTTGGAACCAACCCAAATGTACAACAGTGATAGACTGGATTAAGAAAATGTGGCACAAATACAACATGGAATACTATGCAGCCATAAAAAATGATGAGTTCATGTCCTTTGTAGAGACATGGATGAAATTGGAAATCATTATTCTCAGTAAACTATCGCAAGGACAAAAAACCAAACACCGCATGTTCTCACTCATAGCTGGGAATTGAACAATGAGAACACATGGACACAGGAAGGGGAACATCACACTCTGGGGACTGTTGTGGGGTGGGACTGGGGGGAGGGATAGCATTAGGAGATATACCTAATGCTAAATGACGAGTTAATCGGTGCAGCACACCAGCATGGCACATGTATACGTATGTAACTAACCTGAACATTGTGCACATGTACCCTAAAACTTAAAGTATATATATATATAAAAGAAAATGGACTAATATATTACAATATACAAGTTACAGTCTTCCTATTTCCCCTGTTTGATCTGACTCCTATTTTGCAGCTTCATTTGTTTTATAGAAGAGAAACTAAAAGGGAGGAAATACATTATATACAGGCTTCTCTGATGCTTGGTCAGGATAAAAAATTAAAATGGGCTTCTATATGTTTGATGGAGGAAAAGACAAAACAGGGATGGCACATAACTGATTATTCTTTTAATGCTAGTTACTCTTAATATTAGGCTTTTCTTAGCTGGGACTGAACTCCCACTGCCAGTCCGAGCACCCCATAAGAACACAATCAGATTCCTTCCAGTTCTAGTGAGGTGTGCAACATATTATTAATTTCTTCTAGTTTTCCAGGGTTATGCAGTGTCTGCTCATCATCTTCTCCCTGCCCTTCGAGTCCTGTCTTATGTACATACCCCACTCTTGAAACACCCGTGCTTCACCAGAACAACATGTAGTGGGGCCTCTTATCAGCTGGCAAAGTTGAATATTTGCCCTCTCTGGGAAGTGACAGATGATAATAGGGACACTATATTGAAGGAGTGGCCTGTCCCTCCACACCTGTGAGCGTTTCTCGTCAGGTAGAACTAGAGTCTTGTGAAAAGGGATGCAGAGACAAAGTATAGAGAAAAAGTGGGCCCAGGGGACAAGAGCTCAGCATACGGAGGACCAGCGCCGGCACCAATCTCTGAGATTCCTTAGTATTTATTGATCATTATCGGGCATTTCTCGGAGAGGGGGATGTGGCAGGACAATAGGGTAACAGTGGAGAGAGGGCCAGCAGGAAAACATGTGAACAAATGTCTCTGCAACATAAACAAGGTAAAGAAAATGTGCCGTGCTTTTGTTGTGTATATACATAAATATCTCAATTACTTAAAGAGCAGTATTGCCTCCAGCATGTCTCACCTCCAGCCCTAAGGCAGTTTTCTCCTATCTCAGTAGATGGAATATACAATCGGGTTTTACACTGAGACATTCCATTGCCCAGGGACGAGCAGGAGACAGATGGTTTTGTCTTACCTCAACTGCAAAGAGGCTTTCCTCTTTTACTAATCCTCCTCAGCACAGACCGTTTACAGGTGTCGGGCTGGAGGATGGTCAGGTCCTTCCCCTCCCATGAGGCCATATTTCAGACTATCACATGGGGAGAAACCTTGGACAATACCTGGCTTTCCTAGGCAGTTGTCCCTGTGGCCTTCCGCAGTGTTTTGCGTCCCTGGGTACTTGAGAATAGGGAGTGCTGATGACTTTTAACAAGCATGCTGCCTTCAAGCATTTGTTTATCAAAGCACATCCTTCATATCCCTAAATCCATTAAACCTAGAGTCGACACAGCACATGTTTCTGTGAGCACAGGGTTGAGGCTACGGTTACAGATTAACAGCATCTCAAGGCAGAAGAATTTTTCTTAGTACAGAACAAAATGGAGTGTCTTATGTCTACTTCTTTCTACATAGACACAGTAACAGTCTGATCTCTCTTTCTTTTCCCCATACTATATAGGTAAATGTACACTTTTCTATATCTGAATTAGCCATATGCAAGGAAAAACTAAAACAGTTTTCAGAGGTTCCGGGAAAATTCATAGACAAATTTAAAAGGCTAACCTTGACGTATGATCTGACCAGGCAGGATTTGCATATATTTATTTTCGCCTGCTGCATGGTAGAAAAGCAGTGCATTATGGGCGTGACTAGAGCACATGCTAATAGGGTGGCAACCTGCAACCAGGGGCATGACACCTATCAAGCAGGAGGCACAGCAGTGCCTGACTAGGACCCAAAAGAACTAGAATCTAGAAAAAACAAATGAATTAGGAAGAAAGTAGGATATATAGAGAAAAAATTATGATTGACTCCGTGAAGGAATAAAAAAAAAGTGTGATACAGCTTTTTAATTTTTATAAAGTCTGGAAAATTACTCAGGGAAAAGATGAAAACCTAGCCTTATTAGAAGGGTGGATAATTTAGTCCTTGAGGAAATACACTAACACTGACCCTGACTCCAAAAAGGGACGGGCATTTCTAGGAGTTTAATTTATAGCATGGTCTCCTTCTTATATCTGCAGGAAGTTGCCAAAAGCAGCCTTAGGCTTCCAGACTCCCATGGATCAGATTTTAGACTTGGATTTTGCAGTTTTCCATCACAGGAATTGAGCAGAGAAAACATAAAATAAAGCAAATCTTCCAAGAGGCCCAGCTTCTAGCTGCAGCCTTGTGCTCTCCACCACTTCAGAGGCAGCCCCTTAACACCTGGCTTTCACAGAGGAAGTGAGAAAGTGAAAATCGCAGTCTGTGCCTCTGGGCCACTGCGCCTTGGGTACAAATCTGTGTGCCTTCTGTAGGACGGTAAGCCTCTGCCGAAGGAAATGCACTGTGCTTCCAAGGGAGCCATCATCAGAGCCCAGCAGACTCAAAAGTGGCGGGGCCTGATACTTCCTACCTCCACTCCCATTGGACTACTAGCTGTCGAGAGATGGAGGAGCCTCAGGTGACTCTTGAAGAAGCAGGTAGGAGTATTAACTTCGTATTATGTATGGGAGCAGATTACTCTGTACTGATTTAATTCAATGGTCTTCTGTCTTCTCATGATGGACAAGCCCCAAAACACTCCTTTTTGTATGTTCTAAGTTGTCCTCCAGAGCCTCTAGGTTTCTCGCCTGCCTTTTTAGTACTGTCTGATTGTCTGACCTCTTACTGGGGAGAGGTTTATTGACTGAGGAGACCAAGTCATGGTCACCTTCACAGATCATAAAGCATAGAAACTGTTACTTTTGTTCCTGACCCATCAGGGGAAAAAAGAAGTTAAGAATGAGCTGTCACATTTACCACCTGAGGTGTTGTCTTAAGTAAATCTTGAGGATTGGGCCACACAGGCTCTGGGAAACGCACTAAACACCTCCCCCATTGAAATCCAACTTCAGCCTAGTACTTCTCGACCTCAGAAGAGACAATATATTTTAAGGCAAGAAGCATGAGGGGAAATTCAACCCCTTATTGCCAAATTCTTGCCATATGAGTTATTAAGCCCATGAGAGTCTCCTTACAATACTCTCATGTTACCAGATAAAAAGCCTAATGGCAAGTACAGATTTGTCAGAACCCTTAGAGCATTAAGAAATGCAGTTGTCTCCATACACCTCATTGTCCCCAATACTTACCATGTCCCAGGGGATGCAAGCTCGTTTACATTCTTAAATCTGAAAGATGCGCTCTTCTGGATCTCAATGCATCCAGATTCATAATATGTTTGCCTTTGAATGGACTGATCCAGATATGCATTCAGCCACAAAACTAACCTGGACAGTCATCTCTGAAGGGTTCTGGGATAGCCCCCACTTGTTTGAAAATACTCTAGCTAAGGACTTAACAAATCTATAATTGGAAAGGGACACAATTATTCAGTATGTAGGTGACTTGCTCATTGCTAACCCAAATAAAGAAGACTCATAATAATAAAGTTAAGTTGGCAAATTTCCTGGGAACTTGCAGATATAGGGCATCACCACACAGAGCTCTGATTTTGACTGAAAGACTTAAATATTTGGAATCTGTTTTAACCTCTGGAACTGATCAAACTCCCTAGAAGATAAAAAAGTTATTTTAGTAACCCAGCAGTCCCTGTCCAAAAAATGACTGTGGGCTTTTTTAAGAGATGACTGGGTACTGCTGCTTATGGATGCCCAGATTTGGGCATGTAGTCAAGTCTTTATATGATACACTAAAGGGAAAGATTTAGAGCTCCTAGAATGTAATGAGAACTGCAAGCAAACCTTCAATATTCTCAGGAAGAAATTGGGCTCTGCTGCAGCCATGGGAGTCCCCAAGTTGAATGAACCATTTTTTCTTTATTTGACCAAAAAGCAAGGCATAGGCCTTGGGTAATCTTGTCCCAAAACTGGGGGACATTCCAAGGCCAGCAGCCTAATTTTCTAAGCAGATTGACCAGGTGGCCTCAGGGTGGCCTTGATGTCTTAGAGCTATTTCCACTATCACTTTTCTAGCAGGCAAAGCTAATAAACTAACATTAGAACAGCACCTACAGGTTTTTGACCTCACACCAAGGGAAGGTGGTCCTAGAAGCTAAAGTGCAGCAGTGAGTAATAAGAGAAAATTTATGAAAGTATCAGGGCTTATTGCTAGACACTCCAGACATAACCCTTAAAGCCTGCCAAACCATAAACCCAGCTACTTATCTGCCAGAGTCCACAGGTGCTTCTAGCCTTTCTGGCATACAGGTTGTATTAGTCTGTTCTCATGCTGCTAATAAAGACATATCTGAGGCTGGGTAATTTATAAAGAAAAGAGGTTTAATTGACTTACAGTTCCACATGGTCAGGGAAGCCTCACACTCATGGCAGAAGGCAAATGAGGAGCAAAGTCACATCTCTTACATGGCAGCAGGCAAAAGAGCTTGTGTAGGGAAACTCCCCTTTATAAACCCATCAGCTGTAATTCCAGCACTTTGGGAGGCCAAGGCAGTGGATGACCTGAGGTGAGGAGATCGAGGCCAGCCTGGCCAACATGGTGAAACCCCGTCTATACTAAAAGTACAAAAATTAGACAGGCATGGTGGTAGGCGCCTATAATCCCAGCTACTCGGGAGGCTGAGACAGGAGAATCGCTTGAACCCAGGAGTCAGAGGTTGCAGTGAGCCAAGGTCATGGTAATGCACTCCAACCTGAGCAAAAGAGCAAGACTATGTCTCAAAAATAAATTAATAAATAAACCATCAGATCTCATGAGGCTTATTCACTGTCACGAGAACAGCATGGGAAAGACTCATCTCCCGATTCAATTGTCTCCCACTGGGTCCCTCCCACGAAATATAGGAATTATGGGAGCTACAATTCAAGATAAGATTTGACTGGGGACACAGCCAAAGCATGTCACAGGTTATGAAACAAATTTATTCTAGCAGGCCAGACTTTAGAAGGATGAGCCCCTTGACCATCCCAAGGAAGATTGGTTAACAGATGTAAGTTGTTTTATGCATCAGGAAAACAAGAAGGGTAGGTATGCTATTAGTAGTAGGGACAAGTCTTGCTGGCCTCGACCTCGGCTCAAAAAGCTGAGTTAATTGAACTTACTCAGCCCCTGCAATTGGGAAAGGATTTAAAAGTTAACATTTACACTGATTCCAAGTATGACTTTTTAGTGCTTCACGCTTATGCTGTAATTTGGAATGTGTAGGGACTCCTGACCCCCAAGGGCTTTTCCATACATCATTCAAATTTTGAGCTTGTTAGAATGCTGCTTTGCTGCCAAAAAGTGACTATAATTAATTGCAGAGGACATCAAAAGAGAGACTGTCCATGTAAAAGGAAATGCCCTTGTAGATGCCACAGCCAAGGCCCCTGCACTGAAAGGGCCAATGAAGCTTATGGGCGTGCTGGACAGCATACATAGAACTGGGCCAGAACACTTTGAAGAAGAACAAAAATGGGCCAGGGTTTGCATTTCAGTCCAGGGCCCATCTGGCTGGCTGAATGATGGTAATAAATTACTAATGCCAACTACCAATCATAGGAATATAATTCAGCACTTTCATTATTCTTTTCACCCTAGAAGGGATTCTTGGTTTCTGTTAATGTCTCATTTGTTTATAGGGGTAAATCTTTTCAAGACACCAAAAGAGGTGACTCAGCCCTGTGAGCTATTTGCCTGACATGACCCAAATGGTCAGCAATTTTCTCCTTCTCCATGTAAACCTGTCCAAAATTAAGGACCCTATCCAGGTGAGAACTGGCAACTGTAATTTACTCAGATACCTTTCTGCAGGAGATTCAAATATTTGCTAATGCTTACTGATAACTTCACTGGTTAGATCGAGGTATTCCCCACCCCATCTGAAAAATCTTTACCAGAAGAAATATCTCCTCAGTTTGGGTAATCTAAAAGCCTGCAAAGTGGCCATGGCCCGTCTTTCACAGCAGGTGTATCCCAACACCTATCCTCAGCTTTAAGAATCCAATATTACCTTCACTCTGAGTGCAGACGCAGTCCTCTGGAAAGGTGAAAGGGCTAATCCTACTCTAAAGAAGACTGTAGCTAAATCAGACGCCTGACTATCTCTAACACCCATAGCTTACTGTGGGTTTGAACTATTCCAAAGTAAAACTTATAATTAAATCCTGTTGCGTTAACATTTGGAAGACCTTTCCTAAGCACAGGTCCCCTAATAGAAGAAAAGACTCATCAATTACAACAATATGTTATCAATCTAGGACAGGTGCAAAGGCACTCTGTGAATATGGAAACAAGAGTCTTCCCCTCCCACATGGGAGGAAAATTCAGTTTCAGCTCAGCTAGGGATTTAGTCTTACTAAAGATGTGGGAGGAAGTTCTCCAGCTGACCAGCTTTCCACAACGTGGGAAGGACCACAGCAAGGACACCTGAGTTTTCCGACAGACGTTCAACGGCAAGGGATTCACAGGTGGGTACACCTGTGTGGAAGTAAAGCTGTTGCTTATTCTGGGAGCCTAATCCGAGGCTGAGGGAGGTGGGCGCGGGGCGATTTCAGCGTCGGTGGAGGGCGTGCTGGGTAGCTATGCGTCTGCTTCTCCTTCTCGCGTTTCTCCTGCCGCTGTAATCACGCCTTGGCCATGAAGGAAATCGTGCTCACGCAGGCCGGGCAGTACGGGAACCAGATCGGCGCCAAGGTTGTATTTGACTCCATAAAAATTAAAATTTTGTATGAGAGAAAATTGCCTCAAAGTCAAAAGTCAAAAGACTGGGGAAATAGATCTGCAACATACATGACAGACAAAAAGCTAATTTGGGATGTATAGATAGATAGATAGATAGATGTAAATATCCGTTTTTAACACCATTTTAAAAAATATCATCCTTTCCCCATTGAACAGTGTTGACGCCCTTGTTAAAAATCATGACCATATTTTTTGGTTCTTTATTTCTATTGCATTGGTCTTTGCGTCTGTCTCTATGCTGGTACAGCATTGTTTTGCATACTGAAGTTTGAAACCAGGAGGTGTTAGTCCTCTAACTTTGTTAGTTTTTAAGATTGATTTGGGTGCTTGGGGTTTTTTGAGATTTCATCTGAATTTTAGAATAGGTTTTTCTATTTTTGCAAATATTGGAAGTTTTGTAGTGATTTTATTGAATACGTAGAAGACTATAGATAACAATGGCACCTTGACAAGATTTTGTCTTCCAGTCCATAAACACATGATGTCTTTTCATTTATTTGTGTCATCTTTAATACTTTCATGCCATGTTTATAGTTTATGCTCTGCAGGTTTTTCATTTCCTTGGTTAAGTGGATTCGTAAGTATTTTATTATTTTGATGCTATCATACATGACCCTGTTGTCTTGACTTCTTCTTCAGATAGTTTATTGTTATTGTAGAAATACAACAATTTTTGTGTATTATTTTGTTTCATGCAGTTTTGATGAATTTTATTTATTGCATCTGACAGTTTATTTCACAGAAACTAAAATATTTTTATAAAGTATTTTTATAAAGTATTTTGAGTATTTTTATAAATATAAAAATATTTTATAAAATATTTTTATATAAGGTTATGTCATCTGCAAACAGATAATTTTACTTTTTAAGAAATTGGAATATCTTTAGTTCTTTTACTCACCTTATTGTTTTAACTAACCAGAACCTTCAGTACTATATTAAATAGAAGTAGTAAAAGCAAGCATCCTTGTTTTTGCTCTTAGGGTAAAAGCTTTCAGTCTTTCACCATGTTAGCTGTGTTTTTTTGTTTTGTTTTGTTTGTTTGTATACCATTATGTTAAGGTGTGTACTTTCTTTTTATAGTTTACTAACTATATTTTATCATGAATGTGGGTTAAATTTGGACAAATGCTTTTTCTTCTTTGATTAATATGATCACATGAGGGTTTTTTCCTTCTTTATGTTAATGTGATATTATGCTGATTTTCATGTGTTGGAACGTACTTTTATTTCAGGAGTCAATTATACTCATTCATAGTGTATAATCCTTTTAAAGTACTGCTAAGTTTGAGTTGCTGGTATTTTGTTGAGGATTTTTGCATCAGCATTTATAAGGGATTTTTTTTTTGTCGTTTTCTTATGGTGCCTTTGTCTGGCTTGGTGTCAGGGTAATCCTGGACTCATAGAATAAGTTAGAAAAAATTACCGCCTCTTCAAAATTTTGAAAAAGTTTGAGAAAAAGTGGTTTTAATTCTGCTTTAAACTTTGGGTAGAAATCAACAGTGAAGCCATCTGGTCCAGGCTTTTCTTTGTTGCTGGGTTTTTGATTACTGATTCAATCTTCCTGCTGAATCTCCTTGCTGAATATGTTTATCCAACTTTTCTGATTCAGTCTTAGTAGGTTTTTTCTTTCTAGGAATTTGTTCATTTTATTTAGTCTATTCAATTTTTTAGTGTATACTTCCTTATGTTACTCTCCTACATCCCTTTTTTACTCCAAAAATTTCTTAGTAATGTACCCATTTTATTTTTGAGTTTAGTAATTTGAATATTCACTTTTTTTCTTAGTCAATATAAATAAAATTTTGTCAGTTTTGATCTTTTTCAGGGAATAAACTAGGCTTTGTTTATTTTTGATATTGTTTTTCTATTCTCTATTTCAGTTATTTCCACTGCTATCTTTATCATTTTTTCAATTTTGCTAGTTTTAGTTGTCCCTCTTTAGTAGTCCCTCTTTTTCCCTCTGTTTTTAGTTCCTTAGGAGTAAAGTTGTTGATTCGGTATCTTATTTTTTATAATCACTTATAACTATAAATTTTTCCCTTATGGTACTGTTTTTGATGTATCTCTTAACTTTTGGTATTTCATGTTTTTAATTTGTCTCTACATATTTTCTGTTTTCTCTTGTGATTTCTTTTATCCATCCTTGAGTGTTTCATACCTATATTTTTAGACATAAAATGTATAACCTACAAAATTTTCTTGACTTGTTAGTTTTATTTGTTGTAAGTTTTTATTTCAGAATTAAATGTATCAACATTTATTATGTTCTCATAAACTTTGTAATACCTGGAGATTTCTGGTCCACATATGTAAGTCTCTACATGAGTATTATTTTGAAGCATTTAACCTTCTGTTTTAATATTTCAAAAATCTAAATGAAACTGAGATTTTGGTTTCTGAGATGAAATCATGGTAGGTGACTGAGAAATGCTTAAAAATTAGCCAAAACTTAAAATTAAGTTAAAGTTTACCTTCAAGATTCAACCTGAATAAGTCACCCTGTATTGCTGGTAATAAAGAAAAAGTCCTTAATGGTATAAAAGGAAACTTCAGAGAATGTTTCTCTTTCCCCAGTTGACATGTAAATTAAAAGATGTAAAAAATTTTTATGGCCTTATGCATTTTTTACTTTAGAATTCCAACTTTTTCTGGTTAAAATTTTTCCAAACTGATTCCTGTGTATTTGAAAGACAAATAATTTTTTAGTTGAAATGCTTAAGCAGTTAAATAAGACCATGAAAGTTTCTTTAACTTGTGGGAATCCGTGAGAAAATCTGACATTATGTTCTATTCTCTTGGAAGGTAGGAATATAGTTTGACTTCTGCTTTGCTGACAAGAAATGTCCTGAACAAGACTTCCTGGGGCAATGACCTCACACATGGAAAACGCTGGAGCCCGTCTGTTTCCAATCTGCTTTTTTCCAAAAATTAGGGAAGTTTAGTTTTCCCTTTGATGCTCTCTGTTACTGCCAATCCCAATGCCAGGGCTGTCCTGCTTCTACAAGTGACAATGACAAATATAGGCCTGAAGAAAGATGAGCTGATGGCATTCCCAGCTTATTGCCTCTCCTTGGGGGCCTTATCTCACATACATGGATTCAACTCATAGACTCAGCTGGGTGAGGATCTATTATTCAGCTACATTAGAAGTGACTGTTTAAGACTCAGGTGTATGGTGAAATGAGGCAGAAATTTCTCAATGGAGTGTTAGGAGAATTTTTTTCCTCATAATTACCTTCTTACTGTCTCTAAATCATAGCTAAAATGAGGAAATTATTGAAGAAGAAATAGAAATGTAATCTTATGAGGACATAAATTTAGAGATTTGTGGAGAGCTCTTCATAATTTCATGGTGTTCTCTTTGAGCTGAGATTATAGTTGACTTTTCATTATAATATATTAGCTGTTCTAGACTTTTTGCATTTATGTAAAGTTTTCTTTGTTGTACTTTAAGTTCTGTGATAAATGGGCAGAGCATGCAGATTTGTTACATAGTTATACACATACGATGGTGGTTTGCTGCACCCATCAACCCGTCATCTACATAGGTATTTCTCCTAACGCTATTCCTCCCCTAGCCTCCCACCCCATGACAGGCCCCAGTGTGTGGTGTTCCCCTCCCTGGGTCCATGTGTCCTCATTTTTCAACTCCCACTTATGAGTAGGAACATGCAGTGTTTGGTTTTCTTTTCTTTTTTCTTTTTCTTTCTCTCTCTTTTTTTTTGGACAAAATTTCACTCTTGTTGTCCAGGTTGGAGTGTAATGGCGTGATCTCGGCTCAACACAACCTCTGCCTCCTGGGTTCAACCGATTCTCCTGCCTCAGCCTCCCAAGTAGCTATGATTACAGGTATATGACAACATTCCTGGCTAATTGTTTGTATTTTTAGTAGAGACGGGGCTTCTCCATGTTGGTCAGGCTGATCTCAAACTCCCCACCTCAGCCTCCCAAAGTTCCGAGACTACAGGCATGAGTCATTGCTCCTAGCCTGGTTTTCTTTTCTTGTGTTAGATTGCTGAGAATGATGATTTCCAGCTTCATCCATGTCCCTAGAAAGGACATAAATGCATAGTATTCCATGGTGTATATGTGCCACATTCTCTTTATGCAGTTTATCATTAATGGGCATTTGTGTTGGTTCCAAGTCTTTGCTATTGTGAACAGTGCTGACATAAACATGCAGTGCTGAAATAAACATACAGTGCATGTGTCTTTATAGTATAATAATTTATAATGCTTCGGTATATACCCTATAATGGGATTGCTGGTTCAAATGGTATTTCTGGTTCTATATCTTTGAGGAATTTTCATAGTGTCTTCCACAATGACTGAACTAATTTACACTCCTACCAACAGTGTAAAAGCATGCCTATTTCTCCACAGCCTCATCAGCATCTGCTGTTTCCTGATTTTTTAATAATCGCCATTCTAACTGGCGTGAGATCGTATCTCATTGTGGTTTTAATTTGCATTCATCTAATGACCAGTGAATATGAACTTTTCTTCATGTTTGATGGCCACGTAAATGTCTTCTTTTGAGAAGTGTCTGCTCGTTTCCTTTGTCCACTTTTTGATTGGGCTGTTTTTTTCTTTTAAATTTGTTTAAGGTCTATGTAGATTATGGATATTAGCCCTTTGTCAGACAGAAAGATTGCAAAAATTTTCTCCCAATCTGTAGGTTGTCTGTTCACTCTGATGATAGTTTATTTTGCTGTGCAAAAGCTCTTTAGTTTAGTCTGATCCCATTTGTCAATTTGGGCTTTTGTTGCCATTGCTTTTGGTGTTTTAGTCACAAAGTCTTTGCCCGTGCCTATGTCCTGAATGGTATTGCCTAGGTTTTCTTCAATGGTTTTTATGGTTTTAGGTCTTATGTTTAAGTCTTTATTCCATCTTGAGTTTTTTTTTTATAAGGTATAAGGAACATGTCCAGTTTCAGTTTCTGCATATGGCTAGCCAGTTTTCCCAACATGATTTATTAAATAAGGAATCTTTTCCCCATTGCTTGTGTTTGTCAGGTTTGTCAAAGATCAGATGGTTGTATGTGTATGGTCTTATTTTAGAGTTCTCTATTATGTTTCATTGGTTGTTTTTGTACCTGTACCATGCTGTTTTGGTTACTGTAGCATTATAGTGTAGTTAGAAGTTGTGTAGTGTGATGCCTCCAGCTTTGTTCTTTTTGCTTAGAATTGCCTTGGCTATTTGGACTCTTTTTTGGTTCATGAGAATTTTAAAATACTTTCTTCTAATTCTGTGAAGAATGTCATTGGTAGTTTAATGGGAATAACATTGAATTCTTTTATAAATTACTTTGGGCAGTATGGACATTTTCAGGAATGAATTCTCCCTATCCATGAGCATGGAGTGCTTCTCCATTTGTTTGTGTCCTATCTGATTTCTCTGAGCAGTGGTTTGTAGTCCTCCTTGAAGAGGTTTTTCACTTCTCTTGATAGCTGTATTCCTATGTATTTTGTTCTGTTTGTAACAATTGTGAATGAAGTTCATTCACGGTTTGGCTCTCTAGTTGCCTGTTGTTTGTGTATAGGAATACTAGCAATTTTTGCACACTGATTTTGTATCCTGAGATTATGTTGATGTGGTTTATCAGCTTAAGAAGCTCTTGGGCTGAGATGATGCGGTTTTCTAGATACAGGATTATGTCATCTGCAAACAAAGATAATTTGACTTCACCTCTTCCTATTTAAATATCTTTATTTCATTTTTCTACCTGATTGCCCTGGCCAGAAATTCCAGTACTACGTTGAATAGGAGTGGTGAGAGAGGCCATCCTTTTCTTGTGCCAGTTTTCAAGGGAAATGCTTCCAGCTTTTTCACACTCAGTATGATATTGGCTGTGGGTTTGTCATATACGGCTCATATTATTTTGAGGTGTGATCTTTCAATACCTAGTTTATTGAGAGTTTTTAACATGAAGGGATGTTGGATTTTATTGAAGGGGTTTTCTGCATCTATTGAGATAATCGTGTTGTTTTTGTGTTTATTTCTGTTTATGTGATGAATTACATTTATAGATTTGCCTGTGTTGAAGCAACCTTGTATCCCAGGGATGAAGCCATCTTGATTGTGGTGGGTCAAGGTACCCTTATCTGTCTTAAGTTCAGTCTTTTTACATAATCCCATAATTCTTGAAGGTTTTGTTGTTCTTTCTTTTTTATTCTTCTTTCTCTATTCTTCTCTTCCTGTCTTATATCAGACAGATAGTTTTGAAGCTCTGAGATTCTTTCCTCCACTTGTCCTATTCTGTGAGTGATAGTTGTGGTTGTGTTGTGAAGTTCTCATGTTGTGTTTTTCAGCTCCATCATGTCAGTTATGTTCCTCTCTAAACTGAATATTCTGGTTATCAGCTACTGTGTTCTTTTATGATTTTTAGCTTCTTGCATTGTTAGAACGTGCTCCTTCAGCTCAGAGAAGTTTGTTATTATCCACCTCCTAAAGCCTAGTTTTGTCAATTCAGCCATCTCAGCCTCGGGTCAGTTCTATGCCTTTGCTTGGGAGGTGTTGTTGTCATTTAGAGGAGAAGAGGCATCCTGCCTTTTTGAGTTTTCAGCGTTTTTGTGTTGATACTTTCTCATCTTTGTGGGCTTATCTACCTTTGACGTTGCTGACATTTCAACGGAGTTTTTCATGGGGTCTTTTTGTTGATGTTGTTGTTGTTACTTTCTGTTTTTTTTAAAAGTCAGACCACTCTTCCCTAGGGCTAGGGCTTCTGTGGTTTTTGGGTTTCCACTCTAGACCCTAGTCACATCAGTCTCTCCTGCACCTGGAGGTATCACCAGTGAAGGCTGCAAAACAGCAAAGATGGCAACCTGATCCTTCCTCTGGGAGCACAAGTCCAAGGGGCTACAGAATTGATGCCGGCTGGAACGCTCCTGTAGGAGGTGTCTGGAGACCCCTGTTGGGAGGTCTCACCGAGTCAGGAGGAACAGGATCAGGGACTACTTAAAGAAGCAGTTTGGCTGCCCTTTGGCAGAGCAGTTATGTTGTTCTGACCCCCAGGAGTCTTCAGAGCCAGCAGGCTGGAAAGTTTCAGTTGGCTGTACTGGGGAGACAGTAGCTACTTCTCTCCCTGGGGACTTCATCCCAGGGAGAAATCAGAGTTCTGTCCATAGAACTCTAGCTGGAGTTGCTAAAATTCTGATGGGGAGGCCCTGTCCAGTTAGGAAGGATGGATTTCAGTCTCTCTTAAAGAAGCAGCCTGGCCACGATCAGTCACAACAGCTGTACTGTGTTATAGGGGACTCCTCCTGATCCCTGGTGCTAGCAGGCTAGAGCAGCCAACTCAAACCACAGATAGAGCAGCTGCCCCTCTCCCTGGGAACTCGGTCCACCTCCAGCTTTCTCCAGCCTGCTGCCACTGGCCAGCTGGAATTCCAAGCCAATGGGTCTTGTGTGGTGCTGTGGGAGTGGGGCCTCAGAATGATGTCACTTGGCTCCCTGGATTCAGCCCCCTTCCTAAGGGAATGCACAGATGTATCTCCCGGTTTGCTGGAATTCTCAGGGCAGAGTATGCAAAATTCCTGGTTTTCCATGCATGCCGCAGTAAGCCAGCAAGCACTCCGCTGAGACTCCACACAGCTCTGTGCTTCAAACCTGAGGCTGTGGTTGCTGAGCTCATGAAGGTACCTCCTGATTTGCAGGTTGCAAAGATCCATCAGAGAAGCATGGTTTCCCAGGCAGGGTTGCAAAATCTCTCATGGCCTCCCCTGTCTGCAAGTGGGGACTCGGCTAGCTCCATGCCACACCTGGGTGGGTCACTGACCCACTTGCTTTTCCTGACTCTCTGTGGGTCTAGCTGTCTGCCTAGTCAGTCCCAATGCAAGAACCTGAATACATCCATTGAAGGAGCAGAATTCACTCGCAGTTTTTATTGCTCTCTGTGAGAGCCACGGGCCACAGCTGCTTCTAATCGGCTAGTTTGGCCCCATCTAAAGTATGATTTCTTGATACATGAGATGTTTTAAATACCTAACAATAATGATATTTATCACAAATATATTTTGTCTCAATGTGATATACAAATTGCTTATAAATCAATTCTTTTTTTGGTTACCACAAAGCTATCTGGAAATGTAACGTCTGCCATTTATAAAATTTTTGTAGGGTTAATAGAACTTTACTTGAAGGGAGGCTGGCAATATGCATCGTGACTTCAAGCACTGCCAGTGAAGTTGTGGAGTTTGAAGTGTTACTGACGTCTTGTTACTGGGATTATAAATTAGTACAAACTATATCAATTGTGGTTAAACAATAGAAACCAAAATTATAAATGAAAATACTCTCTGATTCAGCAATTTCATTTTCAGAAATTTACCCTACAGACATACTCATGATGCCTGGAACTATGTATGAATGGGAGGAAGTATTATACCATCTTTTTAATTAAAAAAAAGTCTAGAAATCACCTTAATGTTTATCAATCACATTAATGATTATCACCTTACCGTTTATTGAAATTATCATTATTCATATGATAGAATACTATGCAGCTAATTAAAAAAATAAATTTTAAAAGGATGCTCAAAAATGATCTCCAAAATATGTTACAAAGTAAAAAACCTGGGTGCGGAGCCAATTGTCTGATATGCCTCCATTCCTATAAAATCAGAGTGTATAAAAATGCATAGAGTATATCTATTAACTGGTAACTCTTACAAAATTCAAAGTTAATGCAAGCAAGTTCTTTCTTTTTTAATGCTAAAACTCCAAGGAACTGCACAACATTTGAGGATTTCCAACACATGCCAATCTACCTTTGAACCTACAGATTTTAGGAAATGAAGCTCTTGAAAAATCAAGCATTATTATTCCTAACTATAGTTGTTTGGGACATAAGTAGAATGATCCATTCTTTGAAAGTGTGTAAAATTTGCTCATACAACCATCTGGGCCGAGTCCTTCCTTTGTGAAAGATTTTATTTTACTAGAGGTTTTATGTTATTCATGTTATAGTACTTCTTAGGTTTTCTATTTCTTCTTGATTCTTGAGTCAATTTTGGTACCACCTCGTACCCCACAGGGTGCTTGGGCTCAGAACACATCAGTCAAAGAAAGACAGAATAAAGGAAGGCAGGATGGAGGGAGGGAGGAAGGAAGGAAGGGGACAAAGAAGGAAAGAGAGAAGAAAGGAAAGAATGAGAGAAGGAAGGATGGAGGGAGAGAAAGATGGAGAGAGAGAGAAAGATTGAAGGAGATGACAGGGAGAAAGAAGGAAGGAGGGAGAGAAAGAGGGAAAGAGAAAGAAGGAAAGAAACAAGGAAGCAGAGAGGGAGAGAAAGAATAAGGTAGAGGAAGGAAGGAAGAAAAGAAGGAAGGAGGGAGGGATGGAAAGGAGACAGAGGGAGGGAAAGAAAGAGAGAAAGGTGAAAGGTAGGGATGGGAAGAGAAGAGGAGCCAGCCACAGGCTACATGCTCTTTGTTCACTCTTTTAGTTTACCCAGGCAGTTCTGGCTTTTAAATATTCCACCTTCTGCCATGAGTTACAATGTTCAATATTCATTCCTCAGAGCATTCAAAGGTTTATGTGTGCCCTGCCATGATGGTGCATGGCTTCAGCTCCCAAACACAACTCTCAGCTAAAATATTCATGACTGGTCACACCCATATACTCATCAATCCCCCATGTATGGTCTGCATGTGTCCCCCGGAGCTCAAGTGTTGGAAACTTAATCCTCTATGTGACAGTGTTGAGAGCTGGGGCCTAATAAGAGTGATTGGGTTATGAGATTCTGCCCCCATGCATGGATTAATGTCACTATCTCAGGAATAGGCTAGTTATGTTGGGGGTGGGTTAGTTATCTTAGGAGTGGGCTTGTATTAAAAGAAAGTTCAGCCCCTTTTGCTCTCTTTCTTTCTCAAAGTCTTGCTCTGCTGCCTTCAGCCATGAGATAACACAGCAAGAAGGCCCTCACCAGATGCAGACCCCTAATCCTTGGACTTCCTAGCTTCCAGAACTCTAAGAAATACATTTCCTTTATTTATAGATTCCCTAGTCTTTGGTATTCTGTTATAGCAGCACAAAATGGGTTAAGATGTCCCATTACATGGAGAGTGCTGATCCACAGGGTTGAGATCATTGACTTAGAAATTGGAGTCTTTTTTTTTTTTTTTTTGATTTTTTTTTTCCTTTTATTGTAATTATTATTATTATTATTATTATTATACTTTAGGTTTTATGGTACATGTGCCCAATGTGCAGTAAGTTACATATGTATACATGTGCCATGCTGGTGCACTGCACCCACCAACTCGTCATCTAGCATTAGGTATATCTCCCAATGTTATCCATCCCCCCTCCCCCCAACCCACAACAGTCCCTGAAGTGTGATGTTCCCCTTCCTGTGTCCATGTGTTCTCATTGTTCAATTCCCACCTATGAGTGAGAATATGCGGTGTTTGGTTTTTTGTTCTTGCGATAGTTTACTGAGAATGATGATTTCCAATTTCATCCATGTCCCTACAAAGGACATGAACTCATCATTTCTTATGGCTGCATAGTATTCCATGGTGTAGATGTGCCACATTTTCTTAATCCAGTCTATCATTGTTGGACATTTGGGTTGGTTCCAAGTCTTTGCTATTGTGAATAATGCGGCAATAAACATACGTGTGCATGTGTCTTTATAGCAGCATGATTTATAGTCCTTTGGGTATATACCCAGTAATGGGATGGCTGGGTCGAATGGAATTTCTAGTTCTAGATCCCTGAGGAATCGCCACACTGACTTCCACAAGGGTTGAACTAGTTTACAGTCCCACCAACAGTGTAAAAGTGTTCCTATTTCTCCACATCCTCTCCAGCACCTGTTGTTTCCTGACTTTTTAATGATTGCCATTCTAACTGGTGTGAGATGGTATCTCATTGTGGTTTTGATTTGCATTTCTCTGATGGCCAGTGATGGTGAGCATTTTTTCATGTGTCTTTTGGCTGCATAAATGTCTTCTTTTGAGAAGTGTCTGTTCATGTCCTTCGCCCACTTTTTGATGGGGTTGTTTGTTTTTTTCTTGTAAATTTGTTGGAGTTCATTGTAGATTCTGGATATTAGCCCTTTGTCAGATGAGTAGGTTGCGAAAATTTTCTCCCATTTTGTAGGTTGCCTGTTCAGTCTGATGGTAGTTTCCTTTGCTGTGCAGAAGCTCTTTAGTTTAATTAGATCCCATTTGTCAATTTTGGCTTTTGTTGCCATTGCTTTTGGTGTTTTAGACATGAAGTCCTTGCCCATGCCTATGTCCTGAATGGTATTGCCTAGGTTTTCTTCTAGGGTTTTTATGGTTTTAGGTCTAACATTTAAGTCTTTAATCCATCTTGAATTGATTTTTGTATAAGGTGTAAGGAAGGGATCCAGTTTCAGCTTTCTACATATGGCTAGCCAGTTTTCCCAGCACCATTTATTAAATAGGGAATCCTTTCCCCATTTCTTGTTTTTCTCAGGTTTGTCAAAGATCAGATGGTTGTAGATATGTGGCAATATTTCTGACGGCTCTGTTCTGTTCCATTGATCTATATTTCTGTTTTGGTACCAGTACCATGCTGTTTTGGTTACTGTAGCCTTGTAGTATAGTTTGAAGTCAGGTAGCATGATGCCTCCAGCTTTGTTCTTTTGGCTTAGGATTGACTTGGCGATGCGGGCTCTTTTTTGGTTCCATATGAACTTTAAAGTAGTTTTTTCCAATTCTGTGAAGAAAGTCATTGGTAGCTTGATGGGGATGGCATTGAATCTGTAAATTACCTTGGGAAGGATGGCCATTTTCATGATATTGATTCTTCCTACCCATGAGCATGGAATGTTCTTCCATTTGTTTGTATCCTCTTTTATTTCCTTGAGCAGTGGTTTGTAGTTCTCCTTGAAGAGGTCTTTCACATCCCTTGTAAGTTGGATTCCTAGGTATTTTATTCTCTTTGAAGCAATTGTGAATGGGAGTTCACTCATGATTTGGCTCTCTGTTTGTCTGTTATTGATGTATAAGAATGCTTGTGATTTTTGCACATTGATTTTGTATCCTGAGACTTTGCTGAAGTTGCTTATCAGCTTAAGGAGATTTTGGGCTGAGACAATGGGGTTTTCTAGATATACTATCATGTCATCTGCAAACAGGGACAATTTGACTTCCTCTTTTCCTAATTGAATACCCTTGATTTCCTTCTCCTGCCTAATTGCCCTGGCCAGAACTTCCAACACTATGTTGAATAGAAGTGGCGAGAGAGGGCATCCCTGTCTTGTGCCAGTTTTCAAAGGGAATGCTTTCAGTTTTTGCCCATTCAGTATGATATTGGCTATGGGTTTGTCATAAATAGCTCTTATTATTTTGAGATACGTCCCATCAATTCCTAATTTATTGAGAGTTTTTAGCATGAAGGGTTGTTGAATTTTGTCAAAGGCCTTTTCTGCATCTATTGAGGTAATCATGTGGTTTTTGTCTTTGGTTCTGTTTATATGCTGGATTACATTTATTGATTTGCGTATATTGAACCAGCCTTGCATCCCAGGGATGAAGCCCACTTGATCATGGTGGATAAGCTTTTTGATGTGCTGCTGGATTCTGTTTGCCAGTATTTAATTGAGGATTTTTGCATCAATGTTCATCAAGGATATTGGTCTAAAATTCTCTTTTTTTGTTGTGTCTCTGCCAGGCTTTGGTATCAGGATGATGCTGGCCTCACAAAATGAGTTAGGGAGGATTCCCTCTTTTTCTATTGATTGGAATAGTTTCAGAAGGAATGGTACCAGCTCCTCCTTGTACCTCTGGTAGAATTCGGCTGTGAACCCATCTGGTCCTGGACTTTTTTTGGTTGGTAAGCTATTGATTATTGCCATAATTTCAGCTCCTGTTATTGGTCTATTCAGAGATTGAACTTCTTCTTGGTTTAGTCTTGGGAGGGTGTATGTGTTGAGGAATTTATCCATTTCTTCTAGATTTTCTAGTTTATTTGCATAGAGGTGTTTGTAATATTCTCTGATGGTAGTTTGTATTTCTGTGGGATCAGTGGTGATATCCCCTTTATCATTTTTTATTGCATCTATTTGATTCTTCTCTCTTTTTTTCTTTATTAATCTTGCTAGCGGTCTATCAATTTTGTTGATCCTTTCAAAAAACCAGCTCCTGGATTCATTTATTTTTTGAAGGGTTTTTTGTGTCTCTATTTCCTTCAGTTCTGCTCTGATTTTAGTTATTTCTTGCCTTCTGCTAGCTTTTGAATGTGTTTGCTCTTGCTTTTCTAGTTCTTTTAATTGTGATGTTAGGGTGTCAATTTTGGATCTTTCCTGCTTTCTCTTGTGGGCATTTAGTGCTATAAATTTCCCTCTACACACTGCTTTGAATGCATCCCAGAGATTCTGGTATGTTGTGTCTTGGTTCTCGTTGGTTTCAAAGAACATCTTTATTTCTGCCTTCATTTCGTTATGTACCCAGTAGTCATTCAGGAGCAGGTTGTTCAGTTTCCACGTAGTTGAGCGGTTTTGAGTGAGATTCTTAATCCTGAGTTCTAGCTTGATTGCACTGTGATCTGAGAGACAGTTTGTTACAATTTCTGTTCTTTTACATTTATTGAGGAGAGCTTTACTTCCAAGGATATGGTCAATTTTGGAATAGGTGTGGTGTGGTGCTGAAAAAAATGTATATTCTGTTGATTTGGGGTGGAGAGTTCTGTAGATGTCTATTAGGTCTGCTTGGTGCAGAGCTGAGTTCAATTCCTGGATATCCTTGTTGACTTTCTGTCTCGTTGATCTGTCTAATGTTGACAGTGGGGTGTTAAAATCTCCCATTATTAATGTGTGGGAGTCTAAGTCTCTTTGTAGGTCACTCAGGACTTGCTTTATGAATCTGGGTGCTCCTGTATTGGGTGCATATATATTTAGGATAGTTAGCTCTTCTTGTTGAATTAATCCCTTTACCATTATGTAATGGCCTTCTTTGTCTCTTTTGATCTTTGTTGGTTTAAAGTCTGTTTTATCAGAGACTAGGATTGCAACCCCTGCCTTTTTTTGTTTTCCATTTCCTTGGTAGATCTTCCTCCATCCTTTTATTTTGAGCCTATGTGTGTCTCTGCACGTGAGATGGGTTTCCTGAATACAGCACACTGATGGGTCTTGAGTCTTTATCCAATTTGCCAGTCTGTGTCTTTTAATGGGACCATTTAGTCCATTTACATTTAAAGTTAATATTGTTATGCGTGAATTTGATCCTGTCATTATGATGTTAGCTTGATGTTTTGCTCGTTAGTTGATGCAGTCTCTTCCTAGTCTCAATGGTCTTTACATTTCGGTATGATTTTGCAGTGGCTGGTACCGGTTGTGCCTTTCCATGTTTAGCGCTTCCTTCAAGAGCTCTTTTAGGGCAGGCCTGGTGGTGACAAAATCTCTCAGCATTTGCTTGTCTGTAAAGTATTTTATTTCTCCTTCACTTATGAAGCTTAGTTTGGCAGGATATGAAATTCTGGGTTGAAAATTCTTTTCTTTAAGAATGTTGAATATTGGCCCCCACTCTCTTCTGGCTTGTAGGGTTTCTGCCGAGAGATCCGCTGTTAGTCTGATGGGCTTCCCTTTGATGGTAACCCGTCCTTTCTCTCTGGCTGCCCTTAACATTTTTTCCTTCATTTCAACTTTGGTGAATCTGACAATTATGTGTCTTGGAGTTGCTCTTCTCGAAGAGTATCTTTGTGGCGTTCTCTGTATTTCCTGAATCTGAATGTTGGCCTGCCTTGCTAGATTGGGGAAGTTCTCCTGGATAATATCCTGCAGAGTGTTTTCCAACTTGTTTCCATTCTCCCCATCACTTTCAGGTACACCAATCAGACGTAGATTTGGTCTTTTCACATAGTCCCACATTTCTTGGAGGCTTTGCTCGTTTCTTTTTATTCTTTTTTCTCTAAACTTCCCTTCTCGCTTCATTTCATTCATTTCATCTTCCAGGGCTGATACCCTTTCTTCCATTTGATCGCATCGGCTCCTGAGGCTTCTGCATTCTTCACGTAGTTCTCGAGCCTTGGTTTTCAGCTCCATCAGCTCCTTTAAGCACTTCTCTGTATTGGTTATTCTAGTTATACATTCTTCTAAATTTTTTTCAAAGTTTTCAACTTCTTTGCCTTTGGATTGAATATCCTCCCGTAGCTCGGAGTAATTTGATCGTCTGAAGCCTTCTTCTCTCAGCTCGTCAAAGTCATTCTCCGTCCAGCTTTGTTCTGTTGCTGGTGAGGAACTGTGTTCCTTTGGAGGAGGAGAGGTACTCTGGTTTTTAGAGTTTCCAGTTTTTCTGCTCTGTTTTTTCCCCATCTTTGTGCTTTTATCTACTTTTGGTCTTTGATGATGGTGATGTACAGATGGGTTTTTGGTGTGGATGTCCTTTCTGTTAGTTTTCCTTCTAACAGACAGAACCCTCAGCTGCAGGTCTGTTGGAGTACCTGGCCGGCCGTGTGAGGTGTCAGTCTGCCCCTGCTGGGGGGTGCCTCCCAGTTAGGCTGCTCGGGGGTCAGGGGTCAGGGACCCACTTGAGGAGGCAGTCAGCCCGTTCTCAGATCTCCAGCTGTGTGCTGGGAGAACCACTGCTCTCCTCACAGCTGTCAGACAGGGACATTTAAGTCTGCAGAGGTTACTGCTGTCTTTTTGTTTGTCTGTGCCCTGCCCCCAGAGGTGGAGCCTACAGAGGCAGGCAGGCCTCCTTGAGCTGTGGTGGGCTCCACCCAGTTCAAGCTTCCAGGCTGCTTTGTTTACCTAAGCGAGCCTGGGCAATGGCGGGCGCCCCTCCCCCAGCCTCGCTGCGGACTTGCTGCTTGATCTCAGACTGCTGTGCTAGCAATCAGCGAGACTCCGTGGGCGTAGGACCCTCTGAGCCAGGTGCGGGCTATACTCTCCTGGGGCACCGTTTCCTAAGCCCGTCGGAAAAGCACAGTATTCGGGTGGGAGTGGCCCGATTTTCCAGGTGCCGTCTGTCACCTCTGGAAGGGGAACACCCTGACCCCTTGCACTTCCCGAGTGAGGCAATGCCTCACCCCTGCTTCGGCTGGCGCACGGTGCGCTCACCCACTGACCTGCGCCCACTGTCTGGCACTCCCTAGTGAGATGAACACGGTACCTCAGATGGAAATGCAGAAATCACCCGTCTTCTGCGTCGCTCGCGCTGGGAGCTGTAGACCGGAGCTGTTCCTATTCAGCCATCTTGGCTCCTCCCCTCCAGAAATTGGAGTCTTATACAACATCCCTACGGGAGTTGGCCTCCATATTCCGTAACTTCCAGGAATCTCAAATGGTGATCTCAGACCAAAATATAGCCCAGGTATTCTGCGTTTGGCAATATTGCCCAATTTTCCACTTTATCGTGGCAGCTTTGATGTGTTCACTTCTATGATCCCTAAAAGGATATGAGTCCAAGATCCTGCTATGTTACAATCCAAGGATAGGAGAACCTAGACAAGAGTCTCATCACCTGGATGATCAGTGCAGAGATATGTCACAAAACCCCCGTAGACAGAGCCTAGACAAGAGTTACATCACCTGGGTGACAGGCAAACAACAACGGCAACTTATTTTCATCCCCACTTCAGTCTTTGAGGTTAGACAGACCTGGATTCAAATCCAAGCTCCACCCCTCGCTGTGTGACTTTGCTCATGCTGCTAACCTCTCTGAGACTTGACTCTTCATTTGTGAAATGAGGATAAAGCCCCTTCTCTCAGGGGCTGTGCCAAGGATGAGATGAGTCATGCATTGGTCAGGACAGGTGATGCAGTGTGACAAAAATGTCCCCAAACCTCAGTGGCTTCAACAGCAAAGTTGACTTCTTTTCTTTTCTTTTTTCTTCAGGGAGTGGGGTGCGGTGGATGGAGTCTCGTTCTGTGGCTCAGGCTGGAGTGCCGTGGTGCAGTCTCTGCTCACTGCAACCTCCGCCTCCTGAGTTCAAGAGATTCTCCTGCCTCAGCCTCCTGAGTAGCTGGGACTACAAGCGCCTGCCACCACGCCCAGCTAATTTTTTGTATTTTTAGTAGAGACTGGATTTCACCATATTAGTCAGGATGGTCTTGATTACCTGACTTCATGATCTGCCTGCCTCAGTCTTCCAAAGTTCTGGGATTACAGGCGTGAGCCACCGCACCCTGCCTTGACTTCTCAATTGATTTCACATCCATCATGGGTCAACAAGAGGCCTCTGGTGGTCGTAGTCATTCAGAGACTCAGAAAGATAGACCCTTATCCCAGAAGATGCTCCCACAGTTCCAGAAACAGAACAGAGAAAACACAATCAGCCATGACCCACTTCTTAAATCCCATGCCCGGAAGGGATACACATTTCTTCTGTCACAGCTGTTGCCCAAAATGTCTCAGGCGGCCGGGCACAGTGGCTCACATCTGTAATCTCAGCATTTTGGGTGGCAGAGTTGGGCAGATCACCTGAGGTCAGGAGTTCAAGACCAGTCTGACCAACATGGAGAAACCCTATCTCTATTAATAATACGAAAATTTTCCAGTCGTGGTGGTGAGTGCCTGTTAGCCCCAGCTACTCTGGAAGCTGAGGCAGAAGAATCACTTGAACCCGGGAGGTGGAGATTGCAATGAGCCGACACCAGGCCACTGCACCCCAGCCTGAGTGACAGAGTGAGACTTCATCTAAAAAAAAAAAAAAAGTCTCAGGCTATGTCTGAACTAGGAGGGAAAAAAAATCGTCATTTTGGTTGCCACAAACCATCGAAACAAAGATGCAGATTGTTGATGTAAAATTACAGTTAGTTCTTTCCCACTCCTTTTCAGCTTCTCTTCGTTGCTATGAACCAGCGTCTCCAGTGTCAGTTTTCAGTCTGTTGCCTCCCAGCTCCTAGTGCACCTTTCAATATATGCACTGTGATAAACTGGGAAATACTATTCAATATACCCTCTGGAAGTGAACATTCTGCAGGCATCTAGGTAGAGGATGGAGAGACTGCAGGTGGCAGGAGCTCTCTGCCTGGGCCTTGATCATGTTCAAGCCCCAACAACAGACCTAGGCCTGGTCCCTCAGCCACCTTGTAGCCTTGGCTTGCAACATCTTGACATGGAAACCAAAACGTAGCAGGGCCCATGTGGTCTGAAAGTTCCTGAAAAGTTTCCCAGAACCCCTCTTGTACCCCTTGTACAACCTGCACACAGTGACCTGTATTCTAGAGGGTCCGCACAGAGCTGCCATTCCTTCTGCCAGACCCTGCGGGACTCAAGCATTCTGGAGACTTCCTGCCCTACAAAGGCAGCCAGACTCCCGCCATGCATCCCTGCACCAACGGCTTACGGCCAGCTCCCTCACCTGCACTCCAGTGGCTCATGGCCAGCTCCCTCACCTGCCCCAACAGTTCACGGCCTGCTCCCTCCCCTGCACACCAGCGGCTCATTGCTGGCAGTGGCTCACGACAGGCTCCCTCACCTGCACTCCAGCGGGTGGCCTAGTGCTTTTGCAAAAGCTGCTGACGAGCTCCAGCCTGCCCAAATCCACAAACGTCTCTTATGTGGTGGCTGAACCACATTTTATGACATCCGAACCCCTTTCAAATCTGTGCTTCCTTGGGTACCTCCCTCTGCACTAGGGCACCAGGCAGAATTGCTTTATGTCTTACAGTGACTCTTTTATCATAGTTGCAATCCTTTATACTACACTTCCCCGTTAGACCCACTATGTGGTTTCTATCTCTTGATGGGACCCAGGCTGCTACACAACTTAACCCATGCACATTGCACTTCATTAGTTCTTTACCATTGGCCCAAGATCATGCTCCACCACCCCTCTCTGCCCTCTGGCTTTCTTTCCTTAAGTGAAACCCCTAAACGCCCTCTTTGGGCCCAAAGCTTACCTGCTCTTCCTTCCCTATATTCTTGGCCAGACATAAAAATCTGATGCTCCAGCAAATGCAGAAATGGGGAGAAGGCAGGGGAATCATTTCTCCTCCCTTAAGTAGTACTGAGGGTTATGTTATTCCATTGTGTGAGGAATAAAAAAATGAGGCATAGAGAGCTGCCATGATTTGCCTGGACCAAGGAAGTTGTCCTGGCAGAAGTGGAACAAAGGTTTAGGTGTCCCAAATGTCAGTCCAGCTCCTATGCCTTCAGAACGTGCCATGGAGGGAGACACTGTGGGACCCCACTCATGCTGAGCACTCAGGGGTACCCAGGTGCTGAGAGTGGGGACGTGACAGGCTGAGTTGACTCTGTCCAGTCCTCCTACACCAAATAAGGATGGAAACCCTCACATAATAGAAGTGAAGAGAGGGAACGAAGCCAGGAACTATTGAGTCTGATGCCTGGAAGGCCTGGGCAGAATGACAGGGAGATTGGAGCAGAACAGAGGCCACAGATGGAGACAAGGGGAAGGAAGTGGCCTCAGTGGCCAAATGGCACCTTCCATCTAGTCTTTGTGAACTACAATCATTCTGCCCTATGGTTCAACGAGTCCTGGAGAAAATGTGTTTTCTGCAGTCTGGGGAGGTGAGAATAAAACAATTCAGCCTTAAGAAGTTGAAAGCCCAGGAAATCATAGCACATGGAGATGGGATTCATACTTAAACTTCCTGCCCTTGACTTCTGGTTTGGCCACGTGACTCACTTTTGCCAATGGATGTGGTAAAGTGATAGTCTGCCCATTCTCAGCCTGTGTAGTAAGATAAGAGACCTTCACATTTCCCTTTGTTCTTTGCACTCCTGCCATTGTCAGGAGAAGAAGGCACCCTGGCAGGCCCCAAACCCAGGAGGATCAGAGACACTTGGAGTAGATCCAGCTCAGCCACCACAGTTCGAGCTGAAACCTCCCAAGCAACCCATGCTCAGGAGTGAGAAATGGTGGCCTATCGTCGTAGGCCTCTGAGGTGTGGGGTTACTTGTTACCAAGCAAGAGTTAACTGATAGAGATTTCTACCTCACATCCCTACGAATCAAAGAACAAAGGAAATAAAGCAGAATGTGAGAAACAGATTTCCAATTTTTAGAAGAAAACAGAGGACAGATTTTATGACACTAAGCAAAGAAAAACTTTCTTTAATATGACACAAAACACAGACACCATAAAAGAAATTAGTGATAAATTCAATCGTATTAAATGTAGAAGTTTTGATCTGACAAAAAAGGCAATGAATAAAGTTAAAAGACAAAGACAGTGCATGATATGGTTTGGCTGTGTGTTCCCACCCAAATCTCACCTAGAATTGTCCTCCCATAATTCTCCTGTGTCGTGGGAGGGACCTGGTGGGAGATAATTGAAATCATGGGGTCGGTTCCCTCATACTGTTCTCCTGGTAGTGAGTAAGTCTCATGAGATCTGACGGTTTTATCAGAGGGTTCCACTTTTGCATCGTCCTCATTTTTCTCTGGCCACTGCCATGTAAGAAGTGCCTTTCACCTCCCTTTATGATTCTGAGGTCTCTTCAGTCATGTGGAACTGCAAGTCCAATTAAACCTCTTTTTCTTCCCAGTCTGTGGTATGTCTTTATCGGCAGTGTGAAAATGGACTAATACGGTGCACCAATAGGGAAAACATATTTGTAAGGTATTTGGCCAAAAAAGCATTGATATCCAGATCATTAAAATCAAAATTGGCCAGACGTGGTGGCTCATGCCTGTAATCCCAGCACTTTGGGAAGCTGAGATGGGTGGATCACCTGAGGTCGGGAGTTCGAGACCAGTCTGACCAACATGGAGAAACCCTGTCTCTACTAAAAATACAAAATTAGCCGGACGTCGTGGCACTTACCTGTAATCCCATCTACTCAGGAGGCTGAGGGAAGAGAATCGCTTGAACCCGGGAGGCAGAAGTTGTGGTGAGCCGCGATCATGCCATTGCACTCCCACCTAGGCATCAAGTGCAAAACTCCATCTAAAAAAAAAAAAAAAAAAAAAAAAACACTTACAAGTCAGCAAGGAGAAACCAAAGACCCAACAGACATATGGGCCAGGAGCTATTCACAGAGGAGGAGACCCGAAGGGCTGGGAAACACAAGGCACGCATTCAGCTGCACAGCAAAATCTAGGAACAATATCAGAAAGTGTGATAACAAATATTGATGAAGATGAATGAAGATGGATGTGGGCACTGCTGGCGAGGGGCATAGTGAGGTCTCCAGCCCCAAGGTCATCTGGCTGTGCTTCCTAAGAAGGAAGGGCTGACAACAGACCTGTCCCAAGACCCCAAGCCTCACCAGGCTATGTGCAGGCCTTGGACCAGAACATCAGCATCACCTTGGGGTGGGGGTAGAAGGGGGCGTTGCGCATCCTCTGCTCACCAGAAATGCAGGATTCTAGATTCATCTGGAAGATATTGTTGAAGGAAAAAGCAACTTTCAGGAGAGTATGTACAGACTGATATTTGTATAAAATTGCAAAAAACAGACCAAAGAGCACTATCCATTCTTCATGGACAGGCACACTAGGTATTAATCATGGATGGGAAGACACATATTGACTTCAGAATGGTGGGGAGGGAGGCGGTAGCTGGACTGGAAAAGGGATATATAACTCGAGTGTCAGCGTGAACATTATGGCTGAATCTGTAGTTTTCTTCCCTTAAACTCCAGAGCAAATGCATCCAAAAGCTACCACGTTCGAATTTTAACTGGGAGGTACATGAAAGTTTGATGTCATTATCCCCTACATAGTCCTGTGTGTTTGTAATATTGAGCCATATTTTTTAAACACTTGACACAGCATGAAAGGAAGCTTGCCTACATGGTAACAATGGTTAACTTTAGGTAGCAGAATTCAAGACTGCTTCTTTTTCTTTTTTTCTTACTTGTATATTATCTCTATTTCCCTGTGTGAGGATTTAAGACTGTTGTGATGAAAAGGCTAGTATCCTAACTCCATGCATCATAAGCACACACCGTGCCCTGGCTGGCAGGACGGGGAAGAGGGAGCATGTCTGTTCACCTGGCCAGCCCTAGGCAACTCTGCAGAGAAAGACACAGACACTTCCCCTCTGCAGCCAGAGAGTTAAGAAGGCTTGATGTGAAATGAATCATTCCAGGGGAGCTAAATCCCGGCCTTATCTAATTCTGTATCCTGAGGCTGACTAATTTAAACTCAAAAATAAAATAAACATCATCTTTAAATAGGGATTAAATACTCAGCGGGGTCCCTAGTTGAACAAACTCACATACATTTTATGGTATGGATTCAGGGGGCCCGGGGTGGGGCGAGGGGTATCTGTGGGGATGCTCTCTGAGCTAAGGTGAGAAAATCGCCAGTGCTCCTGGATTCCGGAGTGCATTCACCTTTAGCTTCTTTTCTGGATACCCACAGAAAACCAAAGGGCCACCCTGTGGCAGGATCTTCACACAGGAAGTGGGCTTGTGCCCTGTGTCCCTGTGGGAGAGGGGATTAGTGGAGGGAGTAGGTGAAGAGTTTGGAGGAAGTCCCTGATGTTCTTAGAAAACAGTAGGAAAGAGATTCCCTTGCCTGGGCATTGTTCCCAAATAGGAGACAAGAGCATGAACTAAAAACAGAGACTCCCGGCTTCCTCCATGTTCCCTGAGTTCAGAAGGGAACCCAGGTAGGTGAGGCAAGGAAAAATTTGAGGGGCTGACATGTGCCTGGAGGGACCCACCAACCTGAGTCAGGCATGAGAGTGGGCAGCTTGTGGATTCTTCCAGGCCTGCATCACAAAGCCATGCGGACGTCCCAAGAACAAGCCATGTCTGCAGAGGCCTCTACTGCATCCCTGCCTCGTGGGCACAATGTCACAGAACAGAATTACATCATGTGGGAGACCATGGGCAGTGTGGTTGTCATAATGGAGCTGGACCCAGAAGGTCCCAGACCCAGGTACAGCTATGTCTCTGCTATAGTCAATGTTTTTGTGCCCCTAAAATCCGTGTGTTGAAACCTAACCCCTGATAGGTTAGGTTTGAATTAGGAGGCAATGACTTTAGGAAGTGATTTCATCATGAAAGCAAAGACCCCATGAATAGGATAAGTGGCCTTGTAAAAGGGAGCCACGGGAGCTTGTTCTCTCCTTCCACCATGTGAGGACACAGCTAGGAGGTGCCTTCTATAAGGAACAGGCCCTCAACAGACACTACCTTGACCTTCCACTTGCCAGCATCCAGACCTATGAGACATAAATTTCTGCTGCTTATAAGCCCCCTAGGCTAAGGTATTTTGTTACCGTAGCCCAAATGGAATAGGACAGCCTCTGATCATCTTGAGCAACTCACTCACTTATCTGTTGAACTCTCCACAGATTTAACTGTGATGAAATCCCTTCAACAGATGTATATTGAACACCTACTGTGTATAAGGACACACTGTGTTATTGGATAGGGTATAAAGCAAGTCACAGTTCCCCAGAGGTAGGCCCTGCAATAGCTGAAGAGCAAACCCAAGTTGCTGTGGCCAAAGCCGGAAGGGGTGGGTGTCAGAGAAGAAGAGAACATGATAGAGTCCATGTCTGCAGCAATATTGGAACGTCTAATGGTTGGTTACCAAAGTGGTGACTTTTCATCTTCTTACAAAAACTCATAGTTGTCCCTGTGTAAAGTCTTCCCAGAAGTGCAGGGCAGTTGAGAATATGCAGATCAGAAAAGAGAAGAGGACAGACAGAACACGTTGTTGGCATCAGCAGCCACGGACTTCTTGCAGAAAGGAAAGCATTTCTCCTGGATCCCTGGGTAGCAGATGAACATACTGAAATACACTTGTTGGCTATTTGATACACGGACTTTGAACATTTGCAGACCGAGTGGCTGAGAATCTTCTCCAACCAGATGGTGTGGGGCGTGGAAGTACAGAAAGGGATCAAAGGAGGAGGAAAACAGAGCAATGAGAAGGGAGCTCTCAGCATGACCAACACAGAGGCCTGGGTCTCTGCTACCAACAATACAAGCTAAGGTATAATGATTGCAGGTCTGCAAACAGCAGGCTTTCCATATCACATGTGACAAGCTCTGATGACAAACCTGTGTGACAGGTACTGTTGTCAGAGGCAGAGAGTTGCGAAATAATCATACGCAACTGGTGGAATGCCGGAGAGTTTGGTTTTAATTGGTCATCTTCCTGCTTGCTTTCTATTTGTCCCATCTGTAGTTTCTTCTCCTTTTCTTCTTTCTCTGACTTCTTTTGAATTTGTTGAGTATTTTTATTTCATTTAATCTTCTTTTTTGGCCTTTTACATCTAACTATTTTTGCTTCATTTGGTTTTCAGTTTTAATCATTGCTCTATGGTTTATGGTATATCATATGGTTTGGATCTGTGTCCCTACCCAAATCTCATGTGGAAATGTAATCCCCAATGCCAAACGTGGGGCCTGGAGGGATGTGATTGGATCATGGAGCCAGTTTCTCTTGGTTTAACACCATCCCCGCTTGTTACCACATAGCGAGTGAGTTCTCACAAGATCTGGTTGTTTAATAGTGTGTGGCAACTCCTCCTCTCTCTCTTCCTCCTGCTCCAGTCACATAAGATGCGCCTGCTTCCCCTTTGCCTTCTTTCATGATTGTAAGCTCCCTGATGCCTCCCCAGAAGCCGAGCAGATGACAGAATCACGTTTTCTGTGCAGCCTGCAGAACTGTGAGCCAATTAAAACTCTTTTCATCATAAATTCCCCAGTCTCAGACATTCTTTTTTGAGACGTAGTCTCACTCTGTCTCCCAGGCTGCAGTGCAGTGGTGCGATCTCTGCTCACTGCAACCTCCGCCCCCCTGGTTCAAGTGATTCTGCTGCCTCAGCCTCCCAAGTAGCTTAGCTGGGACTACAGGCATATGCCACCAAGCCCACCTAAATTTTTTGTATTTTTAGTAGAGACAGGGTTTCACCATATTGGCCAGGAAGGTCTCAATCTCTTGAACTCATAATACACCTGCCTCAGCCTCCCAAAGTGCTGGGATTACAGGCATAAGCCACCATGCCCAGCCTCAGTCTCAGACATTTCTTTTTTTAAATTTATTTATTATTATTTCTAAATTATTATTATTATACTTTAAGTTTTAGAGTACATGTGCACAACGTGCAAGTTTGTTACATATGAATAAATGTGTCATATTGGAGTGCTGCACCCATTAACTCGTCATTTAGCATTAGGTATGTCTCCTAATACTATCACTACCCCTTCCCCCAACCCACAACAGTCCCTGGTGTGTGATGTCCCCCTTCCTGTGTCCATATGTTCTCATTGTTCAATTCCCACCTATGAGTTAGAACAGGAGGAGTTTCGTTTTTTGTCCTTGTGGTAGTTTGCTGAGAATGATGGTTTCCAGCTTCATCCATGTCTCTGCAAAGGACATGAACTCATCATCTTTTATGGCTGCATACTATTCCATGGTGTATATGTGCCACAATTTCTTAATCCAGTCTATCATTGTTGGACAGTTGTGTTGACTCCAAGTCTTTGCTATTGTGAATAGTGCCACAATAAACATATGTGTGCATGTGTCTTTATAGCAGCATGATTTATAATCCTTTTGGTATATACCCAGTAATGGGATGGCTGGGTCAAATGGTATTTCTAGAAGAATCGCCACACTGACTTCCACAATGATTGAGCTAGTATACAGTCCCACCAACAGTGTAAAAGTGTTTGTAATATTCTCTGATTGTAGTTTGTATTTCTGTGGGATCGGTGGTGATATCCCCTTTATCATTTTTTATTGCATCTATTTGATTCTTCTCTCTTTTTTTCTTTATTAATCTTGCTAGCGGTCTATCAATTTTGTTGATCCTTTCAAAAAACCATCTCCTGGATTCATTTATTTTTTGAAGGGTTTTTTGTGTCTCTATTTCCTTCAGTTCTGCTCTGATTTTAGTTATTTCTTGCCTTCTGCTAGCTTTTGAATGTGTTTGCTCTTGCTTTTCTAGTTCTTTTAATTGTGATGTTAGGGTGTCAATTTTGGATCTTTCCTGCTTTCTCTTGTGGGCATTTAGTGCTATAAATTTCCCTCTACACACTGCTTTGAATGCATCCCAGAGATTCTTGTATGTTGTGTCTTGGTTCTCGTTGGTTTCAAAGAACATCTTTATTTCTGCCTTCATTTCGTTATGTACCCAGTAGTCATTCAGGAGCATGTTGTTCAGTTTCCACATAGTTGAGCGGTTTTGAGTGAGATTCTTAATCCTGAGTTCTAGCTTGATTGCACTGTGATCTGAGAGACAGTTTGTTACAATTTCTGTTCTTTTACATTTATTGAGGAGAGCTTTACTTCCAAGTATATGGTCAATTTTGGAATAGGTGTGGTGTGGTGCTGAAAAAAATGTGCAAATAAACTAGAAAATCTAGAAGAAATGGATAAATTCCTAAACACATACACCCTCCCAAGACTAAACCAGGAAGAAGTGAATCTCTGAATTGACCAATAACAGGAGCTGAAATTGTGGCAATAATCAATAGCTTACCAACCAAAAAAAGTCCAGGACCAGATGGGTTCACAGCCGAATTCTACCAGAGGTACAAGGAGGAGCTGGTACCATTCCTTCTGAAACTATTCCAATCAATAGAAAAAGAGGGAATCCTCCCTAACTCATTTTATGAGGCCAGCATCATCCTGATACCAAAGCCTGGCAGAGACACAACAAAAAAAGAGAATTTTAGACCAATATCCTTGATGACCATTGATGCAAAAATCCTCAATAAGATACTGGCAAACAGAATCCAGCAGCACATCAAAAAGCTTATCCAACATGATCAAGTGGGCTTCATCCCTGGGATGCAAGGCTGGTTCAATATACGCAAATCAATAAATGTAATCCAGCATATAAACAGAACCAAAGACAAAAACCACATGATTATCTCAATAGATGCAGAAAAGGCCTTTGACAAAATTCAACAACCCTTCATGCTAAAAACTCTCAATAAATTAGGAATTGATGGGACGTATCTCAAAATAATGAGAGCTATTTATGACAAACCCACAGCCAATATCATACTGAATGGGCAAAAACTGGAAGCATTCCCTTTGAAAACTGGCACAAGACAGGGATGCCCTCTCTCGCCACTTCCATTCAACATAGTGTTGGAAGTTCTGGCCAGGGCAATTAGGCAGGAGAAGGAAATCAAGGGTATTCAATTAGGAAAAGAGGAAGTCAAATTGTCCTTGTTTGCAGATGACATGATAGTATATCTAGAAAACCCCATTGTCTCAGCCCAAAATCTCCTTAAGCTGATAAGCAACTTCAGCAAAGTCTCAGGATACAAAATCAATGTACAAAAATCACAAGCATTCTTATACATCCATAACAGACAAACAGAGACCCAAATCATGAGTGAACTCCCATTCACAATTGCTTCAAAGAGAATAAAATACCTAGGAATCCAACTTACAAGGGATGTGAAAGACCTCTTCAAGGAGAACTACAAACCACTGCTCAAGGAAATAAAAGAGGATACAAACAAATGGAAGAACATTCCATGCTCATGGGTAGGAAGAATCAATATCATGAAAATGGCCATCCTTCCCAAGGTAATTTACAGACTCAATGCCATCCCCATCAAGCTACCAATGACTTTCTTCACAGAATTGGAAAAAACTACTTTAAAGTTCATATGGAACCAAAAAAGAGCCCGCATCGCCAAGTCAATCCTAAGCCAAAAGAACAAAGCTGGAGGCATCACACTACCTGACTTCAAACTATACTACAAGGCTACAGTAACCAAAACAGCATGGTACTGGTACCAAAACAGAGATATAGATCAATGGAACAGAACAGAGCCGTCAGAAATAATGCCACATATCTACAGGTATCTGATCTTTGACAAACCTGACAAAAAGAAGAAATGGGGAAAGGATTCCCTATTTAATAAATGGTGCTGGGAAAACTGGCTAGCCATATGTAGAAAGCTGAAACTGGATCCCTTCCCTACACCTTATACAAAAATCAATTCAAGATGGATTAAAGACTTAAATGTTAGACCTAAAACCATAAAAACCCTAGAAGAAAACCTAGGCATTACCATTCAGGACATAGGCATGGGCAAGGACTTCATGTCTAAAACACCAAAAGCAATGGCAACAAAAGCCAAAATTGACAAATGGGATCTAATTAAACTAAAGAGCTTCTGCACAGCAAAGGAAACTACCATCAGAGTGAACAGGCAACCTACAAAATGGGAGAACATTTTCACAACCTACTCATCTGACAAAGGGCTAATATCCAGAATCTACAATGAACTCCAACAAATTTACAAGAAAAAAACAAACAACCCCATCAAAAAGTGGGCGAAGGACATGAACAGACATTTCTCAAAAGAAGACATTTATGCAGCCGAAAAACACATGAAAAAATGCTCACCATCACTGGCCATCAGAGAAATGCAAATCAAAACCACAATGAGATACCATCTCACACCAGTTAGAATGGCAATCATTAAAAAGTCAGGAAACAACAGGTGCTGGAGAGGACGTGGAGAAATAGGAACACTTTTACACTGTTGGTGGGACTGTAAACTAGTTCAACCCTTGTGGAAGTCAGTGTGGCGATTCCTCAGGGATCTAGAACTAGAAATTCCATTCGACCCAGCCATCCCATTACTGGGTATATACCCAAAGGACTATAAATCATGCTGCTATAAAGACACATGCACACGTATGTTTATTGCGGCATTATTCACAATAGCAAAGACTTGGAACCAACCCAAATGTCCAACAATGATAGACTGGATTAAGAAAATGTGGCACATATACACCATGGAATACTATGCAGCCATAAAAAATGATGAGTTCGCGTCCTTTGTAGGGACATGGATGAAACTGGAAATCATCATTCTCAGTAAACTATCGCAAGAACAAAAAACCAAACACCGCATATTCTCACTCATAGGTGGGAATTGAACAATGAGAACACATGGACACAGGAAGGGGAACATCACACTTCGGGGACTGTTGTGGGGTTGGGGGAGGGGGGAGGGATAGCATTGGGAGATATACCTAATGCTAGATGACAAGTTGGTGGGTGCAGCGCACCAGCATGGCACATGTATACATATGTAACTTACCTGCACATTGCGCACATGTACCATTAATCCTAAAGTATAGTAATGATAATAATAATAATAATAAAAGAAAAAAAAAAGAGACATAAAAAAAAAACAGTGTAAAAGTGTTCCTATTTCTCTGCATCGTCTCCAGCACCTGTTGTTTCCTGACTTTTTAATGATTGCCATTCTAACTGGTGTGAGATGGTATCTCATTGTGGTTTTGATTTGCATTTCTCTGATGGCCAGTGATGATATTGTGGTTTTGATTCACCTTTCTCTGATGGCTAGTGATGATGAGCATTTTTTCATGTGTTTTTTGGCTGCATAAATGTCTTATTTTGAGAAGTGTCAGACATTTCTTTATAACAGTACAAGAACAGACTAATACAGTATATGTATTTAAATTAGCATTGTCTGCCATCAACATTATACCACTTCACATAGAGGATAAGAACCTTAAAACAGTGTCCGTTCATTTCCCTCCTTTTGGGTTTTGTGTTATTGTTTTCATGCATTTTACTTTATAAGTGTTGTAAACTCACATTAATTTGTTATCATTTTTTGCCTTAGACCGTCAATTATCTTTTAAAAATGCTTTTTAATGTTGTATTTTTGCTCACACATTTGCCATTTCTGGTGCTCTACATTCTTTTATGTACATCTGGACTTCCATCTGGTTTCACTTTCCCTCTGCCTGAAGGATTTCCTTTAATATTCCTTGTAGTGAGGACTTGCTGGTAATGTATTCCTCAAGTTTTCAATGTCTGAAAGTCTTTATTGCACTATCATCTTTGAAAGATATTTTTGCTGGGTGTAGAATTCTAGAGTGACAATCATTTCATCCTTAAGTATTTTATAGAAGTCTCTCTTACTATCCTCTGGTTTGCATTGCTTCTGTTTTTTTTTTTTTTTTTTTTTTTTTGAGATAGGGTCTTGCTCTGTCACCCAGGCTGCAGTGCAGTGGCGTGATTGCAGCTCACTGAAACCTTTACTTCCTGGGTTCAAGATATCCTCTCACCCTAGCCTCCCAAGTAGCTGGGACTACAGGCATGTGCCAACACACCCAGCTAAGTTTTGCATTTTATGTAGAGGCCAGGTTTTGCCATATTGCCCAGGCTGGTCTAGAACTCCTGGGCTCAAGTGATCATCCTGCCTTAGCCTCCCAAATTGCTGGGATAACAGGCATGTGCCATCACATCCGGCCTTGCATTGTTTCTAACCAGATGTCTGCCATCTTTTTTTCTGAGACAGAATCTCGCTCTGTTGCCCAGGCTGGAGTGCAATGGCACCATCTCAGCTCACTGCAACCTCCGCCTCCCGGGGTCAAGCGATTCTCCCTGCCTCAGCCTCCTGAGTAGCTGGGGTTACAGATGCGTGTCACCATGCCCTGCTAATTTTTGTGTTTTTAGTAGAGACGGGGTTTTGCCATGTTGCTCATGCTGGTCTTGAACTCCTGGGCTCAAGTGATTATCCTGCCTCAGCCTCCCAAAGTGCTGGGATTACAGGTGTGAGCCACCACGCTCATCCCATTTTCATCTTTGTTCCTCTCTGTATAATGTCCTTTTCCCTTTGGTAACTTTTCAGATTTTCTCTTTGTCACTGGTTTGGGGCAATTGGATTATGATGTGCTTCAGTGTGTCATCCTTATGTCTCTTGTGCTAAGGGTTCCTTGGTTCTTAGATCTCTGGGATTACAGTTTTTCTCAAATTTAAATTTTTTCAGCCACAGTTTTTTGAAATATTTTTTCTTCTACTCCTCTCCACCTTCTTCAGGAACTCCAATTACACATATATTAGTCCTGTTGGTGCTGATTTTCTGTTCAATTTTTTCCATTATTTTCTCCATGTTCCGTTTTTGATAGTTTCTACTGCTACATCTTCCAGTTGACTAATCCTCTTTTGTATAACATCTATTCTATTTTAAATGCCATTTAGTATATTTTTCATCTCAGACATTGTATTTTTCATCTCTAAAAGTTCAAGCTGGATCTTCCATGTCTCTACTTCCATGTTCTAGCTTCCCTTTACTTTCTTCTTGTGGAATGTTATCATTACAATAACTGTTTTAATATCCTTGCTTACTAATTCCATCTTATTTGCCATTTCTGCGTCTATTGATCAAGTTTTCTTCTCATTATTGAGACATTTCCTTTTTCTTCACATGCCTTGTAATTTTCAGCTGGATGGCAGACAACATGAAATATATCTTATTGTGTGTTGGATATTGTTGGGTTCCTATAATATTAGTGAGCTATGTTGTAGGATGCAGTTAAATTATCTGGAAAGATTTTGGTTCTTTGAGGGTTTTCTTTGAGGTCTTGTTAATTAGGACCTTAACAGCCTCGGCCTAGATCTAATCTTCCGCACTGCTGAGGCAATTCTTTTCTGAGTGTTCCATCCAATCGTCTGGAAAGTATAAGATTTGTCCACTGTTGCTGGTGGGAACACCAAATATGCCTGGTTCTGTGGGAGGTTCAAGCATTTTTCTTTCTGTTTCCTTCAGGTATTTTTTCCCCCAGACTTGTAGCTTACACACATACATGTGCTGATCAGTATTTAACTGAAGACTGGAGAGTTTTTGTTTTGTGATTTTGTCCTTTTCATGCCCTGAATACTCTGTCCTGCAGAGTTTATCTGAGCTTCTTTGGTCTCCCCGGACTCCAGCTTCATCTATTCAACACGGGACAATCACCAGTCTCAGCCTGGGTTCTCCACCCCTGAGCTGTGGCCTAGAAATGGTCTCCACTCCCTGATTCATTTCTGTTCACTGCACCTGGGCAGCCCAGAGTCACGAGAATCTCTAGGCCACGTGGCAGAATGCCCACTAGCCCCACTTCACCACTCTGTACTCTCTCCATCCAGTGCTAGCTGCAGCCACGCTGTCTCGCAGTCCAGAATGCTAGCCAGAGACCAAGCTTTCTTCAGTGCCTTGGCTGGGGCCCACAGATAAGGATGGCCAAGCAGTGCTCCCAGGAACCAGCAGATTCCATCAATCGGTTTTACATCCGCCAGGCACTGAGAATCTCTGGACACCAGAAGTGTCCTCTGTTGCCAGAGCTGAACTTTCAAGTGAAGACTCCAGAAGGCCCTGAAATGTGGGCAGGTTTCCATCATTGTCTATAAGTGGCCACAAGGACAAACACTCTTTCCATGGCTGGAGAGATGTCCAGCACACTTGGGACTCTGGAAAGCCCCTTTTCAACTTTATGCCTTAGCTGGGCTCTCCATTTACCTGAGGCCAGGCAGTGCACATTATAGGGGACACAACTGGGTGCTGGGATGAGAAAGGCACTTGGCATGTGAGCTAGGTTTGAGAGCCCACTCCTCTCTTCCCCCACCAGGCAGTAGCCTGTTACCATCTCTGGCTTCTGGCCCCTTACCCGCCTCCTCTGCTACAATTGCTTTTCTGGCAGGCAGTGGATCAGGAAAGCACTGGCAGTTTAGAACCATGTGGAGAACCACTACTGGCCAAGCATTCCAAACCTGAGAGCAGAACAGGAGTACAGCAGTGCTGAGGTGAACTTGACAGAGAACTTTGAGGCCATGAAGGCAGTCAACACTTCCAACTTACCACAACCTGCCTCTCCCATAGATTTATTGTAGACCAACTCAACCATCTCCATGTCAACAAGAAATGGTCCTCACTCTAAGCCATCACCCTTGGATTTAGATCAAAAATGTAAGGTTTTGGGCTACAGCCTTATTAAAACAAAGAAATATGAGCATATTGGTCTACAGATGGAATATCTGGGGCTCTAAACAAACTGCTACTTGAAAGTATAATCACTGTCTTTTTGTCTGTTTCTTTAGCATGGTAGGAAAATATCAGAAATTTCTTTGGTCATAGGGAATATAAACCATAGTTTGAACAAAAGCAGCAATAAAGCTACAAACTATTTTTTGGTGTATTTGCTTAAGTATAAGATAGCTGATTGGGGCTTTATCATGTAATGTTAGTTTGCTTAGTTTTCATTAAGTTTGTTAAACTTGAATTGTGAATAAATATATGGCTGATTCATATTGTAATTAAACTGCACATTGACATAAACTGTACATTAAAAGTTGCTGCACATTGTCATCCAAAATAATACTTAGGTAAAACCAAAAATACTATAAACCAATGTCAAGGTACCTACCCTAAAATAAAAATACAGTTAACACGGAATTGCAAAACCAGAATGGGAGAAATATTTACCCATAAAACCTTGTTTGCAACATTGATATAACACTAGAAAATAATTTTTCTAAATAACTACAATGTTCAACTGTGACTGTGCATCTGTGAAGACCAGGCATTTTGAATCATTGCCCTGTAGTGAGTGGCAGTACAATTTTACAGATATACACTACAATAATTAATGAAATTCTCTAATGGGAAGATTTAAGTGAATAAGTATTTACACTATAAATATTTGTAATATTGGTGCTATTATTTCACAAAATAAAAAAGCTGTATTACAGCCTTTAAAAGCAAATAATAGCCTTACATTTCTAAATAAAGAAAAAAGATAAATTTTATGAAATATGGTTAAAAGTAATTGATAAAATAAAAATTACGGCACATATTATATTATAGTTTGGACAGAGGTTGAAAAAAGTGGATGAAAATTTTAATGAGCCCTTTTTTGCCTGCACTAAAGTTAATCTTATAGGAGAACATTATAATATATATAGGGTTCCTACTGGCTATCTAATTTACTTTTCACACAATGTATAAATCCTAGCCTATTGGTCGTAATATTTGAACCTAAAATAACACACAAACATACAAGAGAACAAAATAAGGAAGAAATGTATGGAGACAGTGACATTATCAAGGTGGTGGAATAGGGGGTCCCTACTTTTGTATTCCCCTGCAGCAATAAAAACTAGTCAGCCATCCATCAACCAAAGTAACTTTATGAGAGATCCAGGCACAGTGGCTCATAACAGTAATCTCCTCCATTTAAGAAGCTGAGGCAGGAGGACTGCCAGGCCAGGGGTTCAAGAACAGCCTGGGCAATATAGTGAGCTTTGGGATACAGGGCCTTATGAAACCTTGCTAAAACCCAAGATTGAAAAGGGTCATTTTGAGAAGGCAGGCCCTTTGGTTAATAAGGGGTCATATTATCCAAAGCAATCTGTAAGTTAACTCAAATCCCTATCAAAATCCCTGTCCCAATTTTTATAGTAATAGAAAATGTAAGCCTACAATGTAGGCTGAATGGCCAAACCAATCATGAGGAATAAGAAAAAAGCTGGGGACATCATACTCGTGACTCACACAAAACAGTTCAAAAGTCACTGTTTGTAGATAAACTGGGGAAACCCTGTTAGGTACTCAGTGGAAGCCACACTCACCAACACATCTGCCATTAGGCCCAGCATATAGCAGAACGTGTCCTAGTGCCTGCTCCACAGAACAAAGCCCTGAAGACAATACAGCCTGCCAAAAAACATGACAGAACTCACAACCACACGTGCTCCTGGCAACAAGCCCACTAAAGGTAAAACTCACTCCAGATTCGAAAGCGACTTTGTGATGCAGCTACAAGCCTTTTTACTGCAAACCCAGTAAAGATCTCATCAGCCTTGAGACCCAAAAGATGAAGATCTTTACCTACTAAAACCAGTTTATAAAAATGAAAAGAGGTGGCTGAGCATGGTGGCCCAAACTTGTAATCCCAGCATTTTGGGAGGCCGAGGTCAGGCGTTCAAGACCAGCCTGGACAAGATAGTGAAACACTGTCCCTACTAAAAATACAAAAATTAGCCGGGCATGGTTGTTGGCGCCTGTAGTCCCAGCTCCTCGGGATGCTGAGGCAGAGAATTGCTTGAACCCAGGAGGTGAAGGTTGCAGTGAACCAAGATCGTGCCACCGCACTCCAGCCTGGGTGACAAAGCGAGACTCCATCTCAAAAACAAAACAACAACAACAAAAAAAAAAATGAAAAGAGGTGTTTTCTCCTTCAAATGCACAAACACCAATGCAAGTCTATATTATGCCCATTCTAACGGTTCTATTTTAACATAGAACTGGAAGTCCTACATAGAATAATTAAGTCCTACGTCAAAAAATTAAGCAAGAGAAGCTAAAAGATCCTAATTGAAAAGAAGAAATAACGTCACTGTTTGTAGATGACATAATATTATATATAAAAAACATAAATAATACATTTAAATAGTGCGTTTAGTTCATCTATATATAAATAGTGCATCTAATAAATGCACTCAGTAAAGAAGCAGAATATACAATTAATATACAAATATCAGTTTTGTTTCTGTATGCTAGCAACAAACAAAAAAGAAAAAAATCTCATTTACAATAGCAACAAACTAATAGATTTCTTAGCAATAAATGTAAACAATGTGGTGAAAGATCTTTACAATAAAAAATAAAATATATTGATGAAAAAATTTTAAAAAATACAAATAAATGTAAATATATTATATGTTTATGGATTAGAAGAATATTGTCTAAAAGCCATATTATCCAAAGCAATCTGTATATTAATTCAACTTCCTATCAAAATTTCTGTGCCACTTTTTACAGTAATAGAAAATAAATTCTGCAATGTATGTAAAACTATAAGAAATATTGAAAGGCCAAAGCAGTCATGAGGAATAAAACGAAATCTGGGGACATTATACTTTATTATTTAAAACTGCATTTCAAGACTACAGTAAACATAATAGAATGGTATGTTTATAGGAACCCACACAAAAACCAATGGAACAGAATACAGAGACCAGAAGTAAATCTGTGCATCTAAAGTTAATGTTTGACAAGGGCACTATGAATACACAATACAAAAAGTGTAGCCTTTTCAATACTTAGTGCTGGGAAAACTGGATACTCACAAGCACAATAATAAAACTTGATCATATTTCTTACGCCAGACAGAAAAATTGACTTAAGACAAATTTAATACATAAATTCTTAAAAGAAAATCTTTAAAAAAGCATAGGAAAAGCCTCCATGACACTGGCCGTGGCAATTTTTTTTAAATATAATATCAAAAGTATAGAAATAAAACCAGACATCAAGTTGTAGTGTATTAAACTATTGTGCACAGCAAAAAAAAGAAAACATTTAAGATGGGATAAAATATTTGAAAATCATATATGATAAAAGGACAGTATTCAAAATATAGCAGAAACTCATACAAATCAGAAGCTAAAGAATAATAATTATAATACCCAACTAAAAAATAGGCAAAACACTAAACATTATTTTTTAATATTATTATACTTTAACTTTTAGGGTACATGTGCACAATGTGCAAGTTTGTTACATATGTATACATGTGCCATGTTGTTGTGCTGCACCCATTAACTCGTCATTTAGCATTAGATATATCTCCTAATGCTATCCCTCCCCACTGACCCATCCCACAACAGTCCCCGGTGTGTGATGTTCCCCTTCCTGTGTCTATGTGTTCTCATTGTTCAATTCCCATCTATGAGTGAGAACATGTGGTGTTTGGTTTTTTGTCCTTGAGATAGTTTGCTGAGAATGATGGTTTCCAGCTTCATCCATGTCCCTACAAACGACATGAACTCATCATTTTTCATGGCTGCATAGTACTCCATGGGCTATATGTGCCACATTTTCTTAATCCAGTCTATCGTTGTTGGACATTTGGGTTGGTTCCAAGTCTTTGCTATTGGGAATAGTGCCGAAATAAACATATGTGTGCATCTGTCTTTATAGCAGCATGATTTACAATCCTTTGAGTATATACCCAGTAATGGGATGGCTGGGTCAAATGGTATTTCTAGTTCTAGATCCCTGAGGAAATGCCACACAAACTTCCACAATAGTTGAACTAGTTTACAGTCCCACCAACTGTGTAAAAGTGTTCCTATTTCTCCACATCCTCTCCAGCACCTGTTGTTTCCTGACTTTTTAATGATCGCCATTTTAACTGGTGTGAGATGGTATCTCATTGTGGTTTTGATTTGCATTTCTCTGATGGCCAGTGATGATGATCATTTTTTCATCTGTTTTTTCACTGCATAAATATCTTCTTTTGAGAAGCGTCTGTTCATATCCTTTGTCCACTTTTTGATGGGGTTGTTTGCTTTTTTCTTGTAAGTTTGTTTGAGTTCATTGTAGATTGTGGATATTAACCCTTTGTCAGATGAGTAGATTGCAAAAATTTTCTCCCATTCTGTAGGTTGCCTGTTCACTCTGATGGTGGTTCTTTTCCTGTGCTGAAGCTCTTTGGTTTAATTAGATCCCATTTGCCAATTTTGGCCTCTGTTGCCATTGCTTTTGGTGTTTTAGACATGAGGTCCTTGCCTATGCCTGTGTCCTCAATGGTATTGGCTAGGTTTTCTTCTAGTGTTATTATGGTTTTAGGTCTAACATGTAAGTCTTTAATCCATCTTGAATTAATTTTTGCATAAGGTGTAAAGAAGTGATCCAGTTTCAGCTTTCTACATATGTCTAGCTAGTTTTCCTAGCACCATTTATTAAATAGGGAATCCTTTCCCCATTGCTTGTTTTTCTCAGGTTTATCAAAGATCAGATAGTTGTAGAACTGCAGCATTATTTCTGAGGGCTATATTCTGTTCCATTGGTCTATATCTCAGTTTTGTTACCAGTACCATGCTGTTTTGGTGACTGTAGCCTTGTAGTATAGTTTGAAGTCAGGTAGCGTGATGCCTGCAGCTTTGTTCTTTTGGCTTAGGATTGACTTGGTGATGTGGGCTCTTTTTTGGTTCCATATGAACTTTAAAGTAGTTTTTTCAATTCTGTGAAGAAAGTCATTGTTAGCTTGATGGGGATGGCATTGAATCTATAAATTACCTTGGGCAGTATGGCAATTTTCACAATACTTATTCTTCCTACCCATGAGCATGGAATGTTCTTCCATTTGTTTGTATCCTATTTTATTTCATAGAGCAGTGGTTTTTAGTTCTCCTTGAAGAGGTCCTTCCCAACTCTTCTAAGTTGGATTCCTAGGTATTTTATTCTCTTTGAAGCAATTGTGTATGGGAGTTCACTCATGATTTGGCTCTCTGTCTGTCTGTTATTGGTGTATAAGAATTCTTGTGATTTTTGCACATCGATTTTGTATCCTGAGACTTTGCTGAAGTTGCTTATCAGCTTAAGGAGGTTTTGGGCTGAGATGATGGGGTTTTCTGGATATACAGTCGTGTCATCGCAAACAGGGACAGTGTGACTTCCTCTTTTCCTAATTGAATGCCTTTTATTCCCTTCTTCTGCCTAATTGCCCTGGCCAGAACTTCCAACACTATGTTGAATTGGAGTGGTGAGAGAGGGCATCCCTGTCTTGTGTCAGTTTTCAAAGGGAATGCTTCCAGTTTTTGTCCACTCAGTATGATATTGGCTGTGGGTTTGTCATAGATAGCTCTTATTATTTTGAGATACGTTCCATCAATACCTAATTTATTAAGAGTTTTTAGCATGAAATGTTGAATTTTGTCAAAGGTCTTTTCTGCATCTATTGAGTTAATCATGTGGTTTTTGTCTTTCGTTCTGTTTATATGCTAGATTACGTTTATTGATTTGCGTATGTTGAACCAGCCTTGTGTCCCCAAGGTTGAAGCCCACTTGATCATGGTGGGTAAGCTTTTTGATGTGCTGCTGGATTCGGTTTGCCAGTATTTTATTGGGAATTTTTGCATCAATGTTCATCAAGGATATTGGTCTAAAATTCTCTTTTTTGGTTGTGTCTCTGTCCGGCTTTGGTATCAGGATGATGCTGGCCTCATAAAATGAACTAGGGAGGATTTCCTCTTTTTCTATTGATTGGAATAATTTCAGAAGGAATGGTACCAGCTCCTCCTTGTACCTCTGGTAGAATTCGGCTGTGAATCCATCTGGTTCTGGACTTTTTTTGGTTGGTAATCTATTAATTATTGCCTCAACTTCAGAGCCTGTTATTGGTCTATTCGGAGATTCAACTTCTTCCTGGTTTAGTCTTGTGACACTGTATGTGTCAAGGAACTTATCCATTTCCTCTACATTTTCTAGTTTATCTATATAGAGGTGTTTATAGTATTCTCTGATGGTAGTTTGTATTTCTGTGGGATCCGTGGTGATATCCCCTCTGTCATTTTTTTTTTTGTTTGCGTCTATTTGATTCTTCTGTCTTTTCTTCTTTATTAGTCTTGCTAGTGGTCTATCAATTTTGTTGATCTTTTCACAAAACCATCTCCTGGATTCATTGATTTTTTGAAGGGTTTTTTTGTGTCTCTATTTCCTTCAGTTCTGCTCTGATTTTAATTATTTCTTACCTTCTACCGGCTTCTGAATGTGCTTGCTCTTGCTTCTCTAGTTCTTTTAATTGGGATGTTAGTGTGTCAATTTTGGATCTTTCCTGCTTTCTCTTGTGGGCATTTAGTGCTATAAGTTTCCCTGTACACACTGTTTTGAATGTGTCCCAGAGATTCTGGTATGTTGTGTCTTTGTTCTCGTTGGTTTCAAAGAACATCTTTATTTCTGCCTTCATTTCGTTATGTACCCAGTAGTCATTCAGGAGCAGGTTGTTCAGTTTCCATGTAGTTGAGCGGTATTGAGTGAGTTTCTTCATCCTGAGTTCTAGTTTGATTGCACTGTGGTCTGAGAGACAGTTTGTTATGATTTCTGTTCTTTTACATTTGCTGAGGAGTGCTTTACTTCCAAGTATGTGGTCAATTTTGGAATATGTGTGGTGTGGTGCTGGAAATAATGTATATTCTATTGATTTGGGGTGGCGAGTTCTGTAGTTGCCTATTATGTCCGCTTGGTGCAGAGCTGGGTTTAATTCCTGGGTATCATTGTTAACTTTCTGTCTCTTTGATCTCTCTAATGTTGGCAATGGGGTGTTAAACTCTCCCATTATTTCTGTGTGGGAGTGTAAGTCTTTTTGTAGGTCACTAAGGACTTGCTTTATGAATCTGGGTGCTCCTGTATTGGGTGCATATATATTTAGGATAGTTAGCTCTTCTTGTTGAATTGATCACTTTACCATTATGTAATGGCCTTCTTTGTCTCTTTTGATCTTTGTTGGTTTAAAGTCTGTTTTATCAGAGACTAGGATTGCAACCCCTGTCTTTTTTTTTACCATTTGTTTGGTAGATCTTCCTCCATCCCTTTATTTTGAGCCTATGTGTGTCTCTGCAGGTGAGATGGGTTTCCTGAATACAGCACACTGATGGGTCTTCACTCTTTTCCAATTTGCCAGTCTGTGCCATTTAATTCGAGCATTTAGCTCATTTACATTTAAGGTTAGTATTTTTAAGTGTGAATTTGATCGTATCATTATGATGTTAGCTGGTTATTTTGCTCGTTAGTTAATGCAGTTTCTTCCTAGCCTTGATGGTCTTTACAATTTGGCAAGTTTTTGCAGTCACTGTTACCGGTTGTTCCTTTCCATGTTTAGTGCTTCCTTCAGGAACTCCTTTAGAGCATTTCTGGTTGTGACAAAATCTCTCAGCATTTGCTTGTCTGTAAAGGATTTTATTTCTCCTTCACTTATGAAGCTTAGTTTGGCTGGATATGACATTCTGGGTCCAAATTCTTCTCTTTAAGAATGTTGAATATTGGCCTCCCCTCTCTTCTTCCTTGTAGAGTTTCTGCTAAGAGATCTACTGTTAGTCTGATGGGCTTCCCTTTGTGGGTAACCCGAACTTTATCTCTGGCTGCCCTTACCATTTTTTCCTTCATTTCATCCTTGGTGAATCTGACAATGTTGTGTCTTAGAGTTGCTCTTCTCGAGGAGTATCTTTGTGGTGTTCTCTGTATTTCCTGAATTTGAATGTTGGCCTGCCTTGCTTGATTTGGGAATTTCTCCTTGATAATAACCTGCTGATTGTTTTGCAACTTGGTTCAATTCTCCCCGTCACTTTCTGGTCCACCAATTAGACGTAGATTTGGTCTTTACACATAGTCCCGTATTTCTTGGAGGCTTTATTCCTTTCTTTTTATTCTTTTTTCTCTAAACTTCTCTTCACACTTCATTCCATTCATTTCATCTTCCTTCACTGATACCATTTCTTCCAGTTGATCGCGTTGGTTACTGAGGCTTGTTTATTCATCACGTAGTTCTGGTGTCATGGTTTTCAACTCCATCATTTCCTTTAAGGACTTCTCTGCATTGATTATTCTAGTTATCCATTTGTCTAATTATTTTCAAGGTTTTTAACTTCTTTGCCATTGGTTTGAGCTTCCTCTTTTAGCTTGGAGTAGTTTGATCTTCTGAAGTCTTCCTCTCTCAACTCATCAAAGTCATTCTCTATCTAGCTTTGTTCCATTGCTGGTGAAGAGCTGCGTTCCTTTGGAGGAGGAGAGGTGCTATGATTTTTAGAGTTTCTGGTTTTTCTGCTCTGTTTTTCCCCATCTTTGTGGTTTTATCTACCTTTGGTCTTTGATGATGGTGATGTACAGATGGGTTTTTGGGGTGGATGTCCTTTCTGTTTGTTAGTTTTCCTTCTAACAGTCAGGACCCTCAGCTGCAGGTCTGTTGGAGTTTTCTAGACGTCCACTCCAGATCCTGTTTGCCTGGGTATCAGCAGCGGTGTTTGCAGAACAGCAGATATTGTTGAACCAAAAATGCTGCTGCCTGATCGTTCCTCTGGAAGTTTTTTCTCAGAGGACTACCCAGGCATGTGAGGTGTCAGTCCAACCCTACTGGGAGTTGCCTCCTAGTTAGGCTACTCGGGGTTCAGGGACCCACTTGAGGAGGCAGTCTTCCCATTCTCAGATCTCCAGCTGCATGCTGGGAGAACCACTACTCTCTTCAAAGCTGTGGGACAGGGACATTTATATCTGTAGAGGTTATTGCTGACTTTTGTTTGTCTGTGCCCTGCCTCCAGTGGGGGAGCCTACAGAGGCAGGCAGACCTCCTTGACCTGTGATGGGCTCCACCGGGTTCGAGCTTCCCAGCCACTTTGTTTACTCACTGATGCCTGAGCAATGGCAGGCGCACATCCCCCAGCCTCACTGCCACCTTGCAGTTTGATCTCAGACTGCTGTGCTAGCAATGAGTGAGGTTCCATGGGCATAAGAACCTCTGAGCCAGGTGCAGGATATAATCTCCTGGTGTGGTGTTTGTGAAGCCCATTGGAAAAGCGCAGTATTAGGGTGGGAGTGACCTGATTTTCCAGGTGCCTTCTGTCACCACTTCCTTTGACTAGGAAAGGGAATTCCCTGACCCCTTGCAGTTCCCCAGTAAGGCAGTGCCTCGCCCTGCTTTGGCTTATGCGTGGTGTGCTGTACCCACAGTCTGGTACCCACTGACTGGCACTCCCAGTGAGATGAGCCTGGTACCTTAGTTGGAAATGCAGAAATCACCCATCTTCTGTGTCACTCAAGCTGAGATTTGTAGACTGGAGCTATTCCTATTTGGCCATCTTGGCTCCAACGACCAAGACTAAATATTTTTTACAAACATATTCAAATATCCAACAGGTGTGTAGAAAGATGCTAAACATTACCATTCATGAGAAAATTGCAAATGAAAAGATACCACTTTACAGCAGTTGGAATGGCTAATATCAAAAAAAAAGAGATATGACAAGTGTTAACAAGGATGTGACAAAATATTTCTGTACAGTCTTAATGAGTTGTAAACTGGAAGAGTCATTATGAAAATTAGTATGCAGGTATTTTTAAAAAATTGAACTATCGTACAATGCCAAAATTCCACTTCTGTCTATAAACAAAATAAAATCAGCATCTCAAAAATAATCTGCACCCCTGTATTCAATGCAGCGTTATTCACAACTGTCAAGAGTACTTTTTTAAAAAATGACTTATATGTAGATGCTGAATGGATAAGGAAAATGTGGTAAAATAGACAACTGAATATTATTCACCCATAAAAAATAATGAAATTCTGCTATTTCAACAACATGAATGGACCTGGGTACATTATGCTATGCAAAATAAGCTGGGCATAGAACAACAAACACTGTATGTTCTCAGTTAAATTGAGAATTTGAAAAGCCTGAACTCACAGAAGCAGAGAGTACAATGGTAATGACCAAGCCTGGAGGTAGAAAAAATGATAAGGTGTTCAAAGAGTAAAAACTTTCAGTTATAAGATAAATAAGTTTTGGGGGTCTAATGTATAGCTTTAAAATGTAGTTAATAACAGTGTTTCGTATGCTTAAAATTTGCTACAACAATAGGAGACCTCAAATGCTCTCACTACAAAATCATAACCATGTGAGGTGATATAAATGTTCATCATCTTAATTGTATTAAACATTTTACAATATATATCTATGAAATTATAATGTAGACAATGCATAATTATGCAATTTTTATTGGTCAAAAAATTAATGTTATGTACACATGCATATATTCACATAAGTGTGTATATACACATATATAAAACGTATAGATATATATCAATTACATATGTTGTTATATATATACTTTTGTGTGTGTATATATATATACACACACATACATATCAATGACAAAATCCTAGTAAGCTTCAAACTAAACAAGACAAAATTATAAAATGATGATAACTGTCAAAAAATCAGGAAACAAATGGGTATTTAATACATGCTCAGCAATATTCTAAGTTACTCAATGGCAAAGTACATGTTTTAAATGTAGAAAGTAGATACATTAAACCATATTACAGTTTAGGAATTATGGCACAGAGTGTTTACAACTTTAACGTCAATACATACCAAAAACTTAAAATTTTGAAGTAAAATAACTTTAGGTTTTATTATATGGGGCAGAGGCTTAATGTTCTGATAAAATTATTGAGTATGAATTTCTGTAGAATCACATTTGAAACCTTCACAGGATATGAAGTTATAAAGCAGAAAACATACGACATCTGGATGTGGTGTTTCTGCGATTTCTAAACCAAATCCTAATATCTCCACTACTCACACATTTTAGACAAGACTCAAAATGGAAATTAGAAAATGTTTAACATAGAGTTCCTTAAAAATCACAGACGGTCCCATGTCCTAAAAAGCAATAAAAGAGCAAGCAGCCAGGTCCTCCAGTCGCTTGCAAGCCATGCAAAGGGTTTGATTTTATTTGTAATTTAGATGAATGATCGTTGAAGGGGAAGTCCAGTCCTAGAAAACTGAAGAGCATGGGGCAGAAGATGTCTGTCTCTAATAAAAGCAAGAGAAAGAAACCAGAGCTTCTCAGAAAAGATTTCCATTGGAGTATAGCTTCGCAAACCACACTTTAAGATCTGGCTTTCTCCTTGACCTTTGAACATCTCATCTGTGTCATCTGCCTTATTCACTCCCACCTCTTTGGATGTTTGGCTACTGCCTCCTGTCTCCTCACACTCTGGGGCTTTTTCTTTTTCTCAATGTAGGTGATCAGGTTTAGCTTAGAGAACAGCCAAGGACTCTGTATTAGAAAAAGTAATATGACTTATGCTGTGATTTTCCAATTACTACTTAGTACTGTGTTCAGTGGAAAAAAAAAGAGCATTATAAAAGAGTCTAAAAATGTAATAACAAATACTATTTCCTCACAGAAATGTTATGATATTTAAAAACTTTTCCAAATTTGTGGGTCCTTAGCTTCATGACCCAGTGCTGCTGAATCAAAACTTGGTGGTGGTTGGCTGGGCATGGTGACCCATACCGCTGATCCCAGCACTTTGAGAGGCCAAGGCAGGCATATCACTTAAGCCCGGGAGTTTGAGGCCAGCCTGGGCAACATGGCGAGACCTAGTCTACGGGTTGAGGGTGGTGAGGAGGGGGAAAGTTGATGGTAATGGGAGGTGGTAATGCGATTATAAGGTGTGGGCAATCATATTTTGTACCTCTAAGTTTGTGGAGTTACCACTAATCTAAAAGTAAGGATACCTATCATCTGAAGAAAGAAAAACATTTATGTCGAGATGAAACCTCCTCGTGGGGGTCCGCAGCTGCAATACCGCCAGGCGGCAGCATCCCACCTCTTCTGCCTGGCTGCAGCCCCACCAGAAGCCCGGCTCCAGCTGGGACGCTGTGGCAGGTACTAGACCACAAAGGCGCAGGCTAGGGTTTCCTGCCCTCCGGGGTGTCTTCCCACTCCCCGGACCCCAGGCAATTCAATTCATTCATCAAGTGCCACTTCAACTGTCCAAGCTGGGGCAGCAGGTCCCACAGTCACCAGCCAAGACCTCCGCTCCAGAACATGTGGGCTGCTTTCCCCAGGGGAAGGACATTGATTTCGCCAGCCACGAATAAATCCGTCGCTGTGCACCCTGTTTCCCATTGCCACTGACTTCGTGTAAACTCAAGTCCTGAGGACACAAGAGAGACCCAGGCCTGGCCCTGTGGACACGCTTGGTGCCACAGCTTCCACCTGATGGACTGGTGCACTCTACAAATCTCAGGGACCACCACACCTAGGAGACAGAAGGACCCTATGAAACGCACCCCCAAAGCAACCAACCAATCCAAGAAAAAAAAAAAAAAAACACTTCTCAAGGCTCCGTTGGTTTTCCCACTTGGGCGGTCCTGACCCCCTGTTCTAGCCTGGCCCAAGCACCCTCCACCTCACCCCGTCCTACTCAAAGTTGCCCTGTCTACCTGAGCAGAGCCTCCTTCTCCAAGGCTCTGTCTCTCTTGCTCTACAACTCCCTCGCTGTCTCCCTTTCTCTTTTTCCCCCTCCACCTCTCGCTCTTCTGTCACCTTCTGTCTCTCTCCTCCTCCACCTTTCTCTCTCTCCCTACATTTCTATCTCTCCATCCCAGTCTCCCTAGCTCTCTTTCAAGCTGTGTCTGTGTCTTTGCCTGTATGTCCTTTTGTGTGTGTCCGTGTGTGTGATTGTGTGCCTGTGTGCGTGCACCAGTGCGTATCTGTGTGTGTGTCGGGGTGGGTTTGCTCGTGGTGTTGGTGTGGTGTGTCTGGATGTCCGTCAGCCCCTCTTTCCCGGGATCAGGCTGCTGGGGCTCTAGTGCCAGCGTGGGGCAAATCAGGGCCTTCCTTTCCCGTTGGCCATGGGCGGTTACTCATCCAGACAAGCGACGATGGTGTGGGCGTTGTGAGAAAAAGGGCTGGGCAGGCTGTTCGCCCCTGGGCAGCCCTGGCGGCTCTGGGTGTGTGGGGCAAGAGGGGGCCTTGCAGGAGGGGCAGCGAGGGATCCAAAACAATTTTTCCGCGGTAAGGCAGAGGACTGGAGGGGATCCCAGAACTGTGGGTGCCGGGCCCAGATGCCTCCAAGCACACCCTGTCCTGAGCCGGCGCAATGTGTTGGAAGCTCGGGAGCTCGTGAGCCGGGGGAAGGCCTGGAGTGTCAGCAAAAGGGAGGCCTCCCGGTGGGCCTGGAGCCAGGGCAGGGGACTGAGGCATCACAGCCTGATGATGCATTCCTGTTTCCTGCAACATAGGGAGTCTCCAAAATGGCCTGTTTGGAAACTGCAAAGGAGAGCAAAGACAGAATGCCGCTTTTCCATGCTTCGCTGGAGGTTTCTTCGTCCCCACAGAGCTAGGGAAACAAACAGTCCACATGGTCACGCTTTCGGGGGCCAGAGAGCAGTGAGCAACAGGCCACCTTGCAGAGGGCAAAGGAACGTGGAATCCGGAATCATGGTTCACTCGGCTTGAGTGTGACTCCTGTGTAGATGGGAGTATCTGCCTCGTGCTCTGTTGCAGGCTTAGCATGGGGATAGGCTATCTGTGAGCCGTGTGGATGAAAAACAGAAAACCATTTGAGTCTCGGCTCTGCTCTTTGGGGAATTCGCTCATTCCTTGGGAGGTAGAATTCATCTGAATCGCTCCCAGATGAAGTAACCCAGGCTGACAATCCCGAGGGCCGGTGAGGGCACCGTCGGCCTACACGGCCTTTGGCCGAGCACTCAGCCTGCACTGGGCACCCAACATTTTCCCAGAGTTCGAGGTCCTGCTGGTCCTGGAGGCAGAAGACAGCTTTTCTCTTTGCCTTCCCTTCTCTGTTTCTTGCTCCTTTTCTCCCTCTGTCCATCCTTCCCTCTATTCTTCCTTCTCTCCCTCTCTTCCTCCCTCTTTTCTTCTCTCCTTCCCTCTCTCCCTCCATCCATACCTCCATTTCTCCCTCCTTCTCTTCCTCCATTCTTCTCTTTTTCTTTCCCTCCCTCCCTCCATCCCTTCCAAGGTTCCTCCGTTCATCCGTCCTTTCCTCCCTCTGTCACTCCCTCTCACTTTGTCTCCGTTCCTTTCCCCATCTCTGCCTGGCTTCCCTCCCGCCTAGAAAGAGCAGAACCACAGTTTGTGAGAGATCTCGGGGTCTACATTTAGTTGCCAGGCACTCCACGTGATGCCAGGGAGTATGGCAGGGCACGGGTGCTAGAGTGATGGTAGAGCGGGGAGGCAGTGGAGTTGAGCCACGGAAAAGAGAGCAGGCCTGGCCACTGCCCCAGCCGGTGTTTCCTGGGGTGGAGGTCTCCGCCTACACCACTGAAGAACGCGGGCGCGGGGGGGTACAAGGTGTAGGGGGGCTGGGGAAGGGATGAGAGCCCTGCCTGGGCTGGTCCCAAACCCTAGCCGGCTGCCCGCCGACCCACGCATGGGCAGTAGACGGCCTATCTCTGAGTACCTGTGCTGGCTCTGAAATCCCTGAGATGCTCAGAAAAGAATGACAGCCCTCCTTTCTGTGGAGTCTCTTGCCGGACCTGGACTCAGGAATCTTAGACAGGTCAGCTGGAAGGGAAGACACAGGTCTCCATACCGAGCCAGAGGTTCACCGCGAAAGAAGGGCCACCCCCCTGTACCCATTCTTTCCCAACCCTGCGTCCTAAAGCTCCTCCAACTGAGCCCAGTGTTCTTCCTGGGTGAGGAGTGATTCCAGAAAAGTGGGCTCTTCCACGTCCTTCAACTCCCCCAGTGGCTCCATTGCTAGGAAAGGCTGTGCCTTTTGCTGAAATTCTGGGGTCGACAGGAGTTCATATAGCTGGGTGGATGTGAGTGCAGATGAACGCTCCAGCTCCTGGAGCGGTTGGGAGGGTGTCTGGATGTCTTACATCTGCTTCTGACACGCAGAGGCCTCCATGGGCACGAGCAGCAGAGGTAGATGTGCCTCGGCTTAGCATCCCCACGTGCCCTGGTGACTTGGAGACCCTGGCCCCAGCCCCAATACAGACTCATGTGGGACGTGTGCGGTGCAAGCACAACTTGCTACTGTGACTCAGCCTGAGCAGCTCAGGTTGTCCCACTGAGCAGGTACCCAGAAGGCTGCCTTGTTGTGGGTCCTGGTCCCCCTGCCATCTGTTTGATTCAGCGTGAGCGGCCCAAGCTGTCCCATTGAGCACACACCCAGAAGGCCACCGTAGTGTGGATCCTGGTCCCCCTGCCATCTGTTTGGGTGCTGAGGTCACCCAGGTGTCTGAGGGTGGGTCAGCGCCACTTCCGAAGGAGCCAGGATAGCAAACCCAAAATCCCCGTGTTCCACGGCAGGTTGGGAGATTCCGTCTGCCTGGGAATCTTCGCTGGGCTGCAGCAGAGGGGTGACCCTTGCTGCCTGGCTAAGGAAAGCCCCCTGTACCCCACGCCCTGGTGGGGGTGAAGGCAACAAAGGAGGGAGGGTGGCACCCTTGGGGGCCACATTGCACAGGCAGTCTGTGTGCGTGGGTTCCCTGCCACCATGGCTTGGATGCCTGAACCTTCGATTCTGACAGAAATCTGAATCCTGGACTGTAAAAGGCAGGTCTCTCTGGCCAGTTCAGGTAAGGGTTCCACTCAAAGCATGCTGGCAGGGCACCTTTTTCGTTCAAGTTACAAAGGAGTCCCTTTGCTGTTCTCGTCCTCAGGCTTCCGCAGGGAAAGGGCTGTCAGAAGGTGTCGGGAGAGCCATCGTGGGATCACCTGGCCGGAATTTCACGGAGAGACAAGGGCAGAGAGTGGCCGGCAGCTCCCGTGCACCTCAGTTGGCCTTTGTGCTGCACGCAGGTCCAGTCAGGAGTCCGACCCCGCCAGTGGCACTTATAAAGACCCACCAGCTTCACCCCTTCACGAATATGCATGAGTACCCAAGGGCTCTGGATAACCCGCCCTCTGAAGCCAGAGACCACAGACACAGGTCCATGTGTGTTAGGTGAAGGTGGGGTCAGATCGGCCAGGAAAGGGGGGCTTCCGGGGCTGTCTCTCTGAGTTCTCCAGAATTCTATGGAAACTGGAAGTTTCTCTCTGGGCTCACACACGATTTCAGGGAGAAACCACCTTGGAAGGGTGAAGTGTAGAACTGAACATCCATGAGAGTCTTGGGTTTTCCATGCCCTCTCCGTGAAGGTGGCAATGCCTGTGGGTGTCGCTGTTGCCGTGATAGTCTCACACACGCAGGTGTGTGGATCACATTCATTTTCGGTTTTTTTAATTTTATTTTTTTATTTCTGCATCTTAAAGTCAATAATAAAGTCACAAGTGTAAAATGAATGCATTTAAAAACATAAAAATACATTTCAATGACAAGAAGTATGCAATGATCATGAAAATCTACTGTACACTTTGCCAAAGTCAAAGAATGAAAGACATTATGGAAAACCGAATCTTCAAATATATCCTTAACAAAAACTCTCTCCTGCATAGTAAAAGCATCATCTAAACAGCAGTTCCAAACGAGAAAAAAAAAAAAACAGCAGGGTAGATGGGACAGACAACTTTCCCCAGGTTTTCCAGATAAAAACATGTGGTCACCAGGAATTCAAGGTAACTTCAAAAGCCATATTTAATTCAGAATAAAATGAACATTTCTGACAGATGACAACAGTATGATACTGATTTTTTTCTTTCCTAGATACAAATCATATGGGGCATTTCTTAGCAGTTTAGTAATCATCTAAGAATAACTGTAGAAATAACCCCAATTCCACCATCCTAGCCACTGGTATAAAACAATTAACCTTCCATTGATACTGCCTTTCACATAACTAAAATATCCTCACTTACTTGGAACAATTTCATGCTTACACAGGATCACAAACACTTGTTTTCAGATGTTGTGGAATTATAGGGGCTGAGATTTTTGAAACAATATCTTAATCTTAGCAGAGAGATAATAATCCTTTCACTATAATTTGATTTGGCTCCTTAACCAAATCTGAGCAACTACTGTAATAATAATCCTGGTGGTAATCCATGATACTCTCAAATTTTTCCCTTTAAGAAATATATAATCCATGTAACTCTAGGAAATATGTTACATTGCACACTTCCTTAATAAGGAATGGCTGTTTTCAGGCCTTATTAGGAAAACAAACAAGGAAACAATGACAATTACTACCTGTCTTTTATCACTGGTAAGCTACAATAAAGCTCAAATATGGACAGTTTAATTGTGTGATATTAAGTAAAAAATGAAAACCATTATAGTTTTACCAAAAGAAACATAAAAAATATGGGAAGAAGTCAAATGAACATGGCATGAGTCCCAAAGATTACACTATGATTCTGAACAGGATTTTCCACACAAAAGGTATCTAGATACAATTTCTGTGAATATTTCTTGTACTAGAAAGATCCAAAGCACGTGTAGGCTCAGCCCTACCTTGTCAAGGATAAATATTCAGGTAAACTAGAAGCTCCATCTGCTATAGTGCATCCGCTGACCAGGTCTACCATGGCCCTGCTACTTACAGACATCTAAGAAAGTGGTCTCACTCATGCTCATTCACTTGTTCTGTGGCCTATCAAGTGTCACACATAACGATGATTTTGCTTTTTTTAAAAAACCAAATACTTTATACAGTGAACTATAGAAAAAACAATTCCAAATATAATTTAAAAATTCTAGAGAGTGGGTGCAGCCAAGATAGCAGAAAAGGAACAGCTGCAGTCTACAGCTCCCAGCATGACTGATGCAGAAGATGGGTGATTTCTGAATTTCCAGCTGAGGTACTGGATTCATCTCACTAGGGAGTGCCAGACAGTGGGTGCAGGAGAGTGAGTGCAGTGCACCGTGTGCAAGCCGAAACTGGGCTAGGCATTGCCTCACTCGGGAAGTGCAAGGGGTCAGGGAGTTCCCTTTCCTAGTCAAAGAAAGGAGTGACAGATGGACCTGGAAAATCGGGTCACTCCCACCCTAATACTGCACTTTTCTGACGGGCTTAAAAAACGGCACACCAGGAGATTATATCCCACACCTGGCTCGGAGGGTCCTACACCAACGGAGTCACACTGATTGCTAGCACAGCAGTTTGAGATCAAACTGCAAGGCGGCAGCGAGCCTGGGGGAGGGGCGCCGCAATTGTCCTGGCTTGCGTAGGTAAACAAAGCAGCCGGAAACTTCGAACTGGGTGGAGCCCACCACAGCTCAAGGAGGCCTGCCTGCCTCTATAGGCTCCACCTATGGGGGCAGGGCACAGACAAACAAAAAGACAGCAGTAACCTCAGCAGACTTAAATGTCCCTGTCTGACAGCTTTGAAGAGAGCAATGGTTCTCCCAGCACGCAGCTGGAGATCTGAGAACAGGCAGACTGCCTCTTTAAGTGGGTTCCTGAACCCTGAATTCCAAGCAGCCTAAGTGGGAGGCAACCCCCAGTAGGGGCAGACTGATACCTCACACGGCCGTGTACTCTTCTGAGTCAAAACTTCCAGAGGAATGATCAGACAGCAGCATTCGTGGTTCATGATAATCTGCTGTTCTGCAGCCACCGCTGCTGTTACAAAGGCAAACAGCGTCTGGATTGGACCCCTAGCAAACTCCAACAGACCTGCAGCTGAGGGTCCTGTCTGTTAGAAGGAAAATAACAAACAGAAAGGACATCCTCACAAGAAACCCATCTGTACATCACCATCATCAAAGACCAAAAGGAGATAAAACCACAAAGATGGGGAAAAAACAGAGCAGAAAAACTGGAAACTCTAAAAAGCAGAGTGCCTCTCCTCCTCCAAAGGAATGCAGTTCCTCATCAACAACGGAGCAAAGCTGGAGGGAGAATGATTTTGACGAGTTGAGAGAAGTCTTCAGATGATCAAACTACTACGAGCTACAGGAGGAAATTCAAACCAAAGGCAAAGAAGTTAAAAAACTTCGAAAAAAAAATTAGACGAATGTATAACTAGAATAAACAATACAGAGAAGTGCTTAAAGGAGCTGATGGAGCTGAAATCCAAGGCTTGAGAACTACGTGAAGAGTGCAGAAGTCCCAGAAGCCAATGCAATCAACTGGAAGAAAGGGTATCAGTGATGAAAGATGAAAAGAATGAAATGAAGTGAGAAGGGAAGTTTAGAGAAAAAAGAATAAAAAGAAACGAACAAACCCTCCAAGAAATATGGGACTATGTGGAAAGACCAAATCTACTTCTGATTGGTGTACCAGAAAGTGACGGGGAGAATGGAACCAAGTTGGAAAACACTATGCAGGATATTATCCAAGAGAATTTCCCCAATCTAGCAAGGCAGGCCAACATTCAGATTCAGAAAATACAGAGAACACCACAAAGATACTCCTCGAGAAGAGCAACCCCAAGACACATAATTGTCAGATTCACCAAAGTTGAAATGAAGGAAAAAATGTTAAGGGCAGCCAGAAAGAAAGGTCGGGTTATGAACAAAGGGTAGTCCATCAGACTTACAGTGGATCTCTCAGCAGAAACTCTACAAGCCAGAAGAGAGTGGGGGCCAATATTCAACATTCTTAAAGAAAAGTATTTGGACCCAGAATGTCATATCCAGCCAAACTAAGCTTCATAAGTAAAGGAGAAACAAAATACTTTACAGACAAGTAAATGCTGAGAGATTTTGTCACCACCAGACCTGCCCTAAAAGAGATCTTGAAGGAAGCATTAAACATGGAAAGGAACAACTGGTACCAGCAACTGCAAAATCATGCCAAATTGTAAAGACCATCGAGGCTAGGAAGACACCGCATCAACTAACGAGCCAAATAACCAGCTAACTTCTTAATGACAGGATCAAATTCACACATAACAATATTAACTTTTAATGTAAATGGACTAAATGCTCCAATTAAAAGACACAGACAGGCAAACTGGATAAAGAGTGAAGACCCATCAGTATGCTGTATTCAGGAAACCCATCTCACATGCAGAGACACATATAAGCTCAAAATAAAAGGATGGAGGAAGATCTACCAAGCAAATGGAAAACAAGAAAAGGCAGGAGTTGCAATCCTAGTCTCTGATAAAACAGACTTTAAACCAACAAAGATCAAAAGAGAGAAAGAAGGCTATTACATAATGGTAAAGGGATCAATTCAACAAGAAGAGCTAATTATCCTAAATATATATGCACCCAATACAGGAGCATCCAGATTCATAAAGCAAGTCCTGAGTTACCTACAAAGAGACTTAGACTCCCACACAATACTAATGGGAGATTTTAACACCCCATTGTCAACATTAGACAGATCAACGAGACAGAAAGTTAACAAGGATACCCAGGAATTGAACTCAGCTCTGCACCAAGTGGACCTAATAAACATCTACAGAAGTCTCCACTCCAAATCAACAGAATATACATTTTTTTCAGCACCAAACCTATTCGAAAATTGACCATATAGTTGGAAGTAAAGCTCTCCTCAGCAAATGTAAAAGAACAGAAATTGTAACAAACTGTCTCTCAGACCACAGTGCAATCAAACTAGAACTCAGGATGAAGAAACTCACTCAAAACTGCTCAACTACATGGAAACTGAACAACCTGCTCCTGAATGACTACTGGGTACATAACGAAATGAAGGCAGAAATAAAGATCTTCTTTGAAACCAATGACAACAAAGACACAACATACCAGAATCTCGGGGACAAATTTAAAGCAGTGTAGAGGGAAATTTATAGCACTAAATGCCCACAGAAGGAAGCAGAAAAGATCCAAAATTGACACCCTAACATCAGAATTAAAAGAGCTAGAAAAGCAAGAGCAAACACATTCGAAAGTTAGCAGAAGGCAAGAAATAACTAAAATCAGAGCAGAACTGAAGGAAATAGAGACACAAAAAACCCTTCAAAAAATTAATGAATCCAGGAGTTGGTTTTTTGAAAGGACCAAGAAAATTGATAGACCGCTAGCAAGACTAATAAAGAAAAAAAGAGAGAAGAATCAAATAGATGCAATAAAAAATGATAAAGGGGATACAATCTCCAATCCCACAGAAATACAAACTACCATCAGGGAATACTACAAACACCTCTATGCAAATAAACTGGAAATTGTAGAAGAAATGGATAAATTCCTCGACACATACACCCTCCCAAGACTAAACCAGGAAGAAGTTGTATCTCTGAATAGAAAAATAACAGGCTCTGAAATTGAGGCAATAATCAATAGCTTACCAACGAAAAAAAGTCCAGGACCAGATGGATTCACAGCCGAATTCTACCAGAGGTACAAGGAGGAACTGGCCCCATTCCTTCTGAAACTATTCCAATCAATAGAAAAAGAGGGAATCCTCCCCAACTCATTTTATGAGGCCTGCATCATCCTGATACCAAAGCCGGGCAGAGACACAACCAAAAAAGAGAATTTTAGACCAATATCCTTGAGGAACATTGATGCAAAAGTCCTCAATAAAATACTGGCAAACCAAATAAAGCAGCACATCAAAAAGCTTATCCACCATGATCAAGTGGGCTTCATCCCTGGGATGCAAGCCTGGTTGAATATACACAAATCAATAAATATAATCCAGCATATAAACACAATGAAAGACAAAAACCACATGATTATCTCAATAGATACAGAAGAGTCCTTTGAAAATTTCAACAACCCTCCATGCTAAAAACTCTCAATAAATTAGGTATTGATGGGACATATCTCAAAATAATAAGAGCTATCTATGACAAACCCACAGCCAATATCATACTGAATGGGCAAAAACTGGAAGCATTCCCTTTGAAAACTGGCAGAAGACAGGGATGCCCTCTCTCACCACTCCTATTCAACATAGAGTTGGAAGTTCTGGCCAGGACAATTAGGCAGGAGAAGGAAATAAAGGGTGTTCAATTAGGATAAGAGGAAGTCAAACTGTCCCTGTTTGCAGATGACACGACTGTATATCTAGAAAACCCCATTGTCTCAGCCCAAAATCTCCTTAAGCTGATAAGAAACTTCCGCAAAGTCTCAAGATAAAAAATCAATGTACAAAAATCACAAGCATTCTTATACACAAATAACAGACTAACAGAGCCAAATCATGAGTGAACTCCCATTCACAATTGCTTCAAAGAGAATAAAATATCTAGGAATCCAAATTACCAGGGACATGAAAGACCTCTTCAAGGAGAACTACAAACCACTGCTCTTTGAATTAAAAGAGGATAGAAACAAATGGAAGAACATTCCAAGCTCATGGGTAGGAAGAAACAATATCGTGAAAATGGCCATTCTGCCCAAGGTAATTTATAGATTCAATGCCATCCCCATCAAGCTACCGATGACTTTCTTCACAAAATTGGAAAAAACTACTTTAAAGTTCATATGGAACCAAAAAAAGAGCCCTCATAGCCAAGTCAATCCTAAGCCAAAAGAGCAACCCTGGAGGCATCACGCTACCTGACTTCAATCTATACTACAAGGCTACAGTAACCAAAACAGCATGGTACTCGTATCAAAACAGAGTCATAGATCAGTGGAACAGAACAGAGCCCTCAGAAATAATGCCGCATATATACAGCTATCTGATCTTTGACAAACCTGAGAAAAACAAGCAATGGGGAAAGGATTCCCTATTTAATAAATGGTTCTGGAAAACTGGCTAGCCATATGTAGAAAGCTGAAACTGGATCCCTTCCTTACACCTTATACAAAAAATAATTCAGTATGGATTAAAGACTTAAACATTAGACCTAAAACCATAAAAACCCTAGAAGAAAACCTAGGCATTACCACTCAGGACACAGGGATGGGCAAGGACTTCATGTCTAAAACACCAAAAGCTATGGCAACAAAAGGCAGAATTGACAAATGGGATCTAATTAAACTAAAGAGCTTCTGTACAGCAAAAGAAACTACCATCAGAGTGAGCAGGCAACCTACAAAATGGGAGAAAATTTTCACAACCTATTCATCTGACAAAGGGCTAATATCCAGAATCTGCAATGAACTCCAACAAATTTACACGAAAAAAAAAAACAACCCCATCAAAAAGTGGGCGAAGGACATGAACAGACACGTCTCAAAAGAAGACATTTATGCAGCCAAAAAACACATGAAAAAATGCTCACCATCACTGGCCATCAGAGAAATGCAAATCAAAAACCCAATGAGATACCATCTCACACCAGTTAGAATGGCAATCATTAAAAAGTCAGGAAACAACAGGTGCTGGAGAGGATGTGGAGAAATAGGAACATTATTACACTGTTGGTGGGATTGTAAACTAGTTCAACCATTGTGGAAGTCGGTGTGGTGATTCCTCAAGGATCTAGAACTAGAAATTCCATTTGACCCAGCCATCCCATTACTGGGTATATACCCAAAGGACTATTAATCATGCTGCTATAAAGACACATGCACAAGTATGTTTATTGCGGCACTATTCACAATAGCAAAGACTTGGAACCAACCCAAATGTCCAACATTGGATTAAGAAAACGTGGCACATATACACCATGGAATACTATGCAGCCATAAAAAATGATGAGACAATGTCCTTTGTAGGGACATGGATGAAATTGGAAATCATCATTCTCAGTAAACTATCCCAAGGACAAAAAACCAAACACTGCATGTTCTCACTCATAGGGGGGAATTGAACAATGTGAACACACGGACACAGGAAGGTGAACATCACACTCTGGGGAATGTCGTCAGGTGGGCGGAGGGTGGAGGGATAACTTTAGAAGATATACCTAATGCTAAATGTCGAGTGCTAAATGGTTGCAGCACACCAGCATGACACATGTATACCTATGTAACTAACCTGCACATTTTGCACATGTACCCTAAAACTTAAAGTATAATAATAATAAAAAAATTCTAGAGAGTTAAGATAACCTCATTTTTTAAAATACTGAAAATGTAAAGGGTCCATATAAAAAGTTGTGTTAAGTAAATACGTCCTATTTTAATAATTCACTTGCTTTGCTCTTAAAATCTCTATGAGAGAAGTTGATATTTTACTCATGTCTTTTGGAAAGAGATTCAAAACAAAAGTAGCTGTGCTGTGAAATTTCATAAAATTTGTGGGATTTTTACAAGCTAAATTATTCAGTATTTTGTATTGTTATTACAGTCATATATTGCCCGGAATATATATACAGCAACCCTGCAACAGTGATTGCAACAAAATTAAGGTAAATAGGTCTACAATCATTTGATTTCCTTATTAGATAAATGAAGTTTTCATAGAGGAAATGCAAATTCAGATCCGGTTACATAAGTTTAACTTTTATTTAAACCTTATATAAAATTAAATCTAACCCTCACAACTGCAAATCTGTAAGGAATCACTGTCAGGAATCTACAGGACTTGGCTCGTATTTACATTCGACTCACACTTAGAAATTTCATAAATGATGAGATGCAGGCCAAGGGGATTCCTCAAAGGGCTCCACCCAAAAGGAAAGGAAAGAGAGTTAAACAGAGAATTACCACTTATGTATCTGTGGGTAATCAGCTTATTCCTCAGCCTCTAGACACCGAAGAGTATGAAAAAATGGAAGAAGATAACAAAGAAGAGGAAGAAAAAGATCACAGTGAAGCGATGAAGCCAGAGGAGTAACCTCAAAATTTACTGAGAGAAAAAATCATGAAACTGCCCCTCCCTGAATCTTTAAAAGCTTACTTGACATATTTTAGAGACAAATAACTTAGATCAAGAAGAAAGAATGCCTACTGGTAATTCCTTTAGTCCTGAAAATGTAGCATTTGTGAGGAGTTAAAAGAATTATTTCTTTCATCAGAGCAAATTATAGTGGAAAAAATATCACTCGTTACTCTCAGTAACTTAAATTATGTATTGAGTGAATAAAAGAATCCCTTTTATAAAATCTATTTTTCTTTAAATCTTGGAAAACTGTTGTTTTAGCTCAAAGTGATTTCAAAGTGGAATGCAACAGTAGTCAAGACATGTGTACCATAAATTCTTTTCTTATTCCTTACGAATCTCGTTCATTTTCATGTAGAAAACGAGAGCGAAACTACAGAGAAAAGAAACGCCCGGTGCATCACGGCCTGACGATGGTTTCCTGTTTCCTAAGAAATGGGGAGTCTCCACTATGACCTGTTTCCAAAGAGGAAACTGGAAAGGAGAGCAAAAACACGATGCTGCTTTTCCACTATTCTCTGGAGGTTTCTGTGTCCCCACAGAGCTCGGGAAAGAAACAGTCAAAATGGTCACGCTTTCGGGGACTAGAGACACATGAGCAACAGGCCCCCTTGCAGAAGACAAAGGAATGTGGAACCCAAAACCATGCTTCAGTCGGCCTGAGTGTGACTGCTGTGTGGGCGGGACTATCCACCTCACGCTCCGTTGCTGGCTCAACGTGGGGCTATCTCATCTGTGAACCATGTGGATGAAAAATGGACAATCACCCGAGTCTGGGCTCATTGCTCTCTGTGTAATTCGCTTATTCCTTTGGAGACGAAATTCGTCTGAATCGCTCCCAGATGAAGTAACCCAGGCTGGCGATCCAGAGGGCCGATGAGAGCCCCGCAGGCCGACGCGGCTGTGGGCCGAGCACTTAGCCTGCCCTGGGCACCCAACATTTTCCTGGAGTGCAAGATCCTGCTGGTCCTGGAGGAAGAAGACCGCTTTTCTCTCTGCCTTCCCCTCTTTGTTTCTTGCTCCCACCCTCCCTCCCTCTTTCCCTCCATCCCTCCCTCAGTTCCCCCCTTCCTCCCTCCCTCCCTCCTTCCCTCTCTCCCTCCTATCCCTCCAAACCTTCCATGGTCCCTGGGTCCATCTGTTCTTTTCTCCCTCCATCGCTCCCTCCCTCTCTGTCTCCGTTCCTCTCCCCATCTCTGCCTCAGTTCCCTCCCGCGTATAAAGGGCAGCACCCCGGTTTGCATGGGGTCTCGGGTCTGCATTTAGCTGTCAGGCACTCCATGGTGATGCCGAGGAAGCTGGCTGGGCAAGGGTAGGCGAGTGATGGTGGGGGGGGACAGAGGTGGCGAGACGCGGAAAGAAGAGTAGGCTTGGCACCTGCCCAGGCCAGTGTTTCCCGGGATGGAGGTCTCCGCCCGTCCCACTGAAGAACGCGGCGGGGATACAAGAGGGAAGGTATGAGAGCTCCGCCTGAGCTGGTTAGAAAACCTAGGCTGCTGCCTGCTAACCCACGCATGAGCAGTAGACTCTCCACCTCCCAGTACCTGGACGGGCCCTGGGATTCCCGGGATGCTCAGGAAAGAATGACAGCCCTCCTCTGAGTGGAGTCTCTCATGGGACCTGAAACTCAGAGATCCTAGGCAGGTCAGCTGGAAGGGAAGACACGCCTCTCCATACCGAGTCAGAGGTTCACCGCGAAAGAGAGGCCGCCGCCCTGCCCCCACCCCACCCCAACCCCACGTCCTAAAGCTTCTCCAGCAGAGCCCGGTGTTCTTCCTGGCTGAGGAGTGGTTCCAGCGGAGTGGGCTCTTCCACTTCCTTCAGCTTCCCCAGTGGCGCTGGACCTAGGAAAGGTTGTGCCTTTTGCTGAAACTCTGGGGTTGACAGGAGCTCATCTAACAGGCTGGAGGTGAGTGTAGATGAGCGCCCCGGCTCCTGGAGCAGTTGAGAGGTGCCTGGATGGCTTGCATCTGTGCTTGATGTGGAGGCCTCCGGGGTCGCTAGCTTCAGAGGTGGAGGTGCCCCGTCTTTGGTTTCCCACCCCGCCATGGCGACCTGGGGCTCCAGACCCACCGCGGACTCCGGTGGGACGTGGTTGGTGGAAACACACCTTGCCCCTGTGACTCAGCTTGAGGGGCCCCAAGCTGTCCCACTGAGCATGCGCCCAGCAGGCCGCCGTGCTGCGGATCCTCATCCTCCTGGTATTTGTTGGGGTGCGGAGGCCACCGAGGTGTCTGAGGGTGGGACAGTCCTACTTCCAGAGGAGCCAGGGCATTGAACACAAAAATTCCCACGTGCAATGGCAGGTTGAGAGATTCCTTCTGCCTGCACAGCCTGGCTGGGCTGGAGCGGGGGGACGGCCCTTGCTCCCTGGCTCATGAAAACCCCCTGTGGGAGAGCCCCAGGCATGCTGGGTGTGTGTGGTGCAGAAAGCCCCATTCCCCATGCAGAGATGTGGGTGAACTCGATTGAGGAGGGAGGAGGATGACACCCACTGGGGGTTTTAATTAGTAACCACAGTGGCCTCAAAGAGCTCAAATGGAAGGAAGAATTGCACGTCTCTCACTTTAAGTAAAGAGCTAGAAATGATTAAGCTTACTGAAGATGTAATATTTTCATCGCTAGAGAGACGTCAACACTTGGCTTCAAAACTTCAAAGGATGGGCTGACTGTCTTTGAGGACCACTGCAGTTGGTGACTTTAAGTTACAGCCAGTGCTCATTGACCACTCTGAAAATCTCAGGGCTCTTAAGAATTATTCAAAATCTATTCTTTCTCTGCTCTAGAAATGGAACATCACAGTCTGTGTGACAACACAACTGTTAACAGTATGGTTTACTGAATATTTTAATCCCACTATTGAGACCTACTGCTCAGAAAAAAACAAACAAACAAAAAAAAAAACGAGTCCTTTAAAGGGATTGCTGCTTGGCCTGGTTCAGTGGCTCACACCTATAATCCCTGCACTTTGGGAGGCCGAGGTGGTTGGATCGCCTGAGGTCAGAAGTTGGAGACCAGCCTGGCGAAAATTATGAAACCCCATGTCTAATAAAAATACAAAAAAATTAGCCGGGCATGGTGGTTGTACTTGTAATTTCAGCTGCTTGGGAGGCTGACACAGAAGAATGGCTTGGACCCTGGAGGTGGAAGTTGCAGTGAGCCAAGACCACACCACTGCCCTCCATCCTGGGCAACAAGAGGGAAACTATATAAAGGAGAAAAAAAAAAAGGAAAGAAAAGAAAAAAGGAAAAAAGATTGCTGCTTATTAATAATTCTCCTAGCTACCCAGAAGCTTAGATGGAGATGTACTTGGAAATTAATGTTATGTTCATGGCTGCTAATACAATATCTACCCTTCAGCCTGTGGATCAAAGACTGGTTTTGACTTTCAAGTGTTTTTATTAAATAATAAATGCATTTTGTAAAGGTATAGCTGTCATAGATAGTAATTTCTTTGATGAGTCTGGATAAACTGAATTGAAAGCCTTTTGGAAAGGTTTCACCATTAATCCCTTCATGATATTTCAAACTCCTCCCGTGAATCACAAATGTCCTTAATAGCAAATGCCATTAAGAACATTTGTGCTTGATGGGAGGAGGTTGAAATATCAACATTAACAGGAGTTTGGAAGAAGTTGATTCCATCCGTTATGGATGACTTTGAGGGCTCAGGATGTCAGTGGAGGAAGTCCCTACAGATGTGGTAGAAATCGCACGACAATCAGAATTAGAATTAGGGCCTTAAGATGAGATTAAATTGCTGTAAACTCATGATGAAACTTGAACAAGTGGGGAGTTGCTTCTTATGGATGAGCACAGAAATTATTTACTTGAGATGGAATCTACTCCAGGTGGAGATGCTATGAACGTTGTTGAAATAACAGCAAAGGATTTAGAATATTCCATAAACCTAGTGGATAAAGCAGCAGCAGGGTTTGAGAGGGTTTACTCCAATTTTGAAGGAAGTTCTACTGTGGATAAAATGTTATCAAACAGCATCACATGCTACAGGGAAATCTTTTGTGAAAGGAACACTCTTCATTATTTTAAGAAATTGACACAGGTACCCAAACTTCAGCAGCCCCCATACTGATCAGTCAGCAGCCATCAACATAGAGGCAAGACCCTCACTGTAGAGAAAAGAAAGAGAGATCAGACTGTTACTGTGTCTATATAGAAAGAAAAGACATAAGAGACTCCATTTTGAAAAAGACTTGTACTTTAAACAATTGCTTTGGTGAGATGTTGTTAATTTGTAGCTTTGCCCCAGCCGCTTTGTCCCAGCCACTTTGCCCCAGCCACTCAGACCCAACCTGGAGCTCACAAAAACATGCGTTGTATGAAATCAAGGTTTAAGGGATCTAGGGCTGTGCAGGACGTGCCTTGTTAACAAAACGTTTACAAGCAGTATACTTGGTAAAAGTCATCGCCATTCTCTAATCTTAATAAACGAGGGGCAAAATGCACTGCAGAAAGCCGCAGAGACCTCTGCCCTTGAAAGTGGGATATTGTCCAAGGTTTCTCCCCATGTGAAAGTCTGAAATATGGCCTCATGGGATGAGAAAGACGCGACTGTCCCCCAGCCCGACACCCGTTAAGGGTCTGTGCTGAGGTGGATTAGTAAAAGAGGAAAGCCTCTTGCAGTTGAGATAGAGGAAGGCCACTGTCTCCTGGTTGCCCCTGGGAACTGAATGTCTCAGTATAAAACCCGATTGTACCTTTGTTCAATTCTGAGATAGGAGAAAATCCGCCCTATGATGGGAGGGCAGATATGTTTGCAGTAACGCTGCTTTGTTATTCTTTACTCCGCTGAGATGTTTGGGTGGAGAGAAACATAAATCTGGCTTACGTGCACATCCAGTCATAGTACCTTCCTTTGAACTTAATTGACATAGATTATTTTGCTCACATGTTTTTGCTGACCTTCTCCTTATTATCACCCTGCTCTCCTACTACATTCCTTTTTGCTGAAATAATGAAAATAATAAGCAATAAAAACTTCTCCTTATTATCACCCTGCTCTCCTACTACATTCCTTTTTGCTCAAATAATGAAAATAATAAGCAATAAAAACTTCTCCTTATTATCACCCTGCTCTCCTACTACATTCCTTTTTGCTCAAATAATGAAAATAATAAGCAATAAAAACTGAGGGAACTCAGAGGCTGGTGCCTGTGCAGGTCCTTCGTATGCTGAGTGCTGGTCTCCTGGGCCTACAAGTGCTTCTCTATACTTTGTCTCTGTGTCTTACTTATTTTCTCAGTCTCTCGTCCCACTTGACTAGAAATACCCACAAGTGTGGAGGAGCAGGCCACCCCTTCACTCACCAGCAAAAAGATTATGACTTGGTAAGCTTCAGATATTCATTAATATTTTTCAGCAATGAGGTATTTTAAGTTAAGGTATGTAATGGATTTTTAGACATAATGTGATTACTAATTAATTAATTAATAATTATTAAATACTCATTAGACTACAACACGGTTTAAGCATAACTTTTATAAGTACTGGGAAACAAAATGTTTATGTGACTAATTTGATTGTAACATTTGCCTTATTGTGGTTGTCTGGAACCAAACCTACACTATCTCTGAGTATTCTTGAAAGTTTTTGGTTGTTCTTTGTTTTGAGAAGGGGTTTCGCTCTGTCACCCAGGCCAGAGTGCAGTGGCATGATCATAGCTCACTGCAGCCTCAAACTGCTGGGTGAAGTGATTGTTCTACCACAGCCTCCTGAGTAGCTGGGACTACAGGCATGCAGCACTATGCTTAGATATATATATATATTTTTTGAGATGGAGTATCGCTCTTTAGCCCAGGCCAGAGTGTAGTGACTCTATCTCGGCTCACTGCTAGCTGTGCTTCCCGTGTTCATACCATCCTCCTGCTTCAGCCTCCTGAGTAGCTGGGACTACTGGTGCCCACACCAGGCCCAGGTAATTTTCTGTATTTTTAGTAGAGATGGGGTTTCACCATGTTAGCCAGGATGGTCTCGATCTCCTGACCTCGTGATCCACCTGCCTCAGCCTCCCGAAGTGCTTGGATGACAGGAATGAGCCACCGCACCCGGCCTGTCTTTTCTTTCTAGTGGCACAAGCCCCAGGGAGTGTGGTGCGTCTGATCTACGATGCTTTTGAGCAGTGTAGAAAGTGTTGCTGTCTGTATTTAATTTTTTCCTACATGTATGGCCGCGATCGATCACAAGATCAATAAGCCCTTCTCCTTATTCTACTTCCCTTTCTAGCAATGGAGAACTTTGATTGGATTTTTCCTGCCTACAGGCAAGAATGAGTCTGCTGTTTTCTTTTTTAAACCCGAGGCGACTGAGCCTGAGGGCCTGGAGCACGGCCACCCTCCCCCAACCCCAACTGGTGATTGTGGTGGTGGTGGTGGTGGTTTTGTATTCCAGCTTCTGTTCTGTTGTTGTTGTTGTTGCTGCTGCTGCTGCTGGTGCTGTCGTCGTTGTTTTGGTATTTTACAGACTTAGGGGGTGTACCTGCTTGTTTGTCACATCAGCATACTACTGCCTCCGGATGTAGAAGTGGACCTCCAGTGTATCCAATACCCACGTGGCAAACGTTGTCTCTGACTGGCGATTTATTCATCCCTCGTCCCCCCGTTGTCCTCCTCCTCCCTTTTGGAGTGTCTGTTATTTCCATCTTGATGACCGTGTGCGTACCCACTGTTTACCTCCCACTTTTAAGCAGAAGGCGGTTCACTGGGTACATACTTGCTTCCAGCTCTATCCATGTTGTGGGAAAAGACGTGAAATCACTCTTTTTTGTGCCTACACCATTAGAGAATTTTAACTTTCTTGGTGATTGTTTTTCTTTTTTCTTTTCTTTTCTTTTCTTTCCTCCTCCTCCCCCTTTTTTTTTCATTTTTTTCAGCTGGGCTCTACTACTTGTGTTGCTCAGTTGATCAGGTTGGTCTCCTGGCCTTGACACTTCTCCTGTCACATCCACCGCCTGGTTGTTGAAATGAGCATCTCTTGTAAAATGGAAAAGACAAAAAAAAAAAAGAGAAAGACAAAAAGTATGGGGTGAACATTTTTCTTGCCGCCTCCCAGGGTGTACCTTGGACCCGATAGGAGGGAGGGAGCTTGCCTGGGTGGGTTTTCTGTGCTAAATCCTCCCGGGGGCCTCCTTCCCTCTCCCCCTTGTCCCTGCTTCTCCCCCAGCCAAGGCTCCCACCGCCGCTGTGGGATTTTCCGTGGGAGAGGTATGGGAGAGGACTGATGCACCTTCCAGATCTATATCCTGCCAGATGTCTCTGACTCAGCGTCCACCACCGGCTGCCTGCCACCTTCCAGTGAGCTCTGAGGCTGATGCCCCGCCCCCCTTCTTGTCCCACCACCCTTCCCCTGCTGGCCGTTGCCTGGTGACCCCAAGGGAACTGCGATGACGCTTTCTTTTTTCTTTTTTTAAAATTTTATTATTATTATACTTTGAGTTTTAGGGTACATGTGCACAACGTACAGGTTTGTTACATATGTATACGTGTGCCATGTTGTTGTGCTGCACCCATTAACTCGTCATTTAGAATTAGGTATATCTGCTAATGCTATCCTTCCCCCCTTCCCCCACCTCACAACAGTCCCCGGTGTGTGATGTTCCCCTTCCTGTGTCCATGTGTTCTCATTGTTCAATTCCCACCTATGAGTGAGAACATGCGGTGTTTGGTTTTTTGTCCTTGCGATAGTTTGCTGAGAATGATGGTTTCCAGTTTCACCCATGTCCCTACAAAGGACATTGTCTCATCATTTTTTATGGCTGCATAGTATTCCATGGTGTCAAATCCTACAGTGAAGACTTCCACCAGATGCCCCAGGTGGGCCGGATGGGATGAGACTGGACCACCCTGGACCATGCTGTTCTTGGGGGTATGTTGACATACAGGGTGGACTGGCAGCCCCAGTATTGTAAAGGGTGTCCAGGTATGGAAATGTCACATAGGATGTCCTCCGTCCCGTCAAACTGCCTTCAGCTTCCTCAGGCATGAAGACAACTTCCCATCAGAACCTCTTTTCTTTCCTTTCTCCACCACAAACATGAGACGCATGAGAGGGAGAAACAGCTCAATAGATACTGCTGACCTTCATTTGTGGAATCTTCAGTCATCTACACACAGACAGGTGAATAGACAGGTACCCAAATCAAACAGCATTTCCGTGTCCTCATGGTGGGATTGGTCTCTCTCTCTCTCTCACACACACACACAATTTCCACATCTAGTTCACAAACCACACTAATTTACCGTTTTCACAGTACGCAGTCTGAGTAAAACCCACCCCACCCTCCACCCGGCGGTTGACAAAACTCCTTCTCTACAATTTATAAAAAAGATCATCTGGGCTGGGCACAGTGGCTCACTCCTGTCATTCCAGCACTTTGGGAGGCCAAGGTGGGTTGATCACTTGAGGCCAGGAATTCAAGACCAGGCTGGCCAACATAGTGAAACCCCATCTCTATGAAAAATAGAACAATTAACAGTTCTGATGGCATAGGCTTGTAATCACAACTACTCAGGAGACTGAGGCAGGCGAGTTGCTTGAATTAGGGACGCCGAGGTTGCAGTCAGCTGAGATCATGCCATGGCAATTATTGAGACAGAGCGAGACTCTGTCTCAATAATAATTATAATATTATTATAAGATTAGTTTTGCGTGGTAATACCTGCCTGTAGTCGCAACTACTCGGGAGGCTGAATAAGGAGAAGAACACTTGAGGTCCCACAGGTCGAGGCTTCAGTCAGCTGTATCCTGGGCAGTTACCAGTCAAGGAGATATGCCCCTCCCCGTTTTCTTTTCTTTTCTTTTTCTTCTCTTTTCTTCTCTCTTCTTCTCCCTCCCACCCTCCCTCCCTTTCTTTCTTTCTTTCTTTCTTTCTTTCTTTCTTTCTTTCTTTCTTTCTTTCTTTCTTTCTTTCTTCCTTCCTTCCTTTCCTGCCTGACTGCCTTCCTGCCTTTCTTCTTTCCTGCCTTCCTCCCTTCCTTCTTTCCTCCTGCCTCAGCCTCCCAAAGTGCCGGGATTACTGGCGTGAGGCACCATGCCTGCTTGGCATAAAGATACACCCTTTGAAAGTAAGACACAGAGAGCGCCTTCCAGTGATTTGATTGATTGATTGACTGATTTAGAGGCAGCGTCTCACTCTGTCACCCTGGCAGTGGTGCCATCATAACTCACTCACTGCAGCGTGGATGCTCCTGGACTCAAGCAATCCTTCCACCTCAGCCTCCAGAGTAGAGTACCTGGGACCACAGGCACACGCCACCGTGCCCAGATAATTTTTATTTATTTATTTATTTTTTTCCCGAGACAGAGTTTCTCTCTGGTTGCCCAGACTGGAGTGCAATGGCGTGATCTCGGCCCACCACAACCTCTGCCTCCTATGTTCAAGCGATTCCCCTGCCTCAGCCTCCCCAGCATCTGGGACTGCAGGCATGCGCCACCACGTCTGGCTGATTTGGTATTTTTAGTGCAGACGGGGCTTCTCCATGTCGGTCAGGCTGGTCTTGAACTCCCGACCTCAGGTGATCCGCCCTCCCCAGGCTCCCGAAGTGCTGGGATGGCAGGCATGAGTCACCAAGCCTGGCCTTCATTTTTCAATGTTTTTCCACAGATAGGGTCTCATCATTTTGTTGCAACCCTCCTGACCCGGTGCCTCAAAGTGCTGGCGTGACAGGCGTGAGCCACTGCGCCTGGACTCCGGGGAATGATTCACGACCACGACCACTGTACTGATTCTTTCTTTATTTTTTCTTTCTTTCTTTCTTTCTTTCTTTCTTTCTTTCTTTCTTTCTTTCTTTCTTTCTTTCTTTCTTTCTTTCTTTCTTCCTTTCTTCTTTCTTTCTATCTTTCATTGATGATTATTTTATTATTGATTGATTGATTGATTGATTTTGAGATGGAGTCTCGCTCTAGGCGAGGTGAGGCGAGGCAAGGTGCAATGCTTTGGAAGCCGCAGCACCGCCTTCTAAAGCCCCATTCAAATGCACAAAGCCCTATTCGCTTCCTGGACTTGGAGCTGATGCCTTCCTTTGCCTTGTGTTTCTCTCCATTCAGAAGCTTTTACAGGCACAACCCCACCCAGAGGCTGGCTACGGCTGAGGATTACGGGATGTGGTGGGGCTGGAAACTCTTTCCCCCATTGTTGCAAGCTCAGCCAAGATATCCCCCGACCCTCATCGCTCGCTCGCCCTTTGAGATCCCCTCCCTCCACCACCTTGGAGGCTGACTTCTTACTTTACTTTCTGTCTTTCTTCCTTTCCTGCGTTTGAGGAGTGTGTGCAGGAATGAGGGTGTGTAGGGGGAGGGGGTGTGGGGTGGGGACAGAGGGGAACGTCCTAAGGGTCGATTTAGTGTCATGCCTCTTTCACCACCACCACCGAAGATGAAAGCAACAATCAGTTAAATACCATGTGTTCTCATCCATAAGTGGGAACTTATAAGTGAGAGTTCTGCATGGGCAGAACGAGGGACAAGAGAGACGCGGGAGCCTACTTGAGGGAGGAGGGGTGGAAAGAGAGAGAGCTTCAGGAGAAACCAAAACTAAACGAAACATGAAAACTGTCGAGTACTGCGCTCAGTGTCTGGGTGATGAAATCATCTGCACACTGAACCTCCCATCAGAAGTTTACCTATGTAACAATCTTGCACATATATGCTTGAACAAGAAATGAAAGTTAGAGGAGAAAGAGAGAGAGAGGGAGAGAAGGAAAGAGAGAGAGAAAGAAGTGAAACGAAACACCATCTCCTTGACCTGAGTCAGGGGGTTTCCGGCCTTTTGGGGGAACATTCATTGACAATGTAGTATTTGGGCCTGTTCTTTCTTTTTTTCTTCGTTTCTTTTTTTTGGACTGAGTCTCTCTCGCTCTGTCACCCAGGCTGCGGTGCAGTGGCGCTCTCTTGGCTCACTGAAACCTCTGCTTTCCGGGTTCCAGTGATTCTTCTTCGGTAGTTGGGATTACAGACGCGCACCACGACAGACGGCTAATTTTTCTATTTTTAGTGGATATGTGGTTTCTCCATGTTGGCCGCGTTGGTATTGAACTCCTGACCTGAAGTGATTTGCCCTCCTGGGCCTCCCAAAGTGCTGGGACGACAGGCCTGAGCCGCAGGGATTTCAGCCTTTAAAAGCGCCGGCCCTGCCACCTTTTGCTGCGGCCCTTACACTCAGAATGACATGTCCTCTCTGCCATAGGTTGACTCTTTGAGTCCCCTATGCTATTGCACTCTAGCCTGGGCAGCAAGAGAGAAATTCCGTGCCCCCACCTTCCCGTGCAAAAAATAAATAAATAAATAAGTAAATAAATAAATAAATAAATAAAATATCTACACATGACCTATAAGTGTATGTTCCCATGAGTGATTTCTAATAAATGGCACGGTACACTGAAAGCAGTGGCTCACGTCTGTCATCCCAGCACTTTGGGAGGCCGAGTTGGGTGGGTCACGAGGTCAGGAGTTCAAGACCACCCTAGCCAACATGGTGAAACCCCGTCTCTACTGAAAATACGAAACTGAGTCGGGCGCGCTGGGGCAGGCACCTGTAATCCCAGCTACTCGGGAGGTTGAGGCAGGATAATCACTTGAACCAGGCAGGCGGAGGTTGCAGTGACCTGGGATTGCGCCACTGCACTACAGCCTGGACGACAGAGTGAGATTCGGTCTCTAAATAAATAAATAGAAAGAAAGAAAGAAAAGAAAAGAAAGAAAAGAAAAGAGAAGAGAAGAAAAGAAATAAAGAAAAGAAAACCAGAAAAGAAAGAGAAAATGAAAGAAAAGGCACTATATCGCTACTCGGCTAGGACCTTCTCTCTTTCTGTGTTTCTCTCTGTCTCTCTCTGTCTGTCTTTGTCTTTCTCTATCTGTCTCTTTCTCTGTCTGTCTGTCTCTTTCTTTCTCTCTATCTCTGTCTCTCTCTCTCTGCCAGTCTCTCTGTGTCTGTCTTCTGTCTAACTCTCTTTCTCTGCCTGTCTATCTCTCTCTGTCTCCCTCCCTGTCTGTTTCTCTCTCTCTCTGTCTCTCTCTTTCTGTCTGTTTTTCTCTGTCTCTGTCTGTCTCTGTTTCTCTCTGTCTCTCTCTGTCTGTCTCTGTTTTTCTCTGTCTGTCTCTCTCTTTCTTTTTCTGAGTCTCTCTGTCTGTCTCTCTCACTCTCTCTCTCTCTCTGTACCTATCTTGTCTTACTGTCTTTCTCTACCCGTCTGTCTCTCTCTCTCTGTCTGTCCCTCTTCCTCCCTTTCTGTCTCTCTCCCTCTCTCTCTCACTCTCTGTCTGTCTGTCTCTCTTTCTGTCTGTTTCTGTCTCTCCCTCTCATCTCTGTCAGTCTCTCTTTCTGTCTGTCTGTGTCTGTCTCTCTCTGCCTGTCTCTCTCACTGTGTCTGTCTTCTGTCTTGCTCTCTTTCTCTGCCTGTCTCTCTCTCTGCCTGCCTTTCTGTTCTCTCTCGCTCTGTCTCTCTTTCTGTCTGTTTCTCTCTGTCTGTCTCTTTCTCTGTCTGTCTGTCTCTCTCTCTTTTTTTTTTTTCCCATGGAGTCTCACTGTGTCGCCAAGGCTAGAGTGCAGTGGCACCATCTCGGCTCACTGCAAACTCCACCTCCCAGGTTCACGTCATTCTCCTGCGTCAGCCTCCTGAGTAACTGGGACTATAGGCGCCCGCCACCAAGCCCGACTAATTTTTTGTATTTTTAGTAAAGACGGGATTTCACCGAGTTAGCCAGTATGGTCTCGATCTCCTGACCTCGTGATACACCCTCCTCAGCCTCCCAAAGTGCTGGGATGACAGGAATGAGCCACCGCGCCTGGCCTGTCTCTCTCTTTCTTTCTTTCCTCTCTCTCTCTCTCTCTGGGTGCCTATCTTCTGTCTTAGTCTCTTCTCTGCCTGTCGGTCTCTCTCTCTGTCTGTCTCTCTCCCTTCCTGTCTGTTTCTCTCTCTCTGTCTCTCTCACTCTCACTGTCTCTGTCTCTCTCTCTTGCTGTTTCTCTCTGTCCATCTCTGTCTGTCTGTTTCTCTGTCTGTCTCTCTGTTTCTTTCTCTCTGTCTCTGTCTCTCTCTCCCTCTGCCTGTCTCTCTCACTGCGTCTCTCTTCTGTCTTACTCTCTTTCTCTGCCTGCCTGTCTCTCTCTCCCCCTCTCTTTCTGTTTCTCTCTCTATATCTCTCACTCTCTCCATCTCTCTCTGTCTGTTTCTCTCTGTCTCTGTCTTTCTCTGTCTGTCTCTGTCTCTCTCCCTCCCTGTCTGTCTGTTTCTGTCTCTTTCTCTATCTCTGTCTCTCTCATTCTGTTTCTCTCTGTCCATCTCTGTCTTTCTCTGTCTGTCTCTTTCTCTGTATGTCTCTCTCTTTCTCTCTGTCTCTTTCTCTCTCTCTCTGCCTGTCTCTCTCACAGTGTCTGTCTTCTGTCTTGCTCTCTTTCTCTGCCTGTCTGTCTGTCTCTCTCTCCCTCTCTTTCTCTCTCTCTCTGTCTCTCTCTTTCTGTTTCTCTCTGTCTCTGAGTGTCTGTCTCTCTCTTTCTCTGTCTCTCTCTCTGTTTCCTCTCCATCTGTTTCTGTCTGTCCCTCTCTCTCTGTCTCTCTCCCTCCCTGTCTGTCTGTTTCTCTCTGTCTTCGTCTCTGTTTCTCTCTCTTTCTGTCTGTTTCTCTCTGTCTATCTCTGTCCATCTCTGTCTTTCTATGTCTGTCTCTTTCTCTGTCAGTCTGTCAGACCCCCCATGACGGAGAGGGCCTTGCCCCTTCCACGAAAGTGAGAAGGGCCTGCTTAGAGAGGCCGAGAGGAATCCAGACAGACGGGCCTTGCTACGCTTCACCACTCAGTGTATGACTTTGGGAGGTCGAGGCCGGGTCCCCACTTAGATGGAAGGGACATTTTCAGACTTTTCTCTCTGTCACGTGTGGCTTCCCTACGTCTCGTATTTCCCTGATAAGCTCCTCAACTCAAAAATACATGGTTAAGGCCGGGCGTGGTGGCTCACGTCTGTCATCCCAGAACTTCTGGAGGCCGAGGCGGGGGATCACGTGAGGTTGGGAGTTCGAGACTAGCCTTGCCACCACGGTAAAACCCCGTCCCTACAAGAAATACTAAACTGAATCTGGCACGGTGGGGTATGCACCTGTAATGCCAGGTGCTCAGGGGGCTGAGGTGGGAGAATCACTTGAACCTGGGAGGCGGAGACTGCAGTGAGCCGAGATCATGCCACTGCACTACAGCCTGGGCTGTAGAGTGAGTAGGGCTCTGTCTCTAAATAAATAAATAAATAAATAAATGCATTATTTTCCATGCTGACTGACACTTGCAAGCATCGGTTGTCTTCGGGCATCATCTAGTGGCCACTGTTATTGAAAGTCTAGGTGACATAGAGGGAGGTCTTCCTTACTTCACTGCGCCTGGGCAACGGGTTTCTCTCTCTCCCTTCTGGAGGTCCCTCCCTCTCTCCCTGGTTGCCTAGGGAACCTCTGCCCTGGCGGGGGCCCTACTGTTCTTTCATCAGCGCTTTAGTTTTCTTTCTGTGTTGGTTTCTTTCATGTGCATAGACTCTTCTACTTGGGTTTTAGGAGGGGTCACTTTAATTTTCAAGTCCCCCCCCGGCTCCCCCCACTACCCAAGTCCCTTTATCTTTATTTAGTGAGTCAATTAGGCGGGTTCCCCACAAAACCCCCACCTCCCGCCTCCCAACACCCTGCTTGGAATCCTTCGGGAGCCACCCTGGTGGGCCTCCCTCTTCTCTCCCCTTCCCCTACTCCTTACCGGCGATCTCATTCTTGCCAGGCTGACATTTGCAACGATGGTCATCAGGCCACACTCAGTGGACACCGTTTTTGAAGATGGGGGTGGCACTGTCCCACTTCCCTGGAGGGAGCTCGGGCCGATGGCATAGCCCTTGACCCGCGTGGGAAAGCGGGCTGGTCTGCTGTTGTGGGGTCTTTTCCTCCCACTTCCCTCCTCAGGCCTCCCTCCCTAGGAAAGCTTCACCCTGGCTGGGTCTCCATCACCTTTTATCATGATGTTTTAGTTTCTCCGCCCTCCAGCCAGTATAGTTTCACAATGGGAATGGCGTCACAGCTCTAGTCTGGGCGTTCTTAGTATTTGCCCATAATAGAAACGTTTTCTGGAAACTAATACTTTGCTCACTTAAGATTTCCAGGGATGGTGCCTTGGCCCGTGTTTGTTGTTTTGTTTTGTTTTGTTTTTTTCGTGTTTTTCCTTTTTCGTATGTATTTCTTTTCAGGTGAAGTAGAAATCCCCAATTTTCAGGAAGACGTATCTTTTCCCCAAGACATGTTAGCTGCTGTTTTCTCCTGTTGTTAACTAGCGCTTTTGTGAATCTCTCAACGTGTAGTGAGAGCCGGTTGATGTTTACTTCAGAACATCTTATTTTCTAGAAATCCATAAGCGAATGCTGCTGCTGTTCTTGCTGCTGCTGCTGCTGCTCTTGTTGCTGTTGTTGTTGTTTTCAAAGCACACCCCAGCCACACTTTACGGAATCAAAAGCGTTGTAAAATATGTGTAATTATTTCCTGACCACGCCATTCCTCCTCTTCTCTCTGTCTCTCTGTCTCTCTTTCTCTGTCTCTCTCTCTCTGCCTGTCTATTTCTCTCTCTCTCTCTTTGCCTGTGTCTCTCACTGTGTCTGTCTTCTGTCTTACTCCCTTTCTTTGCCTTTCTGTCTCTCTCTGTCTGCCTGTCTGTCTTTCTCTCTCTCTCCCTGTCTGTCTGTTTCTCTCTGTCCATCTCTGTTTTTATCTCTGTCTCTTTCTCTCTGTCTCTGTCTCTGTGTGTTTTTCTCTTTGCCTGTCTCTCTCACAGTGTCTGTCTTCTTTCTTTCTTTCTTTCTCTGCCTGCCTTTCTCTCTCTCTCTTTCTTTCTCTCTGTCTCTCTCTGTCCATCTCGCCTTTCTCTGTCTGTCTCTTTGTCTGTCTGTCTGTATCTCTCTTTCCTTCTTTGTCTTGCTGTCTCTGTCTCTCTCTCTGTCTCTCTCACTGTGTCTGTCTTGTCTTATTCTCTTTCTCTGCCTGTCTGTCAGTATCTCTCTCTCTCTCTCCCTGTCTGTCTCTCTCTCTCCCTGTCTGTTTTTTTCTCTGTCTTTGCCTGTCTGTCTCTCTGTCTCTGTCTCTCTGTCTCTCTCTCTGTGTGTCTGTCTTCTGTCTTACTGTCTTTCTCTTCCTGTCTGTCTGTCTCTCTCTCCTTGTCTGTTTCTCTCTGTCTCTGTCTCTGTCTGTGTCTCTCTCTGTCTGTTTCTGTCTCTCCCTCTGTCTGTCTCTTTCTCTCTGTGTCTCTTTCCCTCTGTCTGTCTCTCTCTTTCTTTCTCTCTGTCTCTCCAACTGTCTCTGTCTCTGTGAGTGTGTATGTCTGCTTTCTGTCTTACTCTCTTTCTCTGCCTGTCTGTCTGCCTGTCGGTCTGTCTTTCTCTCTGTCTATCTCTCTCTCTTTCTGTCTCTGTCTCTCTTTCAGTTTCTCTCTGTCTCTTTCCATCTGTGTCTTTCTCTGTGTCTTTATCTCTCTGTCTCTGTATTTCTCTCTTTGTGTATCTTTGTGTCTCTCTGTCTGTCTCTCTGTCTCTGTCTCTGCATCTCTCTCTCTCTCTTGCTCGCTCACTCTCTGGCTCTCTCTATCTCCCGCCCTCTCTTTCTTGGCAAAATAATTTCAAGTACTTCTAATCTAATCCATTACCACGGCCTGAATTCTTAACTTTAGACATCCTAGATTTGATCTCCCTACAAAATGCTCTACAGAACTGGAGAGTTGATTTCTGGACTTGGATACGTCATAGATACTACATATTAATAAAGATCCAACCCTAAAATCTGGGGTTGCATCTAGCTCGACTGTCTCAAAAAATCATACCTCTGTTCACCTAGGATGCTGGGAGGGTTTTCTCAATGTGCATCTGTTCATGTCCTTCATGACCTATGACCAAGCCCTGTCCGTTCTGTCTGAAATATGTATCTGCAAACACTTCTCTCCATTTCCACAACTACCCATGGCCCATTGTGGAACCACTGGCTCTTTGAAAAAAAATCCCAGAAGTGGCTTTGGCTTTTTGGCTAGGAAGTCTAAACCTGCTGAGAACTTTCCTGCCCAGGATTCTGTGTGAACAAGTGCTTCCGCTGGGAGATGGGATCCTCGGGACCATGCTTGCTAGCACTGGATGAGTCTCTGGAAGAATGCACGGGACTCCACAAAGCTGACCTGTCCCACCGAGGTCAAATGGATACCTCTGCATTGGCCCGAGGCCTCCAACTTACATCACTGTCACCAACCGTTACCTTCAGCATCCTTGTGAGCCTGCCAAAGGCCCCGACTCTGGCGAGACTCTTGGGAGCCCGGCCTTCCTCGGCTAATGTCCAAAGGGATGGTGACTTCCACCCACAAGGTCCCCACTGAACTGCAAAGATGTGGAGCGTAGGTCAGAGAGGGGACCAGGAGGGGAGACGTCCTGACAGGCAATGAGTTCCCTAGGCTCTGGCCACCCCATTCACGTCCCACGTACTGGGCATCCATGGGACACCACCACTTTATCCCCTCCTCTGTCCACAGCCGCCCCAACCCCACCCCGCAACCCAGGCACACATGCTGGAGGTTACAAAACCACACGGCCTGAATAGAGCCTGATGGAGCAAGAGCTATTTTCACGAAGCGGGGGGGTGGGTTGGGGTGGGGTGGGGTGGGGTTTGGGGGTCTGTAGAGAGCCTGATTCTCCCTCGTGGGTAGCTACAGGATACAAATGAATATCGCTTCTTGGGCGGAGGGGCTTCTTTAGGCCATCACGTTTGTGGGACTGTCTCTCAAACCCTTCCTTGAGGCCACAAAATAGATTCCACCCCACCCATCAACGTTTCCCCAGGTGCTGGATGTATCCTGTCAAGAGACCTGAGCCTGACACGTTGTGTTAAACACCTTTATTGGCTTTCTGTGTTTGTTTGCTTCTGAGAGGGAGTCTTGCTCTGTCCCCCCATGGCTGGAGTACAGTGGCGTGATCTCAGCTCACTGCAACCTCTGTCTCCTGGGTTAGAGTGATTCTCCTGCCTCAGCACCACCACGCCTGGCTCATTTTTTTATTTTTAGTAGACACGGGATTTGACCCTGTTTCATTGGTTTTCACTGGAGATTCCAGATTTGAGTCACACCTCATTGTGTGCCATATAATGACTTCTTTTTTTTTTTTAAAGCACAATATATCTGCTTTATTTGAGTGGCTTTGTATATCGTTATAATTGTGTTATAGATGAAGAAAAGGTATTAAACATGGTGCTAATGATAGTGAAAGTGAAAAGAAAAGAAAAGCTATCTATTTTGTAGATAGAATAAAGTTGCTCAGTATTTAGAGTTACCTAAATACGTCAGCATTTAAACTCCTCCTACTAAAAGCGTGCCAGTCTGAATAATCCTCCTTTAAACACAATTTTTGATATGGTTAAGGTTTTTAAGAATGTGACTCCTGCAGAATAGCTGGACAGACAATACACATTTAAAAAAGAACAGCACAAGGATCCACCAGACTTGGGAAAAAATCAAAAACAACACAAGCCTTATGAAGAACTGAGTTCTTAAAATATTATGGAGAACATAGCTATTGGAAGAGATGGCAATATTGGCAAGTTGATTGTTACATTGGTCAGCAATAGCTAGCACTATTTTTTTGGCAATCTTTCAGGCACTGCAACTACTACTGCAAAATGATATATAATGCATTAAACAACATAATCACAAATCAAAAGATATTTTAGTAATATAATGCTTCAGATTTAGAAGCAAATCAATTGTTAAAACTCAACTGCTATATTAACTAACCCCAAAGATAACTGTATCTGACAAAAAAGCTTCCGCAGAGTTACTACTTCAGAATTATAATTTCTCGATATTTATTTTATTTTATTTTATTTTATTTTTATTTTATTTTTTTCTTTAGACAGCGTCTCACTCTGTCGGACAGGCTGGAGTGCAATGGCAAAATCTTGGCTCACTGCAACCTCCACTTCCCAGGTTCAAGCAATTATCCTTCCTCAGCCTCCTGAGTAGCTGGGACTACAGGCGCCTGCCACCATGCCCAGCTAATTGTTATACTTTTAATATAGGCAGTGTTTCACCATATGGTCTTGGTCTCTTGACATTGTGATCTGCCCGCCTTGGCTTCCCAAATTGCTGGGATGATAGGCATGAGCCACCATGCCTGGACTTCTCTTGATATTTAAACTTTTAAGTCAGTCCAGAGAAATACAATAAATGTCAACAGTAAGTATGGTGTTGAGGCAGAAGTAGGACCAAACTTTTTCATATGTTATTCAGTTGAGAACAATATGACCTGGGTAGTAATTTCCTATGTGTCTACTTATACACAAATACAAAAAAGTAAAACAGAGATACTGCTAAATAAAGGATACATTAAGTTATTAATAGTAACTCAATAAACTGGAACATTGTCAAAAAGCAACTAGTGAACTTTTTCAGTGTTTTTTTCTATTATCCAATAAGTGAATTATGCTATTCCTTTCCAATTTCCCAAGCACTTTTTGTCCCAATCACCATTTCTGCGTTTGAAGAAAAAGTAATAAATCAAGTAACAAAACTAAACAAGCAAACAAACAAAACACAACTGCAGTATCTGCAAAAGTTTTGTAGAAGACTGAAACTGTTGAGTATAAGCATCTCGTATTCTATTATCATTAGTTAACTGAAGAGTTTGTTAAAGACATACATTTCATAAAAAAGTTAGTTTGAAGTTATTGACCAGTATGTACCATTCCTAAGTATTAGTAACCAAATTCATGACAATAAAGAGCTATCAAACAAGAAAAATTTAGTGACTACCAGCACCATCAACAAGACTTTGTCTTTACAATTCATTACCACTTACCATGCATTGTGATGTCTAGGATTGACTCTGATAGCATTTTGAAAACAAGCTAACGCTTTGTCCAATTTTTAGTAAGACAAACTCTCGCCCTAATAAAGTATAGGCATAAGCATAATTTGGATCCACTTGGATAGCTCTCTGAAAGAATTTAATTGCAATATCGTGTTCCTGTTGCAGACTGAAACAGTTCCCTGCAGCACACCAGGCCTCTGACGAATTTTTATCCATGTCTGTTAAGTCTTTTGACAGAAAGGAAAGAGTGACATCTTTTTGAATATGCCAAAGTGTTGTAGATTTCCATGCCTTCGAATCTATAATTCTCAATCCTTCTAAGCTCTGAGAATATTCTTTCAGCTTGCATGTACTCTGAAAGTTCAAAATAGGACCTTCCAATTTGGCACAGTACCCAACCAGTATTGTAGTGGTGAGAACGTAGATGGCTCAAAATATTTATAGCTTCTTTGCAGTGGTATGAACATAAAGCTAAATAAACTTTCCCCCTTTCATGAAGAAGGCTCATCAAGCCTTCTGCTGCTGCTTTTTGTAGATTAAAAGCCTGAATCTGAGGTGTGATTGTGGATATTTCCTCTTCTGAATTGATGGAAGAGTCCAATTTTGTAATTTCCAGGTTGTCATTTATATTAGATTGGGTTATTCCTCCTTTATTAGTTTTACTTTTTGTTTTTCTGTTTGGGATTTTAGGTGGAAACTTCATTTTTAATTTCTTCCTATTCTCCTTGGTTGTGGAACTGTCACTAGTAAAGAGTCATGAACTTCTTCGATGCCGTGCATTTGGGGGAGATGTCATAGTGGGGCTCATTACCTGAGGTGTTGTAGTTATTTATGGACCAGAACTTTCTGTTAGTGAAAGAATTGGAGTTACCTCTCGGCTATTTCCAATCTGCGAGAAGATAGACTTTGCTCCAGTTTGGCCAATTCTGGCAACAGACTTTTTTGAAGGGGCTCTGGTGGATGGCACATCAATTACAGAAGGTGTATTAGTGTAGTTTTGTAAATAAGATCCATCTCCAGGACTTGGGGTTTCTAATGGCAAAATCCCAAAACTTGGGGTAAATGGACTAAGAGCTGTTGGTCCTGTTAATAAACTTCGACCAGTTTTTGGTTTATTTTGAACCTGTTTAGATAATATGGAAGTTCCTGTTCCCAGTGGGACAGTTTCAGGTGAAATTACAGCTGAATCAATAAAAGACACTGGGGAATCTGTATTCAAGGAGTACTTTGAATTGGAAGATTCTAAATTGACTCTGTTTAATTCAGTTGTGTCCTGGGGTGTTTCCATAAGAATGGTCTCAGGCTGTCTGTGACATAAACTGTGATTAGGTACTTGTGTTGTGCAAGAGTTGGGCAGACAGTTGCTAAAGTTCTGTAAAGATGTGAATTTAAATGTTTGGTCAGGATCTGGCTTTTCACCTATTTCACATAATGATTCAAAGGGATACCAGTGGAAAGCATTTAAACTAAGTCTTTTTTGGTAACATTCTTATCCTTTAGCAAGCCGATCTGTCCTGCAATATACACGTCCCAACAATGGAAGGGGAAAGCAAACTGAATCACCAAACTCAGTAACAATATCATCATGGCTTTTCTGCTTATTAAACACTCCACCAGATAAGATTTGTTCCCAGTCTGCAAGCTTACTGAGATCAACACAACATTTTGCAAGCAGGTATTTGCATTGTGGTGTAGGACAACTGTGTCTTTGCAAGAGTCTATATGCTTTATAGGCCTTTCCTGGGAGGTAAGAACAGGTCGCCATTAAAAACAAGGCTTCTTCTGAGTGTACTTCTGCATAAAGGCGTTCTGTGAGGAAAACCCCATCTCGGTAAGCATAGTGGTTTAGTGCTTGCCATATAGCAGCCTGGACGGGTTCCTGCAGCACTGTCATCCTCAAGGCAAAGGCCCAATTTCTGCAGTGCCTCAGGAAACCCCCACCCCACCCACCCCCCTCCCCCCTGTAGCGGCTCCAGCCCGGCCAGCCTCGGCTCATTTAAATTCACCAGTTACCGGGGGATGGGGGTGGCCGAACCAGAATGACTTCTTTATCCTGCCATCTCTGGAAAGCCCGGCCCCTTGTGATCCATTGTGAAGCCAAAGTCACCTCATGTTTGGGGAACAGATCCACTCCCAACTTCAGTGGAGGGATGTGGCATGTAGGATGAAGGACTCTCCTCCTTCTGATTTGGTCTGCACAGCGGGGCCTAGGGCTGGAGTCCTCTCTGTGAGGACTGCTGAGTCCCTTTACCGTGGGTTCCATTGGCCCCACCCTGGGACATGGGCCTTGGCAGATTCTGGACCTTCCTGGCCCTTAAGTTGCTGTCAGAAACCCCATCTCGTGTTCCGATGCCCCGAATAACTGTGGCTCGTGCCTCTCTGTAAACATTGGAAATCTCTCCTCTACACATGGTCACCTAAAACCCCAGGAGCTCGGGACACACGTCTGCCATCCACCTCACTGCTTTCAGGAGAGAATGCTGAGAGTCTCTTGCCAAATCTCTCTTGACTTGAGTTCTTCATGGGTGTGTGGTTAAGGCGTAGTGAGACCAGATGTATTAACTCAGGCCGGGTGCTGGTGGCTCACGCCTGTAACCCCAACACTGTGGGAGGCCGAGGCTGTAGGATCCCTTGAGGAATAGCCTAACACTGGGGAGGTTGAGGCTGCAGTGTGTGAGCCATAATGGTGTAATTTGGATCCAGCAGTTTTCTAAACAGTCATTTTGTGGAATCTGCAAAGAGATATTTCTGAAACCATTGAGGCCTATGGTGAAAAGGGAAATATTTTCAAATAAAAATAAAACAGAAGCTTTCTGAGAAACTTCTTTTTGATGTGTGTATTCATCTCACAGTGTTGAAACTTTTTTTATTGAGCAGTTTGGAAACAGTCTTTTTGTAAAATCTGCAAAGGGATATTTCTTAGCCATTTGAGACCTAAGGTGAAAAAGAGATATCTTCACATAAAAACTAGACAGAAGCATTCTGAGAAAGTTCTTTCTTATATGTGCATTCATCTCACAGAGTTGAACCTTTCTTTTGTTTGAGCAGTTTGGAAACAGTCTTTTCTTAAAATATGCTAATGGATATTTGTGAGCCCTTCACAGCCTATGATGAAACAGGAAATACCTTGACATAAAAACTAGACAGAATCTTTCTGAGAAAATGCTTTGCAATGTGTGCTTTCATCTCACAGAGTTGAACTTTTCTTTTGATTGAGCAGTTTCAAAACAGTCTTTTTGTAGAATCCACAAATGGATATTTGCAGCTCTTTTAGGCCTATGGTGAAAACGGAAATATTTTCACAAAAACACTAAAAAGCAGCTTTCTGAGAATCTTCTTTGTGATGCCTGGATTCATATCACAGAGAAGAAACTTTCTTTTGATTGAGCAGATTGGTAACAGTATTTTTGTACAATCTGCAAGTTGATATTTCTGAGCCTTTTGATGCCTGTAGTGAAAAATAATTATCTTCACATAAAAACTAGACAGAATCATTCCGAGAAACTTCTTCCTTATGTGTGCATTCATCTCACAGAGTTGAACCTTTCTTTTCATGGAGTAGTTTGGAAACAGTCTTTTTGTAGTATCTGCAGAGGGATATTTGTGAATTGTTTAAGGACTATAGTGAAAAAGGAAATATCCTCACATAAAAACTAGACAGAAGCATTCTGAGAAACTTCTTTTCTATGTGTGCATTCATCTCACACAGATGAATCTTTCTTTTCATTGAGCAGTATGGAAAGAGTCTTTTGGTTCAATCTGCAAAGGGATATTTCTGAGCAGTTTGAGGCCTATGGTGAAAAAGTAATATCTTCACATAAAAACTAGACAGAAGCATTCTGAGAAACTTCTTTTTATGTGTGCATTCACCTCACAGGGTTGAAACTTTCCTTTCATTGAGAAGTTCAGAAAGACTCTTTTTGTAGAATCTGAAAGGGATATTTTTGAGTCCATTTAGGCCTGTGGTGAAATAGGAAATATCGTTACATAAAAACTAGACAGAAGCTTTCTGAGAAACTTCTTTGTGATGTGTGCTTTCATCTCACAGAGTTGAACCTTTGTTTTGATAGAGCAGCTTGGAAACAGTCTTTTTGTGGAATCTGCAAATGGATGTTTGGAGTGCTTTGAGGCCTATGGTGAAAAAAGGAAATATCTTCACATTAAAACTAGACAGAAGCATTCTGAGAAACTTCTTTGTGATGCGTGCATTCATCTCACGTTGTTGAGCCTATCTTTTGATTTAGCAGATTGGAAACAGTCCTTTTGTTGTATCTCCAGAGGGATAGTTGTGAACGGTTTGAGGCCTATGGTGAAAAAGGAAATACCTTCACATACAAAGTAGACAGAAGCATTCTGGAAAACTTCCCTGTGATGTGTGCATTCAACTCACAGAGGTGAACCTTTCTTTAGATTGAGCAGTTTGGAAACAGTTCTTTTTTAGAATCTGCAAAGGGATATTTCTGAGCTCATTGGGGCCTAGGATGAAAAAAAAATCTTCACATAAAACTGAATAGATGCATTCTGAGAAACTTCTTTGTGATGTGTCCATTCATCTCACAGAGTTGAACCTTTCTTTGGGTTGGGCAGTTTGGAAACAGTCTTTTTGAAGTATCTGCAAAAAATATTTGTGAGCTCTTTATGGCCTATGGTGAAATAGGAAATATCTTCAGATAAAAACTAGACAGAAGCTTTCTGAGAAACTACTTTGTGATGTGTTCTTTCATCTCACAGAGTCGAACCTTTCTTTTGAATGAGCAGTTTGGAAACACTCTTTTTGTAGAGTCTGTAAATGGATATTTGGAGCACTTTGAGGCCCATGGTGAAAAAGGAAATATCTTCACATAAAAACCAGACAGGAGCATTCTGAGAAACTTCTTTGTGATGGGTGTATTCATCTCACAGAGTTGAACATTTCCTTGGATGCAGCAGTTTGGAAACAGTCTTTTTATAGTATCTGCAGAGGGATATTCATGAGCAGTTTATGACCTATGGTTAAAAAGGTTATATCTTCACAAAAAAAACTCGACAGATCCGTTGTGAGAAACTTCTTTGATATGTATGCATTCAACTCACAGAGGTGAACCTTTCTTTGGATTAAGCAGTTTTCTAAACAGTCCTTTTGTAGAATCTGCAAAGGGATATTTCTGAGCCCATTGAGGCCTATGGTGAAAAAGGATATATCTTCACATGAATGCTAAACAGAAGCTTTCTGAGAAACTTCTTTGTGATGTGTGTATTCATCTCACAGTGTTGAAACTTTCTTTTGATTGAGCAGTTTGGAAACAGTCTTTTTGTACAAGCTGCAAATGGATATTTCTGAGCCATTTGAGGCCTATGGTGAAAGAGAAATATCTTCACATAAAAATTAGACAAAAACATTCTGAGAAATTTCTTTGTGATGTGTGCATTCATCACACATATTTGAACCTCTGTTTTGATTGAGCAGTTTGGAAACAGTCTTTTTTTAGAATATGCAAAAGGATATTTGTGAGCCTTTTCAGGCCTATGGTGAAATAGGGAAAATCTTCAAATAAAAACTGGACAGAAGCTTTCTGAGAAACTTATTTGTCATGTGTGCCTTCATCTCACAGAGTTGAACTTTTCTTTTGATTGAACAGGTTGGAAACAGTCTTTTTGTAGAATCTGCAAATGGATATTTGCAACGTTTTATGCCTATGGTGAACAGGAAATATTTTCACATAAAAACTAGACAGAAGCATTCTGAGAAACTTCTTTGTGATGTGTGCACTCACGTCACAGGGTTGAAACTTTCCTTGGATTAAGCCGTTTGGAAAGAGTCCTTTTGTAGAATCTGCAAAGGTATATTTGTGAGCCCATTGAGGCCTATAGTGAAATAGGAAATGTCTTCACATAAAAACTAGACAAAAGCTTTCTGAAAATCTTCTTTGTACTGTGTGCTTTCATCTCAAAGAGTTGAACCTCTCTTTTGATTGAGCAGTTTGGAAACACTCTTTTTGTAGAATCTGCAAAGGGATATTTGGAGTGCTTTGAGGCCTATGGTGAAAAAAGGAAATATCTGCACATAAAAACTAGACAGAAACTTCTGAGAAACTTCTTTGTGATGCGTGCTTTCATCTCAGATTTGGACCTTCCTTTTCATTGAGCAGTTTGGCAACAAGTCATTTTGTAGAATCTGCAAGGGGATATTTGTGAGCAGTTTGAGGCCTATGGTGAGAAAGTAAATATCTTCACATAATACCTAAACAGAAGTATTTTGAGAAAACTCTTTGTGATGTTTGCATTCATCTCACTGAGTTGAAACTTTCTGTTCATTGAGCAGTGTGGAAACATACTTTTTGTGCATTCTGCAAAGGAATATCTGTTTGCGGTTTGAGACCTATGGTGAAAAAGTAATATCTTCACATAAAAACAAGACAGAAGCATTCTGAGAAACTAATTTTTTATGTGTGCATTTATCTCACAGAATTGAACCTTTCCTTTGATGAAGCAGTTCGGAAAGAGTTTTTTGTAGAATCTGAAAAGGGATAGTTGTGATCCCTTTGAGGTCTAAGGTGAAATAGGAAATATCTTCACATAAAAACTAGACAGAAACTTTCTGAGAAACTTCTTTGTGACGTGGGCTTTCATCTCAAAGATTTGAACCTTTATTTTCATTGAGCATTTGGAAAGACTCTTTTTCTAGTATCTGCAGAGGGCTATTAATGAGCAGACTGAGGCCTATAGTGAAAAAGGAAATGGCTTCTCAAAAAAACTAGACAGAAGCATTATGAGAGACTTCTATGTAATGTGTGCATTCATCTCACCAAGTTAAATCTTTCTTTTGATAGAGCTGTTTGGAAACACTCTTTTTTGTAGCATCTGCAAGGGTACACTTCGGAGCCCTTTGAGGCCTATTTTGAAATATGAAATATCTTCACATATAAACTAGACAGAAGGTTTCTAAGAAACTTCTTTGTGATGTGTGCTTTCACCTCACAGAACTGAACCTTTCTTTTGATTGAGCAGATTGGAAACACTCTTTTTATAGAATCTGAAGTGGATATTTGGAGTGCTTTGAGGCCCATGGTGAAAAAGGAAATATCTTCACAAAAAACTAAACAGAAGTTTTCTGAGAAACTTCTTTGGGATGTGTGCATTCATCCCACACATTTGAACCGTTCTTTTGATTTCTATGGTGAAAAAGGAAACTTCTTCACATAAAACTATACAAAAGCATTCTGAGAAACTTCTTTGTGATGTGTGCTTTCATCTCACAGAGTTTAACCTTTCTTTTCATTGTGCAGTTTGGAAACAGTCTTTTTGTAGAATCTGCAAAGGGATGTTTGTGAGCAGTTTGAGGCCTATGGTGAAAAAGGAAATACCTTCACATAAAAACCAGACAGAAGCTTTTGGAGAAACTTCTTTGTGATGTTTGCATTCATCTCCCAGAGCTGAATCTTCCTTTTCATTGAGCTGTTTAGAAACAGTCTTTTTGCACAATCTGTAAAGGGATATTTCTGAGTGGTTTGAGGCCTATGGTGAAAAAGAAATATCTTCACATAAAAATCAGACAGAAGCATTCTGGGAAACTTCTCTGTGATGTGTGCATTCATCCCACAGATTTGAAACTTTCATTTCATTCAGTAGTTCGGAAAGGGTCTTTTCATAGAATCTGCAAAGGGATATTTCTGAGCCCTTTGAGACCTATGGTGAAATAGGAAATATCTTCACATAAAAACTAGACAGAAGCTTTCTGAGAAACTTTTTTGTGAGGTGTCCATTCATCCCACAGAGTTAAACCTTTCTTTTGATTTAGCAGTTTGGAACATGTATTTTCTTAGAATCTGCAAATGGATATTTGTGAGCCCCTTATGGCCTATGTTGAAATATGAAATATCTTCACATAAAAACTACATAGAAGCTTTCTGAGAAACTTCTTTGTGATGTGCACTTTCCTCTCACAGAGATGAACCTTTCTTTTTATGGGGCGGTTTGGAAACAGTCTTTTTGTAGAATCTGCAAATGGATATTTGGAACGTTTGGAGGCCTATAGTGGAAAAGGAAATATCTTCACATAAAAACTAGACAGTAGCTTTTTGAGAAAACTATTTGTGACATTTCCATTCATCTCTAATAGTTGACCATTTCTTTTCTTTGAGCAGTTTGGAAACAGTCTTTTTGTACAAATTGCAAAGGGATATTTCAGAGTGGTTTGAGGCCAATGGTGAAAAATAAATATCTTCACATGAAAACTAGACAGAAGCATTTTGAGAAACTTCTTTGTGATGTGTGCATTCATCTCACAAATTTGAACGTTTCTTTTGATTTAGCAATTTGGAGAAAGTCTCTTGGAAGTATAAGCCGAGTTATGTTTGTGAGCAGTTTAAGGCCTATTGTGCAAAAGGAAATACCTTCATATAAAAAGTAAACAGAAGCTTTCTGAGAAACTTTTTGTGATGTGTGCTTTTGTCTCAAAAAGCTTCACCTTTCTTTTGATTGAGAAGTTTGGAAACAGTCTTTTTGTAGAATCTGCAAATGGATATTTGGAACAATTTGGGTCCTATGGTGAAAAAGGGAATATGTTCACATAAAAACTAGACAGAAGAATTCTGAGAAACTTCTTTGTGATGCATCCATTCATCTCACAGAGTTGAAACTTTCTTTGATGGATGAGTTTGGAAACAGTCTTTTTGTAGTATCTGCAGAGGGATATTTTTGAGTGGTTTAAAGACTATAGTGAAAAAGGAAATATCTTCACGTAATAACTAGACAGAAGCATTTTGGGAAACTTCTTAGTGATGTGTGCATTCATCTCACAATGTTGAACGTTTCTTTTGATTTAGCAATTTGGAGAAAGTCTCTTGGAAGTATAAGCAGAGTTATATTTGTGAGCAGTTTAAGGCCTATGGTGCCAAAGGAAATACCTTCATATAAAAAGTAGACAGAAGCTTTCTGAGAAACTTCTTTGTGATGTGTGATTTCATCTCACAGAGTTGCACTTATCTTTTGATTGAGCAGTTTGGGAACATTCTTTTTGTAGGATCTGCAAATGGATATTTGGAGCAATTTGAGTCCTACGGTGAAAAAGGAAACATGTTCACATAAAAACTAGACAGAAGAATTATGAGAAACTTCTTTGTGATGAGTCCATTCATCTCACAGAGTTGAAACTTTCTTTGATGGACCAGTTTGGAAATAGTCTTTTTGTAGTATCTGCAGAGGGATATTTTTGAGTGGTTTAAAGACTATGGTGAAAAAGGAAATATCTTCACATAATAACTAGACAGAAGTATTCTGAGAAACTTCTTTGTGATGTGTCCATTCATCTCACAGAGTTGAACCTTTCTTTTGATTGAGCACTTTGGAAACAGTCTTTTTGTAGAAACTTCAAAGGAATATTTGTGAGCCCTTTATGGCCTCAGGTGAAATGGAAATATCTTCACATACAAACTAGAGAAAAGCTGTCTGAGTAACTTCTTTGTTATTGTGCTTTCATCTCAGAGAGTTAAAAATTTGTTTTGATTGATCAGTTTGGAAACAGTCTTTTTGTAGAATCTGCAAATGGATATTTGGATCACTTTGAGGCCTATGTTGAGAAAGGAAATATCTTCACATAAAAACAAGACACAGGATTTCTGAGAAACTTCTTTGTTATATGTGCATTCATCTCACAGGGTTGAACCTTTCTTTTGATTGAGCAGTTTGGAAACAGTCTTTTTGTAGAATCTACAAAGGGATACTTCTGAACGGTTTTATGCCTATGGTGAAAAAGAAATATCTTCACATAAAAACTAGACAGAAGCATTATGAGAAATTAATTTATTATTTGTGCATTCGTCTCACAGAGTTGAAATTTTCTTTTCATGGAGCAGTTCAAAAACTGTCTTTTTGCAGAGTCTGCAAAGGGATATTTGTGAGCCCTTTGAGGCTTATATTGAAATAGAAAATATCTTCACAAAACAAGTAGACAGAAGCATTATGGGAAACTTCTTTGTGATGTGTGCTTTCATCTCTCAGATTTGAATCTTTCTTTTCATTGAACAGTTTGGAAACTCTCTTTTTGTAGATTCTGCAAAAGGATATTTGGAGGGCTTTGAGGCCTATGGTGAAAAAGGAAATATTTTCACTTAAAAACTAAACAGAAGCTTTCTGAAAAACTTCTTTGTGATGTGCATATTCATGTCACAGAGTTGAAACTTTCTTTTCATTGAGCAGTTTGGAAACCATCTTTTCGTACAATCTGCAAAGGGATATTTCTGAGTGGTTTGAGGTCTGTGGTGAAAAAGAAATATCTTAGCATAAAAACTACACAGAGGCATTCTGAGAAACTTCTTTTTCATGTGTGCATTCATCTCCCAGAGTTGAACATTTCTTTTCATTGAGAAGTTCAGAAACAGTCTTTCTGTAGAATCTGCGAAAGGATATATGTGAGCCCATTGAGGACCATGGTGAAATAGGAAATATCTTCACAGAAAAACTAGACAGAAGCATTCTGAGAAACTTCTTTGTGATGTTTGCATTCATCTCACAGAGTTGAAACTTTCTTTAGATTGATCCGTTTGGAAACAGTCTTTTTGAAGAATCTGCAAATCGATATTTGGAGTGCTTTGTGGCTTGTGGTGAAAATCTAAATATTTTCACATAAAATTTAGTGAGAAACATTCTGAAGAACGTCTTTGTGATGTGTGCTTTTATCCCACAGAGTTGAACTTTCTTTTCATTGAGCAGTTTGGAAGCAGTCTTTTTGTATAATATGCAGAGGGATATTTGGGAGCGGTTTAAGGCCTACGGTGAAAAAGTAAATATCTTCACATAAAAACTAGATAGAAGCATTCTGAGAAAGTTCTTTGTGATGTGTACTTTCATCACACAGAGTTAAAAATTTCTTTTGATTGAGAAGTTTGGAAACAGTCTTTATGTCCAATCTGCAAAGGGATATTTCTTAGACGTTTGAGGCCTATGGTGAAAAAGAAATATCTTCACATAAAAACTAGACAGAAGCTTTCTGAGAAACTGCTTTGTGATGCATCCATTAATCTCATACAGTTGAAATTTTCTTTTGGTGGAGCAGTTTGGAAAGTGTCTTTTTGTAGATTCTGTAAAGAGATATTTGTTATCCCTTTATGGCCTAAGGTGAAATAGGAAATATCTTCCCATGAAAACTAGACAGAAGCTTTCTGAGAAACTTATTTGTGATGTGTGATTTCGCCTCACAGAGTTGAAACTTTCCTTTGTTAGAGCAGTTTGGAAAGAGTCCTTTTGTAGGATCTGCAAAGAGATATTTTTGAGCCCACTGAAGCTTATGGTGAAAAAGGAAATATCTTCACATTAAAACTAGAAAGAAACCATCTGAGAAACTTGTTTGTGATGTGCACTTTCATTTCACATGTTGAACGTTTCCTTTGATTGAGCAGTTTGGAAAGAGTCTCTTTGGACAATCTGCAAAGGCATATTTCTAAGCCCATTGAGGCCTATGTTGAAATATGAAATATCTTCACATAAAAACTAGACAGAAGCTTTCTGAGAAACTTCTTTTTGATGAGTGCTTTCATCTTGCAGAGTTGAAACTTTCTTTTGATTGAGCAGTTTGGAAACAGTCTTTTTGTAGTATCTGCAGAGGGATATTTGTGAGCAGTTTAAGGCCTATGATGAAAAAGGAAATATCTTCACATAAAAATTAGACAGAAGCATTCTGAGAAACTGCTTTGTGATGTTTGCATTCATCTCACAGAGTTTAATCTTTCTTTTGATTGAGCAGTTTGGAAACACTCTTTTTGCAGAATCTGCAAATGGATATTTGGAGTGCTTTGAGGTCTATGGTGAAAAAGGAAATATCTTCATAAAAACTAAACAGAAGTGTTCTGAGAAACGTCTTTGTGATGTGTGCATTCATCTCAGTGTTGAACCTTTGTTTTGACTGAGCAGTTTGGAAACTGTCTTTTTGTACAATCTGCAACGGGATATTTCTGAGTGGTTTGAGGCCTACGGTGAAAAAGAAATGTCTTCACATAATAACTAAACAGATGAACTTTGAGAAACTTCTTTGTGATGTGTCCATTCCTTTCACAGAGTTGAACCTTTCTTTTCATTGATCAGTTCGGAAACCATCTTACTGTAGAATCTGCAAAGGGATATTTGTCAGCCCTTTGAGGCCTAAGGTGAAATAGGAAATATCTTCACATAAAAACTAGACAGAACATTCTGAGAAACTTCCTTATGATGTGTGCTTTCTTCTCACAGAGTAGAAGCTTTCTTTTTATTGAGCAGATTGGAAACAGTCTTTTTGTAGTATCTGCAGTGGGATATATCTGAGCGTTTTGAGGCCTATGGAGATAAAGAAATATCTTCACATAAAAAATAGACAGAAGCAGTCTGAGAAACTTATTTCTGACTTGTATATTAATCTCACAGAGTAGAACCTTATGAATGCACAATTCAGAAACAGTCTTTTTGTACTATCTGCAGAGGGATATTTGTGTGCAGTTTGCATCCTATGGTGAAAAAGTAAATATCTTCACAGAAAAGTAGACAGAAGCATTCTGAGAAACTTCCTTATGACGTGTGCTTTCTTCTCACAGAGTAGAAGCTTTCTTTTGATTGATCAGTTTGGAAGCAGTCTTTTGGTAGAATGTGCAAAGGGATATTTTTGAGCCCTTTGAGGCCTATGGTGAAATAGGAAGTATACTCATATGAAAACTAGACAGAAACTTTTTGAGAAAGTTCTTTGTGATTTTTTCCATTCATTTGATGGAGTTGAACCTTACTATTCATAGAGCGGTTTGGAAACGGTATTTTTGTGGAATCTGCAAAGGGATAGTTTTGAGCCCTTTGAGGACTATGGAGAAATAGGGAATATCTTCACATAAAAACTATACAGAAGCATTCCGAGAAAGTTTTTTGTGATGTGTGCATTTATCCCAAAGAGCTTAACCTTTCTTTTGATTGAGCAATTGGAAACAGTATTTTTTTGGAATCTGCAAAGGGATATTTGTGAGCCCTTTGAGGCCTACGGTGGAATAGGAAATATCTTCACATAAAAAGTAGACAGAAGTTTTATGCGAAACAACTTCATGATGTGTGCATTCATCTCACAGAGTTGAACTTTTCTTTTGATTGAGCAGTTGGGAAACAGTCTGTTTGTAGAATCTGCAAAGGGATATTTTTTTCTTATTTTTTATTTATTTTTATATTTATTTTTATTTTATTATTATTATAATTTAAGTTTTAGGGTACATGAGCACAATGTGCAGGTTAGCTACGTATGTATACATGTGCCATGCTGAGGTGTTGCACCCATTAACTTGTCATTTAGCATTAGGTATATCTCCTAATGCTATCCCTCATCCCTCCCCACATCCCACAACAGTCCCCAGAGTGTGATGTTCCCCTTCCTGTGTCCACGTGTTCTCATTGTTCAATTCCCACCTATGAGTGAGAATATGCGGTGTTTGGTTTTTTGTTCTTGCGATAGTTTACTGAGAAAGACGATTTCGAATTTCATCCATGTCCCTACAAAGACATGAACTCATCATTTTTTATGGCTGCATAGCTTCAAGGAGAATAAAATACCTAGGAATCCAACTTACAAGGGACATGAAGGACCTCTTCAAGGAGAAATACAAACCACTGCTCAATGAAATAAAAAAGGATATAAAGAAATGTAAGAACATTCCTTGCTTATGGGTAGGAAGAATCAATATCATGAAAATGGCCATACTGTCCAAGGTAATTTACAGATTCAACGCCATCCCCATCAAGCTACCAATGACTTTCTTCACAGAATTGTAAAGGGATATTTGAGAGCGCTTTGAGGCCTATGGTGAAACAGGAAATATCTTCATATAAAAACTAGACAGAGGCTTTCTGAGAAACTCCTTTGTGGTGTGTTCTTTCATTTCAGAGAGTTGAACCATTCTTTGGATTAAGCAGTTTGGAAACAGTCTTTTCGTATAATCTTCAAATGGATATTTCGTGGGCTTTGAGGCCTATGGTGAAAAAGGAAATATCTTCACATGAAAACTAGACAGACGCTTTCTGAGAAACTTTTTTGTGATGTTTGCATTCACCTCACAGAGCTGAAACTTTCTTTTCGTTGAGTAGTTAGGAAATAGTGTTTTTGTTCAATATGCAAAGGTATATTTCTGAGCAGTTTGAGCCCTATAGTGAAAAAGAAATATCTTCACATGAAACCTAGATAGAAGCATTCTGAGAAACGTATTTGTGATGTGTTCATTTATCTCACAGTGTTGAAACTTTCTTTAGACATAGGAGCTTGGGAAAAGTCTTTTTATAAAATCTGCAAAGGGATATTTGCGAGCACTTTGAGGCCTACGGTGAAATAGGAAATATCTTCACATAAAAACTAGACAGAAGCATTCTCATAAACTTCTTTGTGATGTGTGCTCATCTCATGGAGTTAAAACTTTCTTTTCACTGAGCAGTTTGGAAATAGTCTTTTTTTAGAATATGCATAGAGATATTTGTGAACCCATTGAGGCTTATGTTGAAATAGGAAATATCTTCACAGAAAAACTAGATAGAAGTTTTCTGAGAAACTTCTTTGGGATGTGTGCTTTCCTCTCACAGAGTTGAAACTTTCTTTTGATTGAGCAGTTGGGAAACTGTTTTTTGTAGAATCCAGAAAGGGATATTTGTGAGCCCTTTGAGGTTTATGGTGAAACAGGAAATATCTTCACATAAAAACTAGACAGAAGCTTTCTGAGAAACTTCTTTGTGATGTCTGCATTCATCTCACACAGTTGAACTTTCCTTTGATTTAGCAGTTTAGAAGCAGTATTTTTGTAGAATCTGCAAGTGGATATTTGCAGCACTTTGAGGCCTATGGTGAAAAACAAATATCTTCCCATAAAAATTAGACAAAATATTTCTAAGAAAATTCTTTGTGATGTGTGCATTCATATCACGAAGTTGAACATTTGTTTTGATTTTGAGCAGTTTGGAAACAGTCTATTCATAGAATATGCAAATGGATATTTGTAGTACTTTGAGGCAAGTGGTGAAAAAATTCCTCTCACAGAGTTTAACCTTTCTTTTGATTGAGCAGTTTTGAAACAGTCTTTTTGTAGAATCTGCAAGGGGCAATTCTGAGCACTTTGAGGCCTATTCTGAAAAAGGAAATATCTACACATAAAATTAGACAGAAGCTTTCTAAGAAATTTTTGTGATGTGTGCTTTCATATCACAGAGTTGAGCCTTTCTTTTGATTGAGCAGTTTGGAAACAATCTTTTTGTGGAATCTGGAAATGGATATTTGGAAGGATTTGAGGCCCATGGAGAAAAAGGAAATATCGTCACATAAAAACAAGACAGAAACATTCTGAGAAACTTCGAGGGATGTGTGCTTTCGTCTCACACAGTTGAAGGTTTCTTTTCATTGAGCAGTTTGCAAACAGTGTTTTTGTAGAATCTGCAAAGGGATATTTGTGAGCAGTTTGAGGCCTATGGTGAAAAAGGTAATATCTTCACATAAAAACTAGACCAAGGCATTCTGAGAAACTGCTTTGTAATGTTTTCATTCACGTCACAGAATTGAAGTTTCTTTTCATTAAGCAGTTTGGAAACAGTCTATTTGTGCGATCTGCAAAGGGATATTTCTGAGTGGTTTGAAGCCTATGCTGAAAAAGAAATATCTTCACATAAAAACGAGACAGAAGCATTCTGAGAGTCTTCTTTGTGATGTGTGCATTCATCTTACAGATTTAAACATTTCTTTTGATTGAGGAGTTTGGAAAAAGTCTTTTTGTATAATCTGCAAAGGGATATTTGTGAGCCCTTTGAGGCCTATGGTGAAAAAGGAACTATCTTCACATAAAAACTAGACACATATTTCTGAGAAACTTCTTTGTGATGTGCACTTTCATCTCACAGAGTTGAAACTTTCTTTTGATTGAGCAGTTTGGAAAAAGTCTTTTAGTAGAATGTGCAATTGGATATTTGGAGCACTTTGAGGCCTATGGTGAACAAGAAAATATCTTCACATAAAAACTAGACAGAATCTTTCTGAGAACCTTGTTTGTGATGTGTGCATTCATCACACAGAGCTGAATGTTTCTTTTGATTGAGCAGTTTGTAAACAGTCTTTTTAAAGTTTCTGCCAAAGGATATTTGAGAGCCCTTTCAGGCTTATGGTGAAAAAGGAAATATCCACTAATAAAATCTGGACAGAATCCTTCTGTGACACTACTTTGTGATGTGTGCATTCAACTCAAAGAGTTGAACCATTATTTTCATTGAGCAGTTTGGAAACAGTCTTTTTGTAGAATCTTCAAAGGGATATTTTTAAGTGATTTATGGCTTAAAGTGAAAAAGGGAATATCAACAAATAAAATCTAGACAGAAGCTTACTGAGACACTTTTTTGTGATGTGAGCATTCATCTCCTAGAGATGAAACTTTCTTTTGATTGAGCAGTTTGTAAATTGTCTTTCTGTAGAATCTGCAAGGGGATATTTTTAAGCAGTTTATGGCTTATGGTGAAAAAGGAAACATCCACAAATAAAATCTAGACAGAAGATTTCTGAGACACTTTTTTTCTTTGATGTGAGCATTCATATCACAGTGATGAAAGTTTCTTTTGATTGAGCAGTTTGTAAAGTGTTTTTTTGGAAAATCGGCAAAGGGATATTTGTGAGCGGTTTGAGGCCTAAGGTGAGAAAGTAAATATATTCAGGTAAAAACTAGACAGAATCTTTCTGAGAAACTTCTTTGTGATGTCAGCATGCATCTCACAGTTTGGAACTGATCTTTAGATTGAGCAGTTAGGAAACAGTCTTTTTGTAAAATCTGCAAAGGGACATTTGTGAAAGCTTTGAGGCTAATGGTGAAAAAGGAAATACATTCACATAAAAACTAGACAGAAGCTTTCTGAGAAACCTCTATTTGATGTGTGCATTCATCTCAAGAGTTGAACCTTTCTTTTAATTGAGCTGTTTGGAAAGAGTCTTTTGTAGATCTATAAATGGATATTTGTGAGTGGTTTGAGCCCTATGGTGGGAAGGGAAATGTCTACAAATACATACTAGAAAGAATCTTCCTGAGAAACTTCTTTGTGATGTCTGCATTCATCTCACAGAGTTGAACCTTTCTTTTGATTGAGCAGTTTGGAAACAGTCTTTTTGTAGAATCTTCAAAATGATATTTGTTAACGATTTGAGGCTTATGTTGAAAAAGGAAATATCTTCACATAAAAAATAGACAGAAACTTTCTGAGAAGCTTTTTTGTGATGTGTGTATTCATCTCACAGATTTCAACGTTGCTGTTGATTGAGCAGTTTGGAAACGGTCTTTTTGTAGATTCTGCAAAGGGATATTTGTGAGCAGTTTGAGGCTTATGGTGAAAAAGGAAATATCTACAAATAAAATCTACACAGAAACTTTCTGAGAAACTTCTTTGTCATGTGTGCATTCATTTCACAGTGTTGAACTTTTCTTTTGATTGAGCAGTTTGGAAACCATCTTTTTGGAGTATCTCCAAAGGGATATTTGTGAGTGTCTTAAGGCATATGGTGAGAAAGAAAATATATTCACATAAAAACAAGACAGAATATTTCTGAGAAACTTCTTTGTGATGTGTGCCTTCGTGTCACAGAGTTGAACCATTCTCTTGATTGAGCAGTTTGGAAACAGTCTTTTTGTAGAATCTGCAAAGGGATATTTGTGAGTGATAGGAGGCCTATGGTGACAAAGGAAATATCTTCACATAAAAACCAGACAGAAGATTTCTGAGAAACCTCTTTGTGATGTGTGCATTCATCTCTCAGAGTTGAACCTTTCTATTCATTGAGCAGTTTGGAAACACACTTTTTGTAGAATCTGAAAACTGATATTTCGGAAGGCTTTGAAGCTTATGGTGAAAAAGGAAATATCATCCCATAACAACTAGACAGAAGCTTTCTGAGAAACTTCTTTATGATGTGTGCATTTACCTCACAGATATGAACTTGCCTTTTGATTGAGAAGTTTGGAAACCGTCTTCTTGTAGAATCTGCAAAGAGACATTTGAGAGAGCTTTGAGGTCTATGGTGAAAAAGGAAATATCTTCACATAAAAACTAGATAGAAGTTTTCTGAGAAACTTTTTTGTGATGTGTTCATTCTTCTCACCGAGTTGAACCTTCTTTTGATAGAACAGTTTGGAAACAATCTTTTTGTAGAATCTGCAAGTGGATATTTGGAGCGCTTTGGGGCCTATGGTGGAAAAGGAAACATCTTCATATAAAAACTAGAGAGAAGCTTTCTGAGAAACTTCTTTGTGATGTGTGCATTCAATTCACAGAGTTGAACCTTTCTTTTGATTGAACAACTTGGAAACAGTCTATTTGTAGAATCTGCAAGGTGATATTTGTGAACACTTTGATGCTTACAGTGAAAAAGGAAATATCTTCAAATAAAAAATAGACAGAAGGTTTCTGATAAACTTCTTGGTGATATATGCATTCATCAAACAGAGCTTTACCTTTCTTTTGATTGAGCAGTTTGTAAACAGTCTTTTTGAAGTATCTGCAAAAGTATATTTGTGGGCAGTTTGAGGCCCATGGTGAGAAAAGAAATATATTCACAGAAAAGTTGACAGAAGTTTTCTGACAAACTTCTTTGAGATGTGTACATTTGTCTCACAAAGTTGAATCTTTCTTTTGATTGAGAAGTTTTGAATCAATCTTTTTGTAGGATCTGCAAAGGGATATTTGCAATCCATTTTTGCCTACAGTGAAAAAGGAAATGTCTTCACATAAGAACTAGACAAAAGTATTCTAAGAAACTTCTTCATAATGTGTGCACTCATCTCACAGAGTGGAACCTTTCTTCTGATTGAGCAGTTTGGAAGCAGGCTTTTTGAATAATCTGCAGGGGTATATATGTAGGAGGTTTGACATCTATGGTGAAAAATGAAATGTCTTCACATAAAAACTAGACAGGATCTTTCTGAGAATCTTCTTTGTGATGTGTGCGTTCATCACACAGAGTTGAAACTTTCTTTTGATTGAGCAGTTTGTAAACAGTCTTTTCGTAGATTCTGCCAAAGGATTTTTGTGAGCCCTTTCAGGCTTATTGTGAAAAAGGAAATATCCACTAATAAAATCTGGACAGAATCTTTCTGTGAAACTTCTTTGTGATGGGTGCATTCATCTCATGGGTTTGAACCTTTCTTTTCATTGAGCATTTTGGAAACATTCTTTTGTTAGAATCTGCAAAGTGATATTTCTGGGCGCTTTGAGGCATATGGTGAAAAAGGAAATATATGCACATGAAAACTAAACAGAATCTTTCTGAGAAACTTCTTTGGTGTGTATGCATTCATCTCACGGATTTGAAGCTTCCTTTTGATTCAGAATTTTGGGAGCAGTCTTTTTATAGAATCTGCATAGGGATATTTGTGAAAATGTTGGGGCATATGGTGAAAAAGGTAATGTATTCACAAAAAAAACTGTAGAGAATCATTCTGAGAAACTTCTTTGTGATGCGTGCATTCATCTCACAGAGTTGAACCTGTCTTTTGATTGAGCTGTTTGGAAACGTCTCTTTGGAGAATCTGCAAAAATATATTTGTGTGCAGTTTGAGGCCTAAGGTGAAAAAGGAAATATCCACAAATAAAAGCTAGAAAGAAGCTTTCTGTGAAACTTCTTTGTGCTGTGTGCATTCATCTCACAGGGTTGAACCTTTGTTTTGATTGAGCAGTTTGGGAGCTTTTTGTATAATCTGCAAAGTGGTATTTGTGAACAATTTGAGGTTTATCATGAAAAAAGAAATATCCTCACAAAAAAACTAGACAGAAATTTTCTGAGAAACTTCTTTGTGATGTGTGCTTTCATCTCACAGAGTTGAAGCTTCCTTTTGATTGATCGGTTTGGAAGCATTCTTTTTGTAGAATCTGCATAGTGATATTTCTGAACCCTTTGAGGCCTATGGTGAAAAAGGAAATATCTTCATACAAAAACTAGACAGAAGCATTCTGTGAAACTTCGTCATGTTGTGTGCTTTCGTCTCACCGAGTTGAACCTTTCTTTTCATTGAGCAGTTTGCAAACAGTCTTTATGTAGAATCTGCATAGGGACATTTGTGAGCGATTTGAGGCCTATGGTGAAAAAGGAAATATCTTCACATAAAAACTAGACAGAAGCATTCTGAGAAACTTCTTTGGGATGTGTGCATTCGGCTTACAGTGTTGAACCCCTCTTTAGATTGAGCAGGTTGGAAACAGTGTTTCTATAGAATCTGCAAAGGGATATCTGTGAGCCCTTTGAGGCCTATGGTGAAAAAGGAAATAGCCACAAATAATATCTAGACAGAAGGTCTCTGAGAAACTTCTTTGTGATGTGTGCATTCATCTGACAGAGTTGAATCTTCCTTTTGATTGAGTAGTTTGGAAACAGTCTTTTGTAGAATCTGCATAGGGATATTTGTGAGCCCATTGAGGCCTATGTTGAAAAAGGAATTATCTTCACATGAAAACTAGACAGAAGCTTTCTGAGAAACTTCTTAGTGATGTGTGTGTTCATCTCACAGAGTTGAACCACTCTTTTGATTGAGTAGTTTGGAAAAAGACTTTTTTAGAAACTGCAAGGAATATTTGTGAGCAATTTGAAACCTATGGTGAAAAAGGAATTATCTACAAATAAAATCTAAAAAGAAGCTTTCTGAGAAACTTCTTTGTGATGTGTGCATTCATCTCACATAGTTGACCTTTTGTTTTGATTGAGAAGTTTTTAAATAGTCTTTTTGTACAATCTGCAAAGAGATATCTGTGAATGCTTTCAGGCTTATGGTGGAAAAGGAAATATCTTCACTTAAACCTACAAAAAAGGTTTCTGAGAAACTTCTTTAGGATGTGTGCATTCATCTCACAGAGTTGAACATTTGTTTTGATTCACCAGTTCAAAAACAGTATTCTTGTAGAATCTGTAAGGAGACATTTTTGAGCTCTTTGAGGCCTATAGTGTAAAAGGAAATATCTTTACATAAAAACTACACAGAAGCTTTCAAAGAAATTTCTCTGAGATGTGTGCATTCATCTCACAGAGTTTAACCTTTGTTTTGATTGAGCAGTTTGGGAAGAGTCTTTTTGTATAATCTGTAAAGGGATATTTGAAGGCGTTTTGAGGCATATGGTGAAAAAGGAAATACCTTCACATAAAAAGTAGACAGAAGGTGTCTGAGAAACTTCCTTGTGATGTGCGCATTCATCTCACAGAGTTGAAACTTTCTTTTGACTTATCAGGTTGGAAACAGACTTTTTGTAGAATGTGCAGAGGGATATTTATAAGTGGTTTGAGGTCTGCAGTGAAAAAGGAAATATTATCACATAAAACCTAGAGAGAAGCATTCTGAGAAACTTCTTCATGATGTGCGCATTCGTCTCAGAGAGTTGAACCTTTCTTTTCATTGGGCATTTGGAAACCGTCTTTTTGTAGAATCTGCAAAGTGATGTGTTTCAGTGGTTTGAGTCCTATGGTGAAAACGGAAATATCGAAAAATGAAACGTAGACAGCAGCTTTCTGAAAAACTTCTTTGTGATGCGTGCATTCGTCTCACAGGGTTGAAACTTTCTTTTCATTGAGCAGTTTGGAAACAGTCTTTTCATAGAACCTGCAAAGTGATGTTTGTGAAGGCTTTGAGGCTTATGGTGAAAAAGGAAATATCTTCACATAAAAACTAGACTCATGTTTTCTGGGAAACTTCTTTGTGATGGGTGTATGCATCTCAAAGAGTTGAATCTTTCTTTTGATTGAGCAGTTTGGAAACAGTCTTTTTGGAGAATCTGCAAAGGGATGTTTTTGAGTGGTTTGAGGCATGTGGTGAAAAAGGAAATACCTTCATATAAAAACTAGACAGAAGTATTCTGAGAAACCACTTTGTGATGTGTGCATTCATCTCACAGAGTTGAATTTTCTTTCATTGAGTAGTTTGGAAGCAGTCTTTTTGTAGAATATGCAAAGGGATATTTGTGAGCTTTTTGAGGCCTGTTGTGAAAAAGGAAATATCCACAAATAAAATCTAGACAGAAGCCTTCTGAGAAAATTCTTTGTGATATGTGCATTCACCACACAGAGTTGAACCTTTCTTTTGATTGAGCAGTTTGGAAACAGTCCTTTTGTAGAATCTACAAAGGGTTATTTATGATCAGTTTGAGGCCTACGGTGAAAAAAGGAGTATCGACAAACAAGAACTAGATAGAAACTTTCTGAGAAACTTCTCTGTGATATGTGCATTCATCTCACAGAGTAGAAAGCTTTCTTTGATTGAGCAGTTTGGAAACAATTTTTTTGTAGAATCTGCAAAGGGACGTATGTAGGTGATTTCAGGTCTATGGTGAAAATGGAAATATCGTCACATAAAAACTAGACAGAAGCTTTCTGAGAAAATTCTTTGTCATGTGCTCATTCATTTCATAGATTTGAAGTGTTCTTTTCATTGACCAGTTTGGATAGAGCCTTTTTGTAGAACATGCTTTGTGATATTTGTGAGCTCTTTGAAGCCTATGGTGAAAAAAGAAATATCTTCACACAAAAACTAGACAGAAGCTTTCTGAGATACTTCGTTGTGATGTGTGCATTCATTCTGAAGAGTTGAAACTGTCTTTGGATTGAGCAGTTTTGAAACAGTCCTTTTGTAGAATGTACAAAGGGATATTTGGGATCCCTTTTTGGCCTATGGTGAAAAAGGAAATGTCTACACATAAAAACTAGACAGAAGCATTCTATGAAACTTCTTTTTGATGTGTACTTTCTTCTCACAGCTTTGAACCTTTCTTTAGATACACCAGGTTGGAAAATGTTTTTGTAGAATCTGCAAAGTGATAATTTGAATGCTTTGAGACTTATGGTGAAAAAGGAAATACCTTCAAATAAAAACTGGACAGAAGCTTTCTGAGAAACTTCTTTGTGATGTGTGCATTCATCTCAAAGAGTTGAAGCTTTATTTTGGTTGAGCAGTTTGGGAACGGTCTTTTTGTAAATTCTGTAAAGGGACACTTGTGAGCACTTTGAGGCCTATATTGAAAAAGGAAACATCGTCAAATAAAAACTAGACAGAAGCTTTCTGAGAAACTTCTTTGTGATGTGTGCATTCACCTCACAGAGTTGAACCTTTCTTTTGATTGAATAGTTTGGAAACAGTCTTTTTGTAGAATCTGCAAAGGGTTATTTATGAGTGGTTTGAGGCCTATGGTGAAAAAGGGAGTATCAACAAATAAAAAGTAGACAGAAACTTTCTGAGAAACTTCTCTGTGATGTGTGCATTCATCTTGCAGAGTGGAAACTTTCTTTGAGCCGTTTGGAAACAGTCTTTTTGTAGAATCTGCAAAGGGATATATATAGGCAGTTTGAGGTCTATGGTGAAAAGGGAAACATCTTCACATAAAAACTAACTGCTCAATGGGAGTAAACTTTTATTTCTGTGTGATGAATGCACATGTCAGAAAGGAGTTACTCAGAAAATTTATTTATACTATTTATGTGAAGATATTTCCTTTTTCACCATATGCCTCAACGTGCTCCCAGATATCCCTTTGCAAATTCTATGAAAAGAATGTTTCCAAACTGCTCAATAAACAGAGTGGTTCAACACTGTGAGACGAATGTGCACATCACAAAGAAGTTTCTCAGAAAACCTCCTTCTCGTTTTTATGTGAAGTTATTCCCTTTTTGAACATAGTCCTCAATGCGTTCCCAAATATACCTTTGCAGAATCTACAAAAAGACTTTCCAAACTGCTCAATCAAAAGAAAGTTTCAACTCTGTTAGATGAATGCACACATCAGAAAGTAGTTTCTCAGCAAGCTTCTCACTAGTTTTAATGTGAAGATAGTCCCTTTTTCAATGTGGGCCTCAAAGCACTCAAAAATATCCCTTTGTAGATTCTAGAATAACAGAGTTTACAAACTGCTCAATGAAAAGAAATGTTTACCTCTGTGAGATGAATACACATATCTTAAAGCAGCTTCTCAGAGTGCTTCTTTCTAGTTTTTATGTGAAGATAATTCTTTTTTCACCATAGGCCTCAATGCACTCCTAAATATCCCTTTGCAGTTTGTACAAAAAGACTGTTTTCAAACTGCTCAATCTGAAGAATGTTTCAACTCTGTGAGATGAATGCACACATCATGAAGAAGTTTCTCAGAAACTTTCTTTATAGTTTTTCTGTGAAGATATTTCCTATTTCACCATAGGCCTCACCTCAAAGCCCTCAAAAATGTCCCTTTGCAGATTCTACAAAAAGACTGTTTCCAAACCGCTCAATAAAAAGAATTATTGAACACTGTGAGATGAATGCACACATCTCAAAGAAGTTTCTCAGAAACCTTCAGTCTAGTTTTTATGTGAATATATTTCCTTTTTCACCATAGGCCTCAAAGCACTCCAAATATCCATTTGCAGATTCTACAAAAAGACTGTTTCCAAACTGCTCAACCAAAACAAAGGTTTAACTCTTTGTGATGAATGCACACATCACAAGGAAGTTTCTCAGAATGTTTCTGTCTAGATTTTAAGTGAAGATACTTGCTTTTTCACCATTGGCCTCAAAGTACTCACAAATATCCCTTTACAGATTCTACAAAAATACTTTTACCAAATTGCTCAATCAAAAGAAAGGTTCAACTCTGTGAGATGTATGCACACCACAAAGAGGTTTCTCAGAAAGCTTCTCTCTAGTTTTTATGTGAAGATATTTCCTTTTTCACCATAGGCCTCAAAATGTTCACAAATATCCCTTTGCAGATTCTACAAAAAGACTCTTCACACACTGCTCAATCAAAAGAATGTTTCAACTCTGTGAGATGAATGCTCATATCACCAGAATGTTTCTCAGAAAGCTTCTGTGTAGTTTTTATGTGAAGATATTTCCTTTTTCACTATATGCTTCAAAGGGCTCATAAATATCCCTTTGGAGATTTTACAAGAAAAGAGTTTCAAATCTTCTCAATGAAAAGAAACAGAAACATCTGGGAGATGAGTGCACATATCACAAAGCAGTTTCTCAGAAACATTCTGTCTAGTTTTCATGTGAAGGTATTTCCTTTTTCACCACTGGATGCAAAGTGCTCAAAATTGTTCCTTTGCAGATTCTACAAAAAGTCTGTTTCCACACTGCTCATCAAAAGACAGTTTCAACTCTGTGAGATGAATGCACATGTCAAAAATAAGTTTCTCAGAAAGCTTCTATTAAGTTTTTATGTGAGTATTTCCTTTTTAGCCATAGGCCTCAATGCCCTCACAAATATCTCTTTGCAGATTCTGCAAAAAGACTGTTTCCAAACTGCTCAATAAAAATAATTATTGAACTTTGTGAGATGAATGCACACACCTCAAAGAAGTTTCTCAGAAACCTTCAGTCTAGTTTTTATGTTAATATATTTCCTTTTTCACCATAGGCCTCAAAGTGCTCCAAATAGCCTTTTGCAGGTTCTACAAAAAGATTGTTTCCAAACGTCTCAAAGAAAAGAAAGTTTCAAATCTGTGAGATGAATGCACACATCACTAAGAAGTTTTGCAGGAGGCTTCTTTCTAATTTTTATATGAAGACATTTCCTTTTTCACCATAGGCCTCCATCTGCTCACAAATATCCCTTAGCCGATTTTACAAGAACAGAATTTCCAGACTGATCAAAGAAACCAAATGTTTTCATCTGTGAGATGAATGCACACATCACAAAACTCTTTCTCAGAAACCGTCTTTATACTTTTTATGTGATGATATTTTTTTTTCTCCCTAGGACTCAAAGCACTCAAAAATATCCCTTTGCAGATTCTACAAAAAGATTGTTTCCAAACTGCTCAATCAAAAAATAGTTGAACTCCATGAGATGAATGCATACATCACAAAGAATTTTATCAGAAACCTTCTTTATAGTTTTAATGTTAAGGTATTTCCTTTTTCACCATAAGCCTCAAAGTGCTCAGCAATATCCCTTTGCAGATTCTGCAAAAATACTTCTTCCCAACTGCTCAACCAAATAAATGTTTGAACTCTGTGAGATGGATGCACACATCACAAAGAGGTTTCTCAGAAATCTTCTGTCCATTGTTTATGTGAAGATATTTCCTTTTTCACCATAGCACTCAAAGTCCTGAAAAATATCCCTTGCAGATTCTACAAAAAGGCAGTTTCCAGACTCCTCAATCAAAATAATGGTTGAACTCTGTGAGATGATTGCACACATCACAAAGAAGCCACTAAGAAAGCTTTTGTCTAGTTTTTATGTGAAGATATTTTCTTTTTCACCATAGGCCTCAAAGCACTCACAAATATCCCTTTGCAGATTCTACAAGAACAGAGTTTCCAGACTAATCAGAGAAAATAAACATTTACCTCTGTGAGATCAATGCACACATCACAAAGCTGTTTCTGAGAAACCTTCTTTATATCTTTTATATGAATACATTTCCTTTTTTACCATTGGCCTCAAAATGCTCATAAATATCCCTTTGCATATTTCACAAACAGATAGTTTCCATACTGCTCAATCAAAAGTAAGTTTCATCTTTGTGAAATCAATTCCCACATCACAAAGACGTTTCTCAGAAAGCCTCTCTCTAATTTTTATGTGAAGATATTTCTTTTTTCACCGTAGGCCTCAAAGGACTCATAAATATCCCTTTGCAGACTCTACAAGAACAGTTTCCAGACTGACCAGAGAAAAGAAAAGTTTACCTCTGTGAGATGAATGCTTACATCACAAAGCTGTTTCTGAGTAACCTTGTTTATACTTTTTATGTGAATATGTTTCCTTTTTCACCATAGGCCTCAAAGCACTCATAAATATCCCTTTGCAGATTCTACAAAAAGACTGTTTTCAAACTGTTCAATCAAAAGAATGGTTGAGCTCTATGAGATGAATGCACACATCACAAAGTAGTTTCTTGGGAAGCTTCTGTCTAGTTTTTATGTGAAGATATTTCCTATTTCATCATAAGCCTCAAAGCTCTCAAAAATATGACTTTACAGATTCAACAAAAATACTGTGTCCAAATTGCTCAATCCAATGAAAGTTTCAAATCTGTGAGATGAATGCACACGTCACAAGGAGGTTTCTCAGAAAGCCTCTCTCTAATTTTTATGTGAAGATATTTCTTTTTTCACCATAGGCCTCAAAGGACTCATAAATATCCCTTAGCCGACTCAACAAGAACAGTTTCCAGACTGACCAGAGAAAAGAAAATTTCACCTCTGTGAGATGAATGCTTACATCACAAAGCTGTTTCTGAGAAATCTTGTTTATACTTTTTATGTGAATATATTTCCTTTTTCACCATAGGCCTCAAAGCACTCATAAATATCCCTTTGTAGATTCTACAAAAAGACTGTTTTCAAACTGTTCAATCAAAAGAATGGTTGAGCTCTATGAGATGAATGCACACATCACAAAGAAGTTTCTTGGGAAGCTTCCGTCTAGTTTTTATGTGAAGATATTTCCTATTTCATCATAAGCCTCAAAGCTCTCAAAAATATGCCTTTACAGATTCTGCAAAAATACTGTATCCAAATTGCTCAATCCAATGAAAGGTTCAAATCTGTGAGATGAATGCACACATCACAAGGAGGTTTCTCAGAAAACTTCTCTCTAGTTTTCATGTGAAAATATTTCCTTTTTCACCATAGGCATCAAAGCATCACAAATATCCCTTGCAGATTCTACCAAAATACTGTTTACAAACTGCTCAATCAAAAGGATGTTTCAATTCTGTGAGATGAATTCTCGCATCTCCAAGATGTTTCACAGAAAGCTTCTGTCCAGTTTTTACATGAAGATAATTCCTTTTTCACCATAGGCCTCAAAGCACTGACAAATATCCCTTTGCAGATTTTAGAAGAACAGAATTTCCAATCTGCTTAATGAAGAGAAATGGTTAACTCTGTGGGATGAAATCACACATCACAAAGCAGTTTCTCTGAAATATTCTGTCTAGTATTTATGTAAAGATAATTCCTTTTTCAACATAGGACACAAAGTGCTAACTAATAACCATTTGGAAATTCTACAAAATACTGTTTCCAAACTGCTCATCAAAAGAAAGATTCACCTCTCTGGGATGAATACACATATCAAAAAGATGTTTCTCAGAAAGCTTCTATCTTGTTTTTATGTGAATGTGTTTCCTTTTTCACCACGGGCCTCAAAGTGCTCAAAAGTATCCCTTGCAGATCCTAAAAACAGACTGTTTCCAAACTGCTGAGTCAAAGGAATGGTTCAACTCTGTGAGATGAATGCACACATCACAAAGAGGTTGTTCACAAACCTTCTTTATAGTTTTTATGTGAAGATATTTCCTTTTAACCATAGACCTCAAAGTGCTCACAAATATACCTTTGCAGATTCTACAAACAGACGGTTTCCCAACTGCTCAATCAAAAGAATTGTTGAAATATGTGAGATGAATGCATACATCACAAGGCAGTTTCCCAGAATTCTTTAGTCTAGTTTTTATGTGGACATATTTTGTCTTTCACCATAGGCCTCAAAGTGCTCAGAAATATCCCTTTACAGATTCCACAAAAAGATGTTTCCACACTGCTCAATCAAAAGAAAGTTTCAGTTCTGTGAGATGAATGCACACATCACTAAGAAGTTTCTCAGTAGGCTTCTGTCTAGTTTTTATGTGAAGAAAACTCCTTTTTCACCATAAGGCTCTATGCACTCACGAATATCCCTTAGCAGATTCTAAAAAAACAGAGTTTCCCAACTGATCAAAGAAAAGAATCATTTACCTCTGTGAGATGAATGAAGACATCACAAAACAGTTTCTCAGAAACCTTCTTTATAGTTTTCTTTGAAGATGCTTCTTTTTCTGCATAGGCCTCAAAGTGCTCAAAAATATCCATTTGCAGATTCTGTAAAAATACCATTTCCAAACTGCTCAATCAAAAGAGAGGTTCAACTCTGTGAGATGAATGCACATATCTCAAAGAAGTATCTGAGAAACTTTCTTTTTACTTTGTATGTGAAGATATTTCCTTTGTCAACATAGGCCTCAAAATTCTCAAAAATACCCCTTTTCCGATTGTACAAGAACAGATTTTCCAGACTGAACAGAGAAAATAAACCCTTATCTCTGTGAGATGAATGCACACGTCATAAGGCTGGTTTTAGGAAACCTGCTTTACAGTTCTTATGTGAAGATATGTCCTTTTCCACCATAAGCCTCACAGCACTCCATATATCCACTTGCAGATTCTACAAAAAGAGTGTTTCAAAAATGTTCAATCAAAGGAAAGGTTCAACTCTGTGAGATGAATGCAAACAACAGAAAGAAGTTTCTCAGAATCCTTCTTTCTAATTTCTATGTTGAGGTATTTCCTTTTCCACCATAGGCATCAAAGTGCTCTAAAAATCCACATGCAGATACTACAAAAAGTCTGTTTCCAAACTGCTCAGTCAAAGGTGTGGTTTAACTCTGTGAGATGAATACACACATCACTAAGAAGTTTCTCAGAATGCTTCTGTCTAGTTTTTATATGAAGATATTTCCTTTTTCAAAAAAGGCCTCTAATAACAACAAATATCTACTTACAGATTCAACCAAAAGAGTATTTCAAAACTGGTCAATAAAAAGAAAGTTTGAACTTAGTGAGATGAGTGCACACATCACAAAGCAGTTTCTCAGAATGCTTCTGTCGAGATTTTATGTGAAGATATTTCCTTTTCCACTGGAATCTGCAAAGCGCTCGAAATATCCAATTTCGGATACCACAAAAAGAGTGTTTCAAAACTGCCAAATCAAAAGAAATATTCAAATTTGTGAGGGAAATGCAGACATCACAAAGAAGTTTCTCAGAATGCTTTTGTCCAATTTTTACATGAAGATATTTCCTTTTCCACCACAGGCTTTAAAGCCCTCCAAATATCAATTTGCAGAAACTACAAAATGACTATTTTCAAACTGCTCAAACAAAACAGTTGTTCAACTCTGTGAGTTGAATGAACGCATCAGAAAGAAGTTTCTCAGAATGCTTCTGTCTAGTTTTTATGTGAAGATATTTTCTTTTCCATCGTAGGCCACCAATCGCTCCAAATATACACTTGCAGATTCTAAAAAAAGAATGTTTCAAAACTGCTTAATCAGAAGAAAGGTTCAACTCTGTGAGATGAATGCAAACATCACAAAGAAGTTTTTCAGAATGCTTCTGTCTAATTTTTATGTTAAGGTACTTCCTTTTCCACCATAGGCCTCAAAGCGCTCCAAATGTCCACCTGCAGATTCTACAAAAAGAGTGTTTCAAAACTACTCAATCAAAAGAATGCTTCAAGTCTGTGAGAAAAATGTATCCATCACAATGAAGTTTCTCAGAATGCTTCTGTCTAGTTTTTATGTGAAGATATGTCCTTTTGAAGGTAGGCCTCAAAGCACTGCAAAATCCAATTGCAGATTCTACAAAAAGAGTGTTTGAAAATTGCTGAATCAAAAGAAACGTTCAACTTGGCTAGATGAACGCACCCATCAAAATGAAGTTTCTCAAAATGTTTCTGTCTAATTTTTATGTGAAGATATTTCCTTTCCCAGAAGAGGCTGCCAAGCTCTCCAAATATCCACTTGAAGATTCTACAGAAAGAGTGTTTCAAAACTGTTCAATGAAAAGAAAGGTCCAATTCTGTGGGATGAATGCACACATCACACAGAAGTTTCTCAGAATGCTTCAGTCTAGTTTTTGTGTGAAGATATTTCCTTTTCCACCATTGGCCACAAAGCACTCTAAATATCCACATGCAGACACTACAAAAAGATTGTTTCCAAACTGCTCAATCAAAAGAGTCTTTCAACTCCCCCAGATTAATGCACACATCACTAAGAAGTTTCTCAGAATGCTTCTGTCTAGTTTTTATGTGAAGATATTTCCTTTTCAAATATAGTCCTCTAAGCGTTCCAAATATACATTTGTAGTTGCTACAAAAAGAAAGTTTCCAACTGCTCAATCAAAAGGTAGGTTCAACTCTGTGAGTTGAATGCACACATCTCAAAGAGGTTTCTCAGAATCCTTCTCTCTAGTTTTTATGTAAAGATATTTCCTTTTCCACCAGAGGCCGCAAAGCACTCCAAATATCCATTTGCCAATTCTGCAAAAAACTGTTTCCAAACTGCTCAATCAAAAGTAAATTTCAGCTCTGTAAGAAGAAGGCACACATCACAAAGAAATTTCTCAGAAAGTTTCTGTCTATTTTTTATGTGAAATTATTTTCGGTTTCCCTAGAGGCCACAAAGGGCTCCAAAATATCCCTTTGCAGATTCTAGAAAACGACTTATTTGAAACTTTTCAAAATAAAGAAAGTTTCAGCTCTGTGAGATGAATGCACACATCACAAAGAAGTTTATCTGAATGCTTCTGTCTAGTTTTTACGTGAAGATATTTCCTTTTCAACTGTAAGCTGCAAAGCACTCCAACTATCCACTTGCAGATTCTATAAAAAGAGTGTTTCAAAACTTCTCAATCAAAAGAAAGTTTCAACTCTGTGAGATGAACACACACAACACAAGGAGGTTTCTCAGAATGTTTCTGTCTAGTTTTTATGTGAAGATATTTCCTATTGTCCCAGAGGCCTCAATAGGTTCACAAATGTCCCTTTGCAGATTGTACAAAACGACTGTTTCCAAACTGCTCCATCAAAAGAAAGGTTTACCTCTGTGATATGAATGCACACATCACAAAGAAGTTTCTCAGAATGCTTCTGTCTAGTTTTAATGTGAAGATATTTCCCTTTCCACTGTAGGGAAATATCCAAAGCCCTCCAAATATCCACTTGCAAATTCTACAAAAGGAATGTTTCCAAACTGCTCAATCAAAAGAAAGATTCAATTCTGTGAGATGAACACACAAGTCACAAGAAGTTACTCAGAATGCTTCTGTCTAGTTTTTACGTGAAGTTATTTCTTTTCCACTTTAGGCTACAAAGCGCTCCAAATATACACGTGCAGATTCTATAAAAAGAGGGTTTCCAAACTGCTCAATCAAAAAAAAGGTTGAACTCGGTGAGATTAATGCAAAAATCACAGAGAAGTTTCTCAGAATGCTTCTGTCTAGGTTTTAGGTGAAGATATATCCTTTCCTCTATAGGTCCCAAACACTAGAAATATCCACTTGTAGATACTACAAGAAGAGTGTTTCAAAACTACTCAATCAAAAGAAAGGTTCAACACTGTAAAATGAATGCACACATAAAAAAGAAGTTCCTCAGAATGCTTCTGTCAAGTTTTTATGTGAATAAATTTCCTTTTTCAATGTATGCCTCAAAGCATTCCAAATATCCATTTGCAGATAGTACAGAAAGAGAGTTTCCAAACTGCTCAATCAAAAGAAAGGTTCAACTCTGTGAGATGAATGCACACATCAGAAGGCAGTTTCTCAGAATGTTTCTGTCTAGTTCTTATCTGAAGATATTTCCTATTTCCCCAGAGGCTTCAGTGGTCTGAAAAATATCCCTCTACAGAGTCTACAAAACGACTGTTTCCAAACTGCTCAATCAATACAAAGGTTCAAGTCTGTTAAATGAATGCACACTTCAAAAAGAAGTTTCTCAGAATGCTTCTGTCTATTTGTTATGTGAAGATATTTCTTTTTCACCATAGGTCTCAAAGCGCTCCAAATATCCACTTGCAGATTCTATGAAAAGACTGATTCCAAAGTGCCCAATCAAAAGAAAGTTTCAACACTGTGAGATTAAAGCACACATCAGAAATAACTTTCTCAGAAATTTTCTGTTTAGTTTTTATGTGAAGATATTTCCTATTACCCCATAGGCCTCAAAGGGCTCACAAATACCCCTTCACAGATTCTACAAAACGACTGGTTCCAAACAGTTCAAATAAAAGAAAGTTCAACTCTGTGAGATGAATGCACACATCACAAAGAAGTTTCTTAGAATGCTTCTGTCTAGTTTCTGTGTGAAGATATCTCCTTTTTGACTATAGGTCACAAAGCGCTCCAAATATCCACTTGCAGATTCTACAAAAAGAGTTTCTCAAAGCTGCTCAATCAAAAGAAAGGTTCAACTCTGAGATATGAATGCACACATCACAAAGTAGTTTCTCAGAATGCTTCTGTCTAGTTTTTATGTAAAGATATATTCCTTTTCACCACTGGCGGCAAAGCACTCAAAATATCCACTTGCAGAATCTACAAAAAGAGTGTTTCAAAACTGCTCTGTCAAAAGAAAGCTTCAACTCTGTTAGTAGAATGCAGACATCAAAAAGAAGTTTCTCAGAATGCTTCTGTGTAGTTTTTATGGGAAAATATTTCCTTTTCCACCATAGGCCTCAAAGCGCTCTAAAAATCCCCTTGCAGGTTTTACAAAAAGAGTGTTGCAAAACTGCTCAATAAAAAGAAAGGTTCAACTCTGTGAGATGACTGGACACATCACAAAGAAGTTTCTCAGAATGCTTCTTTCTAGTTTTTATGTGAATATATTTCTTTTCAACCATAAGCTGCAATGCGCTCCAAATATCCACTTGCACATTCTACAAAAAGAGTGTTTCAAAACTGATCAATCAAAAGATAAATTCAACTCTGTGAGATGAATGCACACATCACAAAGAAGTTTGTCAGAATTCTTCTGTCTCTTTTTTATGTGAAGATATTACCTTTTCCAACATAGGTCTCAAAGTACTCTAAATATCCAATTGCAGTTTCTACAAAAACAGTGTTTCACAACTGCTCAATCAAAAGAAAGGTTCAACACTGTGAGGTGAATGCACACATCACAAAGAAGTTTCTCAGAGTGCTTCTGTGTACTTCATATGTGAAGATATGTCTTTTCCACCATAGGCCTCAAAGCGCTCCAAGTATTCACTTGCAGATTGTACAAAAAGAGTGTTTCAACAATGGTCAATTAAAAGAAAGATTCAACTCTGTGAGATGAATGCAAACATCACAAAGAAGTTTCTCAGAATGCTCCTGCTTAGTTTTTATGTGAAGATATTTCCTTTTCCACCATAGGCCCCAAGGCTCACAAAACATCCCCTTGCAGATCCTCCAAAAGGACTGTTTCAAAACTGCTCAATCAAAAGAAGGGTTCAGCTCTGTGAGATGAATGCACACATCAAAAAGAAGTTTCTCAGAATGCTTCTGTCAAGTTTTTATATGAAGATACTTCCTTTTCCACCATAGGCCTCAAAGCGCTCCAAATATCCATCTGCAGATTCTACAAGAAGAGTGCTTCAAAACTGCTTAATCAAAAGATAGTTTTAACCCTGTGAGTTAAATACACACATCACAAATAAGTTTCTCAGAATGCTTCTTTCTGGTATTTATGTGAAGATATGTCGTTTTCCACTATAGGCCTCAATCTCCTCCAAATATCCGTTGGCAGATACTACAAAAAGAGTGTTTCAAAACTCCTCAGTCAAAAGAAATGTTCAACTCTGTGAATTGAATGCACACGTCAAAAGGGAGTTTTTCAGAATGCTTCTGTTTAGTTTTTCTGAAGATATTTCCTTTTCCACCATAGGCCCCAAAGAACTGCAAACATCCACAGGCAGATTCTGCAAAAGAGTGTTTCAAAACTGCTCAATCAAAAGAAAGTTTTAACTCTGTGAATTGAATACACTCATCATAAATAAGTTTCTCAGAATGCTTCTGTCTAGTATCTATGTGAAGATATGTCCTTTTCCACCGTATGCCTGAATCCGCACCAAATATACATTTGAAGATGCTACAAAAAGAGTGTTTCAAAACTGATCAAAGGAAAGGTTCCATTCTGTGAGTTGAATGCACACATCACAAAGAAGTTTCTCAGATTCTTTCTGAGTAGTTTTTATGTGAAGATATTTCCTTTTCCATCATAGGCCCCAAAGTGCTCCAAACATCCAAAGGCAGATTCAACAAAAAGAGTGTTTCAAAACTGTTCTACCAAAAGAAATCTTCAACTATGTGAGATGAACACACACATCAGTAAGAAGTTTCTCAAAATGCTTCTGTCTAATTTTTATATGAAGATATATCCTTTTCCACCATTGACCTCAAGGTGCTCCAAATATCCACTTGCAGATTCTACAAATAGAGTGTTTAAAAACTGCTCAGTCAAAAGGAAGGTTAAATTCTGTGAGATGAACGCACACATCACAAAAAAATTTCTTAGAATACCTCTGTCTAGTTTTTATGTGAAGATAATTGCTTTTCCTCCATGGGCCTGAAACGCTCCAAATATCCAATTGCAGATTCTACAAAAAGAGTGTTTTAAAACTGCTCAATCAAAAGAAAGGTTCAACACTGTGAGATCAATGCATACATCACAAAGAAGTTTCTCAGAATGCTTCTGTCTTGTTTTTATGTGAAGATATTTCCTTTTCCACTGCAGGACTCAAAGCGATCCATTTATGCACTTTCAGATTCTACAAAAAGAGTGTTTCAAAACTGCTCAATCAAAAGAAAGTTTCAACTCTGTGAGATGAATGTACACATCACAAAGAACTTTCTCAGAATGCTTTTGTCTAGTTTTTACGTGAAGATATTTCCTTTTGCAACATAGGCCTCAAAGTGCTCCAATCACCACTTGCAGATTCTACAAAAAGAGTGCTTCAAAACTGCTTAATTAATAGAAAGGTTCAACTGTGTGAGATGAATGCACACATCACAAAGTAGTTTCTCTGAATGCTCCTGTCAAGTTTTTATGTGAAGATATTTCCTTTTCCAGTAAATATTGCATATCATGCAAACTATCCACTTGCAGATTCAACAAAAACTGTGTTTTAAAACTGCTCAATCAAAATAAAGGTTCAACCTTGTGGGTTGAATGCACACATCACAAAGAACTTTCTCAGAAAGCTCCAGTCTAGTTTTCACGTGAAGACATTTCCTTTTCTACCATAGACCTCAAAGCACTCCAAATATCCACTTGCAGATTTCAGAAAAAGAGTGTTTCAACACTGCTCAATTAAAAAAAAGATTCAACGCTGAGAGATGAATGCAAATATCACAAAGAAGTTTCTCAGAATTCTCATGTTTAGTTTTTATGGGAAGATATTACCTTTTTCACCATAGGCCCTAAGGTGCTCCAAACATCCACTTGTGGATTGTACAAAAGGATTGTTTCAAAACTGCTCAATCAAAAGAAGGTTTCAACTCTGTAAGATGAATGCACACATCACAAAAAAGTTTGTCAGAATGCTTCTGTCAAGTTTTTACGTGAAAATATTTCCTTTTCCACCATAGGCCTCAATCCACTCCAAATATCCATTTGCAGATACTACAAAAAGACTGTTTCAAAACTGCTCCATCAAAAGAAAGTTTCAACTCTGTGAGTTGAATGCGAACAGCACAAAGAAGTTTCTCAGATTACTACTGTGTAGTTTTTATTTGAAGATGTTTCCTTTTCCACCATAGGCCCCAATGCGCTCCAAACATCCACCTGCAGATTCTACAAAAAGTGTGTTTCAAAACTGCTGTATCAGAAGAAATGTTCAACTCTGTGAGATGAATGCAAACATCACAAAGAAGTTTCTCAGAATGCTTCTGTCTAATTTTTATGTGAAGATATTTCCTTTTCCACCAAAGGGCTCAAAGTGCTCCAAATATCCACTTGCAGATTCTAAAAAAACAGTGTTTCAAACTGCTCAATAAATAGAAATGGTCAACTCTTTGGGATGAATGCACACAAGAAAAAGAAGTTTCCCAGACTGCTTCTGTCTGATCTTTATATGAAGATATTTCCTTTTTCAGCGTTGACCTCAGAGATCTTCAAATATCCACTTGCAGATTCTTCAAATAGATTGTTTAAAAACTGCTCAATCAAAAGAAAGGTTCGACTCTGTGAGATGAAGGCAAATATCACATAGATGTTTGTCCAAATGCTTTTGTCTAGTTTTTATGTGAAGATATTTCCATTTCCAACATAGGTCTGAAAGCTCTCCAAATATCCACTTGCAGATTGTACAAAAAGAATGTTTCAAAAATGCTGAATAAAAATAAATTTTCAAGTTGGTGAGATGAATGCACACATCAAAAAGAAGTTTCTCAGAATGCTTCTGTCCAGTATTTATGTGAAGATATTTCTTTTTCCACCTTAGGCCGCAAAGTGCTCCTCATATCCACTTGCAGAGTCTACAAAAAATGTGTTTCAAAACTGCTCAAACAAAATAAAATTTCAACTCTGTGAGTTGAAACCAGACATAACAAAGTAGTTTCTCAGAATGCTTCTGTCTTGTTTTGATGAGAATATTTTTCCATTTCCACAATAGTCCATAAAGTGCTCCAAATATCCATTTGCAGATTCTACAAAAGGAGTGATTCAAAACTGCTCAATCAAAAGAAAGATTCAACTCTGAGAGATGAATACACACATAGCAAAGTAGTTTCTCAGAATGATTCTGTCTAGTTTATCGGGAAGATATTTCCTTTTCCACCATAGGCCCCAAAGGGCTCCAAATATCCACTTTCAGATTGCACAAAAAGTGTGTTTCAAAACTGCTCAATCAAAAGAAAGGTCGAACCCTGTGAGATGAATGCACACATCACAAAGAAGCTACTCAGAATGCTTCTGTCTAGCTTTTATGTGACGGTATTTCCTTTTCCACCAGAGGCCCAAAATCACTCAAAATATCTGCTTGCAGGTACTACGAAAAGAGTGTTTCAAAACTGCTCAAACAAAAGAAAGGTTCAACTCTGTGAGGTGAATGCACACATCACAAAAATGTTTCTGAGAATGATTCTGTCTGGTTTTTACGTGAAGGTGTTCCCTTTTCCACCATAGGCCTCAAAGGGCTCCAAATATCCAATTGCAGATTCTACACAAAGATAGTTTAACAACTGTTCAATCAAAAGAAAAGTTCAACTTTCTGAGATGAATGCACGCATCACAAAGAAATTTGTCAGAATGCTTCTCTGTAATTTTTATGTGAAAATATTTCCTTCTCCACCATAGGCCTCAAAGCGCTCCAAATATCCACTTGCAGATTCAACAAAAAGAGTGTTTGAAAACTTCTCAATCAAAAGAGAGGTTGAAATCTGTGAGATGAATGCATACATCACAAAGAAGTTTCACAGAGTACTTCTGTCTACCTTTTATTTGAAGAAATTTCCTTTTCCAACATAGGCCACAAAACGCTCCAAATATACAGTTGCAGACTCTAAAGAAAGAGTGTCTCAAGCTCCTCAATCTAAAGAAAGGTTCAACTCTGTGAGTTGAATGCACTCATCAGAAAGATATTTCTTATAATGCTTCTGTGTCATTTTTAAGTGAAGATATTTCCTTTTCTACCATAGGCCTCAAAGCACTCCAAATATCCACTTGCAGATTCTACAAAAAGAGGTTTCAAAACTGCTCAATCAAAAGAAAGGTTCAACACTGTAAGATGAATGCACACATCACAAAGGAGTATCTCAGAATGCTTCTGTGTAGTTTTTATGTGAAGACATTTCCTTTTCCACCATAGGACTCAAAGAACTCTGAATCTCCAATTGCAGATTCTACAAATAGAGTGTTTAAAAGCTGCTCAATCAAAAGAAAGTTTGAACTCTGTGAGATTAAAGTGCACATCATGGAGAAGTTTCTCAGATTCTTCTGTGAAGTTTTTATGTGAAGATATTTCTTTTCCACCATAGGCCTCAAAGCGCTCCAAATATCCACTTACAGATTCCACAAAAAGAGAGTTTCAAAACTGTTCAATGAAAAGAGAGGTTCAATTCTGTGAGATGAATGCACACATCACAAAGAGGTTTTACAGAATGCTTCTGCCTAGCTTTTATGTGAAGATAGTTCCTTTTCCACAATAGTCTACAAAGCGCTCCAAATACACATTTGCAGATTCTGCAAAAAGAGTTTTTCAAAACCACTCAATCAAAAGAAAGGTTCACCTCTGTGAGATGAATGCACACATCACAAAGAAGTTTCTCAGAAAGCTTCTGTGTAGTTTTTATGTGAAGATATTTCATTTTCCAATTGGCCCCAAAGCGTTCCAAATATCCCCAGCAGATTCTATAAAGAGTGTTTCAAAACTGCTCAGTCAAAAGAAATCTTCAACTCTGTGAGATGAACACACACATCACAGAGCAGATTCTCAGAATGTTTCTAATTTTTATGTGAAGATATTTCCTTTTCCACCATAGGTCTCAATGCCCTCAAAATATCCACTGGCAAATTCTACAAAAAGAGTATTTCAAAACTGCTCAATCAAAAGAAAGGCTCAACTCCATGAGATGAATGAATACATCACAAAAAGTTTCTCAGAATGCTTCTGTCTAGTTTTTATGTGAAGATATTTCCTTTTCCACCATAGGCCTCAGAGCACTCCAATTATCAATTTGCAGATTCTACAAAAAGAGTGTTTCAAAACTGCTCAATCAAAAGAATGGTTTAAATCTGTGAGATGAATGCACACATCACAAAGAAGTTTCTCAGAATGCTTCTGTCTAATTATCATGTGAAGATATTTCCCTTTCCACTAGAGGCCACAAAGAACTCCAAATATCCACTTGCAGGTTCTACAAAAAGAGTGTTTCAAATCTGCTCAATAAAAATAAAGGTTCAGCCCGGTGAGATGAATGCACACATCACAAAGTTGTGTCTCAGAATGCTTCTGTCTGGTGTTTATGTGAAGATATTTCTTTTGCACCTTAGGCCCCTATCTACTTGCAGATTCTACAAAAAGAGTGTTTCAAAACTGCTGTATCTAAAGCAGTGTTCAACGTTGTGAGATGAATGCACACATCACAAAGAAATTTCTCAGAATGCCTCTGTCTTGTTTTTAAGTGAAGATGTTTCCTTTTCCATCATAGGCCTCAAATCGATCCAAATATCCACTTGCAGACCCTCCAAAAAGAGTGTTTGAAAACAGCTCTGTCAAAAGAAAGTTTCAACTCTGTGAGATGAAGGCACACATCACAATGAAGTTTCTCAGAATGCTTCTGTTTAGCTTTTAAATGAAGATATTTCCTTTTCCACCATAGACCTCAAAGCACTTGAAATATCCACTTGCAGATTCTACAAAGGAGTGTTTCAAAACTATTGAATCAAAAGAAAGTTTCAACTCTGAGATGAATGCACACATTACAAAGAGGTTTCTCAGAATGCTTCTGTCTAGTTTTTATGTTAAAATATTTCCTTTTTCACCATAGGCTGCAAATCTCTCCAAATATCCACTTGTAGTTTCTACAAAAAGAGTGTTTCTAAACTGCACAATCAAAAGAAAGGTTCAACTCTGTGAGTTGAATGCACATATCACTAAGAAGTTTCTCAGAACACTTTTATCTGGTTTCTGTGTGAAGTTATTTCCTTTTCCACCATACGCCACAAATCGCTAAAACTATCAAGTTGCAGATTCTACAAAAAGAGTGCTTCAAAACTACTCAATCAAAAGAAAGGTTCTACTCTGTGAGATGAATGCACACATCACTAAGATGTTTCTCAGAATACTTCTATCTAGTTTTTATGTGAAGATATTACCTTTTCCACCTTAGGCCTCAAAACGCTCCAAATCTCCACTTGCAGATTCTACAAAAATAGTGTTTCAAAACTGCTCAATCAAAAGTAAGGTTCCTCTCTGTGCGATGAATGCACACATCACAAACAAGGTTCTGTGAATGCTTCTGTCTAGTTTTTATATGAAGATATTTCTTTTCCACGTTAGCACTCAAAGCGCTGCAAATATGCTCTTTCAGACACCACAAAAGGAGTGTTTCAAAACTGCTCAATCAAAAGAAAGGTTCAACTCTGTGAAATGAATGTGCACATCACAAAGAAGTTTCTCTGAATGCTTCTTTGTAGTAATTATGCGAAGATATTTTGTTTTCCACTAGAGGCCACAAAGTGCTCCAAATATCCACTTGCAGATTCTACAAAAACAGTGTTTCAAAACTGCTCAACTAAAGAAAGTTTCAACTCTATGAATTGAATGCACACTTCACAAAGAAGTTTCTCAGAATGCTTCTGTCTAGTTTTTATGTGAGGATATTTCCTTTTCCACCATAGGCCTCAAAGCGCTCCGAGTATCCAGTTTCAGAAACTACCAAAAGATTGTCTCCACACTGCTCAATCAAAAGAATGGTTCAACTGTGTCATTTGAATACACACATCACAAGGAAATTTCTCAGAATGCTTCTGTCTTGTTCCATATACTTTTAGGAAGAAGTTGAATCTCTGAATAGGCCAATAACAGGAGCTGAAATTGTGGCAATAATCAATAGCTTACCAACCAAGAAAAGTCCAGGACCAGATGGATTCACAGCCGATTTCTACAAGAGGTACAAGGAAGAGCTGGTACTATTCCTTCTGAAACTATTCCAATCAATAGTAAAAGAGGGAATCCTCCCTAACTCATTGTATGAGGCCAGCATCATGCTGATATCAAAGCCGAGCAGAGACACAACCAAAAAAGAGAATTTTAGACCAATATCCTGGATGAACATTGACGCAAAAATCCTCAATAAAATACTGGCAAATCGAATCCAGCAGCATATCAAAAAGCTTATCCACCATGATTAAGTGGGCTTCATCACTGGGATGCAGGGCTGGTTCAATATACACAAATCAATAAATGTAATCCAGTATATAATCAGAACCACAGACAAAAACCACATGATTATCTCAATAGATGCAGAAAATGCCTTTGACAAAATTCAGCAATGCTTCATGCTAAAAACTCTCAATAAATTAGGTATTGTTGGGGCATATCTCAAAATAATAAGAGCTATCTATGACAAACCCACAGCCAATATCATACTGAATGGGCAAAAACTGAAAGCATTCTCTTTGAAAACTGGCACAAGACAGGGATGCCCTCTCTCACCACTCCTATTCAACATAGTGTTGGAAGTTCTGGCCAGGGCAATTAGGCCGGAGAAGGAAATAAAGTGTATTCAATTAGGAAAAGAGGTAGACAAATTGTCCCTGTTTGCAGAAGACATGATTGTATATCCAGAAAACCCCATTGTCTCAGCCCAAAATCTCCTTAACCTAATAAGCAATTTCAGCAAAGTCTCAGGATACAAAATCAATGTACAAAAATCACAAGCATTCTTACACGCCAACAACAGACAAACAGAGAGCCAAATCATGAGTGAACTCCCATTCACAATTGCTTCAAAGGGAATAAAATACCTAGGAATCCATCTTACAAGGGAAGTGAAGGAACTCTTCAAGGAAATCTACAAACCACTACTCAAGGAAATAAAAGAGGATACAAACAAATGGAAGAACATTCCATGCTCATGGGTGGGAAGAATCAATATCGTGAAAATGGCCATACTGCCCAAGGCAATTTACAGATTCAATGCCATCCCCATCAAGCTACCAATGACTTTCTTCACAGAATTGGAAAAAACTACTTCAAAGTTCATATGGAACCAAAAAAGAGCCACATCACCAAGTCAATCCTAAGCCAAAAGAACAAAGCTGGAGGCCTCACACTACCTGACTTCAAACTATACTACAAGTCTACAGTTACCAAAAGAGCATGGTACTGGTTCGACAACAGAGATATAGATCAGTAGAACAGAATAGAGCCCTCAGAAATAATGCCGCATATCTACAACTATCCGATATTTGACAAACCTGAGAAAAACAAGCAATGGGGAAAGGATTCCCTATTTAATAAATCGTGATGGGAAACTGGCTAGCCATATGTAGAAAGCTGAAACTGGATCCCTTCCTTACACTTTATACAAAAATCAATTCAAGATGGATTAAAGACTTAAATATTAGACCTAAAACCATAAAAACCCTAGAAGAAAACCTAGGCATTACCAATCAGGACATAGGCATGGGCAAGGGCTTCATATCTAAAACACCAAAAGCAATGGCAACAAAAGCCAAAATTGACAAATTGGATCTAATTAAACTAAAGAGCTTCTGCACAGCAAAAGAAACTACCATCAGAGTGAACAGGCAACCTAGAAAATGGGAGAAAATTTTCGCAACTTACTCATCTGCCAAAGGGCTAATATCCAGAATCTACAATGAACTCCAACAAATTTACAAGAAAAAAACAAACAACCTCATCAAAATGTGGGCGAAGGATATGAACAGAGACTTCTCAAAAGAAGACATGTATGCAGCCAAAAAACACATGAAAAAATGTTCACCATCACTGGCCATCAGAGAAATGCAAATCAAAACCACAATGAGATACTATCTCACACCACTTAGAATGGCAATCCTTAAAAAGTCAGGAAACAACAGGTGCTGGAGAGGATGTGGAGAAATAGGAACACTTTTACACAGTAGGTGGGACTCTAAACTAGTTCAACCATTGTGGAAGTCAGTGTGGCAATTCCTCAGGGATCTAGAACTAGAAATTCCATTTGACCCAGCCACCCCATTACTGGGTATATACCCAAAGTACTATATATCATGCTGCTATAAAGACACATGCACACGTAAGCAACCCAAATGTCCAACAATGATTGACTGGATTAACAAAATGTGGCACATATACACCACGGAATCCTATACAGACATATACAATGATGAATTCATGTCCTTTGTAGGAACATGGATGAAATTGGAAATCATTATTCTCAGTAAACTATCGCAAGAACCAAAAACCAATCACTGCACATTCTCACTCATAGGTGGGAATTGACCAATGAGAACACACGGATACAGGAAGGGGATCATCACACTCTGGGGACTGTTGTGGGGTGGGGGGAGGGGAGAGGGACAGCATTGGGAGATATACCTAATGCTAGGTGAGGAGTTAGTGGGTGCAGCGCACCAGCATGGCACATATATACATATTTAACTAATCTGCACATTGTGCACGTGTACAATAAAACCTAAAGTATAATAATAATAAATTAATTAATTAAAAAAAAGTGTGAACTGCTGAATCATAAGATAGCTTCAAACTTCTGAGATGAATGCACACATCACAAAGAAGTTTCCCATAATGTTTCTGTGTAGTTTTTTTTTTTTTGAATATATTTCCTTTTCCACCGTAGGCCACAAAGGGCTCCCAATAGCCACTTGCAGATTCTGCAAAAAGAGAGACTCAAAACTGCTCAATCAAAAGATAGGTTCAACACTGAGTTGAATTCACACATCCCAAAGGAGTTTCTCAGAATTCTTATGTGTAATTTTTATGTGAAGGTATTTGGTTTTCCACAGTAGGCCTCAAAGGGCTCCAAATATCCACCTGCAGATTCTACAAAAAGAGAGATTCAAAACTGCTCAATCACAAGATAGTTTCAACCCTTTGAGTTGAATGCATACATCACAAAGATGTTTCTCTGAATGCTTCTATGTTGCTTTTGTTGGAAGATATATTTTTTCTATCCACTTGCAGATTCTACAAAAAGGGAGATTCAAATCAGCTCAATGAGAAGATAAGTTCAACACTGAGTTTTGAATTCATACCTCACAAAGAAGTTTCTCAGAATACTTCTGTTTGGTATTTAAGTGAAGATATTTCCTTTTCCACAATAGGCCTCGAAGCTCTCCAAACATCCACTTGCTGATTCTGCAAAAAGAGATTGAAAACTGTTCAATGAAATGGTAGGTTCAATTCAGTGAGTTTAATGCAAACATCACAAAGGAGTTTTTCAGAATGCTTCTGTATACTTTTTCTGTGAACATATTTGATTTTCCTCAGAAGGCCTCACAGCACTCCAAATATCCACTTGTAGATTCTACAAAAAGAGAGATTCAAAACAACTTAATCAAAAATTAGGTTCAACTCTGTGAGTTGAAAGCACACATCAGGAAGTAGTTTCTGAGAATGCTTCTGTGTAGGTTTTATTTAAAGATATTTCCTTTTCCACCACAGAGTGCAAAGGGCTCCAAATATACACTTGCAGATTCTACAAAAAGAGAGATTCTGACCTGCTCAATCAAATGATATTTTCAACTCTGTGAGTTGAATGCACACATCACAAAACCTTTCTCAGAAGTCTTCTAAGTAATTTTTATGTGAAGATATTGCCTTTTCCACAATAGGCCTCAAAGGGCTGCAATTATCTACTTGCAGATTCTACAAAAAGGATGTTTCAATACAGCTCAATCAAAACAAACTTTCAACCCTGTGAGATGAATGTATACATCATAAAGTAGTTTCTCAGAATGCTTCTATCTGGTTTTTATGGGAAGATATTCCCTTTTCCACAACAGGCCTCAAAAAGCTGCAAATATCCACTTGCAGTTTCTACAAAAAGAGAGTTTCAAAACTGCTCAATCGAAAGAAAAGTTCAGCTCTGTGAGATGAATGCACACATCACAAAGAAGTTTCTCAGAATCATTCTGTGTAGTTTTTATCTGAAGATATTTGCTTTTCCACAGTAGGCCTCAAAGTGCTCCAAATATCCACTTACAGATTATACAAAAAGATTGTTTCAAAACTGCTCAATCAGAAGATAGGTTCAACCCTGTGAGATGATGGCACACATCCCAAAGAAGTTTCTCAGAATGTTTCTGTGTAGTTTTTATTTGAAGATATTTCCTTTTCAACCACAGGCCGCAATGGGCTCCAAATATCCACTTGCAGATTCTGCAAAAAGAGAGATTCAAAACTGCTCAATCAAAAGATAATTTGAACCCTATGAGGTGAATGCACACATGCCAAAGAAATTTCTCAGAATTATTCTGTGTAGTTTTTATGTGAAGATATTTGGTTTTCCACAGTAGGCCTCAAAGGGCTCCTTTTCCACAATAGGTCAAAAAGGGCTCTAATTATCCACTTGCAGATTCTACAAAAAGAGTGTATCAAAACTGCTCAATCAAAAGAAAAGTTCAACTCTGAGATGAATGCACACATCACAAAGGAGTTTCTCAGAATGCTTCTGTGTAGTTTTTATCTGAAGATACTGGCTTTTCCATGGTAGGCCTCAAAGCGCTCCAAATATCCCCTTGCAGATACTACAAAAAAAGTGTTTGAAAACTGATCAATCATAAGATATGTTCAACCCTGTGAGATGAATGCACATATCAGGAAGTAGTTTCTCAGAATGTTTCTGTGTAGTTTTTATTTGAAGATATTTCCTTTTCCACCATTGGCTGCAAAGTGCTCCAAATATCCACTTGCAGATTCTGCAAAAAGAGAGATTCAAAGCTGCTCCATGAAAGAAAGTTTCAAATCTGGGAGTTGAATGCACACATCTCAAAATAGTTTCTCAGAATGCTTCTGTGTAGTATTCATGTGAAGATGTTTGCTTTTCCACCATTGGCCTCAAAGTGCTCCAAATATCCAACGGCAAATTCTGCAAAAAGGGAGATTCAAAACTCATCAATCAAAAGATAAGTTCACTTCTGTGAGATGAATGCATACATCACAAAGAAGTTTCTCTGAATACTTCCGTGTCGATTTTATTTGAAGATATTACCTTTTCCACCATAGGGCGCAAAGGGCTCCAAATATCCACTTGTAGATTCTACAAAAAGAGAGATTCGAAACTGCTCAATGAGAAGATAAGTTCAACTCTGTGAGCCAAATGCACACATCACAAAGAGCTTTCTCAGAATGCTTCTGTATGGTTTTTATGTGAAGATATAGCTTTTTCCACAATAAGCCTCATGGCTCTCCAAACATCCACTTGCAGATTCTGCAAAAAGAGAGATTCAAAACTGCTCAATCAAAAGAAAATTTCAGCTCTGTGAGTTGAATGCACACATCACAAACAGGTTTCCCAGAATGCTTCTGTGTAGTTTTTATGTGAGCATATTTGATTTTCTACAGTAGGCCTCACAACGCTCCAAATATCGACTTGCAGATTCTACAAAAAGAGAGATTCAAAACTGCTCAATCAAACATAGGTTCAACTCTGTGAGTTGAATCTACACATCACAAAGAAGTTTCTCAGAATGCTTCTGAGTAGTTTTTATATGAAGATATTTCCTTTTCTGCAATAGGCTTCAAAGGTCTCCAATTATCCACTTGCAGATTCTACAAAAAGAGTGTTTCAAAACTGCTAAATCAAAAGAAAGTTTCAACTCTGTGAAACGAAAGCACACATCACAAGGAAGTTTCTCTGTATGCTTCTATGTAGCTTTTATTTGAAGATATTTCCTTTTCCACCACAGGGCGCAAAGGGCTCCAAATATCCACTTGCATATTCCACAAAAAGAGAGACTCAAAACTGCTCAATGAGAAGATAAGTTTAACTCTGTGAGTTGAATGGACACCTCACAAAGGAGTTTCTCAGAATGCTTCCATGTAGTTTTTTTTGTGAAGGTATTTCCTTTTACACAATAGGCCTCAAAGATCCCCAAACATCCACTTGCAGATTCTGCAAAAGGAGAGATTCAAAACTGCTCAATCAAACGATAGATTCAACACTTTGAGATGAATGAACACATCAGAAAAAGTTTCTCAGAATACTTCTGTGTAGCTTTTCTGTGAACGTTTGGTTTTCCAAAGCAGGCCTCACAACGCTCCAAATATCCACTTGCAGATTCTACAAATAGAGCGATTTGAAACTGCTCAATGTGAAGATAAGTTCAACTCTGTGAGTTGAATGCACACCTCGCAAAGAAGTTTCTTAGAATGCTTCTGTTTAGTTTGTAAGTGAAGATATTTCCTTTTCAACAATTGGCCTCAAAGCTCTCCATACATCCACTTGCAGATTCTGCAAAAAGAGAGATTCAAAACTGCTCAATCAAAAGATAGGTTCGACTCTGTGACTTGAATGCACACATCACAAAGGAGTTTATCAGAATGATTCTGTGTAATTTTTATGTGAACATATTTGATTTTCCCTAGAAGCCCTCAGAGCACTCCAAATATCCACTTGCAGACTCCACAAAAAGAATGTTTCAAAACTACTCAATCATAAGATAGGTTCAACCTTGTGAGATGAATACACATCACAAAGAAGTTTCTCAGAATGCTTCTGAGTAGTTTTTATTTGAAGAAATTTCCTGTTCCACAATAGGCCACAAAGGGCTCCAAATATCCATATGCAGATCCTGCAAAAAGAGAGATTCAAAACTGCTCAATCAAAAGATAAGTTCAACTCTGTAAGTTGAGTGCTCACATCCCAAAGAAGTTTCTCAGAATGCTTCTGTGTAGTTTTTATGTGAAGATATTTCCATTTCCACAATAGGCCTCAAAACTCTCCAAACATCCACTTGTAGAATTTGCAAAAAGAGAGATTCAAACAGATCATTCAAAAGAGAGGTTCAAATATGTGAATTGAATGCACACATCACAGAGAAGTTTCTCAGAATGCTTCTGTGTAGTTTTTAGCTGAAGATATTTGCCTTTCCATGGTAGGCCTGAAAGCGATCCAAATATCCACTTGCAGATTCCACAAAAAGAGTGTTTCAAAACTGCTCAATCATGAAATAGGTTCAACCTTGTGAGATGAATGCACACATCAGAAATAAGTTTCTCTGACTGCTTCTGTGTAGTTTTTATGTGAAGATATTCCCTTTTCCACAATAGGCCTCAAAGGGCTCCAAATATCCACTTGCAGATTCTAAAAAAAGAGTGATTCAAAACTGCTCAATCAAAAGATATGTTGAACTCTGTCAGTTGAATGCATACATCACAAATAAGTTTCTCAGAACGCTTCTGAGTAGTTTTTATGGTAAGATATTTCCTTTTCCACAATAGGACTCAAAAGGCTCCAATTATCCACTTGCAAACACTAGAAAAAGAGTGTTTAAAAACGGCTCAATAAAAAGAAAGTTTCAACTCTCTGAGATGAATGCACACATCAATGAGAAGTTTCTCAGAATTCTTCTGTGTAGTTTTTATGTGAAAATATTTCCTTTTCCACAATAGTCCTCAATAGGCTCCAAATATCCACTTGCAGATTTTACTAAAACAGTGTTTCAAAACTGCTCAATCAAAAGAAAGTTTCAATTCTGTGAAATGAATGCACGCATCACAAAGAGTTTTCCAGAATGCTTCTGTGTAGTTTTTATCTGAAGATATTTGCTTTTCCACATTAAGCCTCAAAGCGTTCCGAATATCAACTTGCAGATTTTACAAAAAGAGTGTTTCAAAACTGCTCAATCATAAGATAGGTTCAACCCTGTGAGATGAATGCACACATCACAAAGAAGTTTCTGAGACTATTTCTGTGTAGTTTTTATTTGAAGATATTTCCTTTTCCACCATAGGCTGCATAGGGCTCCAAATATCCACTAACAGATTCTGCAAAAAGAGAGATTAAAAACTGCTCAATCAAAGCATAGATTCAACTCTGTGATTTGAATGCAGACATCCTAAAGAAGATTCTCAGAATGTTTCTGGTTAGTTTTAATTTGAAATATTTGCTTTTCCACAGTAAAGCTCAAAGGGCTCAAATTATCCACTTGCAGATTCTACAAAAAGAGTGTTTCAAAACTGCTCAATCAAAATAAATTCTCAACTCTGTGAAAAGAGTGCACACATCACAAAGAAGTTTCTCAGAATGCTTCTGTGTAGTTTTTATGTGAAGATATTTCCTTTTCCATAATAGGCTTCAAAGCTCTGCAAACATCCACTTATAGACTCTTCAGATTCTTCAAAAAGAGAGATTCAAAACTGCTCAATCAAAAGATGGATCAATCCTGTGAGTTGAATGCAGACATCACAAAGAAGTTTCTCAGAATGCTTCTGTGAAGTTTCTATGTGAACATATTTGATTTTCCACCATAGGCCTCACAGAGGTCCAAATATCCACTTGCAGTTTCTACAATAAGAGAGATTCAAAACTGGTCAGTCAAAAGATAGGTTCAACTCTGTGAGTTGAATTCACACATCAAGAAAAAGTTTCTGAAAATGCTTCTGTGTACTTTTTATTTGAAGATATTTCCTTTCCCACCATAGGGTGCAAAGGAATCCAAATACGCACTCGCAGATTCTACAAAAAGTGAGATTCAAAACTGTTCAATCAAAACATAGGTTCAACTCTGTGAGTTTAATGCACCCATCACGAAAAAGTTTCTGGGTTTATTTGGAGATATTTCCTTTTCCACCTTAGGGTGCAAAGGGCTCCAATTATCCACTTGTAGATTCTACAAAAAGAGTGTTTCAAAACAGCTGAATCAAAAGGAATGTTCAACTCTGTGAGATGAATGCACACATCACAAATAAGTTTCTCTGACTGCTTCTGTGTAGTTTTTATGTGAAGATATTTCCTTTTCCACAATAGACCTCAAAGGGCTCCAAATATCCCCTTGCAGATTCTACAAAAATAGTGTTTCAAAACTCCTCAATCAAAAGAAAAGTTCAACTTTGTGAGATGAATGTACACATCACAAAGTAGTTTCTCAGAATGCTTCTGTGTAGTTTTTATCTGAAGATATTTGCTTTTCCAAGGTAGGCCTGAAAGCGCACCAAATATCCACTCGCAGATCCTGTAAAAGGAGTGTTTCAAAACTCCTCAATCATAAGATAGGTTGAACCCTATCAGATGAATGCACACATCACAAAGAAGGTTCTCTGAATGTTTCTGTGTAGTTTTTAATTGAAGATATTTTCTTTTCCACCATGGGATCCAATGGACTCCAAATATCCTCTTCCAGATTCTGCAAATAGAGAGATTCAAAACTGCTCAATCAAAAGATAGGTTCAACTCTGTGAGTTGAATGCACACGTCCCAAAGTAGTTTCTTAGAATGCTTCTGTGTAGTTTTTATGTGAAGAGATTTGCTTTTCCACTGTAGGCCTCAAAAGGCTCCAAATATCCACCTGCATATTCTTCAAAAGGAGAGATTCAAAACTGCTCTATCAAAAGATAGGTTCAACTCTGAGTTTTGATTGCATACATCACAAAGAAGTTTCTCTAAATACTACTGTGTAGTTTTTATTTGAAGATATTTCCTTTTCCACTATGGGGTGCCAAGGTCACCAAAAATCCACTTGCCGATTCTACAGAAAGAGAGATTCAAAACTGCTCAATGAAAAGATGGGTTCAGCCCTGTTAGTTGAATGCCTACATAACAAAGAAGTTTCTTTGAATTCTTCTGTGTAGTTTTCATTTGAACATATTTCCTTTTCCACCATAGGTCACAATGGGCTCCAAATATCCACATGCAGATTCTACAAAAAGAGAGACGCAAAACTGCTCAATTGGAAGATAAGTTCAATTCTGTGAGTTGAATGCACACCTCACAAAGAAGTTTCTCAGAATGCTTCTGTGTAGTTTTTATGTGAAGATATTTCCTTTTCCACAATAGTCCTCAAAGCCCTCCAAACATCCAACTGCAGATTGTGCAAAAAGAGAGTTTCAAAACTGCTCAATCAAAAGATAGGTTCAATTCTGTGAGTTGAATGCATACATCACAAAGTTTCTCTGCATGCTTCTGTGTAACGTTTATTTGAAGATATTTCCTTTTCCACCATAGGGTCCAAAGGGCTCCAAATATCCACGTGCAGATTCTACAAAGAGAGAGATTCTAAAATGCTCAATCAAAAGATAGATTCAACTCTGTGAGTTAAATGCACACATCACAAAGAAGTTTCTTAGAATGCTTCTGAGTAGTTTTTATCTGAAGATATTTCCTTTTCCACAATAGGCCTCATAGGGCTCAAATTATCCACTTGCAGATTCTAGGAAAAGATTGTTTCAAAACTGCTCAATCAAAACAAAGTTTCAACTCAGTGAGATGAATGCACACATCACAAAGAGGTTTTTCAGAATGCTTCTGTGTAGTTTTCATCTGAAGATATTTGGTTTTCCACGGTAGGCCTCAAAGGGCTCCAAATATTCACTTGCAGATTCTACAAAAAGAGTGTTTCAAAACTTCTCAATGATAAGATCAGTTCAACCCTGTGAGATGAGTGCACTCCTCAAAAAGATTCTCAGAATGTTTCTGTGCAGTTTTTATTTGAAGATATATCCATTTCCACCATAGGCCACAAAGGGCTCCAAATATCCTCTTGCAGATTCTGCAAAAGAGAGATTCAAAACTGCTCAATCAAAAGAAAGGTTCAACTCTGTGAGTTGATTGCACACATCCCAAAGAAGTTTTTCTGAATGCTTCTGTGTAGTTTTTATGAGAAGATATTTGCTTTTCCACAATAGGCCTCAAATGTCTCCAAATATCCACCTGCAGATTCTGCAAAAAGAGTGATTCAAAATGGCTAAATCAAAAGACAGGTTCAGCTCTATGAGTTCAATGCATACATCACAAGGAACTTTCTCTGAATGATTTTCTGTACTTTTTATTTGAAGATATTTCCTTTTCCACCATACGGCACAAAGGGCTCCAAATATCCACTTGCAGATTCTCCAAAAAGAGAGATTCAAAACTGCTCAATGCGAAGTTAAGATCAACTGTGTGATTTGAATGTTCACCTTGCAAAGAAGTTTCTCAGAATGTTTCTGTGTAGTTTTTATGTGAATATATTTCCTTTTCCACAAAGCCTCAAAGCTCTCCAAACATCCACTTGCAGATTCTCCAAAAAGACAGATTCAATACTTCTCAATCAAAAGATTGGTTCAACTCTGTGAGTTGAATGCACACATCATAAAGAAGTTTCTCAGAATGCTTCTGTGTGGTTTTATTGGAAAGTATTTTATTTTCCACAGTAGGAGTCACAGCGCTCCAAATATCCACTTGCAGATTCTATGAACAGAGAAATCCAAACGGCTCAATAAAAAGGTAGGTACAACTCATTGAGTTGAATGCACACATCACGAAAAGTTTCTTAGAATGCTTCTGAGTAGTGTTCATTTGAAGATATTTCCTTTTCCACAGTAGGTCACAAAGGGCTCAAAATATCCAGTTGTTTATCCTTCAAAAAGAGATTCAAAACTGCTCAATGAGAAGATAAGTTCAACTCTGTGAATTGAATGCACACATTTCAAAGAAGTTTCTGAGAATGCTTCTGTGTAGTTTTTATTTGAAGTTATTTCCTTTTCCATCACAGGGCACAAAGTGGTCTAAATATCCACTTGCAGATTCTACAAAAAGAGAGATTCTAAACTGCTCCATCAAAAGATAGATTCAACTCTGTGAGTTGAATGCAAACATCACAAAGAAGTTTCTCAAAAATGCTTCTGAGTAGATTTTATGTGAAGATATTTCCTATTCCACAGCAGGCCTCAAAGGGCTTCAATTATCCACTTGCAGATACTACGAAAAGAGTGTGTCAAAACTGCTCAATCAAAAGAAAGTTTCAATTCTGTGAGATGAATGCACACATCACAAAGAAGTTTCTCAGAATGCTTCTGTGCAGTTTTCATGTGAAGAGATTTCCTTTTCCACCATAGGCAACAAAGGACTGCAAATATTCACTTGCAGCTTCTACAAAAAGAGTGTTCCAAAACTGCTCAATCAAAAGAAAATTTCAACTCTGTGAGATGAATGCACGCATCCCAAGAAGTTTCTCAGAATTCTTCTGTGTAGTTTTTGTTTGAAGATATTTGTTTTTCCACTGTGGGCCTCATAGCGCTCTAAATATCCACTTGCAGACTGTACAAAAAGACTGTTTCAAAACTGCTTAAGCATAAGTTAGCTTCAACACTGTGAGATGAATGCACCTGTCACATTGAAGTTTCTCCGAAAGTTTCTGTGTAGTTTTTATTTGAAGATATTTCCTTTTCCACCATAGGCCACAAAGGGCTAAAAATATCCACTTGCAGATTCTGGAAGAGACAGATTAAAAACTGCTCAATCTAAAGACGGGTTCAACTCTGGGAGTTGAATGCATGCATCACAAAGAAGTTTCTCAGAATCATTCTGTGTAGTTTTTATGGGAAGATATTTACTTTTCCACTATAAGCCTCAAAGGGCTCCAAATATCCACTTGCAGATTCTGCAAAAAGAGAGATTCAAAACTACTCAACTGAAAGACAGGTTCAACACTGTGAGCTGAATGCACACATCACAAAGTAGTTTCTCTGATTGTTTCTATGTAGTTTTTATTTGAAGATATTTCCTTTTCCACCATATTATGCAAAGGGCTCCAAATATCCACTTGCAGATTCTACAAAATGAGAGATTGAAAACTTCTCAATGAGAAGATAAGTTCAACTCTATGAGTTGAACGCACAGCTCACAAAGAAGTTTACAGAATGATTCTGTGTAGTATTTATGTGAAGATATTTCCTTTTCCACAGTAAGATTCAGAGCTCTCCAAACACCCACTTGCAGATTCTGCAAAAAGGGAGATTCAAAACTGCTCAATAAAAAGATAGGCTCAATTCTTTGACTTGAATGCACACATCCCAAAGAAGTTTCTCGGAGTACTTCTGTGTTGTTTTTATGTGAAGATATTTCCTTTTCCATCACAGAGGTCAAAGAGCACCAAATATCCACTTGCAGTTTCTACAAAAAGAGTGTTTCAAAACTGCTCCATTAAAAGAAAGTTACAACTCTGTGAGTTGAATGTGCACATCACAAAGCAGTTTCTGAGAATTCTTCTGACCAGATTTTATGTGAAGATAATTCCCTTTCCACGAAGGCCTCAAAGCGCTTCAAAAGTCCACTTGCATATTCTACAAAAGGAGTGTTTCAAAACTGCTCAATGAAAAGTTATGTTCAACTCTGTGAGTTGAAAGCACACATCACAATGAATTTTCTGAGAATGCTTCTGTTTAGTTTTATGTGAAGATAATCCTATATCCAATGAAGGCCTCAAAGTGGTCCAAATATCCACTTGCAGATCCTACAAAAAGAGTGTTTCACAACTTCTCTATGAATAGGTATGTTCAACTTTGTGAGCTGAATGCAAACATAACAAATAAGTTTCTGAGAATGCTTCTGTCTAGTTTTTATAAGAAGATATTAACTTTTCCACCATAGCCCTCAAAGCACTACAAATGTACATTTGCAGATTCTACAAAAAGAGTGTTTAAAAAGTGCTCTATCAAAAGAAATGTTCAACTCTCTGAGTTGAATGCACACATCACAAAGTAGTTTCTAACAATGCTTCTGTCTAGTTTTTATTCCAAGATATTTCTGTTTCGAATGAGGGCTTCAAAGGGCTTCAAATTTCCACTTGCAGATTCTACAAAAACAGAATTTCAAAACTGCTCTATGAAAAGTTATGTTCAACTCTGTGAGTTGAATGCACACAACAGAAATAAGTTTCTGAGAATGCTTCTGTCTAGATTTTATGTGAAGATATTTCCTTTTCAACCGAAGTCCTGAAACTGCTCAAAATGTCAACTTGGAGATCCTACAAAAAGTTTATTTCAAAACTGCTCTATCAAAAGGAAGGCTCAACTCTGTGAGTTTACTGCAATCAAAACAAAGAAGTTTCTGAGAATGCTTCTGTCTAGTTTATATGTGAAGATATTCCCGTTTCCAACAAAGGCTTCAAAACAACCCATGTAACCAATTGCAGATTTTACAAAAAGAGTATTTCAAAACTGCTCTATCAAAAGGAAGGTTCAACTATGTGAGTTGAATGCACACATCACAATGAAGTTTCTGAGAATGCTTCTGTCTAGTTTTAATGTGAAGATATTTCCTTTTCCACTGAAGGCCTCAAAGCTCTCCAAATGTCTACTTGAAGATTCTACAAAAAGAGAGTTTCAAAACTGCTCTACTAAAATGAAGGTTCAATTCCATGAGTTGAATGCACCCATCACAAGGAAGTTTCTGATAATGCTTCTGTCTAAATTTTAAGTAAATATACTTCCTTTTCCACCATAGGCCTCAAAGCGCTCCAAATATCCACTTGCAGACTCTGCAAAAAACTGTATCAAAACCGCTCTATGTAAGGGAATTTTCAATTCTGTGAGCTGAATGCGCACATCCCAAAGAAGTTTCTGAGAATGCTTCTGTCTAGTTTTTATGTGAAGATATTCCCTTTTCGAGCATTGGCCTCACATTGCTCCAAATATCCACTTGCAGATTCTACAAAAAGCGTGTTTCAAAACTGCTCTATCAAAAGGAAGGTTCAACATTGTGAGTTGAATGCACACATCACAAACAAGTTTCTGAGAATGCTTCTGTCTTGTTTTTATGTGAAGATATTTCGTTTTCCTGCATAGGCCTCAAATCGCTCCACATATACCCTTGCAAATACTACAAAAAGAGTGGTTCAAAACTGCTCTATCAAAAGGAAGTTTCACGTCTGTGAGTTGAATGCAAACATAAGAAAGACGTTTCTGAGAATGCTTCAATCTAGTTTTTATGTGAATTTATTTCCTTTTCCAGCAAAGGCCTCAAAGCACTCCAAATATCCACTTGCAGATTCAACAAAAAGAGTGTTTCAAAACTCTTCTATCAAAAGGAAGGTTCAACTTTGTTAGTTGAATGCACTCATCAAAAAGAAGTTTCTGAGAATGCTTCAGTCTTGTTTGTATGTGAAGATATTTCTATTTCCATCATAAGCCACAAATCTCTTCAAATATCCAATTGTAGATTGTACAGAAAGGGTATTTCAAAACAGCTCTATCAAAAGGAATGTTCAACTCTGTAAGTTGAATGCACACATCACAAAGAACTTTCTGAGAATGCTTCTGTCTACTTATCATGTGAAGATATTTCGTTTTCAAGCATAGGCCTCAAATCACTCTAAATATCCACTTGCAGATTCTACAAAATAGTGTTTCAAAACTATTCTATCAAAAGGAAGTTTCAAGTCTGTGAGTTGAATTTATGAGGCACAGAGAAGTTTCTGAGAATGCTTCTGTCTAGTTTTATGTGAAGATATTCCCTTTTCCAGCATTGGCGTCACATCGCTCCAAATATCCACTTGCAGATACTACAAAAAGGGTGTTTCAAAACTGCTCTATCAAAAGGAAGATTCAACACTGTGATTTGAATGCACACATCACAAACAAGTTTCTGAGAATGCTTCTATCTTGTTTTTATGTGAAGATATTTCGTTTCCCTGCATAGGCCTCAAAGCGCTCCACATATACCCTTGCAAATTCTACAAAAAGAGTGTTTCAAAACTGCTCTATCAAAAGGAAGGTTCACGTCTGTGAGTTGAATGCACACTTAAGAAAGACGTTTCTGAGAATGCTTCAATCTAGTTTTTATGTGAATTTATTTCCTTTTCCAGTATGGGCCTCAAATGGGCTCCAAATATCCACTTGCAGATTCCACAAAAAGAGTGTTTCAAAACTCTTCTATCAAAAGGAAGGTTCAACTTTGTGAGGTGAATGCACTCATCAAAAAGAAGTTTCTGAGAATGCTCCTGTCTAGTTTTTATGTGAAGATATTTCCTTTTCCGGCATAGGCTTCAAAGCGCTCCAAATATCCACTTGCAGATTCTACAATAAAGAATGCTCCAAAACTGTTCTATCAAAAGGAAGGTTCACATCCTTGAGTTGAATGCTCTCATCACAAAGAAGTTTCTGAGAATGCTTCTGTCTATTTTTTATGTGAAGATATTTCCTTTTCCAGTGTAGGCATCAAAGCGCTCCAAGTATCCACTTCCACAATCTACAAAGAGAGAGTTTCAAAACTGTTCTATCAAAAGGAAGGTTCAACACTATCAGTTGAATGCACTCATCACAGAGAAGTTGCTGAGAATGCTTCTGTCTAATTTATAAGTGAAGTTATTTCCTTTTCCATCATAGGCCTGAAATCACTCCATATATCCACTTGCAGATTCTACAAAAATAGTGTTTCAAAACTGTTCTATCAACAGGAAGGTTCAACTGTGTGAGATGAATGCACTCACCACTAAGAAGTCTCTGAGAATTCTTCTGTCTAGTTTTTATGTGAAGATATTTCCTTTTCCAGCACAGCGCTCAAACACCCCAAATATCAAATTGCAGATACTACAAAAAGAGTGTTTCAAACCTGAACTATCAAAAGGAATGTTCAAGACTGTGAGATGAATTCACAAAGCACAAGGAAGTTTCTGACAATGCATCTGTCTAATTATGATGCGAAAATATCTCCTTTTCCAGCATAGGCCTCAAGCGCTCCAAATACCCACTTGCCGATACTACAGAATGGGTGTTTCAAAACTGCTCTATCAAAAGGAAGGTTCCACACGGTGAGTTGAATGCATACATCACAAAGAAGTTTTTGAGAATGCTTCTGTCTACTTTTTATGTGGATATATTTCCTTTTCCAGCATAGGCCTCAAATTGCTCCAAACATCCACTTGCAGATTCCACAAAAAAGTGTTTCAAAATTGCTCTATCAAAAGAAGGTTCAAGTCTTTGAGTTGAATGCACTCATCAGAAAGAATTTTCTGAGATCTTTTCTGTCTAATTTTTATGTGAAGATATTTCCTTTTCCAGCATAGGCCTCAAAGCCCTCCAAACATCCACTTGCAGATTCTATAAAAAGAATGCTTCAGAACTGTTCTATCAAAAGGAAGGTTCAATTCTGTGAGTTGAATTCATTCATCACAAAGAAGTTTCTGAGAGTGCTTCTGTCTAGTTTTTATGTGAAGATATTTCCTTTTCCACTGTAGGCCTCATAGTACTCCAAATATCCACTTGCAGATTCTACAAAAGGAGTGTTCCAAAACTGCTCTATCAAAAGGAAGTTTCAAGTCTGTGAGTTGAAGGCACTCATCACAGATATTCCCTTTTCCAACATAGGCCTCAAAGCGCTCCAAATATCCACTTGCAGATTCCATAAAAAGAGTGTTTCAAAAGTGTTCTGTCAAATGGAAGTTTCAACACTGTGATTTGAATGCACTCATCACCAAGAAGTTTCTGAGAATGCTTCTGTCTAGTTTCTATGTGACGATATTTCCTTTTTCAGCATAGAACACAAAGAGGTCCAAATATCCACTTGCAGATTCTACAATCACAGTATTTCAAAACTGCTGTATCAAAAGGAAGGTTCAAGTCTGTGAGTTGAATGCATAAATCACAGGGAAGTTTCTGTGAATGCTTCTTTAATATTTTTATGTGAAGATTTTCCCTTTTCTGGCATAGTCCTCAAATATCGCCAAATATCCACTGGCAGATTCTACAAAAATTGTGTTTCGAAACTGCTCTATCAAAACGAATGTTCAACTCTGTGAGTTGAATGGACACATTACAAAGAAGTTTCTGAGAATGCTTCTGTCTAGTTTTTATGTGAGGATATTTCCTTTTACAGCATGGGTCTCAAAGGACTCCAAATATCCCCTTGAAGATTCTACAAAGAGAGTTTTTCAAAACTCTTCTATCAAAAGGAAGGTTCGTCTCTGTGAGTTCAATGCACTCATCAAAGGGAAGTTTCTGAGAATACTTCTGTCTAGTTTTTATTTGAAGATATTTCCCTTTCCAGCATAGGCCTCAAAGCGCTCCAAATATCCACTTGAAGATTCTACAAAAAGTGTCTTACAAAACTGCTCTATGAAAACGAAGGTTCAAGTCTGTGAGTTGAATGCACTCATAACAAAGAAGTTTCTGAGAATGCTTCTGTCTAGTTTTTATATGAAGATATTTCCTTTTCCATAGTAGGCCTCAAAGCGCCCAAATATCCACTTGCAGATTCTACAAAGGGAGTATTTCAAAACTGTTCTATGAAAAGAAACGTTCAACTCTGCGAGTTCAATGCACTCATCACAAAGTACTGTCTGAGAATGCTTTTGTCTATTTTTTATGTGAAGATATTTCCCTTTCCAGCATAGGCCTCAAAGCACTCCAAATATCCAATTGCAGATTCCACAAAAGGAGTGTTTCAAAACGGCTCTATCAAAAGGAAAGTTCAAGTCTGTCAGTTGAATGCACTCATCATGAAGAAGTTTCTGAGAATCCTTCAGCTTAATTTTTATGTGAACATATTACCTTTTCCAGCATATGCCTCAAAGCGCTCCAAATATCCACTTGCAGATACTACAAAACGAGTGTTTCAAAACTGCTCTATCAAAAGGAAGTTTCAAGTCTGTGAGTTGAATGCACTCATCTCAAAGAACTTTCTGAGAATGCTTCTGCTTAGCTGTTATGTGAAGATGTTTCCTTTTCCTGCATAGGTTTCTAAGCGCTCCAAATATCCACTTGCAGATTGTACAAAAAGAGTGTTTCAAAACTGTTCTATAAAAGGGAAAGTTCAACTCTGTGAGTTCAATTCTCTCATCACAGAGAAATTTCTGAGAATGCTTCTGTCTAGTTTTTATATGAAGATATTTCCTTTTCCATCATAGGCCTCAAAATGCTCCAAATATGCACTTGTAGATTCTACAAAAAGAGTGTTTCAAAACTGTTCTATCAAAAGTAATGTTCAACTCTGTGAGATGAGTGCACTCATCATAAAGAAGTTTCTGAGAATGTTTCTGTCTAGTTTTTATGTGAAGATATTTCCTTTTCCAGCATAGGCCTCAAATCACTCCAAATATCCACATGCATATCCCACAATAAGAGTTTTTTGAAACTGCTCTATCAAAAGGAAGGTTCAAGTCTGTGAGTTAAATGCCTAAAGCAAAGTGAAATTTTTGAGAATGCTTCTGTCTTCATTTTATGTGAAGATATTCTCTTTTCCAGCATAGGCCAGAAAGCACTCTAATTATCCACTTGCAGATTCTACAAAAAGTGTGTTTCAAAACTGCTCTATCAAAGGAAACTTCAAGTCTGTGAGCTGAATTCATAAAGCACAGGGAAGTTTCTTAGAATGCTTGTCTAGTTTTTATGTGAAGATATTCCCTTTCCCAGCATAGGCCAGAAAATGCTCCAAATATCCACTTGCAGATTCTATAAAAAGTGTGTTTCAAAACTACTCAATCAAAAGGAAAGTTCAAGTCTGTGAGTTGAATTCATAAAGCACAGGGAAATTTCTTAGAATGCTTCTGTCAAGTTTTTATGTGAAGATATTTCCTTTTCCATCATAGGCCTCAAAGCGATTCAAATATCCACTTTCAGATTCTACAAAAAGGGTGTTTCAAAACTTCCCTACCTAAAGGAAGGTTCAACACTGTGAGTTGAGTGCACACATCACAAAGAAGTTTCTGAGAATGCTTCTGTCTAGTTTTTATGTGAAGACACTTCCTTTTGCAGCATAGGCCTCAAAGCGCTCCAAATATCCAATTGCAGATTCAACAAAAAGAGTGTTTCAAAACGACTCTATCAAAAGGAAAGTTCAAGTCTGTCAGTTGAATGCACTCATCATGAAGAAGTTTCTGAGAATGCTTCAGCTTAATTTTTATGTGAAGATATTACCTTTTCCAGCATAGACCTCAAAGCGGTCCAAATATCCACTTGCAGTTTCTTCAGTAAGAGTGTTTCAAAACTGCTCTACCAAAGGGAAGGTTCAAGTCTGTGAGATAAATGCATAACGCACAGGATGTTTCTGATAATGCTTCTGTCTTGATTTTATGTGAAGATATTCCCTTTTACAGCATAGGCCTCAAAGCGCTCCAAATATCCACTTGCAGATTCTACAAAACGAGTGTTTCAAAACTGCTCTATCAAAAGGAAGGTTCAAGTCTGTGAGTTGAATTCATAAAGCACAGGGTAGTTTCTGAGAATGCTTCTGTCTAGTTCTTATGTGAAGATATTTCCTTTTCCAAAATAGGCCACAAAGCTCTCCAAATATCCACTTGCAGATCCCATAAAAAGGGTGTTTCAAAACTGCTCTATCAAAAGGAAGGTTCAACACTGTTAGTTGAATGCACACATCACAAAGAAGTTTCTGAGAATGCTTCTGTCTAGTTTTTATGTGAACATATTTCCTTTTCCAGCATAGTCCCCAAAGCTCTCCAAATATACACTTGCAGATTCTACACAGAGAATGTTTCAAAACTGTTCTCTCAAAAGGAAGGTTCAACTCTGTGAGTTGAATGAACTCATTTCAGAAAATTTTCTGAGAATGTTTCTGTCTTGTTTTTATCTGATAATATTTCCTTTGCCAACATCGGCCTCTAAGTGCTCCACATATCCACTTGCAGATTCTACAAAAACAGTATTTCAAACCTGCTCTATGGAAAGGAAGGTCCAAGCCTGTGAGTTTAATGCACTCATCAAAAGATGTTTCTGAGAATGCTTCTGTCTAGTTTTTATGTGAAGATATTACCTTTCCCAGCATCGGCCTCAAAGCCCTCCAAATATCCACTTGCAGATTCTACAAAGAGAGTTTTCCAAAACTGTTCTACCAAAACGGAGGTTCAACTCTGTGAGTTGAATGCACACATCACAAAGAAGTTTCAGAGAAAGCTTCTACTTAATTTTTGTAAGAAGATGTTTCCTTTTCCAGCATAGGCCTCAAAGTGCTCCAAACATGCACTTGCAGATTCTACAAAAGGAGTGTTTCAAAACTGATCTATGAAAAGTTAGGTTCAAGTCTGTGAGTTGAATGGACACATCACAGATACTTCCTTTTCCATCATAGACCTCAAAGCACTCTATATATCCACCTGCAGATTCTTTAAAAAGAGGGTTTCAAAACTGTTCTATTAAAAAGAGGGTTCAACTCTGTGAGTTGAGAGCACTCATAACAAAGAATTTGATGAGAGTACTTCTGTCTAGTTTTTATGTGAAGATATTTAATTTTCCAGCATAGGCCTCAAAGCGCTCCAAATGTCCACTTGCAGACTCTACAAAAAGAGTGTTTCAAAACTGCTCTAACAAAAGGAAGGTTCAAGTCTGGGAGTTGAATGCACTCATCACAAAGAAGTTTCTGAAAATGCTTCTGCTTATTTTTCATGTGAAGATATTTCCATTTCCAGCATAGGCCTCAGAGTGCTCCAAATATCCACTTGCAGATTGTACAAAAACAGTCTTTCAAAACTGTTCTTTCAAAAGGAAGGTTCAGCTCTGTGAGTTGAATGCACTCATCACAGAGAAGTTTCTGAGAATGCTTCTGTCTAGTTTTTATGTGAAGATATTTCCTTTTCCATTGTAGGCCCCAAAGTGCTCCAAATATCCACTTCCAGATTCTACAAAAAGAGTATTTCAAAACTTTTCTATCAAAAGGAAGCTTCAACTCTGTGAGTTGAATGCACTCATCACAAATAATTTTGTGAGAATGCTTCAGACTAGTCTTTATGTGAAGATATTTCCTTTTCCAGCATAGGCCACAAAGAGCTCAAAATATCCACTTGGAGATTCTAGAAAAAGAGTGCTTCAAAACTGTTCTATCAAAAGGAAGGTTCAAATTTGTGAGTGAAATGCACTCATCACAAGGTAGTTTCGGAGAATTCTTCTGACTAATTTTAATGTGAAGATGTTTCCATTTCCAGCATAGGCCTCAAAGCCCTCCAAATATTCACTTGCAGATTCTACAAAAAGAGTGTTTCAAAACTGCTCTATCAAAAGGAATGTTCAAGTCTGTGAGTTGAATGCACTCATCACAAAGGAGTTTCGGAGAATGCTTCCGTCTATTTTTTATGTGAAGGTATATCCTTTTAAAGTATACACCTGAAAGCGCTCCAAATATCCACTTGCAGATTCTACAAAGAGAGTGTTTCAAATCTGTTATATCAAAAGAAGGGTTGAACTCTGTGAGTTGCATGCACTCATCACAGAGAAGTTTCTGAGAATGCTTCTGTCTGGTTTTTATGTGAAGATATTACCATTTCCATCATAGGTCTCAATGCACTCCAAATATTCATTTGCAGATTCTGCAAAAATAGTGTTTCAAAACTGCTCTATCAAAGGGAAGGTTCAAATCCGTGAGTTGAATGTGCACATCACAAAGAAGTTTCTGAGAATGCTTCTGTCTAGTTTTTATGTGAAGATACTTACTTTTCCAGCCTAGGCATCAAAGCACTCCAAATATTCACTTGCAGATGCTACAAAAAGAGTGTTTCAAAACTGCTCTATGAAAAGGAAGGTTCAAATCTGTTAGTTGAATGCACTCATCATAAAGAAGTTTCTGAGAATGCCTCTGCTTAGTTTTTATATGAAGATATTTCCCTTTCCAGGATAGGCCTCAAAGCACTCCAAATATCCACTTGCAGATTGTTCAAAAGAGTGTTTCAAAACCGTTCTGTCAAAAGGAAGGTTCAACTCTATGAGTTGAATGCAGTCGTCACGGAGAAGTTTCTGAGAATTCTTCTGTCTAGTTTTTATGAGAAGGTATTTCCTTTTCCATCATAAGCCCCAAAATTTTCCAAATTTCCACTTGCAGATTCTACAAAAAGAGTGTTTCAAAACTCCTCTAGCAAAAGGAAGGTTCAAGCCTGTGAGTTGAATGAACACATCCCAAAGTAGTTTCTGAGAATGCTTCCATCTAGTTTTTATGTGAAGTTATTTACTTTTCCAGCACAGGCCTCAAAGCGCTCCAATATCAACTTGCAGATTGTACAAAAAGAGTGTTTCAAAACTGTTCTATCAAAGGAAGGTTGAATTCTGTGAGTTGAATGCGCACATCACAAAAAGTTTCTGAGAATGCTTCTGTCTAGTGTTTATGTGAAGATATTTCCTTTTGCAGGATAGGCCTCACAGCACTGCAAATATTTACTTACAGATTCTACAAAAAGAGTGTTTCAAAACTCTTCTATCAAATGGAAGGTGCAACTCTTTGAGTTGAATGCACTCATCACAAAGAAGTTTCTGAAAATCCTTTTGTCTATTTTTTATGTGAAGATATTTCCTTTTCATAGGCCTCAAAGCCCTCCAAATATCCACTTGCAGATTCTACAAAAAGAGTGTTTGAAAACTGATCTATCAAAAGGATGGTTTAAGCCTGTGGTTTGAATTCACTCATCACAAAGAAGTTTCTTAGAATGTTTCCGTCAATTTTTTGTGTGAAGATATTTCCGTTTCCAGAATAGGCCTCAAAGTGCTCCAAATATCCACTTGCAGATCCTACAAAAAGAGTGTTTCAAAACTGCTCTATTAAAAGGAAAGTTCAAGTCTGTAAGTAGAATGCATAAAGCACAGTGAAGTTTCGAGAATGATTCTCTCTAGTTTTTATGTGAAGATATTTCCTTTTCCAGCATAGGCCTCAAAGTGCTCCAAATATTCAGTTACAGATTCCACAAAAATGGTGTTTCAAAACTTCTATATCAAACGGAAGGTTCAACTACGTTAGTTGAATGCACTCATCACAAAGATGTTTCTGAGAATGCTTCTGTCTAGTTTTTATGTGAAGATGTTTCCTTTTCCAGCATAGGCCCGAAAGCGCTCCAAATACCCACTTGCAGATTTTAAAAAAGGTTGTTTCAAAACTGCTCTATCAAAAAGAAGTTTAAACTCTGTGAGTTGAATGCGCTCATCTCAAAGAAGTTTCTGAGAGTGCTTCTGTCTAGTTTTTATGTGAAAATATTTACTTTTCCAGTATAGGCCTCAAAGCGCTCCAAATATCCACTTGCAGATTCTACAAAAGGGTGTTTGCAAACAGCTCTATCAAAAGTATGGTTCAACTCTGTGAGTTGAATGCACACATCACAAAGAAGTTTCTGAGAATGCTTCTGTTTAGTTTTTATGTGAATATATTTCCTATTCCAGCACAGGCCTTAAATTGCTCCAAATATCCACTTGCAGATTCTACAAAAATGGTGTTCCAAAGCTGCTCAATCAAAAGGAAGGTTCAATCTGTGAGTTGAATACAATCATTACAGAGAAGTTCCTTGGAAAGTTTCTTTCTAGTTTTTTGTGAAGATATTTCCTTTTCCATCATAGGCCTTAAAGCGCTCCAAATATCCACAAGCAGATTGTACAAAAAGAGTGTTTCAAAACACTTCTATGAAAAGGAAGGTTCAACTGTGTGAGTTGAATGCACTCATCACAAAGAAGTCTCTGAGAATGCTTCTGTCTAATTTTTGTGTGAAGATACTTTCTTTTCTACCATAGGCCGCAAAGCCCTCCAAATATAAATTGCTGATCCTACAAAAAGTGTGTTTCAAATCTCTTCTATCAATAGGAAAGTTCAACTCTGTGAGTTGAATGCACTCATCACAGAGAACTTTCTGAGAATGCACCTGTCTAGTTTTTATGTGACGATATTTCTTTTTCCATCATAGGTCTCAATGCGTTCCAAATATAAACTTACAGATTGAACAAAAAGACTGTTTCAAACCTGTCCTATCAAAAAGAAGATTCAACTCTGCGAATTGAATGCACTCATCACAAAGCAGTTTCTGAGAATGTTTCTGTCTAGTTTTTGTGTGAAGATATTTCCTTTTCCAGCATAGGCCCCAAAGCACTCCAAGTATCCACTTGCAGATTCTACAAAGAGAGTGTTTCCAAAGTATTCTATCAAAAGGAAGTTTCAACTCTGTCAGTTTAATGCACTCTTTCTGAGAATGCTTCTGTCTAGTTTTTATGTGAAGATATTTCCTTTTCCCGCATAGACCTCAAAGCGCTCCAAATATCCACTTGCAGATTGTAGGAAAAGGGTGTTTCAAAACAGCTCTATCAAAAGGAAGTTTCAATTCTGTGAATTGAATGCACACATCACAAAGAAGTTTCTGAGAATGCTTCTGTCTAGTTTTTATGTGAAGATATTTCCTTTTCCAGCATTGGCCTCAAAGCGCTCCAAATATCCACTTGCAGATTCTACAAAAAGGGTGGTTCAAAACTGCTCTATCAAAAGTAAGCTTCAATTCTCTGAATTGAATGCACACATCACAATGAAGTTTCTGAGAATGCTTCTGTTTAGTTTTTATGCGAAGATATTTCCTTTTCCAGCTTAGGCCTCAAAGCATTCAATCTATCCACTTGCAGAATCTACTAAAAGTGTGTTTCAAAACTGCTGATTCAAAAGCAAGGTTCAACTCTGTGAGTTGAATGTGCACATCACAAAGAAGTTTCTGAAAATGCTTCTGTCTAGTTTTTATGTGAAGATATTTTCTTTTATATCATAGGCCACATAGCGCTCCAAATATCCACCTTCAGATTCTACCAAAAGAGTTTTTCAACTGCTCTATCAAAAGGAAAGTTCAACTCTGTGAGTTGAATGCACTCATCACAAAGATGTTTCTGAGAATTCTTCTGTATAACTTTTATGGGAAGACATTTCGTCTTCCAGCTAGGCCTCATAGTGCTCCAAATATCCACTTGCAGATTCGACAAAAAGAGTGTTTCAAAACTTTTCTATCAAAAGAAAATTTCAACTGAGGGAGTTCAATGCACTCATCACAGAGAAGTTTATGAGAATGCTTCTGTCTAGTTTTTATGTGAAGATATTTCCTTTTCCATTATAGGCCTCAAAGCACTCCAAATATCCACTTGCAGATTCTACAAAAAGAGTGGTTCAAAACCGTTCTATCAAAAGAAAGGTTCAACTCTGTGAGTTGAATGCACTCATCAAAAAGAAGTTTCCGATAGAGCTTCTGTCTTGTTTTTATGTGAAGATATTTCCTATTCCAGCATAGGCTTGAAAGTGCTCTAAATATTGACTTGCAGATTCTACAAAAAGAGTGTTTCAAATCTGCTCTATCAAAATGCAGGTTCAAGCCTGTAAGTTGAATGCACACATCTCAAAGAAGTGTCTGAGAATGCTTCAATCTAGTTTTTATGTGAAGTTGTTTCCTTTTCCAGCAAAGGCCTCAAATCACTCCAAATAATAACTTGGAGATTCTACAAAAAGAATGTTTCAAAAGTGTTCTATCAAAAGGAAGGTTCAACTCTGTGAGTTGACTGTGCACATCACAAAGAAGTTTCTCAGAAGGATTCTGTGTAGTCTATATTTGAAGATATTTCCTTTTGCACCATAGGTCTCAAAAAGCTGCAAATATCCACGTGCATATTCTATAAAAAGAGTGTTTCAAAATTGTTGCATGAAAAGAAAAGTACAACTCTGTAAGTTGAATGCACTCATCATAGAGAAGATTCTGAAAATGCTTCTGTCTAGTTTTTATGTGAAGATATTTCCTTTTCAATCATAAGCCTCAAAGTGCTCCAAATATCCACTTGAAGATTCTAAAAAAAGAGTGTTTCAAATTTCCTCTATCAAAAGGATGGTTCAAGTCTGTCAGTTGAATTCAGTCATCACAAAGAAGTTTCTTAGAATGCTTCCATCGAGTTTTTATGTGAAGATATTTTCTTTTCTGTCTTAGGCCTCAAAGCGCTCCAAATATCCCCGTGTAGATTCTCCCAACAGAGTGTTTCAAAACTGCTGCATCAAAAGGAAAGTTCAAGTCTGTGAGTTGAATGCATAAAGCAGAGGGAAGTTTCTGAGAATGCTTCTCTCTAGTTTTTATGTGAAGATATTTCTTTTTCCAGCATAGGCCTCAAAGCACTCCAAATATCCACTTGCAGATTCCACAAAAATGTTGTTTCAAAACTACTGTATCAAATGGAAAGTTCAACTCCATTAGTTGAATGCACTCATCACATAGAAGTTTCTGAGAATGCTTCCGTCTAGTTTTTATGTCATGATATTTCCTTTTCCAGCATAGGCCTCAAAGCGCTCCAAATATCCACTTGCAGATACTACAAAAAGGGTGTTTCAAAACTGCTCTATCAAAAGTAAGGTTCAATCCTGTGAGTTGAATGCACACATCACAAAGAAGTTTCTTAGAATGCTTCTGTTTAGTTTTTATGTGAAGATATTTCCTTTTCCAGCATAGGCCTCAAAACATTCCAAATATCCACTTGCAGATTCTACAAAAAGTGTGTTTCAAAACTGCTGTTTCAACACGAAGTTTCAACTCTGTGAGTTGAATGCGTGCATCGCAAAGAAGTTTCTGAGAATGCTTCTGTCTACTTTTTATGTGAAGATATTTCCTTTTCTTGCATGGGCCTCATAGAGCTCCAAATATCCACTTTCAGATTCTGCCAAAAGAGTGTTTCAAAACTGCTCTATTAAAAGAAAGTTCAAGTCTGTGAGTTAAATGCATTCATCATAAAGATGTTTCTGTGAATTCTTCCGTCTAGCTTTTTGTGAACATATTTCCTTTTCCAGCTTAGGTCTCAAAGGGCTACAAATATCCACTTGCAGTTTCTACAAAAAGGGTGTTTCAAAACTGCTCTGTCAAAAGGAAGGGTCGATTCTGTTAGTTGAATGCTCACATTACAAAGAAGTTTCTGAGAATGCTTCAATCTAGTTTTTATGTGAAGTTATTTCCTTTCCCAGGATAGACCTCAAAGAGCTCAAAATATCCAACTGTAGATTCTACAAAAAGAGTGTTTCAAACCTGCGCTATGAAAGGGAAGGTTCAACTCTTTGATTTGAATGCATAAAGCACGAGGAAGTTTCTCAGAATGCTTCTGTCAAGTTCTTATGTGAAGATATTCCTTTTTCCAGTGTAGGCCTCAAAGCACTCCAAATATCCACCTGCAGATTTTACAAAAAGTGTGCTTCAAAACCGCTTTATCAAAACGAAGGTTCAAATCCGTGAGTTGAATGCACTCATCACTAAGAAGTTTCTGAGAATGCTTCACTCTACTTTTTATGTGAAGATATTTTCTTTTCCAGCATAGGCCTCAAAGAGCTCAAAATATCCACTTGCTGATTCTGAAAAAAGGGTGTTTCAAAACTGCTCCATAAAAAATACTGTTCAACTCTGTGAATTGAATGCACACATCACAAAGAATTTTCTGAGAATCCTTTTGTTTAGTTTTTATGTGAAGGTATTTCCTTTTCCAGCATAGGCCTCAATGAGCTCCAAATATTCACTTGCAGATTCTACAAAAAGTGTGTTTCAAAACTGTTCTATCAAAAGGAAGGTTCAACTCTTTGACTTCAGTGCACTCATCACAGAGAAGTTTCTGGGCATGGTTCTGTCTAGTTTTTATGTGAAGATATTTTCTTTTCCATCATCGGCCTCAAAGCTCTCCAAATATCCACTTGCAGATTCTACAAAGAGAGTGTTTCAAAACAGTTCTATGAAAAGGAAGGTTCAATGCGTTAGCTGAATGTTCTCATCACAAAGAAGTTTCTCAGAATACTTCTCTGTAGTTTTAATGTGAAGATATTTCCTTTTCCAGCTGAGGCCTCAAAGAGCTACAAATATCCACTTGCAGATTCTACAAAAAGGGTGTTTCAAAACTGCTCTATCAAAAGTCATGTTCAACTCTGTGAGTTGAGTGCACACATCACAAAGAAGTTCCTGATAATGCATCTGTTTAGTTTTTATGTGAAGATATTTCCTTTTCCATAAAAGGCCTCAAAGTGCTCCCAATATCCACCTGCAGATTCTACTAAAAGTGTGTTTCAAACTGCTGTTTCAAAAGGAATGTTCAACACTGTGAGTTGAATGCACACATCACAAAGAAGTTTCTGAGAATGATTCTGTCCAGTTTTTATGTGAAGATATTTCCTTTTCCAACAAAGGCCTCATAGCACTCCAAATATCCAATTTCAGATTCTACCAAAAGATTGTTTCAAAACTGTTCTATCATATAGAATGTTCAAGTCTGTGAGTTGAATGCACTCATCACAAAAAAGTTTCTGAGAATGCTTCTGCTCATGTTTTATGGAAAGATATTTCCTTTTCCGGCACGGGCCTCAAAGCGCTCCAAATAATCTCTTGCAGATTCTACCAATAGAGTGTTTCAAAACTGTTCTGTCTAAAGGAATGTTGAACTCTGTGTGTTAAATGCAATCATCACAGAGAAGTGTATGAGAATGCTTCCGACTAGTTTTTATCTGAAGATATTTCCTTTTCCAGCATAGGCCTCAAAGTGCTCAAATATCCACTTGCAGACCCTACAAAACGGGTGTTTCAAAACTGTTATATCAAACGGAAAGTTCAACTCTGTGAGTTGAATGCACTCATCACAAAGAAGTTTCTGAGAATCCTTTTGTCTAGTTTTTATGTGAGGATATTACCTTTTCCATCATAGGCCTCAAAGCCTTCCAAATATCCTTTTGCAGTTTCTACAAAAAGTGTTTCAAATCTGCTCTTTCAAAAGGAAGGTTCAAGTCTGTGAGTTGAATGCATAAAGCACAGGCAAGTTTCTCAGAATGGTTCTGTCTAATTTTTATGTGAAGATATTCCTTTTTCCAGCATAGGAATCAAATCCCTCCAAATGTTCACTTGCAGATTCTACAAAAAGAGTGTTTCAAAACTATTCTATCAGAAAGAAAGTTCAAGTCTGTGAGTTGAATGCACTCCTCACAAAGTTGTTTCTGAGAATTCTTCTATCTAGTATTTATGTGAAGATATTTCCTTTTCCAGCATAGACCTCAAAGAACTAAAATATCCACTTGCAGGTTCTACAAAAAGAGTGTTTCAAAACTGTTCTATCAAAAGGAAAGTTCAACTCTGTGGGTTGAATGCAGTCATCACAAAGATATTTCTGAGAATGCTTCTATCTAGTTTTTATGTGAAGATTTTCCCTTTTTGCAGCATAGGGCTCAAATCGCTCCAAATATCCACTTGCAGATTCTACAAAAAGAGTGTTTAAAAACTGTTCTATCAAAAGGAAGGTTCAACTCTTTTAGTTGAATGCACACATCACAAAGAAATTTCTGTGAATGCTTCTGTCACTTTTTTTGTGAAGATATTCCCTTTTCCCGCATAGGCCTCAAAGTGCTCCAAATATCCACTTGCAGATTCTACCAAAAGAGTGTTTCAAAACTGCTCTTTCAAAAGGAAGGTTCAAGTCCGTGAGGTGAATCCACTCATCACAAAATGTTTCTGAGAATGGTTCTGCTTAGTTTTTATGGGAAGATATTTCCTTTTCCAGCACAGGCCTCAAAGCACTCCAAATAATCTCTTGTAGACTCTACAAGGAGAGTGCTTCAAAACTGTTCTATGAAAAGGTATGTTGAACCCTGTGAGTTGAATGCAATCATCACAGAGAAGTGTCTGAGAATGCTTCCATCTAGTTTTTATGTGAAGATATTTCCTTTTCCAGCATAGGCCTCAAAGCGCTCAAATATCCACTTGCAGATTCTACAAAAAGAGTGTTTCAAAACTGTTCTATCAAAAGGAAAGTTCAACTCTGTGAGTTGAATGCACTCATCACAAAGAAGTTTCTGAGAATGCTTTTGTCTAGTTTTTATGTGAGGATATTTCCTTTTCAAGCATAGGCTTCAAAGCCCTCCAAATATCTACTTGCAGATACTGCAAAAAGTGTGTTTCAAATCTGCTCTTTCAAAAGGAAGGTTCAAGCCTGTGAGTTGAATGCATAAAGTGCAGGGAAGTTTCTCAGAATGCTTCTGTCTAGTTTTTATGTGAAGACATTCCTTTTTCCAGCATAGGCCTCAAATCTCTCCAAATGTCCACTTGCGGATTCTATAAAAAGGGTGTTTCAAAACTGCTCTATCAAACGGAAGGTTCTACTCTGTTAGTTTAATGCAGTCATCACAAAGAAGTCGCTGAGGATGCATCCGTCTAGTTTTTATATGAAGATATTTCCTTTTCGAGCATAGGCCTCAAAGCCTTCCAAATATCCACTTGCAGATTCTACAAAAAGAGTGTTTCAAAACTGTTCAATCAAAAGGATGGTTCAATTCTGTGAATTGAATGCACTTATCACAAAGAAGTTTCGGAGAACACTTCCATTTAGATTTTATGTGTAGATATTTCCTTTTCCATCGTAAGCCTCAAAGAGCTCCAAATATCCACTTTCAGATTCTACAAAAAATAGTGTTTCACAACTGTTCTATCAAAAGGAAGGTTCAACACTGTGAGCTGAATGCATTCATCACAAAGAAGTTTCTGAGAGTGCTTCTGTCTAGTTTTTAGGTGAAGATATTTCCTTTTTCATCATAGGCCTCAAATCTCTTCAAATATCCACTTGCAGATACTACAAAAAGAGTGTTTCAAAACTGACCAATCAAAAGGAAGGCTCATGTCTGTGAGTTGAATGCATAAAGCATGGGGAAGTTTCTGAGAATGCTTCTGTCTAGTTTTTATGTGAAGTTATTCCCTTTTTGCAGCATAGGCCTCAAATCGCTCCAAATATGCACTTGCAGATTCTACAAAAAGAGTGTTTCAAAACTCTTCTATCAAAAAGAAAGTTCAACCCTGTGAGTTGAATGCACTCATCACAAAGAAACTTCTGAGAATGCTTCTGTCTAGTTTTTATGTGAAGATATTTCCTTTTCCAGCATAGACCTCATAATGCTCCAAATATCCACTTGCAGATTCTACAAAAAGACGTTTCAAAACTGTTCTATTAAAAGGAAAGTTCAACTCAGTGAGTTAAATGCACTCATCACAAAGAAATTTCTGAGAATGCTTTTGTCTAATTTTTCTGTGAGGATATTTCCTTTTCCATCATAGGCCTCAAAGCGCTCCAAATATGCACTTCCAGTTTCTACAAAAAGAGTGTTTCAAATCTGATCTTTCAAAAAGAAGGTTCAAGAGTGTGAGTTGAATGCACAAGGCACAGGGAAGTTTCTCAGAATGCTTCTGTCTAGTTTTTATATGAAGATATTCCTTTTTCCAGCATAGGCCTCAAATCGCTCCAAATGTCCACATGCAGATTCTATAAAAAGTGTGTTTCAAAACTGCTCTATCAAAAGGAAGGTTCTACTCTGTGAGTTGAAATAATAAAACACAGAGAAGTTTCTGAGAATTCTTCTGTCTAGTTTTTATGTGTAGATATTACCTTTTCCAGCACTGGCCTCAAAGATTCAAAAATACCCACGTGCAGATTCTAAAAAAAGCGTGTTTTGTAACTGCTCTTTCAAAAGGAAGGTTCAACTCTGTGAGTTGAATACACACATCACAAAGAAGTTTCTGAGAATGCTTCTGTCTTGTTTTTGTATGATGGTATTTCCTTTTCCAGCATAGGCCTCAAAGCGCTACAAATAACCACTTGCAGGTTCTACAAAAAGAGTGTTTCAAAACTGCTCAATCAAAAGGAAGGCTCAAGTCTGTGTGTTGAATTCCTAAAGCACAGGGAAGTTTCTGAGTATGCTTCTGTCCAGTTTTTATGTGAAGATATTCCCTTTTCCAGCCTAGGCCTCAAAGTGCTAAAATTATCCACCTGCAGATTCTACAAAATGGTGTTTCAAAACTGCTTTATCAAAACGAAGTTTCAAGTCTGTGAGTTGAAGACACACATCACAAAGATGTTTTTCAGAATGCTTCAATATAGTTTTTATGTGAAGTTATTTCTTAATGCAGCATAGGCCTCAAGTGCTCCAAATATCCACTTACATATTCCACAAAAATATTGTTTCCAAACTGTTCTATCAAAAGGAAGTTTCAACCCTGTGAGTTGGATGCACTCATCACAAAGTAGTTTCTGAGAATACTTCTGTCTAGTTTTCAGGTGAAGATATTTCCTCTTCCAGCATAGGCCTCAAAGCCCTCCAAACATCCACTTGCAGATTCTACAAAAAGTGTGTTTCTAAACTAGTCTATCAAAATGAAGGATCAACTCTGTTGGTTGAATGCACTCATCCCACAGAAGTTTCTGAGAATGTTTCTGTCTAGTTTTTAGGTGAAGATATTTCCTTTTTCATCATAGGCCTCAAATAACTCCAAATATCCAATTGCAGATCCTACAAAAAGAGTGTTTCAAAACTGCTCTATCAAAAGGAAGGTTCAAGAGTGTGAGTTGAATGCATAAAGAACAGGGAAGTCTCTGAGAATGCTTCTGTCTAGTTCTTACGCTCAGATATTCCCTTTTTGCAGCATAGGCCTCAAATCGCTCCAAATATAAACTTGCAAATTCTACAAACAGAGTGTTTCAAAACTGTTCTATCAAAAGGAAAGTTCAACCCAGTGAATTGAATGCACTCAACACAAAGAAATTTCTGAGAATGCTTCTATCTAGTTTTTATGTGAAGATATTTCCTTTTCCAGCATAGACCTCAAAATGCTCCAAATATCCAGTTGCAGATTCTACAAAAAGACTGTTTCAAAACTGTTCTATCAAAAGGAAAGTTCAACTCGGTGAGTTAAATGCACACATCACAAAGAAATTTCTGAGAATGCTTTTGTCTAATTTTTCTGTGAGGATATTTCCTTTTCCATCATAGGCCCCAAAGCGCTCCAAATATGCACTTGCAGCTTCTACAAAAAGAGTGTTTCAAATCTGCTCTTTCAAAAAGAAGGTTCAAGAGTGTGAGTTGAATGCACAAAGCGCAGGGATGTCTCTCAGAATGCTTCTGTCTAGCTTTTATATGAAGATATTCCTTTTTCCAGCATAGGCCTCAATGAGCTCCAAATAATCTCTTGTAGATTCTTCAAAAAGAGTGTTTCATAACTGACTCATCACAGATAAGTTTCTGAGAATGCTTCCGTCTAGGTATTATGTGAAGACATTTCCTTTTCCAGCATAGGTCTCAAAGCACTCCAAATATCCACTTGCAGATTCTACGAAAAGAGTGTTTCAAAACTATTCCATCAAAGGAAAGTTTCAACTCTTTGAGCTAAATCCATTCATCCCAAAGAAGTTTCGGAGAATGCTTTTGTCTCGTTTTTATGTGAGGATATTTCCTTTTCCAGCATAAGCCTCAAAGCGCACCAAGTATCCACTTGCAGATTCTACAAAAAGAGTATTTAAAATTTGCTCTTTCAAAAGGAAGTTTCGAGTCTGTGAGTTGACTGCATAAAGCACAGGGAAGTTTCTGAGAATGCTTCTATCTAGTTTTTATGTGAAGATATCCCCTTTTTCACCATAGGCCTCAAATCGCTCTAAATATCCACTTGCAGAGTCTACAAAAAGGGTGTTTCAAAACTGCTCTATCAAAAGGAAGGTTCAATTCTGTGAGTTGAATGCATGAAGCACGGGGAAGTTTCTGGGAATGCTTCTGTCTAGTTTTTATGTGAAGATTTCTCTTTTTGCAGCATAGGCCTCAAATCGCTCAAAATATCCAGTTGCAGATTCTACAAAAAGAATGTTTCAAAACTGTTCTATCAAAAGGAAAGTTCAACCATGTGAGTTGAATGCACTCGTCACAAAGAAATTTCTGAGAATGCTTCTGTCTAGTTTTTATGTGAAGATATTTCCTTTTCCAGATTAGGCCTCAAAGCACACCAAATATCCACTTGCAAATCCTACAAAAGGAGTGTTTCAAAACTGCTCTATCAAAAAGAAAGTTCAAGTCTGTGAGTACAATGCGCTCATCATAGAGATGTTTCTGAGAATGCTTCTGTATAGTTTTTATGTGAAGATATTTCCTTTTACAGCGTAGGCCTCATAGCGCTCCAAATATTCACTTGCAGATACTACAAAAAGAGTGTCTCAAAACTGCTATATCAAAAGGAAGGTTTAAGTCTCTGAGTTGAATGCACTCATCACTAAGAACTTTGTGAGTATGCTTCTGCTTAGTTTTTATGAGGACATATTTCCATTTCCAGCATAGGCCTCAAAGCGCACCGAGTATCCACATTCAGATTCTACAAAGAGAGTGTTACAAAACTGTTCTAAAAAAAGGAAGTTTCAACTCTGTGGGTTCAATGCACTCATCACACAGAAGTTTCTGAGAATGCTTCTGTCTAGTTTTTAGGTGAAGATATTCCCTTTTTCATCATAGGCCTCAAATCACCCCAAATATACAATTGCAGATTCTACAAAAAGAGTGTTTCAAAACTGCTCTATCAAAAGGAAGGTTCAAGTCTGTGAATTGAATGCATGAAGCATGGGGAAGTTTCTGGGAATGCTTCTGTCTAGTTTTTATGTGAAGATTTCTCTTTTTGCAGCATAGGCCTCAAATCCCTCAAAATTCCCACTTGCATATTCTAGAAAAAGAATGTTTCAAAACTGTTCTATCAAAAGGAAGTTCAAGTCTGTGAGTTGAATGCACTCATCACACAGAAATTTCTGAGAATGCTTCTGTCTAGTTTTGATGTGAAGATATTTCCTTTTCCAGCGTAGACCTCAAACCGCTCCAAATATCCACTTGCAGATTCTACAAAACAAGTGTTTCAAAACTACTCTATCAAAAGGAAGGTTCAAGTCTGTGAGTTGAATGCCCTCATCACAAAAATATTTCTGAGGATGATTCTGCTTAGTTTTTATGGGAAGATAATTTCTTTTCCAGCATAGGCCTCAATGAGCTCTAAATAATCTCTTGTAGATTCTACAAAGAGATTGTTTCATAACAGTTCTACCAAAAGGAAGGTTGAACTCTGTGAGTTGAATGCACTTATCACAGAGAAGTTTCTGTGAATGCTTCTGTCTAGTTATTATGTGAAGATATTTCCTTTTCCACCGTAGACCTCAAAGCACTCCAAATATCCACTTGCAGATTCTACAAAAAGAGTGTTTCAAAGCTGTTCCATCAAAGGGAAGATTCAACTCTGTGAGGTGAATGCATTCATCACAAAGAAGTTTCGGTGAATGCTTTTCTCTAATTTTTATGTGGGGATATTTCCTTTTCCTGCGTAGTACTCAAAGCGCTCCAAATATCCACTTGCAGTTTCTCCAAAAAAAGTGTTTCAAATCTGCTCTTTCAAAAGGAAGTTTTAAGTCTGTGAGTTGAATGCATAAGGCACAGGGAAGTTTCTGAGAATGCTTCTATCTCGTTTTTATGCGAAGATATCCCATTTTTCACCATCAGCCTCAAATCGCTCCAAATATCCACTTGCAGATTCTACAAAAAGGGTGTTTCAAAACTGCTCTATCAAAAGGAAGGTCTACTCTGTTAGTTTAATGCACACATCACAAAGAAGATAGGAGAATACTTCTGTCTAGTTTTTATGTGAAGATATTTCCTTTTCCAGCTTAGCCCTCAAATCGCAACAAATATAAACTTGCATATTCTACAAAAAGACTGTTTCAAAACTGCTCTATCAAAAGGAAATTTAAAGTCTGTGAGTACAATGCACTCATCACAAAGAAGTTTCTGAGCATGCTTCTGTCTAGTATTTATATGAAGAAATTTCCTTTTCGAGCATAGGCCTCAAAGCATTCCAAATATCCACTTGCAGATTCTACAAAAAGAGTGTTTCAAAACTGTTCAATCAAAAGGTTGGTTCAACTCTGTGATTTGAACTCACTCATCACAATGAGGTTTCTAAGAATACTTCCGTCTAGGTTTTATGTGAAGATATTTCCTTTTCCATCATAAGCCTCAAAGAGCTCCAAATATCCACTTTCAGACTCTACTAAAAGAGTGCTTCACAACTGTTCTACCAAAAGGAAGATTCAACCCTGTGAGCTGAATGCGTTCATCACAAAGTAGTTTCTGAGAAGGCCTCTGTCCAATTTTTATATGAAGATGTTTCCTTTTGCAGCATAGTCTTCAAAGCACTCCAAAAACCCACTTGCAAATTCTACAAAAGGAGTGTTTCAAAACTGCACTATCAAAAGGAAGGTTCAACTCTGTGAGTTGAAATCATAAAACATAGAGTAGTTTCTGAGAATGCTTCTGTCTAGTTTTTATGAATACATATTTCCATTTCCAGCATTGGCCTCAAAGCGCCAAAAATATCCACCTGCAGATCCTACAAAAAGGGTGTTTAATAACTGCTCTTTCAATAGCAGGGTTCAACTCTGTGAGTTGAATGCACACATCACAAAGAAGTTTCTGAGAATACTTCTGTCTACTTTTTATGTGACGGTATTTCCTTTTCCTGCATAGGACTCAAAGCGCTCCAAATATCCACTTTCAGATTCTACAAAAATTGTGTTTCCAAACTGTTCTATCAAAAGGAACGTTCAAGTCTGTGAGTTGAATTCATAAAGCACAGGGAAGTTTCTGAGAATGCTTCTGTCCGGTTTTTATGTGAAGATATACCCTTTTCCAGGCTAGGCCTCAAAGTGTTAAAACTATCCACTTGCAGATTCTACAATATGGGGTTTCAAAACTCCTTTATCCAAAGGAAGTTTCAATTCTGTGTGTTGAAAGCACACATCACAAAGATGTTTTTGAGAAGGCTTCAATATAGTTTTTATGTGAAATTATTTCTTACTCCAGCATAGGCCTTAAGTGATCCAAATATCCACTTGCAGATTCTACAAGAAGATTGTGTCAGAATTGTTCTATCAAAAGGAACTTTCAACCCTGTGAGTTGAATGCACTCATCACAAAGAAATTTCTGAGAATGCTTCTGTCTAGTTTTTAGGTGGAGATATTTTCTTTTCCAGCATAGGCCTCAAAGCCCTCCAAACATCCACTTGCAGATTCTACAAAAAGGGTGTTTCAAAACTGCCCTATCAAAAGGAAGGTTCTACTCTGTTATTTGAATGCGCACATCACAAAGAGGTTTTGTAGAATGTTTCTGTCTAGTTTTTACATGAAGATATTTTCTTTTGCTGCTTAGGCCTCAAAGCACACAAAATATCCACCTGCAGATTCTACAAAAAGAGTGTTTCAAAACTGCTCTTTTGAAAGAAAAGTTAAAGTCTGTGAGTTGAATGCACTCATCAAAAAAGAAGTTTCTGAGAATGCTTCTGTCTAATTTTTATGGGAAGATATTTCCTTTTCCAGTGTTGGCCCCCTAACAATCCAAATATCCACTTGCACATTCTAGAAAAAGAGTGTTTCAAAACTGCTCTACCAAAAGGAAGGTTCAACTCAGTGAGTTGAATGCGCACATCAGAAAAGGTTTCTGAGAATGCTTCTGTCTAGTTTTTATGTGAAGATAGTTTCTTTTCCAGCATAGGCCTCAAAGCGCTCCAAATAAACACTTGCAGAATCTCCAAAAAGAGTGTTTCAAAACTGTTCTGTCAAAAGGAAGGTTCAACTCTTTGAGTAGAATGCACTCATCACAAAGAGGTTTCTGAGAATGCTTCGGTCTAGTTTTTATGGGAAGAAATTTCCTTTTCCAACATAGGCCTCAAAGCGCAGAACTATCCACTTGCAAATTCTACTAAAGAGTGTTTGAAAACTATTCTATCAAAGGAAGGTTCAACTCTGTGACTAGAATGCACTCATCACAAAGAAGTTTCTCAGAATGCTTCGGTCCAGTTTTTATGGGAAGATATTTCCTTTTCCAACGTAGGCCTCAAAGCGCTTCAAATAAACACTTGCTGATTCTTTAAAAAGAGTGTTTCAAAACTGTTCTATCAAAAGGAAGGTTCAACTCTGTGAGTAGAATGCAATGGAATGGAATGGATTGGAATCTCCCATCCACTCTACACTGTTTTCATTGAATCTGCAAGTGTTTATTTAGAGCTCTTTGAGGCCTAGGTTAGAAAAGGAGTGTTTCAAAACTGCGCTTTCAAAAGGAAGGATCCTCTCTATGACTTGAATGCATAAAGCTCAGGGAAGTTTCTGAGAATGCTTCCATCTAGTTTTTATGTGAAGATATTTCCTTTTCCACCGTAGACCTCAAAGCACTCCAAATATCCACTTGCAGATTCTACAAAAAGAGTGTTTCAAAGCTGTTCCATCAAAGGGAAGATTCAACTCTGTGAGGTGAATGCATTCATCACAAAGAAGTTTCGGTGAATGCTTTTCTCTAATTTTTATGTGGGGATATTTCCTTTTCCTGCGTAGTACTCAAAGCGCTCCAAATATCCACTTGCAGTTTCTCCAAAAAAAGTGTTTCAAATCTGCTCTTTCAAAAGGAAGTTTTAAGTCTGTGAGTTGAATGCATAAGGCACAGGGAAGTTTCTGAGAATGCTTCTATCTCGTTTTTATGCGAAGATATCCCATTTTTCACCATCAGCCTCAAATCGCTCCAAATATCCACTTGCAGATTCTACAAAAAGGGTGTTTCAAAACTGCTCTATCAAAAGGAAGGTCTACTCTGTTAGTTTAATGCACACATCACAAAGAAGATAGGAGAATACTTCTGTCTAGTTTTTATGTGAAGATATTTCCTTTTCCAGCTTAGCCCTCAAATCGCAACAAATATAAACTTGCATATTCTACAAAAAGACTGTTTCAAAACTGCTCTATCAAAAGGAAATTTAAAGTCTGTGAGTACAATGCACTCATCACAAAGAAGTTTCTGAGCATGCTTCTGTCTAGTATTTATATGAAGAAATTTCCTTTTCGAGCATAGGCCTCAAAGCATTCCAAATATCCACTTGCAGATTCTACAAAAAGAGTGTTTCAAAACTGTTCAATCAAAAGGTTGGTTCAACTCTGTGATTTGAACTCACTCATCACAATGAGGTTTCTAAGAATACTTCCGTCTAGGTTTTATGTGAAGATATTTCCTTTTCCATCATAAGCCTCAAAGAGCTCCAAATATCCACTTTCAGACTCTACTAAAAGAGTGCTTCACAACTGTTCTACCAAAAGGAAGATTCAACCCTGTGAGCTGAATGCGTTCATCACAAAGTAGTTTCTGAGAAGGCCTCTGTCCAATTTTTATATGAAGATGTTTCCTTTTGCAGCATAGTCTTCAAAGCACTCCAAAAACCCACTTGCAAATTCTACAAAAGGAGTGTTTCAAAACTGCACTATCAAAAGGAAGGTTCAACTCTGTGAGTTGAAATCATAAAACATAGAGTAGTTTCTGAGAATGCTTCTGTCTAGTTTTTATGAATACATATTTCCATTTCCAGCATTGGCCTCAAAGCGCCAAAAATATCCACCTGCAGATCCTACAAAAAGGGTGTTTAATAACTGCTCTTTCAATAGCAGGGTTCAACTCTGTGAGTTGAATGCACACATCACAAAGAAGTTTCTGAGAATACTTCTGTCTACTTTTTATGTGACGGTATTTCCTTTTCCTGCATAGGACTCAAAGCGCTCCAAATATCCACTTTCAGATTCTACAAAAATTGTGTTTCCAAACTGTTCTATCAAAAGGAACGTTCAAGTCTGTGAGTTGAATTCATAAAGCACAGGGAAGTTTCTGAGAATGCTTCTGTCCGGTTTTTATGTGAAGATATACCCTTTTCCAGGCTAGGCCTCAAAGTGTTAAAACTATCCACTTGCAGATTCTACAATATGGGGTTTCAAAACTCCTTTATCCAAAGGAAGTTTCAATTCTGTGTGTTGAAAGCACACATCACAAAGATGTTTTTGAGAAGGCTTCAATATAGTTTTTATGTGAAATTATTTCTTACTCCAGCATAGGCCTTAAGTGATCCAAATATCCACTTGCAGATTCTACAAGAAGATTGTGTCAGAATTGTTCTATCAAAAGGAACTTTCAACCCTGTGAGTTGAATGCACTCATCACAAAGAAATTTCTGAGAATGCTTCTGTCTAGTTTTTAGGTGGAGATATTTTCTTTTCCAGCATAGGCCTCAAAGCCCTCCAAACATCCACTTGCAGATTCTACAAAAAGGGTGTTTCAAAACTGCCCTATCAAAAGGAAGGTTCTACTCTGTTATTTGAATGCGCACATCACAAAGAGGTTTTGTAGAATGTTTCTGTCTAGTTTTTACATGAAGATATTTTCTTTTGCTGCTTAGGCCTCAAAGCACACAAAATATCCACCTGCAGATTCTACAAAAAGAGTGTTTCAAAACTGCTCTTTTGAAAGAAAAGTTAAAGTCTGTGAGTTGAATGCACTCATCAAAAAAGAAGTTTCTGAGAATGCTTCTGTCTAATTTTTATGGGAAGATATTTCCTTTTCCAGTGTTGGCCCCCTAACAATCCAAATATCCACTTGCACATTCTAGAAAAAGAGTGTTTCAAAACTGCTCTACCAAAAGGAAGGTTCAACTCAGTGAGTTGAATGCGCACATCAGAAAAGGTTTCTGAGAATGCTTCTGTCTAGTTTTTATGTGAAGATAGTTTCTTTTCCAGCATAGGCCTCAAAGCGCTCCAAATAAACACTTGCAGAATCTCCAAAAAGAGTGTTTCAAAACTGTTCTGTCAAAAGGAAGGTTCAACTCTTTGAGTAGAATGCACTCATCACAAAGAGGTTTCTGAGAATGCTTCGGTCTAGTTTTTATGGGAAGAAATTTCCTTTTCCAACATAGGCCTCAAAGCGCAGAACTATCCACTTGCAAATTCTACTAAAGAGTGTTTGAAAACTATTCTATCAAAGGAAGGTTCAACTCTGTGACTAGAATGCACTCATCACAAAGAAGTTTCTCAGAATGCTTCGGTCCAGTTTTTATGGGAAGATATTTCCTTTTCCAACGTAGGCCTCAAAGCGCTTCAAATAAACACTTGCTGATTCTTTAAAAAGAGTGTTTCAAAACTGTTCTATCAAAAGGAAGGTTCAACTCTGTGAGTAGAATGCAATGGAATGGAATGGATTGGAATCTCCCATCCACTCTACACTGTTTTCATTGAATCTGCAAGTGTTTATTTAGAGCTCTTTGAGGCCTAGGTTAGAAAAGGAGTGTTTCAAAACTGCGCTTTCAAAAGGAAGGATCCTCTCTATGACTTGAATGCATAAAGCTCAGGGAAGTTTCTGAGAATGCTTCCATCTAGTTTTTATGTGAAGATATTTCCTTTTCCAGTGTTGGCCTCTTAACACGCCATATATCCACTTGCAGATCCTACTGAAAGAGTGTTTCAAAACAGCTATATCAAAAGGAAGCTTCAACTCTGTCAGTTGAATGTGCACATCACAAAGAAGTTTCTGAGAATTCTTCTCTGTATTTTTCAGGTGAAGATATTTCATTTCCCATCAAAGGTGTCAAAACGCTTAAAATATCTACTTGCAGATTCTACAAAAAGAGTGTTTTCAAAACTGCTCTTTCAAAACGAAAGTTAAAGTCTGTGAGTTGAACGCATTCATCACAAAGAAGTTTCTGAGAACGCTTCTGTCTAGTTTTTATGGGAAGATATTTCGTTTTCCAGCATAGGCCTCAAATCGCTCCAAACATCCACTAGCAAATTCTACAAAGAGAATGTTTCAAAACTGCGCTTTCACAATTAAGGTTTCTCTCTGTGACTTGAACGCATAAAGCACAGGGAAGTTTCTGAGAATGATTCTATCTAGTTTTTATGCGAAGATATTTCCTTTTCCAGCATAGGCCTCAAAACATTCCAAATGTCGACTTGCAGATTCTATAAAAAGAAATTTTCAAAACTTTTATATCAAAAGGAAGGTTCAACTATGTGGATTGAATGCAGAAAGCACAGGGATGTTTCTGAGAATGCTTCTGTCTAGTTTTTATGTGAAGATATTTCCTTTTCCAGTGTTGGCCTCTTAGCACTCCAAATATCCACTTGCAGATTCTACTGAAAGAGTGTTTAAAAACTGATCTATCAAAAGGAACGTTCAACTCTGTGAGCTGAAAGCAGTCACCATGAAGAAGTTTCTGAGAATGCTTCTGCCTAGTTTTCATGTGATGTTATTTCCTTTTCCAGCATTGCCATAAAACCCCTTCAAATATCCACTTACAGATGCTATTAAAAGAGTGTTTCAAAACTGCTCTATCAAGAGGAAAGTTCGAGTCTGTGAGTTGAATGCACGCATCATGCAGAAGTTTCTGAGAATGCTTCTGTCTCGTTGAAGATATTTCGTTTTCCATCACAGGCCTCAAAGCGCTCCAAATAAACACCTGCAGATTCTACAAAAGGAGTGTTTCAAAACTGTTCTATCAAAAGGAAGGTTCAAGTCCGTGAGTTCAATGCACTCATCACACAGAAGTTCCTGACAATGCTTCTGTCTAGGGTTCCTGTGAAGATATTTCCTTTTGCAGTATAAGCCTCAAATTGCTCCAAATATCCACTTGCAGATTTTACAAAAAGGCTGTTTCCAAACTGCTCTATCAAAAAGCATGTTCAACTCTGTGAGTTGAATGCACACATTGCAAAGTAGTTTCTGAGAATGCTTCTGTGTTGTTTGCAGGTGAAGATATTTCATTTCCCAGCAAAGGCCTCAAAACGCTCAAAATATCCACTTGCAGATTCTACAAAAAGAGTGTTTCAAAACTGCTCTTTCAAAATGAAGGTTCAAGTCTGTGAGTTGAATGCACTCATCACAAAGAAGTTTCTGAGAATGCTTCTGTCTAGTTTTTATGGGAAGGTATTTCGTTTTCCAGCATAGGCCTCAAATAGCTCCAAACATCCACCAGCAAATTCTACAAAAAGAGTGTTTCAAAACTGCACTTTCAAAAGCAAGGTTCCTCTCTGTGACTTGAATGCATAAAGTACAGGGAAGTTTCTAAGAATGCTTCCGTGTAGTTTTTATGTGATGATATTTTCTTTTCCAGTATTGACCTCTTAACACTCCAAATATCCACTTGAAGATTCTACTAGAAGAGTGTTTCAAAACAGCTATATCAAAAGGAAGCTTAAACTCTGTGAGATGAATGCGCACATCACAAGCAAGTTTCTGAGAATGCTTCTATCCAGTTTTTATGTGAAGATATTTCCTTTTCCAGCATAGGCCTCAAAGCGTTCCAAATGTCAACTTGCAGATTTTATGAAAAGAGTTTTTCAAAACTGTTCTATCAAAAGGAAGGTTCAACTATGTGAGTTGAATAAAGAAAGCACAGGGAAGTCTCTGAGAATGCTTCTGTCTAGTTATGATGTAAAGATATTTCCTTTTCCAACATGGACCTCAAAGCGCTCCAAATAAACACTTGCAGATCCTACAAAAGGAGTGTTTCTGAACTGTTCTATCTAAAGGAAGGTTCAAGTCTGTGAGTTGAATGCACTCATCACACAGAAGTTCCTGAGAATGCTTCTGTCTAGGGTTTCTGTGAAGATATTTCCTTTTGCAGCATAGGCCTCAAATCGCTCCAAATATCCAACTACATATTTTACAAAAAGCTGTTTCCAAACTGCTCTATCAAAAGGCAGTTTCAACTCTGTGAGTTGCATGCACACATCACAAAGCAGTTTCTGAGAATGTTTCTGTGTAGTTTTCAGGTGAAGATATTTCATTTCCCAGCAAAGGTCTCAAAACGCTCAAAATATCCACTTGCAGATTCTACAAAAAGAGTTTTTCAAAACTGCTCTTTCAAAATGAAGTTTCAAGTGTGTGAGTTGAATGCGCTCATCACAAAGAAGTTTCTGAGAATGCTTCTGTCTAGTTTTTATGTTAATATATTTCGTTTTCCAGCATAGGCCTCAAATCGCTCCAAACATCCACAAGCAAATCCTACAAAAATAGAGTTTCAAAACTGCACTTTCAAAAGGAAGTTTCCTCTCTGTGACTTGAATGCATAAAGCACAGGGAAGTTTCTGAGAATGCTTCCGTCTAGTTTTTATGTGAAGATATTTCCTTTTCCTGTGTTGGCCTCTTAGCACTCCAAATATCCACTTGCAGATTCTACTGAAAGAGTGTATCAAAACAGCTATATCAAAAGGAAGCTTGAACTCTGTGAGTTGAATGCACACATCACAAAGAGGTTTCTGAGAATGCTTCTATCTAATTTTTAGGTGAAGATATTACCTTTTCCAGCATAGGCTTTAAAGCGCTCCAAATATCCACTTGCAGACTCCACAAAAAGAGTGTTTCAAAACTGTTCTATCAAAAGGAAGGTTCAACTCTGTGAGTAGAATGCACACATCACAAAGAAGTTTTTGAGAAAGGTTCTATCTAGTTTTCATCTGAATGTATTTCCTTTACCACTAGATGCCACAATCGCACCAAATATCCACTTGCAGTTTCCGCAACAAGAGTGTTGCAGAACTGCTCTATGAAAGGGAAGGTTGAACTCTGTGAGTTCAATCCCCAAATGACAAAGAAGTTTCCGAGAATGCTTCTATCTAGGGTTTATGTGGAAATATCTCTTTTTGCAGCATTGGCCTCAAATCGCTCCAAATATCCGCTTGCAGATTTTACAAAAAGGCTGTCTCCAAACTACTCTATCAAAACACAGGTTCAATTCTGTGAGTTGAATGCACACAGCACAAAGAAGTTTCTGAGAATGCTTCTGTCTAGTTTTTATGGGAAGATATTTCGTTTTCCAGCATAGGCCTCAAATCACTCCAAACATCCACTAGCAAATTCTACAAAAAGAGTGTTTCAAAACTGCGCTTTCAAAAGGAAGGTTCCTCTCTGTGACTTGAATGCATAAAGCACAGGGAAGTTTCTGAGAATGCTTCCGTCTAGTTTTTATGTGAAGATATTTCCTTTTCCAGTGTTGGCCTCTTAACACTCCAAATATCCACTTGCAGATTCTACTGAAAGAGGGTTTCAAAACAGCTATATCAAAAGGAAGCTTCAACTATGTGAGTTGAATGCGCACGTCACATAGTAGTTTCTGAGAATGCTTCTGTCTAGTTTTCAGGTGAAGATATTTCATTTCCCAGCAAAGGCCTCAAAACGCTCAAAGTATCCACTTGCAGATTCTACAAAAAGACTGTTTCAAAACTGCTCTTTCAAAAGGAAAGTTAAAGCCTGTGTGTTGAATGCACTCATCACAAAGAAACTTCTGAGAATGCTTCTGTCTAGTTTTTATGGGAAGATATTTCGTTTTCCAGCATAGGCCTCAAATCCCTCGAAACATCCACTAGCAAATTCTACAAAAAGAGGGCTTCAAAACTGCGCTTTTGAAAGGAAGGTTTCTCTCTGTGACTTGAATGCATAAAGCACAGGGAAGCTTCTGTGAATGCTTCCGTCCAGTTTTTATGTGAACATATTTACTTTTCCAGTTTTGGCCTCTTAACACTCCAAATATCCACTTGAAGATTCTGCTAAATGAGTGTTTCAAAACAGCTATATCAAAAGGAAGCTTAAACTCTGTGAGTTGAATGTGCACATCACAAAGAAGTTTCTGAGAATGCTTCTATCTAGTTTTTATGTGAAGATATTTCCTTTTCCAGCATAGGCCTCAAAGCGTTCCAAATGTCGACTTGCAGATTCTATGAAAAGAGATTTTCAAAACTGTTCTATCAAAAGGAAGGTTCAACTATGTGGGTTGAGTGCAGATAGCACAGGGAAGTCTCTGAGAATACTTCTGTCTAGTTTTCATGTGAAGATATTTCCTTTTCCAACATAGGCCTCAAAGCGCTCCAAATAAACAGTTGCAGATCCTACAAAAGGAGTGTTTCAAAACTGTTCTATCAAAAGGAACGTTCAACTCTGTGAGTTGAATGCACTCATCACGAAGAAGTCTCTGAGAATGCTTCTGCCAATTTTTATGTGATGATATTTCGTTTTCCAGCATTGGCATAAAAGCCCTCCAAATATCCACTTACAGATGCTACTAAAAGAGTGTTTCAAAACTGCTCTATCAAAAGGAAAGTTCAAGGGTGTGAGCTGAATGCACTCATGACACAGAAGCTTCTGAGAATGCATCTGTTTCGTTTTTATGTGAAGATATATCCTTTTCCATCATAGTCCTCAAAGCACTCCAAATAAACACTTGCAGATTCTACAAAAGGAGTGTATCAAAACTGTTCTATCCAAAGGAAGGTTCACTTCCTTGAGTTGAATTCACTCATCACACAGATGTTCCTGAGACTGCTTCTGTCTAGTGTTTCTGTGAAGAGATTTCCTTTTGCAGCATAGGCCTCAAATGGCTCCAAATATCTATTTTCAGATTTTACAAAAAGGCTGTTTCCAAACTGCTCTATCAAAAGGCAGGTTCAACTCTGTGAGTTGAATGCACACATCACAAAGTAGTTTCTGAGAATGCCTCTGTGTAGTTTTCAGGTGAAGATATTTCATTTCCCAGCAAAGGCCTCAAAACTCTCAAAATATCCACTTGCAGATTCTGCAAAAAGAGTGTTTCAAAACTGCTCTTTCAAAATGTAGGTTCAAGTGTGTGAGTTGAATGCACTCATGACAAAGAAGTTTCTGAGAATGCTTCTGTCTAGTTTTTATGGGAAGATATTTCGTTTTCCAGCATAGGCCTCAAATCGCTCCAAACATCCATTAGCAAATTCTACAAAAAGATTGTTTCAAAACTGCACTTTCAAAAGGAAGGTTCCTCTCTGTGACTTGAATGCATAAAGCACAGGGAAGTTTCTGAGAATGCTTCCGTCTAGTTTTTATGTGAAGATATTTCCTTTTCCAGTGTTGGCCTCTTAGCACTCCAAATATCCACTTGCAGAATCTACTGAAAGAGTGTTTCAAAACAGCTATATCAAAAGGAAGTTTCAACTCTGTGAGTTGAATGTGCACATTACAAAGAAGTTTCTGAGAATGCTTCTATCTAGTTTTTATATGAAGATGTTTCCTTTTCCACAATACGCTTCAAAGCGCTCCAAATATCCAATTGCAGACTCCACAAAAAGAGTGTTTCAAAACTGTTCTATCAAAAGGAAAGTTCAACTCTGTGAGTAGAATGCACACATCACAAAGAAGTTTCTAGAGAACGGTTCTATCTAGTTTTCATCTGAATGTATTTGCTTTTCCACTAGATGCAGCAATCGCACTAAATATCCACTTGCAGTTTCCACAACAAGAGTGTTGCAGAACTGCTCTATGAAAAGGAAGTTTCAACTCTGTGTGTTCAATCCCCAAATGACAAAGAAGTTTCTGAGAATGCTTCTGTCTAGAAAATATCTTCACATAAAAACTTCTTTGGGATGAGTGCATTCCACATTCCATTCCATTCCATTCCATTCCACATTCCATTCCATTCCATTCCACTCCACTTGACATTCCATTCCATTTCATTCCATTCCACATTCTATTCTATTCCACATTCCATTCCATTCCATTCCACCTTCCAGTCCATTCCATTCCACATTGCATTCCACATTCCATTCCACATTCCGTTCCACATTCCACTTCACATTCCATTCCATATTCCATTCCATTCCATTCCACATTGCAGTCCACATTCCATTACACATTCTGTCCACATTACATTTCATTCCATTCCATTCCACATTCCATTCCATTGCGTTCCAGATTCCTCTCCATTCCATGTCACATTCTATTCAATTTCATTCCATTCCACATTCGATTCCATTGTACATTCCATTCCACTCCATTACACATTCCATTCCAATCCATTCCATTCCATTCCATTCCATTCCACATTTCATTCCATTCCTTTCATTCCATATTCTATTTCATTCCATATTCCGTTCCATGCCATTCCACATTCCATTCCATTCCACTCCATTCCATATTCCATTCCGTTCCATTTCACATTCCATTACAATTCATTCCATTCCACATTCTATTCCATTCCACATTCCATTCCATTCCACATTCCATGACAAACCATTCCATTCCATTGCATTTCACATTCTAATCCATTACACCTTCCATTCCATTCCATTCCATTCCACATTCCATCCCATTCCATTCTACATTGCATTCCATTTCATTGCATTCCATATTCTATTCCATTCCACATTACATTCCATTCCATTCCACATTCCATTCCATTCCCCATTCCATTCCATTCCACATTCCATTCCATTCCACATTCCATTCCATTCCAATCGATACCATTCCACATTCCATTACATTCCATTAAATTCCATATTACATTCCATTCTATTCCACGTTTCATTCCATTCCATTCCACATTCCATTGCATTCCATATTACAATCCATTCCATTCAACATTGCATTCCATTTCATTCCACATTCCATTCCATTCCATTCCACATTCCATTCCACATTCCATTCCACATTACCTTCCACATTCCATTCCATTACATTCCACATTCCATTCCATTCCATTCCATATTCCATACCACATTCCATTCCATTCTATTCCACATTCCATTCCATTACATTGCACATTCCATTCCACATTTCATTCCACGCTCCATTCCATTCCATTCCAAGTTCCATTCAACGTTCCATTAGACGCTCCATTCCACGTTCCATTCCACTTTGCATTCCATTCCGTTCCACGTTCCATTCCACATTCCATTACATTATATTCCATAATGCATTCCAATCCATTCCATTCCACATTCCATTCCATTCCATTGCACATTCCATTCCATTCCATTGCACATTCCATTCCATTTCATTCCATTAAATTGCACATTCCTGTCCACATTCCATTCCATTCCATTCCACATTCCATTCCATTCCATATTCCATTCCATTCCATTCAATTCCCTTTCCGTTCCATTCCATTCCACTCCATTCCACATTCCATTCCATTCCATTCCACATTCCATTACATATTCCATTGAACTGCATTCCAGATTCCATTCCGCCTTCCATTCCATTCCATTTCACATTGCATTCCACATTCCACTCCATTCCATTCCACATGCCATTCCACATTCCGTTCCATTGCATTCCTTTGCACATTCCATTCCACATTCCCTTCCATTCCATTTCACATTCCATTCCATTCCTTTCCACATTCCATTCCACAATACATTTCTTTCCATTTGACATTCCTTTCCATTCCATTCCACATTCAATTCCGCATTCCCTTCCCTTCCATTCCACATTCCATTCCACATTCAATTCCATTCCATTCCACATTCCATTCCATTCATTCCACATTCCATTCCATTGCATTCCACGTTCCATTCTAATCCATTCCACGTTCCATTCCATATTCCATTCCATGTTCCATTCCACGTTCTATTCCACATGCCATTCCATTCCATTGCAAGTTCCATTACACTTTCCATTCCATTCCATTCCACATTCCATTCCTTTCCAATCCACTCTACAGTATACATTCCATTCCACATTCCAGTCCACATTCCCTTCCTTTCCATTCCACTTTTAATTCCATTCCATTCCATTCCAAATTCCATTCCACATTCCTTTTTGTTCCATTCCACATTCCATTCCAATCCATTCCATTACATTCCATTAAACTTTCCGTTCCATTCCATTGCATTCCTCAATCTATTCCATTCCTCATTCCTTTCCATTCCATTCCATGTTCCATTTCATTCCATTCCATTCCACTCCACATTCCATTAAATTCCGTTCTACATTTCATTCCATTTCATTCCATTTCTCATCCTATTCAATTCCACCTTTCATTCCATTCCATTACTTTCCATTACACATTCCAACACATTAAATTCCAATCCACATTACATTCCAAACTATTCCACATTCCATTCCATACCATTCCATTCACTTCCACATTTCATTACATTCCAATCCATTCCATTCCACATTCCATTTCATATTCCATTGCTTTGCATTCCACATTGCATTCCACATTCTATTCCATTCCATTCCATTCCACATTCCATTCCATTCCATCCCATTCCATTTCACATTCCATTCCATTCCATTCCACTCCATTCCATTTCATTCCATTCCATTGCACATACCGTTCCACATTCCATTACATTCCATTCCACTCCACATTCCATTCCATTCCATTCCACATTTCATTCCATTCCATTTCACATTCCATTCCATTTCATTCCATTCCACATTCTATTCCATTCCACATTCCATTCCATTCCATCCCACATTCCATGCAATTCCATTCCATTCCATTCCACATTCCATTCAATTCCATTCCATTCCATTCCCCATTCCATTCCATTACATTCCATTCCATTCCACATTCCGTTCTACTCCATTGCATTCCATTCCCCATTCCATTCCATTCTTTTCTATTCCACATTCTATTCCATTTGACATGCCATTCCATTCCATTCCACACTTCATTCCATTCCATTCCATTCCACATTCCATTCCATTCCATTCCACATTCCATTCCACTTCATTCCATTCCACATTCTATTCCGTTACACATTCCAATACATTCCACTCCCCTTTCCATTCCATTGCATTCTATTCCATTCCATTCCACATTCCATTCCTTTCCATTCCATTCCACTTCCCTTTCCGTTCCATTCCACTTTACACTCCATTCATTTCCACATTTCATTGCATTCCATTTCATTCCATTCCACATAGCATTGCATTCCACATTTCATTCCACATTCCATTCCACGTTCTATTCCACAATCCATTCCATTCCATTCCACATTCCATTCCATTCCACTCCACATTCCATTCCACATTCCATTCCATTCCATTCCACATTCCATTCTATTCAATTCCACGTTCCATTCCATGTTCAATTCCATTACATTCCACAGTCCATTCCGCATTCCATTCCATTCCATTCCACATGCCATACCATTCCATTCCATTCCATTCCACAATCCCTTCCATTCCATTCCATTCCACAATCCATTCCATATTCCATTCCATTCCACAATCCATTCCACATTCCATTCCATTCCATTCCACGTTCCATTCCATTCCATTCCACAGTCCTTTCCATTGCATTCCACTTTCCGTTTCACTTTCCATTCCACGTTCCTTTCCGCATTCCATTCCTCGTTCCATTCCACAATCCATTCCACATTCCATTCCACGTTCCTTTCCATTCAATTCCACGTTCCATTCCACATTCTATTCAACTCCATTCCATTCCACTGTCTTTTCCACATTCCATTCCACTTTCCATTCCACATTACAATCTGTTCCATTCCACATTCCATTCCAAAATCCATTCCACATTCCAGTAAATTCCATTCCACTTTCCATTCCTCATGCCACTCAACATTCCATTCCACATTCCATTACATTCCATTCCACATTCTATTAAACATTCCATTCCATTCCATTCCACATTGCCTTCCACATTTCATTCCATTCCATTTAGCATTCCATTACACATTCGATTCCACTCCATTCCACATACCATTCCACATTCCATTCCAGGTTCCATTAGACGTTCTATTCCATGCTCCATTCCATGTTCCATTCCGTTACATTCCACTTACCATTTCATTCCACCTTCCATTCCATTCCATTCCACATTCCATTCCACAATCCATTGCATTCCGTTCAGCATTCTGTTCCATTCCATTACACATTTCTTTCCACATTCCATTCCATTGCGTTCCACATTCCATTCCACATTCCATTCCAACTTCCATTCAATGTTCCATTCCAGGTTTCATTGCATGTTCCATTACATTCCATTCCACGTTCCATTTCATTTATTTTCACATTTCATGCCACATTCCATTTCACATTCCATTCCACATTCCATTTCACCTTCCATTCCATTCCATTCCATTCCACATTCCATTCCATTCCATGCCACATTCCACATTCCATTCCATTCCATGCCACATTCCACTGCATTCCATTACACAGTGCATTCCACATTCTATTCCTCATTCCTTTCCTCATTCCATTTCATTCCATTCTATTCCACATTCCATTCCATTCCATTCCCTTCCATATTCCATTCTACAATCCATTTCTTTCCATTTGACATTCCTTTCCATTCTATTCTACATTCCACACTGCATTCCTTTCCATTCCATTCCATTCCACATACCATTCAACATTCCATTTCATTTCATTCTACGTTCCATTCCACATTCCCTTCCACATTATATTACATTACATTCCGCATTCCATTACACATTCCATTCCACTACATTCCACGTTCCATACCACTTTCGATTCCATTCTCTCCCACATTCCATTCCATTCCATTCCACATTCCATTCCACATGTCATTTCACATTCCGTTCCATTCCATTCCAAGTTCCATTCCACCTTCCTTTAGATGTTCCTTTCCACGTTCCATTCCATGTTCCATTACATTGCATTCCACGTTCTATTCCACATTCCATTCTATTCCATTCCATATTGCATTCCATTCCATTCCACATTCCATTTCATTCCATTCCACATTCCATACCATTCCATTCCTTTCAATTGCACATTCAATTCCACATTCCATTCCATTTCACATTCCATTCCATTCCACATTCCATACCATTCCATTCCATACACTTTCCTTTCCACTCCATTCAACATTCCATTCCATTCAACATTCCATTCCATTCCATTCCTTTCCCTTTCCATTCTATTCCATTCCACGTTCCTTTCCATTCCACATTCCATTACATTCCATTCCACATTCCATTACATTCCATTCCACATTCCATTCAATTCCATTCCATTCCACATTCCATTCCATTCCATTCCACATTCCTTTCCATTTCACATTCCATTCCATTCCGTCCAATTACACATTGCATTCCACATTCCACTCAACTGTCCATTACACGTTCTGTTCCAAGTTCCATTCCACATTCTATTCTGATCCATTCCACATTCCTTTCCATTCCACTCCACATTCCGTTCCATTCCATTCCATTCCACTTTTCTTTACATTCCATTCCAATCCATGTTCCATTCAACGTTCCATTCCACGTTCCATTCAACATTTCTTTCCACGTGCGATTCCACATTCCATTCCAAATTCCCTTCCATTCCATTCCTTGTTCCATTCCAATCCATTCCACATTCCATTCCACATTCCATTCCACATTCCATTCCACATTCCATTCCATTCCATCCCACATTCCATGCAATTCCATTCCATTCCATTCCACATTCCATTCACTTCCATTCCATTCCATTCCCCATTCCATTCCATTACATTCCATTCCATTCCACATTCCGTTCAACTCCATTGCATTCCATTCCCCATTCCATTCCATTCCTTTCTATTCCACATTCTATTCCATTTGACATGCCATTCCATTCCATTCCACACTTCTTTCCATTCCATTCCATTCAATTTCATTCCATTCCACATTCCATACCATTCCATTCCTTTCAATTGCACATTCAGTTCCACATTCCATTCCATTCCATTTCACATTCCATTCCATTCCACATTCCATACCATTCCATTCCATACACTTTCCTTTCCACTCCATTCAACATTCCATTCCATTCAACATTCCATTCCATTCCATTCCTTTCCCTTTCCATTCTATTCCATTCCACATTCCTTTCCATTCCACATTCCATTACATTCCATTCCACATTCCATTACATTCCATTCCACATTCCATTCAATTTCATTCCATTCCACATTCCATTCCATTCCATTCCACATTCCTTTCCATTTCACATTCCATTCCATTCCGTCTCATTACACGTTGCATTCCACATTCCACTCAACTTTCCATTACACGTTCCGTTCCAAGTTCCATTCCACATTCCATTCTGATCCATTCCACATTCCTTTCCATTCCATTCCACATTCCGTTCCATTCCATTCCATTCCACTTTCCTTTACATTCCATTCCAATCCATGTTTCATTCAACGTTCCATTCCACGTTCCATTCAACATTTCTTTCCACGTTCGATTCCACATTCCATTCCACATTCCCTTCCATTCCATTCCTTGTTCCATTCCAATCCATTCCACATTCCATTCCACATTCCATTCCACATTCCATTCCATTCCATTCCACATTCCATGCAATTCCATTCCATTCCATTCCACATTCCATTCACTTCCATTCCATTCCATTCCCCATTCCATTCCATTACATTACATTCCATTCCACATTCCGTTCAACTCCATTGCATTCCATTCCCTATTCCATTCCATTTCTTTCTATTCCACATTCTATTCCATTTGACATGCCATTCCATTCCATTCCACACTTCATTCCATTCCATTCCATTCCATTCCACATTCCATTCCATTCCATTCCACATTCCATTCAACTTCATTCCATTCCACATTCTATTCCGTTACACATTCCAATACATTCCATTCCCCTTTCCATTCCATTGCATTCTATTCCATTCCATTCCACATTCCATTCCTTTCCATTCCATTCCACTTCCCTTTCCGTTCCATTCCACTTTACACTCCATTCATTTCCACATTTCATTGCATTCCATTCCATTCCATTCCACATAGCATTGCATTCCACATTTCATTCCACATTCCATTCCACGTTCCATTCCACAATCCATTCCATTCCATTCCACATTCCATTCCATTCCACTCCACATTCCATTCCACATTCCATTCCATTCTATTCCACATTCCATTCTATTCAATTCCATGTTCCATTCCACGTTCAATTCCATTACATTCCACACTCCATTCCACATTCCATTCCATTCCATTCCACATGCCATACCATTCCATTCCATTCCATTCCACAATCCCTTCCATTCCATTCCATTCCACAATCCATTCCATATTCCATTCCATTCCACAATCCATTCAACATTCCATTCCATTCCATTCCACGTTCCATTCCATTCCATTCTACAGTCCTTTCCATTGCATTCCACCTTCCATTTCACTTTCCATTCCACGTTCCTTTCCGCATTCCATTCCTCGTGCCATTCCACATTCCATTCCACATTCCATTCCACGTTCCTTTCCATTCAATTCCACGTTCCATTCCACATTCTATTCAAATCCATTCCATTCCACTGTCTTTTCCACATTCCATTCCACTTTCCATTCCACATTACAATCTGTTCCATGCCACATTCCATTCCAAAATCCATTCCACATTCCAGTAAATTCCATTCCACTTTCCATTCCACATGCCACTCAACATTCGATTCCACATTCCATTACATTCCATTCCACATTCTATTAAACATTCCATTCCATTCCATTCCACATTGCATTCCACATGCCATTCCATTCCATTCCACATTGCATTCCACATTTCAATCCATTCCATTTAGCATTCCATTACACATTCGATTCCACTCCATTCCACATACCATTCCACATTCCATTCCAGGTTCCATTAGGCGTTCTATTCCATGCTCCATTCCATGTTCCATTCCGTTACATTCCACTAACCATTTCATTCCACCTTCCATTCCATTAATTCCACATTCCATAAAACAATCCATTGCATTCCGTTCAGCATTCTGTTCCTTTCCATTGCACATTTCTTTCCACATTCTATTCCATTGCGTTCCACATTCCATTCCACATTCCATTCCAACTTCCATTCCATGTTCCATTCCAGGTTTCATTGCATGTTCCATTACATTCCATTCCGCGTTCCATTTCATTTATTTCCACATTTCATGCCACATTCCATTTCACATTCCATTCCACATTCCATTTCACCTTCCTTTCCATTCCATTCCATTCCACATTCCATTCCATTCCATACCACATTCCACTGCATTCCATTACACAGTGCATTCCACATTCTATTCCTCATTCCATTCCTCATTCCATTTCATTCCATTCTATTCCACATTCCATTCCATTCCATTCCATTCCATATTCCATTCTACAATCCATTTCTTTCCATTTGACATTTCTTTCCATTCTATTCTACATTCCACACCGCATTCCTTTCCATTCCATTCCATTCCACATTCCATTCAACATTCCATTTCATTTCATTCTACATTCCATTCCACATTCCCTTCCACATTATATTACACTACATTCCGCATTCCATTACGCATTCCATTCCACTACATTCCACGTTCCATACCACTTTCGATTCCATTCTCTCCCACATTCCATTCCATTCCATTCCACATGCCATTTCACATTCCGTTCCATTCCATTCCAAGTTCCATTCCACCTTACTTTAGATGTTCCTTTCCACGTTCCATTCAATGTTCCATTACATTGCATTCCACGTTCTATTCCACATTCCATTCTATTCCATTCCATATTGCATTCCGTTCCATTCCACATTCCATTTCATTCCATTCCACATTCCATACCATTCCATTCCTTTCAATTGCACATTCAATTCCACATTCCATTCAATTCCACTTCACATTCCATTCCATTCCACATTCCATACCATTCCATTCCATACACTTTCCATTCCACTCCATTCAACATTCCATTCCATTCAACATTCCATTCCATTCCATTCCTTTCCCTTTCCATTCTATTCCATTCCACATTCCTTTCCATTCCACATTCCATTACATTCCATTCCACATTCCATTAAATTCCATTCCACATTCCATTCAATTCCATTCCATTCCACATTCCATTCCATTCCATTCCACATTCCTTTCCATTTCACATTCCATTCCATTCCGTCCCATTACACACTGCATTCCACATTCCGCTCAACTTTCCATTACACGTTCCGTTCCAAGTTCCATTCCACATTCCATTCTGATCCATTCCACATTCCTTTCCATTCCATTCCACATTCCGTTCCATTCCATTCCATTCCACTTTCCTTTACATTCCATTCCAATCCATGTTCCATTCAACGTTCCATTCCACGTTCCATTCAACATTGCTTTCCACGTTCGATTCCACATTCCCTTCCATTCCATTCCTTGTTCCATTCCACATTCCATTCCACATTCCATTCCACATTCCATTCCACATTCCATTCCATTCCATTCCACATTCCATTCCATTCCACTTTCCATTCCATTCCATTACATTCCACATTCCATTCGATTCCATTCCATTCAACATTCCATTCCACGTTTGACTCCATTCCATTCCACATTGCATGCCACATTCCATTCCATTCCATTCCTCATTCCATTCCACATTCCATTCGTCCTTCCATTCCACATTCCATTCCGTTCCATTCCACCTTCATTCCACATTCCATTCCGTTTCTTTTGACATTCCATTCCACATTACTTTCCATTCTATTCCATTCCACATTCCATTCTATTCCATGCCACATTCCATTCCACATTGCATTTCACATTCCATTCCATCAGTTCCACACTCCATTGCACATTCCATTTGACATTCCATTCCATTCCATTCGACATTCCATTCCACATTCCATTCCTTTCCATTGCATTCCACATTCCATTCCATTCCATTCCATTCCACTTTCCATTCCACATTCAATTCCATTGCATTCCATATTACAATCCATTCCATTCAACATTGCATTCCATTTCATTCCACATTCCTTTCCATTCCATTCCACATTCCATTCTACATTCCATTCCACATTACCTTCCACATTCCATTCCACATTACCTTCCACATTCCATTACATTACATTCCACATTCCATTCCATATTCCATACCACATTCCATTCCATTCTATTCCACATTCCATTCCATTCCATTCCACATTCCATTCCACATTTCATTCCACGCTCCATTCCATTCCATTCCAAGTTCCATTCAACGTTCCATTAGACGTTCCATTCCACGTTCCATTCCACTTTGCATTCCATTCCATGCCACGTTCCATTCCACATTCCATTAATTATATTCCATACTGCATTCTAATCCATTCCATTCCACATTCCATTCCATTCCATTGCACATTCCATTCCATTTCATTCCATTCAATTGCACATTCCTGTCCACATTCCATTCCATTCCATTCCACATTCCATTCCATTCCATATTCCATTCCATTCCATTCAATTCCTTTTCCATTCCATTCCATTCCACTCCATTTCACATTCCATTCCATTCCACATTCCATTTAATTCCATTCCATTTCCTTTCCATTCTATTGCATTCCTCATTCCTTTCCATTCCACATTCCATTCCTTTGCATTCCCCATTCCATTGAATTCCATTCCATTCCACTTTCCATCCCATTGCATTCCACTTTCTATTCCATTCCACATTCCATTCCATTCCATTCCATTGCAGTCCACATTCCACTGCAATTTCCATTCCACATTCCATTACACGTTGCATTCCAAATTCCATTCCATTCCATTCCATTCCAAATTCCTTTCCGTTCCTTTCTATTCCACTTTCCATTAAATTCCATTGCATTTCACGTTCCATTCCACGTTCCATTCCACTTTCCGTTCTATATTCCATTCCACCATCCATTCCATTCCATTCCTCTTTGAACTCCGCATTCCATTCCATTCCACGTTCCATTGCAATCCATTCCACATTCCATTCATCATTCCATTCCATTGTATTCCACATTCCATTCCACCTTCCATTCCATTCCATTCCTCTTTCCATTCCATTGTATTCCATTCCACATTCCACTGCATTCCACATTCCATTCAATTGCATTCCACATTCTATTATATTGCATTCCACATTCAATCCACATTTCATTCCACATTCCATTCCATTCCATTCCATTCCACATTCCATTCCATTCCATTCCAGATTCCATTCCATTCCATTCCATTCCATTCCACATTCCAGTCCACATTACATTCCACATTCCATTCCATTCCATTCCACATTCCATTGCATTCCATTCCACATTCCGTTAAATTTCATTCCACATTCCATTCCATTCTACCTTCCATTTCATTCCACATTCCATTCCATTCCATTCCATTTCACATTCCATTATATTCCTTTCCACATTCCATTCCATTCCACTTTCCAATCCATTCCATTCTACCTTCCATTCCATAGCATTCCATTCCTTTCCGCATTCCTTTCCTTTCCATTCCATTCCACATTCCCTTCTACATTCCATTCCACTTTCCATTCCTTTCCATTCCAATTTCCATTCCTTTACTTTCCACCTTCTAATACTTTCCATATTCCATTTCACGTTCCATTCCACATTCCATTCCATTCCATTTTACGTTCCATTCCACATTCCATTCCGCATTGCATTCCACTTTACATTCCATTCCATTTTACATTCCACTCCACACTTCACTCCACATTCCATTCCACATTGCATTCCGTTCCACTCCACATTGCATTCCACAATCCATTCCACATTTCATTCCACATTCCATTCCATATTCCATTCTACATTCCATTCCATTCCATTACACCCTCCATTCCACATTCCATTCCCTTCCATTCCACATTACTTTCCATGGCATTCCACATCCCATTCCAAGTTCCATTCCACGTTCCATTCCTCGTTCCATTCTATTCCATTCCATTCCATTAGATTCTATTCCTTACCATTCTGGATTCCTTTCCATTCCATTCCTCTTTATAATCGACTTTCCTTTCCATTCCTTTCCACATTCCATTTTATTGCATTCCACATTCCATTCCTTTCCATTCCACGTTCCATTCCACATTCCATTCCACGTTCTTTTCTACGTTCCACTCCATTTCATTCCACGTTCCATTCCACGTTCCATTACATATTCCATTCAACGTTTCATTCCACGTCCCACTCCATTCCATTCCACCTTCCATTCCAAGTTCCATTCCACGTTCCATTCCATTCCATTCCACTTTCCATTCCACGTTCCATTCCATAACATTCCACATTCCATTCATTTCCATTCTATTCCATACCACATTCTATTCCATTCAATTCCACATTCTATCCCACATTCCACACCATTCCATTCTATATTCCATTCCACATTCCATTCCATTCCTTTCCATTAAACGTTCCATTCCAAACCATTCCATGTTCCATTCCACATTGCATTCCACATTCCATACCATTCCATTCCACATTCCATTCTTTCCATTGCACATTAAATTACACATTCCATTCCACTTTCCATACCACATTCCATTCCATTCAATTCCACATTCCAGTCCACATTCCAATCCATTCCATTCCACATTCCATTGCACATTCCATTCCATTACATTACACATTCCTCTCCATTACATTCCACGTTTCATTCCACATTCCATTTGGCATTCCATTCCACATTCCATTCCACATTCCATACCATTCCATTCCACATTCCATTCCGCATTCAATTCCTTTCCATTACACATTCCATTTCACTTTCCATTCCACGTTCCATTCCACATTTCAATCCATTGCACATAATATTCCATTCCATTTCATTCCATTCCACATTCTATTCCATTCCACATCCCATTCCGTTGCGTTCCACGTTCCATTTCACATTCCATTCCACATTCCATTCCACATTCCATTCCACATTCCATTCCATTCTATGACACATTCCATTCCACGTTGCATTCCACATTCCATACCATTCCTTTCCACGTTCCATTCCACATTCCATTCTTTTCCATTACGCATTCCATTTTTCTTTCTATTCAACATTACATTCCATTTTCCATTCCACAATCCATTCCACATTCCATTCCACAATCCATTCCACATTCCATTCCACATTACATTCCATTCCATTCCAAATTCCATTCCATTCCATTCCACATTCCATACAAAATTCCATTCCATTTCATTCCACATTCCATTCCACTTTCCATTGCACAATACCTTCCACATCCTATTCCATTGCATTCCACATTCCTTTCCATTCCATTCCAAATTCTTTCCACATTCCATTCCATCTCATTCCACATTCCATTCCTCATTCCATTCCACATTCCCTTCCAAATTCCATTACGTTACATTCCACATTCCATTCCATATTCCATTCCTTTCCATTCCACATTCCATACCACGTTCCATTCCATTCGATTCCACTTTCCATACCATTATATTCCACTTTGTATTCCACATTACATTCCACCTTCCATTCCATTACATTCCAAGTTCCTTTCCAGCTTCCATTAGACGTTCCATTCCACATTCCATTCCATGTTGCCTTCCAATCCATACCACGTTCCTTTACACATTCCATTCAATTCCATTCCATATTTAATTCCATTCCATTTCATTCCATATTCCATTCCATTCCATTCCACATTCCATTCCATTCCATTCCATGTTACTTTCTATTCCATTCCACATTCCTTTCCACTCCATTCCATTCAATTGCACATTGCATTCCACATTCCATTCCCTTCCATTCCGCATCCCATTCCATTGCATTCCATTCCACATTCCATTCCCTTCCATTCCAAATTCCATTCCATTGCATTGCACATTCCATTCTATTCCATTCCACATTGTATTTCGTTCCATTCCACATTCCATTCCACAATCTATTGCATTGTATTCCACATTCTATTCCTCTCCATTCCACATTCCATTCCACATTCCATTTCATTCCATTCCACATTTCCTTACACGTTCCATTCCATTGCACTCCACATTCATTTCCACATTCCTTTCCACGTTCCGTTCACCGTTCCATACCAGGTTCGATTCGACGTTCCATTTCATTCCATTCAACCTTCTATTCCATTCCGTTCCACATTCCATTTCTTTCTGTTCCACATTCCATTCCTTATTCCATTTCACATTCCATTACACATTCCATTTCACTTTCCATTCCATTCCATTCCATTCCATTTCACATTCCATTCCATTCTATTTCACATTCCATTGCATTCCATTCCGCGTTCCATAACATTCCATTCCACATTCCATTCCACGTTCCATTCCATATTCCATTCCATGTTCCATTCCATTCCATTCCATTCCACATTCCATACCATTCCATTCCACTTTCCATTCCATTCCATTCCATATTCCATCGCACATTCCGTTCCATTCCATTCCATTCCACCTTCAATTCCACATTCCATTCCATTGCATTAAACATTCCATTCCACATTCCATTCCACATTCCATTCCACATAACATTCCACGTTCCATTCCACGTTCCATTCCATTCCTTTCCACGTTCAATTCCACGGTACACACCTTTCCATTCCACGTTCCATTCCATTCCATTCCCTGTTCCATTTCATTCCATTCCGCGTTCCATTCCATTCCATTCCATTCCATGTTCCATTCCACATTCCATTTCACATTTCATTCCCTTTCCATTCCTTTCCATTCCGCATTCTATTACCAATTAATTTCCATTCCAGTCAACTTGTCATTCCATTCAATTCCACATTCCATTCCATTCCATTATGTTCCATTCCACACTCAATTCCATTCCATTCCACAGGGAATTCCATTCCATTCCACATTCCATTCCATTCTATTCCATTCCGTTCCACTTTCTATTAAGTTCCATTCCACATTCCATTCCATTCCATTACTCATTCCATTCCATTTCATTGCATTCCAAGTTCCATACCATTCCATTCCACGTTCCATACCATTCCATTCCATTCCATTATATTTTCTATTCCATTCCATTCCACATTCCATTCCAATCAAATTCATTCCATTCCATTCCACATTCCATTCCACCTTGCACTCCCTTCCACTACACATTCCATTCCATTCCATTCCATTCCACATTCCATTCCATTCAATTCCATTCCTTTTCATTTCAATCCATTCCACATTAAATTCCACATTCCATTCCTTTCCAATGCACATTCCATTGCATTCCATCCAAGCTCCTATTCCATTCCACATTCCATTCCATTCCATTCTACATTCGATTCCATTAGATTCCGCATTCCATTAGATTCCATTCCACATCCCATTCCACATTCCATTCCACATTCCATTCCATTCCATTCCACATTCCATTCCATTCCATTCCATTCCATTCCAGATTCCATTCCACATTCCATTCCACGTTCCTTTCCATTCCACTCCACATTGCATTCCATTCCAATCCACATTCCATTCCATTGAATTCCACATTTAATTCAATTCTATTACATTCCTCATTCAATTACATACCATTCCGCCTTAAATTCCATTCCATTCCCTTCTATTCCACATTCCATTCCATTCCATTCCACATTCCATTCGATTCCATTCCACATTCGATTCCATTAGTTTCCACATTCCATTACCTTCCATTCCACATTCCATTCCACATTCCATTCCACATTCCATTCCATTCCATTGCACATTCCATTCCATTCCATTTCATTCAATTCCAGATTCCATTCCACATTCCATTCCACTCCACATTGCATTCCATTCCAATCCACATTCCATTAAATTGAATTCTACATTTAATTCAATTCCATGGCATTCCACATTCAATTACATACCATTCAGAATTAAAATCCATTCCATTCCCTTCTATTCCACATTCCATTCCATTCCATTCCACTTTCCATTCCTTTCCATTCCACATTCCATTCCCCATTTCATTCCACTTTCTATTCCATTCCATTCCACATTCCATTCCACGTTCTATTCCATTCGATTCCACATTCCATTCCATTCCATTCCACATACTATTCCATTCAATTGCTTACTTCTTTCGATCCCTTTGCATTCCACTTTCCATTCCATTCTTTTCCAATTCCATTCCACACCATTCTATTCCTATCCACATTCCATTCCATTCCATTCCACATTCCATTCCACATTCCATTCCACAATCTATTCCACTTTCCATTCCATTTCACTACACATTCCTTTACTTTCCAGTCCACATGCCATTCTATTCGATTCCACATTCCTTTCCACATTCCATTCCACATTCCATTCCATTGCATTCCACGTTCCATTCCACATTTCATTCCATTACATTCCACATTCCAATCCACATTCCATTTCCTTTCTATTCCACGTTCCATTCCATTCCATTCCATTCCACTTTCCACTCCATTCCATTGCAATCCACATTTCTTTCCATTCCATTCTGCTTTCCATCACATTCCATTGCATTTCATTCCACATTCCTTTCCATTCCATTCTATTCCACATTGTATTTCATTCCATTACTCATTCCATTCCGTTCCATTCCAATTTCCATTCCATTCCATTCTACATTCCATTTCATTCCATTCCATTCCATTTCACATTCAATAGCATTCCATTCCTTTCCACATTCCATTACTTTCAGTTCCGCATTCCATTCCATTGCATTCCACATTCCATTTCACATTCCTTTCCATTCCATTACACATTCCATTCCACGTTCCATTCTCCATTCCTTTCCACGTTCCTTTCTACGTTCCTTTCCTCATTCCATCAAATATTCCATTCCATTCCTTTCCATATTACATACCATCCCATTGCATTCCATTCCACATTAAATTCCATTATATTCCACATTCCATTCCATATTCCATTCCATTCCATTTCACATTCCATTCCAAATTCAATTCCATTCCATTACACATTCCATTCCGTTACATTCCACATTCCATTCCACATTCCATTCCTTTCCAATCCACATCCCTTTCCATTCCATCCAAGCTTCCATTCCATTCCACATTCCAATCCATTCCATTACACATTTCATTCCATTAAATTCCACATTCCATTCCATTCCATTCCACATTCCATTCCACATTGCATTCCATTCCATTCCACATTCCATTCCATTCCATTCCATTCCTGATTCCATTCCACATTCCATTCCACGTTCCATTTCACATTCCATTCCATTCCACTCCACATTGCATTCCATTCCATTCCACATTCCATTCCATTGAATTCCACGTTTCTTTCAATTCCAGTGCATACCACATTAAATTACGTACCATTCCACCTTAATTTCCTTTCCATTCCCTTCTATTCCACATTCCACTCCATTCCATTCAACTTTGCATTCGATTCCATTCCATTCCACATTCCTTTCCCCATTGCATTCCACATTCTTTTCTGATTTCCATTCCATTTCATTCCACATTCCATTCCATTCCATTCCACATTCCTTTCCACATTCTATTCGATTTCATTCCACATTCCATTCCATTCCATTCCATATTCCATTCCATTCAGTTGCTTATTTCTTTCTATTCCATTGCATTCCACTTTCCATTCCATTCCATTCCAATTCCATTCCAGTCAATTCTATTCCAATCCACATTCCATTCCACATTCTATTCCAAGTTCCATTTGATTTCATTCCATATTCAGCTACATTCCATTCCACATGCCATTCCATTCGATTCCACATTCCTTTCCACATTCCATTCCACATTCCATTCCATTCCATTCCATGTTCCATTCCACATTCCATTCCATTCCACTTTCCTTTCCACATTCCATTACACATTACATTCCTTTCCATTCCACATTCCATTCCACTTTCCATTCCACATTCCATTCCATTACATTCGACATTCCATTCCATTCCACACTCAATTCCATATTCCATTCCGTTCCATTCCACATTACATTCCACAATCCATTCCAAGTTCCATTCCACATTCCATTCCTTTCCATTCCTCATTCTATTGCATTGCATTCCACATTCCTTTCCGCATTCTACTCCACTCCATTCCCCGTTCCATTCCATTCCATTCCACGTTGCATTCCACATTCTATTCCACATTCCATTCCACCTTCTATTCCATTCCATTCCACGTTTCATTCCACCATCCATTACACGTTCCATTCCACTTTCCATTCTACGTTCCATTCCATTCCATTCCACGTTCCATTCCAAATTCTACTCCACATTCCATTCAATTCCATACCATTCGATTCCACATTCCATGCCATTACTTTCCACATTCCACTCCTTTCCATTGAACATTCCATTCCACATTCCATTCCAATTTCTATTCCCCATTCCGTTCCACATTCAAATCCACGTTCCGTTCCATTCCGCCTTCCATTCCACTTTCCCTTTCATATTCCATTCCACGTTCCATTCCAAGTTTCATTACAAGTTCCATTCCACGTTCCATTCCACATTGCATTCCATTCCATTACACTTTCCATTCCACATTCCATTCCATATTGCATTCCACATTCCGTTACGTTCCTTTCCACATTCCATTTCACTTTCCATTCCACATTCCATTCTATTTTCCATTCCACATTCCATTCCGTTCTATTCCGCATTCCATTCCTCATTCCTTTCCACATTGCATTCCACATTCCATTCCATTCCATTCCACGTTCCATTCCACGTTCCATTCCACGTTTCATTCCACGTTCCTGTCCATTCCATTCCACATTCCTTTACACATTCCGCTGCACAATGCATTCCACGAACTTTTCCGTTCCATTCAACGTTCCAGCTCAATTTTCATTCCGTTCCATTCCACGTTCCATTACACATTCCATTGCACATTCCATTTCACATTCCTCTCCATTCCATTCCACTATCCATTCCACATGCCTTTCCACGTTCCATTCCACATTGCTTTCCACTCCATTCCATGATCCATTCCACATTCCATTCCACGTTCCATTGCCCATTCCATTCCGTTAAATAGCACATTCCTTTACACATTGCATTCCACATTCCATTCCACGTTTCATTCAGTTCAATTCCACATTCCACTCCACATTCCATTCCACATTCCATTCCACCATCCAGTCCTCATTCCATTCCATTCCATTCCACATTCCATTCCACATTCCATTCCATTCCATTGCATTTCATTCCACATTCCATTCCACGTTCCATTCCATCTTCCTTTCCATGTTCCATTCTGCATTCCATTCCATTCCATCCCACTTTCCATTCCACTTTCCATTCCACATTGCATTTCACATTACATTCCGTTCCATTCCACATACCATTCCACATTCCATTCCACATTCCGTTCCATTCCATTCTACTTTCCATTCCACATTCCATTTCATGTTCCATTCCATTCCATTCCACGTTCCATTCCATTCCGTTACACATTCCATTTCATTCCATTCCTCGATCCATTCCACATTCCATTCCACAATCCTTTCCATTCCATTCTATTCCACATTACATTACATTCTATTAAACCATCAATTCCACATTCCATTCCACAATTGTTCCGTGTTCCATTCCATTCCATACCACATTCCAATCCATTCCATTCCACATTCCATTCCATTCAATTCCACATTCCATTCCACTTTCCAATCCATTACATTCCACATTACATTCCACATTACTTTCCATTCTATTCCACATTTCTTTCCAAATTCCATTCCGCATTCCATTCCACATTCCATTCCATATTACATTCCGCATTCCATGCCATTCCATTCCATTTCATTCCACATTCCATTCCATTCCATTAATTTCCACATTCCATTCCATTCCATTCCCCTTACCATACCACATTCCATTCCATTCCATTCCACATTCCGTTCTCATTCCATTGCACTACATTACACATTCCATTCCACATTCCATTCTATTCCATTCCACTTTTCATATCGAACTCCATTCCATTCCATTCCACATTCCATTCCACATTCCATTCCTCTTTTCACTCCATGATCCATTACATATTCCATTTCACTTTCCATTCCATTCCATTCCACGTTCCATTCCATTCCATTCCTCGTTCCATTTCATTCCATTCCACATTCAATTCCACATTCCTTTCCAAATTCTGTTCCACATTCTGTTTCACTATCCATTCCATTACACATTCAATTCCATTACATTGCACATTCCATTCCATTCCATTCCACCATCCATTCTGCATTCCATTGCACATTCCATTCCATTCTAAACTATTCCACATTCCATTCCGTTCCATTAATCTATCCATTCCACATTTCATTTCACAATCCATTCCACGTGCCATTCCATTCCTTTACACCTTCCAATCCATTAAATTCCACATTCCATTCCATTCAATTCCACATTCCATTCCATTCCATTCCACATTCCTTTCCATTCCATTCCACATTCCATTCCATTCCCTTCCACACCATTCCACATTCCAATACATTGCATTCTACACTTCATTCCATTCAATTCCATTCCATTCCACATTTAACTCCATTGCACTCCATTCCACATTCCATTCCACATTCCATTCCTTTGCATTTCACATTCCATTCCATTCCATTCCACATTCCATTCCACGTTCCATTCGACCTCGAAATTCATGTTCCATTCCACATCCCATTCCACGTTCCGTTCCTTTCCATTTCACATTCCATTCCATTCCCTTCCATATTCCATTCCATTCCATTCCATTCCCTTCCATATTCCATTCCATTCCATTCCACATTCCATTCCACGTTCCATTCCATTTCTTTCAATGATCCATTGCATTCCATTCATCGTTGCATTCCACATTCCAATCCCCATTCCATTCCACATTTTATTCCAAGTTCCATTCCATTGCATTCCACATTCCATTCCATGTTCCATTCCACGTTGCATTCCCTGTTCCATTCCACGTCCCATTCGACGTTTCATTCCTTTCCATTCCACATTCCATTGCATTCCATTCCACATAACATTCCAATCAATTTCACATTCCATTCCAAGTTCCATTCCACTTCATTCCACGTTCAACTCCACCTTCCATTCCACATTCCATTCCACATTGCGTTCGAAGTTTCATTCCATTTCTTTCCACATTCCTTTCCATTCCATTCTAAGTTCCATTCCACTTTCCATTCCAGATTCCATTCCACATTCCAATCCAAGTTCCATTCCATTCTTTCCCAGTTCCATTCCACTTATCTTTCCATTCCATTCCATGTTCCCGTCCACATTTCATTGCCCTTTCCATTCCACAATAAATTCCTCGTTTCATTCCATTTTCATTTCACATTCCATTCCATCCCATTCCACGTTCCATTCCAAATTCCATTCCATTCCATTCCACTTTCCTTGCCATATTCTGTTCCTTATTCCATTCGATAACATTCCACATACCATTCCACATTCCATTCCATTCCATTCCACGTTCTATTCTACATTCCATTCCATTCAATTTCACGTTCCATTCCATATTCCATTCCACATTCCATTCCACTTTCCACCTCACGTTCCATTCCATTTTCCATTCCTCATTCTGATTCACGATACATTGCACGATCCATTCCATATTCCATTCCAATTCATTCCGTTACATTCCACATTCCCTTCCACATTCCATCCCACATTCCATTCTACGTTCCATTGCATGTTGCTTTCCACGTTCCATTCCAGGTTCCATTCCGTGTTCCTTTCCATTCCATTACACGTTCAAATCCATGTTCCATTACACATTCTATTTCACATTCCATTCCATTCCATTCCACCTTCCATTCCACATTCCATTCCATTAAACTTTCCATTCCACATTCCATTCCACACTCCATTCCATTCCATTACACATTCCATTTCACATTCCATTGCATTCCAATTCATATTCCATTCCACATTCCACTCTCCTTCTGTTGCATTTAATTTCACATTCCATTCCGCATTCCATTGCATTCCAATTCACATTCCATTCCACATTCCATTCCATTAAATCCCACATTCCATTCCATTCCACGTTCAAGTCCACATTCCATTCTATACCATTTCACTTGCCATTCCTCATTGCATTCCGCATTCCATTCCACCTTCCATTGGAATGTGGAGTGAAATGAAATGGAATGGAATCGAATGTGGAATGGAAACAGGAATGGAACGTGGAATGGAATGGAATGGAATGTAGAATGGAATGTGGAATGTAATGTAGAATGGAATGTGGAATGGAACGTGGAATGCTATGGAATGGAACGGAATGGATTGTGGAATGTATTGTGGAATGGAAAGTGGAATGGATTGTGGAAAGGTATGGAATGGAACGTGGAATGCAATGGAATGGAATGAGGAATGGAACGTGGAATGGAATGCAATGGAATGAGGAATGGAACGTGGAATGGAATGCAATGGAACGTGGAATGGAACATATAAGGGAACGTGGAATGGAATGTGAAATGCAAAGTGGAATGGAAACGAATGGAAAGTGGAGTGGAATATGGATTGGAATGGAATGTAACTTGTAATGGAATGTGGAATGGAATGTGGAATGAAAGGTGAAATGGAAAGTGGAATGGATTGGAATTGAATGTGGAACGAAATGTGGAATGGAAAGTGGAATGGAATGCAAGGCAACGTGGAATGGAATGTGGAATGCAATGGAATGGAATGTGGAATGGAATGGAATGGAATGTGGAATGGAACGGAATGCAATTTGAAATGGAATGTGGAATGGAATGTGGAATAGACAGTGGAATGGAATGGAATGTGCAATGGAACATGGAATGAAATGGAATGGAACGTGGAATGAAACTTGGAATGCAACATGGAATTGAAGGTGTAATGGAATGTGGAATGCAGCATGGAATACAATGTGGAATGGAATGTGGAATGGAATGGAATGGAATGTGGAATGGAATGGAATGGAATGTGGAATGGAATGGAATGCAAAGTGGAGTGGACAGTGGAATGGAATGTGGAATAGAAAGCGGAATGGAATGGAATGGAATGTGGAATGGAATGCGGAATTCAACGTGGAATGGAACGGAATGGAATGTGGAATGGAAAGTGGAATGGCATGGAATGGAAGTTGGAATGGAATGTGGAATGGAACGTGAAATGCAATGTGGCATGGGACCTGGAATAGCTTGGGCAATGGAATGTAGAATGGAAATTGGAATGTAATTTAATGGAAAGTGGAATGGAATGGAACATGGAATGGAGTGTGGAAAGGAATCTGGAATGGAACGTGGAATGGAATGGCATGGAATGTGGAATGGAATGGACTGTAATGTGGAATGGAAAGTGGAATGGAATGTGGAATGGAATGGAATGGAATTTGGAATGGAATGGAATGGAATGTGGAATGGATTGCGGAATGGAATGTGGAAAGTAATCTGGAATGGAATGGAATGCAAAGTGGAATGGAATGGAGTGTAAAGTGGTATCGAATGTAATGTAATGCGTAATGAAATGTGGAATGGAATGGAATGGAATGTGGGATAAAATGCGAAATATAATGGAATGGAATCCGGAATGGAATGGAATGGAATGGAAAACAAAACGGAATGTGGAATGGAACGTGGAATTGAATGGAAAAAATGTGGAATGGAAGGTAATGGAATCTGGAACCGAATGTGGAATGAAATGGAATGGAATGTGGAATGGAATGGAAAAGATTGTGGAATGGAAGGTAATGGAATGTGGACTGGAATGTGGAATGGAATGGAATGGAATAGAATGGAAATGAATGGAATGTGGAGTGTTATGGAATGGAACGTGGAATGGAAAGTGGAATGGAATGGAATGGAACGTGGAATGGAACTTGGAATGGAAGGTGGAATGGAATGGAGTGGGACGTGGAATGAAACGCTGAATGGAATATGTAATGGAACGTGGAATGGAATGTGGAATGAAATGGAGTGGAACGTAGAAAAGAACGTGGAATGGAATGTGGAATGGAAAGTGGAATGGAAAGGAATGGAATGTGGAATGCAATAAAATGGAATGTGGAAAGGAATGGAAAGGAAAGTCGATTATAAAGAGGAATGGAATGGAAAGGAATCCAGAATGGTAAGGAATGGAATGGAATGGAATGGAATGTAATAGAATGGAAGGAGGAATGGAACATGGAATGGAACGTGGAATGGGATGTGGAATGCCATGGAAAGTAATGTGGAATGGAAGGGAATGGAATGTGGAATGGAGGGTGTAATGGAATGGAATGGAATGGAATGGAACGTGGAATGGAACTTGGAATGGAACGTGGAATGGAATGTGAAATAGAATGGAATGGAAGGTGAAATGGAAGGGAATGGAATGTGGAATGGAATGTTTAATGGACTGGAATGTGGAATGGAATAGAATGGAAAGTTGAATGAAATGAAATGGTATTTGGAATGGAATATTGAATGGAATGTGGAATGGAATGGTATGGAATGTGGAATGGAATGGAATGGAATGGAAAGCGGAATACAATGGAATCGAATATGGAATACAATGGAATGGAATGGAATGTGCCATGGTATGGAATGGAGTAAGGAATAGAATGGAATTGAATGTGGAATGGAATGGAATTGAAAGTGGAAAGGAAAGCAATGGAATGTGGAATGGAATGGAATGGAATGCAATGGAAGGTGGAATGGAATGTGAAATGGAATGTGGAATGGAATGGAATGGAATGTGGCATGGAATGGAATGGAACGTGGAATGGAAAGTGGAATCGAACATGGAATGCAATGTGGAATGGAATGTGGAATGGAATGGAATGGAACTTGGAGTTTAACATAGAATTGTTGGTAATGGAGTGTGGAATGGAATATGGAATGGAATGTGGAATGGAATACAAGGCAATGTGGAATGGAAAGTGGAATGGAATGGAATGGATTGTAGAATGGAATACGGAATGGAATGTAATGGAATGTGGAATGGAATATGGGATGGAACGTAATTGAATGTGGAATGGAACGGAATGGAATGTGCAATGGAATGTGGAATGGAATGTGGAATAGAAAGTGGAATGGAATGGAATGGAATGTGCAATGGAACGTGGAGTGGAATGGAATAGAACGTGCAAAGGAATTTAGAATGGAACGTGGAATGGAATGTGAAACGGCATGTGGAATGCAAAATGGATTGGAAAGTGGAATGGAATGTGGAATGGAATGGAATGTGGAATGGAATGTGGAATGGAATGGAACGGAATGTAGAATAGAATGTGGAATGGAAAGGAATGGAATGTGGAATGGAATGGAATAGAATGTGGAATGGAACGTGGATTGCAATGGAATGGAACTTCGAAAGGAACGTGGAAAGCAACGTGAAATGGAATGTGGCATGGAAAGTGGAATGCCATGGTCAATGGAATCTGGAATGGAACATGAAATGTAATCGAATTGAAAGTGGAATGGAATGTGGAATGGAATGGAATGGAACGTGGAATGGAAAATGGAATGGAATATGGAATGGAACGTGGAACGAAACGTGGAAAGCAAAGGAATGGATTGTGTAATGGAATGCAATGGAATGTGGAATGGAATGTGGTATGAAACGTGGAATGGAATGGAATGGAATTTGTAATAGAATGGAATGGAATGTTAAATGGAAGGTGGTACAGAATGTGGAATGTCACGTGGAATGGAATGGAATGGTATGTGGAATGGAATGGAGCGAAATGTGGAATTCAATGGAATGGAATGTGGAATGCAGCGTAGAATGGAATGGAATGTGGAATAGAATGTGGAATGGAATGGAATGGAATGCGGAATGGAATGGATTGGAATGGAATGGAATGGAACGCGTAAAATAACGTGGAATACAATGTGGAATGGAATGTGGAATGGAATGGAAAAGAATGTGGAATCGAAGGTAATGGAATGGGATGTGGAATGGAATGGAAAAGAATGTGGAATGGAAGGAAATGGAATGTGAAATGCAATGTGGAATGGAATGGAATGGAATGGAACGCGTAAAAGAACGTGGAAGGCAACGGGTAATGGAATGTGGAATGGAATGGAAAAGAATGAGGAATGGAAGGTAAAGGAATGTGGAACGGAATGCGGAATGGAATGGAATGGAATGGGATGTGGAATGGAATGGAAAAGAATGTGGAATGGAAGGAAATGGAATGTGAAATGGAATGTGGAATTTAATGGAATGGAATGGAATATGGACTGTTATGGAATGGAACGTTGAAGGGAATTGCATGGAATCTGGAATGGGACTTGGAATGGAATATGGAGTGGAACGTGTAATGGAATCTGGAATGGAATGGAATGGAACGTAGAATGGAACGTGGAATGGAATGTGGAATGAAACTTGGAAAGGAAAGTGGAATGTAAGTTGGAAGGGAAAGGAATGGAACGTAAAATGAAATGGAAAGGAATGTGGAATGAAATGGTATAGAATGTAGAATGGAATGGAATGGAATGTCGAATATAATTTGGAATGTATAGGAAAGGAATCCGGAATGGAATGGAATGGAATAGGATTGAATGGAATGGAATGGAATGGAATGGAACGTGGAATGGAATGTGTAATGGAATTTGGAATGGAATGGAATGGAATGTGGAATGGAAGGGAATGGAAAGTGCAATGGAACGTGTAATGGAATGGAATGGAATGGAATGGAATGGAATGGAATGGAATGGAAAATGGAATGGAATGGAATGGAAAATGGAATGGAATGGAATGGAAAATGGAATGGAATGGAATGGAAAATGGAATAGAATGGAATGGTATGAGGAATGGAATGGAATGGAATGTGGAATGCAATTGAATGGAATGTGAAATGGAATGCGGAATGGATTGGAATGGTCTGGAATGTGGAATGGAGTGGAATGGAACCTGGAATGGAATGCAATGGAAGGTGGAATGGTATGCAATTGAAGGTGGAATGGAATGTAATCGAATGTGGAATGGAATATAAAGGAATGCAGAATGGTACGGAATGCAATGTGGAATGGAATGGAATGGAATGCAATGGAATGTGGAATTGAATGGATGTAAACTGGAGTGGAATGGAATGGAAAGTGGAATGGAATGGAATTGAATGGAATGGAGTATAGAATGGAACGTGGAATGGAATGGAATGGAACGTGGAATGGAATGTGCAACGGAACCTCTAATGAAATGTAGAATGGAAGGTGGAATGGAATGGAATGGAACGTGTAATGGAAAGTAGAATGGAACGTGGAATGGAATGGAAAGGAACGTGTAATGGAAGGAGGAATAGAATGTGGAATGAAATGGAATGGAATGGAATGTGGTATGGAATGTGGAATGGAAAGGAATGGAATGTTGAATGCAATGTGGTATGGGATGTGGAATGAATAGGAATGGAATGTGGAATGGATTGTGGAATGGAATGGAATGGAATGAAAAAGGGAATGTGGAATGCAATGTGGAATGCAATGAGGAATGGAATGTGGAATGAAATGGAATGGAATGGGGAATGCAATGAGGAATGGAATGGAATAGAAAGTTGAATGCAGTGTGGAATGGAATGGAATGGAATGTGGAGTGGAATTTGGAATGTAATGAATGGAATGTGGAATGGAATGAGGAATGCATTGTGGAATGGAAAGTGGAATGGAATGTGGAATGGAATGTGGAATGGATCGTGGAATGTAATGGAATGGAACGTGTAATAGAACGTGGAATGGAATGTGGAATGCAACGTGGAATGGAATGTGCATTGGAATGTGGAATGGAACGTGGAATGGAATGGAAAGGAATATGTCATGGAACTTGGAATGGAATGGAATGGAAAGTGGAATGGAATGTGGAATGGAACGCTGAATGGAATGGAAAGCGGAATCGAATGGAATGGAATGAGGACTGGAACATGGTATGGAAAGTGTAATGGAATGTGGAATGCAACGTGGAATGGAATGAAATGAAACATGTAATGGAATGGAATGGAATGTGGAATGGAATGGAATTGAACGTGGAATGGAATGTGGAATGGAACGTGGAATGGAACGTGGAAAGAAATGGAATGTTGAATAGAATGCAATGGAATGTGGAATGGAATGAAATGGAATATGGAATGTAACGTGGAATGGAAAGAAACGGAACGTGTAATGGAACGTGGAATGCAACCACTAATGGAATGTACAATGGAACATGGAATTAAATGGATTGGAACGACTAAAGGAAAGTAGAATGGAACATGGAATGGAATAGAATGGAACGTGGAATGGAATCTGGACTGGAATGGAATGCAACGGGGAATAAAATGGAATGGAATGTGGAATGGAATGGAAGGTGGAATGGAATGGAATGGAATGGGAAAGGGAATGTGGAATGCAATAAGGAATGAAATGTGGAATGGAATGTGGAATGAAATGGAATGGAAGTGGAATGGAATTTGGAATGGAATGGAATGGAATGTGGAATTTAATGTATAATGTAATGGAATGGAATTTTGAATGGAATGGAATGGAATGTGTAATGGAAGGTTGAATTAAATGTGGAATGTAATGTGGCATGGAACGGAATGGAATGTGGAATGGAATGGAGTGGAATGTAGAAAAGAATTGAATGGAATGTGGAAAGGAATGGAATGGAATGTGGAATGGATTGTGGAATGCAACATGGAATGGAATGTCGAATGGAACCTGGAATGTAATGGAATGGAACGTGTAATGCAATGGAATGGAAAGTGGAATGGAATGGAATGGAATGTGGAATGAAAAGTGGAATAGATCTTGGAATGCAATGGAATGGAACGTGGAGAGGAACGTGGAATGGATCTTGGAATGGAACGTGGAATCGAATATGGAGTGGAACGTGGAATGGAATGGAATTTAATGTGGAAAGGAATGAGGAATGGAATGGAGTGGAATGCGGAATTGAATTCAATGGAATGTGGAATGGAATGGAATGGAATGTGGAATGGAATAGAATGGAATATAGAATGGAATGTACAATGGAATGTGGAATAGAATGTGGAAGGGAATGCAAAGGAATGTGGAATGGAACGTGGAATGGATCGTGGAATGGAATGGAATGGAACATGGTGTGGAACGCGGAATGGAACTTGGAAAGGAAAGTGGAGTGGAATGTGGAATGGAAAGTGGAATTGAACGTGGAATGGAATCGAATGAAATGTGGAATGGAATGTGGAATGGAATATAAAGGAATGTGGAATACAATGTTGAATGGAATGGAATGGAATGCAGAATGGCAGGAAATGGAATGGTGTGTAATGAGGAATGGAATGTGGAATGGAACGTGGAATGGAATGGAATGGAACGTGGAAAACAATGTGGATTGGAATGTGGAAGGTAACGTGGAATGGAACTTGGAATGGAATGGAATGGAATGTGGAATGGAAAGTGGAATAGAATGGAACGGAATGTGGAATTGAATGGAACGGAATGGTAGGTGAAATGGAATGTGGAAAGGAATGGAATGGAATGTTTAAATAGAAAGGAATGGAATGTGGAATGCAATGTGCACTGGAAAGGAATGCAATGTGGAATGGAATGTAGAATGGAATGGAGTGGAATTTGGCATGGACTGTTTAATGGAAAGTGGAAAGGAATGTGGAATGGATTGTGCAATGGAATTTGAAATGCAATGTGGAATGGAATGTGGAATGTAATGCAATGGAAAGTGGAAGGGAATGTGGAATGGACTGTGGAATGGAACGTGAAATGGAACGTGGAATGCATTGCAATGGAATGTGGAATGGAATGTGGAGTGGAAGGTGGAATGGAACGTGGAATGTAATGGAATGGAACATGGATTGGAATGTGGAATGAAACGTGGAATGGAATGGAATGGAAAGTGCCATGGAATGTGGAATAAAATGTGGAGTGGAAAGAAATGGAGTGTGGAATGGAATGGAATGGAATGTGGAATGGACTGTGGAATGGAATGTGGAATGGAATGGAATTGATCATGGAATGGAATGTGGAATGGAACATGGAATGGAACATGGAATGAAATGGAATGTTGAATGGAATGGAATGGAATGTGGAATGAAATGGAATGGAATGTGGAATGGAATGGAATGGAATGTGGAATGGAATGGAATGGAATGGAATGGAAAGGAATGTGGAATGGAATGGAATGGAATATGGAATACAACGTGGAATGGAAAGAAATGGAACGTGGAATGGAACGGAATCGAAAGTCGAATGGAACGGAGTGGAATGTGGAATGGAATTGAATGGAATGTGGAATGGAATGTAATGGAATGTGGAATAGAATGTGGAAGGCAATGTGGAATGGAATGTGGAATGGAACCTGGAATGGAATGGAATGGAACGTGTAATGCAATGGAATGGAAAGTGGAATGGAAGGTTGAATGTACTGAAATGGAATGTGGAAAGGAACGTGGAATGGATCATGGAATGGAATGGAATGGAACGCGGAGTGGAACGTGGAATGGATCTTGGAGTGGAACGTGGAATGGATTGTTGAATGGAACGTGGAATGGAATGGAATTTAATGTGGAAAGGAATGAGGAATGGAATGGAGTGGAATGTGGAATGGAATAGAATGGATTGCGGAATGGAATGGAATGCGACGTGGATTGGAAAGTGGAATGGAACGTGGAATGGAACGTGGAATGGAAAGTGGAATGGAACGTGGAATGGAATGGAATGGAATGTGGAAAGGAATGGAATGGAATGTGGAATGAAATGGAATGGGTTATGGAATGCAACGTGAAATAGAATATGGAATGTAACAATTAATGGAATGGAATGGAATGGAACGTGGAATGGAATGTGGAATGGAATGGCATGGAACTTGGAATTTAACAGGGAATTGTTGGGAGTGGAATGTGGAATGGAATGTGGAATGGAATACAAGGCAATGTGGAATGGAATGTGGAATGGAATGGAATGGATTGTGGAATGGAATATGGAATGGAATGGAATGGAATGTGGAATGGAATATGGGATGGAACATATTGGAATGTGGAATAGAACAGAAAGGAATGTGGAATGGAATGTGGAATCGAATGTGGAATAGAAAGCAGAATGGAATGGAATGGAATGTGCAGTGGAACGTGGAATGGTATGGAATGGAACGTGCAAAGGAATTTGGAATGGAATGTGGAACGGAATGTGAAACGGAATGTGGAAAGCAACGTGGAATGGAATGTGAAATGCAATGCAATGGAACGGAATGTGGAATGGAATGGAATGTGGAATAGAATGTGTAATGGAAAGGAATGGAATGTGGAGTGGAATGTGGAATGGAATGGAATGGAATGTGGAATGGAATGTGGAATGTAAGGGAACGGAATGTGGAATGGAATTGAATGGAATGTGGAATGGAATGTGGAGTGGAATGGAGCGGTGTGGAATGTTGAATAGATGGTAATGGAATGTGGAATGGAATGCGAAATGGTATGGAGAAGAATGATTAATGGTATGTAGAATGGAATGGAGTTGTATGTGGGTTGCAAAGGAATGGAATGTGAAATGGAATGCGGAATGGAATGGAATGGAACGCGGAATGGAACATGGAATGGAACGTGGAATGGAACGTGGAATGGAACGTGGAAAGGAACATGGAATAGAAAGTGCAATGGAACGTGGAAAGGAATTTGGAATGGAATGTGGAATGGAATAAAATATAATGTGGAATGGAATGCAATGAAGCGTGTAATGGAATGGAATGGAATGTGGGATGGAATGTGGAAAGGAATGGAAGGTGCAATGGAATGTCGAATGAATTGGAATGGAAAGTGGAATGGAACGTGGAATGGAACGTGGAATGGAATGGAATACGGAAGGGAATGGAATGGAATGGAATGTGGATTGGAATGCAATGGAAAGTGGAATAGAATGGAATGGAATGGAATGGAATGGAATGGAATGGAATTTGGAATGGAATGTAACGGAATGGTATGGAATTTGAAATGGAATGGAATGTTATGTGGAATGGAATGGAATGCAGTGTGGAATGGAATGTGTAATGAATGGAATAGAATGTGGAATGGAATAGAATGGAATGTGGAATGGAATGGAATTGAAGGTGCAATGGAATGGAATGGAATGTGGAATGGAATGTGGAATGCAATGGAGGGGAATGTGGAAAGGAATGGAATGGAATGTGGAATGGAATGTAGAACGGAAAGGAATGTGGAATGGAATGGATTGGAATGTGGAATGGAATGGAATGGAATGCTGAATTGAGTGGAAACAAATTGAATGTGGAATGGAAAGTGGATAAGAATGTTGAACAGAATGCAATCGAGGGTGAATTGGAATGCGGAATGGAATGGCATGGAAAGTGGAATGGAATGGAATGTAGAATGGAATGGATTTGAATGGAATGGAATGTGGAATGGAATGGAATGCGAAATGGAATGAAATGCCATGTTAAACGGAATATAATCGAAGGTAGAAAGGAATGGAATTGAATGTGGAATGGAATGGCATGGAATGGAATATGGAATGGAATTTAATATGAAATAGAAAGTGGAAAGTAATGGAATGGAATGTGGAATGTACTGAAGTGGAATGTGGTATGGAATGGGATGCAATGGAGTGGAATGTGGACTGAAATGCAATGGAATTTAGTTTGGAATGGAATGGAATTGAATGGAATGAGGACTTGAATGGAATGGAATGGAATGAAATGTAGAATTGAAAGGAATCGAAAGTGGAATTAAAAGGAATGGAACGTGGAATGAAATGGAATGGAAACTGGATTAGAAAACGGAATGGAATGGAATGGAATGTGGAATGGAGTGGAATGGAAAGGAATGGATTGGAAAGTGTATGGAATGGAATGGAAAGTGGAATGGAATGGAATGGAATGTGGAATGGAATGGAATGTGGAATGGAAAAGAATGGAATGTGAAATGGAATACAATGTGGAATGCAATGGAATGGAATGTGCAATGGAAAGTCTACTGTAATGGAATGGAATATGTAATGGAATGGAATATTGAATGGAACGTGGAATGGAATGGAATAGAACGTGGAATGGAATGGCATGGAAAGTGGAAAGAAATAAAATGGAATGTGGAATGAAATGGAATGGAATGTGGAATGAAATAGGGAATGGAATGTTGAATGGGGTGGAATGGAATGTGGAGTGGAAAGTGGAATGGAAGTTGGAATGGAATGTAATGGAAAGTTGAATCGAATGTGAAATGGAATAGAACGGAATATGGAATGGAATGTGTAATGGAACAAAATGGATTGGAATAAAATGTGTAATGGAATGGAATGGAATGGAATTTGGAATGAAATGGAAAGGAATGGAAGGTGGAGTGGAATGTGACATGGAGTGGAATGGAATGGAACATGGAATGGAATGCATGGAACGTGGAATGGAATGGAATGTGGACAGGAATGAAATGGAATGCAATTAAATGTGAAATGGAATGGAATGGAATGTGGTATGCAATTGAATGGAATGTGCAATGAAATGGGGTGAAATGTAGAAGAGAACGTGGAACTAAATGGAATGGAATGTGGAATACAATTGATTGGAATGTGGAATGGAACGGAATGGAATGTAGAATGGAATATGGAATGGAATGGAATGTGGAATGCAATGTGGAATGGAAAGTTTAATGGAATGGAATGGATAGTGGAATGGAATGGAATGGAATGGAATGTGGAATGGAACGTGGAATGGGAAGGAATGAAACGTGTAATGGAATGGAATGGAACATGGAATGGAATAGAATGGAATGTGGAAAGGAATGGAATGGAATGGAATGGAAAGTGGCATGGAGTACGAAATGGAATGGAATGAAATGTGGAATGGAACGTGGAATGGAACGTTTAATTGAACCTGAAATGGAATGAAACGAAAAGTGGAATGGAACGTGGAATGGAATGTGGGATTGAAAGTGGAATGGAAAGTGGAATGAATGGAATATTAAATGGACTGGAATGGATTGGAACGTGGAATTGAATGGAATGAAATGTGCAATGGAATGTGGAAAGGAATGTGGAAGGGAATTTGGAATGGAATGGAATATGGAATGGAATCTGGAAAGGGATGGAATGATATGGAATGGAATGGAATGGAATGTGGAACGGAACGTGGAATGGAATGGAATGGAAAGAGAAATGGAACAGAATAGAACGTTGAATGGAATGGAATGGAATGTGAAATGGAATGGAATTGAAAGGAAAGTGGAATAGAATGTAATGAAATGTGGAATGGAAGGTGGAATGGAATAGAATGGAATGTAGAATGGAATGGAATGCGGAATGGAACGTGGAATGCAAAGGAATGGATCGTGGAATGGAATGGAATGGAATTTGGAAAGGAATGCATGTGGAATGTAATGAAATGGAATACGGAATGGAATGTGGAATGGATTGTGGAATGGAATATGGAATGGAGTGTGGAATGGAATGCAATGGAATGTGGAATCGAATGTGAAATGAAATGGAATGGAATGTGGAATGGAATGGAGTGGATGCGAAAGCAATGTGGAATGGAATGGAATGTGGAATGGAAAGTGGAATGGAATGAAAAGGAATGTGGAATGGAATGGAGAGGAGTGGAATGTGGAATGGAATGGAATGGAATGGAATGCAATGTATTGGAAAGGAATGGAATGAGGAATGGAATGGAATGGAAAGTGGAAAGAATTGGAAATGGAATGGAATGGAATGTGTTGGAACGGAATGGAATGGAATGTGGAATGGAATGGAATGGAATGTGGAATGGAATGAAATGGAAAGTGAACGCAATGGAATGTGGAATGGAATTGAGTGGAAAGTTGAATCGAATGTGTAATAGAACGGAATGGAATGGAATCTTTAATGGAATTAATGGAATGTGGAAGAGAATACAATGGAATGTGGAATGGAACCGAATGGAATGGAATGTGGAATGGAATCTTAAATGGAATGTGGAATGGAATGGAATGGAATGTGGAATGGGAATGTGGTATGGAACGGAATGGAACATGGAATGGAATGTGAAATGGAATGGAAAGTGGAATGGAATGTTGAAAGTAATGGAATGCAATGTGGAATGTTGAAAGGAATCGAATGGAATGGAATGTGCAATGGAATGTGGAATGGAATGGAATGTAACGTGGAATGGAAAGGAATGGAATGTGGAATTGAACAAGGAATGGAATGGAATGGAACTTTGAATGGAACATTGAATGGAATGGAATGGGAAGTGGAATGGGTTAGAATACGTAATGAAATGGAATGAGGTATGGAATGGAATGGAATGTGTAATGAAAGGAATGGAATGGAATGTGGAATGGAACGTGGAATGGAAAGGAATGGAAGGTGAAATGGAATGGAATGGAATGTGGAATGGAATGGAAACAAATTGAATGTGGAATGGAATGTGGATAGTAATGTGGAACGGAATGGAATCGAGGGTGAAATGGAATGCGGAATGGAATGGAATGGAAACTGGAGTTGCATGAAATGTAGAATGGAATGGATTTGAATGGAATGGAATGTAGAATGGAATGGAATGGAATTTGGAATAGAATGCAATGGAATGGAATATGGAATGGAATTTAATATGGAATGGAATGTGGAAAGGAATGGAATGGAATGTGGAATATACTGAAATGGAATGTGGAACTGAATGGGATGGAATGGAGTGGAATGTGGACTGGAATGAAATGGAATATAGTTTGGAATGGAATGGAATTGAATGGAAAAGGACTTGAATGGATTGGAGTTGAATGAAATGTAGAATTGAATGGAAACGAATGTGTAATTAAATGGAATGGAACGTGGAATGAAATGGAATGGAAACTGGATTAGAAAACGGAACGGAATGGAAAGGAATGTGGAATGGAGTGGAATGGAATGGAATGGAATGGAATGGATTGGAAGGTGTATGCAATGGAATGGAAAGTGGAGTGGAATGGAATGGAATGTGGAATGGAATGGAATGTGGAATGGAAAAGAATGGAATGTGAAATGGAATACAGTGTGGAATGCAATGGAATGGAATATGGAATGGAAAGTGTAATGAAATATAATGGAATATGTAATGGAATGGAATGTTGAATGGAACGTGGAATGGACTGGATAAGAACGTGGAATGGAATGGAATGGAACGTGGAATGGAATAAAATGGAATGTGGAAAGCAATGGAATGGAATGTGGAATGAAATAGGGAATGGAATGTGGAATGGGGTGGAATGGAATGTGGAGAGGAAGGTGGAATGAAAGGTGGAATGGAATGGAATGGAATGTGGAATCGAATCTGAAATGGAATGGAACAGAATGTGGAATGGAAAGTGTAATGGAATGTAATGGATTGGAATAAAATGTGTAATGGAATGGAATGGAATGGAATTTGGATTGAAATGGAATGGAATGGAATGTGGAATGGAATGGAATGGAATGTGGAATGGAATGGAATTGAATGCAATTAAATGTGAAATGGAAAGGAATGGACTGTGGTATGCAATTGAATGGAATGTGCAATGAAATGGGATGAAATGTAGAAGAGAAAGTGGAACTAAATGGAATGGAATGTGGAATACAATGGATTGGAATGTGGAATGGAACGGAATGGAATGTAGAATGGAATATGGAATGGAATGGAAGGTGGAATGGAATGTGGAATGGAATGTGAAATGGAATGGAATGGACAGTGGAATGGAATGGAATGGAATGGAATGTGGAATGGAACGTGGAATGGGAAGGAATGGAACGTGTAATGGAATGGAATGGAACATGGAATGGAATAGAATGGAAAGTGGAAAGGAATGGAACGGAATGGAATGGAATGTGGAATGGAGTATGAAATGGAATGGAATGAAATGTGGAATGGAACGTGGAATGGAAAGTTTAATAGAACGTGAAATGGAATGAAATGTGGAATGGAACTTGGAATGGAAAGTTTAATAGAACGTGAAATGGAATGAAATGAAAATTGGAATGGAACATGTAATGGAACGTGGGATTGAAAGTGGAAAGGAATGTGGAATGGATTGTGGAATGAATGGAATAGAAAATGTTCTGGAATTGATTGTAACGTGGAATGGAATGGAATGGAGTGTGCAATGGAATGTGGAATGGAATGTGGAATGGAATGTGGAATGGAAAGTTGAATGGAAGATGGAATGGAATGGAATGGAATGGAATGTGGAATGTAATCTGTAATGGAATGGAATATTGAATGGAATCTGGAAAGGGATGGAATGATATGGAATGGAATGAAATGGAATGTAGAATGGAACGTGGAATGGAATGCAATGGAACATGAAATGGAATGGAATACAACGTTGAATGGAACGGAACGGAATGTGGAATGGAATGGAATTGAACGGAATGTGGAATAGAATGGAATGAAATGTGGAATGGAAGGTGGAATGAAATAGAATGGAATGTGGAATGGAATGGAATGCGGAATGGAACGGGGAATGCAATGGAAGGGATCGTGGAATGGAATGGAATGGAATTTGGAATGGAATGCATGTGGAAAGTAATGCAATCTAATGCGGATTGGAAAGTGGAATGAAATACGGAATTGAGCATGGAATGGAATGCAATGGAATGTGGAATCGAATGTGAAATGGAATGGAAAGGAATGTGGAATGGAATGGAGTGGATGCGAATGCAATGTGGAATGGAATGGAATGGAATGTGGAATGAAATGTGGAATGGAATGAAAAGGAATGTGGAACGGAATGGAGAGGAGTGGAATGTGAAATGGAATGGAATGGAATGGAATGCAATGTATTGGAAAGGAATGGATTGAGGAATGGAATGGAATTGAAAGTGGAAAGAATGGGAAATGGACTGGAATGGAATGTGGAATGGAATGGAATGTGGAAAGGAATGGAACGGAATGTGGAATGGAATCGAATGGAAAGCAAATGGATTGGAATGTGGAATGAAATGGAACGGAAAGTGGAAAGTAATGGAATGGAATGTGGATTACAATGGAATGGAATGTGGAATGGAATTGAATGTAATCTGGAAAGGAATATGGAATGCAATGGAACGGAAAGTGGAATGGAATGGAATGGAATACGGAATGGAATGGAATGGAACGTGGTATTCAACGTGGAAAGGAACGTAGAAAGGAATGGGTAATGGAAAGTGGAATGGAATGTGGAATGTAACGTGGAGTGGAATGTGGAATGGAAGGGAATGGAATAGAATGGAATAGAACGTGTAATGGAATAGAATGGTATGTGGAATGGATTGGAATGGAATGTGGAATCGAGGAATGGAATGGAATGTGAAATGGAATGTGGAATGGAATGGAATGGAACGTGGAACGGAATGGAAATGAACTTGTAATGGAATGGATTGGAATGTCGAATGAAATGGAATGGAAGGTGAAATGGAATGTTGCATGAAATGTGGAATGAAGATGAATGGAATGTGGAATGGAATATGGAATGGAACGGAATGGATTGTGGAATCGAATGTGAAACGGAATTGAATGTCATGTGGAATGGAATGTGCAATGGAATGGAATGGATTGGAATGCAATGTGGAATGGTATGGAATGACATGGAATGTGGAATGGAAAGAATGGAATGGAATGGAATGGAATGGAATGTGGAATAGAATGGAATGGAAGGTGGACTGGAATCGGATGCAATGGAATCGAATGTGAAAAGGAATGGAATGGAATGTGATATGCAATTGAACGGAATGTGGAATGGAATGAAATGGAATGTAGGATGGATTGTGCAATGGAATGGAATGGAATATGGAATGGAATTTAATGGAATATTGAGTGGAATGCCTAGGAATGGAATGGAAAGGGGAATGGAATGGAAATGAACGTGGAATGGAAGGGAAGGGAATGTGGAATGGGAAGTGGAATGGAACGGAAAGGAATGTGGAATTGAATGTGGATTGGAATGGAAAGTAATGTGGAATGGAATATGAAATGCAATGGAATGGAATTTGGAAAGGAATGTGGAATGCAATCGAATGGAAAGTGGAAAGGAATGTGGAATGTAATGGAATGGAATGTGAAATGGAACGTAGAATGGAATGGAATGTGAAATGGAATTTGGAATGGAAAGTGGAATGCAATGTTTTGAATGGAATGTGGAATGGAACGGAATGGAATGTGGAATGGAATGTAGAATGGAATGGAATGGAATGTGGAATGGAACGTGGAATGGAATGGAATGGAAAGTGGAATGGAATGTGGAATGGAACGTGGAATGGAAAGTGGATTGGAAAGTGGAATGGAATGTGGACTAGATTGCGGAATGGAAAGTGTAATGGAATGTGCAATTGATTGTGGAATGGAATGGAATGGAAAGCGTAATGGAAAGTAAGGGAATGTGTAATAGAAATGACTGGAAAGTGGAATGGAATGGAAAGGAATGTGGAATGGAACGGAATGTGGAATGGAAGGGAATGGAATATGCAATGGAATGGAATGGAATGGAATGTGGAATGGAATGTGGAATGAAATGTGGATTGGTATGGAATGGAATGTGGAATGGAAAGGAATGGCATTGAAAGGAATAGAATGTGAAATGGAACGGAATTGAATGTGGATTGGAATGGAATGTAATGTTGAATGGAATGGAATGGAATGGAATATGGAACGGAACGGGATGGAATGCGGAATGGAATGTAAAGGAATGCGGAATGCAATGTAATGGAGTGGAATGTAGAAAGGAATGGAATGGAATGCAATGTATTGGAAAAGAATGGAATGTGGAATGGAATGGAATGGAATGTGGAATGGAATGGATTGGAATGTGGATTGGAATAGCATGCAACGTTGAATGAAATGGAACGTAATGGAAAGTTGATTGGAATCAAATGCAATGTTGAATGAAATATAATGCAATGGAATGTGAAAAGGAATGGAATTGAATGTGGATTGGATTGGAATGCAATGCGGAATGGAATGGAAAGCAATAAGGAATTGAATTGAATGGAATGTGGAATGTAATGTGAAATATAATTTAATGGAATGCGGTATCATATGTGGAATGGAATGCAATGGAACGTGGAATGGAATGGAATGGAATGTGGAATGGAACGTGGAATGCACTGTGCTATGGAATGTGGAATGGAACGTGGAATGGAATGTGGAATGATATGCGGAATGTAATGTGGAATGGAATGGAAGGTGGAATGGCATTTGGAATGGAATTGAATGGAATACAATGTTGAATGGAATGGAATGGAATGGAATGGAATGTGGAATCGAATGGAATTGAATGGGGAATGGAATGGAAAGGAATGCAATGTGGAATTCAATGGAGTGGAATGTGGAATTGAATGGAATGGAATGTGGAATGGAATATGGAATGGAATGTGGAATTGAACGTAGAATGGAATGAAATGTAACGGAATACAGTGTGGAATGGTATGTGGAATGGAGTGGAATGGAATGTGGAATGGAATGAAATGGAATGGAACGTGGAAGGGAATGTGCAATGGATTGTGGAAGGGAATGTGCAATGGAAAGTGGAATCGCATGTGGAATGGAATGCAACACAATGTGGAATGGGATGTGGAAAGGAATGGAATAGAATGCCGAGTGGAAGGTGGAATGGAATGGAAAACAAAGTGGAATGGAATGGAATGGAATGTCGAATAAAATTTGGAATGGAATGCAAAGATATACAGAGTGCAATGGACTGAAATGGAACAGAATCGAATGGAGTACAATGGAATGGAAAGGAACGTGGAATGGAACGTGGAATGGAAAGTGGAATGGAACGTGGAATGGAAACTGGAAGGGAATAGAATGGAATGTGGAATGGAAGGGAATGGGATGTGGAATGATATGTGTAATGGAAAGGAATGGAATGCAATGGAATGGAATGGAATGGAATGGAATGGAATGGAATGGAATGGTATAGAACGTGGAATGGAAAGTGGAATGGAATGTGGAATGGAATGTGGAATGGAATGTGGAATAGAAGGGAATGAAATGTGGAATGGAATGAGGAATGGAATGGAATGGAATGGAATGGAATGCAATGGAAAGTGGAATAGAATGTGGAATGGACTGTGGAATGGAATGAGGAATGGAACGGAACGGTCTGGAATGTGGAATGGAATGCAATGTGGAATTCAATGGAGTGGAATGTGGAATTGAATGGAATGGAATGTGGAATTGAACGTAGAATGGAATGAAATCTAACGGAATGGAGTGTGGAATGGTATGTGGAATGGAGTGGAATGGAATGTGGAATGGAATGAAATGGAATGGAACGTGGAAGGGAATGTGCAATGGATTGTGGAAGGGAACGTGGAATGTAAAGGAATGGAAAGTCGAGTGAAACGTGGAAAGGAATGGAATGGAACGTGTAATGGAATGTGGAATAGACTGTGGAATGGAAAATGAAATGGAACGTGGAATGGATTGGAATGGCATGTGGAATGGAAAGCGGAATGGCATGTGGAATGGAATGCAACACAATGTGGAATGGGATGTGGAATGGAATGGAATAGAATGCCGAGTGGAATGTGGAATGGAATGGAATACAAAGTGGAATGGAATGGAATGGAATGTCGAATAAAATTTGAAATGGAATGCAAAGATATCTAGAGTGCAATGGACTGGAATGGAATAGAATCGAATGGAGTTCAATGGAATGGAATGGAACGTGGAATGGAACGTGGAATGGAAAGTGGAATGGAACGTGGAATGGAAAGTGGAATGGAAAGTGGAAGGGAATAGAATGGAATGTGGAATGGAAGGGAATGGGATGTGGAATGATATGTGTAATGGAAAGGAATGGAATGGAATGGAATGGATTGGAATGGAATGGAACGTGGAATGGAAAGTGGAATGGAATGTGGAATGGAATGTGGAATAGAAGGGAATGGAATGTGGAATGGAATGTGTAATGGAAAGGAATGGAATGGAATGGAACGCGGAATGGAATGCAATGGAATGTGGAATAGAATGTGGAATGGACTGTGGAATGGAATGTGGAATGGAACGGAATGGTCTGGAATGTGGAATGGAATGGAATGGAATGGAATGAAATGGAAAGGAATGGAATGTGGAATGGAATGGAATCGAAAGAGGAAAGGAATGGTATGGAATGGAATGCGGAATGGTACGGAATGGAATGTCGCATTGAATGGAATGGAATATGGAATTGAATGGAATGGAAAATGAAACGGAATGGAATGGAATGTGGAATGGAACGTGGAAAGGGTTGGAATGGAAAGTCGAATGGAACGTAGAATGGAATGTGTAATGGAATGTGGACAGGAACGAGGAATGGAATGTGGAATGGAATGTGGAAAGGAACGTGGAATTGAATGGAATGGAACGTGGAATTGAGTGGAATGGAATGGAATTGAATGTGGAATGGAATGTGGGTAGGAATGGAATGCAATATGGAATGGAATGTAGAATGGAATGCAGTGGAATATGGAATCGATTCTGGAATGGAAGGTGGAATGTTACGTGGAATGGAATGGAATGAAAGGTGGAATGAAATGTGGAATGGAATGTGGACTGGAATGGAATCGAATGTGGAAAGGAATGAACTGGAAAGTCAATTAGAATGTGGACTGGAATGGAATGCAATGTGGAATGGAATGTGGAATGAAATCGAATTGCACGTGTAATGCAATGTGGAATGGAATGGAATGGAATGTGGAATGGATTGTGGAATGCAACGTGGAATGGAACGGAATGGAATGTGAAATGGAATTGGAATGTAAAGTGGAATGCAATGTGGAGTGGAACCTGGAATGGAATGGAATGGAACGTGGAATATAACTTGCAAGAGAATCTGGAATTGAACATGGAATGGAATGTGGAATGGAGCATGGAATGGAAAGAGGAATGGAGTGTGGAATGGAACTGGGAATGGAATGGAATGGAATGTGGTATGGAACGTGGAATGGAATGTGGTATGGAACGTGGAATGGAATTGCATGGAAAGTGGAATGGAATGTGGAATGGAACGTGCAATGCAACGTGGAATGGAATGGAATTGAACGTGGAATGGAATGTGGAATGAAATGTAGAATGGAAAGGAATGGAATGTGCAGTGGCATGGAATGGAATGTGGAATGGAATGGAATGGAATGTGGAATAGAAAGCGAAGTAGAATGGAAAGGAATCAGGAAAGGAATGGAAAGGAATGGTATGGAATGCCGAACGGAATGGAATGGAAAGTGGGATGGAAAATGGAATGGAACGTTGAATGGAATGTGGAATGGAATGGAATGGAATGTGGAATGGAAGAGAATGAAGTGTGGAATGGAATGTGGAAGGGAATGGAATGGAATGTGGAATGGAAGGGAGTAGAATGTTGAATGAAATGTTCAAAGGAAGGGAATTTAATGGACAGTAATGTGGAATGGAATGGAAAGGAATGTGGAATGGAAGGGAAGAGAATGTGGAAAGGAATGCGGAAGGGAATGGAATGGAATGGAACGGAATGTGGAATCAAAAGGAATGCAGTGTGGAATGGAAAGAAATGGAATGTGGAATGGAAAGGAATGCAATGTGGAATGGAATGCCATGGTAGGGAATGTGGAATGAAAAGGAATGGAATGGAATGGAATGTGGAATTGAATAGAATGGAATGTGGAATGGAAAGGAACGGAACGTGGAATGGAAAGGAATGGAAGGCGGAATGGTATGGAATAGGATTTGGACTCGAATATAATGGAATGGAATGGAACGTGGAATTGAATGGAAGGTGAATTGGAATGGAATGGAATGGAATGTGGAATGGAATTGAACGGAATGGAATGGAATGCAAGGTGGAATGGCATGTCAAAAGGAATGTGGAATGGAACGTGGAATGGAATGAAATAGAACGTGGAATTGAATGAAATGGAAAGTGGAATGGAAAGGAATGGAACGTGGAATGGAACGTGGAATGGAAAGTGAAAGGTAATGTGGAATGGAATGGAATGGAATGTGGAATGGAATGGAATGGAATGTGGAATAAAATGGAATGGAATGGGGAATGGAATGAAATAGAACTTCGAATGGAAAGTGGAAAGGAAAGGAAGGGAACGTGGAATGGAACGTGGAATGGAATGCCTAATGGAATGTTGAAGGGAACGTGGAATGGAATGGAATGGAAAGTGGAATGGAATGTGGAATTGAATGTCGAATGTTATTAAATGGAATGTGGAATGGAATGGAATGGAATGTGGTACGGAATGTGGAATGAAAAGGAATGGAATGTACAATGGAATGGAATGCAATGTCGTACAGAATGTGGAATGGAGTGGAATGGATTGTGGAATGAATGAGGAATGGAATGGAATGGAATGTGAAAAGGCATGTGGAATGGAAAGGAATGAAATGTGGAATGGAATGTGGAGTGGAAGGTGGAATGGAATGGAATGGAATATGGAATGGAATGTGGAATGGAATGGAAAGGAATGGAATGAGGAATGGAATGAAATTGAATGGAATGTGGAATGGAATGGAATGGAATGGAATGGAACGTGGAATGGAATGGAATGGAATGTGGAATGAAATGGAATATGGAATGGAATAAGGAATAGAGTGGAAGGTGGAATGGAATGGAATATAATGGAATGTTGAGTGGAATGGATTGGAATGGTATGGAATGAAATTTTAAATGGAAGGGAATGGAATGTGTGATGGAATGTGCAATTGAATGGAATGGAATGTGAAATGGAATGTGCAATTGAATGGAATGGAAGTGAATGGAATTTGGAATGGAATGGAATGGAATGTGGAATGCAATGGAATGTACAATGGAATGGAATGTGGAATGGAAAGTAATGGAATGTGGAATGGAATGGAATTGAATGTGGAATGCAATATGGAATGGAATGGAATGGAATTTGGAATGGAATGGAATGCGCAATGGAATGTGGAATAGAATGGAATGGAAAGTGGAATGGAATGTAATGTGGAATGCAATGTGGAATGGAAAGAAATGGAATATTGAATGGAATGTGGAATTGAATGGTGAATGGAATGTGGAATGCAATGTGGAATGCAATGTGGAATGGAAAGTGAAATGGAATGGAATGGAATGTGGAATGGAATGGAATGGAATGGAAAGTGGAATGCAACGTGGAATTGAATGGAATGAACTTGGAATGGAACTTGGAATGGAACATGGAATGTGGAATGGAATGGAATGGAATGTGGAATGGAATGGAATGCAAAGTGGACTGGTATGTGGAATGGAATGGAATGGAGTGTTGAAAGGAATGTGAAATGGAATGTGGAAAGGAAAGGAATGTGGAAAGGAATGTGGAGTGGAATGTAGAATGGAATGGAATGGAATGTGGAATGGAAGGGAATGGAATGTGGAATGGAATGTAGAATGGAATGGAATGGAATGTGGAATGGAATGCAATGGATCATAGAGAGGATCGTGGAATGGAAAGTGGAATGGAATGTGGAATGGAATAGAATGGAATGTGTAATGGAGAGGAATGGAATGTGGAATAGAATGGAATGCAATGGAAAGTGGAATAGAAGAGAATGGAATGGAAGGTAGAATAGAATGTAGAATGGAATGGAATGGAAGGTAGAATAGAATGTAGAATGGAATGGAATGGAATGTGGAATGGAATGTAATGAAAGTGGACTGGAATGGAATGGAAGGTGGAATGGAATGGAAAGGAATGTGGACTGGAAAAGAATGGAATGTGGAATGGAATGGAATGGAATGGAATGGAATGGAATGTGGAATGAAATGGAATGGAATGTGGAATGGAATGTGGAATGCAATGTGGAATGGAGGGGAATGGAACGTTGAATAGATTTTAAAAGAATGGAAAGTTGAATGGAATGTTGAATGGTATTGTATGGAAGGTGGAATGCAAGGGATTGGAATATGGAATGGAATGGAATGGAATGGAATGTGAAATGGAATGGCATGTGGATTGGAATGGAATGGAATGTGGAATACAATGGAATGGAATGGAATGGAATGTGAAATATAATGTGGAATCGAATTTGAAATGCAATGAATTGTAACGTGGAATGAAATGAAATGGAACGTGGAATGGAAAGAAGTGGAACGTGGATAGCAATGTAATTGTATGTAGAAGGGAAAGTGAAATGGAATGTGGAATGGAATGTGGAAAGTAATGGAATGAAATGTGGAATGGACTATTGAATGGAATGCAATGGAATTTGTAATGGAATGTGGAATGGAATGGAATGGAATGTGGAATGCAATGGAATGGAATGTGGAATTTAATGGAATGGAATTTGGAATGGAATGTGGAATAGAATGTTTAATGGAATGGAACGGAATGTTGACTGGAATGTCGAATTTAATGGAATGGAACGTGGTACGGAATGTGGAATGGAAAGTGGAATGGAATGTGGAATGGAATGGAATGGAACGTCGAAAGGAATCTGGATTGGAATGGAATAGAATGTGGAAAGGAAATTGGAATAGAATGTGGAATGGAATGGAATCGAATGTGTATTGGAATGCAATGGAATGCGGACTGCAATGCGGAATAGAATGAGGATGGAAGCTGCAATGGAATGTGGAGTGGCATGTGGAATTGAATGGAATGGAATGTGGAAAGGAATATGGAATGGAATGTTGAATGGAACGTGTTATGGAACGGAACGGAATGTGGAATGTATCATGGAATGGAATGAAATGGAATGTGGAATGGAACATGGAATGGAATGTGGAATGGAATGGTATGGAATTTGGAATTGAATGTGGAAGAGAATGTTTAATGGAATGGAACGGAATTTTGACTGGAATGTGGAATTTAATGGAATGGAATGTGGAAGAGAATGTGGAATGGAAAGTGGAATGGAATGTGGAATGGAATGGAATGGAATGTGGAAAGGAATCTGGATTGGAATGGAATATAATGTGGAAGGGAAAGTGGAATATAATGTGGAATGGAATGGAATGTGTAATGGAATGTGTAATGGAATGGAATGGAATGTGGACTGCAATGCGGAATAGAATGAGGAATGGAATGTGGAATGGAATGTGGAGAGGAATGTGGAATTAAACGGAATGGAATGTGGAAAGGAATATGGAATGGAATGTGGAATGGAAGGCATTATGGAATGAAATGGAATGTGGAATGTATCATGGAATGGAATGAAATGGAAAGTGGAACGGAACGTGGAATGGAATGTGGAATGGATTGTGGAATGGAATGGAATAGAATGTGTAATACAATGTAGAATAGAATGGAATGGAATGTGGAATACAAAGTGGAATGGAGTGGAATGGAATGTGCATTGGAACCTGGTAATGGAATGTGCAATGGATGGTGGAAAGGAATGGAATGGAATGTGTAATGGAACATGGAATGGAATGGAACGGGACGTGGAATGGAACATGGAATGGAAAGTTGAATGGAATGTGGAAAGGAATGTGGAATGGAATGTGCAATGGAATGTGGAATGGAACGTGTAACGGAATGGAATGGAAAGTGGAATGGAAAGTGGAATCGAACGGAAAGGAATGTGGAAGGGAATGTGCAATGGAATGTGGAATGGAATGTGGAATGGAATGTGGAATTTAATGGAATGGAACGTGGAATGTAACATGGAATGGAATGGAATGGAACGTGGAAAGGAAAGTGGAATGGATCGTGGAATTGAAAGTGGAATGGAATGGAATGGAACGTGGATTGGATTTTGGAACGGAATCTGAAATAGAAAATGGAATGGATTGTGGAATGCAATGTGGAATGCAATGGGAATGGAACGTGGAATGGAATGGAATGTGGAATATATTGGAGAATGGAAAGAGGAATGTAATGTGGAATGGAATGGATTGGAAAGTGGAATGGAATGGAATGCAATGGAATGTGGAATGTAATGTGGAATGGAATGGAATTGAATGTGGAATGGAATGGAACGGAATGGAATGTCGAATGGAATATGGAATGGAATTGAATGGAATGTGGCATGGAATGTAGAATGGAGTGGAATGGAACGTGGAATAGAACGTGAAATGTTACGGAATGGAAAGTCGAATGAAACGCGGAATGGAACGTGAAATGCTATGGAATGGAAAGTCGAATGCAACGCGGAATGGAACTTGGAATGGAACGTGTAAGGAAACGTAGAATGGATCGTGGAATGGAATGTGGAATGGAATGGAAAGGAACGTGGAACGGAATGTAGAATGGAACGGAAAGAAATGTGGAATGGAATGGAAGGGAACGTGAAATTGAATGGAATGGAATGGAATGTGGAATGGATTGGAATGGAGTGTGGAATGGAATGGAAAGGAATGTGCAATGGAATGGAATATAATGTGGAATGGAATGTGAAATGGAATGGAATGTAACGTGGAATGGAACGTGGAATGGAATGTAAAGGAATATGGAATGGAATGTGGAATGGAAATGAATGGAATGTGTAATGCAATGTGGAATAGAATGGAATGGAATGTGGAAAGGAACGTGGAATGGAATTGAATGTGGAATGCAATGTGGAATGGAACGTTGATTGGAATGGAATGTGCAATGGATTGTGGGATTGATTGTGGAATGGAATGTTGAATGGAATGGAATGGAATTTGGAATGGAATGTGGAATGACATGGAGAGGAATGTGGAACGGAAAGGAATGGATTGTGGAAGGGAACATGGAGTGGAGTGGAATGGAATGTGGAATGCAACGTGGAATGGAATGGGGAATGGAATGTGGAATGCAATGGGGAATGGAACGTGGAATGGAATGGAATGTGGAATGTAAAGTGCAATGCAGTGGAATGGAACGAGGAATGTATTGGAATGTGGAATGCATTGTGAAATGGATTGTGGAATGGAATGGGGAATAGAATATAATGGAATGTGGAATTGAACGTGGAGTGGAATGGAATGGAATGTGAAATGAAACGAGGAATGGAATGGGGAATGGAATGTGGAATGGAATTTAATGTGGAAGTGAATGCGGAATGTAAAGAGGAATGCAGAGGAATGTAATGAGGATTGTAATGGTATGTGGAATGGATTGTGGAATGCAACGTGGAATGGAATGGAATGGAATGTTAAATGGAATGTGGAATGAAATGGAATGGAAAGTGAAAAGGAATGGAATGGAATGTGGAGTGGAATGTGGAGTGGCATGGAATTGAATATGGAAAGTAACTTGGAGTGGAAAGTGGAAAGGAACGTGGAATGGAATGGAATATGGAATTGAATGGAATGGAATGTGGAATGCAATGGAATGGAATGTGGAATGGAATTGAATATAATGTGGAATGGAATGAAATGAAATGCGAAATGGAATGAAATGCCATGTGGAATGGAATGGAATGGAATGTGGAATGGAATATGGATTGCAGTGGAATGGAATGTGGAATGGAATGTGGAATAGAATGGAATGGAATGTGCAACGGAATTCAATGGAATGTGGAATAGAATGTGAAATGGAATGGAATGGAATGTGGAATGGAATGTGTAATGGAATTGAATGGAATGGGGAATGGTATGAGGAATGGAATGGAATGGAATGGAATGTGGAATGGAACGTAGAATCGAATGTGTAATGGAATGTGGAATGGAACGTGGAATGGAATGGAATACGGAATGAAATGTGGAATGGAATGGAATGGAATGCAATCTGGAATGGAAGGGAATAGAATGTGGAATGAAATAGAATGGAATGTGGAACAGAATGGAATGGAATGGAATGTGGAATGGAATGTGGAATGGAATTTGAAATGGAATGGAATGGAATGTAGAATTGAATGTGGAATGGAACGTGGAATAGAATGGAATGGAATATGGAATGAAATGGAATGGAATGTGGAATGGAATGGAATGGAATATGGAATAGAATGGAATGCAAAGTGGAATGGAATGGAATGGAATATGGAATGTAATGGAATTTGGAATGGAATGTGGAAGGGAATGGAATGGAATGTGGAATGGAATGAAAGGGAAAGGAATCTGGAATGGAATGTGGAATGGAAAGTGGAATAGAATGGAAAGGAAAGTGGAATGGAATGGAAGGGAATGTGGAATAGAATAGAATAGAATATGGAATGGAATGGAATGCAATGTGGAATGGAATAGAACAGAATATGGAATGGAATGAAATGCATTGTGGTATGGAATGGAATGGAATATGGAAAGGAATGGAATCTAGAACGAAATGTGGAATGGAATGGAATGGAATGGAATGGAATGTGGATTGGAATGTGTAAAGTAAAGTGCAATGGAATGTGGAATTAAATGGAATGAGATGTGGAATAGAATGAGGAATGGAATGTATTTGAATGTGTAATCGAATGGAATAGAATGTGGAATAGAATGAGAAATTGAATGGAATAGAATGTGGAATAGAATGAGAAATTGAATGGAATGTTATGTGGAAAGGAATGTCATGGAAATTTGAATGGAATGTGGAATTGATTGCAGAACGGAATGGAATGGAATGTGGAATGGAATGGAATGGAATGTCGAATGTAATGTGGAATGGATTGTAATGGAAAGTGGAATGGAATGGAACTAATGGTTGAATGGAATGTGGAATGCAATGGAATGGAATGTGGAATGGATTGCGGAACAGAATTTGGAATGGAATGTGGAATGGAGTGGAGTGGAATTGAATGGAATGGAAAGTGGAATGGATTGTGGAAAGGAATGGAATGGAATAAGGAATGGAATGTGGAATGGAATGGAATGGATGCAATGGAGTGTGAAATGGAATGGAATGGAATGTGGAATGCAATGTTGTATGAAATCGAATGGAATGTACTGAAGCGTGTAATGGATTGTGGAATGGAATGGAAGGTATAGTGAAATAGAATGTGGAATGGAATGGAATGGAATGCAGTGCAATGTGGAATGGAATGGAATTGAATGTGTAATGGATTGTGGAATGGGATGGAATGGAAAGCGGAACAGAGTGTATAACGGAATCTGGAATGGAAAGCTGAATGGAATGGAATGGAATGTGGAATGGAAAGTGGAATGAAATGAAATGGAATGTGGAATGGAATGTTGTATGGAATGGAAAGGAATGTGGAATGGAAAGTGGAATGGAATAAAATGCATTGTGGAATGGAATGGAATACAATGTGGAATGGAACATGGAATAGAAAGGAATGCAATGTGGAATGGAACATGGAATGGAACGTGGAATGGACCGTGGAATGGAATGGAATGTGGTATGGAATGTGGAATAGAACGTGGAATGGAGTGGAATGGAACGTGGAATGTAGTGGAATGTGGAATGGATGGTGGTTTGGAATGTGGAATGGAATTAAATGGAATCTGGAATGGAACGTGGAATGGAATGGAATGGAATATGGAATGGACAGTGGAATGGAATGTGGAATGGAATGAAATGTGGAATGGAATGTGGAATGGAAGGTGGAATGGAATGGAATGTGGAATGGATTGTGGAATGGAATGGAATGGAATGGAATTTGGAAAGGAACGGAATGGAATGTGGAATCGAATGTGGAATGGAATGGAATGGAATATGGAATCGAATGTGGAATGGAATTGAATGGTATTTTGAATGGAATTGAATGGAATTTGGATTGCAGTTGAATGCAATGATGAATGGAATGGAATGGAATGGAATGTGGTATGGAATGGAATGGTATTTTGAATGGAATTGAATGGAATTTGAATTGCAATGGAATGCAATGTGGAATGGTGTGGAATGGAATGTGGAATGGAATGGAATGGAAAGGAATGTCAAACGGAAAGAAGAATGGATTGAAATGGAATGCAATGTGGAATGGATCATGGAATGGAAAGTGGACTGGAAACTGCAGTAGAACGTGGAATGCAACGTGGAAAAGATAGTGGAATGGATGATGGAATGGAATGTGGAACTGAAGGGATTGCAATGTGGAATGGATTGTGGGAAGGAATGCAAGGGTACGTGGAATAGAATGTGAAATGGAATGCAATGGATTGTGGAATGGAATGAGTAATGGAAAGAGGAATCAAACGTGGAATGTAACGTGGAAAGGAAGATGGAATGATATGTGGAATGGAATGTGGAATGGAATGTGGAAGAGAACATGGAATGGAAAGTGGAATGGAATGGAATGGAATGTGTAATGGAATGGAATGGATTGCGGATTGGAATGGAATGGAATGTAGAAAGGAATGGAATGGAATGTGGAAGGGAATGTGGAATGGAATGGTATGGAATGTAATGGAATGTGTAATGGAATAGAATGGAATGGAATGGAATACGGAATGGAATGGAATGGAATCTGGAATGGAATGGAATGGAATGCCGAAAGAAGTGGAATGGAGTTTGGAATGGAATGTAACGGATTGCCGAATGAAATGGTATGGAACATGGAATGGAATGGAATGGAATGCAATGTGGAATGGAATGGAATGAAATGTGGAATGCAATGGAATGGAATGGATTGTGGAATGCATAATGGAATGGAATGGAAAGGAATGGAACGGAAAGTGGAATGGAATGGAAATGAGTGTGGAATGCAATGGAAAAGAATGTTTAATGGAATGGAATGCAATGTGGAATAGAATGGAATGGAATGTGGAATGGAATGTGGAATGGATTGGAATGTAGAGAGGAATCCAATGTGGAATGGAATGGAATGGAATGTGGAATGTATTTTGGAATGGAATGGAATTGAACGTGGGAAGGAACGAGAAATGGAATGTGGAATGGTACGTGAAATGGAACGTGGAAAGCAACGTAGAATGGAACGTGGAAAGAAATGTGGAATGGAACATGGAATGGAACGTGGTATGGAATGTTGAATGAAATGTGGAATAGAATGGAATGGAATGTGGAATGTAATGGAATGGAATGCATAATGGAATGTGGAATGGAATGGAATGGAATGATGAATCCTATGGGGAATGGAAAGGAGTGGAAAGTGGAACGGAAGGGAAGGCAATAGGCAACGAAATTCAAAGGAAAATGGAATGGAATGGAATTGAATGTGGAATGCAATGGAAAGTGGAATAGAGTGGAATGGAATGCAGAATGGAATGGAAAGGATTGTGGAATGGAATGTGGAAAGGAAAGGATTGGAATGTGGAATGGAAAGCAGAATGGAATAAAATGGAATGTGGAATGGAATGTGGAAAGGAATGGAATGGAATGTGGAATGCAATGGAATGGAAAGGAATGTGGTATGGAAAGTGGAATGGAACGTGGAATGGAACGCGGAATGGAATGGAATTGTATGTGGAATGGAATGGAATGGAACTTGGAATGGAATGTGGAATGGAATGTTGAAAGGAACGTGGAAAGTAATGTGGAATGGAAAGGAATGGAATGTGGAATGGATTGTGGAATAGAAAGGAATGAAATGTGGAATGGAATGGAATGCAATACAATGTGGAATGGAATGTGGAATGGAAAGTGGAATGGAATGGAATGGAATGTGGAATGGAATGGAATGGAATGCAATGCAATGTGGAATGGAATGTGGAATGGAAAGTGGAATGGAATGGAATGGAATGTGGAATGGAATGTGGAATGAAATTGAATGGATAGTGTAAAGGAATGGAATGGAATGTGGAATGCAATGAGGATTGGAATGGAATGGAATGTGGAATGGAAGGAAATGGAATGTGGAATGGAATCTGGACAGAAATGGAATAGAATGTGGAATGGAATGAAAGGGAATGTGGAATCGAACGTTCAATAGAATGGAATGGCATGTGGAATGGAACGTGGAATGGAAAGTAGAATGGAACGTGGAATGGAATAGAATGTGTAATGGAACGTGGAAAGAAACTTGGAATGGAATTGAAGGTGAAATAGATTGTGGAATGGTAAGGAATGGAGTGGAATGGGGAACGGAATGGAATTGAATGTGGAATTGAATGGAATGGAATGTGTAATGGAACGTAGAATGCAATGGATTGAAATGTTGAATGCAACGTGGAATGGAACGTGGAATGGAATGGAATGTGGAATGGAATGTGGAATGGAACGTGGAATGGAATGGAATGTGGAATATATTGTGAAGTGGAAAGGAATGTGGAATACATTGTGGAACGGAATGGAATGGAATATGGAATGGAATGGAATGGAATGTGGAATGGAGTGGAACAGAATGGAATGTGGAATGGAATGGTATGGAATGAACAATGGAATGCAATGGAATGTGGTAAGGAATGCAATGGAATGGAAAGTGGAATGGAAAGTGGAATGCAACAGAAAGGAATATGGAATGGAACATGGAATGGAATGGAATTCAATGTGGAATTGATTGGAATGGAATATGGAATGGAATGGAATGGAATTGAATGTGGAATGCAGAGGAATTGAATGTGGAATTGAATGAAATGGAATGTGGATTGGAATGAAATGGAATGGAATGTGGAATGCAGTGGAATGGAATGTGGAATGGAATGGAATGGAAAGTGGAATGGAATATGAAATGGAATGGAATAAAATGAGTAATGGAATGTGGAATGGAACATGGAATGGAACGTGGAATGGAAAGATATGGAATGTGGAATGCAATGTGTAAAGCAATGGAATGGAATGGGGTAATGAATGGAATTGAATGTGAAAAGGAATGGAATGGACTGTGGAATTTAATGTAATATAAAGTGGAATTGAAGGTGGAATGGAATGGAATGTTTAATGAAATGCAATGGAATGTGGAATTTAATGTGCAAGGAATGTGGAATGGAATGTTATGGAATGTGGATTGGAATGTGTAATGCAACAAAACGGAATGTAGAATGCAATGGAATGGAATGTGGAATGGAATGTGGAATGGAATGGAATGGAATGTGTAATTAAATGAAATTGAATGGCATGGAATTTGGAAGGGAATAGAATGGAAATTAGATTGCAATGGATTGGAATGGATTGTGGAATGGAATGGAACGGAACGGAATGGAAGGGAATGGAAGGTGGAATGGAATGGAAAGGAATGGAATGTGGAATGAAATGGAAAGGAAAGTGCAATGGAATGTGGAATGCAATGGAATGGAATGTGGAATGGAATGTGGAAAGCAATGCAAAAGAATGTGGATTGGAATATGGAATGGAATGGAATGCAATGTGGAATTGATTGGAATGGAATGTGGAATGGAACGGAATGGAATGGAATATGGAATGCAATGGAATGGAATATGGAATAAAATGGAATGGAATGTTGAATAGAATGCAATGGGATGTGGAAAGGAATGTGGGATGGAATCAATGGAATGTGGAAAAAAATATGAAATGGAATGGAATGAAATGTGGAATGGAACGTGGAATGGAACGTGGAAGGGAACGTAGAATGGAACCTGGAATGGAATTGGAATGTAATGTTGAATGGAATGGAATGGAACGCAATGGAATCTGAAAAGGAATGGAGTGCAATGTGGAACGGAAAGTGGAAAGAATGGAATGGAATGTGGAATGGAATGTGGAACGGAATGGAATGGAATGGAATGTGGAACGGAATAGAATGGAATGGAATGTGGAATGGAATGGAAAGGAATGCAATGCAATGCAATGGAAACTGAAATGGAATGGAGAGGAATGTGGAATGGAATATGGAATGGAATGGAAATGATGTGGAATGCAATGTGGAATGCAATGGAATGGAATGTGGAATGGAGTGGAATGGAATGTGGAATGGAACGTGGAATGTTATGGAATGAAATGTGGAAAGGATCGTGGAATGGAATGTGTAAGGGAGGGGAATGTGGAATGAAATGTGAAATGGAACGTGGAATACAATGCAATGTGGAATCAACTGTGGAATCGAATGTGGAATGCAATGTGGAATGGAATGGAAAGGAATGTGGAATGGAACGTTGAATGAAATGGAATGTAACGTGGAATGGAATGTGGAATGGAAAGGGGAATGCAACGTGTAATGGAATGGAATGTGAAATGGAATGTGGAATGGAAACTGGAATGGAATGGAATGTGGAATGGAATGTGGAATGGAATGTGGAATGGAATGGAATGGAATGTCCAATGGAATGGAAAGGAATGTGGAGTGGAATATAATGGAATGTGGAATAGAATGTGGAATGGAATGTAATGGAATGTGGGGTGTAACATGAAATGGAATGTTCAGTGGAATGTGGAATGGAACGTGGAATAGAACAGAATGTGGAATGGAATCTGGAAAGGAATGGATTGGAATGCAATGTGGAATGGAATGTAATGGAATGTGGAAGGGAATGGAATGGAATGTGTAATTGATTGGAAAGGAATGTGGAATAGAATGTGGAAAGGAATGGAATGGAATTTGGAATGGAATTCAATAGAATGTGGAATGGAAAGTGGAATGGAGTGGAATGAGATGTAGAAGGGAATGTGGAATACAATGTGGAATGGAATGTGGAATGGAACGTTGAATGGAATGGAATGTGGAATGAAATTTGGAATTTAATGGAATGGAATGCTCTTTGGAATGGAATGCAGAATGGAATGTAACGGAATGTGTAATGGAATGAGGAATGCAATAGAATGGAATGTGGAATTGAATGCGGAATGGAATGTGGATAGGAATGTGGTGTGGAATGGAATAGAATATGTAATGGAATGTTGAATAGAACGGAAAGTAATGTGGAATTGAATGTGGAATGGAATGTGGAATGGAATGAGTAATGAAATGGAATGTAACATGGATTTTAACGCAATGAAAAGTGGAATGGAATGGAATAGAATGTGGGATGGAATTTGGAATGGAATGGAATGGCATGTGGCATGGAATGTGGAATAGAATGGAAAGGAATGCAGAACGGAAAGTGGAATGTATCATTGAATGGAATGGACTGGAATACGGAATGGAATGCAATGGAATGGAATGTGGATTGGAATGCAATGGAATGTGGAATGGAATAGAATGGAATGGAATGGAATGGAATTTGAAATGGAATTTAATGGAATGTGGAATGTAAAGGAAAGGAATGTGGAATGGAACGTGGAATGGAATGGAATGGAATGCAATGGAATGTGGAATGCAATGGAATGGACTGTAGAATGGAAAGCAATATAATGTGGAATGGAATGTGGAATGGAATGGGATGTTTAATGGAACGGAAAGGAATGTGGAATGGAAGGTGGATGGAATGTGGGATGGATTGGAATGGAACGTGGAATGCAATAGAATGGAATGGAAAGGAAATTGGAATGGAATGGAATGGAACGTGGAATGGAATTGAATGCAACTTTGAATGGAATGTAATTAAATGTGTAATGGAATGGAATGGAATGTGGAATGGAATGGAATGGAATGTGTAATGGAATGGAATGGAATGTGGAATGGAATGGAAAGGAATGTGAAATGGATTGTGGAATGGAATGGAATGCAAAGTGGAATGGATATTGGAATGGTTCGTGAAATGCAATGGTTTGAAATGTGGAATGTAATGCAATGGAACGGACTGTGGAATGGAATGGAATGGAATGGAATGCAATGTGAAATTGAAGGTAATGGAAAGTGGAATAGAATGCAGAATGGAATTTAATGGAATGTGGAATGGTATGTGGAATGAAATGGAATGGAATGTGGAATTGTACGTGAAATGGAACGGAATGGAAAGCTATGTGGAATGGAATGGAATGGAATGTGGAATGGAATGGAATGGAATGTGGAATGGAATGGATTGAATGGAATTGAATGGAATGGAATGGAATGGAATGGAGTGGAATGGAATGGAGTGGAATGTGGAATTGAATGGAAAGGAATGAGGAATGGAAAGTGGAATGAAACGTTTAATGGAATGGAATGGAATTTGGAATGGAATGGAATAGAATGTGGAATGGAATGCAGTGGAATACGGAATGAAATGGAATGCAATGTGGAATGGAAAGTGGAATGGAATTGAATCCAATGTGGAATGGAATGGAATGGAATCAGGAACGAAGTGGAAAGTGGAATGCAATGTGAAATGTAATGGAAAGAAATGTAGAATGGAATGAAATGGAATGTGGAACGGAATGTGGAATGGAAAGAGGAATGGAAAGTGGAATGGTACAGGGAATGGAATGCAAAGTGGAAAGGAATCTGGAATCGAATGGAATGAAATGTGGAATGAAACGTGGAATGGAATGTGGAATGGAATGTGGAAGGAATGGTATGTAACACGGAATCAAATGGAATGGAATGTGGAATGGAATGAAATGGAATGCGGAATGGAATGGAATGGAATGAGGAATGCACTGTGGAATGGAACGTTTAATGGAATGGAATGGAAGATGCAATGGAATGGAAGGGAAAGTGGAATAGAACGCAATGCAATATGGAATGGAATGGAATGAAGTGTGAAATGGAAAGGGCTGGAAAGTGGAATGGAATAGAATGGAATGTGGAACGGAATAGAATGGAAAGTTGAATGGAATGGAATGTGGAATGGAAAGTGGAACAGAATTAAATGGAATGTGCAATGGAACGCTGAATCGAATTGAATGGAATGTGGAATGGAATGGAATGGAATGGAATGGAATGGAATGTAGAATAGAATGTGAAATGGAATATGGAATGCAATGTGGAACTGAATTGAATGGAATGTGGAATTGAATGAGGGGTTGAATGGAATGCGATGTGGAATGGAATGTCAAATGGAATGGAATGGAGTGTTTAATAGAATGTGAACTGGAATGCAATGGAATGTGGAATGGAATGGAATGGAATGTGGAATGGAATGGAATCAATGGAATGGAATGGAATGTGGAAAGAAATTGAATGTGGAATGTAATATGGAATGTAATGGAATGGAATGTGGAATGGAATGGAATGGAATGTTGAATGGAATTGAATGTGGAATGGAATATGAAATGTAATGTAACGGAATGTAGAATGGAATGGAATGGAATATGGATTGGAAGGTGGAATGGAATGGAATGGAAAGGAATGTAAAATGGAATGCAATGGAATATGGAAAGGAATGGAATGGAATGGAAAGTGGAATGGAATGGAATGTGGAATGGAATGTGGAATGCAATGGAAAGGAATGCAGTGGTATGTGGAACGGAATGGAATGGAATGTGGAATAGAATGGAATGGAATGTGGAATGGAATGGAACGGATTGTGGAAAGGAATTGAATGGAATGGAATTGAATGTGGAATGCAATGCAATGGAATGGAATGCAATCTGGAATGAAATGGAATGGAATGGAATGTGGAATGGAATGGAAAGGAATGTGGAAAGGGATGGAACGGAATGTAGAATAGAACGTGGAATGCGAGGGAATGGAATGGAATGTGGAATGTAATGTGAAATGGAAAGTGGAATGGAAAGGATTGGAATGGAAGGTGGAATGGAATGCAATGGAATGGAATGAGGAATACAATGGAAATTAATGGAATATGGAATGGAATGGAATGCAATGTGGAATGCAACGCAATGGAATGTGGAATGGAACGTCTAATGGAATAGAATGGAACGTGGAATGGAATGGAATGGAATGTGAAATGGAACGTGCAATGGAATGGAATGGAACGTGGAATGGAATGGAATGGAACATGAAATGGAATGGAATGGAACACGAAATGGAATGGAATGGAACTTGGAATGGAATGCAACGGAACGTGGAATGGAATAAAACGGAATGGAATGTGGAATGTGCTGGAATTGAAAGTGAAATACAATGGAATGGAATGTGGAATGGAATGGAATGGCATGGAATGCGGAACGGATTGTGAAATGGAATGGCATGGAATGTGGAATGGAATGGAACTGAATGTTGCATTGAATGGAATGGAAAGTGAAATGGAATGTGAATGGAAATTGAATGGAATGGAAAGTGAAATGGAATGTGCAATGGAATGGAATGGAATGTGGAATGGAATGGAATGTGCAATGGATTGGAATGGAATGTGGAATGGGATGTGGAATGGAATGAAATGGAACGTGGAACGGAATGCAATGGAATTTCGAATGGAATGTGGAATGGAATGGAATGGAACGCGGTATGGAATGTTGAATGTAATGGTTTCAAATGTGGAATGGAATTGATTGGAATGTGGAATGGAACGTGGAATGGAATGGAATGTGGAATGGAATGTGGAATGGAACGTGAAATGGAATGGAATGTCGAATGGAATGTGAAATGGAATTGAACGGAATGTGGAATGGTATGTGGAATTAATTGGAAAGGAATGTGGAATGGAACGTGGAATGGAATGTGCAATGCAAAGTGGAATGGAATGGAATAGAATGTGGAATGGAATGGAATGTAAAGTGGAATGGAATGGAATGGAATGTGGAATGGAATGGAATGTAAAGTGGAATGGAATGAAATGGAATTTGGAATGGAATGTGGAATGGAATGGAATGCAATGTGAAATGGATAGTGGAATGGTACGTGGAATGCAATGGTATGAAATGTGAAATGAAATGGAATGCAATGGACTGACGAATGGAATGGAATGGAATTTGAAATGGAATGGAATGGAATGTGAAATGAAATGGAATGGAAACTGGAATGGAAAGTGGAATGGAATTCAATGGAATGTGGAATTGTATGTGGAATGCAATGGAATGGAATGCAAGGTGGAATGGAATGGAATGGAATGGAAGGTGGAATGGAATGGAATAGAATGTGGAATGGAATTGAATGGAATGGAATGGAACTGAATGGAATGTTGAATGGAATGGAATAGAATGTGGAATGGAAGGAAATGCAAAATGGAATGAAATGGAATGCGGTGTGGAATGGAATGGAATGGAATGTGGAATGGAATGGAATGGAATGTGGAATGGAAAGTGTAACGGAATGGAATGGAATGTGGAATGGAACTTGAAATAGAATGAGGAATGCAATGTGGAATGGAAGGTGGTATGGAATGGAATGTGGTATCCAGTGGAATGGAATGCAATGTGGAATGGAATTTAATTGAATGTAGTATGGAATGGAATGGAATGGAATGGAACGGAATGTGGAATGGAAAGAAATGGAATGTGGTATGGAATGTGGAATGGAACGTGGAATTGAATGGAAAGGAATGTGGAATGGAATGGAATGGAATGTGGAATGGAATGGAATGTGGAATGGAAAGAAATGGAATGTGGTATGGAATGTGGAATGGAACGTGGAATGGAATGGAGTGGAATGTGGAATGGAATGGAACGGAATGTGGAATGGAAAGAAATGGAATGTGGTATGGAATGTGGAATGGAATGGAATGGAATGCGGTATGGAATGTGGAATGAAATGTGCAATGGAATGTGTAATTGAATTGAATGGAATGTGGAATGGAAGGTGAAATGTAATGGAAAGGACTTTGGAATGGAACGTGGAATATAATGTGAAAGGAATTGAATGGAATGTGGAATAGAATGTGGAATGGAATGGAATGTAGAATGGAACGTGGAAACGAATGTGGAATGGAAAGAGGAATGGAACGTGGTGTGGAATTGAATGTCGAATGGAATATGGAACGGAATGGAACGGAATACAATGTGGAATGCAATAGAACGGAATGTGGAACGGAATGTGGTATGGAATGTAATGGAATGGAATGGAATGCGGAATGAAACGTGGAATGAAATGGAATGGAATGTGGAATGGAATGGAATTGAATGTTGAATGGTGGAATGGAATGGAATGTGGAATGGAATGTTGAATGGGGGAATAGAATGGAATTTGCAATGGAATGTGGATTGCAATGGAATTGAATGGAATGGAATGTGGAATGAAACGCGGAATGCAATGGAATAGAAAGTGAAATGGAACGCGGATTCGAATCGAATGGATTGTGGAATGGAATGGAAAGGAATGTGGAATGTAATGTGGAATGAAATGCGGAATGGAATGGAATGGAATGTGGAATGGAATGGAATATGGAATGGATTGGAATGGAATTTGGAATGGAATGGAATGGAATGAGGAATGGAATGCGGAATGGAAAGTTTAATGGAATGGAATTGAACGTGGAATGGAATGGAAACGAATGTGGAATGGAATGCAATGGAATATGGAATGGAAAGAAATGCGGTGTGGAAGGGAATGGAACTGAATGTGGAATGGAATGGAATGGAATATGGAATGGAACGGAATGGAATGTGGAATGGAATGGAATGTGGAATGGAATGTGGAATGGATTGGAATGGAATGTGGAATGGAATGGAACCTGGAATAGAATGTGGAATGGATTTGGAATTTAATGTGGAATGGAGTGGAATGGAATGTGGAACGGAGTTTAAAAAAATGTGGAATGGAATGGAATGGAATATGGAATGGAATGACATATGCAGTTTGTAACGGAATGTGGAATGGAATGCAATGGAATGTGCAATGGAATGAAATGGAACGTTGAGTGGAAAGTGGAATGGAATGTGGAATATAACGTGGAAAGGAAAGAGGAATGTAATGTGCAATGGAATGGAATGGAATGTGGAATGGAAAGGAATCGAATGTGGAATGGAATGGATTGTGCAATGCTATGTGGAATGGAAAGTGGAATGCAATGGAATCGTATGTGGAATGATATGTGGAATGGAACTGGGAATGGAATGGAATGGAATTTGCAATGGAATGGAACGGAATTTGGAATGGAATGGAACACAGTGTACGATGGAATGGAAAGGAATGTGGAATGGAATGCAATGGAAAGTGGAATGGCATGGAATGTGGAATGGAATGTGGAATGGAATGGAATGGAACGTGGAATGGAATGCAAGGGAATGGAATGTGGAATGAAATGGAATTGAATATGGAATGGAAAGGAATGGAATGTGGATTGGAATGCAATGGAATATGGAATGCAAAGGAGTGGAATGTGGATTGGAATGAATGGAATGTGGAATGGAATTGAATGAAATGTGGAATGGAACGTGGAATGGAATGGAATGGAATATGCAAAGGAAGTTGGAAAGGAATGTGAAATGGAATGTGGAATGGAAAGTGAAATGGAATGGAGTGTGGAATGGAAAGTGGAGTGGAATTGAATGGAATTTCGACTGGTATGTGGAATGAATTGGAATGGAATGCGGACAGGTATGTGGAATGGAATGTGCAATGGAATGTGGCACGGAATGCAATAGAATGTGGAGTGTAATGTGGAATGGAATGGAATGGAATGGAATGTGGAATGGAATGGAATGAAATGTGGAATGGAATGCAATGGAATGGAATGTGGAATGGAATGTGGAATGGAATGGAATGCAACGTGGAAGGGAATGTGGAATGGAATGGATTGTGGAATGGAATTTGAAATGGAATGGAGGGGAATCCAAAGTGGAATGGAATGGAATGGAATATGGAATGGAAAGGAGTTTGAAATGGAATGGAATGCATTGTGGAATGGAACGTGGAATGATATGGAATGTGGAATGGAATTTGGAATGGAATGGAATGGAAAGGAATATGATATGGAATGTGGAATGGAATGGAATGGAATGTGGAATGTAATTGAATGGAATGTGGAATGGAAAGTGTAACGGAATGGAATAAAATGTGGAATGGAACATGGAATGGAATGTACAATGGAATGTGGAATGGAATGGAACGTAGAATGGAATGGAATGGAATGGAATGGAATGGAATGTGGAATAGAATGTGGAATGGAAGGGAACGGAATGTGAAATGGAATGGAATGGAATGTGGAATGGAATGGAATGGAATGCGTAATGGAATGTGGAATGCAACTGAGTAGAATGAGGAATGGTAGGGAACGGAATGTGGAATGGAATGGAATGGAATGTGGAATGGAATGGAGTGGCATGGAATGGAATATGGAATGGAATGTGGAATGGAATGGACTGGAATTGAATGGAATGTAGAATGGAAAATGGAATGGAAGGTGGAATGGAATGGAATGGAATGTTGAATGGAATGAAATGGAATGTGGAGTGGATTGTAAAGCAATGCGGAATGATGTGGAATTCATAGTGAAATGGAATTTGTAATGGAATGGAATGGAGTGGAATGTGGAATTGAATGTAGAATGGAATGTGGAATGGAACGTACATTGGTATGTGGAATGGAATGAGAAATGGAATGTGGAAAGGAATGGAACGGAACGTGGAATGGAATGGAATGGAATGTGGAATGGAATGGAAAGGAATATGGAATTTAATGGAATGGAATTGAATGGAATGCAATTGGAATGGATTGGAATGGGATGTGGAATGTAATGTGGAATGGAATGGAATGGAATGTGGAATGGAATGTGGAAGAGAATGGGATGGAATGTGGAATGGAATGTGGAATACAATGGAATAGAATGTGGAACGGAATGGAATGTGCAATGGAATGGAATGGAAAGCGGAATGGAAAGGAATGGAGTGGAAGGGAATGTGGAATGCAATGGAATGTGGAAAGAAATGGAAAGGAATGTGGAATGGAACATTGAATGGAATGAAATGAAATGTGCAATTGAATGGAATGGAATGTGGAATACAACGTGGAATGGATTGGAATGGAACGTGGAATTTAACATGGAATTGAATATGGAATAGAACGTGTAATGGGATGGAATGTGGAAGGGAATATGAATAGGAACATGTAACGGAAAGGAATGGAATGTGAAATGGAACGTGTAATGGAAAGAGTATTGGAAAGTGGAATGGAATGGAATGTGGAATTGAATGGAATGGAATGTGGTATGGATAGTAATGCTGTGTGGAATGGAATGAAATGGAATGTAGAATGAAATGTGGAATGGAATGGAATGGAAGGTGGAATGGAATGTGGAATGGAATGTGGAATGGAACGTGGAAAGTTATGTGGAATGGAACGTGGAAAGTTATGTGGAATGGAATGTGGAATGGAATGTGGAAAGGAATGGAATGTGGAAAGAATATGTAATTGAATTGAATGGAATGAAATATGGAATGGAATTTAATGGAATGTGGAATGGAATGGAATGGAAGGTAGAATGGAATTTTGAGTGGAATAAAATGTAATGGAATGTGAAATAGAATGTAATGGAATGTGAAATAGAATATAATGGAATGTGAAATGGAATGTCGAATGGAATGTAATGGAATGTTGAATGGAATGTAATGGAATGTTGAATGGAATGTGGAATGGAATGGAATGGAATGTGAAATGGAAAGGAATGGAATGGAACGTGGAATGGAACGTGGAACTGAGTGGGATTGAATGTGGAATTGAGTGGAATGCAATGTGGAATGGAATTGAATGGAATGTGGAATGGAATGGAATGGAATGTGAAATGGAATGGAATAGAATGTGGAATGGATTGGAATGGAATGTTAAAGGGAATGGAATGGAGAGGAATGTGGAATGGAAAGGAGTGCAATGTGGAATGGAATGGAATGGAATGTAGAATGGAAAGTGCAATGGAATGTGGAATGGAATGGTATTGAATGCTGAACGGAATAGATTGGGATGTAGAATGGAATGGAAGGGAACGGAATGTGGAATGGGGTGAAATGGAATATGGAATGAATTACAATGGAATGTGGAATGGATTGTGGAATGGAATGTATTGTAACATGGACAAGAATGGTATGGAATATGGAATGGATGTGGAATGGGATTTAATGGAATGTGGAATGGAATGTTATGGAACGTGGAAAGGAACGTGGAATGGAATGTGGAATGGAATGTGGAGTGGAATTAAATGGAACGTGGTGTGGAATTAAAAGGAACGTGGAATGGAACGTAGAATGCAATGTGGAATGGAAAGCAATAGAATGTGGAATGGAATGTGGAATAGAATGGAGTGGAATGAAACGGAATTTGTAACGGAATGTGGAATGGAATGGAGTGGAATGCAATGAAATGTTGACGAGAATATAATGGAATGGAATATGTAATGCAATGCAATGGAAGGTGGAATGGAATGTGGAATGCAAAGTGGAATGGAATGGAATGGAATGTGGAATGGAATGGAATGGATTGTCGAATGGAATGGAATGGAATGTGGAATGGAATGCGGAATGGAATGCAATGGAATGTGAAATGGAATGCGGAATGGAATGGAATAGTATGTGGAATGGAATGCGGAATGGAATTTAGAATGGAATGGGGAATGCAATGTGGAATGGAATGGAATGGGAGGTACAATGGAATGTGGAGTGGAATGGAATGGAATGTGGAATGGAATGGAATGGAATGTGGAATGGAATGGAATGGAATGTTGAATGCAATGCGGAATGGAATGGAATGCAATGCGGAATGGAATGGAATGGAATGCGGAATGGAATGTGGAATGAAATGGAATGGATTGTGGAATGGAATGGAATGTGGAATGGAATGGAGTATAGAATGCAATGGAATGCGGAATGCAAAGCGGAATTTATTGGAATGGAATGTGGAATGGAGTGCGGAATGCAATGAAATGGAATGTGGAATGGTACATAGAATTGAAAGGAATGGAACGTGGAAAGGAAAGGAACGGAATGTGGAATGGAATGGAATGTGAAATGGAAAGGAACAGAATGGAATGGAATGTGGAATGGATTGAAATATAACATGGGTTGGTACGTGGAATGGAATGGAAAGGAATATGGAATGGAATGGGGAAGGGAATGGAATGGAATGTGGAATGTAATGCAGAATTTTATAGAATGTAAAGTGGAATGGAATGCGGAATGTAATGAATTGGAAAGTGGAAAGGCATGTGGAATCGAATGGAATGGAATGTGGAATGAAATGTGCGATGGAATGGAATGTGGAAAGGAATGCGGAATGTAATGGAATGGAATGTGGAATGGAATGCAATGGAATGGGGAATGGAATGGGGAATGGAATGGAACTTGGAATGGAATAGAAAGGAATGTGGAATGCAATTTGAAATGGAATAGAACGCAACGTGCATGGAATGCAACGTGCATGGAATGGAGAATGGAATGGAAAGGAATGTGGAATGGAATGGAATGGAATGCAGAATGGAATGCGGAATGGCATGGAATGCAATGTGGAATGAATGTGGAATCGAATGGAAGGTGGAATGGAATGGAATGGAATGTGGAATTGGAGGGAATGTGGAATGGAATGTGCAATGGATTGGATTGCAATGTGGAATGGAAGGTGTAGTGGAATGGAATGCAATGTGGAATGGAATGGAATGCAATGGAAAGGATCGTGGAATGGAATGTGGAATGGAATGGAATGCTGTGTCGAATGCAAAGTGGAATGGAATGGAACAGAATGTGCAATGGAATGTGGAATGTAATGGAATGGAATGTGGAGTGGAATGGAATGGAATGTGGAATGGAATGGAAAGGAACGTGGAATGGAATGGAGTGGATGGTGGAATGAAATATGGAATGGAATGGAATGGAATGTGGAATGGAATGTGGAAGGTAATGGAAAGGAATGTGGAATAGAATGGAGTATAGAGTGGGATCGAATTTGGAATGGAATGCGGAAATTAATGTAATGGAATGTGAAATGGTAAGTTGAATTTAATGGAATGGAATGCAGAATGGAATGCGGAATGGAATTAAACGTGGAACGCAATGCGGAATGGAATGGAATTGACTGTGGAAAAGAAAGGAACGGAATGTGGAATGGAATGGAATGGAATGTGGAATGGAATGGAATGCTGTGTGGAATGCAAAGTGGAATGGAATGGAATGTAATGTGCAATGGAATGTGGAATTTAATGGAATGGAATGTAAAATGGAGTGTGCAATGGAATGGAATGGAATGTGGAATGCATCGTGCAATGGAACGTGGAATGGAAAGGAATGTAACATGGAATAGAAAGTGGAATGTAACGTGGAATTTAATGGAATGGAACTTGGAATGGAATGTGATATGTAAAGTGGAATGGAACGTGGACTGGAATGTAATGGAACGTATAATGTAACATGGAATGGAAAGTGGAATGTCAGGGATTTGAACGTGAAATTGTACATGGAATGGAACGTAGAATGGAACAAGGAATGGAACGTGGAATGGAACCTGAATGGAACGTGGAATGGAATGGAATGGAATGTGGAATGGTAAGGAATGGAATTTGGAATGCTATGTAATGGGATGGAATGTGGACAGATATGGAATGGAATGGAATGGAATGTGGAATCGAAAAGAATCGAATGTGTAATGAAATGGAATGTGTAATGTAAGGGAATGGAATGTGGAATGGAATGTGGAATGGAACGTGCAATGAAGTGGAAGGTGGAATAGATTGTGGAATTAAATGGAATGCAATGTTTTACAGAACGTCGAATGGAACGAGGAATGGAACGTGGAATGGAATAGAATGTGAAATGGAAATTGGAATGGAAAGTGTAATAGTATAGAATGTGGAATGGATTGTGGAATGGAATGGAATGGAATTGAATTTCGAAAGAAATGGAATGGAATATGGAATGGAATGGAATGCAATGTGGAATGGAATGGAGTGGAATGCAGTGTGGAATTCAACAGAATTGAATGTGGAATGGAATATGAAATGGAATGGAATTAAATGTGGAATGGAACGTGGAATGGAATGTGAAATGGAAAATGGAATGTAACTTGGAATGGAAAGTGAAATGCAATGGGAATGTAATGTGGAATGGACTGGAATGAAACTTAAGCCAATGTGAAATGGATTGGAATGGAATGTGGAATGGAATGTGAAATGGAATGGAATGGAATATGGAATGGAAAGTGGAATGGAAAGGAATGAAATGGAATGGAATGGGGAATGGAATGGAATGGATTGGAATGTAATGAACGTGAAATGTAATGGCGTGCAATGTGGAATGGAATGTGGAATTGAATGGAATGGAATGGGGAATGCAATGGAATGAAATCTGGAATGGAAAGTGAAATGAAATGGAATGCAATGTGGAATGGAACGTGAAACAGAATACAATGCAATGTGCAAAGAAATGGAAAGGAATGTGGAATGGAACGGGGAACGGAATGGAATGTAAAGTGGAATAAAAAGTGGAATGTAACATGGAAATTAATGGAATGGAATGTGGAATGGAATGGAATGAAACGTGGAATGGAATGGAACAGAATGTGGATAGGAATGTGGAATGGAATGTGAAATGGAATGTGGAATGGAATGGAACAGAATGGAATGTTGGAATGGAATGGAATGCAATGTGGAATGGAATGCGGAATGTAATGGAAAGCAATCTGGAATAAAATGAGGAATGGAATGGAAAGGAATGTGGAATGGAAAGTGGAATGGAAAGTGGAATGGAACGTGGAATGGAACGTGAAATGTAAAATGGAATGGAACGTGGACTGGAAAGTGGAATGGAATGCCATAGAACGTGGAATTCAAAGTGGAATAAAATGTGAAACAATAGTGTTATGGAATGGAATGTAGTGTGGAATGCAATGGAATTTGGAAAGGAATGGAATGGAATGGAATGAAATGTGGAATGCAATGGAATGGAATGTGGAATGCAACGTGGAAAGGAATTGAATGGAATTTGGAATGGAAGGGGGAATTAAATGAAATGGAATTTGGAGTGGAATGTGGAATGGAAAGGAATGGAATGGAATGGAATGGAATGTGGAAAAGATTGTGAAATGGAATGTGGAATGGAATGGAATTGAATGTGGAATGGAATGGAACAGAGTGGAATGTAGAATAGAATGGAAAGGAATGTGGAATGGAATGAGGAAAGGAATGTGGAATGGAATGAGGAATGGAATGTGGAATGGAATTAAGAGGAGCGGAATGTGGAATAGAATGGAATGGAATGTGGAATGGAATGCAACGGAGTGTGAAATGGAATGGAATGGAATGAAATGGAATTTTAAACGGAATGGAATGGAATGTGGAATGGAATAGAATGGAATGTGGAAAGGAATGCAATGGAATGTGGAATGAAATGGAATGGAGTGCAATGTGGAATGGAATGAAATGGAATGTGGAATGGAATCTGGAACGGAATGTGGAATGGAATTTAGTGGAATGTGGAATGGAATGTGGAATGGAATGTGGGATGGAATGTGGAATGGAATGTGGAAAGGAGTGGAGTGGAATGTGGAATGGAATGTGGAATGGAATGGAGTGGAATGTGGAATGTAATGGAATGGAATCTGAAATGTAATATGGAATGAAATGGAATGGAATGTGGAATGGAATTGAGTGGAATGTGGAAGAGAATGGAATGGAGTGTAATGTGGAATGGAATGGAGTGGAATGTGGAATGGAATGTAATGGAATGCGGAATGGAATGTGGAATGGAATGGAATGGAACGTGGAATGGAATATGGAATTTAATGGAATGGAAAGTGGAGTGGAAAGTGAAATGGAACGTGAAATTGAAAGTGGAATGGAATGGAATGCAATGTGGAATGAAATGCAACAGAAGATGGAATGGAATGGAATGGAATGTGGAATGGAATGGAATGGAATGAAATGTGGAATGGAATGGAATGAAATGTGGAATAGAATAGAATGGAATATGGAATGGAATGGAATTTTGTTTGGAAACGAACGTGGAATGGAATGGAATGGAATGTGCAATGGAATGTGGAATGGAAGGAATGGAATATGAAATGGAATGAGGAATGGAAAGGAATTTAACGTGGAATGGAATGTGGAATGAAATGTGGAATTGAATGTGGAATGGAATGGAATGGAATGTGGAATGGAATGAAATGGAATGTGGAATGGAATGTGGAATGGAATGGAAGGGAATGTGGAATAGAATGGATTAGAATTAAAATTGGAATGGAATGGAATGGAATGTGGAAAAAATGTGGAATGGAATTTATTGGATCATGGAATGGAACGTGGAATAGAATGTGGAATGGAATGTGGAATGGGATGGAATGGAATTTGGAATGGAATGTTGAATGGAATGCAATGGAACGTGGAATGGAACGTAGAAATGAACGTGGAATGGAAAGTGGAATAGAACGTGGAATTGAAAGTGGAGTGGAAAGTGGAATGGAAGGTGGAATGGAACGTGGAATGGAAAATGGAATGGAACGTGAAATGGAACGTGGAATGCAATTTAATGGAACGTGTAATGTGAAGTGGAATGGAAACTGGAATGGAAAGTGGAATGGAAAGGAGGAAAATGTGGAATGGAATGTGGAATGGAATGGAATGGAACTTGAATGGAACGTGGAATGGAACGTGGAATTTAACGTGGAATGGAACGTGGAGGGGAATGGAATAGAACATGGAGTGGAAAGTGGCATGGAACGTGGAATGGAATGTGGAATGGAAAGTGAAATGGAATGGAATGCAAAGGGGAATGGAATGGAATGGAAGGTGCAATGGATTGGAAAGGAATGTAGAATGGTGTAGAATGGAATGAAATGGAATGTGGAAGTGAATGGAATGGAATGTGGAATGGAATGCAATGGAATGGAATGGAATGGAATGTGGAATGGAAGTGAATGGAACAGAATGGAATTTGAAATAGAATCGAATGGAATGTGGAATGGAATGGAATGGAATATGGAATGGAATGTGGAGCGGAAAGTGGAATAGAATGTGGAAAGGAATGGAGTGGAAAGTGGAATGGAATGGAATGGTACGTGGAATGCAACGTGGAATGGAAATCAGGTGGAATGCAATGTAGAATGGCATTGAATGGAACGTGGAATGCAATGGAATGGAAGGTGGAATGCAATGTGGAATGGCATGGAATGCCGTGGAATTGCATGTGGAATGGAATGTAGAATGGCATGGAAAGGAATGTGGAATGGAAAGGAATGGAATGAGGAATGGAATGTGGAATGGAATGGAATGAAATGGGGTATGGAACGTGTAATTTAATGCTATGGAATATGGAATGGAATGGAATGGAATGGAATGTGGACTGGAATGGAATGTAATGGAATGTAGACTGGAAAGAAATGGAATGGAATGTGGACTGAAATGGAATTGAATGGAATGTGGACTGGAATGGAATGGAATGGAATTTGGAATGGAATGGAATGGAATGTGGAATGGAATGGAATGGAAAGTGGAATAAATGCAAAGGAATGCGGAAAAGAATGTGGAATGGAATGGAAAGGAAAGTGGAATGAAATGTGGAATGGAATGGAATGTGGAATGGAATGTGGAATGGAATGGACTAGTACTTGGCATTGAATGGAATAGAATGGAATTTTGAACGGAATGGAGGAGAATGGTATGGAATGTGGAATGGAATTTAATGGAATGTGGAATGGAATGGACTAATGGAATGGAATCGTATGTGGAATGGAATGTGGAATGGCATGGAATGGAATGGGGAATGGAATGGAATGGAATGTGGAATAGAATGTCGAATGGAATGGAAAGGAATGTGGAATGGAATGGAATGTGGAATGGAATGTGGAGTGGAATGGAATGGAATGTGGAATAGAATGGAAAGAATTGTGGATTGAAATTTATTGGAATGGAGTGAGGACTGGAATGCAATGTATCGGAATGGAGAGAGGACTGGAATGCAATGTATTGGAATGGAATGTGGAATATAATGTCGAATGGAATGGAAAGGAATGTGGAATGGAATGGAATGTGGAATGGAATGTGGAGTGGAATGGAATGGAATGTGGAATAGAATGGAAAGAATTGTGGATTGAAATTTATTGGAATGGAGTGAGGACTGGAATGCAATGTATCGGAATGGAATGTGGAATGGAATGGATTTTAAAGTGGAATGGAAAATGGAATGGAATGGAATGGAAAGGAATGAAATGTGGAATGGAATTTGGAACGGAATGGAGAGGAAAGTGGAATGGAATGTGGCATGGGATGGAATGGAATGTGGAAAGGAATGTGGAAAGCAAGGCAATGGATGAGGAATGTAATGGAATGGATTGTGTAATGGAATGGCATGATATTTGGAATGGAAAGTGGAATGGAATTAAATGGAAGGTGTAATGTAATGAAATGAAATGAGGAATGGAATGCAATGGAACATAGAGTGGAACGTGGAGTGGAATGGAATGGAACATGCAATGGAATGGAATGGAACGGAATGTGGAATGGAATGGAATGTGGAATGGAATGGAATTGAATTGAATGGAATGGAATAGAATCGAATGTGGATTGGAATGGAATGGAATGTTGAATGGAATTGAATGGAATGTGGAATGTAATGTGGAATGGAATTGAATGGAATGTGGAATGGAACGGGGAATGGAATGGAATGCGATGTCAAATGGAATGTGAAATGGAATGTAATGGAATGAAAAGAATGTGGATAGGAAAGGAATGGAGAGTGGAATGGAATTAAATGTGGAATGGAATGGAATGTACAATGGAATGTGGAATGGAATGGAGTGGAATATGGAATGGAATGTGGAATGGAATGGAATGGAATGTGGAATGATATGGAATGGAATGTGGAATGGAATGGAATGAAATGGAGTGTGGAATGGAATGGAATGGAATGTAGAGAGGAACGGAATGGAATGTGGAATGGAATGTGTTATGGAATTGAATTGAATATGGAATGGAATGTGGAAAGGAATGGAATTCAATGAGGAATGGAATGTGGAATGGACTGCAGAATGGAAAGGAGAATGGAAAGGAAAGGAATGTGGAATGGAATGTGGAAGGGAAGGTGGAAAGGAAAGGAAAGGAATGGAATGGAATGGAATGGAATGTGGAAAGGAATGAATTGGAATGGAATGTGGAATGGAATGTGGAATGGAATGTGGAATGGAATGTGGAATGGAAGGTGGAATAGAATACAGAATGTAATGGAATGGAACATGGAATGGAAAGTGGAATGGAATGAGGAATGCAATAGAATGGAAAGTGGAATTAAATGGAATAGAACGTGGAATGGAATGTGGAATGGAATGTGGAATGTGGAATGGAATGGAATATGGAAAGGAATGGAAAGCAATGTGGTATGGAAAGGAATGGAATATGGAATGAAATGTGGAATGGAATGGAATACAATGTGGAATTCAATGTGGAATGGAATGGAATGGAATCTGGAATGTAATGTGTAACGGAATGGAATGGATATTGTAATGGAAAGTTGAATGGAATGGAATACAATGTGGAATGGCATGTGGAATGGATTGGAATGGAAGGAAAAGGAGCGTGGAATGGAACGGAATAGAATTTGGAATGGAATGGTATGCATATTGGTATGAAATGGAATTTAATGGAATGGAAGGTGGAATGGAATGGAAGGGAATGTGGATTGGAATGGAGTGGAAGGTGAATTGGAACTGAATGCAACGTGGAACGGTAGGTGCAATGGAATTGAATGGAATGTGAAATGGAAAGTAGAATGGAATGGAATGCAATGTGCAATGGAATGTCAAATTGAATGGAATGGAAAGAAGAAAGGAACGTGTAATGGAACGTGGAATGGAAAGGAATGGAAAGTGGAATGGATAGAAATGGAAGGGAATGTGGAGTAGAATGCATTGGAATGTGGAAAGGAATGGAATGGAATGGAATGCAAAGGAATGGAATGGAATTGGAATAGGAATGGGATGGAATGTGGAATGGAACGGAATGGAATGGAATGGAATGGAAAGTACAACGGAATGCAATGGAATGCAATCTGAAAAGGAATGGAATGGAAAGTGGAATGGAATGGAATTGTATGTGAAATGGGTCAGAATGGAATGGAATGGAAAATGGAATGGAACGTGGAATGGAATGGAATGGAACGCGGAATGGAATGTGGAGTGGAAAGGAATGGAAACTGGAATGGAAGGTGGAATAGAACATGTAATGGAATGGAATGGAACGTGGAAGGGTACGTCGAATGGAATGTAGAAACGAACGTGGAATGGGAAGTGGAATGGAATGTGGAATGTGGAATGGAATGGAATGGAATGTATTATGGAATGGAATGGAAAGTGGAATCGAATGTGGAATGGAATGGAATGGAAAGTGGAATGGAATGGAATGGGAAGTGAAAGAGAATGTGCAATGGAATGAGGAATGGAAAGTGGAATGAAATGGAATGGAATAATGTATGGAATGTGGAAAGTAACGTGGAATGGAACTCAATGGAATGTGGAATGAAATCGAATGGAATGTGGAACGGAAAGTGGAATGGAAAGTGGAATGGAATGGAATGCAATAGGGAATGCAATGGAATGGAAGGTGGAATGAAATCAAATTGAATGTGAAATGTAATGCGATGGACTACGGAATGTGTTGGAATGGAAAGTGGAATGGAACGGAATGGAATTTGGAAAGGAATGTGGAATGAAATGGTATGGAATGTGGATTGGAATGTGTAATGGAATGCAATGAAATGTGGAATGGAATGTGGAATTGAAAGGAAAGGAAAGTGGAATGGAATCTCGAAGGGAAAGTGGAATGGAAGGAGGAATGGAATGGAATGGAATGGAATGGATAGTGCAATCGAATGTGCAATGGCATGGAGTGAAACGTGGAATGGAATGTGAAATTGAATGGAGTGCAATGTGGAATTGAATGGAGTGGAATGTGGAATCGAATGGAATGGAACGTGGAATGGAATTGAATGGAACATGGAATGGAACTTGGAATTCAATGTGAAAAGGAACGTCAAACGGAACGTGGAATGGAACGTGGAATGAAATGTGGACTGGAATGTGGAATGGAATGTAATGTGGAATGGAATGTGGAATGTTTCGTGGACTTTAACATGGAATGGAAAGTGGAAGGGAAAGTGGAATGGAAAGTGGAATGGAATGGAATGGTAGGTGTAATGGAACGTAGAATGGATCGTGGAGTGGAATGGAATGCATTGTGGAATGGAATGCAAAGGAAGGTGTAATGGAATGGAATGGAATGTGGAATGGAATGTAACGGAATGGAACGGAAACTTGAAAGGAATAGAATGGTTGGTGGAAAGGAATGGAATGGAATTGAAGGTGGAAAGGAATGTGGAATGGAGTGGAATGGAAAGTGGAATGGAATGTGGAATGGAATGTGTAACGGAATGGAATGGAATGTGGAATGGATTGTGGAATGGAGTGCAATGGAATGTGGAAAGGAATGTGAAATGGAATGTGGAATCGAATGGAATGGAATGTGGAATGGAATGTGGAATGGAATGGAATGGAAAGTGGAATGGAAAGTGGAATGGAACGTGGAATGGAACATTGAATGGAATGGAATGGAGTTTGGAATGGAATGTGGAATGGAATGTGGAATGCAATGTAATGTAAGGTGGAATGTAATGGAATGGAATGTGAACAGGAATGGAATGGAATGTGGAATAGATTCAATGGAATTTGGAATGGAATGGAATAGAATGTTGAATGAAATTGAAAGGAATGTGGAATGGAAAGTGGATTGGAATGGAACGGAAAGTGGAATGGAATGGAATGGATTGCGGAATGGAGAGGAATGGAATGGAATGGAATGTGGAATGGAATGGAATGGAAAAGAATGGAATGGAAAGTGGAATTGAATGCAGTGGAATTTGGAATGGAATCGATTGGAATGGAATGAGGAATGGAATTTGATGCGGAATGGAATGGAGTGGAATGTGCAATGGAACGTGAAATGGAATGGAATGAAATGTGGAATGGAATGAAATGGAATGCAGAATGGAGTGGAATGTGGAATGGAAAGTGGAATGGAATGGAATGGAATGTGGAATGGAATGGAATTGAATGGAATTTGGAATGCAATGGAATGGAGTGGAACGTGGAACGGAATGGAATGGAATGGGGAATGGAATGTAGAATGTAACGTGGAATGCAAAGTGGAATGGAATTTGGAATGGAAAAGAATGGAATGTAGAATGTAGTGGAATTGTGTGTGAATAGGATTTATATGGAATGGAATGGAACGTGAAATGGAATAGAATGTATAATGGAATTCAATGTAATTTGGAATGAAATGGAATGGAATATGGAATGGAATGGAAATGAATGTAGAATAGAAAGTGGGATAGAATGGAATTGAAAGTGGAATGGAATGGAATGGATTGCAGAATGGAATGGAATGTGGAATGATATGGAATCGAATTGAATGGAATTGAATCTGGAAAGGAATGCAATGGAATGTGGATTGGAATGGAATGGAGCATGGAATGGAATGGAACGGAATGTGGAATAGAATGGAATGGAACGCAATGGAATGTGGAATTTAATGTGGAGTGGAAAGGAATGGAAAGTGGAATGGAATGTGGAATGGAATGAAATAGAATGTGGAATGCAAAGGAATGGAACGTGGGATTGAATGAAATGGAATATGGAATAGAATGGAATGTGGAATGGAATGTAGTGGAATGGAATGTGGAAAGTAATGTAATGGAATGGAATGGAATGTGGAATGGAATGGAAGGGAATGTGGAATGGAATGTGGATAGGAATGTGGAATGGAGTTGAGTGGAATGTGGAATGCAATGGAATGGAATGTCAAATGGAATGTGGAAAGGAATGGAATGGAATTTGGAATGGAATGTGGTATGGAATGGAATGGAATGTTGAATGGAATGGAAGGGATTGTGGAATGGAAAGGAATGGAATTGAATATGGTATGGAATGGAATGGAATTTGAATTGAAATGGAATGCAATGGTGTGTGGAATTCAATGGAAAGGAAAGGAATGGAAAGGAATGGAATGGAAGGGAACACGGAATGGAATGTGGAATGGAATGGAAAGGAATGTGGAATGGAATGGAATGGAATGGAATGGAATATGGAATGGAATGTGGAATGGAATGGAAAGGAATGCGAAAAGGAATGGAATTGAATGTGGAATGGAATGGAATAGAAAGTGAAAAGGAACCGAATGGAAAGTGTATTGGAATGGAATAGAATGTGGAACAGAATGGAATGGAATGTGGAATGGAATTTGTAATGGAATGTCATGGAACGTGGAATGGAATGGAAAGGAATGTGGAATGGAAGGTGGAATGGAATGGAATGGAACATGGAATGGAATGGAACGGAATGTGGAATGGAATGGAATGAAATGTGGAATGGAATAGAATGGAAGGGAATGGAATTTGAAATGGAATGGAATGGAATGTGGAAAGAAATGGAGTGGATTACCGAATGGAATGGAAGGGAAGGTAATGTGGAATGTGAAGGAATGGAATTAAATGGAATGGAAAGGAATGTGGAATGGAATGTAACGGAATGGAATGAGGAATGGAATGGAATGGATTTTAGAAAGGAATGCAGCGGAATGGAATGTGGAATGGAATGGAATGGAAAGGAATGGATTGGAATGTGGTTTGGAATGGAATGGAATGTATAACGGAATGGTATGGAATTTGGAATGGAAAGGAATGGAATGTGTATTGGAATGGAGTGGACAGAAATGCAATGTGGAATGGAATGGAAGGGAAAGTGGAATGGAAAGTGGAAGGGAATGGAATGGAATGCGGAATGGAATGGAATGGTATCTGGAATGGAATGGAATGGAATGGAATGTGGAATGGAATGGAACGGAATAGAAAGTGGAATGAAATGGAATGGAATGCAATTTAAAGGTATATGGAATGGAATGTGGAATGGAATGGAATGGAATGAGAAAAGGAGTAGAATGGAATGCGGAATGGATTGGAAAGGCATTTGGAATGGAACTGAATGTAATGGAATGTGAGGTGGAATTTAATTGAACGGAATTGAATATGGAATGGAAAATGGAAGGGAATGGAATGAAATTTGGAATGGAATGGAATATAATGGAATGTGGAGAGGAATATAATGGAATGGAATTGAATATGGAATGCAAGTTGGAAGGGAAAGGAATGGAATTTGAAATGGAATGGAATCAAATGTGGAATGGAATGTAATGGAATGTGGAACGGAATGGAATGGAATATGGAACGGAATGGAATGAAGTAGAAGGTGGAATGGAATGGAATGGAATGTACAACGGAAAGTGAAATGGAATGGAATGGAATGTAATGGAATGTGGAATGGAGGGTGGAATGGAATGTAACGGAATGTGAAATGTCATGGAATGGAATGTGGAATGCAATGGAAGGGAATGTGGAATGGAATGGAAAGAAGTGGAAGGTGGAATGGAATGGAATGGAATTTGAAATGGAATGCAATTTAATGTGTAATGGAATGTGGAATGGAATTGAGTGAATGGAGAAATGGAATGGAATGGAATGTAGAATGGAATATGGAATGCAATGGAATGGAATGTGGAATGGAATGTGGAATGGAATGGAATGGAATGTGGAATGCAATGTGAAATGGAAAGGGAAATGTAATGGAATGAAATGTGGAATGGAATGGAACGTGGAATGGAATGTGGAATGGAACACAATGGAAGGAGAAGTGAAATGGAATGGAATTTGGAATGGAATGGAGTGAAATGGAAGGTGGAATGTAATGGAATTGAGTGGAATGTGGAATGTAATGTGATGGAATGGAGAGGAAAGCAGCCTGGAATGTGGAATGGAATGGAATGGAATGTGGAATGCAAAGTATTGGAATGCGGTATGGAATGGAAAGGAATGGATGTTGATTTCAATGAAATGGAATGTGGAAAGTAATGTGGAATAGAATGCTATGGAATGTGGACTGGAATGTGGAATGGAATGGAATGGAAAGTGGAATGCAATGGAATGGAGTTGAATGCAGAATGGAATGGAATGGATGTGGAATGGAATGAAATGGAATGTGGAAAGGAATGGAAGGGAATGTGGAATGGAATGTGAAATGGAATGCAATGGAATGTTAAATGGAATTTAATGGAATGTGGAATGGTATTTGCAATGGAGTGGAATGGAATGTGGAATGGAATGTAATGGAGTGGAATGTGGAACGGAATGGAGTGGAATAGGGAACGGAATGGAAAGGAATATGGAATGGAACTGAATGGAATGTGGAATGCAATTGAGTGGAATGTGGAATGGAATAAGAAATGGAATGAGGAATGGAATGGAATGGAAAGTAGAATGCAAAGTGGAAAGGAATGGTATGGAAAGTGGAATGGAATCTGGAATTGAATGCAATGGAAGGTGGAATGGAACGAGGAATGGAACGTGGAATGGAATGTGGAATGGAATGGAATGGAATGCGGGATGGAATGGAACACAATGTGGAACGGAATGGAACACAATGTGGAACGGAATTTAATGCAATGTGGAATGGAATGTGGAATGGAAAGTAATGGAATGGAATAGGGAATGGAATGGAATGGAATGTGGAATGGAATGTAATGGAAAGGAATGGAATGTGTGACATAATGAAAGGGAATGAGTAACGGAATGGAATTGAATGGAATGTGGAATGGATTGGAATGGAATGGAAAGCGGATTGGAATGGAATGGAATGCGTATGGAAGGAAATGGAATGTGGAATGCAATGGAATGGAATGTGGAATGGAATGCAATTGAATGTGTAATGCAATCGAACGTAATGGATAGTGAACTGGAACTGAATGAAATTCGGAATGGAATGTGGAATAGAATGGAATGGAGTTTGAAATGCAATGTGGAATGGAATGTGGAATGGAATGTGGAATGGAATGGAATGGAATGTGGAATGGAAAGTGGTATTGAATGTGCAATGGAATGGAATGGAATGTGGAATGGAAGGCAATTCAGTGTGTAATGGAATGGAATGGAATGAAAATGGAAATAATGGAATTGAATGGAATGCGGAATGTAATGTAGAATAGAAGGGAAGGGAATTTCGAATGGAATGTGGAATGGTATCTGGAATAGAATGTGGAATGGAAAGAAATGGATTGTGGAATGGAATGGAACGGAATGTGGAATGGAATGGAATAGAAAGTGCACTGGAATGTGGAATGGAAGGGAATAGAATGTGGACTGGAATGTGGAAAGTAATGGAATGTAATGTGGAATGTAATAGAATGGAATGTGGACTGCAAAGGAATGGAATTGAATTTAATGTGAAATGGAATGTAATGGAGTGTGGAATGGAAAAGAATGGAATGTGGAATGGAATGGAAAGGAATGTAGAATGGAATGTGGAATGGAATGGAATGGAATGTGGAATGGAATGTGTATTGAATGGAATGGAATGTGGAATGGAATGGAATGGAAAGTGGACTGGAATGGAATGGAAGGGAATGTGAAATGGAATGGAATGGATTGTGGAATGGAATTGAATGGAACGTGGAATGGTATGGAATGGAATGTAGAATGGAATGTGGAATGGAATGGAATGGAATGGAATGCTGAATGGAATGTGGTATGGAAATGAATGAAATTTGGAACGGAATGCAATTGATTGTGGAATGGAATGGAATGGAAAGGAATGGAATGGAACGTGAAATGGAATGGAATGGACTGGAATGAGGAAAGGAATGGAATGGAATGGAATGTGGATTGGAACATGGAATGCAATGGAAGTGAATGTGGAATGGAATGTGGAATGCAATGGAATTTGACGTGGAATAGAACATGGAATGGAACGCGGTATGGAAAGTGGAAAGGAACATGGAATGGAACGTGGAATGGACAGTGGAATGGAATGGGGAATGGAATGGAATGGAATGTGGAATTTAATCTTGAATGGAAAGGAAAGGAATGGAAGGGAATGTGGAATGTAGTGGAATGGAATAGGAATGGAATGAAACGGAATGGAATGGAATGTGTAATGGAATATGGAATGGAATGGAACGGAATGTGGATTGGAAAGTTTAATTGAATGGAATTGAATACGGAATGGAATGTGGAATGGAGTGTGGAATGCAATGAAATGGAAAATGGAATGGAATGTGAAATGGAACGGGGAATGGAAAGTGGAATGGAATATGGAATGGAATGTGGAATGGAATGGAATTGAATTTGCAATGGAATGTGGAATGGAAGGTGTAATGGAATGGAATGGAACGTGCAATGGAACATTGAATGGAAAGTGGAATGGAAAGTGCAATGGAATGGAACAAAATGGAATGTGGAATGGAATTGAATGGAATGTGGAAAGAAATGCAATTGAAGGTGGAATGGAATCAAATGGAATGCAATGTGAAATGGAATTGAATGGAATGCGGAATAGAATGCGGAATGGAATAGCATGGAATTTGGAATGGAATGAGGAATAGAATGTGGAATAGAATGGAATGGATTGTGTAATGGAATTCAATTCAGTGTGGAATGGAATGCAATGGAATGGAAAGTGAAATTGTATTGAATGGATTGCGGAATGGAATGTGGAATAGGATGGAATAGAATTTGGAATGGAATGGAATGTGGAATGGAATGTATAATTGAATCTGTAATGGAATGGAATGGAATGTGGAATGGAATGTGGAATAGAATAGAATGTAATATGGAAGGGAATGGAATGGATTGTGAACTGGAATGGAATGGAATGAGGAATAGAATTGAATGGAAGGTGGAATGGAATGGAATGTGGAATGGAATGTATAATTGAATCTGTAATGTAATGGAATGGAATGTGGAATGGAATGTGGAATAGAATAGAATGTAATATGGAAGGGAATGGAATGGATTGTGAACTGGAATGGAATGGAATGAGGAATAGAATTGAATGGAAGGTGGAATGGAATGGAATGGAATGTAGAAAGGAATGTGGAATGGAATGGAATGGAATGTGGAATGCAATGTGGTATGGAATGGAATGGAATGTGGAATGGAATGGAATGGATTGTGGCCTGGAATGGAATGCAGTGGAATGGAATGTGGAATGGAATGGATTGTGGAATGTAACGGAATGGAATGTGGAATGGATTGTGGAAGGCAATGAAATGGAAACTGGAATGGAGTGCGCAATGGAACGTGGAATGTAACGTGGAGTGGATTATGGAATTGAATGTGAAATGGAGTGGAATGCAATGTGGAATGGAATATGGAATGGAATGTGGAATGGAATACGAAATGGAATGGAGTGGAATGTGTAATGGAATGGAATGGAATGAGGAATGGAATGTAGAATGGAATGAGGAATGGAATACGGAATGGAATGGAGTGGAATGTGGAATGGAATGGAATGGAATGGAATGTGGAATAGAATTTGGAATGGAATGGAATTGAATGTGGAATGGAATGTGGAATGGAATGTGGAATGGAATGTGGATTGGAACGTGGAATGGAATGAAAAGGAATGTGGAATGGAATGTGGAATGGAACGTTCAATGGAATGTGGAATCGAATGGAGTGGAATGTGGAATGGAATGGAGTGGAAATTGGAATGGAATGGAGTGGAATGTGGAATGGAATGTGGAATGGAATGCAAACGAATGTCGAATGGAATGTGGAATGGAATGTAGTGGACCGTGAAATGGAACGTTGAATGGAATGGAATAGAATGTGGAATGGAACATGGAGTGGAATGTGGAAGTGAATGGAATGGAATGTGGAATGGAAGGTGGAATGGAATGGAATGGAACGTAGAATGGAAAGTGGAATGCAACGTGGAAAGGAACGTTGAACGGAACTTGGAATGGATCATGGAATGGAACGTGCAATGGAATGTGAAATGGAATGACTTGGAACGTGGAATGGAATGTGGAATGCAATGTGGAATGGGTGGTGGAAATTAAAGTGGAATGGAAATTGGAATGGAACGTGGAATGGAGGGTGGAATGGAACGTGGAATAGCATATGGAATGGAATGTGGAATGGAATGGAATGGAATGTGGAATGGAATGTGGAAAGGAATACGCAATGCAATGGAGTGGAATGTAAAATGGAATTGAATGGAAGGGAATGTGGAATGGAATGTGGAATGGAAAGGATTTGAATGTGGAACGGAATGTGGAATGGAACATGTAATGTAATGGAATGGAATGTGGAATGGAATGTGGAATGCAATGTGCAATGGAATGTGGAATGTAATAGAGAGAAATGAGGAATGGAATGTGGAATGGAATGGAGTGGAATGTGGAATGGAATGGAATGGTATGTGGAAAGGAATGTGAAAAGGAATGGAATGGAATGGAATGTGGAATGGAATGTGGAATGGAATTTAATGGAACGTGAAATGGAACGTGGAATGGAATGGAATAGAACGTGGAATGGAACGTGGAAAGGAATGTGGAACGGAATAGAATTTAATGTGGAATGGAAGGTTGAATGGAATGGAATGGAACCTGGAATGGAACGTGGAATGGAATATGGAATGGAATGTGAAATGAAACGTGGAATGGAACGTGGAAAGGAATATGGTATGGAACGTGGAATGGAACGTGGAATGTAATGTGGAATGGAATGTGGAATGGAATGGAATAGAATTTGGAATGGAATGTGGAAGGGAATGGAATGCAGCGTGGAATGGATTGGAATGCAACGTGGAATGGAATGGAATGGAATGTGGAATGGAATGGAAAAGAATGTTGAATGGAATGGAATGGAATGTGTTATGGAATGGAATGGTATGAGGAATGGAATGGAATAAGGAATGGAATGGAAGGGAATGTGGAGTAGATGTAATGGAATGTTGAATGGAACGTGGAATGGAATGGAGTGGAAAATGTAAATGAAAGTGGAGTGGCCCATGGAATGGAACGTGGAATGGAACATGGAATGCAATGTGGAATGTGGAAAGGAATGGAATGGAGTGTTTAACGGAATGGAATGGAATGTGGAATGGAATGGGGAATGCAATGGAATGGAAAGGAATGTGGACTGGAATAGAAATTAATGGAATGTAGAATGGAAAGGAATGGAATGGAAAGTGGAATGGAAAGCGGAATGGAATGGAATCTGGAATGCAACGTGGAATGGAACATGGAATGGATCTTGGAATTGTATGGAATGGAAAGTGGATTGGAACGGAATGGAACGTGGAATGGAATGGAAAGGAATATTGAATGGAATGGAATTGAATGTGCAATGCAATGGAAAGGAATGTGGTATGAAATGGAATGGTATGGAATGTGGACTGAAATGAATAGGAATGTAATGGAAAGTGAAATGGAATGGAATGGATCGTTTTATAGAAAGCAATGGAATGGTATGGGATGGAATGGCATGAGGAATGGAATGGAATTTGGAATGGAATGGAATGGAATGGAAAGTGGAATTGAATGCAATGGAAGGTGGAATGGAATGGAATTCAATCTGGATTGGAATGGAATGTGGAATGGAATGGAATGGAATGTGGAATGGAATGGAATGGAATGTGGAATGGAATGGAATGGAACGTGGAATGGAATGGAATGGAATGGTATGGAATGGAATGGAATGAGGACTGGAATGGAATGTGCAATGGAATGGAATGGAATCTGGAAAGGAATGGAATGGAATGTGGAATGGAATGGAACGTGGAATGGAATGGAATGTGGAATGGAATGGAATGGAATGTGGAATGGAATGGAATGGAATGGAATGTGGGGTGGAATGAAATGTGGAAGGGAATGCAATGGAATGGAAGGGAATGTGGAATGGAAGTGTGTGGAAAGGAATGTGGAATGGAATGCGGAAAGGAAATGAATGGAATGGCATTGAAAGTGGAATGGAATGGAATGGAATGCGGAATGGAATGTAAAGGATTGTGGAATGGAATCGAAAGGAATGGAATGTGGAATGGAATGTGAAAAGGAATGTGTAATGGAATGGAACGGAACGTGGATTGGAATGGAATGTGGAATGGAATTGAATGGAATGTGGAATGGAATGGAATGGAATCTGGAATGGAAAGGAATGGAATGTGGAATGGAAAGTGGAACGGAATGGAATGGAAGGTGGAATGGAATGGAATGGAATGGAATTTGGAATGGAATGGAATGGAACTTGGAATGGAATGGAATGGAACGGGGAATGGAATGGAATGGAATGGAATCTAAAGGAATGTGAAATTAAATGGAATGGAATGTGGAATTAAATTTGGCATGGCATGGAATAGAATGTGGAATGGTATGCAACGGATTGTGGAATGGAATGGAATGCAATGTGGAATGGAATCGAATGGAATGTGGAATGGAATGGAATGGAATGGAATGGAATGGAACGGAATGTGTAATGGAATGCAACGGAATGTGTAATGGAATGCAATGGGATGCGGATTGTAATGGAATGGAATTGGATATGGAACGGAATGCAGAATGGAATGTGGAATGGAATCGAATGGAGTGTGGAATGCAATGGAACTGAATGAAAAGAGGAATTTAATGGAGTGGAATGGAATGTGGACTGGAATGTAATAAAATGGAATGGAATGTGGAATGCAATGTGGAATGGAATGGAATGGAACATGGAATGGAATGTACAATAGAATGTGGAATGGAATGAAATGGAATGTGGAACGGAATGGAATGGATCTTGGAATGGAAGGGAATGGAAAGTGGAAGGGAATGGAAAGTGGAATGGAATGGATTGGAACGTAGAATGGAATGGAATGGAACGTGGAATGGAATGGAATGAAATGGTATGGAATGCACTGGAATGAGGAATGAAGAATGGAATGGATTGTGCAACAGAATGGAATGGAATGTAGAATGGAATGGAACTGGATGTGGAATGGAATGGAATGCCATATGGAAACGAATGGAATGTGGAATGGAATGGAATGGAATGGAATGGAATGTGGAATGGAATGGAATGGAATGGAATGGAATGGAATGTGGAATGGAATGGAATGGAATGTGGAATGGAAAGAAATGTGGAATGCAATGCAATGGAATGTGGAGTGGAATGCAATGGAATGTGGAATGGAATGGAATGGAATGTAGAAGGGCATGGAATGGAATGTGGAATGGAAAGGAAAGTGGAATGGAATGGAATGGAATGTGTAATGGAATGGAATGGAGTGTGGAATGGAAAGGTATGGAATTTGGAATTGAATGTGGAATGGAATGGAATGGAATGGAATGTGGACTGGAATGGAATGAAATGTAATGGAATGTGGAAAGGAATTTGGAATGGAATGGAACGGTACATGGAATGGAATGTACAATGGAATGGAATGCAATTTGGAATGGAATATGTAATGGAATGGAATGGAATGTGGAATGTAATGGAATGGAACTTTGAATGGAGTGGAATGGAACGTAGAATGGAATGGTGTGGAATGGAAGAGAATGAGGAATGGAATAGAATGCGGAATGGAATTGAATGGAATGTGGAATGGAAAGCAATGGAATCTGGAATGGAACGGAATGGAATGTGGAATGGAATGCGGAATGGAATGGAATGGAATGTGGAATGGAATGGAATGGAATCAAATGGAATATGGAATGAAATGTGGAATGTCATGGAATAGAATGTGGAATGGTATGGAATGGAATGTGGAATGGAATGGAATGGAATGTGGAATGTAATCGAATGGAAAGTGGAATGGAATTGAATGTAATGCGGAATGTAATCCAATAGAATTGGAATGGAATGGAATGGAATGGAATGTGGAATGGAATGGAATGGAATGCGGAATGCAATGGAATGGAATGGAATGTGGAATTTCATGGAATGGAATGGAATGTGGAACTGAATGGAATGGAATTGAATGTGGACTGGAATGGAAAGGAATGTTAAGGGAATGTGGAATGGAATGGAATGGAACGTGGAATGGAATGTAGAATGGAATGGAATGGAATTTGGAATGCAATGTGGAATTTAATGGAATGGAATGTGGAATAGAAGTGAAGTGAACTTGGAATTCAATGGAATTGAACGTGGAATGTAATGGAATTGTACGTGGAATGGAATGGTTTGGAATGGAATGGAATGTGGAATGGAATGGATTGGAATTTGGAATGGAATTGAATGCAATGTGGAATGGAATGGAGTGGAATGGAATGTGGAATGGATTGGAATGGAATGTGGAATGGAATGGAATGGAATGTGGAATAGAATGGAATGGAAATTGGAATTGAATGGAATGGAATGTGGAATGCAATGTAATTGAATGTGGAATCGAATGTGGAATGGAATGGCATGTAATGGAATGGAATGTGGAATGGAATGGAATGTGGAATGAAATGGAATGTGGAATGGAAAGGAATGCAATCTGGAATGGAATGGAATGTACAATGGAATGGAATGGAATGTGGAGTGGAATGGAATGCAATGTGGAATGGAATGGAATCGAATGTGCAATGGAACGGAAGGGAAAGTGGAATGGAATGGAATGGTATGGAAAGGAATGTTGAATGGAATGGGATGGAAAGTGGAATGGAATGGAATGGAATGTGGAAAGCAATGGAATGGAATGTGGAATGCAATGTGGAATGGAACGGAATGGAATGGAATATAATGGAATGTGGAATGGAATGGAATGGAATGTGGAATGGAATAGAGTGGAAATTGGAATGAATTGGAATGGAATGTGGAATGGAATATGGAAAGGAATGGAAAGGAATGGAATGTGGAATTGAATGCCCTGGAGTTTTGTATGGAATGCAATGGAAAATGGAATGGAATGGAATGGAATTGAATGTGGAATACAATGTGGAATGGAATGCAATGGAAAGTGGAATGGAATGGAATGGAATGTGGAACGTAATGGAATTTCGAATGGAATGGAATGAAATGTGTAATGAAATGGAATGTGGAATGGAACGGAATGCCATCTGGAATGGAATAGAATGTGGAATGCAATGGAAGGTAATGTGGAATGGAATGTAATATAATGGAGTGGAATGGAATGTGGAATGGAATGACATGGAAAGTGGAAAGGAATGGAATGGAATATTTAATGGAATGTAATGGAATATGGAATGCAATTGATTGCAATGTGAAATGGAATGGGAAGGAATATGGAATGGAATGGAATAGAATGTGGAATGGAATCGAATGGAATGTGGATTGGAATGTGGAAAGAATTTGTTATGGAATGGAATGGAATTTGGAATCGAAAATGGAATGGAAATGAATGGAACATGGAATGGAATGTGAAATGGAAAGGAACGGAATGTGGAATAGAATGTGGAATGGAATGAAATGGAATGTGGAATGGAATGTGGAAAGGAATGGAATGGAATATGGAATGGAATGTATAATGGAATGCAAGGGAAGTTGGAATGGAATGCAATGAAATGCGGAATGGAATGTGGAATGGAATAGAATGGAACGTGGGATAAAATGTAGAATGGAATTGAATGGTATGTGGAATGGAACGTGGAATGGAAAGTGGAATGGAACGTGGAATGGAATGTGTAATGTGGAGTAGAATGGAATGGAATGTGGAATGGAATAGAATGGAATTGAATGAGGAATGGAATCAAACGAAATATAGAATGTATTGGAGAGGAATGTGGAATGGAATGTGGAATGACATGGAATGGAATGTGAAATGGAATGGAATGGAATCTGGAACGGAATGTGGAAGGGAATGGAATGGAATGGAATGGAATGCGGAATGGAATGGAATGGAATGGAATGTGGAATGGAATGGAATGGAGTTTGAATGGAATGGAATGGAATGTGGAATGGAATGGGGAATGGAATGGAATGGAATGTGGAATGGAATGGAATGGCGTGGAATGTGGAATGGAACGCGGAATGGAACGTGGAATGTAATGTGGAATGGAACTTGGAATGGAAGTACTTGCATTGATGGCCTATTCCCAGCGGACGCATCTTAGTTCAATATCCTCCCCATCTTCCTGCTACAGGAGGAGCTTCCTGAGCAGCTGACCGGTTCTGAAAATCCCATGAAAGCTTCCTCTGCAAGGTACTGTCAGCGTACAGGGGCCAAGCCATCTCACTCACTTTGTGAATTTTTGTTTGTTTGTTTTGTTTTGAGATGGAGTCTCATTCTGTCACCCAGGCTGCAGTGCAATGTTGCGATCTCAGCTCACTGCAACCTCCGCCTCCCGGGTTCATGACGTTCTCCTGCCTCAGCCTTCCCATTAGCTGGGACTACAGGTGCCCGCCACCACGTCAGGCTAATTTTTTAAATATTTTTAGTAGAGACGGGGTTTCACCGTGTTAGCCGGTATGGTTTCGATATCCTAACCTCGTGATCTGCCCACATCAGCCCCACAAAGTGCTGAGATTACAGGTGTGAGCCAGTGTGTCCGGCCCTAAGTGTCTTATATATTAAAATTAACGCATTTCAGAGAGGCATAGTTTGCAAATACGGTTCCTCTTTTTTTTTTTTGAAATGGAGTCTCGCTCTGTCGCCCATGCTGGAGTGCAGTGGCCCGATCTCAGCTCACCTCAATCTCCTCCTCCCAGGTTCCAGCGATTCTCCAGCCTCAGGCTCCCAAGTAGCTGGGATTACAGGTGTGCACCACCACGCCCTGCTAATTTTGTATTTTTGGTAGAGATGGGGTTTCTCCATGTTGGTCAGGCTTGTCTCGAACTCCTGACCTCAGGTGATCCGCCCACCTTGGCCTCCCAAAGTGCTGGGATTTCAGGCGTGAGCCACTGTGTCCAGCCCACTTTTTATTTTTCTTTGTTTATGTTTTGAGTCTAACAATCCTGGCAGGTGCACAAGGATGATTCTAAACCATCATTTCCTGGGAAGACGCGGATGTAGCTTTAGTGATGCTGGTTCAGCTCCTGGCTGCTTCCTTGACTCACATTCTAGGCTTGAGAGAGTTGGTCTTGCTCAGGAGACAGCTGCCCCCAAAGACTGAACGAAACAACTGTGGGTCTTGCTAAGTGTGGACAGGAAGGTGACAGCCATGCAGAGATCTAGAGGGAGAGCATCCCGAGCTCAGGGAGCAGCTTCTGGGCAGGAAAATGTGTACCACATGGAGGAAGAGTGAGAAGCTGTGGATGGTGGAGAGGAGCGAATGCAGACAAAGCCCCCAGGCAGCTGCAGGGATAAGCAAAGAATGCTGTGGGCTCCATCCCAGTGTTACCCACCCTCTTGCCCTGGCTCCATGTTCCGAAGCCCCTCTTCACATCCTCACCTGTTTTCACGTGAGCACTTTCCTCCCTTGCTGAGTGGATGAGAATGGGGTACACTCGGCAGGATGAGGTGGTGTGGACAAGACCAGCATGCTGGAGAAACAGAGAGAGAGAGAGAGAGAGAGGGACACAGAGAGAGAGAGATGAGGGAGCGGAGAGAAAAGATCATTTCACATTGCACCATTCGGCCACCAGGTGGGCACACCTGGTGAAAGGTAAGACCCCGGAGGTGGTGACACAGGAGGACCACCTTGCTCAACGCCCACAGGGTCTCTGGCAGATAAGGACATTGGAGACAGCACAAGACACTGTGCAGAGGATGGAACTGTGTCCTCTCCAAAATTCGCATCCACTCAGAATCTCTGATCATCACCTTCTTTGGAAATACACTCTTTGCAGTTTTAGTCAAGTTATGGTGAGGTCATATTGGATTAGGGTGGACTCTAAATCCAATGACAGCTGTCCCCATAAGAGACAGAAGAGGAGACACAGACACAGAGGAGAAGGTCTCATGGAGACGGAGGCAGAGACTGGAGTGATGGGACCACAAGGCCAGGGATGCTGGATCCCCCAGGAGCTGGGAGAGCCAGGAAGGATCCTCCCCTAGAGCCTCCAGAGGGAACTGGATACAATTGTACTGGATTGAACAGTGGCCCCCAGAAAGATCTGTCCACATCTGAAAGCCCAGAACCTGGAGTGAGAACTTATTTAGAAATAGGGTCTCTGTAGATGTGATAAAGTGAAGGGCCTTGAGATGAGATCATCCTGGAGTAGAGTAGGGTAAGCCCTAAATGCAATGACAAGTGTCTTTTCAAGAGACAGAAGAGGAGACACAAACACACAGGAGAAGGCCACCTGGAGACGGAGGCAGAGACTGGAGTGATGCAGCCACAAGCTCAGGGACTCTGGATCCCCTAGGAGCTGGGAGAGGCAGGAAGGATCCTCCCTAGAGCCTCCAGAGAGAACTAGATACATTTGAAGTGGATTGAACTATGTATCCCAAAAAAGATATGTTTCATATTCTAACCCAAAAACCTGTGAGTGGAGGTAGAGACTGGAGTGATGAGGCCACAGCCCAGGGATGCCATTCCAGACCCCCCAGAGAGGGAGGAGGCCTGGAGCCCCCAGGAAAGGATTTATGCTAAACAAGGGGTGGATAATTCATGGCTCCCCTTTTTAGACCATATAGGGTAATTTCCTGACATTGCCATGGCATTTGTAAACTGTCTTAGTGCTGGTGGGAGTGTAGCAGTGAGGACGACCAGAGGTCACTCTCATTGCCATCTTGGTTTCGGTGGGTTTCATTCAGCTTATTTACTGAAACCTGTTTCATCAGCAAGGTTTTTGTGACCTGTGTCTTGTGCAAACCTCCTAACTCATCCTGTAGCTTAGGATGACTTATCCATCTGGGGATGCAGCCCAGTACGTCTCAGCCTCATTTTACCCAGCCCCTATTCAAGCTGAAGTTGTTCCGGTTCCAGTGCCTCTGACAATACCTAAAGGCTGGAGTTCATCTTGGGGACACATCCAGAGTACAATTGCTGGGCTGGGGAACCCGTGTTTCTCAACTTTAAGATGAGGCCAAACCCCTTTCCAAAATGGTGGTCGAGACAGACATTTTGCCCTACAATGTTGAGGAAAGCCAATCTCTGGCACCTACGGCAACATCTGCAACCGTCAGAATGCTTCATTTTTAACATTTTTGCCAATCATATCGTTACGGGCAGGTCTTTGGTCTTAGAGCTCCCAAGATGGGGGCAGGCCACTCCCAAGATGGGGGTGGGCCACTCCCAAGATGGCAGCCGGCCACTCCCAAGATGGCTGCAAGTCTTTTCTTCTCTGAGCTGGGGTTCTTGGCCTCATGGATTCCAAGAATGGAACCTTGGGCCATGCAGTGAGTGTTGTAGTTGTATTAGAAGCCATGGGTCACGGAAGAGAACCCTGGAACCCAGCGACTGGTGTTCAGCTCCATTAGGACAAACCTGGGCACTTAGCCACGCAGGAACAATGATTGTGGGTGGCAGGGGGTGCCTTGCTGGATCAGAAGCACAGCAGATACCCTGCCCTATCCAGAGGGGTGGAAGTCAACGGTGGGTCTGCAACGGCAGCGTTCAGCAGTGGTGGACGGCGAGCAAAAGCTCAGCTCGAGCCGGAACAAACATGCACCAGAAGAGTGTGCAGTTGCAAGATTTAACAGCTTGAAAACAGAGCTCTCATACAATGGGAGGGGACCCAAAGGGGGTTGCCCCCTCCCGGCTCAAATACCTGGGTTTATATTCCAATAATTGTCCCTCCCCCTGTGCTCTCAGGTAATAGATGATTTGACTATTTCTTTACCTCCTGCTTTTAGCCTAATTTGTATTTTAGTGAGCTCCCTCTTTGCTACCCGATTGGTTGGGTGTGAGCTGAGTTACAAGGTGGGTGCAATCACCTTCCCCACCTAGACTTAGGAATTCCGAGTTGGCCTAGGAAATCCAGCTAGTCTTGTCTTTCAATATTGGTGTGAAAAGCGTGTCTCACGGTAGTCTTGATTTGCCCATCAGGTAACATGTCTAAAAATGTTTACAGTAGCCCTGCCCCAAAATACCTCATAGAAATATTCCTATTTCCATTTCCTGTTTCTACGAGGAAATAACCTAATGCCCATAGGCAGAAGGACGCATCCATAAGTTGTGGAATATTCACCTGCTGGGATATTACGGAGCCACCAAAATGAAGACACAGCAGAAATCCAGTATGGATGAATCTTTGAAATGATGTTTTCAGTGAGAAATGCTGGTCTCAAAAAATTACATAGAGCATGATATACACTTTTCATAAAGTTAGAGACAATTAAAATAAAGAAATGCAATAAAGTGAAGTATCAAAGGAAATTCAGAAAATGAAGGATACCAAACTCCACACAGGGTCACCTTGGGTTGTGGGTAGCGTCGCAGAGGGCTGGATGGGGTGGGAGAAGCGATGGGTGTCCGTTATTCTTAATGTCTCTGTTTATATATTTGTGACGGTTGGACAGATTGCATTAGAGTGTTAAAAGGGACCTCTACCTAACCCCCATAAAAAAAACAACTATAAAATTGTGTTGGGGTATTAAGAATACCTAACTAACATCTTAAATATATATGTAACTATTAAGATAAAAGTGAAGGCAAAAATTAAGGCTCAAGAGCCAAGAGTCCTAAAGGCAGAGCCTGGGAGGACAAATTAAAATAAGAACAACGATAAAGAAAAATGCCCTGATTTGGGGGGTACCTGCTTTGTTTGGAGAAATAATAACATTCCCTTTGATTCTGTGTTCATACAACCCCCTTTCTGCTATTCCCATTAAAGATGCCCACAACCACACCTCTAAGCATTTGCAAGTATTGATCCCTCTCCACAAACTCTCCTAAATCTCCCTGGCAAACTCCTATGCAGTCTGCAAAACCCCATTTACCTGATCCCTCGTGAATCACATTGGTCACCCTTGCAGAAATAAGGCTGAGCTCTCCCTCCTGTGTTTCTGTTTGTTTGTTTGTTTCTGTTTTCGTTTGGGGGATGGTGTTTTGCTCTGTTGCCCAGGCTGGAGTGCAGTGGCATGATCTCAGCTCACTGCAACCTTCACCTTCTGGGTTCAAGTGATTTTCCTGCCTCAGCCTCCTCAGTAGCTCGTATTACAGGCACCCGCCACCATGCCTAGCTAATTTTGCATTTTTAGTAGAGATGGGGTTTCTCCATGTTGGCCAGGCTGCTCTCGAACTCCTGACCTCATGATCCTCCTGCCTCAGCCTCGTAAAGTGCTAGGATTACAGGTGTGAGCTACCGTGCCCGGCCGTTATCTCCTTTCTGTATCTGTCCCGTGTTGGATTAGCCTAGTAGGGACATGAGTTTTCAGAGGTCAAATCATTCATTCTTCCTCACAACGTGCCGCTCAGAGCTTTGCACATAGTAGGATCTCAGTAAACAGCCTCCAACACAGTGATGGGCGTCCACTCTGCGGCTTCACCTGGTCCTCCAAGGCATAAGAACAGAAATATTTATTTCCCTCCATCAGGCAGAACACGATATAAAATATATCATGCCTCTTTTGAGTCCAAAGGTGTTTTTCTTTTTTTTCCCTGCTTAGCCTTACTTTACTTAACAAGTTAACATTTATCCTGAAAAAATGGTTTTAAACAGTACCTGGAATCAATGATTTGAGGACTGAACAAAACCTTTGGTGATGCTGAAGGCGGAGACTTCACCACGCACAATATCCGTGGAGCAAAACTGGAAATGGAACCCGTAAATCTACACAAATTAAAATTAAAATGTAAAAAAATCCAAAGGAAAGTACTGATCGTCCTTGACTCCATGGACTAGTCGCCCTTGAGTCCAACCAGCGTTAAAATACTTACAAAAGAAATGCCAGGTGGGGTGGCTCACACCTATAATCCCAGCAATTTGGGAGGCTGAGGTGGGTGGATCATTAGAGGTCGGGAGTTTGAGACCAGCCCGGCCAACATGGCGAAACCCCGTCTCTACTAAAAATATAAAATTAGCCGGGCATGGTATCAGGTGCCTCTAGTCCTAGCTACTTGGGAGGCTGAGGCAGGAGAATCACTTGAATTGGGGAAGCAGAGGTTGCAGTGAGCTGAGATCACCCCACTGCACTCCAGCCTGGGGAAGAGAGCAAGACTCTGTCTCAAAAAAAAAAAAAAATCATATGTGAACCATAATTCCTAAGGAGTTTCTGTGTGTGTGTGTGTGTGTGTGTGTGTGTGTGTTTTGAGGAAGATAAGCAGGGTCTTGCTCTGTTGTCCATGCTGGAGTACAGCAGCATTATCACAGCTCACTGCAGCCTCAACCTCCTGGGCTCCAATGATTCTCCTCCCTCAGCCTCCCGAGTAGCTGGAATCACAGGCACTTACCACCATGCCCAGGTATTTTTTCATTTTTTGTAGGGACGGGACCTCACTGTGTTGCCTAGGCTGGTCTTGAACTTCGAGTCTCCAGCAATCCTCCTGCCTCAGCCTCTCAAAGTGCTTTGATCGTAGGCGTGAGCAGCCACGCCCAGCCTGCTATGAGGTTTGACAAGGGACAGGGTCTGCTTCAGGCCCAAAGAGGAGGGCAGAGTTTATAGGGAGATGGTCAGGTTTGTACCAGGCCAGGAAAACACCAAGCCACATTTGCTTTGAGCTAAGGCCTACAGAAGATGTGACAACTGTCACACTGGCTTATTTGCTGGTGACCGAAGGTGACAACTGGCTCAATTTCACCCTGACAGAATTTGTCAACAGTCATTTGGTGCCACCAACTCCCAGGAAAAGCGACGTTTTTGTCAAAGCCTTCCCAGACTTGGCCGGGCGTGGTGGCTCACGCCTGTCATTCCAGCACTTTGGGAGGCTGAGGTGGGTGGATCACCTGAGGTCGGGAGTTCGAGACCAGCCTGGCCAACATGGTGAAACCCCGTCTCTACTAAAAATACAAACATTAGCCAGGCGTGGTGGCGGGTGCCTGTAATCCCAGCTACTTGGGAGGCTGAGGCAGGAGAATTGCTTGAACCCTGGAGGCGGAGGTTGCAGTGCACCGAGATTGTGCCACTGGACTCCAGCCTGGGCGACAGAGAAAGACTCTGTCTCAAAGAAAATAAAAATTAGCTGGGCCAGGTGCAGGGGCTCACGCCTGTAATCACAGCACTTCAGGAGGCTGAGACGGGCAGATCACCTGAGGTCAGGAGTTCGAGATTAGCCTGGCCAACATGGAGAAACCCCATCTCTACTAAAAATATAAAAATTAGCTGGGCGCAGTAGCGCATGCCTGTAGTCCCAGCTACTCCGGAGGCTGAGGCAGGGGAATGGCTTGAACACGGGAGGCGGAGGTTGCAGTGAGCCAAGATCGTGCCATTGCACTCCAGCCTGGGAGACAGAGCAAGACTCCATCTCAAAAAAAAAAAAAAAAAAAAAAAAAAAAAAAAAAAAAAAAAAAATTAGTCGGGCTTGGTGGCGTGTGCCTGTAATCCCAGCTACTCGGGAGGCTAAGGCAGAAGAATTTCTTGAACCCCAGAGGTGGAGTTTACAGTGAGCCGAGATCACACCATTGCACTCCAGCCTGGGTGACAGGGTGAAAGTCCGTCTCAAAAACAAACAAACAACAAACAAAAACAGCAAAAGTTTCCCAAACTCCTTCTTTACCCACATGATTCTGGATCATTGCATAATTCTCCAGGCATCCCAGCCAGAGAATGTCAAATCGTTTCCGCCATTTCTCTTCTGGCCTTTGTTAAGCTGAGATTTCTCTGCAAGGTCTCCAGCAGCACAGAAATGAATATTAGGGCTCCCCACCAAAACATCTTAGACTCTTAATGGGGCCAAAGTGAACACCAGCATTCTGGGCTGTGATGACGGCTCTGAACTTCATTTTGTTTTGTTATGGCTTTTTGAGCGATACCTTCACAGAAACCGTGGACTCATAATGGAATATTATGCAGCCTGGAAAAGGAACAGGTTTCTGACAAAGACAGCAACGTGAATGAAACACATTGTGTAAATAAAATTTTATTTTATAAATAAATAAATAAATAAAAATTATAAATAAAATGTGTTTCAAGTTAGAGTGCCAATTACGGGTTAGAGTATCAATTATGCCAGTGGACGCCCCCAACCCTTCCCTAATTACAACGGCATTCAGCACAAACCACTTTAATGCCAGCACCCTTTGGACATCTAAGTGTGAAACCACATAAATCGTTCTGGGTATGATGAAAATAAGTAAGTAAAAATGGAAGTTCAACTCTATTACACCAATCACACTTTATAAGTGGTGATTGTGGCCAGCTTCAGCTTGTATGTTTGGATTGCATTCGAGAAAAAAAAAAAAAAAGGATGGATTCTAGGTCAACCAGCAAAAGAGACATAGCGTGTGGAGAAGGCAAGCATTCTGGAAGTTTTTTTTTTTTTTTTTTTTAGACAGAGTTTTTGCTCTGTCCTCCAGGTTGGAGTGCAGTGGCACAATCTTAGCTCACTGCAACCTTTGCCTACCAGGTTCAAGCGATTCTGCTGCCTTAGCCTCCCAAGTAGCTGGGATAAAGGCGTGCACCACCACACCCGGCTAATTTTTTTGTATATTTAGCAGAGACGGGGTTTCGCCATGTTGGCCAGGCTAGTTTCGAACTTCTGACATCAGGTGATCTGCCCACCTTGACTTCCCAAAGTACTGGGATTTCAGAGGTGAGTCACCATGTCCGTCCATTCCGGAAGATTCTTTACCCAACCTCTCACCTGTTAAAAAAGAAAATTCAGAATGTACACTCTTTTTTATGATGACAAAATACAAATATATAAAATTCAGCATTATAACCGTTTTAAACTCAATGAGTCAGTGATATTTAGTGCATTCACAATGTTGTACAACCATCACCAATCTCTAGGTCCAGAAATTTCTCATCACCCCCAAAAGCGCACCCTGTACGCATTAAACAGTCACTTCCATTTCTCCTTCCCAGGCCCTGGCACCCACAAATCCACTATCTTTCTCTAGGAGTTTACCTGTTCAGCACGTTTCATTGAAAGGGAATCATACACTACGTGTGCTTTTGTGTTTGTGCCTGGCTTTTCTCCCTGAGCATGACGTCCTCAAGTTTCATTCACGTTGCAGTCTTTGTCAGAGCCTTGTTCCTTTTCCAGGCTGTGTAATATTCCATTATAATATTCCATTGCATGGATGAACTATGCTGTGTTTCTCCATTCCTTCATGGATGGACAGTAGAGCTGTTTCCAAAATTCATCAACATTGCAGCCTTTTGTCAGAGCCTTGTTCCTTTTCAAGGCTGCATAATATTCCATTATAATATTGCATTGCACGAATGAATCACGTGATGTTTATCCATTCATTCACAGATGGGCAGTATGGCTGTTTCCAAAATTCATTGACATTGCAGTCTTTGTCATAGTCTCATTCCTTTTCCAGGCTGCATAATATTCCATTATAGGATTGCATTGCACAGATGAAAAACACTGTGTTTATCATTCATTCATAGGTGGGCAGTAGGGCTGTTTCCAAAAATTCATTCACATTGCAGCCTTTTGTCAGAAACTTCTTCATTTTCCAGGCTGCATAATATTCCATTATAATATGGCATTGCATGGATGAATCACATGGTGTTTATCATTCTTTCATAGATGGGCAGTAGGGCTGTTTCCAAAATTCATTCATGTTACAGCCTTTGTCAAAATATTGTTCCTTTTCTAGACTGCATAATATTCCACTGCATGGATAAACGACGGTGTGTTTGTCATTCCTTCATAGATGGGCGGTAGGCCTATTTCCAAAAATTCATTCACGTTACCGCCTTTGTCAGAGCCTTGTTCCTTTTCCAGGCTGCATAATATTCCATCATAATATTGCATTGCCTGGATGAACCATATTGTGTTTATCATTCTTTCATAGATGGGCAGTAGGGCTCTTTCCAAAAATTCATTCATATTGCAGTTTTTGTCAGAGCCTTGTTCCTTTTCCAGGCTTCATAATATTCCATTATAATATTGCATTGCATGAATGAACCATACTGTGTTTATCATTCTTTCATAGACGGACAGTAGGGCTGTTCCAAAAATTCATTCATGTTGCAGATTTTGTCAGAGCCTTGTTCCTTTTCAAGGCTGCATAATACTCCATTGCATGGATGAACCATGCCGTATTTATCATTCCTTCATAGATGAGCAGTAGGGCTATTTCCAAAAATTCATTCATGTTGCAGCCTTTGTCAGAGCCTTGTTCCTGTTCCAGGCTGCATAATGTTCCATTATAATATTGCATGGCATGGATGAACCACATTGTGTTTATCATTCATTCATAGATGGACAGTAGGGCTGTTTCCAAAAATTCATTCATGATACAGTCTTTTGTCAGAGCCTTGCTCCTGTTCTAGGCTGCATAATATTCCATTATAATATTGCATTGCCTGGATGAAGTGCATTGTGTTTATCATAATTTCATAGATGGGCAGTAAGGCTGTTTCCAAAAATTCATTCACATGGCAGTTTTTGTCAGAGCCTTGTTCCTTTTCCAGGCTGAATAATATTCCATTGCATGGAGGAATCACACTGTGTTTATCATTCCTTCATAGATGGGCAGTAGGGCTGTTTCCAAAAATTCATGCACATTGCAGTCTTTATCAGAGCCTCCTTCCTTTTCAAGGCTGCATAATATTCCATTATAATATGGCATTGCATGGATGAACCACATTGTGTGTATCATTCATTCATAGATGTGCAGTAGGGCTGTTTCCAAAAATTCATTCACATTGCAACCTGTCTCTGCCTTTGTCAGAGCCTTGCTCCTTTTCAAGGCTGCATAATATTCCATTGCATGGATAAACCATACTGTGTTTATCATTCATTCAAAGATGAACAGTAGGGCTGTTTCCAAAAATTGATTCACATTGCAGCCTTTGTCAGAGCCTTGTTCTTTTTTTTGGCTGCATAATATTCCACTGCATGGATGAACTATGCTTTATTTATCCATTGCTTCATAGATGGGTGGTAGGGCTGCTTCCAAAATTCATTCATGTTGTAGTCTTCTGTCAGAGCCTCGTTCCTTTTCAAGGCTGCATAATATTCCATTATAATATTCCATTGCATGGATGAACCATGCTATGTCTATCCATTCATTCATAGATGGGTAGTTGGGTTGTTCGGGTTGTTCCAAAAATTCTTTCATGTTGCAGCTTTTGTCAGAGCCTTGTTCCTTTTCCAGGGTGCATAATATTCCATTGCATGGAGGAATCACATTGTGTTTATCATTCCTTCATAGATGGGCAGTACGGCTGTTTCCAAAAATTCATTCACATTGCAGCCTTTGTCAGAGCCTTGTTCCTGTTCCAGGCTGTGTAATATTCCATTATAATATTGAATTGCATAGATGAACTATGCTGTGTTTATCCATTCCTTTATAGATGGGCAGTAGGGCTGTTTCCAAAATTCATATGTATTGCAGTCTTTTGTCAGAGCCTTATTCCTTTTCTAGACTGCATAATATTCCATTGCATGGATAAAGGATGCTGTGTTTATCACTCCTTCATAGATGAGCATTAGGGCTATTTCCAAAAATTCATTCACATTGCAGCCTTTGTCACAGCCTTGTTCTTGTTCCAGGCTGCATAATATCTCATTATGATATTGCATTGCATGGATGAACCACATTGTGTTTATCATTCTTTCATAGATGGGCAGTAGGGCTGTTTCCAAAATTCATTCCTGTTACAGCCTTTGTCAGAACATTGTTCCTTTTCCAGACTGCATAAATATTCCATTGCATGGATAAACAACGCTGTGTTTATCATTCCTTCATAGGTGGGCAGTAGGGCTGTTTCCAAAAATTCATTTACAACGCAACCTTTGTCAGAGCCTTGTTCCTGTTCCAGGCTGCATAATAGTCCATTATAATATTGCATTGCATGGATGAATCATGTGATATTATCCATTCATTTATAGATGGGCAGTAGGGCTGTTTCCAAAATTCAATCATGTTGCAGCCTTTTGTCAGAGCCTTATTCCTTTTCCAGACTGCATAATATTCCATTGCATGGATAAACGATGCTGTGTTTATCATTCCTTCATGGATGAGCATTAGGGTTATTTCCAAAAATTCATTCACATTGCAGCCTTTGTCAGAGCCTTGTTCCTGTTCCAGCTGCATAATATTCCATTATAATATTGCATTGCATGGATGAACCACATTGTGTTTATCATTCATTCATAGATGAGCAGTAGGACTGTTTCCAAAAATTCATTCATGATACAGTCTTTTGTCAGAGCCTTGTTCCTGTTCCAGGCTGCATAATATTCCACTATAATATTGCATGGATGAACCACATCGTGTTTATCATTCTTTCATAGATGGGCAGTAGGGCTCTTTCCAAAATTCATTCATGTTACTGCTTTTGTCAGAACATTGTTCCTTTTCCAGACTGCATAATATTCCATTGCATGGATAAATGACGGTGTGTTTGTCATTCCTTCATAGATGGGCAGCAGGGCTGTTTCCAAAAATTCATTCACATTGCAGCCTTTGTCAGAGCCTTGTTCCTTTTCCAGACTGCATAATATTCCATTATAATATTGCACTGCATGGATGAACCACGTGGTGTTTTTCCATTCATTCACAGATGGGCATTGGGCTGTTTCCAAAATTCATTCATGTTGCAGCCTTTGTCAGAGCCTCATTCCTTTTCCAGGTGGCATAATATTCCATTGCGTTGATGAACCATGTTGTGTTTATCTGTTCATTCATAGATGAGCAGTAGGGCTGTTTCCAAAATTCATTCAAGTTGCTGCTTTTGTCAGAGCCTTGTTCCTTTTCCAGCCTGCATAATATTCCACTATAATATTGCATTGCATGGATGAACCATATTGTGTTTATCATTCCTTCATAGATGAGCAGTAGTGCTGTTTCTAAAAATGCATTTATGTTGCAGCCTTTTGTCAGAGCCTTGTTACTTTTCCAGGCCGCATAATATCCCATTATAATATTGCATCACATGGATGAACCATGCTGTGTTTATCCATTCTTTCATAGATGGGCAGTAGGGCTGTTCCAAAGATTCATTCCTGTTGCAGCTTTTGTCAGAGCCTTGTTCCTTTTCAAGGCTGCATAATATTCCATTGCATGGATGAACCACATCGTGTTTATCATTCCTTCATAGAAGGTCAGTAGGGCTGTTGCAAAAATTCATTCATGTTGCAGCCTTTTGTTAGAGGCTTCTTCCTTTTCCACGCTGCGTAATATTCTATTATAATATTGCATTGCATAGATGAGCTATGCTGTGTTTATCCATTTCTTTATAGATGGGCAGTAGGGCTGTTTCCAAAAATGCATTCATGTTGCAGCCTTTTGTTAGAGCCTTCTTCCTTTTCCCGGCTACATAATATTCCATTATCATATTGCATTGCATGGATGAGCCACATTGTGTTTACCCATTTATTCATAAATGGGCAGTAGGGCTGTTTCTACTTTTTGGCTACTGTGAATACCACTGCTATGAATATCCCTGTACAAGTTTTTATTTGATAATTGTGACTATTTTACACAAACTTGTGAGTGTGAGACATGTGACAAGCTTTTTTAAAAATAGAGGTAAGATTCACATCACATACCTCTGTTTTTTAAAAAGCTTGTTGCATACCCCGTACTCCCACGTTTGTGTGAAATACTCACAATTATCAAATAAAAACTTGCACACATCACATAACCGGGCACAGTGGCTCACATCTGTCATCCCAGCACTTTGGGAGGCCGAGGTGGGTGGATCACTTGAGGTCAGGAGTTCGAGACCAGCCTGGCCAACATGGAGAAACCCCATCTCTGCTAAAAATACTGGTGTGGGGGCTGGTGCCTGTAATCCCAGGTACTCGGTAAGCTGAGGCAGGAGAATCGCTTGAATCTGGGAGGCGGAGCTTGTAGTGAGCCAAGATCGCACCATTGCACTCCAGCCTGGGTGACAGAGCAAGATTCTGTCTCAAAAAAAAAAAAATTACATCAAGTTAGTTATTTTAAATTATACGAACGGGGCATTTAGTACATTCACCGTGCTGTACAACCACCAGTTCTATGTAGTTTGAGAAAATCTTCATTCCCTTTAAAAGGAAACCGCCATTCCCATCAAGCAGTCACTCCACATCCCCCTCCCCAACCTCTGAGAGTCACAAATTCACTTCCTCTCTGTGGATTTGCCTGTTGAGCACGTTTCATAGAAATGGAGTCAGACATCAGTTACTTCTGTGCAGAAAAAAGCCCTGTCGCCTGGCCTTTCTTCCCTTGCTGCTGGGATTTAGGATGTTCCCCTCAATGTTTAGGCTTCTCTCCCATAATCACACCTTCCTTTGTTTTTCTTTTCCTTTTTTTTTTTTTTTTTGAGATAGAGTCTCGCTGTGTCTCCCAGGCTGGATTGCAGTGGCATGATCTCAGCTCACTGCAGTCTCGGCCTCCCGGGTTCAAGCGACTCTCCTGCCTCAGCCTCCCAAGTAGCTGGGATTATAGGCACAAGCCACCACGCCTGGCTAATTTTTGTATTTTTAGTAGAGAAGGGGTTTCGCCATGTTGACCAGGCCAGTCTCAAACTCCTGATCCCAGGTGATCCACCTGCCTCAGCCTCCCAAAGTGCTGGGATTACCGCCGTGAGCCACCGCACCCTGCCAAAAAGATATCTAAAAAGATCTGAGCATCTCAGCTTACTGCAACCTCCGCGTCCTGGGTTCAAGTGATTCTCCTGCCTCAGCCTCACAAGTAGCTGAGATTACAAGCGCCCACTACCACGCCCAGCTAATTTTTGTATTATTAGTAGAGACGGGGGTTTCACCCTGTTGACCAGGCTGGTCTCGAACTCCTGACCTCAGGTGATCCGCCTGCCTCAGCCTACCAAATTGCTGGGATTGGAGGCATGAGCCACCGTGTCCGGCTGGAGAGTCATTTTTGATAAGCACCGAATGATTTTTCTCACGTAGTTAGGAAAAAAATTGCGTGTGTGTGTGTGTGTGCACATACGTGCATTCGATTCTGTGTTCTACGCCTCGCTCTGTGTGTTTAGGGGCAATGACAGTGACCTTAAACGCTGTTGGACCATGTATTTTAGAAAAATGCAACCCACAGTCTATGTGAGAAACCCACGTGATAATCATCAATGATCCCAGCCCCAGCATTGAGATTGGACATTTTGATTTGGTGCAGAAGGCACAAGGAGGAAGAGATCCCTCAGAAAACAGGGGCATCTTCACCCTTGGAGGTAAATTCAATGGGAATCATTGGGACCATGGACAGCTGATGGTGATTCATTATAAATATATTGATTACAGATTCCTAGAGGTATTCACTAAGGGTCAGACAGGAGTGAAGGCACTACCCAGAAAGACGTAGACTAGTCAAAGTCAATAGGAGAGTAGTTCATTTTATTCATTTATGTATTTATTTATTTGAGATGGAGTCTTTCTCTGTTACCCAGGCGGAATGCAGTGGCATGATCTCGGCTCTTAGGAGTTGAACAGCACCTCACTGTGCCTGGCGCTGGAACAAATGAATGCAGGAGGTATGCTGGTTTGTTTTTTTTCTTCCTTTCTTGTTTCTTTTCTTTCTTTCTTTCTTTCTTTCTTCTTTCTTTCTTTCTTTCTTTCTTTCTTTCTTTCTTTCTTTCTCTCTCTCTCTCTTTCTTTCTTTCTTTCTTTCTTCTTTCTCTCTCTCTTTCTTTCTTTCTCCATCTTTCCTTTCTTTCTTTCTCCTTCTTTCCTTTCTTTCTTTCTCTTTCTTTTTTTTTTTTGAGATGGAGTCTTTCTCTGTCGCCCAGGCTGGGGTGCAGTGGCATGATCTCGGCTCTTAGGATTTGAACAGCACCTCGTTGTGCCTGGTGCTGGAACAAATGAATGCATGAGATATGCTGGGTTTTTTTTCTTTCTTTCTTCTTTCTTTCTTCTTTCTTTCCTTCTTTCTTTCTTTCTCTTTCTTTCTCTCTCTTTCTTTCTTCTCTTTCTCCTTCCTTTCTTTCTTTCCTTCTTTCTTTCTTTTCTTTTCTTTCTTTCTTTCTTTCTTTCTTTCTTTTTTCCTTCCTTTCTTTCTTTCTTTCCTTTCTTTCTTTTGAGATGGAGTCTTTCTCTGTCGTCCAGGCTGGGGTGCAGTGGCATGATCTCGGCTCTTAGGATTTGAACACCACCTCATTGTGCCTTGCACTTAAACAAATGAATGCAGGAGGTATGCTGGTTTTTTTTTTCTTTCCATTCCTTCCTTTCTTTTTCTTTCATTCTTTCTTCTTTCTTTCTCTTTCTTTCTCTTTCTTTCTTTCTTTTCCTTCCTTCCTTCCTTTTCTTTCTTTCTTTCTTTTTCTTTCTTTTTTCTCTTTCTTTTTTTTTTTGAGATGAAGTCTTTCTCTGTCGCCCAGGTTGGGGTGCTGTGGCAAGATGTTGGCTCACTGCAACCTCTGCCTCCCAGGCTCAAGTGACCCTCCTGCCTTAGCCTCCTGAGTAGCTGGGATTACAGGTGCCCGCCACCACACCAGGCTAATTTTCGTATTTTTAGTAGGGACAGTGTTTCACCATGTTGGCTAGGATGGTCTCGAACTCGTGACCTCGGGTGATTCACCTCGGCCTCCCAAAGTGGTGGGATGACAGGCGTGAGCCACTTCACCTGGGCTAAAAGGTTTAAAATATAAATCTATCAAATATTTAAACACACTTGTAAAAATGCTAGCGTTAAAGACAAATGGAAAATGATTGCATTTAAAAAAATCAGTCATCACATGGCTAAATGTCAAAGAATTCTTTTGTAATTTTTTTTTCCATTCTGAAAGCCAGCATCATCTTTTATGATTGCTGTCTGCATCATGGTAAATGGAATTCTTGCAAAATGGTCTGAGTTTCCAACATGCATAAAACAAAGGAAATCATGTACAAGGTGAAAAAACCAGAGAGAGAGAGAGAGAGAGAGAGATCCTAAAAGAGCCAAGACTGCTAGAGGAAAAATGCATTTAAAATCCGGCATAAATGACATTGGACAGCGTTCAGTAGAGCAGCTCTGGGTTGCAGAGATGACGGGCTGCTGCAACAGGCTGAGAGTGTTACATGATTACAAACATATGTTATGGGAGCAGAAGGAAGATGGTTGCGTTGGAAAGAATGATTGGAGACACAGCCTTGATGGAAGGCTGTGTTATTAGCAGATGCTTCAGAACTTGAAAGGGTTTCTGAGAAGCTGCTTAAGTGAGTAGCTGGCTGATGCACATTGGAAAAAAAAAGACCCCCTTACAGAAATTGGAAGGAAAAGAGGCGCTGGTCTAGACAAGAATGCACACAACATGTCAGCATTGTGGTCGCCTAAGAAAAGGTAATTTATGAGATACCTAATAAAACATAAGCCGGCATCTCTTCTTTGCCGGAAGATAAATAACTTAGGATTTTAACAGCACCTCATTTTGCCTGGCGCTGGAACAAATGAATGCAGGAGGTATTTTGTGTGTTTTTTCCCTCCCTTTCTTTTCTTTTCTTTCTTTCTTTCTTTTTTTCTTTCTTTCTTTCTTTCTTCTTTCTTTCTTTCTTTATTTCTTTCATCTTTCTTTCTTTCTTTCTTTCATCTTTCTTTCTTTCTTTCGTCTTTCTTTCTTTCTTCTTTTCTTTCTTTTCTTTCTTTCTTTTCTTTCATACTTTCTTTCTTATTTGTTTCCATTTTTTTTTTTTGAGATGGAGCCTTTCTCTGTCACCCAGGCTGGGGTGCAGTGGCAAGATGTTGGCTCACTGCAACTTCTGCCTCCCGGGTTCAAGCGATTCTTCTGCCTCAGCCTCCCAAGTAGCTCGGTCTACAGGTACGTGCCACCACACCTGGCTAATTTTTCTATTTTTAGTACAGACAGGGTTTTACCATGTTGGCCAGGCTGATCTCAAACTCCTGACCTCAGGTGATCTGCCTGCCTTGTCCTCCCAATGTGCTGGGATTACAGGCGTGAGCTGCTGCACCTGGCCAGTATGCTGTTCTTTAGAAGAAGTTGGAGGAATGTAAATCTTAAAAAGGGCTTGATGACCCATACGCCCTCATGCATGAACATCATTAGCTACTCTGTATGGCTACACTTAGGCAGGCGATTTTCCCACTCCTTTCCTAGAGATGAAAAGTACCAAACAGAAGTACTACGAGGAATGCCTCTTCCAGGTACCTGCTGGAGCCTGGGGAGAAGGAATATTCCTTACTACAGACCTATCATCACAGCAGCACAAATAGCTGGGAGGCATTGAGGAGACGTGAAGTGAGAATATTTCTTGCTCTTGCCAAAGTCCCATAGAGTGTTTGCTGCAGTGATGCAGGCAGAGAAATCTAGGCCGTTTGTACAAATAAAGAACAGAGAATAGTGCAAATAAAGAACAGGTAATGCAAATAAAAGAACAGTAATGCAAATAAAGAACAGGTAATGCAAATAAAAGAACAGTAATGCAAATAAAGAACAGGTAATGCAAATAAAAGAACAGTAATGCAAATAAAGAACTGGTAATGACATCCTCCTGCATGGTAACGCCTCACAGTCTGAAAGTGTGCCTCATAGTCACAAAGCAGCTGCTGGAGCTCTGAATGTCCTGCCCTCAAAAGAGCATTCCCAGCAGGAAGCAAAGGCATGGGCACAACACAGTTTTCACATTCTTACAAAGTGGCTGCTGAAGCTCTGGACATCACGCCCTTAAGAGAGCATTCCTAGCAGGAAGGGAGGCCATGGGCACAAGAGAGTTTTCTCACAATCACAAAGTGGCTACTGAAGCTCCGTACATCATGCCTTCAAGACAGCATTGCTAGCAGGAAGGAAAGGCATGCACACAACAGAGTTTTCTCATACTCACAAAGTGGCTGTCGAAGCTCCAGACATCACATCCTCAAGAGAGCATTCCTAGAAGGAAGGGAGGCCATGGGCACAACAGAGTTTTCTCATACTCACAAAGTGGCTGCTGAAGCTCCAGACATTACACCCTCAAGAAAGCATCCCTAGCAGGAAGTGAGGGCATGGGTATGGCAGAGTTTTCTCATAGTCACAAAGTGGCTGCTGAAGCTCTGGACATCACACAATCAAGAAAACATTCCTGGTAGGAAGGAAAGGCATGGGCACAGCAGTTTTCTCATAGTCACAAAGTGGCTGCTGAAGCTCCAGACATCACATCCTCAAGACAGCATTCTTAGCAGAAAGGGAGGGCGTAAGCAAAGATAGTTTTTCCCCTGTTCCTCTTTTCCTTGATTGTCCCACACACTTTATCAAGTCTGAAGCTTGGCCAGCAGAAATGGGGAACAGATTGACCTGCCTGGTTCATCCCCTGGGTTGGGGCAGGATCCTGTAAAGGAAATCAGGGTCTTATTAAAGAAGCGAGGGGGCGGGGCAAGGTGGCTTACGCCTGTAATCCCAGCACTTTGGGAGGCTGAAGAGGGTGGATCATGAGGTCAAGAGATCAAGACCATCCTGGCCAACATGGTGAAACCCCGTCTCTACTAAAAATACAAACATTAGCTGGGCATGGTTGTGTGTGCCGGTAGTCCCAGCTACTCAGGAGTCTGAGGCAGGAGAATTTATTGAACCTGGGAGACAGAGGTTGCAGCTAGCTGAGATCACACCACTGTACTCCAGCCTGGGCAACAGAGTGAGACTCTGTCTCAGAAAAAAAAAAAAAAGAAACAAGAGAGGGCAAATGGCTTTTTAAAAGTTAAGGAGAATGGTCGTTGTGGAGGAAAGACAAACAAAGTCACAAATTTCAAGAGACTTAGTGTGGGGAGAGGAAATGGGCATGAGTGATAATGGGTGCAGGATCTCCTTGGGTTGAAGAGAGTGTTCTAGAAGGAAATAGACTGATGGTTTCACAGCATGGTGAAAGTGTTAAATACCATTGAGCTGTTCTCTGCAAGATAGTTAAGGGGAATTTCATGGTATGCGAATTTTATCCCAATAAAAAAAAAGTTTAGGCCAGGTGTGGTGGCTCACACCTGTAATCTCAGCACTTTGGGGGGCTGAAGTTGGCGGATCACCTGAGGTCGGTAGTTTGAGACCAGCCTGGCCAACATGGGGAAACCCCGTCTCTACTGAAAATACAAAAAATTAGCCAGAGGTGGTGGGTGCCTGTAATCCCAGCTACTCCAGAGGCTGAGGCAGGAGAATGGCATGAACCTGGAAGGCGGAGGTTGCAGTGAGCCAAGATCGCACCACTGCACGCCAGCCTGGGCGACAGAGCAAGACTCCGTCTCAAAATAAAAAAACAAAAGTTTACCTTTTGGTGGAGGAAGGCAACTGCATATGTACACACGTACAGACACACATGCCCACATACATATGTGCATATACAGACATGCAGTTTCTTTTCTTTTAACTAATAAGCTTTCTTATTGGTAAGACAGAGCATTTTCATGTAAATGATCATATTTTTATAATTAGAAAATGTGATTTGTAGGTTTTTTTCTGTTTTTTGAGCAGTTCTCCTATCTAGTAAAGTTTGATTTTTTTTTTTTTTTGAGATAGAGTCTCGCTCTGTCGCCCAGGCTGGAGTGCAGTGATGGGGTCTCAGCTCAATGCAAGCCCCGCCTCCTGGGTTCAGGCCATTCTCCTGCCTCTGCCTCCTGAGTAGCTGAGACTACAGGTGCCTGCCACCACGCCTGGCTAATTTTTTGTATTTTTATTAGGGATGGGGTTTCACCATGGTCTCCATCTCCTGACCTTGTGATCTGCCCAGCTCAGCCTCCCAAAGTCCTGGGATTACAGGCGTGAGCCACCGCGCCTGGCCAAGTTGGATTTTTTTTAGTTTCCAACTTCATATTTATTTATTTACTTTTAATTTTTTAATTTTCTTAGGTAGAGTCTTGCTCTGTCACCCAGGCTGGAGTGCAGTGGTGTGATCTTGGCTCACTGCAACCTCTGCCCCCCAGGTTCAAGTGATTCTCCTGTCTCAGCCTACCGAGTAGTTGGGATTACAAGCACCCATCACCATGCCTGACTAATTTTTGTATTTTTAGTAGAGATGGGGTTTCTCCATGTTGGCCAGGCTGGTCTCAAATTACTGACCTCAGATAATCCAGCAGCCTCAGCCTCCCAATGTGCTGGGATGACAGGCGTGAGCCACTGTGCCTGGCCTGTTTTCTCTCAGGAAGAGTCTGTGTTGAAGGGTTCAGAACCCAAGCTGGGACTGGGCATGGTGGCTCATGCCTGTCATCCCAGCTACTCGGTGGGGCCTGTCACCCAGGAGGTGGAGGTTGCAGTGAGCTGAGGTTGCGCCACTGCACTCCAGCCTGGGTGACAGAGTGAGACTCCGTCTCAAAAAATAAATTAAAATAAATAAAATAAAATAAAATAAAATAAAATAAAAAAATGAAATATTAAATAAAATAAAATAAAATAAAATAAAGCTCTCAAAGGTACAGATACCAGGACACCCCATCCCATGTCTTGAGGTGGTGTCCATCATGTTCTGATACTGCCCGTTAGCTGGGGTTTGACATCAGACAGTCCCAGCAAACTTTGTTCCCGATCTTTTACTTTCTTTGTACCTGCTGTGGGAGATCAGTATCTCTCTGTGCTACCAGGGGGACTCTTGGGATGGTCCAAATTGACCTTCAGTGAGGAACTCGTCACCTGAGTGTTCCAGCTCTGCCTCAGATCGTGCACAGATGGTCTTCAACAACAATCACTGGGTCCTGTTCTCTTCACAGCTACAACTTCCCCCTCAATGGTGCCAGTTCTCCCCGATACAGTCACATTAACTGGAGGGGTTCATGGCTGCACCCACAGACCTCACCAGAAGCTCCCATTCCTCAGCCCTCTGTCTTCTGCATGGTCCGGCTGTGATGCATAAGATAGATGGATGGATGGATGGATGGATTGATAGATGGATAGGTGAATGGATGAATGGGTGGATGGATGGATAGATGGATGGATGGATGGACAGATAGATGATAGATAGATAGACGGATAGATAGACAGATTGACAGACACAAGAATGGACAGAAGAATGGATAGATAGATAGATAGATAGATAGATAGATAGATAGATAGATACAGATAGAGATAGATAGATAGACAGACAGATGGATGGACAGATGAATGGACAGAAGAATGGATGGATAGATACAGATAGAGAAAGAGATAGATAGAGATCGATAGAGAGCTAGATAAAGACATAGAAAGATGGATGATAGATAGAGATAGATAAAGATAATAGATGGGTAGATAGATGGACAGATAGATAGATTAGATAAAATAGATAGGCAGGTAGGTAGGTAGATAGATAGATGGATAGATAGAAGAATACATTGATAGATCAATTGGATAGATGAATGGAGATACATAGAGAGATAGATAAATAGAAGGATAGACTGATAAGTTGATAGGATAGATGCATAGAGATGGACAGATAGATGGAGGATAGATTGATACATCAATAGGATAGATGGATAGATAGATCAATTGATATGATAGATGGATGGAGATGGATAGATGGATGGATAGATAGAAGGATAGATTGATAGATACATAGATAGATAGACCAATAGATAGATAGATAGATAGATAGATAGATAGATAAATAGATACATAGATTGACAGATAGATAGACCAATAGGTAGATAAATAGATAGATGATAGATAGATATATAGATAGATACACAGATAGATAGATAGACCAATAGATAGATAGATAGATAGACACATAGATAGACAGACAGACAGATAGATAGATCGATACACAGATAGATAAATAGACACATAGATAGATAGATACATAGATACACACATAGATAGATAGATACATAGATAGACAAACAGACAGACAAACAGATAACTACATAGATTGACACATAGATAGAGAGATAGATAGATAGATGGATAGATGATAGCTAGACACATAGACAGACAGAGATAGATATATAAAAATAGATGAGACCTTTTACTGACATTCAATATATTTTCAGCTGCAAAAGAAGGAGGCTGATCAAAGATCCTCATGTCTTCTTCTTATAAAGGTTCTTAGGGAGGTGGCGCTGGATCACGGGAGGGCCACAAGGGTTTGGGTTCCAGGAGAGGTGTGATATCCTCCCAAGGAGCCAAAAGGCTGTGGAATTAGCCGTGGTCCCAACAGGCTAGTGAAACATGAGCCTGTGGTGTTCCTCTCTAGACCTCAGAAGTCCAACCTTGGGTTTGGGAGCACTCCCAGGACAGCCCCAGAGATCTTGGCTGGCTTGGCTGTATTGCCTAAACCCCTGGTAAGTTGGCTTCTACAGCAGATCTCACACCTTGTTTAGAAGAAGCCCACGTCTCCCGCCTCCCTGCCCGGCCTCTGCCCTAATCCGTCTACCTCTTCATCGTCTTGCTTTCATGATTTGAGTCTTTGGGGCAGATGGAAAAGGCAACTGTAAGAAAAATAACACAAAGCAATCAGACAAGGAGCTAAACCACAGGCCAGATAGGTAATGATGCAGGAGCTTGAGGGAATCAAAGAACAGTTAAGATTGGGAACAGATAAGATTGTGTTCATGCAGTTTTTCCAAGGGGCAAAGAATGAAGGAATCAGAGAAACCTGGTTAATTGTACAAAAACCCCTTACTAAGCGTGGAGAAGGCATGTGACAATCGGAGCCTAGGACAAAGCCCACACTTCCTGGGCCGCCAGATTTGAAGTGCAAGAAACAAAAAGACCATCAAAGGGAAAGTTCATATGACGAGGTGCCCAAGCTTTGAGGATGGAGCAAGGACCGAAAGAGAAATCTCACTCCTTCCTTGTGGACAGTCAGGACACATGTTAGTGACCTTGGAGAATGAGCTACAGATGAGGCAGTGATTTGGAAATTGTTCAGACAATAGACAAACACAGGGCAGGCTACCTTTACCCAGGCACCATGATCAGAACCGGGTGGACATGGGGAGAAATTGAGACAGTGGTTTATCTCAGACAGAGCCTGGTATCAGCTCTTCTGTAGACTTTAGATGTGGTCTCTTGTCTGTTGAGTCAGGGTGGTTTCTAAGGAAAGGAGCCTCGGGTTGATGAACCATTGGAGCCCTGTCCATCAGTCACGTCCAAGTGGCCACAACAACTTCTCCACTGGTCACACTACTTTCATATACATCCATTGATATATTCTCCAAACCATGTTCAGAGCAACTTGAAGGTGGAGTTCAACTTGGAGGTTGGAGGTCAATTTGGATGGTTGGAGGTCATCTTGGAGGTGAAGGCCAACTTGGAGGTTAGAGCCAGCTTGGAGGTAGAGGACAGCTTGGAGGTGAAGGCCACTCAACTTGGCAGTGGAGGCCACTTAACTTGGCGGTGGAGGCCAATGTGGAAGTGAAGGTGAACTTGATGGTGGAGGCCAACTTGGAGGCATAATAAGATATAATAGGCAGATTGATATAATAAGCAGATTGATAATCTCCCAGTTGGTAAATTAGCTAACTTGCAGGTGGTGGCTAAGTTGGAGGTGGAGGCCAGTTTGGATGTTGGAGGCTAACGTGAACGTGGAGGCCAGTTTGGAGGTTGGAGTCCAAGTTGGAAGTGGAGGCCAACATGTAGGTTGGAGGCCAACTAGGAGGTACAGTCCAGTTGGTGGGAGACTGGAGGCTAACTTGAAGGTGGAGGCTAACTTGGAGGTGGAGGCCAATTTGGAGGTTGCAGTCCAAGTTGGATGTGGAGGCCAACATGTAGGTTGGAGGCCAGCTAGGAGGCTAGATTCCAGTTAGGAGATTGGAGGTTAATTTCAAGGTGGAGGATAAATTGGAGGTGAGGTCAATTTGGAGGTGGGAGGCTAACTTGGAGGTGGAGGCCAATTTGGAGGTTGGAGTCCAAGTTGGATGTGGAGGCCAACATGTAGGTTGGAGGCCAGCTGGGAGGTAGAGTCCAGTTAGGAGATTGGAAGCTAATTTCAAGGTGGAGGCTAACATGGAGGTGAGGTCAATTTGGAGGTGGGAGGCTAACTTGGAGGTGGAGGCCAATTTGGAGGTTGGAGTCCAAGTTGGATGTGGAGGCCAACATGTAGGTTGGAGGCCAGCTAGGAGGTAGAGTCCAGTTAGGAGATTGGAGGCTAATTTCAAGGTGGAGGCTAACATGGAGGTGAGGTCAATTTGGAGGTGGGAGGCTAACTTGGAGGGGGAGGCCAGTTTGGAAGTTGAGTCCAAGTTGGTTGTGGAGGCCAACTAGGAGGTAGAGTCCAACTGGGAAACTGGAGGCTAACTTGGAGGTGGAGGCCAATTTAGAAGTTGGAGACTAACTTGGAGGTGGAGGCCATTTGGAGGTGAAGGCCTACTTGAAGGTGGGGGGCACTCCTGCTAACATTTCCCAGCTGCTGAAGACCATGCAACACCTTCCCTGTTGCTGTTGAAAGAAAGGCAAAACTACAGCTCAGGCCCACAAGGACAGCACAGCAGCTCTCAGCTTCTTTTTCTCTTCTTTACAATGCATTCCAGCTAAAGTACTTAATGGACCTCCTGTCTCAGGGCTGAGAATGGACCTGCAACATCTACTCACTGCTTGCCTTCTCTGGAATGCCTTCCACCATCTATCTCCTATATAAGGTCATCACCGTCTTTTTTTTTTTTTTTTTTTAGAGTTGGGGGTCTTGCTTTTCCTCCCAGGCTGGAGTGCAGTGGTGTGGTCATAGCTCACTGCTGCCTCAAACTCCTAGACTCAAACAATCCTCCTGCTTCAGCCTTCCAAGTAGCTCTTTCTACAGACATATGCCAACAGACTTGGCTAATTAGTTTAAAAATTTTTATTTTGTAGAGACAGAGTCTTGCCATGTTGCCCAGGCTGGCCTCAAACTTCTGGGCTCAAGCAATCCTCCTGCCTCAGCCTCCCAAAGTGCTGGGATTACAGATGTGAGCCACTGCACCCAGCCAGCATGCCTTTTACTTATTTAAATAATGGTTAGTATAAGTAGAGGAACCATAGAGCTGGCCATATAATTTCTGTCTGATATGGTTTGAACGTATTTCCTTCAAAATGCAAGTGTTGAAATTTGATGGCCAAAGTGATGGTATTAACAGGCCTTAAAGAGGTGATTAGACCATGATGGCTCCTCCCTCATAGGGGGGATTAGGGCCTTATAAAGGGGCTTCATACAGCATTTAGCTTTCTCTTGCTCATCTGCCTTCAGCTATGTGAGGACATAGCATTCCTCCCCGCAGGGGAAACAGTGACAAGTTTTTATCTTGGAAGCAGACAGGAGCCCTCACCGGACAACGGAATCAATTGATGCTTGGCTACTTGGTTCTTGGACTTCCCAGCCTCCAGAACTGTAAGAAATACTTTTTGTTCTTTTAAAATTACCCAGTCTTTGTTTTGTTACAGCAGCCCAAACAGATAATGACACTGTTCTACTCATTACTGCAAGGAAAGGGGCTGTTACATTGTAAGACTGAAAGTTTCAAGTGCTGATGCTTTTACGTCTTAGAGCCTCAGGAGACCCCAAATCCTAACCATGAGTTTCTCTGTTCTCATAAGATATGCCCCCTAGTCAACAGGAATGGCTCCCCATGTGGCGAGTTCTCCCATCAACTAGAACAGCTAGAATAGATAAGATACAGGGAGAGAGAGAGAGAGAGAGAGAGAGATGACAGGTAATTGATAGATACATGATAGATACATAGATAGATAGATGATAGATACATAGATAAATAGACAGATAATAGCTAGATAGATAACAGATAGATAGATGATAGATAGATAGATAGATGATAGAAAGATACATAGATGATAGCTAGCTAGCTAGCTAGATGATAGATGATAGATAGATAGATAGATAGATAGATAGATAGATAAATAGATGACACATAGATAGATGATACATAGGTATATAGATAGATAGATAGATGATAGATAGATAGATGATAGACAGATTGATGATAGACAGATGATAGATGATAGATATATGTAGACAGATGATAGATTAATATATAGATGATGGATAGATACATGGATAGTAGATTGATAATGGAAAGACGGATGTATAGATACATGGATAGAGGATAGATTGATAGATGATAGACAAATGAATATATAGATGATGGATAGATAGATGGATAATAGATAGATAATGGAAAGATAGATGGATAGATACATGGCTAGAGGATAGATAGATAGATGACAGATAGATGATAGATGAATATATGGATAATGGATAGATGGATAGATAGATGGATAATTGATGATGGGAAGAAAGATTGATAGATACAAGGATAGAGGATAGATAGACAGACAGACAGACAGACAGATAGATAGAATAGATAAAATAGAACTCACCGGGTGGGGAGCCATTCCTGTTGAGCAGGGGGCATACCTTATGAAAACTTTTCAAACTCATGGATTTTCCCTCCCACCGAGCCCATAAAATTACTCAAACTGAATCTGTCGGGACCTCGATCTGCCACTTCTCAGCCTCCAGAACTGTAAGAAATAAATGGCTGTTCTTTCTGAATTGCCCAGTCTTGGATATTTTGTTATAGCTGCACAAACACTCTTCTACTCATAGCTGCAAGGAGCCAATCACGTCTTCTCACGGGAACCAGGGGGCACCACACCCTCTTGTGACTACAAAGTCTACTTCCTACAACTTCTGCTGGTTCACTCTGCTCTCAAATGCAACCTTCCCAGGGTCCTGCATGGCAGACGGTGTCCTCTTACTCCAGCAGTAACCATCTATGACTAGTAAACTGTGGATAGATCTCAATCTCACCTATGCAGTGTTGGGTGTGGTGCATCTGGCTATCGGATACTATTTAGGGTAGGAAATCCCTCCCTCCCTCACTCATGGGGCATCAAGGGGGTTATCAAGACAGATCTTTAATTTTTTTTTTTTTTTCTGGGATGGAGTCTCACTCTGTCACCCAGGCTGGAGTGCAGTGGTGCGATCTTAGCTCACTGCAATCTCCACTTCCCTGGTTGAAGGGATTCTCCTGCCTCAGCCTCCTGAGGAGATGGGACTACAGGTATGGGCCACCATGCCCAGGTAATTTTTGTATTTTTAGTAGAGATGGGGTTTCACCATGTTGACCAAGACAGTCTTGATTTCTTGACCTTGTGATCCAATCTTTACTTTTTTTCTTTTTTTTTTGAGTTGGAGTCTCTCTCTGTCACCCAGGCTGGAGTGCAGTGGTGTGATCTTGGCTCACTGCAAGCTCTGCCTCCCAGGTTCATGCCATTCTCCTGCCTCAGCCTCTTGAGGAGCTGGGACTACATGTATGGGCCACCATGCCCAGCTAATTTTTGTATTTTAGATAGAGGTGGGGTTTCACTGTGTTGACCAGTATGGTCTCGATCTCTTGACTTTGTGATCCGATCTTTAATTTTTTTTTTTTTGAGATGGAGTCTCACTCTGTCACCCAAGCTGGAGTGCAGTGGTGTCATCTCGGCTCACTGCAAGCTCCGCCTCCTGGGTTCACGCCATTCTCCTGCCTCAGCCTCCCGAGTAGCTGGGACTACAGGCGACCGCCACCACGCCCAGCTAATTTTTTGTATTTTTAGTAGAGATGGGATTTCACCGTGGTCTCAATCTCCCGACCTCGTGATCCGCTTGCCTTAGCCTCACAAAATGCTGGGAATACAGGCGTGAGCACCTGCGCCCAGCCCAATCTTCAGTGTTTTAATGCACAAATGCTATACTACAAGGTTAGTTAAGTAAGTTAAGGTCATGCGTCATTGCTGTGGAAGGAAACTACCACATGTATTAATTTCCAGGGTCATGTGGCAAAGGATTTGTCTTGCCCAGTGAAATATTTGGCACTTGATTGGCTTCTGGGAGGTAGCTTTAAAACCCTTGTTGGATAAGAGTATCTTTGCTTACCCAATCCCTTAGGGCCATGCCAGAGAGTCCATGTTAACAATGCAATTGGTTGGGTGCAGTGTCTCATGCCTGTAATCCCAGCAATTTGGGAGGCTGAGGTGGGTGGATCACCTGAGGTCAGGAGTTCGAGACCAGCCTGGCCAACATGGTGAAACCCTGTCTCTACTAAAAATACAAAAATTAGCCTGGCATGGTGGTGGGCATCTGTAATCCCAGCTACTTGGGAAGCTGAGGCAGGAGAATCACTTGAACCCGGGAGGCGGAGGTTGCAGTGAGCCGAGATTGTGCTGTTGCACTCCAGCCAGGCAACAAGAGCAAAACTCCATCTCAAACAAAAACAAAATGAAAACAGAATGTAATTGATGGTGGGGGACCTGCACCCTCCTATATCAGGTTGACCTCTGGAGAGGCTGGATACAGATTAGTCACACTGGTGACCAACCATACCTGTGACTGACCTTCAATGAAAACTGGATATCAAACTCATGGGAGCCTCCCTGATTGGAAATACTCCAGGAGTGTATTAGAAGAACCTAGGAGAGTCTTAGAAGAACTAATCACCATCTGCATGCTTTCACCAAGAGGGGACACTGGGAATCTCATACCTGGAGTCTCCTGGACTCCACCTTGTAAGCCTTTAGTCTTTGCTGACTTTAGCCTGTATTCTTTTGTTGTAATAAACCATAACCATGAGTCTAACAGCTTTTCTGAGCTCTGCGAGTCACTCTAGCACATTTTTAGACCTGTAGGTGACCTTGAAGACCTCCTGAACTGCACGGACAGAGTTAATATTACAAAAAAAAAAAGGTGTGTTTGCTTTGGTGATGTGGACGTCTAAGAAATCAGCAAACATGAAAGCCATCCTCCCAGGGGCAGAAGACTCTGTGGTGCCATCATCTGTGGTTGGAATAAATCAATGTTCTCCAAGTTGAAGACCTCCTGATCTCACAGCCGTTGGGTGGAGGTAGGGGAAGGACAGGAGCAAAGAGGACGAGAGGAAGAAAGTCTGGGAAGAGATCTACTCAATGGGAAGAATGGGAAAAGATGTTTTTCAGATTATCTTGCAACCCCATGTGGGTGTGACCCTGTATTAATTCGTTTTCATGCTGTTGATAAAGACAAGCTCAACACTGGGAAATTTACAAAAGAAAGGCGTGTAATGGCTGGGCATGGTGGCTCATGCTTGTAATCCCAGCAGTTTGGGAGGCTGAGGCGGGCGAATCACAAGGTCAGGAGTTTGAGACCAGCCTGGCCAACATGGTGGAACCCCGTCTCTACTAAAAATACAAAAAATTAGCAGGGCGTAGTGGCGGGCACCAGTAATCGCAGCTACTCGGGAGGTTGAGGCAGGAGAATCGCTTGAACCCGGGAGGTGGAGGTTGCAGTGAGCAGAGATCATGCCACTGTACTCCAGCCCAGGCGACAGAGTGAGACTCTGTCTCAAAAAAAAAAAAAAAAAAAAAGAAAAGCCTGTAGTGGACTCAGTTCCAAGTGGCTGGGGAAGCCTAACCATCATGGCAGAAGGGGAAAAACATGTCTTCCATGGTGGCAAACAAGAGGAGAGAAGGAGAGCCAAGAGAAAGAGGTTCCCCTTATCAAAGCATCAAATCTCGTGAGACTTATTCACTATCACAAGAACAGCACGGAAAAGACTCAACCCCGTGATTCAATGATCTCCCACTGTGTCCCTCCCACAACACGTGGGAATTATGGGAGCTACAATTCAAGGTGAGATTTGGGGGGGTACACAGCCAAACCATATCAGATCCAAAGATGGAACTTTGTGGTGGCCACTGACATCCACCCCTGTGTCCACTTTAGCACAAGCTAGAGTCACATGCCCTTCTGTGTGGTTACCTGTGTATTGTCCAACACCCTGTAAAGACCATGGGCTCCATGTAGGCAAGGAATGTATCTCTTGGTTTTACACAATGTGCACAGAGTTCCTAGTTATGAAACTCTTCAACATTTTCTGAATAAATTGATTCATCTGTTTCCTAATTATCAAACTTATACGCCTTTTTTTTTTTTTGAGACGGAGTCTCGCTCTGTCGCCCAGGCTGGAGTGCAGTGGTGCAATCTCGGCTCACTGCAAGCTCCGCCTCCGGGGTTCACACCATTCTCCTACCTCAGCCTACAAAGTAGCTGGGACTACAGGCGCCCGCCACTACGCTCGGCTAATTTTTTGTATTTTTAGTTGAGACGGGTTTTCACCACGTTAGCCAGGATGGTCTCAATCTCCTGACCTCGTGATCCGTCCGCCTCGGCCTCCTAAAGTGCTGGGATGACAGGCGTGAGCCACCGTGCCCGGCCACCAATTTTTATTTTTTGTTTTACTTGCTATAATGCAAAGGGATGAGAAAATAACTTTAAGAACCAAAGACAAGAACAAGACAGAATTTTAATCCCCAAAGAACTCACAGGCTAACTGCAAGTGTTAAGGTTGTGGATGACATTAACCACCACACAAGACAGTGTTCTCTGCAAGAAACGCGTGAGGGGAGAAGAAAAGACACACACAATACCTTGAAGGGGTAAACAACCTTTATCCCATGTCAATGGCAATGCAGATATAATAAGCAAATAATAGGCCGGGCGCACTAGCTCACACCTGTAATCCCAGCACTTTGCGGGGCTAAGGCGGGCGGATCATGAGGTCAGGAGATAGAGACAATCCTGGCTAACACGGTGAAACCCCGTCTCTGCTAAAAATACAAAAAATTATCGGGGCATGGTGGCAGGTGCCTGTAGTCCCAGCTACTCGGGAGGCTGAGGCAGGAAAATGGTGTGAATCCGGGAGACGGAGCTTGCAGTGAGCTGAGATTGCACCACTGTACTCCAGCCTGGGCGAGAGAGCAAGACTCTGTCACAAGAAAATAATAATAATAGTAATAACAACAATAAGCAAATAATTAAGCAAATGATAGAATAATAATCAAATGGTATAATAAATAGATGGACACAATAAGCAGATTGATATAATAAGCAAATTGTAATGAGAAGCGAGAAGGGAAAAGATAGCTACACTCACCAGACTATGGAGGATTCACCACCAGACTGGGAAGCAACAGCTCCAGATTCGGCCAGTCATCCATGCACAGATGAGGAGAGGTCTCATGAAGCTTCAGCGTGGTGTGGGACCCTAGCTCTTTTTGGAACTAGTTGTTTGGCATGAGGCCCCATCATAAGGGCCCCTCTCGACTGGGCTCAAGGAACAGAAGAAGGTCAACTTGTTTTTGTGATTGTCTGTTGTTTTTCAATAACTGATGTATAGGAATAGATTGAAATAGAGATTTCTCCAAAATAGCCTTGGATGAACGCCTCAAGTGGGCTCACGCAACCTGTTCTGGGACTTGGTGACCATTGTTTGTGTCCACATTCAACTGAGTTCGAATCTATTTATTTATTTATTTATTGAGATGGAGTTTTGCTCTTGTCGCCCAGGCTGGAGTGCAATGGCTCAATCTCCACCTCTCGGGTTCAAGTAATTCTCCTGTCTCAGCCTCACGAATAGGTGGGATGACAGGCACCTGCCACAACCACGCTTGGCTAATTTTGTATTTTTAGTAGAGACGGAGTTTCTTCATGTTCGTCAGGCTGGTCTCGAACTGCCGACCTCAGGTGATCCATCCGCGTCGGCCTCCCAAAGTGCTGGGATGACAGGCGTGTGAGCCACTGTGCCCGGCCGAGTTCAAATTTAATATTTAACTTTTCCTCCACAGACGGGCACAACCCCAAACACCCAATTGTTCACCAAAGAAGCTGTGAGAAAGAATCGAAAGTCACCAGTAACGCATGTTAGAGCAATTTGGTTGAAATGTCTACAACACCAGAAAGAGTGCTCGGCATATAAAGCAAAATATTTTTTCAGTGCCATGCATCTAATAGAGTCTGTACAAAATGCAGTTTTAGAGCAAAAACGAAAACCTGTGGAGAAATCTGTGAGTCTTTCTGGGGATATCTGTGAAGAAAGGACACCTGTTTTGGGGATGACTCTATATGTGAATGCAGATCAGAAAAGCATTATGGCTCTATTACTCGATTTTTGTGAATGGCAAATTGGACTTGAAAAGTGCTGTTATGTAGTAGCGAACAAAAGAAGCCTCTGATGTCAACTAAAACTAACTTTGGGTTGTAAGGAAAGATGGCTGGGTTTGCTTTGGACGATCTAGAGAGAAATCACAGGACCGGTTTTCTTGATAGTTCTCACTGACATGTCTCCATCACTATTTAAGGATATTAATTACTGTACTAGTCTGTTTTCATGCTGCTGATAAAGGCATGCTGCAGACTGGATAGTTAATAAAGGGAAGAGGTTTCATTTCTTTGTTTTGAGACGGAGTCTCACTCTGTCACCCAGGCTGGAGTGCAGTGCGTAATCTCGGCTCAATGCAAACTCCACCTCCCAGTTCAAGTGATTCTCATGCCTCAGCCTCCCGAGTAGCTGGGACTACAGGCGTCCGCCACAGTACCCAGCTATTTTTTGTGTTTTTAGTAGAGACGGGGTTTGGCCATGTTGGTCAGGCTGGTCTCGAACTCCTGACCTCAGGTGATCCACTTGCCTCGGCCTCCCAAAGTGCTGGGATTACAGGCGTGAGCCAGTGCACCTGGCCAAGAGTAATTCACTATCATAGGAACAGTATGGGGGAAACTGCCCCCATTATTTGATTATCTCTCACTAGGTCCCTCCCACAACACGTGGAAATTATGGCAGCTACAATTCAAGATGAGATTTGGGTGCGGACGCAGCCAAACCATATCAATCACTCTAAGAGATAATGTGTCTATATATTTTGAATTACATTTGTGACATTGTCCTTGCGGCTGGATTTTTTTATTTTTTCTGTAAAAGACTCTATTTTATTGCTACTTCTTGCAATTTCTGGATCTGTCCAATGAGATATTCAAAGGAGTCCTCTATGGAGATTGATTTCATAATTTCTTTATATTTAACATTCTGCAAAATTTTGTTTGTTTGTTTGAGACAGGGTCTCACTCTGTCACCCAGCCTGGAGTGCAGTGGTGCAATCTTGGCTCACTGCAACCTCTGCCTCCCAGGTTCAAGTGATTCTCCTGCCTTAGCCTCCCAAGTAGCTGGGACTACAGGTGTGTGCCACCACTCCCAGCTAATTTTTTTTTTTTGTATTTTTATTACAGACTGTGTTAGCCAGGACGGTCTCGGTCACCTGACCTTATGATCTGCTTGCCTTGGCCTCCCAAAGTGCTAGGATTACAGGTGTAAGCCACCACACCCGGCCACATTCTGCAACATTTTTTCTAGCCCAAAATGTAGGACAGAGAGCATCCTCGTGTTTTGTAGATGTGGGAAGTTCTTGTACATCATAGGCAGAGGGAAATTCCTGTTTTGTGTTCCTTTGAGTAACTGTAGGTCATGCTTCTGTGATAACAACCCTCTCTGGCTTACAGGAAAGAAGGCTGGCTTCCCCCATCTCCTTGATGACATTTTCTTAGCGAAGATTTCAGATAGTCTCAGGGAGGTCCCAGGCAACAGTGCCCAGAACACAGGTAATGACATGACTTTGTTCCCTTTGGGGTAACTTGAGGTGTTGTGGACACAGGCTTGCTTCCATCCACACTTGGAATAAACACCTTGCATTCCTCTTCATGGGTGTGTCCTCCAAGCCTGCTCCTTGGCCCAGGCCCTCAATGATGGCTCTTCTTTGGTGCAGACAAACCCCTGTTTTGCTGCCTGCAAGAACTGCCTTTCCTGCCAGGGCCTGTGGCTCACCAGGGCCCACATCTGCAAGTGATCAGAGACTGGACCCAGGGGATCATTATAAATGACCAGGACTCCAACCTCTCTGCCAGCAATAATTCTGCAGTAGGAGAAAAACCACCTCCCTGTAAGATTCCACACCAAAGTCTGGTAGGCGACAAATGACTCACTCCCTGTTATATGTAAAATGTTTATTTATATATATATGATATATATATAAAATATAAAATATTCCTAATGGAAATACATACATATACAATATATAAACAATATATGATATATATATATAAACTATAAAATATTCCTAATGGAAATACATATATATATACAATATATAACACAATATGAGATATACATAAAATATAAAATATTCCTAATGGAAATACATATATAAACAATATATAATACAATATATAATATATATATAATATAAAATATTTCTAATGGAAATACATATATAAACAATATATGATACAATATATGATATATATATAAAATATAAAATATTCCTAATGGAAATACATATATATATACAATATATAATACAATATATGATATATATAAAATATAAAATATTCCTAATGGAAATACACATATATACAATATATAATACAATATATGATATATATATATAAAATATAAAATATTCCTAATGGAAATACATATATATACAATATATAATACAATAATATATATATAAAATATAAAACATTCCTAATGGAAATACATATATATACAATATATAATATATATAATACAAAATATTTGTAATGGAATATTTATAGCTATTCCATATATAATATTATATAATATAGAATATAAATATTTCTAATGGAATATTTATATATAAAAGTGAATATATTTATTACATATAACACTTTTTTTTTTACACAGGGTGGAATGTTAGAGTTCATTGATCAAAAAATGTTGGTGACCACTTTGGGCAGGTTACAGAAACAGATCAAAAACGTGCTTTGGGGTGTCAAGTACTTAGAAAGAGAAGACAGATGAAAACGTACAACTCAATCCAAGTGAAATTAGTTTTTCTGAGGAGACACCAGGGATGCTATGGGACCCACTTAGAAACTCACAAGGTAGAATAGAAAGTCAAGGTTATTAGAGAAAACGAGTTAACAAATCTACGAAACACCAGGGGAGAACGGCAAAGATTCATCTGTCTAGAACTGAGATGTCAAAACATTTTTGGGTGATGGGAACAAAGATTCTCTTAAGCACCTAATGTGGAACAGGCTAGCCAGCACCTCACCATTTATGAAACCTCTAGGAAATGAAAAAAAAAAAAACCCACAAGGTAAAGGGAGTTGAAATGAAATTATTTAAGGTGAAAACATTGTATATTTAATATGCCTTGGGGGTGCCATTCATCTGATTCTGAATGGATGTTTTGGACTAAAAGGAACAAATTAGCCAATTATTGGACAGATGAAGTCAATGAATATCCACATTGCTCTCATTCCAGTTTACAAAACCAGAAAACAAACACACAAACAAACAAACAAACAAAAAAAAACAACCTGGCCGGGCACGGTGGCTCACGCCTGTCATCCCAACACTTTGGGAGGCTGAGGTGGGTGGACCAACTGAGGTCAGGAGTTCGAGACCAGTCTGGCCAACATGGTGAAACTCCGTCTCTACTAAAAACACAAAAATTAGCCATGAGTGGTGGCGGGCGCCTGTAGTCCCAGCTACTTGGGAGGCTGAGGCAGAGAACTGCTTCAACCTGGCAGACACAGGTTGCAGTGAGCTGAGACGGCACCATTGCACTGCAGCCTGGGCGACACAGTGAGACTCCATCTCAAAAAAAAATTACCAAATACTGTCAAAAGAATAACTGTGCCTTTTTCAGACAATGATTTGATAATGTTTCTTTTTGGAAAATTAGCAAGATTTGAATACGGGGTTTAGATTTGCTCAAGAATAATATTATGGAAGGTTCTGGACATTTCAATTGAAAGAGGTTCCCATGGACCTACCAAGAAAATTGATGTGAATAGAAGGAAGAAAGAAAAATTTGTGGAAGGGAATGTGCAAACAAGAAATATAGTACTTTGGGAGGCTCAGGCAGGAAGATAACCAGAACCCAGAAATTCGAGACCTGCCCGGGCAAAACAGTGAGACCCCATCTCTAAAGAAAAATAAATAAATGAATAAAAATTAATTTAAGAAAAGGAAAACCAGGGCCAGGTGCGGTGGCTCACGCCTGTCATCCCAGCACTTTGGGAGGCCAAGGTGGGTGGATCACCTGAGGTCAGGAGTTTGAAAACCAGCCTAGTCAACATGGTGCAACCCCCTCTCTACTAAAAAATATAAAAATTAGCCAGGCGTGGTGGTGGGCACCTGTATTTCCAGCTACTGAGGAGGCTGAGGCAGGAGAATCACTTGAACCTGAGAGGTGGAGGTTGCAGTGAGCTGAGTTTGTGCCACTGCATTCCAGCCTGGGTGACAGAATGAGACTCTGGAGAATGTCTCCTCAAAGTTTCACCTCCTTTTTATTTATTTATTTTTATTTTACTTTAAGTTCTGGGATACATGTGCAGAATGTGCAGGTTTGTTACACAGGTATACATGTGCCAGGGTGGTTTGCTGCACCTGTCACCCTGTCATGTAGGTTTTAAGCCCTGCATGCTTTAGGTATTTGTCCTAATTCTCTTCCTCCCCTTGCCCCCCAGTCCCTGACAGGCCCCGGTGTGTGATGTTCCCCTCCCTGTGTCCATGTGTTCTCACTGTTCAACTCCCACTTATGAGTGAGAACATGCAGTGTTTGCTTTTCTGTTCCTGTGTGAGTTTACTGAGGATAATGGTTTCCAGCTTCATCCACATCCCTACAAAGGACATGAACTCATCCTTTTTCATGGTTGCATAGTATTCCATGGTGTCTATATGCCACATTTTCTTTATCCAGTCTAGCATTGATGGGCATTTGGGTTGGTTCCAAGTCTTTGCTGTTGTAAATAGTGCTGCAATAAACAACTCCTCTTTTCATAAGAAGCCCAGAGCTATTGCATGGGGGTTCATGCTCATGAATTCGTCTTTACTTGATTATACCTCTGAAGATCCTCTTTCCAAATAAGGTTATACCCACGAGTATGGGACACGATTCAATCCAGAACAGGTGGTCATAGCTGCATGAGTCAGAGAGAATGTGACTCACTGTTTTAATGTGTTTTCCATGCAGCGTGCCTGATTATCTATTTCTTTCTCATTGGCAGGCGTCTCATGGTCCTGCATTGTTTTTAATTAATGTATTTATTTTTTGAGACGGAGTCTCACTGCAACCTCCGCCTCCTGGGTTCAAGCAATTCTCCTGCCTCAGCCTCCCCAGTAGCTGGGTTTACAGGCACCCACCATCACACTTTGCTAATTTTTGTATTTGGAATCACCTGAGGTCAGGAGTTCGAGACCAGCCTGACCATCATGGTGAAAGCCCGTCTCTACTAAAATACAAAAATTAGCCGGGCGTGGTGGCACGTACCTGTAATCCCAGCACTTTGGGAGGCCGAGGCGGGCGGATCACCAGATGTCAGGAGTTCCAGACCAGCCTGACCATCATGGTGAAACCCCATGTCTACTAAAATACAAAAATTAGCCAGGCGTGGTGGCACGTACCTGTAATCCCAGCATTTTGGGAAGCCGAGGCAGGTGGATCACCAGAGGTCAGGAGTTCTAGACCAGCCCGACCATCATGGTGAAAGCACGTCTCTACTAAAAATACAAAAATTAGCCCGGCATGGTGGCAGGTGCCTGTAATCCCAGATACTTGGGAGGCTGAGGCAGGAGTATCGCTTGAACCCGGGAGGTGGAGGTTGCAGTGAGCTGAGATTGTACCCCTGCACTCCAGCCTGGGCAACAGAGCAAGACTCAGTCTCAAAAAGAAACGAAACAAAACACTAACCTAAAAAATTGGATTGAGATTCCTCAGCCCCCACCTCTTACCAAATCAGTCAAAATTGCAAACCAGAATGTATTCAACTGCTTTGAATACCGAGGATAGATGTCATTTCATCTATGACCCTGTGTGCAGCAGGAAAGCAATATTGCCAACCTGCATTATCAAATTGGGCTCATTCAGCTAATTAAACCTATCAGCAAGATATGCAAACTGGAGGCTGGGCACGGTGGCTCACACCTGTAATACCAGCACTTTGGGAGGCCGAAGAAGGCAGATTACTTGAGGTCAGGAATTTGAGGCCAACGTGGCCAGCATGGTAAAACCTGGTCTGTACTAAAAAAAAAAAAAAAAGAAAAAATAGAAAAATTAGCCGGGTGTGGTAGCGGGCACCTGTAATGCCAGCTACTCAGGAGGCTGAAGCCAGAGAATCGTACTTACGAGGTGGAGTTTGCAGCAAGCCGAGATCATGCCATGGCACTCCAGCCTGGGTGACAGAGTGAGACACTGTCTCAAAAAAACAAAAGATATGCAAACTGCAATAACCAGGCTATATTATTCAAGGGATACTTTGATATGAGAATTTCTTAGTCAGCAGGAAAAATCATAATTTCTTGCCTTGTCTGAGGTATGAGTACTTGCATCTGGGGTACATGTGACTTAAGAATTTGGAAAAATTGCACTGGGCCCCGTGGCTCATGCCTGTAATCCCAGCACTTTGGGAGGCCGAGGCGGGTGGATCACCTGAGGTCAGGAGTTCAAGACCAGCCTGGCCAACATGACTAAACCTGGTCTCGAGCAAAAAAACAAAAATTTGCTGGGCGTGGTGGCAGGCGCCTGTAATCCCATGTACTCGGGAGGCTGAGGCAGAAGAACTGCTTGAACCCGGGAAGCAGAGGTTGCAGTGAGCTGAGATCACGCCACTGCACTCCAGCCTGGGCAACAGAGCAAGAATTTGTCTCAAAAAAAAAAAAAAAATTGGAGCAGTTTGAAAGCTAAAGGGTGGGCTTTCCTCATCTTCTTCATCAAATGTTATTTCCATGTCTTTTTTTCTTTTTTTGAGACAGGGTCTCCCTCTGTTACCCAGGCTGGAGTGCACTGGTGCAATCTCAGCTCAATGCAGCCTCAACCTCCTGGGCTCAAGCAATTCTCCCATCTCAGCCTCCCGTGAAGCTGGGATAACAGACATGCACCAAAACACTGTTTGCATATTCTCAGCATTTAGGAGAGCTTCGCATCACATACCCCGACCTCGAGAATGAATTCAAGAAATTCTTTTTCTTTTTTTGAGACAGAATCTCATTCTGTTCGCCCAGGCTGGAGTGCACTGGCCCGATCTCAGCTCACTGCAAGCTCCACCTCCCACGTTCAAGCTATCCTCATGCCTCAGTCTCCCAAGCAACTGGGATTGCAGGCACGTGCCACCACACCTGGCTAATTTTTGCATTTTTAGTAGAGACGAGGTTTCACCATGTTGGCCAGGCTGGTCTTGAACTCCCAACCTCAAGTGATCCGTCCGTCTCAGCCTCACAAAGTGCTGGGATGACAGGCCTGAGCCACCGCACACCCGGTCCAAGCAACTGATTTAGATAAAGTTTCCCCCGGCTCTCCTTCTCTCTGACCCTGTTTTATTTCTTTATTTTTGTTTTCTTTGCCGTCCTAGAGTGGGAAACGCTGATTTAAGCACCCATCTTTGCAACTGTTACAGAATTGTCAGGTATTTAATGTAACAATGAACGGATCCCGTATTTGCCAACAAGAACATATTGTACAAATATAGACAAAGTGACATAATTTACATCCCTCGTTTCAAGTAGACACACGATGAATTTTTCATATCCTCTCAGCTTTGAACTCTGTTATTACGGCTGGAAACAATGATTTGTATTCTTCTCTGAAGTCTGTTTTCTGACAGCCCCAGTCAGATATTTAGAAGACGGCTGGTTTTGACAATTTCATGGGGATCGTCCTAAAACTGTTTTTTTTTTTTTTAATTTTTCTCTCCCACTGTGGGTGAGGTAGCGATGGACGCTGTATGACTATAAATTGTCTAATTTACATTGTGTTGATCATATATTTTATTTTATTATTATTATTTTTTGATCATATATTTTTGAGATGGAGATTTGCTCTTGTTGCCCAGGCTGGAGGGCAGTAGCACGAGCTCAGCTCACTGCAACCTCCACCTCCCAGGTCCGAGCGATTCTCCTGCCTCAGCCTCCCGAGTAGCTGGGTTGCAGGCACCTGCCACCATGCCTAGCTCACTGCAACCTCCGCCTCCCAGGTTCAAGCGATTCTCCTGCTTCAGCCTCCCAAGTAGCTGGGATTACAGGCACCCTCCACCATACCTGGCTAATTTTTGTATTTTTAGTAGAGATGGGGTTTCACCATGTTGGTCAGGCTGGTCTTGAACTCCTGTCCTCAGATGACCCACCTGTCTCGCCTCCGAAAGTGCTGGGATTACAGGCTTGCGCCACCGCGCACAGGCTGTGGTGTCATCTTTCTTTCTTTCTTTTCTTTCTTTCTTTTCTCCTGTGCTCATGCTGTGTTACAGGAGACATCGTCTGTCTCCTGGCTGTCCCCTTCCACACTCACTTCCTACTGATCATCTGAGCATGCCCCACCAATGGTGAATGCTTCAGACTCCGTCACAATACAGGCCTGTGAAAGTGGGGTCCCCAGGTCACCTCGGTGTGGGCACCTGGCAATGAGAGGGAGGGATACTGGGGGGGGGTCCCCTGACATCAAAACATATGGCTGGATCAGCTGTGAAAGTTGTGAGATGTGGAAAATGTTGAGCAACATTTAATATATATGCATATACTTATATTTTAATTAAATAATTAATAATTGATATTTAATTATTAATATTAAACATTCGTGATTATTATTAGATATTAATTAAATATTTAATTAAAATATAAACATGCATATATCTATATATCCATATATTTGCATATATCCATATATTTGTATATGCATATATAGCTATGCATATATATCTATGCAATAGATATGCATCTGTATGCATATTGCAATATATGCAATATAAAACAGAAATATAAGTCAATAGAAACATTGATTAAATATTGATTAAATATAAATTAAATATTTAATCAATATTTAATTTATTTAGCATCACTTAATAGCTATATAATATATAATATATATTATTAAATATAAATTAAATATTTAATTTATATTTAATAATTATTATTTCATATTTAATGATAACAATAATAATGTTTGATAATATTGACGAACACCGGTGAGGGTTGATGGACATGGTTGCAGGTAAAAAGACACACGATTCATCCACGTGGCGGTGACTCATGCCTGTGAGTACTTTGTGAGGCTGAGGCAGGAGGATGGCTTGAGGCCAGAAGTTCGAGACCAGCCTGGGCAATATGGTGAGATTCCCCCCTCCGCTATCTCTACAAAAAATAAAAAAATACAGAAAGAGGCAAGATTCATGAAGCATGGAGTGAGGGCTCTGTGATGTTCCAATGGCCTCAGCAATTCTGTGTTGAGCATTTGCAAGGAGAAGGGATTGTCAGTCAGTAGCTCAAACTATAGGGCAGAGGAGATGCATGCTTCCCTGAGGATGTCTTTATGTTCTTTTTTATTTTTTATTTTATCAGTATTATTATTATTATTATTTTGAGATGGAGTCTCGCTTTGTCACCCAGGCTGGAGTGCAGTGGCACAATCTCAGCTCACTGCAACCTCCACCTCCCAGGTTCAAGCGATTCTCCTGCCTCAGCCTCACAAGTACCTGGGACTACAGGACCCGCCACCATGACCAGCTAATTCTTTTTTTTTTTTCTTTTTTTGAGATGGAGTCTCGCTCTGTTGCTCAGGCTGGAGTGCAGTGGTGCAATCTTGGCTCACTACAACCTCCGACTCCTGGGTTCACACCATTCTCCTGCCTCAGCCTCCTGAATAGCTGAGACTACAGGCACCTGCCACCACACCCGGCTAATTTTTGTATTTTTAGTACAGACGGGATTTCACCATGTTAACCAGGATGATCTTGATTTCCTGAACTCTTGATCCGCTCGCCTCGACCTCCCAAAGTGCTGAGATTACAGGCGTGAGCCACCGCGCCCAGCCTAATTCTTGTATTTTTAGTAGACAGAGAATTTCACCATGTTGGCCAGGCTGGTCTTGAACTCCTGACCTCAGGTGATCCGTTGGTCTCCTCCTGCCAAAGTGCTGGGATCAGAGGCGTGAGACACCGCGCCTGGCCAGACATCCTTACGTTCTAAAGATCTGCTGTACAGTGCCATGCCTACAGCCAGCAATATTGTCTCCTGCACTTAAAAATATGCTAGGAAAGGAGAGCTCACGGACACTCCTTAAAATAATGAGAATAGAAGTACCATTACGTCCAGCAATTTCACGACTGGGTATCTACCAAAGGAAAAGCAGTCGTTATGTGGAAAAGACACTTGCACAGGCACATTTATAGCAGCAGAGTTTGCAACTGCAAAATCATGGAACCAGCCCCAAGACCCATCCAGCAACGAGTGGATAAAGAAAATGCTGTGCAGGCTGCGAGCGGTGACTCACCCCTGTAACCCCAGCACTTTGGGAGGCTGAGGTGGGTGGATCACCAGGTCAGGAGTTCAAGACCAGCCTGACCAATATGGTGAAACAGCATCTCTACTAAAAATGCAAAAATTAGCCAGGTGTGGTGGCAGGCACCTGTAATCCCAGCTACTGGGGAGGTTGAGACACAAGAATCGGTTGAACCCGGGAGGTGGAGGTTGCAGTGAGCTGAGATCACACCACTGCATTCCAGCCTGGGCAACAGAGTGAGACTCCATCTAAAAAAAAAAAATGTGATATATATCTCCATATATACATATGATTTATATGATATACATATATAGGATATATATATACACACACACTATATATAGTCTATATATATATAGTGCTGAATATATGTAGACACACTCTGTATATATATAATGGAATACTACTCAGCCAGGAAAAGGAATGAATGAATGGCATTCATGGCAACCTGGATGGAATTGGAAACCAATATTGTAAGTGAAGTAACTCAGGAATGGAAAACCAGACATCCTTTGTTCTCCCTCATAAGTGGGAGCTTATGAAACTGTGGTTATATATATATATAGATATGTTGTGTGGGTATATATATTTACAGTGTGTGTATATATATTTACTCACAATATGTGTGTATACATATACGCACACTATATATATGTCTATATATAGTGCTGAATATATGTATACACACACTATATATTTATTGGAATACTACTCAGCCATGAAAAGGAATGAATGAATGACATTCACAGCAACCTGGATGGAATTGGGGACCATGATTCCAAGTGAAGTAACTCAGGAATGGAAAACCAAACATCCTTTGTTCTCTCTCATAAGTGGGAGCTTATGAAGCTGGGGTATATATACATATATATATATAGTGTGTGTGTATATATATTTACACACAATATGTGTGTGTAAATATATATACACACACACTGTACATATGTCTATATATATAGTGCTGAATATATATACACACAATATATACATATGTCTATGTATATAGTGCTGTATATATACACAGCACTGTATATATAAAATGTAATACTACTCAGGCATGAAAAGGAATGAATGAAAAGAAATGAATCAATGGCATTCACAGCAACCTGGATGGAGTTTGGGACCATTATTCTAAGTGAAGTAGCTCAGGAATGGAAAACCAACATCCTATGTTCTCACTCATAAGTGAGAGCTAAGCTAGCAGGATGCAAAGGCATAAGAATGATACATGGATTTTGGGGAATCTGGGGGACAGGCTCGGGGGTGGCCGGAAATAAAAGACCATGCATTGGGTACGGTGTACACGGCTCGGGTGTGCACCAACACCTCTAAAATCACCACTCAAGAAGTTATCCAGCTGAGTGTGGTGGCTCACGCCTGTAATCCCAACACTTTGGGAGGCCAAGGTGGGCAGACCACGAGGTCAGGAGTTTGAGACCAGCTTGGCTAACACAGTGAAACCCTGTCTCTACTAAAAATACAAAAATTAGCTGGGTGTAGTGGTGCATGCCTGTAATCTCAGCTACTCAGGAGGCTGAGGCAGGAGAATCGCTTGAACCTGGGAGGTGGAGGTTACAGTGAGCTGAGATTGTGCCATTGCACTCCAGCCTGGGCGACAGAGCAAGACTCCATCTCAAAAAAAAAAAAAAAAAAAAGCTTCGAAAGGCAGCTCTCCTGAAAGCTTCTCCAAAAAGCCAAGATGACAGATTTGGATCATTTTAAAGTTATGAAGGCAAAGAAAATGAGGAACAGAATCAGCAAGAATAAAGTTAAGAAGCTTCCAAGGGCAGCTATCCTGAAAGCTTCTTCCAAAAAAGCACCTGCTGCTGCTGCAGCTGCTGCTGCTAAAGTTCCAGCAAAAAAGATGACCGCTGTGGGTAAGAAGGCCCAGAAGATTCAGCCCAGAAGATTCTTTCCCAGAAAACCACAGGCCAGAAGGCAGCGCCTGCTCCAAATGTTCAGAGGACTCAAAAACTCCAGCTCCTAAAATAGAAGAAACACCTGCCAATAGATTGAGATGATGGTTACATCCACAGAGGCACCTGCTCCAAAAGCTCAGAAGGGTCAAAAAGCTTCAGCACCGGCCAGGCACACTGGCTCATGCCTGTAATCCCAGCACTTTGGGAGGCTGAAGTGGGTGGATCACGAGGTCAGGAGTTCAAGACCAGCCTGGCTAACACGGTGGAATCCCGTCTCTACTAAAAATACAAAAATCAGCCAGGCGTGGTGGCAGGTGCCTGTAATCCCAGCTACTGGGGAGGTTGAGGCAGGAGAATCGCTTGAACCTGGGAGGTGGAGGTTGTGGTGAGCCGAGATGGTACCATTACACTCCAGCCTGGGGGACAGAGCAAGACTCCCTCTCAACAAAACAAAACAACAACAAAAAAGACTCCAGTCCTAAAATAGAAGAAACACCTGCCACAGAGGCTCCTGCTCCAAAGGCATCTGGTAACAAAGCATAAGAGGCAATTACAGAAAGTAATAAAGGTTCTTTTCGACATGCTGGCAAATCTAAAAAATAGTACTAATGAAAAATAAATAAAATATTAGGAAAACATATTACAGTTTTATGACCTGCTTTTTCTTCTCTTAGAACTATATTAAAAATATATTTGTGTGTTAAAAAAGAAAAACAGAAAAGAAAACCAGAGAATGTGCTTCTAAAATAAGAAACATTTCATTGTGACTCTGACAGGTGTGATTGAAGCTACTTGGGGCTCAACCCCTACCCAAGGGCTGAGTTGTGAGGTGGGACAGGCACCTGTTTTGTCATTATAAAAAGCAGCACTGGCCAGGCGCGGTGGCTCATGCCTGTAATCCTGGCACTATGGGAATCCAAGGTGGGCGGATCACCTGAGGTCAGGAGTTCGAGAGCAGCCTGGCCAATATGGTGAAACCCTGCCTCTACTACAAATACAAAAATTAGCCGGGTGTGGTGGCAGGTGCCTGTAATCCCAGCTACTCGGGAGGCTGAGACAGGAGAATAGCTTGAACCTGGGAGGTGGAGGTTGCAGTGAGTCGAGATCACGCCACTGTATTCCAGCCTGGGGGACAGAGCAAGACTCCATCTCAAAAAACAAACAAAAAAAAGGATCACGGTATTTTTCCCTCTCTCTTTCTTTCTTTCTTTTTTTCTCTTTCTTTCCTTCCTTCCTTCGTTCCTTCGTTCCTTCCTTCCTTCCTTCCTTCCTTCCTTTCTTCTTTCTTTCTTTCTTTCTTTCTTTCTTTCTTTCTTTCTTTCTTTCTTTCTTTCTTACTTTTCTTTCTTTCTTTCTTTCTTTCTTACTTTTCTTTCTTTCTTTCTTTCTTTTTTTGGACAGAGTCTCGCTCTGTCGTCCAGGCTGGAGTGCAGTGGTGCGATCTCGGCTCACTGCAAGCTCTGCCTCCCGGGTTCATGTCATTCTCCTGCCTCAGCCTCCCGAGTAGCTGGGACTACAGGCACCGGCCACTAAGCCTGGCTAATTTTTTTGTATTTTTAGTAGAAACGGGGTTTCCCTGTGTTACCCAGGATGGTCTCGATCTCCTGACCTCGTGATCCGCCCGCCTCAGCCTCCCAAAGTGCTGGGATGACAGGTGTGAGCCTCCGCGCCCGGCCTATTTTTCGCTCTTTAAGCTCACGTAGGTCTCAGTAAGTTACTCTATCTGTATGTACACGCATCCGTCTACTTATAAAATGTTGCCATTGTGTTCATCACACCGTTGTTGGATTTCTCTTGATTTTTGTTTTTAGACAACAGGGTCCCTGTTACCCAGGCTAGAGTCCAGAGGCTCATTCACAGTTCACTGTGACTCAAGCCCTCCTCCCACCTCAACCTCCCAAGTAGCTCCGATTACAGGGTCATGCCGTCATGCCCACTTAATTTGTCACAGTTTTTGTAGAGATGGGGTCTTGCTATGTTGGCCAGGCTGGTCTCAAACTCCTGGGCTCAAGCGATCCTCGTGCCTTTCCTCGGCCTCCCAAAGTGCTGGGATAACAGGTGTGAGCCACCGCAGCCAGCCACTTCTACCTGTCTTTACCTGCACCTGTTTCCTTAAGATGTCGCTACTGTGTTCATTGCACACTTGTGGCATTCTTCTGGATTTTTCAAAGTCATTGCCATAAATTATTACTTGTCTCAGTGACTCAGGTTTTGAATCTGGTGCCCAGCCAGACACGGGCTCACGCCTGTAATCTCAACACTTTGGGAGGCCAAGGGCAGTGGATCACCAGAGGTCAGGAGTTCGAGACCATCCTGGCCAACAAGGTGAAACACCATCTGTATTAAAAATACAAAAACTAGCTGGGGTTGGTGGCAGGTGCCCGTAATCCCAGCTACTCAGGAGGCTGAGGAAGGAAAATTGCTTGAACCCAGGAGGCGGAGGTAGCAGTGAGCTGAGATCGCGCCACTGCACTCCAGCCTGGGGAACAAGAGCGAGACTCCGTCTCAGATAATAATAATATTAATAATGATAATAATAATGAAATAAATCTATTGCCCTAGATGAATGCCTCACTCTAGTCCCAGCCCTGAAAGTGACTAAGACACTTGGAAGTTTGGTATCTACCCCAAATACTACTCAGCCATAAGGAGGAATGAAATGACGGCATTTGCAGCAACCTGGATGGAGCTGGAGGCCATGATTCTAAGTGAAGTAACTCAGGAATGGAAAATCAATCATCATTATGTTCTCACTTATAAGTAGGAGCTACGCTATGAGGACACAAAGGCATGAGAATGATATAATGGACTCTGAGAACTCAATAGGAGATGTAAGCAATGAAAGGAATGAAATAGTGGGATTTGCTGCACCTGTAAGTCCACCAGCCAGAAGGGTCAACCTGGAAAGTCCACCTGTATTTAAGAGTGGACGTCCGGCCAGGCAAGGTGGCTCACGCCTGTCATCCCAGCACATTGGGAGGCTGAGGCGGGCAGATCGCCTGAGGTCAGGACTTCGAGACCAGCCTGATCAACATGGTGAAACCCTGTGTCTACTAAAAATGCAAAAATTAATTGGGCGTGGTGGCGGTCACCTGTGGTCCCAGCTTCTCTGGAGGCTGAGGCAGGAGAATGGCGTCAATCCAGGAGGCAGAGCTTGCAGTGAGCCAAGATCGCGCCACTGCACTCCAGCCTGGTTGACAGAGCGAGACTCCTTCTCAAAAAAAATAAATAAATAAGGAGAACTTTTCCTTCTGAGGTATGAAGACCTGCATGAGTACAACGTGCAAAGAGTCACCAGTTCTACCTGCTTCTGTTGCATTTCAAACGTCACACCCAGTGTCTTGAACCACAAAAGGAAGGGACAGTGGATTCTTTTTATTTTATTTTATTTTATTTTATTTTATTTTACTTTATTTTATTTTATTTTACTTTATTTTATTTTTTGAGACAGAGCCTCGCCCTGTCTCCCAGGCTGGAGTGCAGTGGCATGATCTCATCTCACTGCAACCTCCTCCTCTCGGGTTCCAGTGATTCTCCTGCCTCAGCCTCCAGAGTAGCTGTGATTACAGGCACCTGCCACCACGCCCGGCTAATTTTTTCTATTTTTAACAAACTGGGGTTTCACCCAACATTGGGTTTCACCATGTTGGCCAGGCTGCTCTCGAACTCCTGACCTCGGGTGATCCACCCGCCTCACCCTCCCAAAGTGCTGGGATGACAGGTGTGAGCCCCCGCACCCAGCCAAGATGAAGGATTTTGCAGAGCCAACCCTTCTCTCTCCTCCTGCCACACTGCCTGGAGAGTAGTGGGTAGCTGTTCTCCAGCACATGAGGAGAAAGGAAATATTCCATGAGGAAAAGTAATTCCACACAAACACCTTGGGATGGGATTAAAATGCCAAATACGCTTGTCTGTCCTGTTTATGAAACGTGAGAATCAATTCTCTGTCCCAGGAATATATAGAGAGGGAGAGGTGGGGGTGAGACTCTGCCGTGAGATCACTTGATGCTTCATAAAGAATTTCATTGAAACCCTGAAACTTTTGATAGGTAATTACAGTCAGGAAGCCCAGCACATATGAGTTCTATATTTACAATCCACACTGAGGTCACCCCGCAAACTGCCTTCAGAAATAGGTTGGGGGGGCCGTCTTATTAAAACTGCATTTCCGCTCTCGCTGGTATGGCCTGTCCGAGGAGAAAACGGGAACAGATATGGCCGGGGACACCTTGAGAATCTGGCTGTTCCCTATCTGCCATCACAGTAGACACAACGGGATTTCAGCATCATCTTCTGAGGGAAGCGGGGAGGCCGGACAGCCATCGTGGAGGAGGAATTGGAATGAAATCTCCTTCACCTCCTCTGGGTCTCTCGGTCCTCTTCCATCTCATTGCTGAAGTCATCCACTGCTGCACACTTAATTGTTTATTTAAATGGGATAACTGGCCGGGTGTGGTGGCTCACACCTGTCATCCCAGCACTTTGGGAGGCCGAGGCGGGCAGATCCCCTGAGGTCAGGAGTTTGAGACCAGCCTGGCCAACATAGTGAAACCCCACCTCTACTAAAAATATAAAAATTAGCCGGGCGCAGTAGCACGCAACTGTAGTCCCAGCTGCTCCAGAGGCTGAGGCAGGAGAATCGCTTAAACCCGGGAGGCGGAGGTTGCAGTGAGCAGAGATGGCACCATTGCACTCGAGCCTGGGTGACAGGGTAAGACTCTGTGTCAAAATAATAATGATAATAATTAATAAATAAATAGGATAACTATGCATTGCCATGTTCACTGAGGTAAGGAGATCAAGACATTCCTATTCGTATCTTGTAACTACAGCATTCTCTGCACTGTGGATACGGTTCTGGGTGGATAAGCCTGCTCCTCTCCTTCTCCAGGGTGTGAGCTTGAGCCTCTTTCTTCCATTCTCTATTCCTCATGTGTTCTCCTGGCTCCTCTGTCTCTCCCTTCTCTCTCGCTGCACATTTTTTTGAGAGGGAATCTCGCTCTGGAGACCACGCAGGAGTGCAGTGGCATGATCTTGCCTCACTGCAACCTCCGCCTCCCAGGTTCAAGCGATTCTCCTGCCTCAGCCTCCTGAGTAGCTGGGATTACAGGTGTGTGACACCACGCCCGGCTAATTTTGTATTTTTAGAAGAGATGGGGTTTCGCCATGTTGGCCAGGCTGGTCTCGAACTCCTGACCTCGAATGATCCCCCTGCCTTGGCCTCCCAAATTGCTGGGATTACAGGCATGAGCCACCGCGCCTGGCCTGCTGTTTTATTTTAAAGACAGAGTCTCGCTCTGTCACCCAGGCTGGAGTGCAGTGACATGACCACAGCTCACTGCATCCTCCACCTCCTGGGCTCAAAAAATCCTCCTGCCTCAGCCTCCCAATTAGGCGGGACCATTGATGTGGGCCACCACACCCAAGTACCTGGGACTCCACACTCCTGTAGTCCCAGCTACTTGGGAGGCTGAGGCAGGAGGATGAATTTTTTTGTATTATTTGTAGAGATTATTATTTTGTATTATTTGTTGCCCAGGCTGGCCTCAAACTCCTAGGCTCAAGCTATCTCCCCGCCTCAGTCTCCCAAAGTGCTGGGATTACCAGCACGAACCACCACACTCAGCCCGTCATTTTTAATTCTATTTTTCATATATGTGATTTTATTCCATTTTTCACATATTATATTTTTACATATATCTATTTTTCACCCATACATGTAGAAAATCTCTAAATTACACAATAAAAAAGACAAAATTCTTCCCCACAAATCTTCTCTTCTTCTCTCCTTCCACACAGACATGCTTCTCATTTTGGGCATGTTTGCACTGTATAATTTTCTTTTTGCTGTGATTTCTCCTTGCTCATTTTGACTTTGTAACACTTAGTAAAAAATGCAATGCCTGGATCCAATGGGATGGGCATTTTCTTTTCTTTTCTTTTATTTCTGTTTTTTCACTTTTGTCGCCCAGGCTGGAGTGCAGTGGTGCAATCTCGGCCCACTGCAAGCTCCGCCTCCCGGCTTCAAGCGATTCTTCTCCTTCAGCCTCCCCAGTAGTTGAGATTACAGATGTACACCACCACGCCCAGCTAATTTTTGTATTTTTAGTAGAGACAAGGTTTCACTGTGTTGGCCAGACTGCTCTCAAACTCCTGACATCAGGTGATCTGCCCACCTCGGCCTCCCAAAGTGCTGGGATGACAGGTGTGAGCTACTGTGCCTGGCCTATTTTATTTTTTATTTGTTTATTTTATTATATTATTTTTTCTTGAGACAGTCTCCTTCTTCACACTCAGGCTGGAGTGCAGTGGCTTGATCTCTGCTCACCGCAACCTCCACCTCACGGTTGGAGAATCAAAGAGATTCTCCTGCCTCAGCCGTCTGAGTAGCTGGGATTACAAGCGTCTGACACCACACCCAGCTAATTTTTGTATTGTTAGTAGAGACGAGGTTTCACCATGTTGGCCAGGCTGGTCTCAAACTCCTGACCTCAGGTGATGCACTGCCTCGGCCTCCCAAAGTGCTGGGATTACAGGCGTGAGCTACTGCGCCCAGCCTATTTTATTTTTATTTATTTATTTATTTTTATTATATATATATTTTTGAGACAGTCTCCCTCTTCTCACCCAGGCTGGAGTGCAATGGCCCTATCTCGGCTCAATGCAACCTCCACCTCCCGGGTTCTAAGAGATTCTCCTGCCTCAGCCTCCTGAGTAGCTGGGACTACAGGCGCCTGACACCACACCCAGCTAATTTGTGTATTGTTAGTAGAGGCGGGGTTTCACCATGTTGGCTAGGCTGGTCTCGAACTCCTGACCTCAGGAGATCCGCCTACCTCGGCCTCCCAAAGTGCTGGGATGACAGGTGTGAGCCACCACGCCCAGCCAAGAGAATGGGCATTTTCAAAGCTTCTGAGTTTTCAACAAAATCCTCTCCCAGCAAAAAATGTTCTTGTTGTGTGCGGCCTCTGGAGGACCTTCAGGGCACAAAAGCATTATGCAATATAGAAAATTCAAGTGGGGTCTCCTTGTTTTAAAGAAAGTATTTCTGTAATCTTTATTGAAATCGAACGTGTTCTTTTGATTCCGGCCATTTATTTTGTACCGTTTGACTTTTTCACTGGGGGAAACTTCATGTTTGATTTGAAACAGCCCCATGTGTACTAATGATGCTTTTGTTTAGAATGTATTTTCCATGTGGTCTCTGAACTTCCCTTTAATTTTGTATATATTTTGTGACACACAGATATCTTGGATTTTTTTTAATGGAATAAATTTGAAAAACCACCTCTGTCACGTCATAAACTCTCAGTGTGTTACTTATTATTATTATTTTATTTTATTTTCTGAGACGGAGTCTCACTCTGTGGCCCAGGCTGGAGTGCAGTGGTGCAATATCAGTTCACTGCCACCTCCACCTCCTGGGTACAAGCAAATCTCCTGCCTCAGCCTCCTGAGTAGCTGGGATGACAGGTGCACGCCAGCACGCCCAGGTAATTTTTTGTATTTTTAGTAGAGACGGGGTTTCACCTCATTAGCCAGGATGGTCTCGATCTCTTGACCTCGTGATCCGCTCGCCTCAGCCTCCCAAAGTGCTGGTATTACAGGCGTGAGCCACCGTGCCCGGCCCTTTGTGTTACTTCTCGTTACTGATCTGTCTGTCTGTTTACGGGATGCTGCCTTACAGCTTTCATTGATTATTATCTTTATAAAGGAGTTTCTTGTCTGTTCTTGCTGAGACCTGATTTTCGCTGGTTTTTAGGAAATAAAGAAATAAATCAAGAGAACTTTGGAAAATAAATAAATAAATAAAGAGAACTTTAGGAAATAAATAAATAAAGATAACTTTTCCTTCTGAGGTATGAAGACCTCCATGACCAGGATGTGGAAAGACTCACCAGTTATACCTGGTTCTGTTGCATTGCAAACGTCACACCCGGTGTCTTGAACCACAAAAGGAAGGGACAGGGGATTCTTATTTTATTTTATTTTATTTATTTATTTATTTATTTATTTTTTTTTTGAGACAGAGTCTAGGTCTGTCGCCCAGGCTGGAGTGCAGTGGCGCGATCTCAGCTCACTGCAACCTCTGCCTCCTGGGTTCCAGTGATTCTCCTGCCTCAGCCTCCCGAGTAGCTGTGATTACAAGCACCTGCCACCACGGCCAACCAATATTTTGTATTGTTAGTAGAGATAGGGTTTCACCATGTTAGCCATGCTAATGTTTCTACAGAAACATTTGGAAATCAGTGTACTGATTTCCAGACATGAAAAAGAAAGTTTCTGCAGGGATTAAGGCTGTATTTTAATTTGGGAAATACTGATATATTTACAAAATGAAATCTATACATCCCACGGGACCACAGGCTTCTCTACTTTTTATTCTTTTTTTTTTTTTTTTTTGAGATGGGGTATTGCTGTGTCACGCAGGCTGGACTGCAGTGGCGTGATCTCAGCTCACTGCCCACCTCCTGGGTTCACACCATTCTCCTGCCTCAGCCTCCCATGTAGCTGGGATTACAGGTGCCTGCCATAACACCCGGCTAATTTTTTGTATTTTTAGTAGAGATGGAGTTTCACTGTGTTAGCCAGGATGGTCTCAATCTCTGGACCTTGTGATCCGCCCACTTCTTAACGCATTCTTTTTGTTCCATTTTGTTTTGACAGAGTCTCGCTCTGTGGCCCAGACTGGAGTGCAATGAATGGCGTCATCTCAGCTCACTGCAACTTTTGCCTCCAGGATTCAAGCGATTCTCCTGACTCAGTCTCCTGAGTAGCTGTGACTACATATGTCCACCACTGCTCTCAGCTAATATTTGTATTTTTAGTACAGACGGGGTTTCACCACGTTGGCCAGGCTGGTCTCAATCTCTTGACTTCAGGCGATCCGCCCGCCTCAGCCTCCCAAAGTGCTGGGATTACAGGTGTGAGCCACCATGCCTGGCTAATTTTTGTATTTTTACTAGAGATGGGATTTTGCCATGTTGGCCAGGCTGGTCTTGAACTCCTGACCTCAGGTGATCCGCCCGCCTTGGCCTCCCAAAGTGCTGGGATTATAGGCGCCCACCACCACGCTTGGCTAATTTTTGTATTTTTAGTAGATACAGGGTTTCGCCATGTTGGCCAGGCTGGTCTCGAACTCCTGACCTCAGGTGATCCGCCTGCCTCAGCCTCCCAAAGTGATGGGATTACAGGCATGAGCCACCGCACCTGGCCAAAGCCTTCTTTCATTTGCTTCCTGAGTACCCTTCCTGAGCTTCCTGAGCAGGCAGGGAGAACCACTTGGACAGTTACACCACAGGTGACAGCTCTGTCACCGAGACTGGAGTATAGTGACAAGGTCTATGCTCACTGCAACCTCTGCCTTTCTGATCCAGGCGGTTCTGCTGCCTCTGCCTCCCGAGTAGCTGGGATGACAGGCGCCCACCACAACCAGCTAATTTTGAATTTTTACTACAGACCGGGTTTCACCATATCCGAGACAGGTCTCAGTTCATTTAGAAAGTTTATTTTGCCAAAGTTGAGTACGTGCACCCATAACACAGCCTCAGGAGGTCCTAGTGACATGGGGCCAAAGTGGATGAGGCACATCTTGGCTTCATACACTTTAGGGAGACATAAGGTCTCCATCAATATATGTAGAAGAGGTATATTAGTTCTGTCAAGAGAGGTAGAGACAACTGAAAGCAGCGAGGGGGCCTCCAGCTCAGAGGTGACTTTGAATAGAACGGGAGGCAGCTTTACCCTCCTCGGTTTCCAGCTTCCATTTTCCCTTTAGTTTTGTGATTTTGGGGACCTCAAGATGTTTTTCTTCTGCATTTCCCGCCTTCTCTACTCAAAGGATTCTTTCACGTGCCTGCAAGACTAGCAGTTGCCTCTCTAGTCACTCAGGTTGTTTATTATTGACTTTACTCCTGGGCATTTGATATTTCCTTGCGATGATCACAGCCATTTTTATACTGATATGTACTTATATTTATATGCATATGTATTATATTTTATAAAATAATTGAAATACAAAGTAAAATATAAATAACATTAAAATTAAATTGTATTTATTATGTATTTACATTATATTATATGTATATATGTATTTATATTTATATGTATTTATATTACATGTATTTACATTTTATAAGATAATTAAAATATAACTAAAAAAATACAAATAAAATTAAAAGTAAATTATATGCTTATATGTATTTACATTATTATATATGTATTTATATTTATGTCTATATTTATTTATTATATATTATAAGATAATTAAAATATAATTAAAATAAAATATAAATAAAATTAAAATTATATGTATTCACATTACATTATGTGTATACATGTATTTATATTTCTGTATTTGTATTATATGTATTTATTGTTTTATAAGATAATTAAAATATAATTAAAATAAAATATAAATAAAATTAAAATTACATTTACTATATGTATTTACATTATACTATATGTATATATGTATTTATACTTCTATGTACATATTATAGGTATTTATTATATTATATTTGATGAGATAATTAAAATATAATTAAAATAAACTATAAATAAAATTAAAATTATATTTATTACATGTATTTACATTATATTATATGTATATATGTATTTATATTTATATGTAAATATTATAGGTATTTATTATATTTGATGAGATAATTAAAATATAATTAAAATAATATATAAATACAATTAAAATTATATTTGTTATATGTATTTACATTATATTATATGTATACATGTATTTGTATTTCTATGTATTTATATGTATTTACTATATTTTATAATTAAAATATAATTAAAATATAAAGTTAAAATTATATTTATTATATGTACATTATATGTATATACATATCTATATTCCTATGTATTTATTACATTATGTTTTATAAGGTTAACATACAATTAAAATAAAATATAAATAAAATTAAAGTATAATTAAATTATATTTATATTATATGTATTGTTATATGTATTTGTTATATTATTTGTATTTATATGTATTCATATTTATATGTTTTATATTTCAAATTTCCATTTTATGCTATTTTTAAAATTTTTCATTATTTCTCTTCCTTTTTTCTTTTTTTTGGGGGACAGTCTTGCTCTGTCACCCGGGCTGGATTACAGTGACAATGTCTCTGCTCACTGCAACCTCTGCCTTTCTGATCCAAGCGATTCTCCTGCCTCAGACTCCCAAGTAGCTGGGATGACAGGCGCCCACCACGACCAGCTAATTTTTGTATTTTTAGTAGAGACAGGGTTTCACCATGTTGGCCAGGCTGGTCTCGAACTCCTGACCTAAGGCGATCCACCTGCCTCAGCCTGCCAAAATTCTGGGATTACAGGCTCAAACCACCGTGCCTGGCCCCTCTACTTTCTTCACAAACTTGCTCTCACTTTACTCTATGACCTCACTCTGAATGTTTCTTGTGCAAGAACCAGGAACCTCTCTTGAGGTCTGGATCAAGACCCCTTTCTGGTAACAACACTGCGTTTGAAAAACCTCTATCTCTGAGATTTGAGTAGGTACTCCACCTCCCGCATGGCATGGCCGGCCTTCTCTCTCTTAAATCCTTTGTCTACAGCAATGCTGTGAGTCTTTATTCAGCAGGCAGGAAGAACCACTTGGACAGTTACGGCACAGCTTAGAAGGCATTCTTAGAGTCTCTGCTTGGAAAGTAGACTGGCCTCGTGAAAACTCGGTGGCACATACACACCATAGAATACTATGCAGCCATAAAAAATGATGAGTTCATGTCCTTTGTAGGGACATGGATGAAATTGGAAATCATCATTCTCAGTAAACTATCACAAGAACAAAAAACCAAACACCGCATATTCTCACTCATAGGTGGGAATTGAACAATGATAACACATGGACACAGGAAGGGGAATATCACACCGAGGACTGTTGAGGGGTGGGGGGAGGGGGGAGGGAAATCTTTAGGGGATATACCTAATGCTAAATGACGAGTTAATGGGTGCAGCACACCAGCATGGCACATGTATACATATGTAACTAACCTGCACATTGTGCACATGTACCCTAGAACTTAAAGCGTAATAATAATAAAATGATATAATAAAATAAAATAAAATAAAAAAGAAAACTCGCTCTGAAAGGGTAAGCCTTGCTCTAAGCTCTGAGCTCAGCAGGCTGGTGGTAAACATTGCAGCTGTAAATCCAGGGAGAGCTGTGTTACTGGCAGGAGGAGGGATTTTACAGCCCAGGGGATGGGGGGAGATTTGAATTTAAAAGACTTTTGCACAAAGCAGGACCCCATGCCCAGCTGCCATCCGTGGGGTCCCCAGCTTCTCTGAGCTTCTCACAATGACTCTGGGCCCCTGGGGACAGCCACAGTGACTTCTGAATGTCCTAGCAAAACCTGTAAGGGTCAGCTGGATGTCAGGAATTGTTTCTTGGGTCCTGTTTTTCCTCCAATAGGGGCCATGAGGCTTTAGCTCTGAGTATATTTGTGATTGTGGTTAGTTACAGTGTTCTATTTGGGGGAACTGTAATAGTGAAAAATCAGAGAAGGTGACAGGGAACAGACATTTTGTAGAGTTATCAAATCTAGAGCTGAGAGAAGTTAATGCTTGTCTATTTCAGAGTCTCTCAGCCCAGGCTCTGCTGACATTTGGGGATGGAGGATTCTCTGTGGTGGGGCTGTCCTGGGCACTGTATGGTGTTGAGCAGAGACCCTGGGCTTCACCCACCAGGTGCCAGGACCACCCCCTCCCCAGTTGTGACAACCAAAATTGTCACCAGATATTTGCAAAATATCTCCTGGCGGTAAAATATCTCTGGTTGCCATAGATAGGTAAGTACGCAAGTACATACACACGGGGAGGGGCAAGAGATGGGTGGATAGATGATTGATAGATACACGATAAATAGAAAGATAGATGAGACAGATAAATAGATGGTAGATGATGGATAGATAAATATATACATACATACATAGATGGATGGAAGGATAGACACATAAATACTTGGATAGATGGATGGATGGATGGATGGATGGATAGACGGACACATATATACATAAATAGATGGATAGATACATACATACATAGATGGATGGAAGGATAGATACATAAATACATGGATAGATGGATGGATGGATGGATAGACAGACACATACATACATACGTAGATGGATAGATACATACATACATACGCATATACATACATGGATAGATGGATGAATGGATGGATACATACATACATACATACGCATATACATACATGGATAGATGGATGGATGGATGGATGGATACATACATACATACACAGATGGATAGATGGATGGATACATATATACATACATGGATAGATGGATGGATGGATGGATACATATATACATACATAGATGAATAAATGGATGGATGGATAGATACATACATACATGAATAGATGGATGAATGGATGGACAGACACATACATACATACATACATACATAGATGGATAGATGGATGGATAGATAGATAGATAGATGCACACATACATACATAGATGGATAGATGGATGGACGGATGGATGGATAGATATATACATACATGAATAGATGGATGGATGGATGGACAGACACATACACAGATACATAGATGGATAGATGGATGGATAGATAGATACATACATACATACATACATGGATGGATGGATGGATGGATAGATACATACATACATACATACATACTTACATAGATGAATAGATGGATAGATGGATACATGCATACATACATGCATAGATGGATGGATGGATAGACAGACAGACAGACAGACAGACAGATAGATAGAAAGATAGACAGATGATAGATAGATAGATAGATAGATAGATACATACATACATACATGAATAGATGGATGGATGGACAGACAGATAGATACATACATACATATATACATACATACATACATACATGCATACATAATCGGATAGATGGAAGGATGAATAGATGGATGGATGGATAGATAGATTGATTGATAGGAAGAAAAATAAATCTTAGGACCCCAAAATCACTAAGCCAAAGGAAAAAGTCAATATGAAAACTGCATCAGGCAAACCTGCCTCCTATTTTATTCATAAATAAGATCGCTACAGAGATATAAAGATCACATATATCCCTCACAATCTGTCCACTAGGGAATTCCTACCTATCACCTATAAACCCCCTCCTCACTTTGAGCCGTCTCACCTTTCCGGACCAAACCAATGCACAGCTTACAATATCACATATTGATTGATGGCTCATGTCTCTCTAAAATGTATACAACCAAGCCGTGCCCCAACCACCTTGAACACCTCTCGTCAGGACCTCCTGAGGCCGTCTCATGGGTGTGTCTTTAACCTTGGCAAAATAAACTTGCTAAATTGATTGAAACCTGTCTCAGATATTTTGGGTTCATGATAGATAGATAGATGATAGATAGATAGATAGATAGATAGATAGACACATACATACATAGATACATAGATAGATGGATGATAGATGACATGACTGGAGAGATGATAGATGATATAGGTGGATATATAGATGATAGATTAGTGATAGTGGAAAGATAGATAATAGATACATAGATAGACACATAGACAGATAGATAGATATACATAGATGAATGGATAGATAGATGATAGGTTGGTAGATAGATAGATAGATAGATAGATAGATGAAATGGATAGACCGATTATAGGTAAATAGACAAATAGATAAGATGAATGGGTAGATAAAGAGATGTGATGGATGGATAAATGATAGATAGACAGATAGATAGATAGGGCAGGGCGCGGTGGCTCACACCTGTAATCCTAACACTTTGGGAGGCCAAGGCGGGCGGATCACGAGGTCAGGAGATCAAGACCACAGTGAAACCCCGTCTCTACTAAAAATACAAAAAATTAGCTGGGCACGGTGGTGGGCGCCTGTAGTCCCAGCTACTCGGGAGGCTGAGGCAGGAGAATGGTGTGAACCCAGGAGGTGGAGCTTGTAGTGAGCCAAGATTGTGCCATTGCACTCCAGCCTGGGCGACAGAGCGAGACTCTGTCTAAAAAAAAAAAACAAAAAAAGATAGATAGATAGATAGATAGATAAATCAAGATGGATGGGTAGTTGATAGACAGATGATGAGATGGGTAGATAAACAGATGGTAGATGACAGATTGATAGGTGATAGTAGATAGATGGACACACGATAGATAGATAACAGATAAGGTAGATAGATGCTGGATCTATAGATAGATTGATTGACAGATGATAGAAAATAGGTAAGTAGATAGATGATACATAGATAGATAGGAAGATAGATGAGATGGATGACTAGATAGATAGATACATAGATAGATAGGTAGATAGATAGATAGATATAGATGATAGATAGATACATAGATAGATAGATAGATTCACAGATAGACACATAGATGGATACATGGAAGGATGAATGGATGGATGGATGGATAGATAGATGTGATGGATGAATACATAGATAGGTAGGTAGATAGATGAGATGAATGGATAGATGATTGAAAGACAGATAGATGTTAGATAGATAGATAGATGATAGGCAGGCATTTAAAGTTAAATTGCATTCCAGAACCTCTCTCAGTAGACCTAGAGAACGCCAAAACCCAATCCCATGTTGTCAGATAGTTTAAAGTATGAATTTTGAAAGAGTTTGACACCCAGGATGCCGTGAAGCTCTCAGAGAATCTCCAAATTCGCAGATGATAACCCTGTTGAAATACAGAAGAGAAGCCGTCCATGTTGAATGTAGTAAACTCCACTCTCCCTTTAGAAGAATCCTTGAGTTCCTTGCGTTTCAACTTTTTTTTAAACGTTATCTCATCACACAGAATGCAGAAACCATCAAAAGTGCACGTAAACATTCGATTAGACTTGATGTGTTTCTGTTGAAATCCATCAGATAAGCTTAAACCATGATTAAGATCCTTTATTTTTTCTTTTTTTTTTGGACTTATGTTTCCTTCTAAACAGTCTTTCTGCACTTATCAGCGTTTTGTCAACGGCGTGTCACATGCAAGGTTAATTTCATTTGCCTCCATGCCGTTTCAATCTTCCCTTGATAACGAAGATAGATTTATAAACCCCACTTACCATTGTGTTTTCCTTTTGCCGAAAGCGATGTAAACAAATCAGAAACACAACGGAGTTTTGGGAAATAGGAGAAAGAGACAGAAAAGAAGGAAAGGAACAGAAATACAGCCGATGTCCCACAGACGACAAGTTGACTAGAGTTCTCTTGGAGAGCTGTGCCTAGGTTCACACGGCATGTCTGTTTGCTGCGCACGTGTGTGATGAGATGTGTGGACAAGGACTGAGAAATACAAAAGAGATGGGTTAAAATCAGACTCATGGAGGCTGGGCATGGTGGCTCATGCCTGTAATCCCATCACTTTCAGAGGGTGAGGTGATAGCATCACTTACCCCAGAAGTTTGAGACCAGCCTGGGCAACATAGCAAGACTCTGTATATATAACTCTGTTCTCAGGCTGCTAACAAAGACATACCTGAAACTAGGTTATTGATTGATTGATTGATTGATTGAGACGGAGTTTCGCTCTTGTCACCCAAGCTGGAGTGCAATGCTGCCATCGCTGCTCACTGCAACCTCCGCCACCCGGGTTCAAGTGATTCCCCTGCCTCAGCCTCCTGAGCAGCTGGGATTACAAGCACGTGCCCCCACGCCCAGCTAATTTTGTATTTTTAGTACAGACAGGGTTTCTCCGTGTTAGGCAGGGTGGTCTTGAACTCCCGACCTCAGGTGATCCTCCTGCCTCGGCCTCTCAATGTGCTGGGATGACAGGCATGAGTCACTGCGCCCGGCCTGATACTGGGTAAAAGATAAAGGAAAGAGGTTTAATGGACTCACAGTTCCATATGGCTGAGGAGGGCTTCACAATCATGAAAGCGTGTGCAGGGGAACTGCCCTCTATAAAACCATCCGATCTCATAAGACATCTTCACTATCATGTGAACAGCAAGGGAAAGACCTGCCCTTGTGATTCAGTTACTGCCCACTGGGTAAGTGCGATGACACGTGGGAACTTTGGGAGCTGCAATTTGAGATTTGGGTGGGGACACAGCCAAACCATATCGCTGCGTCTACAAAATATTTCCTTCTTTCCTTCCTTTTCCTTCCTCTTTCCTTCCTTCCTTCTCTCTCTCTTTCTTTCCTTCCCTCTTTCTCTTTCCTTCATTCCTCTCTTTCCCCTCTCCCTTCTCTTCCTTACACTTCCCTTCCTTCCCTCTCTTTCTTTCCTTTCTTTTTATTTTTCCTTCCTCTCCTTTCTTTCTTTTTCTTTCTTTTCTTTGCCTTTCTCTCTTTCTTTTCTTTCTTCCTTTCCCTTCTCCCTTCTCTTCCCTACCCTTCCTTTCCTTCCTTCTTTGTTTTTTCTTTCTTTCCTTTGTTTCTCTTCCTTTCTCTCTTTTTCCTTCCTCTCCTTCCTTCCTTTTCTTTTTCTTTCTTTCTTTCATTCTTTCATTTTTGTCTTTCTTTCTTTCTTCCTTCCTTCCTTCCTTTTTTTCTTTTCTTTCCTCACTCTGTCACCCAGGCTGGAGTGCAGTGGCACAATCTCAGCTCACTGCAACCTCCACCTCCTGGATTCAAGTGATTCTCCTGCCCCAGCTTCCCAAGTAGCTGGGATTACAGGCCCAGCTAATTTCTGTATTTTTAGTAGAGACGGGGTTTTATCATATTGGTCAGGCTGGTTTCAAACTCTTGACCTCAGATGATGCACCCGCCTCACCCTCCCAAAGTGCTGGGATTACAGGCGTGAGCCACCATGCCCAGCCTTACATTTTTATGTTTTATACATAAAACATAATTGCCAACTAAAGAATCCCTAAAGCCCACCTATGACTCATAGGAACCCACTTTGAGATGTTTCATCTTTAGGGCCAAAACAAGGTATACCTTCTATGTATTGATTTATGATTTTACCTACAATTCCTGTCTCCCTGAAATATATAAAACAGAACTGTAGGTCGGGCGCGGTGGCTCACACCTGTAATCCCAGCACTTTGGGAGGCTGAGGCTGGCAAATCAACTGAGTTCAGTTCAAGACCACACTGACCGTTTCTACTAAATATAAAAATGCCCAGATGTGGTGGCGGGGGCCTGTAATCCCAGCTACTCAGGAGTCTGAGGCAGAGGAATCGCTTGAACCCTGGAGGCAGACATTGCAGTAAGCCGAGATCATGCCATTGCACTCCAGCCTGGATGACAGAGTGAGACTCCATCTCAATTAAAAAATAAATAAATAAATAAATAAAAATGGAACTGTAACAAGACCTCCTCAAGACACCTTCTCAGGATCTCTTGAGACCATGTAACCCTGGAGCACAGGTGCTCATATAGGTTCAGAATAAACCTCTCTAAATATCTTGGCATAATTTGTTTTATTCTGTCATCAGTAGCAATTGCTGATGATTAGATACACTCACTTTTTCTAGCTAAGACTCCTGGTGTTGGAAAAGGCTTCGTTGTCTGGGGTATATAACCTGGAGTTCGTTGTCTCATACTGAGAAAGAATTGAGGACAGGGACAGATGACAGATGTGGATGGGTTAAAGAGTGAAAAGTTTCATGGACAGAAGAAAGGAGAGAGGAGAGCAGCTCCTTGTGAGAAAGACAGAGACAGATAGAGAGAGACAGAGACAGAGACAGAGAGAGACCATCAGACAGACAGAGATAGAGAGACAGACAACACACACACAGAAGTCTGAACAGGAGAAAAGATAGGAGAGCAGCTCCTTGTGAGGGAAAGAGAGAGAGAGGGAGACAGAGACAGACAGAGACAGAGAGACAGACACACACACACAGAAATACAGAGAGAGACACAGAGAGAGAAACAGAGAGACAGACACACAAAGGGACAGAGAGACAAACACACACACACACACACACACACACAGAGGTCCGAACAGAGGAAAGGAGAGAGGACAGCAGCTCCTTGAGGGAGAGAGAGAGAGGAAGACACACATACACACAGACACACACAAGTAGAGAGGTCCAAAAAGAAGAAGAGAGGAGAGCAGCTCCTTGCGATAGAAAAAGAGAGAGACAGAGAGAGAGACAGAGGGACAGAGAGAGACAGAGAGACAGACAGACAGACACACACACACAGGTCTGAACAGAAAAAAGGAGAGAGGAGAGCAGCTCCTTGCGAGAGAGAGAGAGAGAGACAGAGACAGAGAGAGAGAGAGACAGAAAGAGAGACAGACCGAGAGATATACAGAGAGACAGAGGGACAGAGAGAGACAGAGAGACAGACAGACAGACACACACACACACACGTCCAAACAGAAGAAAGGAGAGGGGAGACCAGCTCTTTGTGAGAGAGAGAGCGAGAGAGAGAAACAGACAGAGAGAGAGATGGACAGAGAGGGAGAGAGAGACAGACTGAAAGACACAGAGAGAGACAGAGAGAGAGACAGAGGGACAGAGATAGAGACAGAGGGACAGAGAGAGACAGAAAGACAGTCAGACACACACGTCCTAACAGAAGAAAGGAGGAGAGCAGCTCCTTGCAAGAGAGAGAGACAGAGAGACAGACAGAGACAGAGACAGAGAGAGAAAGGGGGAGGGGTAGAGGAAGGGAGGTAGAGGAAGGGAGGGAGAGGAAAGGAGGGAAGGAGGAAGGGAGGGAGAGGGAGGGAAGGAAGGAGGGAAGGGGAGGGAAAGAGAGAGAGAGACAGAGAGAGAAAGAGAGCCAAAAGGGGGGGAGGCACCTGACCTCTGCAGACTTTATAGTCAGGCTGGTGAAGGCCGTGTTAAATTTACGTAGAGCTCAAAGATTGGTTCCATCATGTATGACATCCACAGAGTGCGTGGGGAAAGCCGGTCACCCCACCCTCATCTTAATCAAATGGCATTTCCAGTTGATCGGCGCCATTTTGTTGGCTTTTCTTACTGTACATGTGGTTGACAAAGAGGAGGGAAGATGGAGCCATCATCTTGAACATGCCTAGACCCTAGTTCCTGCCAGGAAGATGAAGCCGCCATCTTGAAGGTGTCTAGCCCCTACTTCCTGCCGGGAAGATGGAGCCACCATCTTGAAGGTGTCTAGTCCCTAGTTCCTGCCGGGAAGATGGAGCCGCCATCTTGAAGGTGTCTAGTCCGTAGGTTTTGCCAGCATTCACCCGTACAACCTCCCAGCTGGCTTGTCTATGTCTGCAGCTCGAATGCAGCTCAATATTACAGACTGCTCTTTGTTAGAAAATGATTTGGGGCTGCTTTTCATTAAAGAGAAAAGCCTTACTAAGGACTTCCATATCCTTACCATCTGCCTAAATGATTTCTTCTTAACTCCTATATAAATGTCTTTATTTCAATTCTCATAATGCCAAAAAAAAAAGTTGAGGCTGGGTCCTTTCTGTAAAATGCATGCAAAATAATTTGCACCCTGTCAACATCAAGTTCAATATAATTTATATATCCTCAGCAATGGCTACACAAGCTGAGTCATACTTAGTGGATTTAGCCACAGGGAATTCATTAATTTACTCACTATCTTCGCCTACATTTTCAATAAACTTGTTTTCTGAGTGATATCTCCTACATATTTTATTATATTGTACTATATTATAATATTTATATTATTTTAACAAAATACGTATACTAACCTGGTATGGCGGCACATGCCTATAATCTCAGCAATTTGGGAGGCCAAGGCAGGAGGATCACTTGAGACCAGGAATTTGAGACCAGCCTGGGCAACATAGAGAGACTTCATCTCTACAAAAGAAAAAGAAATATATGTATACTATCTTTAAATGTAGCTAATATCTGCTAATATGAAAATATAGATATATGCAACTAAGGAAGATAAATAAAGTCTGAATCCTAACATAAACTGGTTTAATTTAAAGTCTATAGTGGATTAAAGACTGTATTTACTGTAATTTTATAAATCCCACCCAATGAGTTATAAATTAATAATTTGCTATATTTATTTGTGTGCTGTCTGTGGAATGGAACGGAATGGAACGTGGAATGGAACGTGGAATGGAAGGTGGAATGGAACGTGGAATGGAATGGAATGGAATGTGGAATGTAATGTGGAAGGAATGTAGAATGGAATGGAATGGAAGGTGGAAAGGAGTGTAATCGAATGTGGAATGGAATGTGGAATGGAATGGACTGGAATGTGGAATGGAAAGTGGAATGGAATGAAAAGGAATCAGGAAAGCAGTGGAATCGAATGTGGAAAGGAATCTAAAAGAATTGAATATGGAATGCAAAGTAGAAAGGAATGGAACGGAATGGAACGGAATGGAATGGAATGGAATGGAATGCAATGGAATGGAATGGAATGGAATGGAATGTGGAATGGAATGGAATGGAATGGAAAGGAATGTGGAATGGAATGTGGAATTGAATGGAATGAAATGTGGAATGGAATGCAAAGAAATGTTATGGAATGTGGAAAGGAATGGAATGGAATCTCTAATGGAATGTGGAATGGAAAGTAGAATGGAACGTGGAAAGGAACGTGGAGAGGAACGTGGAGGGGAAAGTGGAATGGAACGGAAAGCGATGAGGAATGGAATGTGGAATGCAATGGAATGGAATGCGGAAAGTAATGGAAAGTGGAAAGGAACAGATTGCTATGAAATGCTGAACAGAATGGAATGGAATGAAATGGAATGTGGAATGGAATGGAATGGAATTTGGAATGGAACGGAATGGAATGTGGAATGGAATGAAATTCAACGTGGAACAGAATGGAATGCAATGGAATGTGGAATTGAATGGAATGAAATGTGGAATGCAGTGGAATGGAATGGCACGTGGAATGGAATGGAATGGAATGGAATGGAATGCGGAACACAATGGAATGGAATGTGGATTGGAATGTGTAATGCAAAGGAATGGAATGTGGAATGGAATGTGGAATGCAATGGAATGGAAGGTGGAATGGAATGTGTAATGGAATGTGGAATGGAATGAAATGTGGATTTGAATGTGGAATGCAAAGGAATGGAATGTGGAATGGAATGTGGAATGTAATGTGGAATGCAAAGGAATGGAATCTGGAATGGAATGTGTAATACAATGTGGAATGGAATGGAATGGAATGTGGAGTGGAATGTGGAATGCAATGTGGAATGTAACGGAATGTAAAGTGGAATGGAAAGCTGAATGGAAACTGTAATGGCATGGAATGGAATGTGGAATGGAATGGAATGGAACGTCGAATGGAACCTGGAGTGGAAATTGGAACGAAATGTGGAATGGAAAGGAATATAATGGAATGGAATTTACAATGGAAAGGAAAGGAATGTGGAATGGAATGTAGAACGGAATGCAATGGAATGTGAAATGGAACGGGGTGGAAAGTGGAATGGAAAGAATGGAATGCGGAATGGAATGGATTGATATGGAATGGGGAATGGAATGGAATCGAATGGAATGGAATGGGGAATGGAATGGAATGGAGTGTGGAATGGAATGGAATGGAATGGAACGGAAAGTGAAATGGAATGTGGAATGAAATGCGAAATGGAATGTGGAAAGGAAAGTGAAACGCAATGAAAAGGAACGTGGAAAGGAATGGAATAGAATGGAATGTGGAATGGAATGGAATGTAGAATGGAATGTGGAATGTAATGTAATAGAATATGGAATGTGAATGTGGAATGGGATGTGGAATGGAAAGTGGAATGGAATGTGGAATGGAATGGAATGGAATGTGGAATGCAAGGGAATAGAATGTGGAATGGAATGGAATGGAATGGAATGGAATGTGGAATGGAATGGAATGGAGTGTGGAATGGAATAGAAAGGAAGGTGGAATGGAATGGAATCGAATGTGGAATGGAATGGACTGGAAAGTGGAATGGAATGTGGGATGAAATAGAATGCAATGTGGAATGAAATGTGGAATGTAATGGAAACTGGAATGGAATGCGATGGAAAGTGGATTGGAATGGAATGGAATGTGGAAGCAATGGAATGGAATGGAATGGAATGGGAAATGAAATGCGGAATGGAATTTGAAATGAAATGAAATGGAACGTGGGATGGAATGAAATGGCACATGGAATGCAATAGAATTGAACTTCGATAGGAATGTATTGGAATGTGGAATGGTATATGGAATGTAACCTGGAATGGAATAGAATGGAACGTGGAATGGCATGGAATGGAATGTGGACTGGAATGGAATCGAATGGAATGGCATGCAATCTTTAATGGAAGGTGGAATGGAAAGTGGAATGGAAAGGAATAGAACGTGCAATGGAACATAGAATGGAACGTGGAATGCAAGGCGGAATGGAACGTGGAAGGGAAGGTGGAATGGAACGTGGAATGGAACATGGAATGGAAGGTGGAATGGAACGTGGAATGAAATGGAATAGAACGTGGAATGTAATGTGGAAGGAATGTAGAATGGAATGGAATGGAATGTGGAAAGGAGTATAATCAAATGTGTAATGGAATGTGGAATGAAATGGACAGGAATATGGAATGGAATGTGGAATGGAATGGAATGGAATGTGGAAAGTAATTGAATGGAATGTGGATTGGAAAGTTTAAAGGAATCGAATGGAATGGAATGTGGAATGAAACTTGCAATGGAACATGGAATGGAATGTGGAATGGAATGTGGAATGGAGCGTGGAATGGAATGTGGAATGGAACATTGAATGGAACGTGGAATGGAATGGAATTGAATGTGGAATGGTACGTGGAATGGAATGGAATGGAACGTGGAAAGGAACGTGGCAAGGAACATGGAATGAAACATGGAATGTAATGTTGAATGTAATGTGGAGTGGAAAGAAAGAAATGTGGAATAGAATGTGGATTGGCATGGAATAGAATCCGGAATGGAATAGATTGGAATGGAATTGTAGGGAATGTGGAATGGAATGGAATGGAACGTGGAATGGAACGTGGAATGGAAAGTGGAATGGAATGTGGAATGGAATGTGGAAAGGTATGGTATGGAACGTGGAATGGAATGTGTAATGGAAGGGAATGCAATGTGGAATGAAAAGGAATGGAATGTGGAAAGGAATGTGGAATGGAATGGAATGGAATGGAATGGAATGAAAGGGAATGGAAGGTGCAATGGAAAGGAATGGAATGTGGAATGGAATGGAATTTTATGGAATATGGAATGGAATGGAATAGAATGGAACGGAATATGGAAAGGAAAGGAATGGAAGGTGTAATTGAATGGAAAGGAATGGAATGCAGAATGGTATGGAATGGTAAGTGGAATGGAAAGTAGTGGAATGGAAAGTAATGGAATGGAAAGGAATGTGGAAATGAATAGAATGGAATGTGGAAAAGAATGTAATGGAATGGAATGGAATGCGGTATTGAATGGAATGCAAAGGGGAAGGAAATCGAATTGAATGTGGAATGGAATGGAATGGAATGGAATGGAAGATGGAATGGAAAGTGAAATGGAATGTGGAAAGGAAAGTGGAATGGAAGGAAATGGATCGTGGAATGGAATGGAATGGAACATGGAATGGAATGGAATGGAACTTGGAATGGAACGTGGAATGGAATGTATAATGGAATGGAATGAAATGTGGAATGGAATGTGGAATGGAATGAAATGGAACGGGGAATGGAAAGGAATGGAATATGGAATGGAATGTGGAATGGAATGGAAAGGAAGGTGGAATGGAACGCCTAATGGTAGGTGGAATGGAATGTGCAATGGAATGGAATGGATTCTGGAATGGAATGTGCAATGGAATGGAAAGGAAAGTAGAGTGCAATGGATTGGAATATGGAATGGAATGTGGAATGGAATGGAATGTGGCATGGAATGCAATGGATCGTCGAGAGGAACGTGGAATGGAATGTGGAATGGAATCTGAAATGGAATGGAGTGGAAAGTGTAATAGAATGGAATGTAATGTGAAATAGAATGGAATGGAATGGAATGTGGAATAGAATGGAATGGAATGGAAGGTTGAATGGAATGTGGAATGGAATGCTTTGGAATGTGGAATGGAATGGAATGGAATGCGGAAAGGAATGGAATGGAATGTGGAATGGAATGGAATCGAATGTGAAATGCAATGGAATGCAAGGTGGAATGGAATGTGAAATGAAATGGAATGGAATGTGGAATGGAATGTTGAATGAAGTGGAATGGAATGTGAAACAGAATTTAATGGAATGGAAGGTGGAATGGAATGTGGAATGGAAAGGAATCGAGTGTTGAATGGATCGAAATGGAATGTGGAATGGAATGGAAACTGGAATGGAATGGAATGGAATGTGGATTGGAATGGAATAGAATGTGGAAGCAATGGAATGGAATGGAATGGAATGTGAAATGGAATGTGGAATGGAATATGAAATGGAATGAAATAGAACGTGGGATGGAATGAAATGGAATGTGGAATGGAATAGAATGGAATGTGGAGTGGCATGGAATGGAATGTGGACTGGAATGGAATCGAATGGAATGGAATGCAATGTTTAATGGAAGGTGCAATGGAACGCGGAATGGGATGGAATACAACGTTGAATGGAATGTGGAATGACGTGGAATGGAACGTGGAATGGAAGGTGGAATAGAACGTGGAATGGAAGGTGGAATGGAACGTGTAATGGAATGTGGAATGGAACACGGAATGCAATGTGGAATGGAATGGAATAGAACGTGGAATGTAATGTGAAAGGAATGTGGAATGGAATGCAATGGAATGTGGAAAGGAGTATAATCGAATGTAGAATGGAATGTGGAATGGAATGGAATGGAATGTGGAATGGAATGTGGAATGGAATGGAATGTGGAATCAATGTGGAATGGAATGGAATGGAATGTGTAATGGAAAGTGGAATGGAATGGATTGGAATGTGGAAAGGAATCTGGAATGGAATGGAATGGAATGTGGAAGGGAATGTGGAATAGAATGTGGAATGGAATGGGATGGAAAGTGGAATGGAATGTGGAATGGATTGGAATGGAAAGTGTACTGGAATGTGGAATGGAATGCAGAGTGGCATGTGGAATTGAACGAAATGCAATCTGGAATTTAATGTGGAATCTAATGGAATTGAATCTGGAATGCAATGTGGAAGTGAATTGAATGGAATGCACAATGTAATGGAATGGTATGGAAACTGGAATGGAATGGAATGCAATGTGGAATGTAATGGCATGGAACATGGAATGGACCGTGGAACGGAATGTGGAATGTGTAATTAAATGTGAAATGGACAGGAATGGAATGGAATGGAATGTGGAATGCAATGTGGAGTGCAATGGAATGCAATGCAGAATGTAATGGAATGGAATGGAATGGAATGTGGAATGGAATGTGGAATGAAATGAGGAATGGAATGGAAAGAATGTGGAAAGGAATGTGGAATGGAAATGAATGCAATGATCAATGTAATCGAAAGGAATATGGAATGGAATGAAATGGAATATGGAATTGAATGTGGAATGGAATGGAATATGGAATTGAATGTGGAATGGAATGCAATGAAATGGGGAAAGAATGTGGAATGCAATGGAATGGAATGCGGAAAGGAATCGAATGCAATGGAATGTGGAATTGAATGGAATGGCATGTGGAATTCAATGTGGAATGTAATGTAATTGAATCTGGAATAGAATGTGGATTGGAATGGAATGGAAAGCAAAATGGAATGGAATGCAATGGTATGGAATGTGGAATGGAATTGAATGCAATGTGGAATGGAATGGAATGCAATGTGCAATGGAACGTGGAATGGAATTTGGAATGTGAAATTTAATGTGGAATGGACAGGAATGAAATGGAATGGAATGTGGAATGGTATGTGGCATGGAATTAGGAATGGAATGGAATGGAATGTGGAATGGAACGGAATGGAATGCAAAAAGGAATGGAATGGAATGGAATGGAATGGAATGCGGAACGGATTGTGGAATGGACTGTCAAATGGAATGTGGAACGAAATGTGGAATGGAATGGAATGGAATGCGGAACGGATTGTGGAATGGACTGTCAAATGGAATGTGGAACGAAATGTGGAATGGAATGGAATGGAATGCGGAATGGAATACGGAATGGACTGCGGAATGGAATGTGGAATGGAATGTGGAATGAAATGTGGAATGGAATGGAATGGAATGTGGAATGGAATGTGGAATGGAATTGATAGGAATGTTGAATGGAATGTGGAATGGAATGTTTAATGGAACAGAATGGAATGTGGTATGGTATGTGGAGTGGAATATAGAAAAGAAAGTGTAATGGAATGGAATGGAATGTGGAATGGAACAAGGAATGAATTAGAATGGAACGTGGAATGGAAAGTGGAATGCAATGTGCAATGGAATGTGGAATGGAATGTGGAATGGAATGTGGAAAGTAATGGAATGGAATGTGGGATTGAATGTGGAATGGAGTGTGGAATGGAATGGAATGCAATGTGCAATAGAATGTGCAATGGACTTTAATGGAATGTGGAATGGAAAGTGGAATCGAATATGGAATGGATTGTGGAATGCAATGTGGAATGGAACGGAATGGAAGGTTGAATGGAAAGTGTAATGGAGTGTGGAATAGAGTTTGAAAAGGAATGCAATGGAATGTCTAATGGAACGTGGAATGGAATGGAATGGAACATCGAACAGAACTTGGAATGGATCGTGGAATGGAACGTGGAATGGAATGTGGAATGGAGCATGGAATACAATGTGGAATTGAATGTGGAATGGAACGTGGAACAGAATGGAATGGAACGTGGAATGGAACGTGGAATGGAATGCAATGGAAGGTGGAACGGAATGTGCAATGGAATGTGGAATGAAAAGTGGAATGGACTGTGGAAAGGAATGGAATGGAACGTGGAATGGAACGTGGAATGGAAGGCGGAATGGAACGTGGAATGTAATGTGGAAAGTAAGGTGGAATGGAAAGCAATGGAACGTGGAATGGAATGTGAAATGCAAGGGAATGGAATCCGGAATGAAATTGAATGTGGAATGAAATGGAATGGCATGTGAAATGGAAACAAATGGAATGCGGAATGGAATGGAATTTTATGGAATGCAGAATGGAATGGAAGGGAATGGAATGGAATGTGGAATGGAAAGGAAAGTAAAGTGGAATGGAATGGAATGGAATGGAATGGAATGTGGAATGGAATGATGAATAGAATGGAATGGAACGTGGAATGGAATGTGGAATGGAATGTGGAATGGAATGGAATGGAATGTGGAAAGGAATGTAATCGAATGTGGAATGGAATGTGCAATGGAATGGATTGGAATGTGGAATGGAATGGAATAGAATGTGGAAGGGAATGAGGAATGGAATGTGGAATGTAAGGTGGAATGGAATAGAAAGGAAAGTGTAATGGAAAGTGGAATGTAATGAAATGGAATGTGGAAGGGAATATGGAAGGGAATGTGGAAGGGAATGTGGAATGGAAAGGGGAGTGGAATGGAATGGAATGTGGAATGGAATGTGGATTGTAATGCAATGGAATGTGGAATGGAATATGGAATGGAATGGAATGGAAAGGAAGGTGGAAGGGAATGTGAAATGGAATGTGGAATGCAATGTGGAATGGAATGGAATGGAATGTGCAATGAAATGTGGAATGGAATGGAAACGAATGTGGAAAGGAATCTGGAATGGAATGTAATGGAATATGGAAAGGAATGTGGAATAGAATGTGGAATGGATTGGAATGGAATGTGGAATTGAATGTGGAATAGAATGGAATGGAATGTTGACAGGAATGTGGAATGGAATGTGGAGTGGCATGTGGAATTGAACCTAATGGAAGGTGGAATGGAATGTGGAATGGAATGTGCAATGGAACGTACTATGGAACGGAATGAAATGTGGAATGGAAAGTGAAATGGGATGTGGAATGGATGTTGGAAAGGAGTGGAATGGAATGTGGAATGCAACTTGGTATGGAATGTGGAATGGATCGTGGAATCGAATGCAATGGAATGTGGAATCGAAAGTAGAATGGAATGGAATGTGGAAGGGATCATGGAATGGAATGGAATGGAATCTGTAAAGGACCGTGAAATGGAATGGAACGGAACGTGTAATGGAACGTGGAATGGAATGTGAAATGGAATGTGGAATGGAATGTGCAATGGAATGTCCAATGGATTGTGGAGTGGAACGTGGAATGGAATGGAATGGAAAGTGGGGTGGATGGTGGAATGCAACGAAAGGAACGTGGAATGGAATGCGAAATGGAATGTGGAACGGAATGAGGAATGGAAAGGAAAGGAACGTGGAATGGAAAATGGAATGGAATGTGGAATGGAACGTGGAATGGGATGGAATGGAATATGGAATGGAACGTGGAATGGAAAGTAATGGAATGTGGAATGGAATGTGGAATTGAATGGAATGGAATGTGGAAGGGAATGTGGAAAGGAATGTGGCATTGAATGTGGAATGGAATGGAAAGGAATGTGGAAAGGAATCTGGAATGGAATGGAAAGGAATGTGGAAAGGAAAGTGGAATAGAATGTGGAATGGAATATAATGGAATGTGGAATGGAATGTGGAATGGAATGGAATGGAATGTGGACTGGAATGTGGAATGTAATGTTCAATGGAAACGAATGGAATGTGGAAAGGAATGGAATGGAATGTGGCATGGAATGGAATTGAATATGGACTGGAATGGTATGGAATGGATGGGAAAGTGGAATGGATTGGAATGGAACATTGAATAGAATAGGGAATGGAATGGAATGGAAGGCGTAACTTAATGCAAAGGAATGGTATGGAATATGGAAAGGAATAGTATGCAATGTGGAATGGAATGGACTGGAACATGGAATGGATCATGGAATGGAATGTGGAATGGAATGTGGAATGGAGGGGAATGGAATGGAATGGAATGGAATGCGGAATGGAATCTGCAATGGAATGGAATGGAATGTGAAATGGTATGAGCAATGGAATGTGGAAAGAAATCTGCAATAAAATGGAATGGAATGTGGAATGGAATGTGGAAATGAAGGGATTGGAATTTGAAATGAGTGTGGAATGGAAAGTGGAATGGAATGGAATGGAACGGAATGGAATGTACTGCAGAATGGAATGTGAAATAGAATGGAATGTGGAATGGAATGTGGAATGTAATGTGGAATGGAATGTGGAATGTAATGTGGAATGAAAAGTGCAATGGAATGGAATGTGGAAAGGAATGTTGAATGTAACGGATGGGAATGTGAAATGGATTGTGGAATGGAACGCAATGGAATGTGGAATGGAATGTGGAATTGAATGTGGAATGAAACGTGGAATGGAATGAGGAATTGAATGGAATGGAACTTGGAATAGAATGTGAAATGGAATGGAAGGGAATGTGGAATGGAATGTGGAAAGGAATGGAATGGAAAGTGGAATGTAACGTGGATTGGAAAGGAAAGTAACGTGGAATGGAATGTGGAAAGGAATGGAATGGAAAGTGGAATGTAACGTGGAATGGAAAGGAAAGTAACGTGGAATGGAATGTGGAATAGAATGTGGAATGGAAAGTGGAATGGAATGGAAAGGAATGTGGAATGCTATGTGAAACAGAGTGTGTAATGGTACGTGGAATGGAATGGAAAGGAATGTGGAATGGAATGTGAAACTGAGTGTGTAATGGAAAGTGGAATGGAATGGAATACAATGTGGAATGGAATGTGAAACTGAGTATGGAATGGAAAGTGGAATGGAATGGAATGGAATGTGGAATGGAACGCGAAACGGAATGGAACTGAATGGAATGGAAAGTGGAATGGAATGCAATCGAATGTTGAATGGCATGTGGAATGGAAAGTGAAATGGAGTGTGGAAAGTTACGGAATGGAAAGTGGAATGGAATGAGGAATTGAGTGTGGAATGGAATTTAATGTAATGTAGAATGGAATGTGGAATGGACTTTAATGGAATGCGGAATGGAAAGTAGAATGGAATATGGAACGGATTGTGGAATGGAATGTGGAAAGGAATGAAATGGAATGTGCAATGGAATATGGAATGGAGTTCGGAATGCAACTCAGAATGGAATGCCATGGAATGTGGAATATAACGTGGAATGTAATGGAATGGGACGTGGTATTGAACGTGGAATGGAACGTGGAATTTAATGGAATGGAACGTGGAATGGAAAGTGGAATGGAACTTGGAATGGAATGGAAAGGAATGTGGAATGGAACATGTAATGGAAAGGAATGGAATGTGAAATGGATCGTTGAATGGAACGTGGAATGGAATGTGGAATTGAAAGTGGCATGGAATGTGGAATGCAATGTGGAATGGAACGGAATGGAATGTGGAATGGAATTTGGAATTGAGTGTGGAATGGAATGGAATGTGGAATGAAATGTGGAATGGAACGTGGAATGGAATGCAATGTGGAATGGACTGTGCAATGGAATGTGCAATGGAATGGGAATGGAACGTGGAATGGAATGGAATGTGGAATAGATTGGAGAATGGAATGTGGAATGTAATGTGGAATGGAAAGGATTGGAACGTGGAATGGAATGGAATGCAATGGAATGTGGAATGTAATGTGGAATGAAATGGAATTGAATGTGGAATGGAATGGAATGGAATGGAATGTGGAATGCAAAGTGGAATGCAACGTGGAATGGAATGGAATGGAATGTGGAATGCAACGTGCAATGGAATGGAATGCAATGGAATGCAATGCGGAATGGAATGGAATGGAATGTGTAAGGGAATGTGCAATGGAATGGAATGGAATATGGAAAGGAATGTGGAATGGAATGTGGAATGTAATGCCGAATGGAATGGAATGAAATCTGGAATGAAATGTGCCTTTGAACGGAATGGAATATGCAATGGAGTGGACTGGAATGTGGAATGGAATGTGGAATAGAATTTAATGGAATGTGAAATGGCATGAGGAATGGAATCGAATGGAACGGAATGGAATGTGCAACAGAATGCAACGGAATGCGGAATCAAATGGAATGGAATGGAATATAAAGTGAAATAGAATGTGGAAAGGAATGTGAAATGGAATGTGGAATGGAATGTGGAACGGAATGATATGGAACGTGAAATTTATTGGAACGCAACGTCGAATGGAACGTGAAAATGGATCATGGAATGGAAAGAGGAATGGAACGTGGAATGGAATGTGGAATGGAATGGAATGGATTGTTGTATGAAATGTGGAATGGAATGGAGTGGAATGTGGAATAGAATGCAGAATGGAATGCAATGGAATGAGAATGGAATGTGGAAAGGAATGGAATGGAATGTGGAAGGGAATGTGGAATGGAATTAATTGGAATGTGGAATGGAATGTGGAAGGGAATGTGGAATGAAACGTGGAATGGAACGTCGAATTTATTGGAAAGGAACTTGGAATAGAATATGAAATGGAATGGAAGGGAACGTGGAATGAAATGTGGAGTGTAATGGAATGGAATGTGGAAGGGAATGGAATGGAATGTGGAATGGAATGTGGAATGGAAAGGAATGTAATGTGGAATGTAAAGCGGAATGGAATGTGGAATGGAAAGTTTAATGGAATGGAAAGGAATGTGGAATGTGTCATGGAATGAAATCCAATGGAACGTGAAATGGAACGTGGAATGGAATGTGGAAAGGAATACAATGTGGAATGGAATGTGGAATGGAGTGTGGAATGGAATAGAATGGAAAGTAGAATCGAACATGGTATGTAATGGATTGGAATGAAGAATGGAATGTGGAATTGATCGTGGAATGGAAAGTAGAAGGTAACAGAATGGAACGTGCATTTGAATGTGGAAGACAATATGGAATAAAAAGTGGAATGTAATATGGAATGGAATGATGAATGTAAAGGAAAGGAATGTTGAAAGGAATGGAATTGAATGGGGAATGAAATGGAATGGAATGTGGACTGGAATGGTATGGAATGGAATGGAATGTGCAATGGAAGGTGGAATGAAACGTGGAATGGAATGGAATAGAAGCTGGAATGGAATGTGGAATGGAATGTGGAATAGAATGTAATGGAATGTGGAAAGGAATATAATCATAAGAGGAATGGAAAGTGGAATGGAATGGATTGGAATGTGGAATGGAATGTGGAATGGAATGGAATGCAATGTGGAATGGAATGCGGAATGGAATGGAATGGAATGTGGAAGGGAATGTGGAATGGAATGTGGAATGGAATGTGGAATGGAATGTGGAAAGGAATGAAATGAAGTCTGCAATGTAATGTGGAGTGGAATGTGGAATGGAATGGAATGTGGAATGGAATTTGGAATGAAATGCAATGGACAGAGGAAGGGAATGTGGAATTTAATGTGGAAAGTAATGTGGAATGTAATGGAATGGAAAGTGGAATGCAATGTGGAATGGAATGGAATGGAATGACAAATGGAATGTGGAATGGAATGGAATGGAATTCCGCATGCAACGTGGAATAGAATCTGAAATTGAATGGAATGGAATTTTGAATGGAGTGTGGATTTTTTAATGGAAATGGAATGTAACAGAATGTGAATTGGAAAGTAATGGAATGTGGAATGGAATGTGGAATGGAATGGAATGCAATGTGGAATGGAATGGAATGGAATGTGGAATGGAATGGAATGGAATTTGGAATGCAATGCACTGGAATGGATTGGAATGTGGAATGGACTGTGGAATGGAATATGGAATGGACTGTGGAATGGAATATGGAATGGAATGGCAATCAATGTGGAATGAAATAGAATGGAATGCGGAATGGGATGTTGAATGCAATGGAATGGAACGTGGAATGGATTGTGGGATGGAATGTAGAATGGAATGTGGAATGGAATGGTACGGAAAGTGGAATGGAAAGGAATAGAATGTGGAATGGGATGGGAAATGGAATGGAATGGAATGTGGTGTGCAATTTGGAATGAAATGGAATGGAATGGAATGTGGACTAGAATGTGGAAAGGTATGTTGAATGGAATTTGGAATGGAAAGTGGAATGGATTGGCACGGAATGTGGAATGGAATGAAACGGAATGTGGAATGGAATGTGGAATGGAATGGCACGGAATGTGGAAAGGAATGGAATGGAATGTGGAATGGAATGCAATGTGGTGTGGAATGTGGAATGGAATGGAATGGAATGGAATGTGGAATGGAATGGAAAGGAATTGAATGTGGAATGGAATGAAATGGAATGTGGAATGGAATGGAATCTAATGGAATGTGGAATGGAATGGAATTTGGAATTCAAAGAACGGAGTGGAATGTGGAATGCAATGGAATGGAATTTGAAGTGGAATGCAATGGAATGGAATTTGAAATGGAATGCAATGGAAGGTAATGTGGAATGGAATGGAATTGACGGTGGAATGGAATGGAATGGATTGTCGAATTCAATGTGTAATTGAATGTGGAATGAAATGGAATGGAATGTGAAATGGAATGCGGTATGGAATGGAAAGAAGTGTGGAATGGATTGTACAATGCAATGGACTGGAATATGGAACGGAATGTGGAATGGAAAGGAACGGAAAGTAGAATGGAATGGAATGGAATATGGAATGCAAAGGAATGGAATGTGGAATGGAATGGAATGGAATGTAACGCGGAATGGGAAGGAAAGGAATGTGGAATGAAACTGAATGGAATGGAATGGAACATGGAATGAAATGTGAAACGGAAAGTGGATTTTAAAGGGGAATGGAATATGGAATGGAATGTAATGGAATGTGGAATGGAAAGGGGAATGGAATTGAATGGCTTATGAAATGGAAAGTGGAATGGAATGGAATGTGGAATGGAATGTCTAATAGAATGTGGAATAGATTGTGGAATGCAATGGAATTGAATGTGGCATGGAATGTGGAATTGAATGTGGAATACAATGTGGAATGGAATGGAATGGATTGTGGCATGGAAAGTGGATTGAAATGTGGAGTAGAATGTGGAATGGAATGGAATGTGGAATGGAATGGAATGGAATGTAGAATGAAATGGTGTGGAATGGAATGTGCAATGGAATGTGGAATGGAAAGGAATGGAATGTGGCACGGAATTTGGAATCGAATGCGTAATGGAATGGAATGGATGGTGAAATGGAATGGAATGGAATGTGGAATGGAGTGGAATGGAATGGAATGTGGAAACGAATGGAATGGAAAGTGGAATGGAATGTGGAATGCAAAGTTGAGTAGAATGGAATAGAATGTGGAATGCAATATAATGGAATGGAAAGTGGAATGGAATGGAATGGAATATGGAATGGAATTGAATGGAATATGGAATTCAATGTGGAATGGAATGTAATGGAATGGAATGGAATGTGGAATAGAATTGAATGGAATGTGGAATGAAATGGAATGGAATCTAATGTGGAATGGAAGGTAGTGGAAAGGAAAGGAATGTGGAATGGAATGTAATGGAACATGGAGTGGAATGGAATGGAATATGGAATGGAATGGAAAGGAATGTGGGGTGGAATGGAATGGAATGGAATGGAATGTGGAATGGAATGGAAAGGAAAGAAATGTGATATTGAATGGAAAGAGGAATGGAATGTATAACGGAATGGAATGGAATGGAATGTGGAATGCAATGGAATGGAATGTGGTATGGAATGGAATGGAAAGTGAAACGGAATGGAATGCCCAATGGAATGGAATGGAATGGAATGTGGAATGGAATGGAATGTTGATTGGAATGTATAAGGGATGAAATATAACGGAATGTGGAATGGAATGGACTGTGGAATGGAATGGAATGGAATGTGGAACGGAAAGGATGGAAATGTGGAATGGAATGGAATGGAAAGTGGAATGGAATGGAATGTGGAATGGAATGGAATGGAATGTGGAAAGGAAAGGAATGGAAATTGGACTGGAACGCAATGGAATTTGGATTTGAATAGAGTGGAACGAGGCTTGCAATGGAATGGAATGTGGAATTTAATACAATGGAATGTGGAATGGAAGGGAATGGAATGGGGAATGGAATGTGGAATGCTATGTAATGGAATGAAATGTGGAGTGGAATGTAATGGAATGTGGAATTGAATGGAATGGAATGTGGCATGGAATGGAATGGAATGTGGCATGGAATGGAAAGGAATGTGGAATGGAATGGAATGGAACGTGGAGTGGAATAGTATGGAAGGTGGAATGGAGTGGGATGGAACCTGGAATGGAATGTGGAATGGAAAGGAAGGAATTGATTGTAAAGTGGAATGAAATGTAATGTGGAATGGAATGGAGTGGATAGGAATGAAATGTGGAATGGAAGGTGGAAATGAAAGGAATGGAACATGGAATTGAAAGTGGAATGAAACGTGGAATGGAGTGGAATGGAATGAGGAATGCAAGGGAATGGAATGTGGAATGGAATGGAATGGAATGTGGAATGGAACGGAATGGAATGGCATGTGGAATGGAATGGAATAGAATGAAATGTGGAAAGGAAAGTAATGGATTGGAATCGAATGTAATATTGAATTGAATGGAATATGGAATTGAATGTGAAATAGATTGGAATGGAATAGAACGTGAAATGGAATGGAATGGAATAGAATGTGGAATGCAATGGAATTGAATGTGGAATGGAACGTGGAATGGAAAGGAATGGAACGAAATGAGGAATGGAATGGAATGCAACGTGGAATGGAAGGTGGAAAGGAGTGGAATGCAATGTGGAATGGAATGTAATGGAATGTAGAATGGAATTCAAAGGAATATGGAATGTGGAAAGGAATGGAAAGAATGTGCAATGGAATGGAAATAATGTGGAATGGAATGTGGAATGGAATGGAATGGTATGTTGCATGAAATTTGGAATAGAATGGAATGGAATGTGGAATGGCATCGAATGGAATGTGGAATGGAATTTGGAATGGAATGGAATGTGGTGTGCAATGGAATGGGAGGTGGAATGGAGTGATATGGAATGTGCAATGGAACGTGGAATGGAATGTGAAATGGAATTGAATGGAATGTGGAATGGTGTGTGAAATGGAATGGAACATAATGTAGAATGGAACGTGGAATGGAATGTCGAATGGAATGTGGAATGGAACATGGTATGTTATGGAACGTGGACTTGAATGGAATGCAACAAAATGGAAAATGGAATGGAATGGAAAGGAATGCAGAGTTGAATGGAATGGAATGTGGAATGGAATGCAATGGAATGTGGAATGGAATGTGGAATGGAACGTGGAATGGAATGAAAAGCAAGGTGAAATGGAATGGAATGCAATGGAATGTGGAATGGAATGGAATGGAATGTGGAATGGAATGGAATGGAATTTGGATTGGAATGGAAAGCAGTGTGGAATGGAATGGAATGGAATGTGGAAAGGAATGCAATGGAAATTGGAATGAAATGGAACACAATGGAATCTGGAATAGAATGTAATGAAATGTGGAAAGGAATGGAATGGAATGTGGAATGGAATGGAAGGGAATGAAATGTGGAATGGAATGGAATGGAATGTGCAATGGTATGGAATGGAATATGGAATGGAAAGGAATGCCTTGTGGAATGGAATGTGGAATGGAATGGAATGTGGAATGGAATGTGGAATGGAATGTAATGTGGATTGGAATGGAAGGGAATACGGAATGTAGAACGGAATGGATTATGGAATCTGGAATGGAATGGAAAGAATGTAGAATGGAATGGAATGTGGTATGGAATGTGGAATGGAATGTGGAATGGAATGGAATGGAAAGTGGAATGGAATGGAATGGAACATCCAGTGGAAAGTGGAATGGAAAGTGGAATGGAACATGAAATGGAAAGTGGAATATAATGTGCAATGGAATAGAATGGAATAAGGAATAGAATGGAATGGAATGGAATGTGGAATGGAATGTGGAATGGAATTTAATGGAACGTGGAATATAAAGTAGAATGCAATGGAAAGGAATGTGGTATGGAGAGTGGAATGCAATGGAATTTAATGGAATGGAATGTGGAATGCAACGTGAAGTGGAAGAGAATGTGGAATGGAATGTGGAGTGGAATGGAATGGAATTCAAAGCAATTTGGAATGGAAAGGAATGGAGTGTGGAATGGAATGGAATAGAACGTGGAATGGAATGGATTGGAATAGAATGAGGAATGGAGTGGAATGGAAGGTGGAATGGATTCTTATGGAATTTGGAATGTAATGTAATGGAAACTGGAATGGAATGTAATGGAATGTGGAATGGAATGGAATGGAATATGAAATGTGGAATGGAATGGAAAGAATGTGGAATGGAATAGAAAGTGGAATGGAATGTGCCAAGAATGGAAAGGAAAGTGAAATGGAATGTGGAAAAGAATGGAATAGAATGTGGAATGGAATTGAATGGAGTGTGGATTGGAATGTGGAATGGAATGGAATATGGAGTGGAATGAAATGGGATGTGGAATGGAATGGATTGTAATGTGGAATGGAACGTGGAATGGAATGTGGAATGGAATAGAATGCAATGTGTAATGGTATGTGGAATGGAATAGAACGTAATATAGAATGGAACGTGGAATGTAATGTGGAATTGAATCTGGAATGGAATGTGGTATGTTATGGAATGTGGAATGGAATGGAACGCAATGTGGAATGGAATGGATGGTGGAATGGAATGCAATGGTATGTGGAATGGAATGGACTGCAATGTGTAATGGAATGTGCAATGGAATGAAATGGAAAGTGAAATGGAATGGAATTTGGAATGGAATGGAATGGAACGGAATATGGAATGGAATGGTAGGGAATCGAATGTGGATTGGAGTGAAATAGAATGTGGAATGGAATGCAATGGAATGTGGACTGGAATGGAATGGAATGGAATGTGGAATGGAAACCATAATGGAATGTGGAATAGAATGTGGAATGGAAAGGAATGCGATGTGGAAAGGAATGTGGAATGGAATGGAATAGAATGTGGAATGGAAAGAAATGCGATGAGGAATGGAATGCAGAATGGAATTGAATGGAATGTGGAATGGAATGGAATGGAATGTGGAAAGGAATGGAATGCAATGTCGAATGGAACGGGGAATGGAATGGAATGGAAAGTGGAATGGAATGGAATGGAATGTGGAATGTGATGTAGAATGGAATGTGGAATAGAATGTGACATGGAATGTCATGGAATGTGGAATGGGAAGTGGAATGGAATGTGCAGTGGAATGGAATGGAATGCAATGTGGAATGGAAGGTGGAATGGAATGTGGTATGTAACGAGGAATGGAACGGAATGGAATGTTGAATGGAATGTGGAAAGGACTATGGAATGGAATGGAATGGAATGGAATGTGGAATGGAATGGACTGGAATGGAGTGAAAAGTTGAATAGAATAGAATGGAATATGGAAAGCAATGGAATGCAATGGAATGTGCAATGGAATTTAATGGAATGGAATTTGGAATGGATGGAAATTGAATGGGCAATGGAATGTGGAATGGAATGGAATGGAACATGGAATGGAATATGGAATGGAATGTGGAATTAATTGTGGAATGGAATGGAAAGGAAACTGGAATAGAATGGAATGTGGAATGGAATGGAATGCGGAATGGAACGTGGAATGGAATAGAATGGAATGTGGAATGGAATGGAATGTGGAATGGAACGTGGAATGGAATGGAATAGAACGTGGAATATGATGCAACGGAAGTTGGAATGAAATGTGGAATGGATTGTGGAATGGAAAGTGGAATTGAGTTCAAAGGAATGTGGAATGAAATGTGGAATGAAACGGAATAAATGTGGAATGTAATGAAATGCAATGCAATGTGGAAAGTAATGGAATGGAATGGAATGCAATGCATTGGAATGGAATGGAATACGGAATGGAATGGTATGCAATGTACAATGCAATGAGAAATGGAAAGGAAAAGAAAGTGAACTGGAATGTGTAATGGAATGGAATGGAAGGTGGAATGGAATGCAATGGAAAGTGGAATGGAATGTAAATGAATCGAATGTGGAATTGATTGGAATGGAATGTGGAATGGAATGAAAGTGAACGTGGAACAGAATGTGAAATGGAATGGAATGGAATGTGGAATGGAACGTGGAATGCAATGGAAAGCACTGGAATGCAAAGTGGAATGGAATGGAATGTGTAATTGAACGTGGAATGGAATGGAATGTGGAATGGAAAGTGGAGTGGAATGAAATGGAATGTGAAATGGAACGCGGAAAGGAATGGAATAGAATGCGGAATGGAATGGAATGGAACATGGAATGGATAGGAATGTAATGTGGATTGGAACGTGGAAGGGATTGGAACGGAACGTGGAATGGAGTGAATGGAACATGCCATTGAAAGGAATGTAACTTGGAATAGAATGGAATTGAATGTGGAATGGAAGGTGGAATGGAACGTGGAATGGAAGGGAATGGAATGTGAAATGGATTCTGGAAAGGAACGTGGAATGGAATGGAATGTGCAATGGAATGTGGAATGGAATGTGGAATGGAATGTGGAATGGAAAGGAATGGAATGTGGAATAGAATGTGGAATGGAATGAAATGTGGAAAGGAATGTGGAAAGGAAAGTAATGCAACGTGGAATGGAACGTGGAATGTGGAACGGAATGGCCAGAAATTGGAATGCAACGGAATGGAATATGAAATTGAATGGAATGCAATTTGCAACGACATGGAATTCAATGTGGAATGGAAAGGACAGGAATGGAATAGAATTTTGACTGGAAAGTAAAGGAATGGAGTGGAATCTGGATTGGAATGGAATGGAATGTAGAAACGAAGGAGGAATCGCATGGAACAGAAACTGGAGTGGAATGGAGTGGAAAGTGGAATGGAATGTGGAATGGAATGGACTGGAATGTGGAATGGAATGTGGAATGGAATTGAATGGAATGTGGAGTGGAATGGAATGGAATGTGGAATGGAATGTGGAAAGAAATGGAATGGAATGGAATGTCGACTGGAATGGAATGGAGGATGGAATGGAACGTGAAATGGAATGGAATGGAACGTGGAATGGAACATGGAATGTAACGCAATGGAACGTGGAATAGAACGTTGAATGCAACGTGGAATGGAATGCGGAATGCGGAATGGAATGGAACGGAATGTCTAATGGAATGCAATGTAATGTGTAATGGAATGGAATGGAAAATGGAATGGAATGGATTGGTATGTGGAATTGAAATGTTTGGAAAGTGGAATGAAATGTGGAATGGAATGGAATGCAATGTGGAATGGAAAGTGGAATGGAACGTGGAATGGAATGTGGAATGTTGAATGGAATGGAACGGAACACCTAATGGAATGGAATGGAAAATATAATGCAGTGGAATGGAATGTGGAACTGTATGGAATCAAATGGAATGTGGAATGGAATGTGGAGTGGAACGGAATGGAATTTGCAATGGAGTGTGGAATGGTATGTATTGGAATATGGAATGGAATGGAATGGAATGTGGAATGGAATGGAATGGAATGTGGAATGGAGTGGAATGGAATGAGGAATGGAATTTAGAATGGAATGTGGATTGAAATGGAAAGGTATGCAATGAGGAATGCAATGGAAAGGAATGTGGAATGCAATGGAATGGAATGTGGAAGGGAATGGAATAGAACGTGTAAGGGAATGGAATGCTATGTGGAATGCAATGTGGAATGTAATGGAATGGAATGTGGAATGGAATGTGGAATGGAATGGAATGGAATGTGAAATGGAATGTAGAATGTAATGGAACAAAATGTGCAATGGACTGGAAGGGAATGTGCAATGGAATGGAATAGAAAGTGTAATCAAATGGAATTGAATGTGGAATAGAAAGTGGAATGAAATGGAAAGGAATGTGCAATGGAGTGTACAACGGAATGGAATGTAATGTGGAATGTAAGGTGTAAGGAAGGTGAAATGTTATTGAATGGAACGTGGAATGGAATGTAATGTAACGTGGAAAGGAACGTGGAATGTAACGTGGAATGCAACGAGTAATGTAATGGAAGGGAACGTGGAATAGAATGTGGAATGGATCATGGAATGCAAAGTGGAATGTAATGGAATGTAAAGTGGAAAGGAATGGAATGGAATGTAAAGTGGACTGCAATGGAATGGAAGGGAATGGAAGGTGGAATGAAATGGAATCGAATGTGGAACAGAATGGAATGTGGATTGGAATTGAAAGGAATGGAATTAGTACTGGAATGGAATGGAATTAGTACTGGAATGGAATGGAACGGAAAGGAAAATTGATTGGAATGGAATGGAATGTGCAATGGAATGGATTGGAATGTGGAATGGAAAGGAATATAGAGTGGAATGAAATGGAATGGAATGTAGAATTGAATGTGGAATGAAATGGTATGGAATGTGGAATGGAATGAGGAATTGCATGGAATGGAATGGAATGGAATGGAATGCAATGCGAAATACAATGGAGTGGAATGTGGAATGAAATTGAAGGCAATGTGGAATGGAAATGAATAGAATGTTGAATGTAATGGAATGGAACAGATTGTGGAATGGAATGGAATGGAATGGAGTTTGGACAGGAATGCAATGGAATGGAATGGAATGGAATGGAATGCAAAGTTGAAAGGAATGTAAAATAGAACCAGATGAAATCGAAAGGAAAGTTGAATGGAATGTGGAATTGAATGGAGTGGAAAGTGGAATGGAAGGTGGAATGGAATGGAATGGAATGGAATGTGGAACAGAATGGAATTTGGAGCGTAATTGAATGTGGAATGGAATGGAATGTGGAATGGAATGGAATGGAAAGTGGAATTTAATTGAATGCAATGTGGAATGGAATGGAATGGAACGGGGAATGGAATGGAAATTAACGTGGAATGGAATGTCATGGATTGTGGAATGCAATAGAATAGAAGGTGGAATGGTATGGAATGGAATTGAATGTGCAATGGAATTGAATGGAATGTGGAATGGAATGGAATGGAATGTGAAATGGAGAGGAATGGAATGTGGAATGAAATGGAATAGAATGTAGAATGGAATGTGGAAAGAAATGGAAAGGAATGTGGAATCGAATGTGGAATGGAATGGTGAAAGTAATGTGGAATGTTATGGAAAGGAATGTGGAATATAATGTGAAATGGAACGGAATGGAATGTTGAATGGAATGGAATTGAATGTGGATAGGAATGTGGAATGCAATGGAATAGAATGTGGAATAGAATGTGGAGTAGAATGGAATGTGGAATGGAATGGAATGGAATGGAATGGAATGGAATGTGGAATGGAAAGGAATGTGGAATCGAATGGAATGCAATGTGGATTGGAAAGGAATGCAATGGAATCTGGACTGGAATGGAATTAAATGAAATGGAAAGTGGAACGGTATGTGGAAAGGAATGTGGAATGGAATGTGTACTGGCATGGAATTGAATGTGGAAGGGAACAGAATGGAATGTGGAATTCAATGGAATGGAATGTGGAATGAAATGGGACGGAATGTGGAATGGAATGGAATGAAATATGGAATGGAATGGAATGTGGAATGGAATGTGAAATGGAGTGGAATGGAATGGAGTGTGGACAGGAATGCAACGGAATGGTAAGGAATGTGGAATGGAATGGAATTGAAAGTGGAATGGAATGTGGAATGGAATGGAATAGAATGGAATGTGGATGGAATGGAATGGAATGGAATGGAATGTGGAATGGAATATGGAATGGAATGGAATGGAAAGTGGAATGGAATGTGGAATAGAATGGAAAGGAGAGTGGAGTGGAATGTGGAATGGATGGGAATGTAATGTGGAATGGAAAGGAAGGGAACATGGAATAGAATAGAACGGAATGTGGAATGGAATGGAATGAAATGAGAAACGGAATGTGGAATGGGTTGGAATGGAATGTGGAATGGAAAGAAATGGAATGTGGAATGGAATGGAATGGAATCAAATGGAAAGTGGAATGAAATGGAATGCAATGTGGAATGAAATGTGGAATGGCATGGAATAGAATGTGGAATGGCATGGAATGGAATGTGGAATGAAATGGAATGGAATGTGGAATGGAATCGAATTGAATCAGGAATGGAATGAAATGAAATGGAATGTGGAATGGAATGGCATGGATTGTGGAATGGAATAGAATGGAAAGGATTGTGGAATGGAATGCGGAACGGAATGTGGAATCGAATGGAATGGAATGTGGAATTGAATGGAATTGAATGTGGAATTGAATGGAATGGAATGGAATGTGGACGGGAATGGATTGGAATGCAATGAAATGTGGAATGGAAAGTGGAATGCAAAGGAATGGAAAGTGAAATAGAATGTAGAATTGAATGGAATGGAATGTGGAATGTAATGGAAAGGAAAGACGAATGGAATGTAGAATGGAATGGAATGGAATGGAATGTGAAATGCAATGAAATGAAACTTCAAATGGAAAGGAATGGAAAGTGGAATGGAATGGAACGTGGAATGGAATGGAATGGAATGGTACGGAATGGAATTGAATTAGGAATGGAATGGAATGTGGAGTGGAATGGAATGGAATGAAATGGAATGGAATGGAACATGAAACGCAATGGAAGAGAATGTGGAAGTGAATCAAATGGAATGCGGAATGGAATGTGGAATGGAATGTGGAATGCAATGGAATGAAATGCAATGTGGAATGGAATGGAATGGAATGTGTAATGGAATGGAATGGAATATGGAATGGAATGGAATTCTATGTGGAATGGAATGTGGAATGTAATGGAATGTTGAATGGATTGTGGGGTGGAAAGTGGTATGGAATGGACTAGAAAGTGAAATGGAAAGTGGAATGGAATGGACTAGAAAGTCAAATGGAATGTGGAATGTAATGGAACAGAAAGTGGAATGGAATGGAAAGGAATGTGGAATGGAATGGAATGGAAGTTTGAATTCAATGTAATGGATGGTGGAATGGAAAGGAAAGTAATGGAATGGATTGTGGAACGGAATGCATTATGGAATTTAATGGAATGTGGAATGGAATGGAATGGAATGTGTAATGGAATGGAATGGAATATGGAATGGAATGGAATGGAAATGAATGAAGAAAGGAATGTGGAATGGAATGTGTAATGGAACGGAATGGAATGTGGAGTGGAGTGGAATGGAATGTGGATTGGAATGTAGAAAGGAATGGAATGGAATGTGGAATGGAATGGAATGGAACGTGTAATATAATATAAAGAAACGTGGAATTGAATGGAATTGAAGGTGGAATGGAATGGAATGGAACGTGGAACGGAATGGAATGGAATGGAATGGAACCTGGAATTGAACGGAATGTGGAATTGAATGGAATATGGAATGGAGTGGAATGGATTGTGGAATTGAATGTGTAATGGAATGGAATGGAATGGAATGAGGAATAGAATATGGAATGGAATGGAAAGGAAAGTGGAATGGAATGGAATGCCATGTGGAACGGAATGTGGAATGGAATGGAATGGAAAGTGGAACGGATTGTGTAATGGCATGGAATGGAATGTGGAAAGGAATGGAATGGAAATTGGAAGATAATGGAATGGAAAGTGGAACGGATTGTGTAATGGCATGGAATGGAATGTGGAAAGGAATGGAATGGAAATTGGAAGATAATGGAATGGAAAGTGGAGTAGAATGGAATGGAACATGCAATGTAACGCAATGGAAAGTGTAATGGAAGGGGATCGAATGGTATATAAAATGGAATGAAAGGGAATGGAATATGCATTAGAAGTGAATGGGATGGTATGTGAATTGGAATGCAATGGAATATATAAAGGAATGTGGAATGAAATATGGCATGCAATGTGGAATGGAATGGAATGTGGAATGGAACGTGGAATGGAATTTAATGGAACGTGGAAAGGAATGGAATGTAAAATGGAATGGAATGGAATGGAATGGAACATGGAATGGAATGGAATGGAATCTGGAATGGAAAGTGGAATGGAAGGGAATGGAACGTGAAATGGAATGGAATGGAACGTTGAAGGAAATGAAATGGGACGTGGAATGGAATGGAAAGGAATGTGGAATGGAATGGAATGGAACGTGGAATGGAATGGAATGTGGAATGCAATGGAATGGAATGGAAAGTGGAATGCAGTGGAATGGAATGTGGAATGGAATGGAATGGAAAGGAAAGGAATGTTGAATGGAGGGGAAGGGAATATGGAATAGAATGTGGAATGGAATGTGGAATTGAATGGAATGGAATATGGAATGTAACCTGGAATGCAATGGAATGGAATGTGGAATGGGATGGAATGGAACGTGAAATGGAATTGAATGGAATAGAATGTGTAATCGAATGGAATGGAATGAGAAATGGAATGTGGTATGGAATGGAATGGAATGCAATGGAATGTGGAAAGTAACCTGGAATGGAACTTGGAATGGAATATGAAGTGTAATGGAATGGAATGTGGAACAGAAAGTGGAGTGGAATGGAATGGAATGTGGAAAGATATATGATATGGAATGGAAAGGAATGTGGAATGGAACGAAGAATGGAAGGTGAAAGGAACGTGGAATGGAACGAAGAATGGAATGTGAAAGGAATCTGGAATGGAGCGTGGAATGTAAGGGAATGGAACGTGGAATGGACTTGGAAAGGATCGTCGATTGGAACCTGTAATGGAAAGTGGAATGGAATGAAATGGAACGTGAAATGGAACGTGGAATGAAAGGTGGAAAGGAACGTGGATTTGCAAGTGGAATGGAATGTGCAATGGAAGTTGAAATGGAATGGAATGGAACGTGGAATGGAATGGAATGGAATATGGAATGGAATTGAACGGAATTTAATGGAACGCGAAATGTAATGGAATGGAATTTAAGTTGGAACTGAATGTGGAATGGAATGGAATGGAATGTGGAATGGAATGTGCAATGGAATGGAATGGAATGCTATGTGGAATGGAATGGAATGGAATGCAATGCAATGGAGTGTGAAATGCAGTGGAGTGCAATGTGGATTAGAATGTGGAATGGAATAGAATGGAATGTGGAATGAAATGGAATGGAATGATTAATGGAATGGAATGGAATGTGGAATGAAATATGCAATGGAATGGAAAGGAATTTGGAATGGAATGTGGAAAGGAAGGGAATGTACAGTTGTATGCATCGTGCAATGGAACGTGGAATGCAACGGAATGGAACATGGAATGGAATGCAATGGAATGTGGAATTGAATGGAATGGAACGAGGAATGGAATGGAATGGAACGTGGAATGAAATGTAATGGTATTTGGAAGGGAATTTTGGAAGGAACGAAATTGAAGGTGGAATGCAATGGAATGGAGTGGAATGTGGAATGGAATGAAAGGGAATGTGGAATGGAATGTGGAATGGAAACAAAAGGAATGTGGAGTGAAATGGAATGGAATGGAATGTAGAAAGGTATGGAATTGTATGGAATTGAATGGATTGGAATTTAATGGAATGTGGAATGAAATTGAATCGAATTTGTAATTGAAAGTAAAATGGAATGGAATGGAATGTGGAATGGAATGTGGAATGGAATGTGGAATGGAATGTGGAATTGAACGGAATGGAATGGAAAGCAATGGAATCTTGAGTGCAATGAGGAATGGAATGTGGAATGGAACGGAATGGAATGTGGAATGGAATCGAATAGAATATGGAATGGAAAGTGGAATGGAATGGAATGTAATGTGGAATCGAACGGTGGAATTCAACGTGGAATGGAACGTGAAATGTAATGTAGAATGGAATGGAAAGGAATGTGGAATTGATTGGAAAGGAATGTGGAATGGAATAGAAAGGAATGTGGAAGCGAATGTGGAATGGAATGGAATGGAGAGGGGAATAGTGTGGATGGAAAGTGGAAAGGAATGTGGAATGGAATGGAAAGGAAAGTGGAATGGATGTGGAATGCCATGAAATGGAAAGTGGAATGCCATGGAATGGAATGTGGAATGCCATGGAATAGAACGTGGAATGGAATGGAGTGGAATGTGGAATGTAATGGAATGGAATGGAAATTAATGGAATGGAATGGAATATGGAATGGAATGGAATGGAATATATTGTGGAATGGAATGTGGAATGGAATGGAATTCATCATGGAATGGAACGTGGAATGGAACTTGGAATGGAACGCGGAATGGAACCGAATGGATCGTGGAATGGAATGGAGAGGAACGTGGAAGGGAATGGAATGGAATGTGGAATGGAAAGGAAAGTGACGTGGAATTGAATGGAATGGAACGTATAATGGAATGTGGAATGGAATGAAATTGAAAGTGGAAAAGAATGGAATGGAATTCGGAATGCAAAGGAAAGGAAAGGAATGGCATGGAATGTGGAATAGAATGGATAGGAATGTAGAGTGGAATGTGGAATGGAAAGGAAAGCTATGTGGAACGGAATGGAATGGAAAGTAATGTGGAGTGGAATGGAATGGAATGGAATGGAATGGATTGGAAGGGAATGGAATGTGGAATGGAATGGAATGGAATCTGGAATGGAATATGAAATGGAATGGAATAGAATGTGGAATGGATTGGAATGGAATGTGGAATGGAATGGAATGTGGAATGGAACGAATGGAATGAGAAATGGAACGTGCAATTTAAAGAGGAATGGAATGTGGAATGGAATGTGGGATGGAAGGGAATGGAATGTGGAATGGAATAGAATGGAATGTGGAATGGAATGGCATGCAATGTGCAATGGAATGGAATGGACTAAGGAATGGTACGTGGAATGAAATGGAGTGGAATGTGAAGTGGAATGTGGAACAGAATGAAATGGAATGTGGAATGGAATGTGGAATGGAATGGAATGGAATGTGGAATGGATTGGAACACAGTGTGTAATGGAATGGAGTGTTTAATGGAATGTGTAATGGAATGGAATGGAATGTGGAATGGAATGGAACGGTAGGTGGAATGGAATTTCGACTGGAATAGAATGGAATGTGGAATGGAATGGAATGGAATGGAAGGCGGAATGGAATGGAGTGGAATGGAATGTGGAATGCAATGGAATCGATAGTGTAATGGAATGAAATGGAATGGAAAGTGGAATAGAATGGAATGGAAAGTGGACTGGAATGGACTGGAATAAGGAATGGAATGGAATGGAATGGAATGCATTGCCATATGGAATGGACTGGAAAGGAATGCGGCATGGATTGTGTAAGAGAATGCAATGGAATGTGGAATGGAATGTTGAATGCAATGGAATAGAAAGCGGGTTAGAACGTGGAATGGAACGTGGAATGGAATGTGGAATGGAACGTGGAATTGAACGTGGAATGGAATGTGAAATGGAATGGAAAGGAGTGGAATATGGAATGGAATGCAATGGAATTTTGAATGGAATGGAATGCAATGGAATTTTGAATGGAATGGAATAGAACGTGGAATGGAACATGGAATGGAATGGAATGGAATATGGAATGGAACATGGAATGAAATCGAATGGAATGCAATGTGGAATGGAATGGAATGGAATGTGGAATAGAATGGAATGGAATAGAATGTAATGAAATGGAATGGAAAGTGGAATGAAATGAAATTGAATGTGGAATGGAATTTGGAACGGAATGGAATGGAGTGGAATAGAATTGAATGGAATATGGAATGGAATGGAATGTGGAATGGAATGTGGAATGCAATGTAATGGAATGTGGAATGGAATGGAATGGATTGTGGAATGGAATGGAATGGATTTTGGAATGGAATTGAATGGATTGTGGAATGGAATGGAATGATATGGAATGGAATGGATTCTGGAAAGGAACGGAATGGAATGGAATGTGAAACGGAATGCTATGGAATGGAATGTGGAATGCAATGGAATGGAACGGAATGGAATAGAAGGGAATGTGCACTTGAATGGAAAGGAATGCAAACGAATGTGGAATTGAATGGAATGGAATGTGGAATGGAATGTATTGGAATGTGGAATGTAATGTGTAATGGAATGGAAAGGAATGGAATGCAATGTGGAATTGAATGGTATGAGATCTGAAATGGAATGGAATGGAAGTTGGAATGGAATGGAATGGAGTGGAAAGTGGAATGCAATGGAATGGAATGTGGAATAAAATGTAGAATGGAACGTGGAATGGAATGTGGAATGGAATGTGGAATGGAATGTGGAAAGCAAAGGAATGGAATGTTATGTGTTATGTACAGTGGAATGGAATGGAATGAAATTTGGAATGGAATGTGGAATGGAATGCACAGGAAGGTGTAATGGAAGGTGGAATGGAAAGGAATGGAATGGAATGGAAAGTGGAATGGAAGGTGGAATGGTTGCAGAATGGAAAGGAATGGAATGTGGAATGGAATGTGGAATGGATTGTGGAATGGAAAATTGACTGGAATGGAATGGAATTTGGAATGGAATCTGGAATGGAAAGGAACGGAATGCGGAATGGAATGTGAAATGTTATACAATGGAATGTGGAATCGAATGGAATGGAATGTGGCGATGGAATGGATTGGATTGTGGAATGGAATGGAATGGATTTTGGAATGGAATGGAATGGATTGTGGAATGGAATGGAATGATATGGAATAGAATGGATTGTGGAAAGGAACGGAATGGAATGGAATGGGAAATGGAAAGGTATAGAATGGAATGTGGAATGCAATGGATTGGAATGGAATGGAATGGAACGGAATAGAAGGGAAAGTGGACTTGAATGGAAAGTAATGCAAACGAAAGTGCAATTGAATGGAATGGAATGTGGAATGGAATGGAATGGAATGTGGAATGGAATGTGAAATGGAATGGAAAGGAATGGAATGCAATGTGGAATATAATGGCGTGAGATCTGAAATGGAATGGAATGTAAGCTGGAATGGAATGGAATGGAGTGGAAAGTGGAATGCAATTGAATGGAATGTGGAATAAAATGTACAATAGAATGTGGAATGGAATGTGGAATGGAATGTTGAAAGGAAAGGAATGGAAAGTTAAGTGGAATGCAAACTGGAAAGGAATGGTGGGAAATTTGGAATGGAATGTGGAATGGAATGGACTGGAAGGTGGAATGGAAGGCAGAATGGAACGTGGAATGAAATGTGCAATGGAATGGAATGCAATGTGGTATGGAAAGGAATTCAATGTGGAATGGAATGGAATGGAATGGAATTTGAAATGGAATGGAATGGAAAGTGGAATGGAATGGAATGTGGAATGCAAAGGAGTGAAGTGAATGGTGGGATAGAATGGAATGGAATGTGAAAGGGAATGTGGAATGGAATGTGGAATGGAATGGAGTCGAATGTGAAATGGAATGGAATGGAATGGATTGTGCAATCCTATGTGGAATGTCATGGAATGGATTATGGAATGGAAAGTGGATTGGAGCGTGGAAGGGAATGGAATGGAATGTGGAATGGAACGTGGAATGAAACGTGGAATGGAACGTGGAATGCAAACTGGAATGGTGTGGAATGGAATGGAATATGGAATGGAATGGAATGGAATATGGAATGGAATGTGGAATGGAATGGAATGAAATGTGAAATGAAATGGAATGTAATGTGAAATGGATTGGAATGGAACGTGGAATGCAATGGAATGGAGTGGAATATGGAAAGAATTCAGTGGAATGTGGAATGGAATGGAATGTGGAATGGAAAATGAAACGGAATGCAATGCAATGTGGAATGGAATGGAATGGAATGTGGAATGTCATTCAAGGGAATGTGGAATGCAATGTGGAATGCAATGGGATGGAATGTGTAATGGAATGTGCAATGGAGTGGAATGGAATTTGGAATGGAAGGAGGAATGGAATGGAATGGAACGTGGAATGGAAGGTGGAATGGAATGGAATGGAACTTGGGATGGAATGTAGAATGGAACGTGGAATGGAATGTGTAATGGGACTTGGAATGGAAAGTGGAATGGAACGTGAAAAAGTACGCAGATTTAAAGTGGAGTGGAACAAGGAATGGAAAGTGCAATGGAATGTGGAATGGAACGGAATGGAATGTGGAAAGAAATGTGATGGAATGTGAAATGGAATGAAATGGAATGTGGAATGAAATGCGGAATGGAATGTAATGGAATGCTACATAGAATGTGGAATGGAAAGGAATTCAATGGAATTTGGAATGGAACGTGTAATGGTTTGTGGAATGGAACGTGGAATAGAACGTGGAATGGAATGGAATGGAAAGTGATCTGGAATGTGGAATGGAATGTGGAATTGAAAGTGGAATGGTATGGAATGGAATGTGGAATTGAATAGATTGGAAAAGAATGGTGAATGGAACGGAATGGAATATGGAATGGAAAGGGATGGAATTTGAAATGAAATGGAATGGAATTTGGAAGGTAATTGAATGGTATGTGGAATGGAGTTCAATGGAAAGTGGAATGGAATGGAATGGAATGGAATATGGAATGCTATGTAATGGAATGTGGAATGGAAAGTGGAATGAAATGTTGTATGGAATGGAGTGGAATGTGGAATGGAATGTGGAATGGAGTGGAGTGGAATATGGAATGGAATAGAATGGCATGTGGAATTGAATGGAATGGACTATTAAATGGAATGGAAAGGAATGTGGAATGGGATGGAATGGAATGTGGCGATGGAATGGAAAGGATTGTGGAATGAAATGGAATGGAATGTGGAATGGATTGCAATGTATTGTGGAATAGAGTGGAATGATACGGAATAGGAATGGAATGTGGAATGGAATGGAATGTGAAATGGAATGTTATGGAATGGAAAGTGGAATGCAACGGAATGGAATGGAATGGTATGGAATAGAAGGGAATGCGGAATAGAACGTGGAATGGAATGGAATGGAATATGGAATGAAATGTGGAATGGAATGGAATGGAATGAGAAATGGAATGGAATGGAATGTGGAATGCAATGTGAAATGGAATGGAAATGAATGGAATGTAATATGGAATGGAAAGGAATTCAATGTGGAATGGAATGTGCAATGGAATGGAATGGAATTTGAAATGGAATAGAAATGAATGGAATACAATGTAGAATTGAATGGTATGGGATGTGAAATAGAATGGAATCAAAGGTGGAATGGAATGGAATGGAGTGGAAAGTGGAATGGAATGGAATGGAAAGTGGAATATAATGCAGAATGGAATGTGGAATGCAAGTGGAGTGGAATGGAAAGGAATGAGGAAAGTAAAGGAATGGAATGTTATGTGAAATGCAACTTGGAATGGAATGGAATGAAATTTGGAATAGAATGTGGAATGGAATGGAATGGAACGTAGAATGTAATTTATTTTGGCATGAAATGGAATGTGGAATGGAATGGGGAATGGAATGGAATGGAACGTGGAATGGAATGTGTAATGGTACGTGGAATGGAACATGGAATGCAACGTGGAATGGAAGGTGAAATGGAACGTGGAATGGAACTTGGAATGGAATGTGGAATGGAATGTGGTATTTAATAGAATGGAATATGTAATGGTATGGAATGTAATGTGGCAAAGAATGGAAAATAGTGTGGAATGGAATGTGGAATGGAAGGTGGAATGGAATGTGCAATGGAAGGTGGAATGGAACGTGGAATGGAATGGAATGCAATCTGGAATGGAATGGAATTGAAGTTTGAATGGAATGGAATGGAAAGTGGAATGGAATGTGGAATAGAATTGAATGGAATTTGGAAGGGAAAGTGGAATGGAATGGAATGGACCGTGGAATGGAATGTGGAATGGAATGGAATGGAACTTGGGATGGAATGTGGAATGCAACGTGGAATGGAATGTGTAATGGGACTTGGAAAGGGAAGTGGAAAGGAACATGAAAAAGTACGTGGATTGGAAAATGTAGTGGAATGAGGAATGGAATGTGCAATGGAATGTGGAATGGAACAGAATGGAATGTGGAAAGAAATTTAATGGAATGTGAAATGGAATGGAATGGAATGTGGAATGAAATGTGCAATGGAATGTAATGGAATGATGAATAGAGTGTGGAATGGAATGGAATTGAATGGAATTTGGAATGGAACGTGGAGTGGATTGTGGAATTGAACGTGGAATGGAACGTGGAATAGAACGTGGAATGGAATGGAATGGGAACTGAAAGGGAATGTGGAATGGAACGTGGAATGGAACTTGGAATGGAATGGAATGGAATGTGGGATTGTACGGAGAGGAAAGGAAAGGTGAATGGCATGGAATGGAAAGTGGAATGGAATGCAATGGAATGGGATGGAATTTGAAATGAGATGGAATGGAATGTGGAAGGTAATGGAATTGAATGAGGAATGGAAAGGAATGGAATGTGGAATGGAATGTGGAATGGAATTGATTGGAATGTAGAATGGAATGTCGAACGGAAATGGATGGAACATGGAATGGAATGTGGAATGGAGTGGAATGGAATGTGGAATGGAATGGAATGGAATGTGCAATGGACAGTGGAATGGAATAGAGTGGAATCCGAAATGGAACGGAATGGAATGTGGAATGGATTGGAATGCAAAGTGGAATGAAATGGAACGGAGTGGTATGTGGAATGGAATGAAATGGAACGTAGAATGGAAGGAAATGGAATGTGGAATGGAAAGTGGAATTTAATGGAATGGAAGGTTGAATGGAATGGAATGGAAGGCCGAATGGAATGGGATGGAATGTAGAATGGAACAGAATGGAATGGAACAGAATGTGGAATGGAAGGGAATGAAATGAGGAATGGAATGGAAAGGAATGTGCAATGTAATGTACAGGAATCTGGAGTGGAATGTGGAATGGAATGGAATGGAATGCCGAGTTAAATGGAATGGAATGTGCAATGGAATGGAATTGAATGAAATGTGGAATGGAATAGAATGGAATTTGGAATGGAAAGGAATAGAATGGAATGTGGAATGGAATGGAATTGAATGTGGAATGGAATGGAATGCAAGGCCGAATTAAATGGAATGCAACGTGAAATTGAATAGAATGGAATGAGGAATGGAATGCAATGGAATTCCAAATGAAATGGAATGGAATGCAGAACGGAATGGAATGGAATTTGGAATGGAATGGAATGGAATTTGGAATGGAATGGAATGGAATCTGAAATGGAATGGAAAGGAATGGAATGCAATGAAGAACTGAATGATATGGGATGTGAAATAGAATGGAATCGAAGGTGGAATGGAATGGAATGGAGTGGAAAGTGGAATGGAATGGAATTGAATGGAATGTGGAATAGAATGTAGAATGGAAGGTGGAATGCAATGTGGAATGGAATGGAATGGAATGTGGAAAGGAAAGGAATGGAATGCTATGTGGAATGCAACGTAGAATAGAATGGAAACAAATTTGCAATGAAATATGGAATGGAATGGAAAGGAACGTGGAATTGAATTTGGAATGGAAAGTGGAATGAAATATGCAATGGAATCAAATGGAATGTGGTATGGAAAGAATGGAATGGAAAGTGGAATGGAATGAAATGGAATGAGGATATTAATGGAATGGAATGTAGAATGGAATGGAATGGAATATGGAGTGGAATGTGGAATGTAAAGTAATGTAATGGAATGGAAAGTGTAAAGGAATAGAATGGAATGCGGAATGGAATGAAATGGAATGAAATGCGGAATGTAATGGAAGGGAATGGGGAATGGAATGTGGAATGGAAAGTGTAATGGAATGTGTTATAGAATGGAGTGCAATGTGGAATGGAATGTGGAATGGAATGGTGGGGAATGTGGAATGGAATGGAATACTATGTGGAATGGAATGAAATGGAATGGAATGGAATTTTAAATGGAATGTGGAATGGAATGGAATGGAATGGAATATAGAATGGAATGGAGGGTAAAGTGGAATGGAATGGAATGGAATGCAGAATGGAATGGAATGGAATGTGGAACGGAGTGTATTTTGGGATAAAATGGAATGTGGAATGGAATGGGGAATGGAATGGAATGGAACGTGGAATGGAGTGTGTAATGGAACGTGGAATGGAACCTGGAATGTAACGTGGAATGGAAGATGAAATGGAAAGTAGAATGGAATTTAGAATGGAATGTGGAATGGGATGTGGAATGCAATAGAATGGAATGTGTAATTGTAAAGAAAGCAATGTGGCATGGAATGGAAAATAGTGTGGAAAGGAATATGGAATGGAAGGTGGAATGTAACGTGGAATGGAATGGAATGCCATCTGGAATGGAATGGAATGGAAGTTTGAATGGAATGGAATGGAATGTGGAATGGAAGTTGGAATGGAATGGAATGGAATTTGGAATGGAAAGTGGAATGGAATGGAATGGAACGTGGAATGGAATGTGGAATGGAATGGAATGAAACTTGAGATGGACTGTGGAATGCAACGTGGAATGGAATGTGTAATGGGACTTGGAAAGGGAAGTGGAATGGAACGTGAAAAAGTACGTGGATTGGAAAGTGGAGTGGAACAAGGAATGGAATGTGAAATGGAACGTGGAATGGAAAGGAATGGAATGTGGAAAGAAATTTAATGGAATGTGAAATGGAAGGGAATGGAATGTGGAATGAAATGTGGAATGGAATATAATGGAATGATGAATAGAATGTGGAATGGAATGGAATTGAATGGAATTTGGAATGGAATGTGGAGTGGATTGTGAAATTGAACGTGGAATGGAAAGTGGAGTAGAACATGGAATGGAATGGTATGGAAAGTGAAATGCAATGTGGAATGGAACGAGGAATGGAACTTGGAATAGAATGGAATGGAATGTGGGATTGAATGTAGGGGAACGGGATGGTGAATGGAATGGAATGGAATGTGGAATGGAATGCAATGGAATGCGATGGAATTTGAAATGAAATGGAATGGAATGTGGAAGGTAATGGAATGGATTGTGAAGTGGAATAGACTGTGGAAAGGAATAGAATGAAATGTGGAATGGAATGTTGAATGGAATTGAATGGAATGTGGAAAGGAATGTCGAATGGAAACGAATGCAATGTGGAATGGAATGTGGAATGGAGTGGAAAAGAATGTGGAATGGAATGGAATGGAAAGTGGAATGGAAAGTGGAATGGAATGGAATGGAATGTGGAATGGAAAACAATGTAGTGTGGACTGCAATGGAATGGAATGGAATGTGATATGGAATGGAATGGAAAATGGATTGGAATGGAATGGAAGGTGTTATGGAAAGTGGAATGACGTGGATTGGAAAGTGGAATTGAATGAGGAATGCAATGGAAAGGAACGTGGAATCGAATAGAATGCTATGGGGAATGCAATGGAATGTTATGTTGAATGGAACGTGGAATGCAATGGAATGTGGAATGGAATGGAATGGAATTGGACGTGGACTGGAATGGAATGGAAATTGTATTGTAACTAAATGGAATGCAGAATGGAAAGTGGAATGGCATGGAATGTGATACAGAATAGAATGTGGAATGGAATGTGGATTTGAAAGGAATGGTATGTGGAATGGAAAGGAATGGAATGTGGAATGGAACGTGGAATGGAATGGAATGGAATGTGGAATGGAATGGAATGGAATGAGGAATAGAATGGAATGGAATGGAACGTGGAATGCAATGGAATAGAACTTGGAATGGAATGGAATGCAACGTGGAGTGGAATGGAATATAATGTGGAATGTATTGGAAAGGAATGTGGAAAGGAATGTAATGGAATGGAATGCGGAATGGAATGGAATGTAGAATGGAATGAAATTGAATGGAATGGAACGTAGAATGGAATGGAAAGGAACGTGTAATTGAATGGAATGTGGAATGGAAATGAGTGGAATGTAATAAGAAATGGAATGTGAAATGGAATTTAATGGAATGCAGAATGGAATGGGGAATGGAATGGAATGGAACATGTAATGTAATCGAATACAATGTGGAATGGAATGGAATGGAATGTGGAATAGAATGGAATGGAATGGAACGTGGAACGGAATTGAATGTAATGTGGAATGGAATGTATAATGCAATGGAATGCAATGCGGAATTGAATGGAATGGAATGAAATGGAATCTGGAATCGAATGTGGCATTGAATTGAATGGAACGTGGAATGGAATAGAATGGAACGTGGAATGGAACGTCGAATGTATCATGGCATGGAACGTGGAGTGGCATGGGGATGGGAATGGAATGGAAAGAGGAATGGAATGGAATGAAACGAGGAATGGAATGGAAAGGAATGTGGAATGGAATGGAATGGAAGAGAATGAAAAGTAGAATGGAATGGAAACTGAAATGGAATGGAAGGCAACGTGGAATGGAATGGAATGGAAAGTGTAATGGAATGGAATGGAATGTGAAATGGAATGCAATGGAATGAAAAATGGAATTTGGGATGGAATGGAATGCAATGTGGAATGGAACGTGGAATGAATTGGAATGGAATGTGGAATGGAATAGAATGGAATGTGGAATGCAATGGAATAGAGTGGAATGTGGACTGGAATGGAATGGAAATTGGAGTGGAATGGAATGAAAAGTGGAATGGAACGTGGAATGGAACGTGGAATGAAATGTGGAATGGAATGTGGATTGGAATGGAATGGAAAGTGGAATGGACTGTGGAATGGACTGGAATGGAATGCAATGGAATGTGGAATAGAATGGAATGGATTGGAATATGGAATGGAATTGAATGCAATGGAACGTGGAATGGAATGGAATGGAATGTGGAATGGAATGTGAAATGCATGGCAATGGAATGGAAGTTGTAATGGAATGGAATGGAATGGAATTTGGATTGGAATGGAATAGAATGTGGAATGGAACGTCGAATGGATCATGGAATGGAACGGAATGAAACGTGGTGTGGAAAGTGGAATGGAACGTGGAATGGAATGTGGAATGGAATGGAAAGCAATGTGGAATGGAAGGCAATGGCAGGTGGAATGGATTGGAATAGAACGTGGAATGGAAAGTCGAATGGAATGCAATGTGAAATGGAACAGAACGGAACGTACAATGCAATGGAATGGAATCTGAAATGGAATATAATGAACCATGGAATGGAACATCGAATGGAATGGAATGGAACCTGGAATGGAATAGAACGGAATGTAGAAAGGAATGGAATGGAATGTGGAAAGGAATGGAATGGAATGGAATGTAGAATGAAAAGTAATGGAATGTGGAATGGAATGTGGACTGGAATGGAATGGAATGTGGAATGGAACGTGGAATGGACTGGAATGGAAAGGAAAGTGGAATGGAATATAATGGAATGTGGAACAGAATGGAATGGAATTGAATGTAGAATGGAAAGGAAATGAATGTGGAATGGAACGTGGAATGGAATACAATGGAATGTGGAATTGAATGGAATGTAATGCGGAATGGAATGCAGTGGAATGTGGAATGGAACGTGGAATGGATTTCAATGCAATGTGGAATGGAATGAAATGGAATGTGGAATTCAATGGAGTGGAATGTGGAATGCAAAGTGGAATGGAATGGAACGGAGTGTGGAATGAAATGGAGTGGAGTCGAATGAGGAATGGAATTGAATGGAATGAGGAATGGAATGTAGAATGGAATATGGAAGGGAAAGTGGAATGGAATTTGGAATGGAATGGAATGGAATGTGGAATGTAGTGGAATGGAATGTGAACTGGAATGGAATGGAATGGAATGAAACGTGAAATGGAAAGGAAGGCGGAATGTAATTCAATGGCATTTGGAATGGAAAGGAATGGAATATGGAATACAATGGAAAGGAAAGTGTAATGGAAAATAGAAAGGAATGGAACGGAATGTGAATGGAATGGAATGGAAACGATTGGAATGGAAAGTGAAATGGAATGCAATGGAATGTGGAATGGAATTGAATGGAAAGTGGAATGGACTGGAATGGAATGGAATGTGGAATGGATGGGAACGGATAAGAATGGAATGTGGAATGGAAAGGAATGGAACGTGGAATGGAATGTGGAATGAAATGAGGAATGGAGTGTAATGGAATGTGGAAAGCAAAGGAATGGAATGTGGAATGGACTGGAATGGAATATGGAATGGAATGGAATGCGGAATGGAATGGAATGGAATGGAATGTGGAAGGAATGTAATGGAATGGAATGCAATGGATTGGAATGTGGAATGGAATGGAATGGAATGTTTAATGGAATGGAATGGAATGTGGAATGGGATGGAATGGAATGTGGAATGGAATATGAAATGGAATGGAAATGAATAGAAGTTGAAATCGAATGGAATGCAATGGAATGTGGAATGCAAAAGAATACAATATGGAATGGAACGTCGAATGCAACATGGAAAGGAATGGAAAGGAACATGGATTGGCAAGTGGAATGGAACGTGGACTAGAAAGTGAAATGGCACGGAATGCAATGTCGAGTGGAATGGAATGGCAGTTGGAATGGAATGGAATGGAACAAGGAATGGAATGTGGAATGGAATGTGGAATTGAAAGGAATGGAATTTGGAAGGGAATGTCAAATGGAATAAAATGGAATTTGGAAAGCAGTGTGAATTGGAATTCAATTCAGTGTGGAATGAAATGGAATGCAATGTGGAATGGAATTGAAAGTAAAGTGGAATGGAATGGAATGGAATGTGGAATGGAATGGAATGGAATTGAATGGAATGTGGAATGGAACTGAATGTAATGCAGAATGGAACGTGGAATGGAATGGAATGGAATGTGGAATGGAATGGAATGGAAAGGAAGGGAATGTGGAATGGAATGTGTAATGAAATGGAATGGAATGTAGATTGAAGTGGAATGAAATTGAATGGAAAGCGGAATGGAATGGAAAGGAATGTGCAATGGAATGGAAAGGAATGTTCAATGGAATGAAATGGAACGTGGAATGGAATGTAATGGTAATTGGAATGGAATGGAATGCAATGGAATGGAATGCGGAATGGAATGGAATGGAATGAGGAATGTAATAAAATGGAATTTGGAATGGAATGGAATGGAATGAGGAATGAAATAAAATGGAATTTGGAATGGAATGGAATGGAATGTGTATTGGAATGCATTTCTATGTGGAATGAAATGGAATGGAATGGGATGTGAAATGAAATATAATGGAATGCGGAATGGAATGTGGAATAGAATGGAATAGAACTTGGAATGGAAAGTGGAATGGAATGGAATGGAATGGAATGTGAAATGGAATGTGGAATTGAATGTGCAATGGAATGCAATGGAATGTGGAAAGGAATGCGGAATGGAAAGGAATGGAATGTAGAATGGAATGGAATGGAATGGAATGTGGACTGGAATGGAATGGAACGGAACGGAATGTGAAATGGAATGCAATGGAAAGTGGAATGGAATGGAATGGAATTTAATGGAATGTGGAGTGGAATGGAATGAAATGGAATGTGGAATGGAATGGAATGTGGAGTTGAATGTGGTATGGAATGGAATGGAATGTGGAATGTTATGGAATGTCTTGTGGAATGCAATGAAATGGAGCGGAATGGAATGTGGAATGGAATGGAATGCAATGGATTGTGGAATGGAATGGAATGGAAAGGAATATGGAGTGGAATGGAATGGAATGTGGAATGGAATGGAATGGAATATGGAATGGAATGCAATGGTATGTGGAATGCAACGTGGAATGCAATGGAATGAAAAGTGGAATGGAATGTGGAATGCAAAGCAATTTAACGTGGAAGGGAACGTGGAATGCAATGTGAAATGGAAATTTGAAAGGAACGTGGAATGGAACACAGAATGGACAGTGGAATGAAAAGAGGAATGGAATGCAAAGCAATGTGTATTTGAATGTGGAATGGAATGGAATGGAATGTGGAATGGAAAGGAATAGAATGGAATGTGGAATGGAATGTGGAATGGAAAGGAATAGAATGGAATGTGGAATGGAATGTGGCATGGATTGGATTGGAATGGAATGTGGAATGTAAACTGGAATGCAATGTAATTGATACTGGAATGGAACGTGGAAAGGAACGTGTAGTGAAAGTCGAATGGAATATGGAAAGGAATGTGGCATGGAATGGAATGAAATGTGGAATGGAATGTGGAATGGAACGGAATAGAATGTGGAATGGAATGTGGAATGGAACGGAATAGAATGTGGTCTGGAATGGAATGATGCGGAAGGTGGAATGGATTGGAATGGAATGCGGAAAGGAAAGTAGAGAAATGTGGATTGGAATAGATGGGAATGCATTGTGTAATGGAATGTGTAACTGAATGGAATTGAATGTCGAATGGAATGTGGAATGGAACATTTAATGGAATGCAATGGAACGCGGAATGGAACGTGGAAAGGAACGTGGAATAGAACCTGGAATGGAATGGAATGGAATGGAATGGAATGGAATGGAATGGAATGTGGAATGGAACGTAATAGAATAGAATGGAATTTCAAAAGAAATGGAAAGGAATCTGGAATGCAATGGAATGGAATGTGGAATGGAGTGGGATGGAGTGGAATGTGAAATGGAAAGCAATGGAATACGGAAAGGAATGTGATTGGAATGTGCAAAGTAATGTGCAATGGAAAGGAGTGAAATGTCGAACGTAATGTGGAATAAAAGGGAGTGAAATGTGGAATTCAAAGGAGTGGAATGTGGAAAGGAAAGGAAAGGAATGTTCAATGGAATGTGGAATGGAATGGAATGGAATGTGGAATGGAATTTAATGGAACGTGGAATGGAATGGAAAGGAACATGGAATGGAATGTGGAATGGAATATGGAATGGAATGGAATGGAATGGAATGTGGAATGGAAAGTGGAATGGAACGTGGAATGGATCGTGGAATCGATTGTGGAACGGAAAGTGGAATGGAACGTGGATTGGAATGTAGTGGAACATGGAATTGAACATGGAATGGAATGGAATGCAATGTGGAATGGAATGGAAAGGAAAGTGGAAAGGAATGGAATGGAATGGAACTTGGAAATCAATAGAATGGAAAGGAATGTGGAATGGAATGTGAAATGAAATGGAATGGAATGTGGAATGGAATGTGGAATGGAATGGAAAGTGGAATGGAATGTTGAATGGAATGGAATGGAATCTGGAATGGAATTGGATGAAATGTGGAATTGAATGTTGAATGGAAAGGAATGCAATGGAAGTGAATGTGGAATGGAATGTAATGGAATGTGGAATGGAATGGAATGGAATGGAATGTAGAATGGAATTTGGAATTGAATGCAATGGAATTTGGAATGGAAGGAGGCATGAAATGGAATGGATACTGGAAAGGAACGTGGAAAGAATCACGGAATGGAAAGTGGAAGGCCATATGGAATGGAATGTGGAAAAGAATGGAATAGAATGTGGAAGGGAATGTGTAATTGAATGGAATAGAATGTGGACACGAATGGAGTGAAGCGGAAGGTGGAAAGGATTGGAATGGAATGAGGAATGGAATGTGGAATGGAAAGTGGAATGGATTGCGGAATGGAATGAAGTCGAATGTGAAATGGAATGGAATGGAATCGAATCTGGACTGGAATTCGGAGTGGAACGTGGAATGGAATGGAATGGAACGTGGAATGGAATGGAATGGAAAGTGGAATGGAATGGAATGGAATGTGGATTGGAATGGAATGGAGTGTAATATGGAATGGCAAGGAATAGAATGTGGAATGGAATGTGGAATGGAATGTGGAATGGAATGAAGTGGAATGCAGAGTGGAATGTGCCTTGGAATGTGGAACGTATTGTGGAATGGAAAGCGGAAAAGAATGGAATGGAATCGGATGTGGAATTTAATGGAATTGAAAGTGGTATGGATTGTGGAATCGAATGTGGAATGGAACGTGGAATGGAATGGAATAGAAAGTGGAATGGAATTGAATGGAATGTGGAATGGAATGCGAAGGAATATGGAACGGAATGGAGTGGAATGAAATGGAAATAGAAATATAACGGAAAGGAATGTGGAATGGAATGGAATGGAATGTGGAATGCAATGGAATGCAATGTGGAATGAACTGGAATGGAATGGAATGGAATTTGAAATGGAATGGAATGGAACGTGGAATGGAATGGAATCTAATGTGGAATGGAATAGAATTGAGTGGAATGTCGAATGGAATGGAAAGGACTGTGGAATGGAAGGTGGAATGGAAAGTGCAATGGCATGTGCAATGGAATAGAGTGAATTGTAAAATGGAATGTTAAATGGAATGGAGTGGAATGTGGAAAGGAATGAGTGGAATGTGGAATGAAATGTGGAATGGAATGGAATGTTATGTGGAATTGAATGTGGAATGTAATGTAATGGAACGTGAAATGGAAAGTGGAATGGAATGGAATGGAACGTGGAATGGAACGTGGAATGGAATGTGGAACGGAATGGAATGGAATGAGGAAGGAAACATGGAATGGAATGGAATGGAACGCTTAACGGAACGTGTAATGCAACGTGGAAAGGAACATGGAACGGAAAGTGGAATCGTACAAAGAATGGAATGTGGAATGGAAGGTGGAATGGAATGAATTGGAATGTGGAATGCAATGTGGAACGGAACTTGGAATGGTAAGTGGAATGGAAAGAGGAATAGAAAGTGGAATGGAAAGTGGAATGGAACGTGGAATGGAACGTGAAATGGAATAGAATGGAACGTGGAGAAGAAAGAGGAATGGAACGTAAAATGGAAGGTGGAATGGAATGGAATGCAAGGTGGAATGGAATGGAAAAGAAGGTGGAATGGAGTAGAATAGAATGTGGAATGGAATGGAATGCAAAGGAATGTGGAATGGAATGGAATGGAAAGTGGAATGGAATGGAATGCAATGTGGAATGAAAGGTGAAATGGAATGGAATCGAAAGTGGAATGGAATGTTGAATGGAATGGAATGGAATGTGGAATGGAATGTGGAATGGAATGGAATGGAATGTGGATAGTAATGTGGAATGGAATGGAACGTTGAATGCAATGTGGAATGGAATGGAATTGAATTTGGAAAGCAATTGAATGGAAATTGTAAAGGAATGTAATGCAATGGAATGGAATGGAATGAAATGTGAATAGGAATGGAATGGAATGTGGAATGGAATGGAATGGAATGTGGAATGGAATGGAAGAGAATGTCGAATGTAATGGGGAATGGAATGGAATGAAAAGGAATGGAATGGGGAATGGAATGAAAGGTAATTTGGAATGGAATGTGGAATGGAATGGAATGGAATTTGGAATGGAATAGAATGGAATTGAAGGTGGAATGGAATGGAATGGAATGTGGAATGGAATGGAATATGGAATGCAATGGAAAGGAATGGAATGGCATGTGGAATGGAATGAACTGGAATGTGGAGTGGAATGCGGAATGGAAAGTATAACGGAATGTGGAATGGAATGTGGAATGGAATGAAGTATAATGAATTGTGGAATGTGGAATGGAATGTGGAATGGAATGGAAAGGAATGTGGAATGGAATGTGGAATGGAATGGAATGGTATGTGGAATTTAATGGAGTGGAAAGTGGTATGGAATGTGGAGTCGAATGTGGAATGGAACGTGGAATGGAAAGGAATGGAAAGTGGAATGGAATGGAATGGAATGTGAAATGGAATGCAAAGGAATATGGAAAGAAATGGAGTGGAATGAAATGGTAATTGACATAGAATGGAATGGAATGTAGAAAGGAAAGGAATAGAAAGGAATGTGGAATGGAATGGAATGAGGAATGGAAAGGAATGGAAAGTGGAATGGATTGGAATGGAATGGAATGGAATTTGAAATGGAATGGAAAGGAACGTGGAATGGAATGGAAGGCAACTTTGAATGTAATGGAATGGGGTGGAATGTGGAATGGAATGGAATGTGGAATGCAATGTGGAAAGGAATGTGCTATGGCATGTGCAATGGAATGGAGGGAAATGTAAAATGGAATGTGGAATGGAATGGAGAGGAATGTGGAATGGAATGGAGTGGAATGTGGAATGGAATGGAGTGGAATATGGAATGGAATTGCAATGGAATGGAATGGAATGTGGAATTGAATGTGGAATGCAATGTAACGGAACCTGAAATGGAAAGTGGAAAGTTATGGAATGGAACGTGGAATGGAACGTGGAATGGAATGTGGAACGGAATGGAATGGAATGTTGAATGAAATGGAATGCAACGTGGATAGGAACGTGTAATGCAAAGTGGAAAGTAACGTGGAACGGAACGTGGAATGTTACGAGGAATGGAATGTGGAATGGAGGGTGGAATGGAATGAAATGGAATGTGGAATGGAATGTGGAATGGAACTTGGAATGGAAAGTGGAATGGAAAGTAGAATAGAAAATGGAATGAAATGTGGAATTGAACGTTGAATGGAATAGAATGGAACGTAGAGTGGAAAGAGGAATGGAATGTGGAATAGAAGTTGGAATGGGACGTGTAATTGAATGTGGAATGGAATGGAATGCAATGTGGAATGAAATGTAAAGGAAGTAGGAATGGAATGGAATAGAATGTGGAATGGAATGGAATGGAATGGAATGTGGAAAGGAACGGAATGTGGAATGGAATGTGGGATGGAATGGAATGGAAAGTGGAATGGAATGGAATGCAATGTGGAATGAAATGTGAAATGGAATGGAATCGAAAGTGGAATGGAATGTGGAATGGAATGGAATGGAACGTGGAATGGAATGTGGAATGGAATGGAATGGAATGTGGAATGGAATGGTTTGGAATGGATATGGAAAGGAATGGAATTCATTGTGGAATAGAATGGAATGTGGAATGGAATGTGAAATGGAATGGAATGGAGTGTGGAATGGAAGATGGAATGGAATGGATTGGAATGTGGAATGAAACGGAATGGAATATAAAATGGAATGGAGATGAATGTGGATTAAAATGTGGAATGTAATGGAGTGAAGTGTGGAATGGAATGGAATGGAACGTGGAATGGAATGGAGTGGAGTGTGGAACTGAATGGAAATGAATGTGGAATGGAACGGAATGGAATGTGGAGTGGAATGTGGAATGATGTGGAATGGAATGGGGAAAGATTGTGGAAAGGAGTGGAATGGCTCGTGGAATAGAACATGGAAGGGAACTCGAAATGGAATGTACAATGGAATCTGGAATGGATAGAGGAATGGAATGGAATGGAATGTGGAATTGAATGGAATGGTGTACAATGTGGAATGGATTGGAATGCAATGAGGAATGGAATGTGTAATGGAACGTGGAATGGAATAGAGTGGAATGTGGTATGGAATGTGGAATCGAATGGAATGGAATGCCATGGAATGTGGAATGGAATGGAATGGAATGTGGAATGGAATGGAATAGAGCGGAATGGCATTAGAAATGGAATGAAATGTTATATGGAATGGAAGGGAACGGAATATTGCATGGAAAAGAATGGAAGGGAATGGAATTTCAAATGGCATGGAATGGAATGAGGAATTGAATGGAATGGAATGTGGAATGGAACGTGGAATGCAATGGAATGGAATGTGGAATGGAATGTGGAATGGAATGGAATATGGAATGGAATATGGAACGGAATGTGCAATAGAACTTCGAATTGAACGTGGAATGCAAAGTGGAAAGGAACATGGAATGGAAAGTGGGATGGACCGTGGAATGGAATGTGGAATAGAATGGAATGGAATGTTGAATGGAACGTGGAATGGAAAGGAATAGAATATAAGGGAATGTGGAATGGAATTGAATGGAATGTGGAATGGAATGGAATGGAATGGAATGTAGAATTGAATATAGAATGCAATGGAATGTAATGTGGAATGGAATGTGGAATGCAGTGGAATGGAAACAGGAATGGAACAAGGAATGGAAAGTGGAATGGAATATGGAATGGAATGTGGAATGGAATGCAGTGTACAATGGAATGTGGAATGGAATGTGAAACGGAATGGAATGGAATGTAGAACGGAATGGATTTGAATGTTGAATGGAAAGTGGATTGGAATGGATTGGAATGTGGAATGGAAGGTGCAATGGAATGGAATGGAATTTGGACTGTAATGGAATGAAGTGGATGGTGGAATGGATTGGAATGGAATGTAGAATGGAAGGTGGAATTGAATGTGGAATGGAATGCATAATGCAATAGGATGGAATGTATAATGGAATGGAATTTAATGGAATGGGGAATGGAATGTGGAATGGAAGGGAATGGAATCTGGAATGCAATATGGAATGGAACATGGAATAGAATGCAATGGATCGTGGAATCGAAGGTGGAATACAACATGGAATGGAAAGTGGAATGTAATGAAATGCAATGGAATGTGGAGTGGAATGGAATGCAATGTGGAATGGAATGGAATATGGAATGGAATGGAAAGGAATATGCAAAGTAATGGAATAGAGTGGAATGTGTTACGGAATGGAATGTAATGTGGAATGGAACGTGGAATCGAATGTGCATTGGAATGTGGAATGGAATGGAGAGGAATGTGGAATTGAATGTGGAATGGAATGGAGTGGAATGTGGAATGGATTTGAGTGGAATGTGGATTGGAATGGAATGGAATTTGGAATGGAATGTGGAATGGAATGTAAAGGAACGTGGAGTGGAAAGTGGAATGGAATGGAAAACAACGTGGAATGGAAAGTGGAATGGCAGGAGGAAAGTAATGGAAACGAATGTGGAATGGAATGTGGAATGGAATGGAATGGAACGTGGTATTTAATGTGGAATGCAACATGGAAAGAAACGTGTAATGGAACGTGGAATGGAACGTGGAGTGGAATGTAAAGCAATGTGGAATGGAATGGAAAGGAAGGTGGAATGGAATGGAATGGAATGTGGAATCGAATGTGGAATGGAATGAAATGGAATGTGGAATGGGATGAGGAATGAAATGGAATGGAAATTGGAATGGAATGTGGAATGGAATAGAATGGAATGTGGAATGCAAAGTGGAATGGAACGTGGACAGTAATGGAATAGAATGTGGAATGGAATGGAGTGGAACGTGGAATGGAACGTGGAATGCAAAGTGGAAGGAAACGTGGAATTGAACGTGGAATGGAACGTGGAGTGGAATGGAATGCAACGTGGAATGGAATGGAAAGGAAGGTGAAATGAAATGGAAAGGAATATGGAATGGATTGTAATGGAATGGAATATAAGGGAATGTGGAATGGCTTGTGGAATGAAATGGAATGGAATACAGATTGGAATGTGGAAAGGAATGGAACGGAAAGTGGAATGGAATATGGAATGAAATGGAAAGGAATGTGGAAAGGAATGTGGAATGGAATGGAGTGGAATGTGGTATGGAATGGAATGTGGTATGGTTTGGAATGGAATGTGGAATGGAACGGAATGGATTGTAGAATGCAATGGAATGGAATGTAATATGGAGTGGAATGGAATGGAATGGAATGCAGAATGGAATGGAATGGAATGGAATGTGGAATGCAATGAAATGAAATGGAATGTAATGGAATGGAATGGAATTGTAGGGAATGAGGAATGGAATGTTGAATGAAATGTTAAGGAATGTGGATTGGAATGGAATCGAATAGAATGTGGAACGGAATGGAATGGAAAGTGGCGTGGAATTTGGTATGAAATGGAAGGGAAAGCGGAATGGAATGGAATTTAATGTTGAAAGGAATGGAATGGAATGTGAAAAGGAATGGAATGGAATGTGGAATGGAATGGAAAAGAATTTGGAATGGAACGGAATGGAATGCGGATTCGAATGGAGCGGAATGGAATGTGGATTGGAATGGAATAGAATGAAGAAAGGAACGTGGAATGGAATGTAATGGAATGTAGAATGCAATGGAATGGAATTTTTAATGGATCGTGGAATTGAATGTGGAAAGGAAAGTGGAAAGGAACGTGGAATGGAACGTGGAATGGATTGTGGAATGGAATGTGGATTGGAATGGAATGGAATCGAATGGAATTTGGAATAAAATGGAATGGAATGTGTAATGGAATGGAATGTAAAGTGCAATGGAATGGAATGGAATGTAGAATGGAATGTGGAAAGGATTGGAATGGAATGTTGAATGGAATGTGGTATGGAGTGGAATATGTAATGGAAAGAAATGAAATGTGGAATGGAATGAAATGGATTGTAGATTGGAATGTAATGGAATGTGGAATGGAATGTAATGGAAGGGAATGCAGAATTTAATGGAATTGAATGGAATGTGCAATGCAATGGAATAAAATGGAATGGATGGAAAGGAATGGAATGGAAAGGAATTGAAGGGAATGCGGAATGGAATGCTTATTGGAATTGAAAGGAAAGTGGAATGGAATGGAATGGAATGGGATGTGGAATGGAATGGAATGCAACGTGGAATGGAATGTTGAATGGAGCGGAAAGAGAAAAGGTAAGGAATGTAATGTCAATGGAATGGAATGGAAAGTGAAAAGGAATTGAATGGAATGTGGAATGAAATGGAATGGAATGTGGAATGGAATGGAATGCATTGTATAATGGAATGTGGAATGGAATGGAATGGAACGTGGATTGGAAAGTGCAATCGAAAGTGTAAAAGAAAATGGAATTGAATGTGGAATGGACCATGGAATGGAATGTGAAATGGAATGGAATGGAATGCAATGGAATGAGGAATGCATTGGAATGGAATGCGGAATGAAATGTGGAATGGAATGGAAATGAATTTGAAATGGAATTGAATGGAATGTGGACTAGAATGCAATGAAGCGGATAGTGGAATAGATTGGAATGGAAAGTGGACTGGAATGTGGAATGGAATGTTGAATGGAATGCGGAATGTAATGGAGTGGAATGTGGAATGTAATAGAATGTAATGGAATGGAATGTGGAATGGAATGGAATGGATAGTATAATGAAATGTGGAATGGAGTGGAATGGAACGTGGATTGGAAAGTGGAATTCAAAGTGGAAAGGAAAGTGGAATGGAAAGTGGAAAGGACCATGGAATGGAATGTGGAATGGAATGGAATGGAATGCAATGGAATGTGGAAAGGAATGGAATGGAATGCGGAATGAAATGTGGAATGGAATGCAAAGGACTGTGAAATGGAATTGAATGGAATGTGGACAAGAATGGAATGAAGCGGATGGTGGAATAGATTGGAATGGAATGTTGAATGTAATGCGGAATCTAACGGAGTGGAATGCCGAACGTAGTAGAATGCAATGGAATGGAATGTGGAATCGATTGGAATGGGAGGTGAAATGGAATACGATGGAAGGTGGAATGGAATGGAATGGAGTGTAAAGTAGAATGAAATTGAATGGAATGTGGAAAGGAATGTGGAATGGAATATGGAATGGAATGTGGAATGGAATGAAATGCAATGTGGAATGCAATGGAATGGAATTTGGACTGAAGTGGAATGAAGCAGAAGGTGGAATGGATTGGAATGGAATGTGGAATGGAATGTGTAATGCAATGTGCAATGCAATTCGGAAGGGAATTGCATGGAATGTGAAATGGAATGGAATGGGATGGAATGTCGAATGGAATGCGGAATAGAACTTGGAATGGAATGGAATGGAACATGTAATAGAATGTGGAAAGGAAAGTGGAATGGAACGTGGAAGGGAATGGAAAGGAATGGAATGGAATGTGGAAAGGAATGGGATGGAATGTGGAATGGAATGTGGAATGGAATGGAATGAAATTTGAAATGGAATCTAATTTAAGGTGGAATGGAATGGAATGGAACATGGAATGGAATGGAACGTGGAATGGAACGTGGAATGGAACGTGGAATGGAATGTGGAATGGAAAGCAATGGAATGTGGAATGTAATGGAATGGAATGTGAAAAGGAATGGAATGGAATGGAATGGAATTTTAAAAGGAATGGAATAGAATGGAATGTAGGATGGAATGCTCTGGAATGTGATGTGGAATGGAATGTGGAATGGAAGGTGGAATGGAATGTGCAATGGAATGTGGAATGGAATGGAGTGAAAAGTGGAATGGAATGTGGAATGGAATGGAGTGGAATGTGGAATTGAATGAAGTGGAACGTGGAATGGAATGGAATGGAATGTGGAATGGAATGGAATGGAATGTGGAATGGATTGTGGAATGGAATGGAATGGAAAGTGGAATGGAAAGTGGAATACAATGTGGAATGGAATGTGGAATGGAACGTGGAATACAATGTGGAATAAAAGTGGAATCGAAAGTGGAATGGAACATGGAATGGAACGTGGAATGGAATGGAATGGAACGTGGAGTGGATACTGGAATGGAACCTGAAAAGGAACGTGGAATGGAAAGTGTAATGGAATGAAATGCAATGTGGAATGGAATGCAAAGGAAGGTGGAATGCAATGCAAAGGAAGGTGGAATGCCACGGAATGGAATGTGGAATGGAATGGAATGGAATACGGAATGGAATAGAATAAAATGGAAGGATGGAATGGAGTGGAATGGAATGTGGAATGTAATGTGGAACGGAATATGGAAAAGAATGAAGTGGAATGTGGAATGGAATATGTGATGCAATGGATGGAGTGTGGAATGGTATGGAATGTAGAGGGATGTGGAAAGGAATGGAATGGAATGTGGATTGGAATGGAATGGAATGTGGAATGGAACGTGGAATGCAAAGGAATGGAACGTGGAAAGGAATGTGGAATGGAAGTTGGAATGGCATGTGGAATGAATGTAATGGAATATCCAATGGAATGTGAAATGGAATGGAATGGAAGGCGGAATGGAATCGAATGGAGTGGATAGTGGATTGGAATGTAGAATGGAATGTGGAATGCAATGTGGAAAGGAATGGAATATTGAATAGAATGTGGAATGAAATGGAATGGAATGGAATGGAATGTGGAATGGAATGGAATGGAAAGGAAAGGAATGTGTAATGGAATTTAACGGAATGTGGAAAGGAATGGAATGGAATGGAATGTGGAATGGAATGAAATGGAATGGAATGGAATGCGGAATGAAATGGAATGGAATGCAGAATGCAATGCAAATGAATGTGGAATGGAATGGAATAGAAAGTGGAATGGATTGTGAAATGCAATTGAATTGAATGCAGAATGGAATGTGGACTGGAACGGAATTTGGAATGGAACGTGGAATCGAATGTGGAAAGTAATGCAACGCAACGTGGAATGGAATGTAGAATGGGATGTGCAATTGAATGCAATGCAATGTGGAATGGAATGGAATGGACTGTGAAATGGAATACAATGGAAAGTGGAATGGAATGTGGAATGCAATGGAATGGAATGTGGAATGGATCGTGGAACGGAAAGTGGATTGGAACGTGGAAAGGAACGTGGAATGGAAAGTGGAATGGAACATGGAAAGGAATGTGGAAAGGAATGTGGAAAGCAATGGAATGGAAAGTGGAATGGAAAACAATGGAATGTGGAATGGAATGTGGAATGGAACGTGGAATGGACCGTGGAATGCAATGTGGAATTCAACGTGGAACGGAAAGTGGAATAAAAAGTGGAATGGAACTTGGAATGGAACCTGCAATGGAAAGTGTAAAGGAATGGAATGGAAGGTGGAGTGGAATGTGGAATGGAACATGGAGTGGAAAATTTAATGGAACTTGGAATGGAATGGAATGCAATTTGGAATGGAATGGAATGGAAGGTGTAAAGGAATGTAAAGGAATGTGTAATGGAATGGAATGGAATGGAATGTGGAATGGAATGGAATGGAATCTGAAATAGAACGGAATGGAATTTGGAATGGAATGTGGAATATAATGCAATGGAACATGGAATGGAATAGAATGTTTAATAGGATGTGGAATGGAAAACAATGCAAGGTGGAATGGAATCTGTAATGTAATGTGGAATGGAATAAGGAATGGAAAGGAATGCAATGGAATGTGGAAAGGAATGGAATGTAATGTGGAATGGAATGCAATGGAGTGCAATGTGGAATGGCATTGAATGGAATGTGGAATGGAATATGGAATGGAATGTGGAATTGAATAAAGTGGATGTGGAATGGAAAGCGGAATGGAATGGAGTGGAATGTGAAATGGAATGTAAGGGCATGTGGAATGGAATGTGTAATGAAATGCAATTGAATGTGGAATGGAATGTGGAATGGGATGCAATGGAATGTGGAATGGAACACAATGGAAATTGGTATGGAACATGGAATGGAACGTGCAATTGAATGTGGAATGGAATATTTAATGGAATTTGGAATGGAATGCAATGGAATGTGGAATGGAATGTGGAAAGGAATGTGGAATGGAATGGAATGGAATGGAATGTGAACTGGTATGGAATGAAGTGGAAAGTGGAATGGATTTGAATGGAAAGAGGAATGGAATGTGGAAAGGAATTTGGACTGGAATATGGAATGGAATGTGGAATGGAATGGAGTGGAATGTGGAAAGGAAAGGAATGGAATGGAATGGAATGGAAAGTGGAATGGAATGGAATAGAATGTGGAATGGAATTTGGAAAGGAACGCAGAATGTAAAGCAATGGATCATGGAATGGAAAATGGAATGGAACGTGCAATAGAACTTCGAATGGAATGGAACGGAATGGAATGTGGAACGAAATGGAATGTAATGTGGAATGGAACGGAATGCAATGGAGTGGAATTTGAAATGGAATGGAATGGATTGTAGAATTGAATGGAATGTAGTGGAATGTGGAATGGAATGGAATGGAATGTGGAATGGAATGTGCAATGGAATATGGAATGGAATGGATTGAAAGGTTTAATGGAATGTGGAATGGAATGTAGAGTGGAAAGTGGAATGGAATGGAATGGAAAGGAATGTGGAATAAAATGGATTGGAATATGGAATGAAACGTGGAATGGAATGGAATTGAATTTGGAATGGAATGTGCAATGAAATGGAAAGCAACTTGGAATGCACGTAAATGCATTTTGGAATGGAATGGAATGGAATGTGGAATGGAATGGAATGGAATGTGGAATGGAATGTGGAACGGAATGGAATGGAATGTGAAATGGAAAGGAATCGAATGTGGAATGCAATGTGAAAAGGAATGGAATTGATTAGAATGGAATGTGGAATGGAATGGAATGGTACGTGGAATGGAATGTGGAAAGGAATGCAATGGAATGTGAAATGGAATGGAATGGAATGGAATGGAATGGAATCGAATGTGTAAAGCAATGGAATTGGATGTAAATTGGAATGGAAAGGAAAGGGGAATGGAATGGGATGGAGTGGAAAGAGGAATGGAATTGAATGGAATGTGGAATGGATGTAGAATGGAATGTGGAATGCAACGGAATGGAATGTGGAATGGAATGGAATGGAAAGTGGAATATAATGGAGTGAAATGTAGACTGAAACTTAATGGAATGGAATGGAATGTGAAATGGAACGGAATGGAATGTGGAATGGAATTCAACGGAATTTGGAATGGAATGGAATGGAATGTGGAATGGAATGTGGAAAGGAATGTGGAATGCAATGGAATGGAATGTGGACTGGTATGGAATGAAATGGAATGTGGAATGGATTGGAATGGAAAGAGGAATGGAATGTGGAATGGAATTTGGAATGGAATATGGAGTGGAATGGAGTGGAATGTGGAAAGGAAAGGAATGGATTGGAATGGAATGGAATGTGGAATGTAATGGAATACAATGTGGAATGGAAAGTGGAAAGGAACGTGGAATGTAAAGCAATGGATCATGGAAAGGATAATGGAAAGGAACGTGGAATGGAACTTGGAATGGAATGGAATGTGGAATGAAATGGAAAGTAATGTAGAATGGAACGGAATGCAATGGAGTGGAATTGAAATGGAATGGAATGGAATGTGGAATTGAATGGAATGGAGTGGAATGTGGAATGGAAAGGAATGTGCAATGGAATGTGGAATGGAATGGAGTGAAATGTTGAATGGGAAGTGGAATGTAAATGAGTGGAATGTGGAATTGAATGGAATGGAATGTGAAATGCAATGTGGAAATGAATGAAATGGAATATGGAATGGAATGTGTAATGGAATGGAATGGAACCTGGAATGGAACGTGGAATGCAACGTGGAAAGGAAGTGGAATGGAACGTGGAATGGAAGGTGGAATTGAATGTGAAATGGTCTGTGGAGTGGATGGGAAACTAGAATCGAGATTGGAATGGAACATGGAATGGAGTGAAATGGAACATGGAGTGGAAAGTGGAATGGAATATGGAATGCAACACGGAACAGAACATGGAATGGAATGGAATGGAAAGTGGAATTTAACGGGGAATGGAATGAAACAGAATGGAATGGAATGGAATGGAATGGAAGGTGGAATGGAATAGAATGGAATGTGGAATTGAATAGAGTGGAAATGTGGAATGGAATGGAATGAAATGTGGAATAGAATGAAATGGAACGTGGAATAGAATGTGGAATGGAATGCAGAAAGGAACTTGGAATGTAATGGAATGGAGAGTGGAATGGAAAGGAATGGAATGTGTAATGGAATGCAAAGTGGAATGGAAAGGAATGGAATGTGGACTGGAATGGAAAGGAATGTGGATTGTAATGCAATGTAAAGGAACGCAACGTGAAACGGAACGTGAAATGGAATTTGGAATGGAATAATAAACGGAATGTGGCATGCAATGTGCAATGGAGTGAAACACAATATGGAATGGAATGGAATAGAAAGTTGAATGGAATGGAATGCAACGTGTAATGGAACGTAGTATAGATCGTGGAATGCAATGTGGAATGGAATGTGGAATGGCATTGAATGGAATGTGAAATGGCATGTGGAATGGAATGGAATAGAATGGAATGGAATGTGGAATAAAATGTGGAATGGAATGGAATGGATGGTAGAATGGAATGTGGAATGGAATGTAATGGAATCCAATGTGGAATGGAATGGAATGGAAAGTGGAATGGAATGGAATGGAATGGAATGTGGAATGGAATGGGATGGAAGGGAATGCAATGCAATGTGGAAAGGAATGGAAAGGAATGCAAAGTGGAATTGAATGGAATGGAATGTGGAATTGAATTGAATGGAATGCGGAATGGAATGGAATGGAATGTGGAATGGGATGGAATGGAAAGTGGAATGGAATGTGGAATGGAATGGACTGGAATGGAAATGAATGTGGAATTTAACGGAACGGAATATGGAATGGAATAGAATGCAAAGGAATGTTCAATGAAATGGAAATGAATGTGGAATGGACTGGAATGGAATAAGGAATGGAATGGAATGGAATGTGTAATGGAATGGAATGGAATGTGTAATGTAAGGGAATGGAATGTGGAATGGAATGTGTAATGGAATGGAATGGAATGGAATGGAATGGAATGTCGAATGGAAAGTGGAATGGAATGTGGAATGGAATGGAACTGCATGGAATGAGGAATGGATGGGAATTTAAAGTGGAATGGAATGTGGAATGGAATGGAATGGAATTTGGACTGGAATGGAATGGAATGTGGAATGGAACGTTGAGTTGAATGTGGAATGTAAAGTTGAATGGAAAGGAATGGAAGGTTGAATGGAATGCAGTGGAAAGTAAAATGGAATTGATGGAATGTGGAATGGAAAGTGGAATGGAATGTGGAATGGAATGGAATGGAATGTGTAATGGAATATGGAAAGGAATGTGGAATGGAACGGAATGGATTGTGTAATGGAATGTGGAATGGACTGTGGAAAGGAAAGTGGAATGGAACGGAATCAAATGTGGAATGGAATGTGGAATGGAATGTGGAATGGAATGGAATGGAATGTGGAATGGAATGGAATGCAATGTGGAATTGAATGGAATGGAATACAATGTGGAATGGAATGTGGAATGGAAGGTAATGGAATCTGGAATGGAATGGTGGGCAATGTAGAATGGAATGGAACGTGGAGTGTAATTGAGTGTAATGTGGATTGGAATGGATTGGAATGGAATGTGGAGTGGAATGGAATGGAATGGACAGGATTGAGAAATGGAATGTGGAATGGAATGTGAAATGGAATCTGAAATGGAACGTAGAATGGATTGAAATGGAAAGTGGAATGGAATGCAATGGAATGTGGAGTGGAACGCAATGGAACGTGGAATGGATCGTGGAATGGAACGTAGAATGGAATGTGCCATGGAATGTGGAATGGAATGGAATGGAATGTGGAATGCAATGGAATGGAATGTGCAACGGAGTGTGGAATGGAATGGAATATGGTGTGGAATGTGGAATGGAATGGATCATGGAATGGAATGAGGAATGGAATAGAATGGAATGTGGAATGGAATGTGGAATGGAATGGAATGTGGAATGTAATGTGGAATGGAACGAAATGCAATGTGGAATGGAATGTGGAATGGAATGTGGAATGGAATGTGGAATGGAGTAGAATAGAATGTGTAATGGAATGTGCAATGGAGTAGAATTGAATGTGGAATGGAATGTCGAATGGAATGGAAGAGAATTGAATGCAATGTGGAACGGAATGGAATGGAATGAGGAATGGAAAGCAATGGAATGCAACGGAACTTGTAAAGGAATGTGTAATGGAACGTACAATTAAATATGGAATGGAACGGAAATGAATTTGGCATGGAATGGAATAGAATGTGAAATGGAATGTGGAATGGAATGCGGAATGGAATGTGGAATGCATGTGGAATGGAACAGAATGTAAAGTGGATTGGAACGTGCAATTGAAAGTGGAAAGGAACGAGGAATGAAACCGTGGAAAGGAATGGAATGCAATGTGGAAAGGAAGGGAATGGAATGTGGAATGGAATGTGGAATGGAATGGAATGGAAATGAATGTGGAATGGAATGAGAAATGCAATGAGGAATGTAATGGAATGTGGAATGGAATGTGAAATGCAAAGTGCAATGTAATGTGGAATGGAATGTGAAATGGAATGTGGAATGAAATATGGAATGTAATGTAATGGAATGTGGAATGGAATGTGGAATGTAATGGAAGGGAATGTGGATAGAATGTGGAATGTTTTGTGGAATTGAATGTGGAATAGAAAGTAATGGAATTGAATTTAATGTGGAATGGAATGTGGAATGGAATGAGGAATGGAACGGAATGGAATGGAATGCGGAATGGAATGGAATGGAATTTGTAACAGAATGTGGAAAGGAATGTGGAATGGAACGGAATGGATTGTGGAATGGAATGTGGAATGGGTGTGGAAAGGAAAGTGGAGTGGAACGGAATCGAATGTGGAATGGAATGTGGAATGGAATGGAATGGAATGTAGAATGGAACGGAATGGAATGTGGATTAGAATGGAATGGAATATAATGTAGAATGGAATGTAGAACGGAAGTTCATGGAATCTGGAATGGACTGGAGGGAAATGTAGAATGGAATGGAACGTGGAGTGTAATTGAATGTAATGTGGATTGGAATGGACTGGAATGTGGAGTGGAATGGAATTGAATGGACAGGATTGAGAAATGGAATGTGGAATGGAATGTGAAATGGAATCTGAAATGGAACCTAGAATGGATTGAAATGGAAAGTGGAATGGAATGCAATGGAACATGGAGTGGAATGCAATGGAACGTGGAATGGATCGTGGAATGGAACGTGGAATGGAATGTGGAATGGAATGTGGAAATTAAGGAATGGAATATGGAATGGAAGGTGGAATGGAATGGAAAGGAATGCAGAGTGGAATGGAATGAATGGAATGTGGAATGGAATGTGGAATGGAACGTGGAATGGAATGGAATGGAATGGACTGTGGAAAGGAATGTGGAATGGAATGCGGAATGGAATGGAATGCGGAATGGAATGTAATGGAATGCAATGTGTAATGGAACGTGGAATGCAATTGAATGGAATGTGAAATGGAATGGAATGGATTGTCGAATGGAATGAAATGAAATCTGGAATGGAATGGAATTGATTGTGGAATGGAGTGTGGAATGGAATGGATTAGAATGTGGAATGGACTGTAGAATGGAAAGGAGTGGAAGTTGGAATGGAGTGTTAATGGAATGTGGAATGGAATGTAATGGAAAGCGGAATGGAATGTGGAATTGAATGGAATGGAATGGAATGTGGAATGGAATGGAATAGAATGTGGAATGCAATGTTGTATGGAATGAAAAGGAACGTGGAATGAAACGAGGAATGGACTGGAATGAAAGTTCGAAAGGATTATGGAATGAAATGTAATGCAATGTGGAATGGAATGGAATGGAATGTGGAATGAAACGTGGAATGGAATGCAATGTGGCATGAAAAGTGTAATGGAATGGAAAGTAATGTGGAAAGGAAGATAGAATGGAATAGAATGCAATGTGGAATGGAACGTGGAATGGAATGTGGAATGGAACGTGGAACGGAATGGAAAGTGGAAGGGAATGTGGAATGGATTGTGGAATGGAATTTGAAATGGAATGTGAAATGGATTGTGGAATGGAATTTGGAATGGAATGTGGAACGGATTGTGGAATGGAAAGTGGAATGGAATGTGCAATGGAATGGAGTATGGAATGGAATGTGGAGTTTTATGGAATGGAATGTGGAATGGAACGTGGAATCGAATGGAATGGAGTGTGAAATGGAATGTGGAATGGAAAGAGCATTGGAATGTGAAATGTAATGGAATGGAATGTGTAATGGAATGTGTAATGGAATGTGGAAATGAAGGTGGAATGAGACATGGAATGGAACGTGAAATATAATGGAATGGAATGTGGAATGGATCGTGGAATGGAACGTGGAATGGAAAGTGGAATGGAATAGAAAGGAAACTGGAATGGAAAGTTGAATGGATTGTGGAACGGAATGTGGAATGGAATGGAATTGAACGTGGCAAGGAAAGTGGAATGGAATGGAAAGGAATGTGGAATTGAACGTGAAATGGAATGTGGAATTAAATGGAATGGAATCTGGAATGGAATGGAATGGAATGTGGAATGGAATGGAATGGAATGGAATGTGGACTGGAATAGAAAGGAATGTAATGTGGAATGGAATGGAATGAAATGGAATTTGGACTTGAATGGAATTAAAAGGAATGGAATGTTTAATGGAATGGAATTGAATGTGGAATGGTATGTGGATTTGAATGGAACGCAATGTGGGATGGAATGGAATGGAATGTGGAAAGGAATGGAATGGAATGTGGAAATTAATTGAATTGAATGGCATGTTGAATGGAATTGAATGGAATGTGGAATGGAAGGGAATGGAATGGAATGGAATGTGGAATTCAATGGAATGGATTGTGGAATGGAAAGGAATGGAATGGAATGGAATGTGGAATGGAAGGGCATGTATTGGAATGGAATGAGCAATTGAATGGAATGAAATAAGGAATGCAATATGGAATGGAATGGAATGCAATGTGGAATGGAACGTGTAATGGAATATAATGGAACGTGGAATGCAATAGAAAGGAATGTGGAATGAAAATTTGAAAGGAATGGAATGGAATGTGGAGTGTAATGCACTGGAATGTGGAATGGAACTTGGAATGGAATGGTGTGGAACGTGGAATGGAATGGAAGGAAACGTGGAATGCAAAGGAATGCAATGAGGAATGGAATGTGGAATGTAACGTGGAATGGAATAGAATTGAATGGAGAATGGAATAGAATAGAATGGAATGCGGAATGGAATGGAATGAAATGTGGAATTGAATGTCGAATGGAATGGAATGGATTGTAGAATGCAATGGAATAGAATGTGGAATTGAGCGTGCAATGCATTGCAATGAAAGTTGGAATGGAATGGAAAGGAACATGGAATAGAATGGAATGGAATGTGGAGGGGAACGTGGAATGGAACTTAATGGAACGTGGAAAGGAATGGATTGGAATATGGAATGAAATGTGGAATGCAGCGTGCAATGGAAGGGAACTTGGAAAGGAATACGGAATGGAACGTGCAATGGAATGGAATATGGAATAGAATGGAATGAAATGTGGAATGGAATGGAATAGAATGTGGAATGGAATGGAATGGAACGTTTAACGGAACGTGGAATGGAATGTGGAATGGAAAGGAGTGGAACGTTTAATGGAACGTGGAAAGGAATGTGGAATGGAATGGAATGGAGTGGAACTTGGAATTGAATGTGGAATGCAATGGAATAACAGGGCGAATGAAGGGTGGAATGAAATGTAATGGAATGTGGAATGGAGCGTGGAATGGAATGGAATGTGGAATGCAATGTGCGATGGAAAGGAATGGAATTTTGAATGGAGAGTTGCATGGAATGGAATGGAATGTTGAATGCAATTGGGAATGGAATGTGGAATGGGACGTGGAACGGAATGGAATCTGGAATGGAAAGTGGAAGGGAATGTGGAATGGAATGGAATGTGGAATGGATTGTGCAATGGAATTTGGAATGGAACGTGGAATGGAATGTGGAATGAAATGGATTGAAATGTGGAAAGGAATGTGGAATGGAAAGGAATGGAAACGAATGGAATGCGGAATGGAATGGAATGGAACGTGGAATGGAATGGAAAGGAAAGTGGAAAGCAAAGGAATGGAATGGAATTGAATGTTGAATGGAATGGAATTGAATGTTTAATGGAATTGAATGGAATGGAATGTGGAATGGAGTGGAATACAAAGTGGAATGGAATGTGGAATGGAATGGAATGGAATAGAATGTGCAATGGAATGTGGAATGGAATGTGCAATGGAATGTGAAATGGAAAGGAATGGAATGTGCAATGGAAAGAGAAATGGAACGTGAAATTGAACATGGAATGTAACTTGGAATGGAATGGAATGGAAAGTGCAATGGAACGTGGAATAGAACGTGGAATTCAATGTGGAATGGAATGTGGAAGGGAGGGTGGAATGGAAAGGAAAGAAACGTGGAATTGAACTTGAAAAGGATTGTGGAATGGAACGGAAAGAAATGTGGAAGTGTATGGAATGGAATGTGGAATGGAATGGAATGGAATGTGGAATGGAATGGAAAGGAATTTGGAATGGAATGTGGAAGGGAATGGAATGCAATGGAATGTGATATGGAATGGAATGGAATGGAATGCGGAATTGAATGTGAAAATGTAATGTGGAATGAAATGGAATGTGGAATGGCATGGAATGGAATATGGAATGGAAAGAGTTATGGAATGTGGAAAGGAATGAGTTATGGAATGAAGAATGGAAAGTGGAATGAAACATGGAATAGAAAGTGGAATGGATCGTTGAATTGTTCGTGGAATGGATCGTGGAATAGAACGTGGAATGCAACTTGGAATGCAATGTGGAATAGAATGGAATGGAATGTGGATTGGAATGTGGAAAGGACTGCAATGGAATGGAGTGGAATGTGGAATGGGAGGTAATGGAACGTGGAATGGAATGGAATAGAATTTGGAATTGAATGCAATGGAACATGGAATGGAATGTAATTGAAAATGGAATGGAATGGATTGGAATGTGGAATGTAATGTGGATGTCGAATGCAATGGAATGTGGAATGGAAGGGCATGGAATGTAATGGAATATGGAATGAAATGGATTGGAAAATGGAATGGAATGCGGAATGGAATGGAATAGAATGTGGAATGCAATGTTGAAAGGAATGGAATGGAATGTGCAATAGAATGGAATGTGGAATGGAAAGTCGAATGAAATTTAAAGAACGGAATGCAATGGAATGTGGAATGGAATATGGAATGGAACGTGGAATGGGATGGAATGAAATGTGAAATGGAATGTGGAATGGAATGGAATGGAATGTGGAATGGAATGTTTAATAGAATGGAATGGAATGGAATGTGGAAATGAATGGAATGGAATATGGAATGTAACGTGGAATGGAATGGAATGGAATGTGGAATGCGAGGTGCAATGGAATGGAATGGAATGCGGAATGGAATGGAATGGAATGTGGAATGGAACGTGGAATGGAATGTAAAGTAATGTGGAGTGGATGAGAATTGAACGTGGAATGGAACGTGGAATGGAATGGAATGAAACGCGAAATGGAATGGAATGAAACGTGGAATGCAAAGGAAAGGAATGTTGAATGGAATGTGGAATGGAAAGTGGAAAGGAATGCTATGGAATATGGAATGGAATGGAATGGAATGGAATGTGGAATGCAATGGAATGCAATCTGGAATGGAATGTGGATTTAATGGAATGGAATGCGGAATGGAAACTTTAATGGAATGGAACGGAATGTCTAATGGATTGTGCAATGGAATGGAATGGAATGTGGAATGGAACGTGGAATAGAATGGAATGCAATGTGGAATTGAAATTGGCACGGAATGGAATGGAATGTGGAATGGAATAGAATGGAATTTGGAATGGAATGTGGAATGGAATAGAATGGAATGTGGTATGGAATGTGGACTGGAATAGAAAGGAATGTGGAATGCATTGTGGAAAGGAATGGAATGGAATGTGGAATGGAATGTAGAATGGAAAGTGGAATGCAATTAAATGGAATGTGGAATGGAATGGAATTGAAAGTGTAATGGAATGTGAAACGGAATGGAATGGAATGTGGAATGGAATGTGGAATGCTTGGAATGGAATGGAATGGAATGTGGAATTGAATGTGGAATGCAATGTAATGTAAAGTGGAATGGAATGTTGAATTTGATGGAATGGAATGTGGAATGGAATGTGGAATGGAATGGAATGGAATGTGTAATGGAATGTGGAACGGAATGGAATGTAATGTGGAATGTAATGTGAAATGCTTGGAATGGAATGTGGAATGGAATGGAACGGAATGTGGAATGGAATATGGAATGCAATGTAATGGAATGTGGAACGGAAATTTGAATGGGATGGAATGGAATGTTGACTGCAATGGTATGAAGCTGAAGGTGGAATTGATTGTAAAGGAATGTGGAATGCAATGTGGAATGAAATGAGGAATGGAATGCAGAATGAAATGGAGTTGAAAGTGGAATGGAATAGAAAGGAATGGAATGTGTAAAGAAATGTGGAATGGAATGTGGAATGGGACGTGGAATGGAACGTGTAATGGAACACTGGATGGATCGTGGAATGTAATGGAATGGAACGGAATGCAGAATTGAATGAAATGGAATGTGGAATGGAATGAAATGGAATAGAATGTAGAATGGAATGTAATGGAATGTGGAATGGAATGTGGAATGGAATGGAATGGAATGTGGAACGGAATGTGCAATGGAATGGAATAGTACGTAGAATAAAATGGAATGGAATATGGAATGGAATCTAATGGAATGTGGAATGGAATGGAATGGAATGGAATTGAATGTAGAATGGAATAGAATGGAATGTGGAATGGAAAGTAGAATGGAATGGAATGAAATGTGGAATGGAAGCTGTAATGGAATGGAATGGAATATGCAATGCAACGTTGAATGGAATGGAATCTGGAATGAAATGTGGAATGGAAATTAATGGAATGCAATGCAATGTGGAATGGAAAGGAATGGAATGGAACGTGGAATGGAATGGAATGGAATGGAATGAATGGAATGTGGAATGGAAGGTGTAATGGATTGTGGAATGGAATGTAATGGAATGTGGAATGGAATGGAATATGGAATGTGGAATGGAATGGAAAGTATGTGGAATGGAAAGGATAGTGGAATGGAATGTGGAATGAAATATAATGGACAGTGGAATGGAATGGATTGGAATGTGGAATGGAGAGGAATGGAATGTAGAATGGAATGTGGAATGAATTGGAATGGAATGTGGAAATGAATCTAATGGAATGCGTAATGAAATGCGTAATGGAATGGAATGGAATGTGGAATTCATTAGAACGGAATGTGGAATTGAATGGAATGGAATGTGGAATGGAATGGATTGGAATGTTGAATGGAATTGAATGGAATGTGGAATGGAATAGAATGGAATGTCGAGTGGAATGGAATTCAATGGAATGGACTGTGGAACAGCACGTGGAATAGAAAGTGGAATGGAATGTGGAATGGTATGTGCAATGGAATGGAATGTGGAATGGTATGTGGAATGGAATGGAATGCAATGTGGAATGGAATGGAATGGAATGTGGAATGGAATGCATAGTGGAATGAAATGGAATGGAATGTGGAATGTAATGGAACGGAATGCGGAATGCAATGCTGTGGAACGAGGAATGTAAAGTGCAATGTAACGTTTAATGGAATGGAATGGAATGTGGAAAGAAATGGAATGTGGAATGGAATGCAACGGAATATGGAATACAATGGAATGCTGCCTGGAATGGAATGTAATGGAATGTGGAATGGAAAGGAATTGAAACTGGAATGGAATGGAATGAATTGTGGAATGGAATGGAATGTGGAATGGAATGTGGAATGAAATGGAATGGAATGTGCAATGGAACGTGGTATGGAATGTGGAATGGAATGGAATGGAATGTGGAATGGAATGGATTGTGGAATGGAATGTCGAATGTATTTGGAATTTAATGTGGAATGAAATGGATTGGAATGTGGTATGGAACGGAATGGAATATGGAATGGGAGGTGGAAAGGAATGTGGATTGGTATGCGGAATGGAATGGAGTGGAATGTAGAACGGAATGGGGAATGGAAAGTGGAATGAAATGTGGAATGGTACGTGCAATGTAATGGAATGTGGAATGGAATGGAATGGAAAGTGGTATGGAGTGAGGAATAGAATGGAATGGAATGTGGAATGGAACTGAATGGAATGTGGAATGAAATGCGGAATGGAATGGAAAGGAATGTGGATTTTAATGGAATGGGGTGTGGAATGGAATGGATTGCTATGTGGAATAGAACGTGGAATGGAATGTGGAATGGAATTGAATGGAATGTGGAATGGTATGCAATGAAATGGTATGTGGAATTGAATGGAATGGAATGTGGACTGGAATGGAATGGAAAGTGGAATGGAATGGAATGTGGAATGGAATGTGGAATGGAATATCGAATGGAATGGAATGGAAAATGGAATTGAATGGAATGGAATGTGAAAAGGAATGGAATGGAATGTGGAATGGAATGGAATAGAATTTGGAATGGAATGGAATGCATTGTGGAATGGAATAGAATGGAATGTGGAATAGAATGGAATGTGGAATGGAATGGAATGGAATGTGTAATGGAATGTTGAATGGATTAGAATGAAATGGAATGGAAACTGGAATGGAATGGAATGCAATGTAATGTGGAATTGAACTTGAAATGGAATGTGGAATGGAATTGAATGGAATGTGGAATGGTATCTGGAATGGAATGGAATAGATTGTATAACGGAAAGTGTAATGGAATGTGGAATGGAATGTGGAATGGAACATGGTATGTAATGGAAAGCGAAATGGAATGGAATGCAATGTGGAATGGAATGGAAGGTGGAATGGAATGGCATGGGATGTGGAATAGAATGTGGAATGGAGTGGAATAGAATGTGGAATGGAATGTGGAATGGAATGGAATGGAAGGAGTTAAGGAAAATGTGATGGAATGTGTAATGGAATGTGGAATTGAAAGGTATGCGACATGGAAAGGAAAGTGGAATGGAATCGAATGGAATGTGTTATGGAAAGGAATGCGATGTGGAATAGAATGTGGAATGGAATGGATTGGAATGTGGAATGGAATTGAATGGAATGTGGAATGGATTGTAATGCAATTTTAAATTGAATGAAATGAAATGTGGACTGGAAAGGATTGGAATGTGGAACGGAAAGGAAAGGAATGTAATGTGAAATGGAATGTGGAATAGAATGTGGAATTCAATGGAATGTGATGTGGAATGGAAAGAGGAATGGAATGGAATGGAATGTGTAATGGAATAGAGTGTGAAATGCTCTGTGGAATGGAATGGAATGGAATGTGGAATGGAACATGGAATGGAATGGAATGGAATGTGCAGTGGAATTGAATGGAATGTGGAATGGAATGGAATGGAATTTGGAATGGAATGGAATGCAGTGTGGAATGGGATGGAAAGGAATGTGACATTCCATTCCGTTCATTTCCACATTGCATTCCGTTCCATTCCACATTCCATTCTGCATTCCATTCCACATTTCCTTCCACATTTCATTCCACATTCCATTCCACTTTCCATTCCACGTTACATTCCATTCCACATTCCATTCCACATTCAATTCCACATTCCATTCCTTTCCATTCCACATTCCGTTCATTTTCATTCCACATTCCATTCCACATTTCATTACACATTTCATTACACATTCCATTCCACATTCCATTCCACATTCCATTCCCCATTCCATTCCTCATTCCATTCCATTCCACATTCCATTCCACATTCCATTCCATTCCATTTCACATTCCATTCCATTCCATTCCACATTCCTTTCCGTTCAATTCCACATTGCATTCCATTCCATTCTGCATTCATATTCCATTCCATTCCAATCCACATTCCATTCCATTCCATTCCACAATTCCACATTCCAATCCATTCCATTCCACATTCCATTCTATTCCATTCCATATACCATTCCATTCCATTCCATTCCATTCCACATTCCATAACATTCCATTCTATTCCGCATTCCACTCCTTTCCATTCCACATTACATAGCATTCCATTGCATTCCATTCCACTTTCCATTCAATTCCATTCCGCTTTCCATTCCATTCCATTCCATTCCACATTACATTCCACTCCATTAAATTCCACATTCCATTCCATTCAATTCGTGCTTCCATTCCATTCCCTTCCACATTCCATTCCATTGCATTCCATTCCATTCTATTCCACATTCCATTCTTTCCATTCCACATTCCATACCATTCCATTCCATCCCACATTCCATTGCTTTCCATTCCACATTCCATAACATTCCATTCCATTCCACATTCCTTTCCATTCCATTCTACATTCCATTCCATTCCATTCCACATTCAAATCCATTCCATTCCATTCCATTCCATTCCACATTCCATTCCCTTCCTTTCCGCATTCCTTTCCATTACTTTCCACATTCCATTTCACATTACATTCCATTCCACATTCCATTCCACGATCCATTCCATTCCATTCCACATACAGTTCCATTCAATTCCACATTCGATTCCATTCCATTCCCTTCCATTCCACAATCCATTCCATTCCATTCCACATTTCATTCCATTCCATTGAATTCCACATTCAGTACCATTCCATTCGTCATTGCATGCCAATACATTACACATTCCAGTCCATTCCATTCTATTCCATTACACATTACAAAATATTCCATTCTATTCCACATTCCATTCCTTTCCATTCCAGATTCCATACAATTCCGTTCCATTCCACATTCCTTTCATTTACATTCTACATTCCATTCCATTCCATTCCACATTCCAATACTTTCCATTCTATTCCACTACAGTTTCCATTCCCTTCCATTCCAGATTCCTTTCCATTCTATTCCACATTCCATTCAACGTTCCATTCCACGTTCTATTCCATTCCATTCCACATTGCATTTCACTCCATTCCACATTCCATACCTTTCATTTCCACATTACATTCCACATTCCATTCCACATTCCATTCCAAGATTCATTCCAAGTTCTATTCCAAGTTCCATTCCATTCCACTCCACGTTCCATTCCACATTCCTTTCCATTGTATTACACTTTCCATTCCACATTCCATTACAGATTCCATTGCTTTCCATTCCTCATTCCATTCCCCATTCCATTCCACATTCCATTGCGTTACATTCCACATTACATTACACATTGCATTTCACATTCCATTCCACATTCCTTTCCATTGTATACCACATTACATTACACATTGCATTCCGTTCCATTCCAAATTCGATTCCGCGTTCCATTCCACAAAGCATTCCTTACTATTCCATTCCCTTGTACGTTGCATTCCACATTCCATTCCACATTAAATTCCACTTTCCTTTCCTCAATCCATTCCACATTGCATCCCATTCCATTCCACGTTCCATTCCACGTTCCATTCCACTTTCCATTCCATTCAATTCCACATTCTATTCCAGTCCATTCTATTGCATTCAAAATTCCATTCCATACCATTCCACTTTTCCTTCCATTGCATTCCGTTCCACATTCCTTTCCATTCCATTCCACATTCCATTCCATTCCATTCCATTCCACATTCCACACAATTCCATTCCATTTCACATTCCATTACACATTCCATTCCACATTCCATTCCATTCCATTTCACATTCCATTCTATTCAACTCCATTCCATTCCATTACAGATTCCATTCCACATTCCATTCCCTTCCATTCCACATTCGATTCCATTCCATTCCACATTCCATTCCATTGCATTCTGTTTTCCTTTCCATACCATTCGAAATTGTATTCGAACTTCCATTCCATTCCATTCCACATTCCATTCCATTCCATTCCACATTCCATTCCGTTCCTTTCCACATTCCATTCCTTTCCATTCCACAATACAATCCACTTTCCAGTCCACTTTCCATTCCACGTTCCATTCCACGTTCCATTCAATTCTATTCCACGTTCCATTCCATTCCATTCCATTCCATTCCATTCCACATTTCATTCCATTCCTTTCCAATCCATTAAACATTGTATTCCATTCCATTCTCATTCCATTCCACATTCCATTCCACATTCCATTCCATTCAATTTCACATTATGTTCCATTCCATTCCACATTGGATTACACATTAAATTCCACATTGCAATCCACATTCCATTCCACATTCCATTCTCTAACATTCCACATTCCATTCCATTCCATTCTACTTCCATTCCAACTTCCATTACATTCCATTGCACATTCCTTTCCACATGGCAACCCATTCCATTGCACAATCCATTCAACATTCCATCCCATTCCATTCCATGTTCCGTTCCATTCCATTCCACATTCCAGTCCACATTCCATCCCATTGCATTACACATTCCATTTCACATTCCATCCCATTCCATTCCATATTGCATTCCATTTTTTCCACATTCAATTCCATTCCATTACACATTCCATTCCATTCCACATTCCATTCCATCCCATTCCACCTTCTCTTCCATTCCGATTCACATTGCATTCTATTCCATTCCATTCCATATTCCTTTCTAATCCATTCCACTTTCTATTCCAATCAAAACCAGTCTATTCCAGTCCACATTCAATTCCATTCCATATTCCATTAAGTTACATTCCACATTGCATTCTATTCCATTCTACATTCCATTACATTGCATTCCTTTCCATTGAACATTCTTTACAATCCATTCCAATTTTCATTCCTTTCCATTGCACATTCCATTCCATTCCATTCCACATTCCATTCCATTCCAATCCACATTCCATTCCACATTCCTTTCCATTCCATTCCATTCCACGTTCCGTTCCATTCCATTCCACATTCCGTTCCACATTCCCTACCATTCCATTCCGCATTCCATTCCATTCCATTCCACATTCCATTCCACGTTCCATTTCATTCCATTCCAAAATCCATTCCACATTCCTTTCCATAGCATTCCACATTCTATTCCATTCCATTCCATTTTATTCCACATTCCTTTAAATTCCATTCCAAATTCCATTCCATTCCATTCCAAATTCCATTTCATTCCATTCCACATTCCTTTCCATTCCATTCCACCTTCCATTCCATTCCATTCCACATTCCATTCCATTCCATTCGGCATTCCATTCTTTTCCATTCCACATTCCATTCCACAATCAATTCCATTACCTTCTACATTCAATTCCACATTCCTTTCCAATCTGTTCCACATTCAATACCATTTCGTTCCATATTACATTCCATTCCATTCCATTCCACATTCCATTCAATTCCATTCCATTCCACATTCCATTCCACAATCCATCCCATTGCATTCGACCTTCCATTCCATTCTCTTCCACAATTCCTTTCCATTCCACTCCACATCCCATTCCATTCCATATTCCATTCCATTCCATTCCATCTTACATTTCATTGTATTCCATATTCCTTTCCATTCCATTTCACTTTCCCTTCCATTCCATGCCATGCCATTTCACATTCCAAGCATTCCATACCACATTCCAGTCCATTCTATTCCTCTTTCCATTCCATATTCAGTTCAATTCCATTCCATTTCACGTTCCATTCCACATTCCATCCCATTGCATTCCACAATCCATTCCATTCCATTCCACGTTCCATTCCATATTGCTTTACAAATTCCATTCCCTTCCATTCCATTCCATTCCACATTCCATTCCTCTCCATTGCACTTTCCATTCCCGATTCCATGCCACATTGTATTCCATTCCATTGCATTCCATTCCACATTCCTCTCCATTCCATTACAAATTCCATTCAATTCCATTCTATATTCCATGGCATTCCTTTATACATTCCATTCCAATCCATTCCACATGCCATTCCAATTCCATTCCATTCCATTCCGCATTCCATTCCATATTCCATTCCATTCCATTCCATTCTACATTCCATTCCACATTCGATTCCATTCCATTGTACATTCCATTCCATTCCATTCCACATTCCATTCCATTCCTTTCCACATTGCATTCCGCATTAATTTCCATTCCATTCCATTCCATTACTCAGTCAATTACATTCCATTCCATTCCACATTCCATTCCATTCCATTCCACATTCCATTCCATTTTATTCCACATTCCATTCCACATTCCATTCCACATTACAATCCATTCCATTAAAGAGTCCATTCCACATTTCATTAAATTCCATTACACATTCCATTCCACATCCCATTCCATTCCACATTCCATTCCACATTCCATTCAACATTCCATTCGACCTTTCATTCCACATCCCATTCCACATTCCATTGCATTCCATTCCATTCCACATTCCATTCCATTCCATTATACATTCCATTCAATGCCACATTCCGTTCCACATTCCATTTCACGTTCCATTCCATTCTATTTCACATTCCATTCCATTCCATTCCGTTCCACTTTACATTCCATTCTTCATTCAATTCCATTCTATTCCATTCAACATTCCATTCCACATTCCATTCCGTTCCATTCCACTTTCCATTCCACAATCCATTCCACATTCCATTCAATTCCTTTCCACATTCTATTCCATTTCATTCCATTTCCTTCCACTTGCTTTTCCATTCCATTCCACATTCCATTCCATTCCATACCACATTCCATTCCATTCCATTCCATTCCACATTCCATTCCACATTCCATTCCACATTCCATCCCATTCCATTGCACATTTCATTCCATTCCATTAAACATTCCTATCCACATTCAATCCCATTGTGTTCTACATTCCATTCCACATTCAATTCCACTCAATTCCACATTCCATTCGATTCCATTCCATTCCGCATTCCATTCAATTCCATTCCACTCTACATTTCATTCCATTGCATTCCAATCCACATTCCATTCCTTTCCATTCCCAATTCCATTCCATTCCATTCCACATTCCATTCCATTCGATTCCATTCCAATCCACATTCCATTTCATTCTATTCTATTCCATTCCAGTTTCCCTTCCATTCCATTCCATTGCACATTCCATTTCATTCCGTTCCACATTCCATTCCGTTCCACATTCCATTCCACTTTCCAATCCATTCTACTCCTCATTCCATTTCAAATTGCATGCCATTACATTCCATATTCCTTTCCATTCCATTCCATTCCATTCCAATCCAAATTACATTCCATATAATTCCTTTCCATTCCATTCCACTTTCCACTGCATTGTATTGAATCCCACATTGCATTCCATTCCACATTCCATTCCATTTCATTCCATTCCATTCCAGTCAAGTCCACATTCCATTCCATTCCATTCCACTTTCTGTTACACATTCCATTCCATATTCCATTCAGTTGCATTCCACATTCCATTCCACATTGCATCCCATTCCATTCCACATTTCATTGAATTCCATTCCATTCCATTCCAGATTCCATTCCTTTCTATTCCAATGAATACCACATTCCATTCCATTCTATTCCACATTCCATTCCATTCCATTCCATTCCACATCCCATTCCATTCCACATTCCATTCCATTCCATTGCACTATCCATTCCATTCCATTCCACATTCTATTCCATATTCAATGTCACATTCCTTTCCTTTCCATTCCACATTCCATTCCACTTTCTATTCCATTTCATTCCACATTCCATTCCATTCCACATTCCATTCCATTCCATTTCACATTCCATTCCAATCCATTCCACATTCCATTCCACGTTCCATTCCAACCCATTCGACTTTCCTTTCCACGTTCCAATCCACATTCCATTCTTCATTCCCTTCGTCGTTCCATTCCATTACATTCCACGTTCCATTCTCACCCATTCAACCTTCCATTTCACATTTCATTCCTTTCCATTCCACGTTCCATTCCTCATTGAATTCCAGTTTCCATACCACATTCCATTCCGTTCCACTCCACATTCCATTCCACATTCCATTTCATTCCATTCCACATTCCATTCAATTCCATTGCATTCCCCATTGCATTCCAATCCATTCCATTCCATTTCACATTCCATTCCACTTTCCTTTCCATTCCACATTCCTTTCTATTCCATTGCATTACAGATTCCATTCCATTCCATTCCACATTCCATTACAAATTCCATTCCATACTGCTCCACTTTCGATTCCATTCCGTTCCATATTCCATTCCATTCCATTCCACATTGCATTCCATTCCAATCCACAGTCTATTTCATTAAATTCCACAATCCATTCCATTCCAAGCCACATTCCACTCTATTTCATTCCACATTCCATTCAATTCAAGGCCACATACCATTCCTTTCCATTCCACATTCCATTCCATTCCATTCCACATTCAAATCCATTCCACATTCTATTCCATTCAAGGCCACATACCATTCCTTTGCGTTCCACATTGCATTCCATTCCATTCCACATTCAATTCGATTCCACATTCCAATACATACCATTCCACATTTCATTCCATTGCATTCCAAATTCCATTCCACATTCCATTCAGTTCCTTTACACATTCCATTCCTCTCCATTCCACATTCCATTGCATTCCATTTCATTACACATTCCATTCCATTCAATTCCACTCCACATTTCATTCCTTTCCATTCCACTCCACATTCCATTGCTTTCCATTCCCCATTCCATTCCACATTCCATTCCATTCGATTCCATTCCATTCCACATTCCATTCCATTCCATTCTATTCCATTCCACATACCATTCCATTCCATTCCACATTCCATTCCTTTCCGTTCCATATTACATTCTATTCCACATTCCATTCCACTTTCCATTCCATTCTATTCCACATTCCATTTCAGACTGCATCCCATTCCATTCCATATTCCATTCCACATTCCATTCCATTCCATTCCACTTTCCAATCCATACCATTCCTTTCCATTCCAATCCAATTTCCACTCCATTCTACGTTACATTCCAACGTCCATTCAATTCCTTTCCAAGTTCCATTCCACATTACATTCCATTACATTCCAGTTTCCTTTCCACATTCCATACCACATTCCATTCCATTCCATTCCTCATTCCATTATATTCCATTCCAGATTCCATTCCACTCCACTCCACATTCCGTTTCACATTCCATTCCATTCCATTCCACCTTCCATTCCACGTTGCATTCCACTTTCCATTCCAAATTCCAATCCACATTCCATTTCACATTCTATTCCACACCATTTCACATTCCATTCCACATTTCACTCCATTCCATTCCAAAATCCATTCCACATTCCATTCCACAATCCATTCCACATTCCATCTCACATTCCATTACACGATCCTTTCCGTCTCGTTCCACGTTCAATTCCGCGTTCCTTTGCATTACACTTGACATTCCATTACACATTCTTTTCCACTTTCCATTTCACATTGCATTCCGTTCCATTACATATTGCATTCCGCACTCCATTCCATATTCCATTCCACATTCCACTCCACATTCCATTCAGTTTCATTCCACATTCCATTCCACACTCCGTTCCACATTCCATTCCACATTCCTTTCTTTTCCAGTCCACATTTCTTTCCACGTTCATTTCCGCATTCCATTCCACATTCCATTCCACATTTCTTTCCACATTCCATTTCACATTTCATTCCATTCTGTTCTACATAACATTTCACATTCCATTCCGTTCCATTCCACATTCATTCCACATTCCATGCCACATTCCATTTCAGATTCCGTTCCACATTCCATTCCACATTGCATTCTATTCCATTCCACATTCCATTCCATACCATTTCATTCCACTTTCCATTTCACCTTCCATTCCGTTTTCAATTCCACATTCCATTCCATTCCTTTCCACATTCCATTCCACATTCATTTTAACGTTCAATTCCTTTAACTTCCACTTTGCATTCCACATTCCATTCCATGTCCCATTCCATTTCATTCCACGTTCAATTCCACAGTCAATTCCGTTCCATTTTGCGATCCATGCTACATTACATTCCACATTCCATTCCACATTCCATTCCAATCCATTCCACTTTCCATTCCACACTCCATTCCACATTCCATTGCACTTTCCATTCCATTCCATTCCACATTCCTTACGACATTCCATTTCACATTCCATTCCACATTCCATTCCATTCCTTTCCACATTCCATTCCACAACCCAATACATTCCATTCTACATTCAATTCCATTCAATTCCACCTTCCATTGCACATTCCATTCCACATTCCCTTCCATTACATTTCACATTCCATTGCACATTGCATTCCACATTCCATTCCACTTTGCATTCCATGTTCCATTCCACGTTACATTCTACGTTTCTTTCCATTTCATTAAACGTTCCATTCTACTTTCCATTCCATTCATTTCCACGTTCCATTCCACATTCCATTCCATTCCATTCCGCATTGCATTTCGCATTCCATTCCACATTCCATTCCAAACCATTCCACATTCCACTCCACGTTCCATTCCATTCCATTCCATTCCATTCCACGTTCCATTCCACTTTCCATTGCACATTCCCTTCCACATTCCATTGCATTCCTTTCCAAAGTTCCTTTCCACGTTCCATTCCACGTTCCATTCCACGTTCCTTTCTATTACATTACACCTTTCTTTCCATTCCGTTCCACATTTCTTTCCACATTCCATTTCACATTGCTTTTCACATTCCATTTGACATACCATTGCATTCCTTTCGACATTCCATTCCACATTCCTTTGCACATTCCATTCCATTCCATTGCACATTCCATTCCAAATTACATTCCATTCCATTCCACATTCCATTCCAAATTCTATTCCATTCTATTCCACATTCCATTCCACGTTCCATTCCATGATCCATTTCATTTCATTCCACATTACTTTCCACGTTCCATTTCCCATTCCTTTCCAGATACCATTTCACATTCCATTGCATTCCATTCCATTGTACATTCCTTTCCACTTTCGTTTTCATTCCATTCCAGGTTCCATTCCATTCCATTTCATTTCGCATTCCACGTTCCATTCCACATTGCATTCCACATTCCATAGCTTTCCATTCCACATTACATTCCATATTCCTTTGCACATTACTTTCTATTCCATTCCACATTCCATTCCATTCCATTCCACATTCCTTTCCACATTCCATTCTACGTTCCATCGCACTTTTCATTCCACGTTCCATTCCATTCCATTCCACGTTCCATTCCACGTTCCATTCCATTCCATTTAATGTTCCATTTCATGCCGTTCCACGTTCCATTCCACATTTCATTTCGTATTACATTCCATTCCATTCCATTCCACGCTCTTTTCCGTTCCATTCCACATTCCTTACCATTCCATTCCACATTCCACATTCCACATTCAATGGAAAGGAATACATTCCAATGAATTCCAGTCCACTTTCCATTCCACATTCCGTTCCATTCCATTACACATTGCATTCAATTCCAATCCACATTCTATTCCATATTTCATTCCATTCCATTCCACATTCTATTCCACATTCCATTCCATATTCCATTGAGTTTCATTACACATTCCGATCCACATTCCATTTCATTCCATTGCACATGCCATTCCACGTTCCATTCCACATTCCATTCCACATTTCATTGCACATTCCATTGAAACTTCCATTTCACATTACATTCCACTTTCAATTCCTAGTTCCATTCAAAGTTCCATTCTACAATCCATTCCATATCATTACACGTTCCATTCCACATTCCATTCCATTCCGTTCCACGTCCCATTCCACATTCCATTCCCCATTCCAATCCACAGTCCTTTCCATTCCATTCAACATTCCATTCCACATTCCATTCCACATTCCATTCCTTTCCATTCCAGAGTCCATTCCACATTCCATTTTTAATTCCATTCCTCAATCCATTCCATTTACATTCCATATTACATTCCATTCCATTCCACATCCCATTCCATTCCATTCCACATTCCATTCAACATTCCATTCCGTTCCATTCTGCATTCCTTCCACATTGCATTCCACATTCCTTTCCATTCCATTCCACATTCCATTCCACAGTCCATTCCGTAACATTTCACATTCTGTTCCGTTCCATTCCACATTCCCTTCCACATTTCCTTCCACATTGCATTCCATTCCATTCCACATTCCATTCCACATTCCATTACACATTCCATTCCATTCCATTCCACATTCCATTCCACATTCCATTCCACATTCCATTCCATTCCATTTCACATTCCGTTCCATTGCATTCCACATTCCGTTCCACATTCCATTCCATATTGCATTCCATTCCATTCCACATTTGATTCCACATTGCATTCCGTTCCATTCCACATTCCATTTCATTCCATTCCATGTTCTATTCCACTTTGCTGTCCACGTTCCATTCCACGTTCCACTCCACATTCCATTCTGTTCCATTCCACCTTCCTTTCCACCTTCCATTCCACATTCCATTTCCCATTCCATTCCACGTTTCATTCCATTCTCTTCCACATGCCATTCCATTGCATTCCACATTACTTTCCTTTACATTAAATTCCATTCCACATTCCATATCATCCCATTCCATTGCACATTCCATTCCTTTCCATTACACATTCCATTCCATTCCATTCCATTCCACATTCCATTCCATTTCATTCCAATCCATTCCACATTCCATTTCACATTACATTCCCTTCCATTCCACATTCCGTTACTTTCCATTCCACATTTCACTCCACTTGCAATTCCACATTCCATTCCACGTTCCCTTTCATTAGTTTCCAGATTCCATACCATTAAATTCCATTCTGTTCCACATTCCATTCCATTCATCATTCCATTCCACTTTCCATTCCATTCCATTCCACATTCCATTCTGCATTCCATTAAGTTCCATTCCACATTCTTTTCCATTCCATTCTACATTCCTTCCACATTCCATTCCACGTTCCATTCCAAGTTCCATTCCACGTCCCATTCCAGCTTTCATTCCATTCCACTCCACATTCCATTCCCTTCCATTCCACGTTCTATTTAATTCCGTTGCACTTTCCATTCCACATTCCCTTTCACCTTCAATTCCACGTTCATTTCACGTTCAATTCCATTACATTCCATTCAATTCCACGTTCCATTCCTTTCCAATTCGCATTCCATTCCTTTGCATTCCACACTAAATTCCATTCCATTCCGTTGCATTCCATTCCATTCTACATTTCATACCATTCCATTCCATTCCACATTCCATTCTCTCCATTCCACATTCCATTCCATTCCTTTCCACGCGCCATTCCATTCGATTCCTTTCCGCATTCCATTCCACATTCCATTGCCTTTCAAGCCACATTGCATTCCATTCCATTCCACATTCAATTCCACTTTCCATTCTACGAACCATTCCACGTTCCATTCCATTCCATTCCACATTCCATTCCACATTCCATTCCACGTTCCACTCCAAATTCCATCCATTCAATTCCACGTTCCATTACACGTTCCAGTCGATTACATTCCTCGTTCCATTCCACATTCCACTGCACATTCCATTCCACGTTCCATTTCACATTCCATTCCATGTTCAATTCCACATTCCATTCCACATTCCATTGCATTCCTGTCCACATTACTTTCCAAGTTCCATTCCACAATCCATTCCACATTCCAATGCAATCCAGTCCACATTCCATTCCACATTCCATTCTATTCCATTCTACATTACATTCAATTCCAATCCACTTTCCATTCCACTTTTCATTGCATTCCATTCCACATTCCATTCCACATTTCATTCTGCATTCCATTACATTCCATTGCACATTCCATTCCATGTTCCATTGCACATTCCAGCGTACCTTACTTTCCACATTACATTCCACGTTCAATTCTTATTTCCATTCAACGTTCCATTCCACGTTCCGTTCTATACCATTACATGTTCCATTCCACATTACTTACCATTCCGTTCCACAATCCATTCCACATTCCATTCCACATTCCATTCCACCTTCCATTCCATTCCATTCCACAGTCCATTCCACATTCCATTCCACATTCCATTCTTCAATCCATACCATTACCTTCCATATTCAATTACATTCCATTCCACATTCCATTCCATTCATTTCCAGATGCCATTCCACATCATTGCATATTATATTCCACATTCCTTTCCACATTCAATTTCGCATTCCCTTCCTCATTCCATTCCATTCCATTCAACATTCCATTCCATTCCATTCCACATTCCTTTCCACGTTCCATTTTGCATTCCATTCCACATTTCATTCCATTCCATTCCACATTCCATTCCATAGCATTCAATGGAATGGAATACATACAATGGAATGGATTGCATTCAATGGAATAGAATACATTCAATGGAAAGGAATACATTACAATGCCTTCCAGTCCACATTCCATTCCACATTCCTTTCCAGTCCATTCCACATTCCATTCAATTCCAATCCACTTTCCATTCCATATTTCATTCCATTTCATTCCACATTCCATTCCACATTCCATTCCATATTCCATTGAATTTCATTCCACATTCCAATCCACATTCCATTTCATACCATTGCACATGCCATTCCACTTTCCATTCCACATTCCATTCCACATTCCATTGCACATTCCATTGTACCTTCTATTACACATTACATTCCACGTTCAATTCCTAGTTCCATTCAAAGTTCCTTTCCACGATCCATTCCACATCATTACACGTTCTATTCCACATTCCGTTCCATTCCGTTCCACCTCCCATTCCACATTCCATTCCCCATTCCAATTCAGAGTCCTTTCCATTCCATTCCACATTCCATTCCTTTCCATTCCACAGTCCATTCCACATTCCATTTTTAATTCCATTCCTGAATCCATTCCATTCCATTCCATATTCAATTACATTCCATTCCACATTCATTTCACATTCCATTCAACGTTCTATTCCATTCCATTCCATGTTCCATTCCATTCCATTCCACATTTCAGTTGACATTCCATGTCACCTTGCATTCCCTTCCTTTCCACATTCCATTCCATTCCTTTCCACATTCCAATACTTTCCACATTACATTCCACATTCCATTCCACGTTCCATTCAATTCCATTCCACGTTCCATTCCTTGTTCCATTCCATTCCCTTCCAAGTTCCTCTCCACATTTAATTCCATTCCATTTAATATTCCATTCCAATCCATTCCACATTAAATTCCACATTCCATTCCACCTTCCATTCCACATTCCATTCCACATTCCATTGCATTCCATTCCACACTCCATTCCCCGTTCCATTCCACATTCCATTCCGTTCCTTTCCACATTCCATTTCTCACCCTATTCCACATTCCATTCCATATTGCCCTCCATTCCTTTCCACATTCCATTCCACTTTCTATTCCACATTCCATTAAGTTCCATTCCACATTCCAATGCATTCTCTTCTACATTCCTTTCCACATTCAAATACATTCCATTCCACATTCAATTCCATTTCATTCCACATTCAATTCCATTCCATTTCACATTCCATTCCACAGTCTTTTCCACATTCGATTCCACATTCCATTCCATTCCATTCCATTCCACAATGCATTCCACATTCTATTCGACATTCTATTCCACATTCCTTTCCATTCCATTCCATGTTCCCTTCTACATTCTATTCCACACTCCATTCCGCATTCCTTTCCAAATTCCATTCCATTCTATTGAACATTCCATTGCACGTTCCATTTTCATTCCTTTACACATTCTGATGCATTCCATTCCACATTCAATTCCATTCCATTACATTCCACATTCCATTCCACATTCCATTAAACGTTCCATTAATCTTTCCATTCCACGTTCCACTCCATTACATTCCACATTCCGTTCCACATTCCAATCCATTGCATTCCACTTTCCATGAAACATTCCATTCCACATTCCATTCTATTCCGTTCCATTCCACATTCCATTCCATATTCCTTTCCACATTTTATTCCACATTCCATTGCATTCCATTCCGCATTCCATTCCATTCCATCTGACATTCCATTCCACTCCATTCGATATTTAATTATGTTCCAGTCCACGTTTCATTCCACCTTCCATTTCGCATTCCTTTACACATTCCATCACACTTTCCTTTCCATTCCATTCCATATTCCATTAAATTCCATTCCAAATTCCATTCCATTCCTTTCCACATTCCAATCCTTTCCACATTCCATTCCAGTTTCCATTCCACGTTCTATTCCATTCCATTCCACGTTCCATTTCATGTCCAATTCCATTTCATTTCACGTTCCATTCCACTATTCCATTACAAATTCCATAACACTTTCCATTCCTTTGTTTTCCACATTTGATTCCACTCTCCACTCCACATTCCATACCACATTCAATTCCATTCCATTCCACATTCCTTTAAACATTCCATTCCACATTTCATTCCACATGACATTCCATTCCATTCTCCATTCCATTCCATTCCACTCCACATTCCATTCCACGTTGCATTCCACGTTCCATTCCACGTTCCTATGCACGTTCCATTCCAATACATTCCACGCTCCGTTCTACATTCCATTCCATTCCGTTCCAGTTTCCCTTCCACAATCCATTCCACATTCCATTCCACATTACTTCCGTTCCATTCCACGTTCCATTCCGCATTCCATTCCACATTCCATTCCACATTCCATTAATCATTCCATTCAACATTCCATTCCACATTCCTTCCCACATTGCATTCCATTCAATTCCACATTCCATTCCACATTCCATTCCATTACATTCTACATTCCTTTCCACATTCCATTCCATTCCATTTTACATTCCATTACACCTTCCATTCCAGTCCGTTTGACGTTCCATTCCACGTTCCATTCCATTACACTCCACGTTCCATTCCACGTTCCATTCCACGTTCCCTTCCAGTTTCCATTCCACATTCCATTCCATTCCTTTACATACTCCTTACCATTTCATTCCATTCCACTGTCCATTAAGCATTCCATTCCACATTCCATTAATCATTCCATTCAACATTCCATTCAGCATTCCATTCCACATTCCATTTCACATTCCATTCCGCATTCCATTCCATTCCATTCTATGTTTCATCACATTCCACGTTTCCTTACACGATGCATTCCAACTTCCAGTCCACGATCCATTCCATTCCATTCCAGTTTCCATTTCATTCCATTCCACTTTCCATTCCACATTCAATTCCACGTTCCATTTCACATTCAATTCTCATTACATTTCACTTTCCATTCCATTCCATTCCATTCCATTCCATTACGCCTTCCATTCCATTCCAGTCCACATTCCATTGCATTCCATTCCAAGTTCCATTCCTTTCCAAATTCCATTCCACTCCGTTCCACATTCCATTGCATTCCCTCCCAGTTTCCATTCCATTACATGCTACATTCCATTACACATTCCATTCCATTCCATTCTATTCCAAATTCCACTCCATTCCATTCCACATTCCACTCCATTCCATTACACATTCCATTCAATTCCATTCCGTATTCCATTCCATGTTACATTTCATGTTACATTCCATTCCATTACACATTTCTTACCATTCCATTCCACATTGCACTACATTCCATTCCACATTACATTCCATTCAATTTCACATTCAATTCCATTACATTGCATTCCACATTCCATTCCATTCTGTTCCGCATTCCATTGCATTCGATTCCATTCTATTCCACATTCAATTCCATTCTATTCTATTCCACATTCCATTCCATTGAATTCCACATTCCATTCAATTACATTCCACATACCATTCCACATTCTATTCCACGTTCCATTCAACGTTCCATTCCACATTCCATTCCATTTCAACCCACATTCCATTACACTTTCCATTCCATTCAATGCCACATTCCACTACACTTTGCGTTTCATTCAATTTCAATATCCATTCCACGTTCCATTCCACGTTCCTTACCATGTTCCATTCCACATTCCATTCCACTCCTTTCCATTCCATATTCCATGCCATTCCATTCCATTACATTACACAATCCATTCCATTACATTCCACATTCCATTCCACCTTCCATTTCTTTCCATTCTGCATTCCATTCCACATTCCATTCCGTTCCATTTCACATTCCGTTCCACACTCCATTCCACATTCCATTCCACATTCAATACGGTTAAATTCCACATTCCATTCCACACCCCATTCCACATTCCTTTCCACATTCCATTCCATTCCATTGCACATTCCATGGCACTATCCATTCCACATTCCATTCCACATTCCATTCCGTTCCATTCCACTTTCCATTCCACACTACATTTGACAAAGTGTGTTCCCTTCCACTTTCCTTTCCACATTCCATTCCACTTTCCATTTCACATTCCATTACACATTCCTTTCCTCGTTCACGATCTGTTCACAATCCACGATCCGTTCACGTTACACGATCCGTTCCTCGTTCCACTCCATGTTACAATCCATTCCTTTCCACGTTCCATTAAACATTCCATTCCATTCTATTCCATTTTCCATTCCACATTACATTCCTTTCCTTTCCACATTACTTTCCACATTCCATTCCACATACAATTTCATTCCATTCTACGTTCCATTCCACAGTCCACTCAACATTCCACTCCACATTCCATTCCATTCCATTACACATTCCATTCCACATTCCATTACGTTCCACTCCACATTCCATTCCACATTCCAGTCCATTCCATTTCACATTCCATTGCATGTACTATTCCATTCCATTCCACGTTCCATAGCACGTTCCATTCCACATTCCATTCGACATTACATTCCACATTACTTTCCGTTCCATTACACATTCCATTCCACATTTCATTCCACAATCCATTCCACATTCCAACCACATTCCATCCACATTCCATTCCTTTCCATTCCTCATTCCATTCCACATTGCATTCCATTCCACTCCACATTCCATTCCACAGTCCATTCCATTCCTTTCCACTTTCCATTCTACATTCCATTCCACGTTCCATTCCACTATCCATTCCACGTTCCATTCCATTCCTTTCCACTATCCATGCCATTCCGCATGATATTCCACATCCTTCCATTCCACTTTCCATTCCACATTCCATTCCACATTCAATTTCACTATCCATTCCACATTCCATTTCCCTTCCCATTCCATGACATTCCATTCCATTACACATTCCATTCCATTCCAATACACATTCCATTCCATTCCACGTTCCATTCCTTTTCATATTCTATTCCATACCATTCAAAATTCCGTTCCATTCCGATCCAAATTGCTTTCCATTGCATTCCACATTCCATTCCACATTCCATTCCACATTCCATTCCATTCTATTCTATTCCACATTCCATTCCCTTCCGTTCAACTTTGCATTCCATTCCATTCCACATTCCATTCCATACTCCATTCCACTCCATTCCACATTCCATTCCACATTCCATTCCATTCTATACGATTCCGCATTCCATTCAATTCCATTCCTCATTCCATTCCATTCCATTCCTCATTTCATTCCACATTCCATTCCACATTCCATTCCATTCTATTCTATTCCGCATTCCATTTAATTACATTCCACATTCCATTCCTTTCCATTCCACATTCCTCTCCATTCCATTCGACATTCAATTCCATTCTATTTTACATTCCATTCCATTACATTGCTTTCAACAATCCATTCAATTCCTTCCCGCATTCCATTCGATTCCGTTCCATTCTATTCCACATTCAGCTCCATTCAATTCCACATCCCATGCAACTTCATTGCACATTCCTTTCGACATTCTATTCCAAATTCTACTCAACGATTCATTCCACATTCCATTTCACATTAAATTCCATTGTATCCCACAGTGGATTACACGTTCCATTCCATTCCTTTCCACCTTCCATTCCACTTTCCATTCCATTCCATTCCAACTTCTGTTCCACTTTCCATTCCACATTCCATTCCATTCAATTACAGATTCCATTCCACCTTCCATTCCATTGCATTCCACATTCCGTTCCACATTCCATTCCTTTTCATTACACATTGCATTCCACATTCCATTCCACGTTCCTTTCCGTTCCATTCCACATTCCGTTCCACACTCCATTACACATTCCATTCCACATTTCATACCCTTCCATTCCACATTGCATTCCACAGTCCGTTCCACCTGCCATTCAACATTCTTTTCCCTTCCATTCCACATTCCGTTCCACATTCTATTCTGCATTCCATTCCCTTCCATTCCACATTCCATTGCATTCCATTCCACGTCCCTTTCCTCATTCCAATCCATTCCATTCCAAATCAATTCCATTCCATTACACATTCCATTTCGCATTCTATTCCGCATTCCATTCCACATTCCATTCCATTCCATTACACATTCCACTCCACATTCTATTCCACATTCCATTCCACATTCCGTTCCGTTCCATTACATGTTCCCTTCCTCATTCCATTCCACGTTCCATTCCAGATTCCATAACACAGTACATAGCACATCCCTTTCCATTCCATTCAACATTCCATTCAACATTCCATTCCACTTTCCATTTCACATTCCATTCCAAATTCCATTCCATTGCATTCCACATTTCATTCCATTCCACGTTCCCTTCCATGTTCCATTCCATGTTCCACTCTATGATCCATTCCATTGCATTCCTCATTCCATTCCACATTCCATTGCATTCCATTCCACTTTCCAATCCACATTACATTCCACATTACATTCCTCATTACTTTCCTTTCCATTACACATTCCATTCCACATTCTATTCCACATTCCACTCAACATTCCATTTTACATTTCATTCCACATTACATTGCATTCCATTCCACATTCCATTCCTCATTCTATTCCACATTCCATTCCATTCCACTCCACATTCCTTTCCACATTGCATTCCATTACATTTGATATTCCATTCCAAATTCCATTCCACATTCCATTCCATTCCATTCCGCATTCCACTCCACGTTCCATTCCATTCCACTCCACGTTCCATTCCACGTTCCATTCCACATTGCGTTCCACATTCCCTGCCATTCTATTCCACATTCCATTCCACATGCCATTCTAAATTCCTTTCCTTTCAATTCCTCATTCCAATCCACATTCCATTCCATTCCATTCCAAATTCCGTCCACATTCCATACCACTATCCATTCCATGTGCCATTCCATGTTCCATTCCATGCCCGATTCCACTTTCGATTCCATGTTCCTTTCCATTGCATTCCATTTTCCATTCCATTCCATTCCAAGTTCCATACCACGTTCAATTTCACGTTCCATTCAATTCAATTCCACGTTTCTTTTCATTCTGTTTCACATTCCATTCCACATTCCATTTCAGATTTCATTCCACATTCTATTTCACATTCTCATCTATTCCATGCCATTCCCTTCCACATTCCATTCCATTCCCTTCCACATTCCATTCCATTCCATTCCACTTTCCACTCCATTCCATTCCATTCCACATTCCATATAATTCCATTCCATTCCAAGTTGCATAACGTTCCATTCCTTTCCGCTTTCCATTCTTTCCATTCCACATTCCATTCCATTCCATTCCACATTCCATTCCCTTCAATGCACATTCCATTCCATTCCATTCCTTTCCATTACAAATTCCATTCCATTCCATTCCTTTCCATTCCATGTTCCATTTCTCCTTCCATTCCGTGTTCCATTCCCCTTTCCATTCCATGTTCCATTCCACGTTCTAATCCATTCCATTACACATTACATTCCACATTATATTCCATACCATTAAACTTTACATTCCACTTTCAATCTACATTCCATTCCAGATTGCATTCCACATTGCATTCCACATTCCATTCCATTCCATTCCATTCCACATTCCATTCCACATTCCATTCCACTTTCCATTCCATTGCATTCCACATTCTATTCCACATTCCATTGCATTGCATTCCACGTTCCAATCCACATTCCATTGCATTCTATTCCACATTCCATTCCATTCCATTCCCCGTTCCATTGCATTACATTGTATTCCACAATTCATTCCATTCCATTTGGCATTCTATTCCATTTCTTTCCATTTCATTCCACATTCCTTTCCATTCCACATTGCATTTCATTCCATTCCACATTCCACTCCATTCCATTGCAAATTCCATTCCATTCCATTCAACATTCCATTCTTTTCCCTTCCATTCCTTTCCACAATCCATAGCATTCCATTCCATTCCACATTGCAGAAATTTCCGTTCCACCTTCCCTTCCATTCCACGTTCCATTCCACGCTCCATTCCTCGTTCCTTTACCCGTTCCATTCTACCTTCCATTCCACATTCCTTTGCATATTCCATTCCATCCTTTTCCATATTTCATACTATTCCATTGCATTCCTTTCCACATTGCAGTCCATTACATTCCACATTCCATTCCATATTCCATTCCATTCCATTCCAGATTCCCTTCCATTCCACATTCCCTTCCACATTCCATTCCATTCCATTCCACATTCCTTTTCACATTTCATTCGTTTCCATTCCACATTCCATTCGTTTTCATTCCACATTCCATTCCACATTTAATTCCACATTACATTGCACTTTCCATTCCACATTCCATTCCACATTCCATTCCCCAGTCCATTCCACATTCCATTCCATTCCACATTCCATTCCGTTCAATTCCACGTTCCATTCCATTCCATTCTATCCCATTCCACGTTCAATTCCATTCCATTGCGCACTCATATTCCATTCCATTCCACTCCACATTCCATTCCATTGCATTCAATTCCACATTCCATTCCATTGCATTCCACATTCCATTCTATTACATTCCACAAACCACTCCATTCCATTCCATTCCATTCCACATTACATACCATTCCATTGTATTCCACATTCCATTCCTTTCAATTCAACATTTCATAGCATTCCATTCCATTCCTTTCCAATCCATTCCACATTCCATTCCACATTCCATTCTGCTTTCCATTCCATTCCGTTCCCTTCGAAATTACATTCCACTCCATTAAATTCCTCATTCCGTTCCATGCCATTCTTCCTTCCATTCAATTCCCTTCTACATTCCATTCCATTCCATTCCATTCCATTCCATTCCATTCCACATTCCTTATAATTCCATTCTTTTCCACATTCCATTCATTTCCATTCCACATTCCATACCATTCCATTCCATTCCACATTCCATTCCTTTCCATTCTACATTCCATTCCATTCCATTACTCATTCAAATCCATTCCAATCCATTCCATTTCTCATTCCATTACCTTCCTTTCCACTTTCCTTTCCATTCCATTCCACATTCCATTTCATATTACATTCCATTCCATGTCTCATTCCATGTTCCATTCCACGTCTCATTCCACGTTCCATTCCATTCCATTCCACATACCATGGCATTCAATTCCACATTCGATTCCACTCCATTCCCTTCCATTCCACAATCCATTCCATTGAATTCCACATTCCATTCTATTCCATTGTATTCCACATTGAATTCCATTCCTTTATTCATTCCATGCCAATCTTTTCCACATTCCATTCTATTCCATTCCATACCACGTTACATACCATTCCATTCTATTTCACGTTACATTAATTTCCATTCCACATTCCATACAATTCCATTCCATTCCACATTCCATTCCTTTCCATTCTACAGTCCATTCCATTCCACATTCCAATCCTTTCTTTTCTATTCCATTCCACTTTTCATTCCCTTCCATTCCACATTCTTTCCATTCCGTTCCACATTCCATTTCATCTTCCATTCCACGTTCCATTCCATTCCATTACAGATTGCATTCCACTCCATTCCACATTCCAAATGTTTCCATTCCGTTCCATTCCGCTTTTCATTACATTCCATTCCACATTCTGTTCTCAGTCCATTCCATTCCATTCCACAATAAATTCATTCCACATTCCATTACATTCCATTCCACATTCCATTCCATTCCATTCCACATTCCATTCCTTTCCTTTCCGCATTACATTCCACATTCCATTCCACGTTCCATTCCAATATACATTCCAAGTTCCATTCCACGTTCCATTCCATTCCAGTCCACGTTCCATTCCACATTCGACTCCACATTCCATTCCCTTCCATTCCGCATTCCATTCCATTCCATTCCACTTTCCATTCCACGTTAAATTCCATGTTCCATTCCATTCCATTCCATTCCCATCCACTCAATTCCATTCCAATCCATTCCATTCTGAATTGCTTTTCATTCCATTCCAAATTATATTCGACATTCCAGTCCATTCCATGCCACATTCCATTCCATTCCATTCGACATTCCATTCCCTTCTATTCCACATTCCATTTCTTTCCATTCCACATTACATTCCACATTCCATTCAACATTCCATTCTACGTTCCATTCCATGTTCCATTTTATGTTCCATTCCATGTTCCATTCTAAGTTCCATTGTATGTTCCATTCTACGTTGCATTCCATTCCATTCCGTGGTCCATTCCATTCTATTCCATTCCAAATTCCAGTCCATTGCATTCCACATTCCATTCCATTCCACATTCCATTCCTTTCCATTACACATTACATTCCACTTTCCATTCCTCATTCCATTCCGCATTCCGTTCCACGTTCCATTCTACGTTCCGTTCCACGTTCCATTCTACGTTCCATTCCACGTTCCATTCCACATTCCATTCCACGTTCCATTACACATTCCATTCAATTCCATTCCACGATACATTGCACGTTGAATTCCATGTTCCATTGCTCGTTCCAATCCATAAGTTTCCACATTCCATTCCATTCCACATTGCATTCCAATCAATTCCATTCCATTCCGCATTCCATTCCATTCCATTCCACATTCCATTCTGCATTCCATTCCATGCTATATTCCACATTCCATTCCACGTTCCATTCCAAGTTTCAATCCACGTTCCACTCAATTCCATTCCACGTTCCATTGCACAATCCACTCCATTCCATTCCACTTTCTATTCCACAATCCAATCAACATTCCATTCCACATTCCATTCCATTCCATTCCGCATTGGATTCCATTCCATTCCACGTTCCATTCCATTCCATTCCGCATTGGATTCCATTCCATTCCACGTTCCATTCCACTCCATTTCACATTGCATTCTATTCCACTCCACATTCCATTCCATTACATTTAAACTTTCCATTCCTTTCCATTCCACATTCCATTCCACATTCCATTCCACATTCTATTCCACATTCCATTACACATTCCTTTCTATTCCATTTCACATTCCATTACACAGTCCATTTCACATTCCCTTGAATTCCATTCCATATTCCCTTACATTCCATTCCACATTCCATTCCATAACATTCCATATTCCATCCCTCATTGCATTCCTTTCCATTCTATTCCACATTTCATTCCATTCCACATTCCATTCCATTCCATTACACATTCCATTCCATTCCACATTCCATTCCATTCCTTTCCACACTCCACTCCATTCAATTTCACAGTCAATTCCACTACATTGCATTCCACATTCCTTTCCATTCCACTCAACATTCACTTCCATTCCATTCCATTTTATTCCATATTCCATTCAAATCCATTCTATTCCAAATTCCATTCCATAACATTCTACTCCACATTCCATTCCATACCATTCCACATTGCATTCAATAACGTTCCAGATTCCATTCCATTACATTCCAGATTCTATTTCACATTACTTTCCACATTCTATTCCACGTTCCATTCCATTCCATTTCACTTTCTATTCCATCCCCTTCCACATTTCATTCCACTCCATTCCACATTCCATCCATTTCCATTCCACGATCCATTCCATTCCATTCCACTTTCCATTCCATACTCCCTTCCACATTCCATTCCACTTTCCATTCCACTTTCCATTGTGCGTTGTATTCACTACCATTCCAAGTTGTATTCCACATTCCACTCCAGTCCATTCCACTTCCCATTCCACATTCCATTCCACATTAAATTCCATTCCGTTACATTGTATTCCACATTCCATTCGATGTTCCTTTCCACCTTCCATTCAACATTCCATTCCATTCCACATTCCACTCCACATTCCATTCCATTACATTGCACATTACTTTCGACATTCCATTTTACATTCCATTCAACATTATATTCCACCTTGCATTTCATATCTGATTCCACATTCCGTTCCATTTCATTCCACATTCCATGGTACATTCCATTCCATTCAACTCCACATTCCATTGCATTCCAATCGACATTCCATTCCATGTTACATTCCACCTTCCATTCCACCTTACATTCCGCCTTCCATTCCACATTCCTTTCCATATTCCATTCAATTCCCTTCCACATTCCATTGAACATTCCATTCCATTCCTTTCCACATTCCATTGCATGTTCCATTCCATTCCATTCATCATTCCATTCCATTCCATTCAAAATTCCATTCCATTGCTTTCCACATTCCAATCCTTTCCACATTCCATTCCACGTTCCATTCCACATTCAATTCCATTCCATTTTACGTTCCATTCCACTATCCTTCCACTTAAATTTGCACTTTCCATTTCGTTCCTTTCCAAATTCCATTCCACACTCTACTCCACATTCCCTTCTACATTCCATTCCCTTCCACTCCACGTTGCATTCCACATTCCATTACACATTTCATTCCATTCCACTTCACTTTCCATTCCGTTACATTCCACATTCCTTTCTGCATTCCATTACACATTCCTTTCCATATTCCATTCCGCATACCATTCCATTCCATTCCACATTCCATTCTGTTCAACATTCTATTGCATTCCATTCCACATTCCATTCATCATTCCATTCCATTCCACATTGCATTCCACGTTTCATTCCATTCCATTTCACATTCCATTCCGTTACATTCCACATTCCTTTCCAAATTCCATTCCACCTTCCATTCCACGTTCTGTTCCATATTCCATTCCACATTCCATTCCATATTCCATTCCACATTCCATTCCATTCCATTCCATATTCCGTTCTATTCCATTCCATTACATACCGCGTTCCATTCCATTTCACATTGAATTCCATTCCTCTCCACGTTTCATTCCATTGCATTTCACATTCCATACAACTCCATTCCGCATTCCATTCCATTGCAATCCACATTCCATTCCGTTCCACACTCCATTCCATTACATTCATTTACAAATTCCATTCCACTTTCCAATCCACATTGCATTCCATTCCACATTCCATTCCATTCCATTCCAAATTCTATTCCATTTCATTACATATTCCATTCCATTCCATTCCACCTTCCATTCCATTCCACTCCACATTCCAATCCATTCCACTCAAGTTTCCATTCAATTCCATTCCACATTCCATTCCATTCCACTTTCCATTCCATTCTATTCCGTTATATGTTCCATTCCACATTCCATTGCATTTCAACTTTCATTCCATTCCATTCCACATTCCATTCAATTCCGTTCCATTCCACATTCCATTCCATTCCATTCCTCATTCCATTCCATTCCATTCCATTCCTCATTCCATTCCATTCAATTCCATTCCATTCCATTCCATTCTATTCCCCATTGCATTTCCTTCCATTCCACATTCCTTTCCATTCAATTACACATTCCATTCCTTTCCATTGGATTCCATTCCACATTCCATTCCATTCCATTAAATTCCACATTCCATTGCTTTCCATTCCAAATTCCATTTAATTCAGATCCATTCCACGTTGCACTCCACGTTGCATTCCTTTCCATTCCACTTTCCTTTCCATTCCATTCCACTTTCCATTCCATTCCACTACATTCCACATTGCATTTCATGCCATTCCGCATTTCATTCCATTCCGCTCCATTCCACATTCAATTCCTTTCCAATCCACATTCCATTCCATTGCATTACACATTTCACATTACCTTCAATGTTCCATTCCACTTTCCAATCCATGTTCCATTCCACGTTCCATTCCATTTCATTCAACGTTCCTTCCCACCTTGCATTCCACATTCCATTCCTTCCATTCCACATTTCATTCGATTCCATTACACATTCCATTCCATTCCATTCCATTCCTTTCCACTTTCCATTCCATTCCATTCCATTCTGTTCCATTCCACAAAACATTCCATTCCATTCCAAATTCCATTCCATTCCATTCCACATTCCATTCCATTCCATTCCACATTCCATTCCATTCCATTGCATTCCCCATTCCATTCCAATCCATTCCCTTCCATTTCCCATTGAATTCCACATTCCATTCCATTCCACATTCCATTCAATTCCATTGAATTCCGCATTGCATTCCATTCCATTCCATTGCACTCCACATTCCATTCCATTCTACTCCACATTCCATTCCATTCCATTCCACATTCCATTTCATTTCATTCCACATTCCATTCCATTCCATTCCATTCCACTCCATTCCATTCCATTTCATTCCATTCCATTCCATTCCATTCCAATTCACATTCCATTCCATTCCATTCCACAGTCCATTGCATTAAATTCCACACTCCATCCAATTGCATGCCACATTCCACTGCATTCCATTCCACATTCCATTAAATTCCAGGCCACATAGCATTCCTTTCCATTCCACATTCCATTCCGTTCCATTCCACATTCCATTCCATTGCATTCCATATACTATTCCATTGAACTTTCCAATACATTCCGTTCCACATTTCATTCCATTCCATTCTCATTCCATTCCATTCCATCCATTGCACATTCCATTCCACGTTCTATTCCATTCCACTTTCCATTCCATTCAACATTGTGTTCCATTCCATTCCATTCCACATTCCATTCCGTTTCCCATTTTTTTCCATTCCATTCCACATTCCATTCCATTCCATTTCATTCCGTTACACACTCCATTCCTCTTTCCTTTGAATTCCACATTCCATTCCATTCCATTCCATTCCATTCCACATTGCATTCCATTCAATTCCATTCCAGATTCCATTCAATTCTATTCCGCATTGCATTCCATTGCATTCCGCATTCCATTCCATTCAATTCCATTCCATTCCATTCCTCATTTCATTCCATATTCCATTCCATTCCATTCCACATTCCATTCCATTCCATTCCATTCCACATTCCATTCCATTCCATTGCACTATGCATTCAAATCCATTCCACATTCCATTCCAAGTTCCATGCCACAATCAATTCCTTTCCATTCCACATTCCATTCCTCATTCTATTCCATTCCATTCCACATTCCATTCCATGCTATTTCACATTCCATTCCATTCCATTCCACATTCCATTCCATGTTCCATTCCAACCCTTTCCACTTTCCATTCCACTTTCCTATCCGCTTTCCATTCCTCATTAAATTCGTCATTCCTTTCCATTCCATTCCACGTTCCCTATTCACCCATTCAACTTTCCATTTCTCATTAAATTCCTTTGCATTCCATGTTCCATTACTCATTGAATTCCACATTCCATTCTACAATCCATTCCGTTCCATTCCACATTCCATTCCACATTCCATTCCATTCCATTCCACATTCCATTCCATTCCATTCCACATTCCATTGCATTCCATTTCACACTCCATTCCATTCCATTCCATTCCACATTGCATTCCACATTCCATTCCATATTCCATTCCACATGCCTTTCCATTTCATTCCATTTTCCATTCTACATTCCATTCCATTCCATTCCACATTCCATTCCATTCCATTCCGCATTCTATTCCACATTCCATTCCACATTCCATGACACATTCCATTCCATTCCATTCCACATTCTATTCCACATTCCACACCACATTCCATTCCATTCCATTCCACATTCCATTACATATTCCATTCAATTCAATTCCCAATTCCATTCCACGTTCCATTCCACATTCCATTCAACATTTCATTCCACGTTCCCTTCCAATCCATTCCACGTTCCATTCAACGTTCCATTCCACATTACATTCCACATCGCTCTCAGCGTTCCATTCCATTGAATTCCGCGTTCCATTCCACGTTCCATTACATTACATTCGACTTTCCATTCCGCATTCCTTTCCTTTGCATTCCACGTTTCATTCCACATTAAATTCCACATCCCATTCCACATTCCATACCGTTCCATACCACATTTCTCTCCACATTCCATTCCACATTCCATTCTACATTCAATTCCATTTAATTCCATTCCATTCCACATTCCAATCCTCAGTCGTTTACATGCCAAAGCACATTGCATTACACATTGCATTCCACATTCCATTCCACATTCCATTCCATTCCATGGCATGTTCCATTCTACATTCCATTCCATTCTATTCCACATTCCATTCCACATTCCTTTCCAATCCTTTCTATTTCATTCCACATTCCTTTCAATTTCAATCCACATTCCATTCAATTCCATTCCACATTCCATTCCTTTCCATTCCACATTCCAATCCATTCCTTTCCACATTCCATTCCATTCCATGCCATTCCACATTCCATTACACTTTCCATTCCATTGCATTCTACATTCTATTCCATTCCATTCCATTCAACATTGCATTCCATTCCATTACACGATGCATTCCATTCCGTCCCAAATTCCATTTCACATTCCATTCCACATTCCATTCCATTCCTTTCAATATTATATTCCACAATCCATTCCAAATGCCATACCACGTTCCATTCTATTCCATTCCACATTCCATTCACCATTCCATTGTACATTCCGTTCCATTGCATTCCACATTCCATTCCATTCCATTCCACCTTCCACTCAACTTTGCATATCAATTCACTCCACTTATCCATTGGACTTTCCATTCCACATTGCATTCCACTTTTCATTCCATTCCATTTCACTTTCCATTCCATTACATTCTACATTCCTTTACGCATTCCATTCTACATTCCGTTCCATATTCCAGTCCACATTCCATTCCATTCCATTCCACATTCCATTCTATTCCACATTCCATTCCATTCCATTCCACATTCGATTGCATTCCATTGCACATTCCATTCCACATTTCATTCCATTCGATTTCACATTCCATTCCGTTACATTCCACATTCCTTTCCATATTCCATTTCACATTCCATTCCACATTCCGTTCCATATTTCATTCCACATTCCATTTCATTCCTTTCCATATTCGGTTACATTCCATTCCATTGCATTTCGCATTCCTTTCAAATTCACATAGAATTCCATTCCACTCCACATTTCATTCCGTTGCATTCCACATTCCATTCAACTGCAGTCTGCATTCCATTCCATTGCATTCCACATTCCATTCCATTCCATTGAATTACACATTACATTCCACATTCCAATCCACATTCCATTCCATTCCACATTCCATAGCGTTCCATTCCAAATTCTATTCCATTCCATTCCATATTCCAATCCATTCCATTCCACTTTCCATTCCATTCCATTCCACATTCCATTCCATTCCAGTCAACTTTCCACTCATTTCCATTCCACATTCCATTCCATTCCACTTTCAATTCCATTCCATTCCATTATACATTCCATTCCACATTACATTGCATTTCACCTTTTATTCCATTCCGTTCCATTCCAAATTCCATTCAATTTCATTCTATTCCACATACCATTCCATTCCATTCCTCATTCCATTCCATTCCATTCCATTCCCCATTCCACTCCATTCCATTCCACATTAAATTCCATTCCATCGCATTCCATTTCACATTCCTTTCCATTCCATTCCATTCCATATTCCATTGCTTTCCATTCCACATTCCATTTAATTCAATTCCATTCCACATTACATTCCTCATTGCATTCCAATCGATTCCACTTTCCATTCCATTCCTTTCCACTTTCCATTCCATTCTATTACATTCCACATTGCATTTCATGCCATTCCACATTCCATTCTTTCCATTCCATTCCACATTCAATTCCAATAAAATCCATATTCCATTCCATTCCATTCCACATTTCTCTTTACCTTCCACGTTCCATTCCACTTTCCATTCCGTGTTCCATAATACGTTCCATTCCATTTCATTCAACTTTCCTTTCCACCTTACATTCCACATTCCATTCCACATTCCATTCCATTCCATTCCATTTCACATTCCATTCTATTCTATTCCATTCCATTCCATTACACATTCCATTACACATTCCATTCCCTTCCATTCCACGTTCCATTCCATTGCATTCCACATTCCATTCCGTGTTCCATTCCACGTTTCATTCCACTACATTCCATTCCATTCCATTCTGGTTTCCTTTCCATACCATTCGAAATTGTATTCGAACTTCCTTTCCATTCCATTCGATTCCGCATTCCATTCCATTGCATTCTACATTCCATTCCGTTCCTTTCCACATTCCATTCCTTTCTGTTCCACAATACATTCCACTTTCCAGTCCACTTTCCATTCCAAGTTCCATTCTACGTTCCATTCTATGCTCCATTCAACCTTCCATTCTACGTTCCATTCCATTCCATTCCACGTTCTTTTCTACGTTACATTTGACTTTCCATTATACGTTCCATTCCATTCTATTCCATGTTCTTTTCTACATTCCTTTCGACCTTCCATTCTACTTTCCATTCCATTCCATTCCACGTTCCATTCCATTCCATTCCACGTTCCATTCCATTCCTTTCCAGGTTCCATTCCATTCCATCCCATTCCAAATTCAACTGCATTCCATTCCACATTCCATTCCATTCCACATTCAATTCCTTTCCATTGCACATTACATTCCACTTTTCATTCCATGTTCCATTCCACATTCCGTTCCACGTTCATTTCCAAACTCCATTCCACGTTCTATTCTACGTTCCATTCCACGTTCCATTCCACTTTCCATTCCATTAAATTCCGTGGTCCATTGCACGTTCCATTCCATGTTCCATTCCACATTCCATTCCATAGCATGCCACATTCCATTCCAATCCATTCCATTCCATGCCATATTCCATTCCAAAGATCACAATCCATTCCACAATCCATTCCATTCCATTCCACATTCCATTCTGCATTCGATTCCATGCTACGTTCCACATTCCATTCCTCATACCATTACAGTCGATTCCATTCCATTCCCCAATCTATTCCATTCCATTCCACATTCCATTCTGCATTCGATTCCACGCTACATTCCACATTCCATTCCTCGAATTTGACTTCCTTTCAATTCCACATTCCATTGCATTCCTTTCCTCATTCCATTTCATTCTATTACAGTCCATATTCCATTCCATTAAATTCCTCTTTCCATTCCATTCCATTCTACGGTCCATTCCAATCCATTCCACATTCCATTCCATATTCCATTCCACATTCCATTCCGCATTCCAGTCCCTTCCATTCCACATTCCCTTCTTTCCATTCCTCTTCCCATTCCATTCCATTAAACGTTCCATTCCATTCCAGATTGCATTCCAAATCATACCACCTTCCATTCCATTCCATTCCACATTCCATTCCATTCCATTCTATGTTCTATTCAACGTTCCATTCGATTCCATTCCACGTTCCATTTCATTCCATTTCACTTTCCATTTCATTCCATTCCACATTCCATTTCACATTCTATTCCACATGCCATTCCACAATCCATTCCATATTCCATTTCACATTCTATTCCACATTCCATTCCACATTCTATTTCACATTCCACATTCCATTCCATTCCATTTCAGGTTCCATTCCATTCCACCTTCCAGTCTATTCTTTCTATATTCCATTCCATTCCATTACACATTGCATTCCATTCCATTCCACATTCCATTACTTTCTATTCCATTACATTACACATTCCATTCCACATTCCATTCCCTTCAATTTCTCATTGAATTCCATTCCATTCCACATTAAATTCTATTCCATTCCAGTGTACATGCCATTCTAATCCATTCCAAGTTCCATTACATTCCATTCCACAATCCTTTCCATTCCATTCCATTCCATTCCACATTCCTTTTCTTTCCATTCCACATTATATTCCATTCCATTCCTCATTCAATTCCACTTTTCATTCCACGTTCAATTACACTTCCCATACACGTTCCATTCCACGTTCCATTCCACGTTCCATTCCACATTCCCTTCCATTCCGTTTCACGTTGCATTCTATTCCATTCCATTCCACATTCCATTCTAATCCATTCCACATTCTATTCCATTCAACTCCAGTCCATTCCAGTCCACATTCCATTCCATTCCTTTCCATTCCATATTCCATTCAATTACATTCCATATTCTGTTCCAATCCATTCCACATTCCATTACATTCTGTTCCACATTCCATTCCATTCCGACACACATTCCATTCCATTCCATTCCATTCCGTTCCACATTCCACTCCATTCCTTTCCATTCCATTCCATTGCACATTCCATTCCATTCCATTCCACGTTCCATTCCATTCCATTCCACATTCCATTCCATTCCATTCCACATTCCATTCCACATTGCATTCCACATTCCCTTCCACATTGCATCCCATTCCATTCCATATTCCATTCCACGTTCCTTTGCACGATCCTTCCACTTTCTTTTCCACTACATTCCATTACATTCCATTCCATTCCATTTTGAATTCCTTTCCATTCCATTCCAAATTATATTCGACATTCCATTCCATTAAATTCCACATTCATTCCATTCCATTCCAGATTGAATTCCATTGCACTACAGTCCATATTCTATTCCATTAAATTCCACTTTCCAATCCATTCCATTTCATGGTTCATTCCATTTCATTCCACTTTCCATTCCATATTCCATTCCACATTCCATTCTGCATTCCATTCCCTTACATTCCACATTCCATTCTTTCCATTCCAGTTTCCATTCCATTCCATTAAACGTTCCATTCCATTCCTGATTGCATTCACAATCATTCCACCTTCCATTCCATTCCAATCCGAATTCCATTCCATTCCATTTCACGTTCCATTCCACGTTCCATTAAAATCCATTCCACGTTTCATTCCATTCCATTCCACTTTCAACTTAAATACATTCCACATTCCATTTCGCATTCTATTCCGCTTTCCCTTCCACCATCCTTTGCATATTCCAGTACTCATTCCATTCATTTCCATTCGACATTCCATTACATACTATTCAATTGCATTCCACTTTCCATTCCATTCCATTCCTAATTCCAATCCTTTCCATTCCACATTCCATTCCGTTCCATTCCACATTCCATTCCATTACATTCCAATTTCCATTCCAGTTTCTATTGCATTCCATTCCACATTTCATTCCGTATTCCATTCATTCCACATTCCATGATTTTCCGTTCGACTTTCCATTCCATTCCGATCCATAGTCAATTCCATTCCGTTCCATTCCATTCCTTCTTCCATTCCACATTCCATTCAATTCCATATTCCATTCCATTCTATTCCATATTCCATTTCTTTATATTCCATATTCCATTCCATTCTTTTCCATATTCCATTCCACATTCCATTCAGTTCCATTCCTTTGAATTCCAAATTCCATTCCACAAAATTCCACATTGCATTCCATTCCTTTACATTCCACATTCCATTCCACATTCCAATCCATTCCGTTCCATTCCACATTCAATTGCACATTCCATTCCATTCCATTTCCCAATCCATTCCACATTCCATTCCATTCCTTTCCACATTCCATTCCACATTCCTTTCCACATTCCATTCCATTCCATTCCATTCCACTTTCCTCAATCAATTCCACATTGCATCCCATTGCATTCCATATTAAATTCCACATTCCATTCTATTCCATTTTACTTTCCATTCCATTCCATTCCAGATTCCATTCCATTCACTTTCATTGAATTCCCCATTCCAATCCATTCCATTCCACATTCCATTCCATTCCCTTACATACCACTTTCCTTTCCACATTCCAATCCATGCCACTCCACATTCCATTCCACATTCAATTACATTCAATTTCTCATTCCATTCCACATTCCATTCCATTCCATTCCACATTCCATTCCACAAACCATTCCACATTACAATCCATTCCCTTCCACAATCCATTCCACATTTCATTCCATTCTATTCCACATTCCATTCCACATCCCATTCCATTCCATTTCTCATTCCATTTCACAATCCATTCAATTCCATTTCACATTCCATTCAAAATTCCATTCCACATTCCATTCCACATTCCATTCCAATCCGTTCCATTCTATTCCATTCCATTCCATTCCACATTCCATTCCATTCCATTATACATTCCATTCCATTCCACATTCCATTCCAAATTCCATTCCACATTCCACTTCTTTCCATTTCACATTCCATTCCATTCCATTCCGTTCCAATTTCCATTCCATTTCACATTCCCTTCCATTCCATTCCATTCCACTTTCAATTCCATTATGCATTCCATTAAATGCAATTCCATTCCATTCCATTCCACATTGCATTCCATTACATTCCTTTCCATATTCCATTCCATTTCATTTCGTTTCATATTCCATTCCATTTCATTCCATAGTCCATTCCAATACTTTCCATTCCTTTCCACTATCCATTCTATTCCATTCAACATTCCAATCCTCATTGCATTCCGTTCCTTTCCACTTTCCATTCCACAATCCATTCCACATTCCATTCAATTCCTTTCCACATTCCATTGCATTTCATTCAATTTCATTCCACTTGCCTTTCCATTCCATTCCACATTCCATTCCATTCCATACCACATTCCATTCCATTCCATTCCACATTCCATTCCATATTGAATTCCACATTCCTTCCCATTCCATTGCACCTTTCATTCCATTCCATTAAGGATTCCATTCCTCATTCCATCCCATTCCATTCTACATTCCATTCCACATTCCATTCCACTCAATTCCGCATTCCTTTCCATTCCATTGCAGTCCACATTTCATTCCATTCCATTACAGTCTGCATTCCATTCCTTTCCATTCCCCATTCCATTCCATTCCATTCCACATTCCATTCCATTCGATTCCATTCCATTCCACGTGCCATTCCATTCTATTCTATTCCATTCCTCTTTCCATTCCATTCCATTCCATTGCACATTCCATTTCATTCCGTTCCACATTCCATTCCATTCCACATTCCATTCCATTCCATTCCGCATTCCATTGCAGGTTCCATTTCACGTTCCATTCCATGTTCCATTACATGTTCCATTCTGCGTTCTAATCCATTCCATTCCACATTCCATTCCATTCCATTCAACATTCTATTCCAGATACCATTCTATTCCATTCCACATTCCATTCCATAACATTCCACATTCCATTCCAGATTCCATACCCTTCCATTCCACATTCCATTCCATTCTTCTTTCCATTCCATTCCATTCCACTTTCCATTCGGCATTCCATTCCATTCCATTCCACAATCCATGTCATTCCATTCCACATTCCATTCCACATTCCTTGTCATTCCATTCCATTCCACATTCCATTCCATTGCATTGCAGTTTCAATTCCCTTACATTCCAAATTCCATTCCATTCCATTCCACTTTCTGTTCCAATCAATTCCATTCCAATCCACATTCGATTCCATTTCATTGCATTCCCTTTTCCATTCCATTTCCTTCCACATTCCGTTCCACATTCCATTCCATTCCTTTCCATATGGAATTGCACATTCCATTGCATTCCATTGCACATTCTTTCCTTACCATTCCGCAATGCATTCTACATTCCACTACATTCCATTCCATGTTGCATTCCATTCCATTCCACATTCCTTTCCATTCCTTTTCACACTCCATTCAATTCCATTGTATGCCTCATTCCATTCCATTCCATTCTACATTCCATTCCACATTCCATTCTACATTCCATTTCATTCCATTCCACATTCCATTCCATTCCACATTCCATTTCGCATTCCGTTTCATTATATTCCACCTTGCATTCCATTCTATTCTTCTTTACATTTCTTTGCATTCAATTGCAAATGGAATAGAATGGAATGGGGAACGGTATGGAATGGAAAATGGAATACAACGTGGAACGGAATGGAATGGAAGGTGGAATGCAATCGAATGTCGAATGGAATGGAAAGGAATGGGGAATGGTAAGGAATGGTAAATGGAATAGAACGTGGAATGGAATGGAATGGAAGGTAGAATGGAAAGTGGAATGGATCGCAGAATGCAACATGGAATAGAACGTGGAATGGAACGTTGAATGAAAAGTGGAATGGAATCGAATGGAACGTTGAAAGGAATGTGGAATGGAATGGAATGGAATGTGAAATGGAATTGAATGGAATGTGGATAGCAATGGAATGGAATGTGGAATGCAATACAATGGAATCGAATGTGGAATGGAAAGGAATGCATTGCAATGAAATGGAATGTGGAATGGAATGGAATGGAAAGTGGAATGGAATATAGAATGGAATGGAATGGAATTTGGAATGGAACGAAATGTGGAAAGGAATGGAATGGAATGGAATCTGGAATGGAATGGAATGGAATGGCGAGAGGACTGGAATGGAATGGAAAGGAATGGAGAGAGCAATGCAATGGAATGGAAAGGAATGTGGAATGGAACGTGGAATGGAATGGAAAGGAAGCTGGAATGTAATGTGGAATGGAATGGAATGGAATGTGGAATGGAATGTCAAATGGAATAGAATGGAATATGGAATGGTACGGAATGGAAAATGGAATAAAACGTGGAACGGAATGGAATGGAAGGTGGAATGGAATCGAATGTCGAATGGCATGGAATGGAATGGGGAATGGTATGGAATAGAAAACGGAATAGAAAGTGGAATGGAATGGAATGGAAAGTAGAATGGAATGGAAAGGAAACAGGAATCGTATGGAAGAGAATGGAATGTGGAATGGAATGGAATGTGGAATGGAATGGAATGTGGAATGGAGTGGAATGTGGAATAGAATGGAATGGAATTAAATCTGGATTGGAATGTAATGGAACTGAATGTGGAATGGAAAGAAACCGAATGGAATGCAATGGAATAGAATGTGAAATGGAATGTGGAAGGGAAGGCAATGTGGCATGGAATGGAACGCGCATTGGAATGGAATGCAAAGTGGAATGGAATGTGGAATGGAATGGAATGTAGAATGCAATGTTGAATGGAATTCAATGTCCAATGGAATGGAAATGAATGTGGAATGGAATGGAATTCACTGTGGAATGGAATGGAATGTGGAATGTAATAGAATGGAAAGTGTAATGGAATGGAATGGAAAGTGGAATGGAAAGGAATGGAATGTGGAATGGAAGGGAATGGAATGTGGAATGGAATGGAATGGAATGTGGAATGGAATGGAATTTGGAATGGAATGGACGGTGGAATGGAATGGAATGGAATGTGGAAGGGAATTGAATGGAATGTGGAATATAATCAGATGGAACTGAATGTGGAAAGGAATGTGGAATAGAATGGAATGGAAAGTGTAATGGAATGTGGAATGTAATGGAATGGAAAGTTGAATGGAATCTGGAAAGGTATGAAATGGAATTAGGAATGGAATGTAATGGAATGTGGAACGGAATGGATTGGAATTTGGAATGGAATGGAATGGAATATGAAATTGAATGGAAAGGAATGTGAAAAGGAAAGGAAAGGAATGTGGAATGGAATGGAATGGAACGCGAGATGGAATGGAATGGAATGTGAAATGGAAAGGAATTGAATGGAATGTGGAATAGAATGGAATGTAATTGAATGAAATGTGGAATGGAATGTGGAGTGGAATGGAATGTGGAACGGAATGTGTAATGGAATGGAATTTGGAATGGAATGCAATGGAATGTGGAATGGAGTGGAATTGAATGTGGCATGGAATGGAATGGAATGGAATCTGGAATGGAATGGAAAGGAACAGAATGTGGAATGGAATGGAACGGAATGGAATGGAATGGATTGGAATGGATTGTGGAATGCTTTGGAATACTATGTGGAAAGGAATGGAATGGAATTTCATGTGGAACGGAATTAAATGTAATCGAAGGGAATAGAACGTGGAATGCAATGTGGAATATAGTGGAATGTGCAATGGAATGTTGAATCGAATGGAATGTGGAGTGTAATGCAAATGAATGGTGTATGGAATGGAACGGAATGAGGAATGGAATGGAATTGAATGAGGAATGGAATGGAATGGAATGTGGAATGGAAAGGAATGTGGAATGAAATGTACTGGAATGTGGAATGGAATGGAAAGGAAAGTGAAATGGAATGTGGAATGGCATGGAAAGGAATATGGAATGGAATGTGGAATGAAATGTAACGGAATGTGGAATGGAATGGAAAGTGGAATGAAATGGAACGGAATGTGGAATGGAATGGAAAGTGGAATGGAATGGAATGGAATGGAATGTGGAATGCAATGGAATGGAATGTGGAATGGAACGTGGATTGGAACGTGGAATGGAAAGTGGAATGGCACGTCTAATGGAATGGGGAATGCAATGTGGAATGGAATGTGGAATGGAATTTAATGCAATGGGGAATGGAATGGCATGGAATGGGGAATGGAATGGAATGGAATGTGGAATAGAATGGAGTGGAATGTGGAATGGAATGGAATGGAATGTGGAATGGAATGAGGAATGGAATGGAACTTGGAAAGGAATGGAACGGAATGTGGAATGCAATGTGAAATGGAATGGAATGCAACATGGAATGGAACGTGGAATGAAACGTGGAATGGAATGTGGAATGTGGAATGGAATGCAATGGAATATAGAATTGAATGGAATGAAATGTGGATTGGAATGGAATTTAATGTGGAACGGAATGGAATAGTATGTTGAACGTAATTGAATAGAAAGTGGAATGGAATGTGGAATGCATTGGAATGGAATGTGGAATGGAATATGGAATGGAATGCAATGAAATGGAATGGAATATGGAAGGGAATGTGGAATTGAATGTGGAATGGAACGTGGAATGGAACGTGGAATGCAATGGAACGGAATGTGGAGTGGAATGTGGAATGGAATAGAATTGGGTGTGGAATGGAATGTGAAATGACATGGAAGGAGTATTGGAATGTCGAGTGGAATGGAATGGAATTTTTAAATGGAGTGGAATGGAATCTGGAATGGAATGAGGACTACAATGGAATGCAAAGTGGAATGTAGTGGAATAGAATGTGGAATTGAATGTTGAATCGAATGTGCAATGGAATGTGGAATGGAATGAAATGTGTAATGGAATGTGGAAAGGAATGTGGAATGGAATGTGGAATGGATTGGATTGGAATGTGGAATGGAATGTGGAATGGAATGTGGAATCCAAAGTGGAGTGCAATGAAATGGAACGGAATGGATTGTGGAATGGAATGTGGAGTGGAACTTGGAATGGAATGTGGAAATTAATCTGGAATGCAATGGAGTGGAATGTGGAATGGAATGGAGTGGAAAGTGGAAAGGAATGGAAAGTAATGAGGAATGAAATGTGGAATGGAATGGAATGGAATGTGGGATAGAATGCGGAATGGAATAGAATGCAATACGGAATGAAATGGAATGGAATGGAAGGGAACGCTAAATGGAATGTGGAATGGAACGTGGAATGGAATGTGAAATTGAATGAAAAAGAATGTGGAATGGAAGGTAATGTAATGTGGAATCGAATGTGGAATGGAAGGTAATGGAATGTGAAATCGAATGTGGAATGGAAAGGAATGGAATGTCGAATGGAACGGAATAGAATGTGGAATGGAAGGTAACGGAATGTGGAATGGAATGGAATGGAAAGTGGAATACAATGGAATCGAAAGTGGAATGGAATGGAGTGGAATGGAATGAAATGCGCAATGGTTTAGAATGCAGTGTGGAATAGAATGGAATGGAATGTGGAAGTGAAGGGAAATGAAATTGGAACGGAAAGCAATGGAATGTGGAATGGAATGGAATGGAATGGAATGGAAGGTGGAATCGAATGAGAAATTGAATGTGGAATGGAACGTGGAATACAATGGAATGTAACGTGGGATGCAATGGAATGAAACGTTGAAAGGTATGTGGAATGGAAACTGGAATGAAACGGGGAATGCAACGTCAAAAATTATGGAATGGAATGTGGAAAGGAATGGAATGGAACGAGGAATGGAACGTGGAATGGAATGTAATGGAACGTGGAAAGTAAAGTGGAATGGAATGTGAAATGTACTGGAATGGAACGTGGAATTGAACGTGGAATAGAACGTAGAATGGGATGCGGAAAGGAAAGTGGAATGGAACGTGAATGGAAAGTGGAATGGAACGCGGAATGGGAAGTGGAATTGAATGGAATGGAACGTGGAATGCGATGGAATGGTATGTGGAATAAAGTGGATTGGAATGTGTAATGGAATGGAATGGAATGGAATGAGGAAAGGTAGGGAATGAATGGAATTGCATGTGGAATGGAATGGAAAGGAATGTGGAATGGAATGGAATGTGGAATGGAAAGGAATGCGGAATGGAATTGAATGGAATGGAAAGAGGACTGGAATGCAATGGAATGGAATGGAATGTGTAATGGAATGGAAAGGAATGTGGAATGGAATGGAATGTGGAATGGAATGGAAAGGAATGCGGAATGGAATGGAATGTGGAATGGAAAGGAATGCGGAATGGAATTGAATGGAATTGAAAGTGGACTGGAATACAATGGAATGGATTGGAATTTGGAATGGAATGGAATGGAATGTGTAGTGGAAACTGGAATGTCACGGAATGGAATGTGTAATGGAATGTGGAATTGAATGGAATGAAATGTGGAATGGAAAGTGGAAAGCCATGGAAAGAACGTGGAATGGAATGGAATTGAATGTGGAATGGAATGGAATTAAAAGAGCAATGGCATGGAATTGAATGTGGAATGGCATGGAATGGAATGTGGAATTGAAAGCGGAATGGAATGTGGAATGGAAAGCGGAATGGAATGAAATCGAATGTGGAATGGAAAGTGAAATGGAAAGTGGACTGGAACTTGGAAAGGAATGGAATGAAATGTGGAATGGAAGATGGAATGGAAGGTGGAATGGAACATGGTATGCAATGTAATATGGAATGGAGTGTTGAAAGAAACGTCATATGGAATGGAATGTGAAATGGATTGTGGAATGGAATTGAACATAATGGAATGTGGCATGGAATGGAATGGAATGGGGAATGGAATGTAGAATGGATTGGAGTGGAATATGGAATGTAATGGAATGGAATGTGGAATTGAATGGAACGTAGAATGGAATGGAATGGAATGTGGAATGGAATGGAATGGAATGGAATCTGGAATGGAATGGAATGGCATGTGGAATGAATTGTGGAATGGAATGAAATGGAATGTTGAATGGAACGTGAAAAGGGAAGTGGAATGGAACGTGGAATGGAATGGAATCTGGAGTGGAATGTGGAATGGAATGTGAAATGGAATGGAAAGTGGAATGGATTTTGGAATGGAATACAATGGAATGTGGGATGGAATGGAATGGAATGTGGAATGGAATGGAATGGAATGTGGAATGGAAAAAAATGGAATGTGGAATGGAATTGAATGGAATGGATCTTGGAAAGAATGGAGTGGAATGTGAAAAGGAATGGAATGGAATGTGGAACGCAATTGAAAGTAATGGAACGTGGAATAGAATTCAGTGGAACGTGGATTGGATTGGAATGGAACGTGGAATGGATTAGAATGGAATGTGAAACGGAATGGAAAGGAATGTGGAATGGAATTGTATGTAATGGATCGTGGAATGGAATGGAATGAAATGTGGAATGGAATGGAATGGAATGTAGAATGGAATGGAATGCAATGTGGTAGGTAATGGAACGAAATGTGGAATGGAATGGAATGGAACTGAATGTGGAACGGAATGGACTGTGGAATGGAACGGAATGGAATGCAATGGAATGTGGAATGGAATGGAATGTGGAATGGAATGGAATGGAATTTGGAATGGAATGGAATGGAATGTGGAACAGAATGGGATGGAAACGGGAATGGATTGGAATGGAATGTGAAATGGAATGGGATGGAATGGAATGGAAAGTCAGATGGAATGGAATGGAAAGTAGAATGGAATGGAATGAAAGTGGAATGGAATGGATAGGAACGTCAAATGGAATGGAATGCAATGTTGAGTGTAGTGGAATGGAATGTGGAATGGAATGGAATGCAATGGAATGGAATGGAATGGAACTTGGAATGGAATGGAATGTGGAATTGAATGGAAAGGAACGCTGAATGGAATGGAATGTGGAATGGAATGGAATGCGGAATGGCATGGAATGGAATGTGGAATTTCATGGATTGGAATATGGAATGGCATGCAATGGAAAGTGGAATGAAATGGAATGGAAAGTGGAATGGAACGTGGAATGGAGTGGAATGCAATGGAATGGAATGTGCAATGGAATGGAATGGAATATGGAATGGAACTTGGCATGCTATGGAATGGAAAGTGAAGTGGAACATGGAATGGAATGTGGCATGGAAAATGGAATGGTACATTGAATGGAATGGAAAGGAACATGGAAAGGAACGTAGAATGCAATTGAATGGAATGTGGAATGGACGTGGAATGGAACATGGCATGGAATGTGGAATGGATCCTGGAATGCAATGGGAATCAAATGAGGATTGGAATGGAAAGGAATTTAATGTAATGTGAAATGGAGTGGAATGGCATGTGGAATGGAATGTGGAAGGGAATGCAACGTAATGGAATGGAATGTAGAAAGGAATGGAATGGAATGGAATGGAACGGAATGTGAAATGAAATTGAGTGTAACGTGCAATGGAATGTGGAATGGAATGGGAAGGAATGTGGAATGCAATGTGGAATGGAATGAAACGGAATGCAGTGGAATTTGGAATGGAATGGAATGGAATGGAATGTGAAATGGAAAGTTGTGGATTGGAATGTGGAATGGAATGTAATGGGATTTGGAATGGAATGTGGAATGGAATTGAATGGAATGTGGAATAGAATGGAAAGGAATGTGGAATGGATTGGAATGATATATTGAATGGAAAGTGGAATGGAATGAAATGGAATGTGGAACGGAATGGAATGGAAAGTGGAATGGAATGGAATGGACTGGATTGTGGAATGGAATGGAATGGAATGTGGAAATGAATGTGGAATAGAATGGGGAATGGAATGGAAAGAGGAATGTAATGGAATGGAATGTGGAATGGAACTGAATTGAATGTGGAATGGAATTTGGAATGGAATATAACGGAATGGAATGGAATGTGAAATGGAATGGAATGAAATGTGAAATAGAATGGAATGGAATGTGGAATGGAATGGAATGCAATGTGGAATGGAGTGGAATCAAATGTGGAATGGAATGGAATGGAATGTGGAATGGAATGCGGAATTGAATGTGGGATGGAATTTGCAATGAAAAGGAATGGAATGTGGAATGAATTGTAAAGCGATGTGGAACGGAATGTGGAATGGAATGGAATGGAATGAAATGTGGACTGGTATGGAATGCAATGGAATGGAATGTGAAATTGAATGGAATGGTATGTGGAATGGAATGGAATGAGGAACGGAAAGGAATGTGGAAAGGAGTTGAATGGAATAGAAAGTGGACTGGAAAGGATTTGAATGGAATGGAATGTGGATTGGAATGGTTTGGAATGTGGAATGGAAACTGGAATGGCGTGGAATGGAATATGTAATGGAACGTAGAATGGCATGCAATTTAATGTGGAATGGAATGGAATATAATATGGAATGGAATGTAATAGAATGTGCAATGGAATGGAATGGAATGAGGAATCGAATGCAATGTTTAATGCAATGACATGGAGTGGAATGTGGTCTGGAATGGAATGGAATGTAGGATGGAATGGAATAGAAAGTGGAATAGAATGGAATTGAATGTGGAATGGCATGGATTGGATGTGGAATGGCATGGAATGGAATGTGCAGTTGCATGAAATGGAATGTGGAATGGAATGGAATGGAAATTGTAGTGGAATATGGAATGGAATGGAATGGAATGGAATGTGCAATGGAATGGAATGGAATATGCAATGGAACTTGGCATGCAGTGAAAAGGAACGTGAAATGGAACGTGGAATTGAAAGTGGAGTTTAACGTGGAATGGACCGTGGAATGTAACGAGGAATGGAATGTGGAAAGGAATGGAATGGAAAGTGAAACGGAATGGAAGGGAATGGAATGTGGAATGGAATGTGGAATGATAAGTGGAATGGAATAGAATGGAATGTAAAATGCAATGTGGAATTGAACATGGAAAGTAATGGAATAGAATGTGGAAGGGAATGGAATGGAACGTGGAATGGAATGCAATAGAATGTTTAAAGGGATGGAATGGAATGTGGAATGCAATGGGATGGAATGTGGAATGGAAGGTGGAATGGAAAGTGGAATGGAATGGAATGGAATGTGGAATGAAATTTGAAATGGAATGTGGAAAGTAAAGTGAAATGGAATGGAATGGAATGAGGAATGAATTGTGGAATGGAATGGAATGGAATATCGAGTGGAATAGAATGGAATAAAATGTGAAATGGAAAGGAATGGAATGTGGAATGAAATCTGGAATGGAATGGAATGGAATGTTGAATGGAAAGTTGAAAGGAACGTGGTATGGAACATGGAATGGAACGTAGAATGGTATGTGGAATGGATTGCAATGGAATGTTGAATGTAATGTGGAATGGAATGGAAGGGAATGTAATGGAATGTGGAACGGAATGAAATGGAACGTGGAATGGAATGGAATGTGGAATGGAAAGTGGAATGGAACGAAGAATGGAATGTCGATAGGAACGTGGAAAGGAACGTGAAATGGAATCTGGATAGGAACGTGGAATGGAATGAGAAATGGAATTTAATGGAATGTGGAATGGAGTGGAATGGAATGTGTAGTGCAATGTAATGGATTGTGGAACGGAAAGTGGAATGGAATGGAATGGAATGTAGAATGGAATGGAATGGAATGTAATGGAACATGGAATGGAATGGAATGCAATGCGGAATGCAAAGTGGAATGAAATGGAATGGAATGTGGAATGGAATGGAATGGAACGTCTAAAGGAACCTGCAATCTAATGTGGAATGGAATGTGGAATGCAATGTAATGGAAAGGAATGTGGAATTAAATGGAATGTGTAATGGAGCATGGAATGCAATGGAATGTGGAATGGAAAGTGGAATGCAATGAATGTGGAATGGATTGTGGAATGGAATGTGGAATGAAATGCAATGGAATGTGAAATGGAATGTGGAACGAAATGGAATGGAAAGAGGATTGGAATGGAATGGAATGTGGAATGGAATGGAATGTGATGCGGAATTGAAAGTGGAAAGGAAAGTGGAAAAGAACGTGGAATGGAATGGAATGTGAAAAGTAATGTGGAATGGAACGTGGAATGGAATCTAATCTGGAATAGATTGTGGAATTTAATGGAAATGAAAGTGAAATGGAATGGAAAGAAATTTGGAATGGAATGGAATGGAATATGGAAAGGATTGGAATGGAATGCAGAATGGAATGTGGAATGGAATGGAATGGAACTTGGAATGGAATTGAATGGAAGGTGGAATGGAATGGAATTTAATGTCTTACGGAATTGAATGGTATGTGGAATGGAATGGAATGGAATGTGGAATGGAATGTGGAATGGAATGGAATGGAATGCGGAATGGAATGTGGAATGGAATGGAATTGAATGTGGAATGGAAAGAAATGGATTCTGAAATGTAACGGAATGAAATGGAATGTGGAATGGAATGTAATGGAATCTGGAATGGAATGGATAGGAATGAAACGTGGAATGGAATGGAAAGGAATTGAATGTCGAATGGAAAGGAATTGAATGTGAATTGGAAAGTAAAATATACGGGAATGGAAAGTGGAAAGGAATGGAATGGAATGAAATGTGGAATGGAATGGAATGGAATGTGGAAAGGAATGGAATGCAATGTGCAATGTATTGTAGAATAGAATGGAGTGGAATGTGTAATGGAATGGAATGGAATGTGGCATGCAATGGAATGGAATGTGGAATGGAATGTAGAATGGAATGGAATAGAATGTGAAATGGAATGGGGAATGGAATGGAATGGAAATTACATTGGAACATGGAATGGAATGTGAATTGCAATGTGGAATGGGGTGTTATGTAATGGAATGTGGAATGTAATGGAAGGGAAAGTGGAATGGAATGAAATGCAATGGAATGGAAATTAAAATGAAATAGAATGGAATGTGCAATGGAATGCAATGGAATGTGGAAGGCAATGTGGAAGGGATTGAAATGTTTATTGGAATATGAAATGGAATGGAATGAAACGTGCAATGCAACGTGGAATGGAACTTCGAATGGGAAGTTGAATGTAAAGTGGAATGGAACGTGGAAAGAACATGGAATGGAACATGGAATGGAACGCGCAATGCAATAAAATGGAAGGTGGAATGGAATGGAATGGAAAGTGGAATAGGAGGGAATGGAATGTGGAATTTAATGGAATGGAACGGAATGTGGAATGGATTGGAATGGAATGTGGAATGGAATGTGATGGAATGAGGAATGGAATGGAATTGAATGTGGAATAGAATGTGGAAAGGAAAGGAATGGAATGTGGAATGGAACTTGGAATGGAATGTGGAATGGAATGTGCAATGGAATGTGGAGTGGAATGGAATGTGGAATGGAATAGAATGGAATTCAATGGAAAGTGGAATGGAGTGTAATGGAATGGAATTTGGAGTGGAACTTGCAATGGAATGGATTGGAACGCGGAATGGAATGGAATGGAAAGTGGAATGGAAATTGGAATGGAAAGTGGAATGGAAAGGAATGGAATGGAAAGTGGAATATAATGGAATGGAATGTGGAATGGAAAGTGGAATGGAATAGAATGGAATGTGGAATGGAATGAAATGCGGAATGAAACGTGGAATGGAATGGAATGGAAAGTGGAATGGAATGGAATGATATGTGGAATGGAATGGAATGGAATGATTTGTGGAATGGAATGCAACGGAATGTGGAATGGAATACAACAGAACGTGGAATGTTATGTGGTATGGAATGGAATGGAATGTGGAATGTAATCAAATGCAATGGAATTTGGAATGGAATGGAATGGAAAGGAATGCAATGGACTGGAATGTAATGGATTGTGGAATGGAATGGATTGGAATCTGGAATGGAATGGAATGGAATGTGGAATGGAAAGTGAAATGGAATGGAATAGAAGGTGGAATGGAATGAAACGGAATGTGCAATGGAATTTAGTTGAATGGAATGTGGAATGGATAGGAAAGGAAGGTGGAATGGACTGGAATGTAATGTGGAACAGAAAGTTAAATGGAATGGAATGAAACGTGGAATGGAATGTGGAATGGAATGGAAAGCATTGAAATGCAATGCGGATTGGAATGGAATGGAATAGAATGTGGCATTAAATGTGGAATGGAATGGAGTGGAATGTGGAATGGAACGTGGAATGGAATAGAAGGTAATGTGAAATGGAACGTGGAATGGAATGGAATAGAATGTGGAATGGAATGGAATGGAATGTGTGCTTGAACGCAGAATGTAATGGAAAAGAATGTGGAATGGAATGGAATGGAACGTGGAATGGAATGGAACGTAATACCGATTGGAATGTGGAACGGAATGGAAAGGAACGTGGGATGGAATGGAAAGGAATGTGGAATGGAAGGTGGAATGGAAAGTGGAATGGAATGGAATGGAATGTGGAATGGAACGTATAATGGAATGGAAAGGAATGTGGAAAGGAACGTGGAATGGAATGGAAATTGTAATGGAATGGAATGGAATGTGGAGTGGAATGGAAAGGAATGGAATGTTGAATTCAATGTGGAATGGAATGTGGAATGGAATGTGGAATGGAATGGAATGGAATGTGGAATGGAATATGGAATGTAATGGAAGGGAGTGCTGAAAGGAAGGGAATGGAAGGCAATGGAATGGAATGGAATGAGAAATGTAATGGAATGGAATGTGGAATGGAATTGAATGGAATGTGGAATGGATGAAATGGAATATGGAATGGAATATGGAATGGAATGGAATGGAATGGAATATGGAATGGAATGGAATGGAAAGTGTAATGGAATGGAATGGAATGTAGAATGGAATGGAATGGAACGTGGAATTGAATGGAATGTTGAAAGGAATGTGGAATGGAACGCCGTATCGAACGTAGAATGGATTGTTGAATGTGAAATCAAATGTAATGGAATGTGGAATGGAAAGGAATGGAATGCGGAATGGAATGGAATGGAAAGTGGAATGGAATGTGGGAGGGAAGGGAATGGAAAGTGTAATGGAATTTGGAAAGGAATGTGGAAAGGAATGTGGAATGGAATGTGGAATGGAATGGAATGGAATGTGGAATGGAATATGGAATGTAATGGAAGGGAGTGCTGAAAGGAAGGGAATGGAAGGCAATGGAATGGAATGGAATGAGAAATGTAATGGAATGGAATGTGGAATGGAATTGAATGGAATGTGGAATGGATGAAATGGAATATGGAATGGAATATGGAATGGAATGGAATGGAATGGAATATGGAATGGAATGGAATGGAAAGTGTAATGGAATGGAATGGAATGTAGAATGGAATGGAATGGAACGTGGAATTGAATGGAATGTTGAAAGGAATGTGGAATGGAACGCCGTATCGAACGTAGAATGGATTGTTGAATGTGAAATCAAATGTAATGGAATGTGGAATGGAAAGGAATGGAATGCGGAATGGAATGGAATGGAAAGTGGAATGGAATGTGGGAGGGAAGGGAATGGAAAGTGTAATGGAATTTGGAAAGGAATGTGGAAAGGAATGTGGAATGGAAGGGAATGTAATGTGGAATGGAATGGAATGGAATGTGGAATTCAACGTAATGGAATGTTGAATGGAATATGGAGTTGAATGGAATGGAATTGAATGTGGAATTCAAGGTAATGGAATGTTGAATGGAATATGGAGTTTAATGGAATGGAATATCGAAAGGAATGTGGAATAAAATGGAATGGAATGTGGATTGAAACGCGGAATGGAATGTGGTATGGAATATTGAACGGAATCCAATGGAATGTGGAATGGAAAGTGGAAAGGAATGGAATGGAATATCGAAAGGAATTTGGAATAAAATGGAATGGAATGTAGAATGGAATGGAATGGAATGTGGAATGGAACGTAGAATGCAATGCAATGGAATAAGGAATGGAACGTTCAATGGAATGTGGAATGGAAAGTGGAATGGAATGGAAAGTGGAATGGAATTTCTAATGGATCACGGAATGCAATGGAATGTGGAATGGAGAGTGGAATGGAATGGAATGTGGAATGGATTCTGGAATGGAAAGAAGAACGGAATGGGGAACAGAATGGAAAGGGAAGTCAAATGAAATCTGGAATGAAATGGAATGGAATGTGCAAGGGTATGGAATGGAATGTGAAATGAAACGTGGAATGCAATGGATTGGAGTGTGGAATGGAACCTGGAATGGAATGTGGAATGGAACATTGAAAGAAATGGAATGGGCAATGGAATGTGGAATGGAAGATAGAATGGAAAGTAATGTGGAAAGAAACGTGGAATGGAATGGAATGTGGAATGGATTGTGAAAAGGAACGTTCAATGGAATGCAACGCAAAGTGAAACAAAATGTGAAATGAAATGGAATGGAATGTGTAATGGAATGAAATGGAATGTGGAATGGAATGTAGAATGGAATGGATTGCAATGTGAAATGGAAAGTGGAATGGAAGGTGGAACGGAACGTGGGATGGAACGGAATTTGGTAGGTAATGTGGAATGGAACGTGGAATGGAATTGAATGTGGAATAGATGGTGGAATGTAACGGAATGGAATGTGGAACGGAATGGAAAGGAATGTGGAATGGAATGGAGTGGAGTATGGAAAGGATTGGAAAGTAATGTGGAATGGAATGTGAAATGGAATGGAATGGAACGTGGAATAGAATGTTATGGAACGTGGAATGGAATGGAATGAATGTGGAATGGAACAGAATGGAACGTGGAATGAAATGGAATGGAAATTGGAATGGAAATTGGAATGGAATGGAATGGAATTTGGAAAGCAATGTGTAATGGAATAGAAAGAAATGTGGAATAGAACGTGGAATGGAATAGAAAGGAATGTGGAATGGAATGTGGAATGGTATGGAATGGCATGAGGAATGGAATGGAATGGAATGCGGAATGGAATGGAATGTGGAATGGAATTTGGAATGGAAAGGAAAAGAATGTGGAATTGAATGGAATGGAATGTGGAATGGAATGTGGAATGGAATGGAATGGAATGGGAAATGGAATTGAATGGAACGGAATGTGGAATGGAATGGAATTGAATGTGGAATGGAATGGAATGGAATGTGGAATGGAATGGAATGTGAAATGGTATTGAATGGAATGTGGAATGGAATGGAATGGAATGGAATATGGAATGGAATATGGAATAGAATGTGGCATAGAATGTGGAATGGAATGAAATAGAATAGAACGGAAAGTGGAATGGAATGGAATTGAATAATTCAGCATGGAATGCTTAATACAATGGAATGCAATGGAATGGAATGGAATGTGGCATAGAATGGAATGTGGAATGGTCTGGAATGGATTGTGGAACTGAATGGAATGGAATGGAATACGTTTTGGAATGCAATGTTGAATGGAAGGTGGACAGGAATGTGGAATGGAATGGAAAGGAATGGAGCAAAGTGGAAAGGAAAGGAATGTGGAATTGAATGGAATTGAATGTGGATTGTAATGAAATGGAATGTGGAATGGAATGGAATGTGGAAAGGTAGGGAATGCAATGTGGAATGGATTGGAAGGGAATGGAATATGGAGTGGAATGGATTGGAAGGGAATGGAATATGGAATGGAATGGAATGTGGAATGGAACGTGGAATAGAATGTGGAATGGAATGGAATGGAATAAAACGGAATGTGGATAGGAAAGGAATTGAACGTTGGATGGAATGCAATGGAATGTGGAATGGAATGGAATACAAAGTGGAATGGAATGGAATGGAATGTGGAATGGAATGTGGAATGCACTGGAAAGGAAAGTGGAATCGAATGTGTAATGGAAAGGAGTGGAATGTGGAATGGAACGTGGAATGGAAATTTGAAAGGAAGGTGGAATGGAACGTGGAATGGAACGCGGAATGGAATGGAATTGAATGTGGAATGGAAAGTGGAATGGAACGTGGAAGAGAAAGTGAAATGGAAAGTGGAATGGAATGTGGAATGGAATACAGTGAAATGTGGAAGGAATGGAACAGAATGTGGCATGGAATGGACTGGAATGCGGAATGGAACGTGGAATGGAAGGAGAAATTGAACATGGAAGGGAATGCAATCTGGAATGGAATGGAATGGAAGCATGTAAGGAATGGAATGGAGTGTTGAATGGAATGGAATGGAATGTGGAATGGAATGTGGAATGGAATGAAAAGGAATTTGGAATGGTATGTGGAATGCAATGGAATGGAATTTGGAATGGAATGTGGAACGGCATGGAGTGTAATTTATAATGGAAAGTGGAATGGAATGGAATAGAATGTGGAACAGAATGTGGAGTGGAATGTGGAATGGAATGGAATGGAATGGAATGGAATGGAAAGTGGAATGGAATGGAATGGAATGGAATCTGGAATGGAATGGAATGGAATGGAATGGAAGATGGAATGGAATGGAATTTTGAATGGAATGGAATGGAACGGAATGGAATGGAATGGAATGGAAAGGTATGGAAAGTGGAATGGAATGGAATGGTACATAGAATGGAATGGAATGGAATGTGGAATGGAATGTGGAATGGAATCTGGTATGGAATGGAATGGGGTTTGGAATGGAATGTGGAAAGGATTGTAATGGAAAGTGGAATGGAATGGAATGTGGAATGAAACGGAATGTGGAATGAAACGTGGAACGGAATGTAATGGAATGGAAGGAATGGCATGTGCAATGGAATGTGGTATGGAATAGAATGGGATTTGGAATAGAATGTGCAAATCAATGGAATGGAATGTGGAATGGAATGCAATGGAATGTGGAGTGAAATGTGGAATGGAATGGAATGGAATGGAACGGAATGGAATGGAATGTGGAATGGAATGGATAATAATGGAATGTGGAATGGAATGGAATGGAATGGAATGTGGAATGGAGTGGAATGTGGAATGGAGTGTGGAATGGAAAGGAAAGGAATGTGGAAGGAAAGTAATGGTATTTGGAATAGAATGTGGAAAGGAATGCGGAATACAATGTGTAATGGGATGGAATTCAACGGAATGTTGAGTGGAAAGTGGAATGGAGTGCGGCATGGAATGGAATGGAATTTGGAATGGAATTTGGGGTAGAATGTGGAATGCAAAGGAATGGAATTTGGAATGGAATTTGGGGTAGAATGGGGAATGCAAAGGAATAGAATTTGAAATGGGATGTGGGGTGGAATGGAATGGAATGTGGAATGGAATGTGGATTGGAAGGGAGTGGAAAGTGGAATGGAATGAAATGGAATGTGGAATGGAATGGAATGGAAAGTGGATTGGAATGTGGAATCGTATGCGGAATGGAACGTGGAAAGTAATGGAATGGAAAGTGCAATGGAATGGCATGGAATGTGGAATGGATTGCAATGGAATGTGGAATGAAATAGAAAGGAATGAAATGGGAATTCTAATAGAATTTAATGGAATTTCGAAAGAAATTGAATGGACTGGAAAGTGGAAGGTAGCGGAATGGAATGTGGCATGGAATGTGGAAAGGAATGAAGTGGAATGTGGAATGGAATGCGGAAAAGAATGAAGTGGAAAGTGGAATGGAATGTGGAATTGAATGAGTAATGGGATGATATAGAATGTGGAATAGAAGGGAATGGAATGCGGAATAGAATGCAGCAAAATGCAGAACGGAAACTAACGGAATGTGGAATGGAATGCAATGCCATGGAAAGTGGAAAAGAATGGAATGGAATGGAATGGATTCTGGAATGGAATGAAATGGAATGTGGAATGGACTGGCAAGGAATGTGTAATGGAATGGGATGGAATGGAAGGGAATTGAATGGAATGAGGAATAGAATGGAATGAAACATTGAATGCAAGGGAATGGAATAGAACGTGGAATGGAATGGAATGAAATGTGGAATAGAATGGAATGGAATGTGGAAAGGAATGAGGAATGCAATGGAATGGAATGTGGAATGGAAGGAGGAAAGCAATGGAATGGAATGTGGAATGGATGGTGCAATGCAATGGAACGGAATGTGGAATTCAATATGGAATGGAATGTGGAACGGAATGGAATGGAATGTGGAATGGGATATGGAATGCAATGTGTAATGGAACGGAATGGAATGTGGAATGGAATGTGGAAAGGAAAGCGCAATGGAATGGAATGGAATGTAGAAAGGAACGTGTAATGGAACGGAATGGAACATGGAATGGAATGTAGAATGGAACGTGGAATTGAACGAGGAATGGAACGTGGAATGGAATGGAATTGAATGGAATGTGGAACGGAAGTTAAAGTAATGTGGAATGGAATGTGGAATAGAATGGAATGCAATGGAATGCAAATGAATGTGGAATGGAATGGAATGGAATGTGGAATTGAAAAAATGGTATGTGGAATGGAATGGAATGGTATGGAATGTGGAATGGAATGGAAAGGTATGGAATGGAACGGAATGGAATGGAAAGTGGAAGAGAATGGAATGGAACGTGGAATGGAATGGAATGGAATGTGGAATTGAATGGAATGGGATGCGGAATGTAAGGGAATGGAATGTGGATTGGATTGGAATGGAATGTGGAATGAAATGGAATTGAATGTGTAAAGGAATGCGGAATGGAATGTGAAATGGAAAGTGGAAAAGAATGTGAAATGGAATGGAATGGAACATGGAATGGAATGGAATGAAACATAGAACGCAATGTAATGGAACGTGAATTAGAACGTAGAATGGATATTGGAATGGAACGTGGAATGTAATGTGGAAGGACTGTGGAATGGAGTAGAATGGAATGTGGAATGGAATGTGGAATGGAATGGAATGGAATGTGAAATGGAATGAGGAATGGAATGGAATGTGGAATGGAATGTGGAATGGAAAGTGGGATGCAATGTGGAAAGGAATGGAATGGAACGTGGAAAGGAATGTGGAAGGGAATGAAATGGAATGAGGAACGGAATTTGGAATGGAATGTGGAATGGAATGCAAAGGAATCTGGAATCGAATGTGGAGTGGAATGGAATCGAATGTGGAATGTAACCAAATGGAATGAGGAATGGAGTGTGGAACGGAATGGAATGGAATGTGGAATGCAAAGTTGAAAGGAATGTGGAATGGAATGTGGAATGCAAGCGAAGGAAAGTGGAATGGAATGTTGAATGGAATGGAATGGAATGGAAGGTCGAATGGAACGTGAAATGGAAAAGAATGGAATGTGGAATGGTATGGAATGGAATGTGGAATGGAATGGAATGTGGAATGGAATGGAGTGGAATGTGGAATCCAATGGAATGGAATGTGGAATGTAACGGAATGGAATGGAAAGCGGAATGCAATGGAAGGAATTGTGGAATGGATTGTGGAATGGAATGGATCTTGGAATGGAATGTGTATTGGAATAAAATGTAATTTGGAAAGGACTGGATCGTGGAATGGATTGTATAATGGAATGGAATGTAATTTGAAAAGGAATGTGGAATGGACTGGAATGGAATGTACAATGGAATATGAAATGGAATGGAAAGGAATGTGGAATGGAATGTGAAATAGAATGGAAATGAATATGGAAAGGAATGTTGAATGGAATGGAATGGAAAGCAATGCTGAATGGAATGGAAAGGAAAGTGAAATGGAATGGAATGGAATGTGGAAAGGAATCCAATTGAACGTGGAATGGAATGGAATGGAATGTGGAATGGAATGTGGAATGCAATGGAATGGAATGGAAAGGAATATGGAAAGAAATTGACTGTAATAAGGAATGGAATGGAATGGAATGGAATGGAATGGAATGGAATGGAATTTAAGGTGGAATGGAATGGAATGGAATATGGAATGGAATGTAATTGAATGTGGAATAGAATGGAATGGAATGCAATGTGGAATGTAAAGGAATGCAATGTGGAATAAATAGAATGGAATTTGGAAAGGAAAGGAATGGAATGGAATGTGGAATGGAATGGAATGGAATGTAATGTGGAAAGGAATATAACGGCATGTGCAATGCAATGGAATGGAATGTGGAATGGTAGTTGGAATAGTATGGACAGTAATGGAATGCAATGTGGAGTGGAATGGAATGTGTAACGGAATGGAATGTGTAATGGAATGGAATGGAAATTGGAATGGAAAGGAATGGAATGTGTAATGGAATGGAATGGAAAGTGGAATGCAATGTGAAGTGGAAAGGAATGGAATGGAATTTGGAATGGAATGGAAAGGAATGTGAAATGGAAAGTGGAATGGAATGGAATGGAATGTGAAATGAAATGGACCGTGGAATGAATGGAATGTAGAATGGAATGGAATGGAATGGAATGTGGAATGTAATGTGGAATTGAATGGAAATAAATGTGGAATGGAATGGAATGTTTAAAGGAATGCAATGGAATGCAATGTGGAATTGAATGTGGAATGGAATGGAATGGAATGTGGAATGGAATGAGATGGAATGGAATGGAATGTGTAATGGAATGGAATGGAAAGTGGAATGGAAGGGAATGCAATGGGGAATAGAATGGAATGGAATGGAAAGGAATGAGGAATGGAATGGAATGGAATGTGGAATGCAATGGAATTGAATGGAAGGTGGAATGGAATGGAAAGGAATGAAAGGTGAAATGGAATGGAATGTGGAATGGAATGGAATGGAATGTGGCATGGAATGGAATGGAATGTCGAATATAATTTGGAATGGAATGAAAAGGAATACAGAATGGAGTGGAATGAAAAGGAATTCAGAATGGATTGGAATGAAAAGGAATTGAATGGATTGGAATGGAGTGGAATGGAATGGGACTTGGAATGTAACGTGGAATGGAACTTGGAATGGAATGGAATGGAATGTGGAATGGAAGGGAATGGAATGTGGAGTGGAATGTTGAATGGAATGGAATGGAATGGAATGGAATGGAATGGAAAGTGGAATGTAATGGATTGGAACATGGAATGGAATGTGGAATGGAAAGTGGAAAGGAATGGAATGGTATAGAATGTGGAATGGAATGGAATGGAATGTGAAATGGAAAGTAGTGGAATGTGCAATGGAATAGAATGGAATTTGGAATGGAATGGAATGGAATGGAAAGTGAAATGGTTGGGAATGGAATGTTGAATACAATGGAATGCACTGAAATGTAATGTGGAATTGAGTGGAATGGAAAGTGGAATGCAAAATGGAATGGAATGGAATGGAATGTGGAACGGAATGAGGAATGGATAGTGGAATTTAATGTGGAATGGAATGTGGAATGCAACGTGGAATGGAATGGAAAGGTAAGGAATGGTTTGTGGAATGGAATGTTGAATGAAACGGAAAACAATGTGGAATGGAAGGTGGTATGGAATGGAATGGAATGTGGAATGGAATGTGAAATGAAATGTGGAATGGAATGTGGAATGTAACGCAATGGAAAGTGGAATGGAATGTGGAATGGAAAGCAATGGAATGTGGAATGGAATATAGAATGGAACGTGGACTGGAATGGAAGGCAACGTGGAATGGAACTTCGAATGAATCTTGGAATGGAACGTGGAATGGAATTGTATGGAATGTGGAATGGAAAGGAATGTAACATGGAATAGAATGGAATGGTATGTAATGTGGAATGGAATGGAATGGCATGGAATGTGGAATGGATTGGCATGGAATGGCGAATGGAAAGGAATTGAATGTGGAATTCAATGAAATGGAATGGAATGTGGAATGGAATGGAATGGAATTGAATGGAGTGTGGAATAGAAGGTAATGTAATGGAATCGAATGTGGAATTGAATGCAATGGTATGTGGAATGGAATGGAATGCAACATGGAAAGGGAAGTGGAATGGAATGGAATGTGAAATGGAATGTGGAATGGAATGGAAAGGAATGTGGAAAGGAAGGTAATGGAATGTGGAATGGAATGGATTGGAATGGATTTGAAGGTGTAAGGGAAAGGAATGGAATGTAGAATGGAAAGGAATGGAATGTGGAATAGAATGGAATGATATGGAATGTGGAATGGAAAGGAATTTAACGTGGGATGGAAGGGAATAGTATGGAATGTGCAATGGAATGGAATGGAATGCCAAATGGAATGGAATGCAATGTGGAATGGAATATGGAATGGAATGGGGAATGGAATGTGGAATGGAATGTGGAATGGAAAGTGTAATGAAATGTGGAATGAAATGTGGAAAGGAAGGTGGAATGAAAACTAATGGAATGTGGAATGGAAACGAATGGAATGTGAAAAGTAATGTGGAATAGAATGGAATGGTAACTAGAAGGGAATGTGGAATGGAATGGAATGGATTATGGAATGGAATGTGGGATATAATGGAATGGAATGTGGAATGGAATGCAATGGAATGGTATGAAATATGGAAAAGAATGGAAAGGAATACGTAAAGGAATGTGGGATGGAATTTAGAAAGGAACGTGAAAAAGAACGTGGAATGGAACGTGGAATGGAGCGTGGAATTGAATGGAAGGTGGAACGGAAATTAGTGCAATGTGGAAAGGAATGGAATGCTATGAAATGTGGAATGGAATGGAACCGAAAGGAATGGAATGTTGAATGGAATGGAACCGAATTTGCAACGGAATGGAGTGGAATGTGGAATGGAATGACATGAAATGTGGAATGGAATCGAATAGAATGGAATGTGGAATGAAATGGAAAGGAATGGAATAGAATGCCGAATGGAATGGAATGAAATGTGGAATGCAATGTAATTTAACGTAACGTGGAATGGAATTGAATGAAATGTGGAATAGAATACAGTGGAATGTGGATTGGAACGTGGAATGCAATGGAATGGAATGTGGAATAGAATGTGGAATGCAATGGAATGGAATGTGGAATGGAATGTGGAATGGAATGTGGAATGGAATGTGGAATGGAATGGAATGGAATGTAGCATGCGATGTAGAATGAAATCTGGAATGGAACGGAATGTAATGTGGACTGAATGTGGAATGTAAAGTGTAATGGAATGGAATGGAATGTGGACTATAATGTGTAATGGAATGGAGTAGAGCATGGAATGGAACATGGAATGCAATGGAATGTCGAATGGAATGTGGAATAGAATGTGGAATGGAAAATGGAATGGAATGCAATGGAATGTGGAATGGAATGTGGAATGGAATGTGGAATAGAAAGTGAAATGGAATAGATTGGAATGTGGAAAAGAATGTGGAATGGAATGCAATGGAATGTGGCATGTAAAGGAATGGAATGTGGAGTGGAATGTGGAATGGAATGTGGAAAGGAGCAGAATGGAATGTGAAATGGAAGGTGGAAAGGAGTGTGGAATGGAATGTGGAATGGAACGAAATGGAATATGGAATGGAATGTGAAATGGAGTTTGGAATGGAACATGGAATGGAAAGGAATTGAATGTGGAATTGAATGTGGAATGGATAGTTCAATGGAAAGGAATTGATTGCGGAATGGAATGGAATGTTATGGAATAACGAACAGAATGGAATGGAATGTGTTCTGGAACGTCGAAAGGAACGTGGAATAGAACGTGGAATGAAACGTGGAATGGAAGCTGGAATTGAATGGAATGGAACGTGGAATGGAATGTGGAATGTAAATGAATGGAAAGTGTAATGGAATGTTTGATGGAAAGTGGAATACACTGTGCAATGGTATGTGGAATGGAATGTGGAATGTAATTGAATTGAATGTGGAATGGAATGGAATGGAATGTGGAATAGAATGGAATGGAATGGAATGTGAAATAGAATGGAATGGAATGGAATGGAATGCAGAAAGCAATGGAATCGAATGTGGAATGCAATGTAATGGAATTGAATGTGAAATTGAATGAAATGGAATGTGGAATGGAATGGAAAGGAATGGGGAATTAAATGGAATGGAATGTGGAAAGTAATGGAATGGAAAGTGGAATGGAATGTGGAATGCAATGTGCAATGTAATGGAATGAAAAGTGTAATGGAATGGAATGGAATGTGGAATATAATGGAATGGAATGGAATGAGGAATGTAATGGAATGTTATTAGGAATGGAATGGAATGGAATGGAATGAAATGTGGAAGGGAAGGGAATGGAATGTAGAACAGAATGGAACATGGAATGGAATGGAATGGAATGTGGATTGGAATGGAATGGAATAAAAAATGGAATGGAATTGAATGGAATGGAAATTGAAATGGAATGTTTAATGGAATGTGAAATGGAAGGCGTAATGCAATGTGGAATGGAAAGTGGAATGGAATGAAATTTAACATGGAATAGAGAGGAATGTATCGTGGAAAGGAATGGAATGGATCTTGGAACGGAACGCGAAATGAAACAATGAATGGAACACCGAATGCAGAGTGGAATGGAATGGAGTGGAATGTGGAATGGATTGTGGAATGGAATGGAATGGAATTTGGAAAGTAATTCGGAAAGGAAAGGATTGGAATGTGGTTTTAATGTGGAATGGAATTTGGAAAGGATTGTGGAATGAAATGTGGAATGGAATGTGTAATGGAACTGAATGCAATGTAGAATGGAATGTGGAATGGAAAGTGGAAAAGAAGGTGGTATGTAATGTGGAATGGAATGGAATGGAAATAGGAATGGAATGTGGAATGTAATGGAAAGGAAAATGTAATGGAATTTGCAATGGAATGTGGATTGGAATGGAATGAAATGTCGAATGGAATCTGGAGTGGAATGGAATGGAATGTGGAATGGAATGCAATGGAATGTGTAATGGAATGTTGAGAGGAATGAGGAATGGAAAGTGGATTGGAATAGAATGGAATGTGGAATGGAATGTGCTATGGAAATTGGAAAGGAATTTAATGGAATGTGGAATGGAAGGTGGAATGCAATGGAATGGAAAGTGGAGTGGAAATTGGAATGCAAAGTGGAAGGGAATGTGGAATGGAATGAAATGTGGAATGGAATGGAATGGAATCAGGAATGGAATGTGAAATGGAATGTGGAGTGGAATGCTGAATGGACTATGGAATGGAATGGAATGGTATAGAATATGGAAAGGAATGAAAGGGAATGGGGAATGGAGCATGAAAACGAATGTGGAATGCAACGTGGAAAGTAGGGGAATGGAATGTGGGATGGAATGGACTGGAATGTGGAATGGAATGTGGAATGGAATGTGGAAAGGAAAGTGGAATGGATTGGAATGGAATGTGGAATGGAATAGAATGGATTGTGAAAAGGAATGTGGAATGGAATATGGAACGGAATGTGGAATGGAAAGTAGAATGGAACGTCGAATGGAATGGAATGGAACGTGTAACGGAAAGTGGAATGGAAAGGAGTGGAATATGCCATGGAATGTAGGATGGAATGTGGAATGCAATGGAATGGAATGTGGAAAGGAATGGAATGGAATAAGGAATGGAACGTGGAATGTATTGTCGGATGGAATGGAATGGAACGTGTAATGGAATATGGAATGGAAAGGAATGCAATTTGGAATGGAATGTGGAATGCAATTTGGAATGGAATGGAATGGAATGTGGAATGTGGAATGGAACGTGGAATGGAATGGGATGGAATGTGGAATGGAATGTGGAATGGAATGGAATGGAATGTGGAATGGAATGGAATGGAATGTGGAATGGAATTTTGAATACAAGGTGGAGTAGAATGTGGAATGGAATGGAATTTGGAAGGGAATATGGAAAGTAATGTGGAATAGAAGGGATGTAATGTAGAAAGGTATGTGCAACGGAATGTGGAAAGAAAGAGAAACAGAATGGAAGGGAATGTAGAACGGAACGGAGAATGGAATGGAATGGATCGCGGAATGGAACGCGGAATGCAACGTGGAATTGAATGTTTAACAGAAAGGAAAGGAATGTGGAGTGGAATGAAAAGGAATGGAATGTGGAATGGAATGAAATGGAGAATGGGATGTGGAAAGAAATCTGGAATGTCATGCGGAATGGAATGTGGAGTGGAACGTGGAATGGAATGTGGAATGTAAAGTAGAAAGGAACGTGGAATGGCATGTGGAATGGAATAGAATGGAATGTGGAATGGAATAGAATGGAATGTGGAATGGAATGGAATGGAAATTGGAATGGAATGGAATGGAAAGTGGAATGGAAAAGAATGGAATGTGGAATGGAATATGGAATACAATGGAATGAAAAGGAATGTGGAACGGAAAAGAATGGAAAGTGCAATTAAAGTTGGAATGGAATGGAATGGAATGTGAAGTGGAATCTGGGATGGAATGTGGAATGGATTGTGCAATGGAATGCAATGGAATTTGGAATGGAATGCGGAATGGAGCGTGGAATTGAATGCAACGGAATGTGGAATGGAATGAGGAATGGAATGGAATGGAATGTGGAATTGAGCAGAATAGAATGTGGAATGGAATCGAAAGATATGTGGAATAGAATGGAATGGAATTGAATGGAATGTTGGATGGAATGGAAAGGAATGTGGAATGGAATTGAATTGTATGTTTAATGGAATGGAATGGAATGGAATGTGGAATTGAAGTTGGAATGGAATGGAATGGAATGTGAAATGGAATGTGGAATGGAATGGAAAAGAAGGTGAAATGGATTGTGGAATGGAATGGAATAGAATGTGGAATGGAATGGAATGAAACGTGGAATGGAACATGAAATGGAACGAGGAATGGAACACGGAATGGAAAGGAACGGAATTTGTGATGGAAAGGAATGGAATGTGGAATGGAAAGGAAAGGAATTTGTGATGGAAAGGAATGGAATGTGGAATGCAATGGAATGGTATGGAAAGTGGTATGGAATGGAATGCAATGGAAATTGCAATGGAATGGAATGTGGAATGCAATGGAATTGTATGGAAAGTGGTATGGAATGGAATGCAATCTAAATTGCAATGGAATGGAATGCAATGTGGGACGGAATAGAATGGAATGTGGAATGGAATGGAGTGGAACACAGAATGGAATGGAAGGGAATGGAATGTGGAATGGAATGAAATGTAATTGAATGGAATGGAGTGGAATGTGGAATGGAATGTGAAATTGAATGGAATGGAACGTGGAATGGAACGTGGAATTGAACGTGGGGTGGAACATGGTATGGAATGTGCAATGAAATGTGGAATGGAATGTGTAATGGAACGAAATGGAACATTTAATGGATGGTGGAATGGAACCTGGAATGCAACGTGGAATGGAATGAACTGGAACGTAGAATGGAAAATGGAATGGAATTTGGAATGGAAAGTGGAAAGGAATGTGGAATTGAATTGAATGCAATGTGGAATGGAATGGAATGGAAAGAGGAATGGAATGGAATGGAACGTGGAATGGAATGGAATGGTATCTAGAATTGAATGGAATGTGTAATGAAATGTGGAATAGAATGTGGAATGGAATGTGGAATGGAATGGAATGGAATATGGAATGAAATGTGGAATTGAACATGGAATGGAATGTGGAGAGGAACGGAATGGATTCTGGAATGGAATGTTGAGTGAAGTGTGTAATGGAATGTGGAATGGAACCGAATGGAAAGTGGAATGGAATGTGTAATTGAATGAAGAATGCAATGAAAAATGGAATGGAATGGAATGTCGAATGGAATGTGGAACGGAGTGTGGAATGGAATGTGGAATTTAACGGAATTGAAAGTGGAATAGAGTGCGGAAAGGAAAGAAGTGGAATGTGGAATGGAATGTGGAATGGAACGGAATGGAATGTGGAATAGAGTGCGGAATGGAAAGAAGTGGAATGTGGAATGGAATGTGGAAAGGAATGTGGAATGTAATGGAATGGATTGTGTAATGTAATGGAATGGAATGGTATGGAATATGGAATGAAATGTAATGGAATGTGGAACGCAAAGTGGAAAAGAACATGGAATGGAACGTGGAATGGAACGTGGAATGGAATTTGGAATTGAATGAAATAGAAAGTGTAATGGAATGTGGCATGGAATGGAATGGAAAGTGTAATGGAATGAGTGATGGAATGTAATGGAATGTGGAATGGAATGTTGAATGGAACGTTGAATAGAATGTGCAATGGTATGTGGAATGTAAATTAATGGAATGTGGAATTGAATGGAACGGAATGTGGAATAGAATAGAATGCAAAGGAACGTGGAATAGAATGGAATGGAATGGAATGGAATGCAGAATCAAATGGAATGGAATGTGGAATGCAATGTAATGGAATTGAATGTGCAATTGAATGTAATGTTATGTGGAATGGAATGTAGAGGAATGTGGAACGGAATGGAATGGAATGTGGAATGGAATGGAATGGAATGTGGAATGGAATGGAATGTAACGTGGAATGTAACGTGGAATAGAATATGGAATGGAATTGAATGGAATGTGGAATGGAATGGAGTGGAATGTGGAATAGAATGGAATGGAATGGAATGTGTAGTGGAAAGTGGAATGAAATGGAATGGAAAGTGTGATGGAATGCAATGGAAAGTGGAACGGAATGGAATGGAATGTGAAACGGAACGGAACTTGGAATGGAATGCGATGGAATGTGGATTGGAATGGAATGGAATGTGTAATGGAATGGAATGGAATGGAAAGTGAAATGTAATTAGAATCGAATGTGAAATGGAACGTAGAATTGAATGTGGAATGGAAAGTAGAATGGAATGAAATGGAAACCGGAATGGAATGGAATGGATCATGGACTGGAAGGTGGAATGCATCATGTAAGGAAACGTGTAATGTAATGAAACGTGCAATGGAATGGAATGGAATGCAGAATGGAATGTGAAATGGAACGTGGAATGGAATGTGAAATGGAACGTGGAATGGAATTTGAAATGGAACGTGGAATGGAACATTGAATGGAATGGAATGGAAGGTGGAATGGAATGTAAAATGGAATGGAATGGTATGTGGAAAGAAATGTGGAAAGGAATGCGGAATGTAATGGAATGTAATGTGGAATGGAATGTGGAATGGAATTCAATGGAATGTGGAAAGGAGTGTGGAATGGAATGTTGAATGCAATGATTAATGGAATGTGGAATGGAATAGAATGGAATGTGGAATGGAATGTGGAATGGAACGGAAGTAATGTGGAATTGAATGTGGAATGGAATGTGGAAAGGAAACTGGAGCGGAATGGAATGCAATGTGGAACGGAAAGTGGAATGTATAGGAATGGAACATGGATAGGAACGTGGAATGGAAAGTGGAATGCAACGTGGAATGGAATCTGGAGTGGAACGGAATGGAATGGAATGCCAAGTGGAATGAAAGGTGGAATGGAATGTTGAAATGAATGTGGAATGGAATGGAATGGAATGTGGAATGGAATGTGGAGTGGAGAGTGGAATCGAATGTGGAATGCAACAGAGTGGAAAATGTTATGGAATTTGTAATGCAATAGTGGAATGGAACGTGAAATGGAATGGAATTGGACATGAAATGGAACGTGGAATGGAATGGAATAGAACATGGAACGGAACGTGGAATGGAATGGAATAGAACATGGAATGGAAAGTGGAATGGAATGTGGAAAGTTTTGGAATGTGGAAAGGAATGGAATGGAAAGTGGAATGGAATGTGGAAAGTTTTGGAATGTGGAAAGGAATGGAATGGAATGTGGAATGGAATTTAATGGAATATGGAATGGAATGGAAAGGAATGTGAAATGGAATGTGTAATGGAATGTGAAATGGAAGGTGGAATGAAACGTGGAATGGAACAGAAAGAAACATCGAATGGAGTGGAATGGAATGTCGGATGGAATGGAATGGAAAGCGGAATGGAATGGAATGAAATGTGGCATGGAATGCGCAATGCAATGGATTGGAATGTGGAATGGAATGCAATGGAACGTGGATTGGAAAGATTAATGGAACGTTTACTGGAACGTGGAATGGAATGTGGAATGTAATGGAATGGAATTGAATGTGGAATGGAATGCATGAGAATGTGTAATGGAATGTGAAACGGAAAGTGCAATGAAATGTTGAATGGAATGGAATGGAATTTGGAATGGAATGTGGAATGGAATGTGGAATGCAATGTGGTATGGAACATGAAATGAAATGTGGAAGGGAACATGGAATGTAATGCAAAGGAATGTGGAATAGAATGTAGAATAGAATGTGGAATCCAATGTGGAATAGACTGTGTTATGGAATGTGTAATGGAATGCAAATGAATGTGGAATGGAATGGATATGAAAGTGGAAAGGAATGTGGAAGGGAATGCAATGGAATGTGGAATGTAACGGAATGGAATGTGGAATGGAAAGTAATGGAGGGGAATGTGGAATGGAATGTGGAAAAGAGTGTGAAATTGAATGTTCAATGGAACAGAATGGAATGTGGAATGGAACGGGGAATGGAGTGTGGAATGGAGTGGAATGGAATGAGGAATGGAACGTGGAATGGAAGGTGGAGTGGAATGTGGAATGGAATGTGGAATGGATTGGAATGGAAAGTTAAATGGAATGGAAAGGAATGTGGAATGGAACGTGGAATGGAATGGAATGGAACAAGGAATGGAACGTGGAATGCAATTGAATGGAAAGTGGAATGGAATGTGGAATGGAATGTGGAAAGTATTGGAATGTGGAAAGGAATGGAATGGAATGTGGAAAGGAAGGGAATGGAAGGTGATGTCGAATGTCGATTGAAACGTGGAATGGAATGGAATGGAACATGGAATGGAATGGAATGGAACATTGAATGGAATGTGGAATGGAATGTGGAATGCAATGTAATTGAATATGGAATGGAATGGAATGGATTGAGGAATGGATTTTAAGATGGAATGTGGAATGGACTGTGGAATGGAAAGGAATGGAATGTGGAATGGAATGTGGAATTGAATGTGTAATGGAATGTAAAGGAATGTGGAATGGAATGGGGAATGGAATGTGGAATGGAACGTGGAACAGAATGGAATGGAATGTGGAATGGAACGTCTAATGTTACGGAATGGATCATGGAATGGAATTTTGAATGGAACTAGGTATTGAACGCGGAATGTAATCTGCAACGGAAGGTCAAATTGAATGTGCAATGGAATGTGGATTGGAACGTGGAATGGAATGTGCAATGGAATGTAAAGGAATGTGGATTGGAATGTGGAATGAAATTCAATGGAATATGGAATGGAATGTGGTATGGAATGTGGAATGGAATGGAATGAAATGTGGAATGGAATGAGGTTTGGAATTGAATGGAATGTAGAATGGAGTGGAATGGAATGTGGAATGGAATGTTGAATGGAATGGAATGGAATGTGGAAAGGAACGTAAAATTGAATGTGGAATGGAATGTGGAATATAATATGGAATGATGTGGCATGGAATATGGAACTGAATGGAATGGAATGTGGAATCGAATGTGGAATGGAATGTAATTCAATATGGAATGGAATGGAATGGATTGAGGAATGGAATGTGAAATGGAATGTGGAATGGACTGTGGAATGTAATGGAATGGACTGTGGAATGGAATGTGGAATGGATTGTGGAATGGAATGGAAAGGAATGTGGAATGGAAAGGGGAATGGAATGTCGAATGGAACGTGGAACGGAATGGAATGGAAAGTGGAATGGAACGTGTAATGGTATGGAATGGAACGTGGAATGGAAAGTTGAATGGAACTAGGAATTGAACTTGGAATGTAATGTGGAAAGGAAGGTACAATGGAATGTGCAATGGAATGTGGAATGGAATGTTGAATGGATCGTGGAATGGAATGTGCAATGGATTGTAATGGAATGCAGAATGCAATGTGGAATGCAATGTGGAATGGAATATGGAATGTAATGGAGTGGAATGTGGAATGGAAAGTGGAATGGAATTGAATAGAATGTAGAATGGAATGCAATGGAATGTGGAATGGAATGTGGAGTGGAATGCATTGCAATGTGGAATGGATTGTGGATTGGAATGGAATGGAATGTGGAATGGAATGTGGACAGGAATGCAATGGAATGTGGAATGGAATGTGGAATGGAACATGGAATGGAATGTGAAATGGAAAGTGGAATGGAATGTGCAGTGGAACGTGGAACGGAACGGGGAATGTAATGGAATGGAAATGGAATGGAACGTGGAATTGAATGGATGGAAGGTGGAGTGGAACGTTGAATGGAATGTGGAATGGAACGTGGAATGGAACGTGGAATGGAAAGTAATGGATTGCAGAATGGAACGTTTAATGGAATGGAATGGAAAGTGGAATAGAAAGTGGAATGGAATGGAATGTGGAATGGATCGTGGAATGGAACGTGGAATGGAATGGAATGCAAAGTGGCGTGAAAGGCAATGGAATGTGGAATGGAATGTGGAATGGAATGGAATGGAATGGCATTTGGAAAGGAATGGAATGGAATGTGGAATGGAAAGAATGGAATGTGGAATGCAATGGAATGGTATGGAATGTAGAATGAAATGGAATCAAATGGAATGTAATGTTGAATGGAATGGAAATTAGTGTGGAATGCAAAGGAATGGAATGTGAATTGGAAAGGAATGGAACATGGAATGGAATGGAATGGAATGGAATGTGAAATGGAATGTGGAATTGAAGGTGAAAGGGAATGTGGAATGGAAAGTGGAACGAAATTAAATGGAATGTGGAAAGGAATGGAATGGAATGTGGAGTGGCATGGAGTGGAAGCTGGAATGGGACGTGGAATTGAAGTTGGAATGGAACATGGAATGGAATGTGGAAGGAATGTAGAATGGAATGGAAAAGAATGTGGAATGGAACTTAATGGAATGTAGAATGCAATGTGGAATGGAATTGAGTGGAATGTGGAATGGAATGTGGAATAGAATGGAATGTGGAATGGAATGGAATTCAATGGTATGGAACATGGAATGGAATGGAATGCAATGTGCAGTGGAATCTGGAATGGAATGGAATGGAACGTGGAATGGAACATGGAATTGAACGTGAAATTTAAGGAGGAAAGGAAAGCGGAATGGAAAGTGGAATGGAACGTGGAATGAAATGTGGAATGGAATGGAATGGAATGTGGAATGCAATTGAATGGAATGTGGAGTGGAATTTAATGGAATGCAGAATGGAATGTGGAATGGAATGGAATGGAATGTGGAATGGAATGTTGAATGGAATGAAAAGTGGAATGGAATGGAATTTAATGATATGAAACCTGGAATCCAATGAAATGGAAGGTGGAATGGAATGTAACGGAATGTGGAATGGAAGCGAATGTATTGTCAAATGGAATGTGGAATGGATTGGAATGGAATGGATTGGAATGAAATGGAATGGAATCTGGAATGGAACGGAATAGAATGTGTAATGGAAAGGAATGGAATGTGGAATGGAATGGAAGGATATGGAAAGTGGAATGGAATTGAATGGAATGGAAAGTAATGTGGAATGGAATTGAATGGAATGTGGAATACAATGGAATGAAACGTGGAATGGAATGTGTAGTGGAATGTGGAAAGCAACATGAAATGGAATGTGAAATGGAATGGGGAAAGGAATGTTATGGGATGTGGAATGGAATGGAAGGGAATGTGGAAAGAAATGGAATGGAATGAAGAACGGAATATGGAATGGAATGCAACGGAATGTGGAGTGGAATGTGGAATGGGATGGAAAGGAATGTGGAATGGAAAGGAATTTAATGGTATGGAATGCGGAATGGAACAGAATGTAATGTGGAATGGAATGAAATGGAATGTTGAATGGAAAGTAGAATGGAAAGGAAATGAATGTGGAATGGAATGGAATGGAATGTGGAATGGAATGGAATGTGGAATGGAATGGAATGCCATATGGAATAGAATGGAATGGAATGGAATATGGAATGGAACGGGGAATGCAATGTGGAATGGAATGTGGAATGGAATGTGGAATGTAATGGATTGTGGAATGGAATACAATGTAATGCGGAATAGAATGGAATGGAAAGCAATGTGGAATGGAATGTGGAATGGAATGTGGAAATGAATGAAATGGAATGTGGAAAGCAAAATGAAATGGAATGGAATGGAATGTAGAATGGAGTGGAATGCAAAGAGGAAAGGAATGTGGAATCGAATGTGGAATGGAACGTGGAATGGAGTGGAAGGGAACGTGGAATGGAATGGAATGGAATGTGGAATGCAGTGCAACAGAATGTGGAATGCAATGGAATAGAATAAACGGAAATTGAAATAGAATGGAATGGAATGTGGAAAGCAATGGAATGGAAGTTGGAATGGAAAGGAAATGAATGGAATGCTTAATGGAATGGAACGGAATGTGGAATGGAACGTAATGGAACGTGGAAGGGAACGTGCAATGCAATGTGGAATGGAATGTGGAAAGTAATGGAATGGAAGTTTTAATGGAAAGGAAAGGAATGGAATATGGAATGGAATGGAATGGCATATGGAATGGAATGTGGAATGGAATGCAATGGAACGTGGAATGGAACGTGCAATGCAATGTGGAATGGAATGTGGAATGGCATATGGAATGGAATATTGAATGGAATGTGGAATGGAATGGAATGGAATGTGGAATGGAATGGAATGGAATGTGGAATGGAATGGAAAGGAATGTGGAATGGAATGGAATGGAATGTGGAATGGAATAAAGCGGAAGTTCGAATGGAATAGACTAGAATGTGAAATGAATTGCGGAATTGAATGAGGAATGGAATGGAATGGAATGTGGAATGGAATGGAATGGAATGTGGAATGGAATGGAATGGAATGTGGAATGGAATGGAATGGAATGTGGAATGGAATGGAATGGAATGTGGATTGGAATGAACTGGAATGTGGAACGGAACGTGGAATAGAACGTGGAATGGTACGTGGAATGGAACACGGAATGGAACGTGGAATGGAACGTGGAATGGAACATGTAACGGAACATGGAATGGAATTTAATGTGGAACAGAATTTGGAATGGAATAGAATGGAATGTGGAATGGGACGTGCAATGGAACATGGAGTGGTACGTGGAATGGAACATGGAGTGGTACGTTGAATGGATCCTGGAATGGAACATGGAATGGAATGGAATTGAATGTGGAATGGAATGTTATAGAATGTAATGTGGAATCCAATGGAATGGAATGTGGAATGGAATGCAATGGAATGTGGAATGGAATGCAATGGAATGTGGAATGGAACGTGGAATGGAACGTGGAATTGAACATGGAATGGAACGGAATGGAAAGGGGAAAGGAATGTTATGGAATGGAATGTGGAATGCAAAGGAATGGAATGGAAAGAAATTGAATGGAATGTGTAATGGAAAGGAATGGAATGTGGAGTGGAATGAAATGGAATGCAATGTGGAATGCAATGGAATTAAATGGAATTGAATGTGGAATGGAATGAAGCGGACGGTGGAATGGAATAGTGTGGAATGTGGAATGAAATGTGGAACGGAATGTGGATTGGAATGTGGAATGGAATGGAATGGAAAGTGAAATAGAATGGAATGTATCGTGGAAAGGAATGGAATGGAATTTAGACCCGAATGGAGTGTACTGTGGAATGGAAAGGAATGAAGTAGAAGATGGAATGGAACGGAATGGAATGTGGAATGGAATGTGGAATGGAATGGAGTGGAATGTGGAATGGAATGGAATGGAATGTGGAATGGAATGGAATGAAATGTGGAATGGAACGTGGAATGGAAAGGAATGGAGTGTGTAATGGAATGTGGAATGGAATGGAATGGAACTTGTAATGTAATGGAAGGGAACGTTGAATGGAATGTGGAATGGAATGTGAAATGCAATGTGGAATGGAATGTAATGGAATGGTGAATGGAATGTGGAATGGAATGTGGAACAGAATGGAATGGAAGGTGGAGTGGAAAGTGGAGTGCAACGTGGAAAGGAACGTGGATTGGAACGTGGAATGGAACGTGGAATGGAATGTGGCATGGAATGTGGAGTGGAATGTGGAATGGAATGGAAACAATGTGGAATGGAATGGAATGGAATGTGGAATGGAATAGAATTTAATTTGGAATGGAATGTGGAATGGCATGGAATGCAACCTGGAATGGAATGGAATGCAACATGGAATGGAATGGAATGGAATGGAATGTGGAATGGAATGGAATTGAATGGAATGTAGAATGAGATGCAATTGAATGTGCAATGGAATGTGGAATGGAGTGGAATGGAATGTCGAATGGAATGGAATCAAATCTGGAATGGAATGTGGAATGGAATGGAATGTTAAATGGAAAGGAGTGGAATGGAATGCAATGTGAAATGCATCGAAAATGGAATGGAATGTGGAATAGAACGGAATGGAATGGAACTGAAAGGAATGCGCAATGGAATTGAATTGAATGGAACGGAAAGTGGAATGGAAAGGAATGCTTTGCGGAATGGAATGAAATGGAATGGAATGTGGAATGGAAGGGAATGGAAACGAATGGAATGGGATGTGGAATGGAATGGAATGGAAAGTGGAATGGCATGGAATGGAATGTGGAATGGAATGGAATGCAATGGAATGGAATGTGGAATGGAATGGATAGGAATGTGGAATTGAATATGGAATGGAATGGAATGGAATGTGGAATGGAAAGAAATGGAATGTGGAATGGAATTGAATGGTATGTGGAATGGAACATGGAATGGAATCGAATGGAATGTGGAATGGAATGGAAGGGAAAGTTAAATGGAATGGAATGGAATGTGGAAAGGAATGTGAAATGGAATGTGGAATGGTATGGATTGGTACGGAATGTGGAATGGAATGTGAAATGGAATACAAGAGAATGTGGAATGGAATGTGGAATGGAATGGAGTGGACTGTTGAATGGAATGTGGAATGGAATGTGGAATGGAATGGAATGGAATGAGGAGTGGAAATTGGCATTGTACATGGAATGGAACGTAGAATGGAATGTGGAATGGTATGGAGTGGAATGTGGAATGGAATGTGGAATGCAATGGAATTTTTAATGATATTGAATGGAATGTGGAATCGAATGGAATGGAATAGAATGGAAATGAATTTGAAATGCAATGGAATGTGGAATGGAATGGAATTGAATGGGATGGAATTTGAAATGGAATGGAACTGAATGTGGAATGGAATGCAATGGAATAGGTCATGGAATGAATGCAAAGTGGAATGGAATGGAATGTAATGGAATGTGGAATGGAATGGAATGGAATGGAACGTGGAATGGAATGGAATGGAATGGAATATGGAATGGAATGTGAAATGGAATCAAATGCAATTTGATATGGAATGGAATGGAATATGGAATGGAATGGAATGGAGTGTGTAATGCAATGGAATGGAACGTGGAATGGAATGGAAAGGAATGTGGCATGGAATGGAATTGAATGTGGAATTGAATGTGGAAATAAATGGAATGGAATGTGAAAAGGAATGGAATGGAGTGTGGAATGGAATTTGTAATGGAACGGAATGTTATGTGAAAGGGAATGTGTAATGGAAGGTGGAATAGAATGTCAAATGTAATGGAATGGAAAGTGGAATTGAAGGTGGAATGGAATGGAATGGAATGTGGAATTGAATATGGAATGGAATGGAATGGAATGTGGAATGGAATGAAATGGAATGTGGAATGTAATGGAATGGAATATGGAAAGGAACAGAATGTGGAAAGGAATGTAAATAAATGGAATGGAATGGAATGGAATGTGGAATGGAATGGAGAGGAATGTGGAATGGAAAGGAATGGAATGTAGAAATGAATCGAACGAAATATGGAATGGAATGGAAAGGAAAGGAATGGAATGTGGAATGCAACAGAAGGGAATGTGGAATGGAATTTGGAATGGAATGGACTGGAAAGGAATGGAATGTGGAATGGAATGGAAAGGAATTTGGAATGGAATGTCTTGTGGAATGGAATGGAAAGTTGAATGCATTGCAATGGAATTTGGAATGGAATGGAATGGAATGTGGAATGAAATGAAATGGAATGGTATGGAATTTGAAAAGAAATGGAATTGAATGTGGAATGGAATGGAATGGAATGTGGAATGGTAAGTGGAATGGAATAGAATGGTTGGTGAAAAGGAATGGAATGGAATGTGGAATGGAAAGGAATGGATTGGATGTGGAATGGACTGGAAAGGAAGGTGGAATGGAATGCGGAATGGAATTGAATGGAATGTGGAATGGAACATGGAATGGAATCGAATGGAAAGTGGAATGGAATGGAAGGGAATGTTAAATGGAATGGAATGGAATGTGGAAAGGAATGTGGAATGGAATGTGGAATGGCATGGATTGGTATGGAATGTGGAAGGAAATGTGGAATGGAATACAATAGAATGTAGAATGGAATGTGGAATGGAATGGAGTGGACTAAGGAATGGAATGTGGAATGGAATGGAATGGAATGAGGAGAGGAAATTGGAATTGTACGTGGAATGGAACGTAGAATGGAATGTGGAATGGTATGGAGTGGAATCTGGAATGGAATGTGGAATACAATGCAGTTTGTAATGAAATTGAATGGAATGGAAACGAATGTGGCATGGAATGGAATTGAATGCGGAATTGAATGTGGAAATAAATGGAATGGAATGTGAAAAGGAATGGAATGGAGTGTGGAATGGAATGTGTAATGAAACGGAATGTAATGTGAAAGGGAATGTGTAATGGAATGTGGAATAGAATGTCAAATGTAATGGAATGGAAAGTGGAATTGAAAATGGAATGGAATGGAATGGAATGTGGAATGGGAAGTGGGATGCAATGGAATGCAATGTGGAATGGATTGTGGAATGGAATTTGGAATGGAAAGCGGAATGCAATGGAGTGGAATGTGGAATGCAATGTGAAGTGGAATGTAATGAAATGTGAAATGGAATTTCGATTGGAATGTGGAATGGAAAGTTGAATGGAAAGTGGAAAGGTGCGTGGAATGGAACGGAATGGATCATGTAATGGAATGTGGAATGGAATGGAATGGAATGTGTAATGGGATGGAATGGAATGAGGTTTGGAATGTGGAAAGGAAAGTGGAATGGAATGGAATGAGGAATGGAAGGTGGAATTTAATTGAATGGACCTTGGAATGGAACGTAGAATGGAACGTGGAATGGAACGGAATAGAATGTGAAATGGAATGTGCAATGGAATGGAATGGAATGGAATGTGGAGCTGAACATGGAAAGAAATGGAATGGAACATGGAAGGGATCGTGGAAAGGAATGTTGAATGGAATGTGGAATGGAATGTGGAAAGGATTGTAATGTGGAAAGAAATGGAATGGAATGTGTAATGGAATGGATAGGAATGTGTAATGGAATGTGGTATGGAATGCGAAATGGAAGGTGGTATGAAAATTGGAATGGAACAGAATGGAACATGTAATGGAATGGAATGGAATGTGGAATGGAATTTAGGATGGAATGGAATGCGGAATGGAATTGAATGGAACGAGGAAAGGAATGTGGAACGGAATGTGGAATGGAATGTGGAATGGATTCTGGAATGGAATGTAATGGAATGTGGAATGGAATTTGGAATGGAATGCAGTCGAATGGGGAATGGAATGTGTAATGGAATGTGGAATGAAATGTGGAATGGAATGGAATGGAAAGTGGAATGGAACATGGAATGGAATGGAACAGAATGTGGAATGGAACGTGGAATGGAATGTGCAATAGAACATGGAATGGAATGTGAAATGGAACGTGTAATGGAAAGTGCAATGGAATGTGGAATGGAACATGGAATATAATGAAATGGAAAGTGGAATGGAATGTGGAATTGAATGGATGGAACGTGGAGTGCAACGAGGAATGGAATGTGGAATGGAATGTGAAATGGAACGTGGAATGGATTGTAAACGGAATGTGGAATTGAAGGTGGAATGAAATGGAATGGAATATTGAATACAATGTGTAATGGAATGAAATGGAACCTGGAATGGATCGTGGAATGGAAGGTGGAATACAATGTGAAATGGAATGGAATGGAATGTGGAATGAAACGGAATTTAATGTGGAATGGAATGTGGAATGGAATGGAATGGAATAGAATGTGGCAAGAAACGGAATGGAATGTCGAATGGAAACAATGGAATGTGGAATGGAATGGAATGGTATGGAATTTGGAAAGGAATGGAAGGGAATGGAATGAAATGTGAAATGTAATGGAATTTAGTGTGGAATGCAAAGAAATGTAACGTGGATTGGAAAGGAATGGAACATGGAATTGAATGGAATGGAATGTGAAATGACATGTGGAATAGAATGTGATATGCAATGTGGAAAGGAATTTGGAACGGAATTAAATGACTCGTGTAAAGGAATGGAATGGAATGTGGAATGGAATGGAATGGAAGCTGGAATGGAACGTGGAATGGAACCTGGAATAGAACGTGGAATGTAATGTGGAAGGAATGTTCAATGGAAAGGAATGGAATGTGGAATGGAATTTAATGGAATGCAGAATGGAATGTGGAATGCAATGGAATAGAATGTGGAATGGAATGTGGAATGGAATGGATTGTGGAATGGAATGGTATTTAATGGTGTGGAATATGGAATGGAATGGAATATAATGTACAGTGGAATCTGGAATGGAATGGAATGGAACGTGGAATGGAAAGTGGAATTGAACGTGAAATGGTACGCAGAATGGAACGTGGAATGGAACGTGGAATGAAATGTGGAATGGAAGGTAATGGAATGTGGAATGGAGGGGAATGTAATTTGTAATGGAATGTGTAATGGAATGCAATGAAGTGGATTGGAATGTCGAATGGAATGGAATGGAATGTGTAATGGAATGGAATGGAATGTGGAATGGAATTGAATGCTATGGAATGGGGAATGGAGATGAACTGAACGTAATGGAATGTAGAATGGAACGGAATGGAACGTGGAATGGAAAATGGAATGCAAACTGGAATGGAACGTGGAATGGAAAGTGGAATGGAACATGGAATGGAATGTGAAGTGGAACGTGGAATGTAATGTAATGGAACGTGGATTCTAATGTGGAATTGACTGGATACAACGTGGATTGGGACGTGGAATGGAATGTGGAATGGAAGGTGGAATGGAATGTGGAATGGAAAGTAATGGAATTTGGAATGGAACGTGGAATGGAAAGGAATGGAATGTGGAATACAATGTGGAATGGAATGGAATGTAACGTGGAATGGATCGCGGAATGGCACGTGGAATGGAATGTGGAAAGGAATGGAATGGAATGTGGAATGAAAGGGAATGGAATGTGGAATGGAAAGGAATGGAATGGAAATTGGAAAGGAATGGAATGAAATGTGGAATGGAATGGAATTAGGAATGGAATGGAATGGAATGCGGTATGGAATGTGGAAAGGAAAGTGGAATGTAATGGAATGTAATGTGGAATGGAAATTCGAAACGAATTGAATGCACCTTGGAATGGAATGTACAATGGAGTGGAAAGAGGAATGGAATGGAAAGGAATGGTGTGGAATGGAAAGTGGAATGGAATGGAAAGGAATGTGCAATGGAATATGGAATGGAATGGGATGCAGTCTGAAATGGAATGTGGAATAGAATGGAATGGAAAGTGGAATGGAATGTGGAATGGAATGGAATGTGGAACGGAATGGAATGGAATGCGGAGTGGAATGGAATGGTATGTGGAATGGAATAGAATTTAATGGAATGGAATGTGGAATGTAATGGAATCGAATGGAATGGAATGTGGAATGGAATCGAATGGAATGGGGAATGGAAATGAATTGAATGTGGAGTGGAATAGAAAGGAATAAAATGTGGAGTTGAATGGAATGGAATGGAATGAGGAATGGAATGGAATGCAATGGAATGTGGAATGGAATGGAATGCAATGGAATGTGGAATGGGGTCGAATGGAATGTGGAATGGAACTGAATGAAATTTGGAATGGAATTTAGAATGGAAGGGAATGAAATGTGGAATGGAATGTATTGGAATGTGGAATGGAATTCAATTTGGAATGGAATGGAATGGAATGTGGAATAGAAAGGAATGCTATATGGCCTGGAATGGAATGGAATGTGGAAAGAAATTGAGCAGAATGTGGCACGGAATGGAATGGAGTGTGAAATTTAACGAAATGGACTGTGGATTGGAAAGGAATGGAATGTGTAATGGAGTGGAATGGAATGTGGAATGGAATGGAATCGAATGTGGAGCAGAATGGAATCGAATGTGTAATGGAATGTGGAGTGGAATGGAATGGAATGGAAAGGAATGTGGAATGCAATGGAATAGAAAGGAATGTGGAATGCAATGGGAAGTCTAATGGAATGTGAAATGCAATGGAATGGATTGGAATGGAATGGGGAATGCAACGGAATTGAATTGAATGTGGAATGGAACGGAATTGAAAGTCGAATGGAATGTGGAATGGAATGTGGAATGGGACGGAATGGAATGTGGAATGGAAAGTGGAATTCAATGAGGAATGGAACGTGGAATGCAAAGGAATGAAATGTGAAATGGAAGGTTGAATGGCTGAGAATGGAACGTGGAATGAAATGTGAAATGGAAGGATGAATGGGTGAGAATGGAACGTGGAATGTAATGGAATGGAATGATGAATGGAATGAGGAATGGAATGCGGATTGGAGGGTGGAATGGAAAGTGGAATGGGTTGGAAAGGAACATGGAATGGAATGTGGAATGGATTGGAATGGAATGTCAAATGGAATGGAATGTCAAATGGAATGGAATGGAATGTGGTATGGAATGTAATGGAATGTGGAATGGAATGTGGAATGGAAAGGAATGGAATGTGGCATTGAATTTGGAATGGAATGTGGAATGGAATGGAATGTGGTATGAAATGGATTCAATGGAATGTGGAATGCAATGTGGAATAGAATGGGATTGAACGGAATGTGCATTGGATGTGGAATGGAATGGAATTGAACGTGGATTGGAATGAAATGTGGAATGGAATGGAATCGAATGGAATCGAAAGTGGAATGGAATGGAATGCAATGCGTAATAGAATAGAATGGGATGGAATGAGGAATGGAATGTGGAATGGAATGGAATGGAATGTGGAATAGAATGGATTGGAATGTGGAATGTAGTGTGGAATTGAATGGAATGCAACGCGGAATGGAATGGAATGTGGAATGGAACGTGGAACGTAATGGAATGGAACGTGGAATGGGAGACCGCATAATATGTAATGGATCATGGAAAGGAAGGATGAATGGAACATGGATTGGAATGTGGAATGTGGAATAGAATGGAAAGGAATGTGGAATGGAGGGGAATGGAACGTGGAATTGAATACAATAGAATGTGGAATGGAATATGGAATGGAATGGAAAGTGGAATGGAATGGATTGTGAATTGGAATGGAAAGCAATTTGGAATGGAATGTAACGGGATGCAGAATGGAAAGGAATGGAATGTGGAATCTAATGGAAAGGAATGTAATATGGACTGAAATGGAATGGAATGGAATGTGGAATGGAATGTTTTATGGAATGGAATGAAATGTAGAATGGAACACGGAATGGAACGTGGAAAGCAATGTAGAACGGAACGTGGAATGGAACATGGAATGGAATGGAATGGAACGTGGAATGGAAAGTGGAATGGAAAGGAAGAGCAAGTGGAATGGAACAGAAAGGAAAGGAACGAGGAATGGAATGTGGAATGGAAAGTGGAATGGAATACTGACTGGAATGGAATCGAATGGAATGCACAATGGAATCTGGAAAGGAATGGAATGGAACCAGGAATGGAATGGAAAGGAAAGTGGAATGGATTGGAATGGAATGTGGAATGGAATGTGGACTGGAATGGAATGCAGAATCAAATCGAATGAAATGTGGAATGGAATGTGGAAGTGAATGGCATTGAATGGAATGTGGAAAGGAATGGAAAGGGATCTGCAATGGAAAGGAATGGAATGTGGACTGGAATGGAATGGAATGTGGAGTGGAATGGAATGGAATGGAATATGACTACAATGGAATGGAATGGAATGTGCAATGAAATGTGGAATGGAATAGCATATGACAGAAATGGTATGGAGTGGAATGGGCAATTGAATGTGGAAAGGAATGGAATGCAGAATGGAACGTGGAATGGAATGGAATGCAATGTGGAATGGAATGGAATGCAATGTGGAATTGAATGGAAGGGAGTGTGGAATGGAATAGAATGGAATGTGGAACGGAATGGAATGTGGAATGCAATGGACTGTGGAATATAATGGTATGGATTTGAATGGAATGTGAAATAGAATTGAATGAAATGGAATGGAATGTGAAACGGAATGGCATGGAATGTGGAACGGAATGGAATGGAATGTGGAATGCAATGGAATGGAATGTGGAATGGAATATGGAATGCAATGCAATGGAAAGTGGAATGGAATGGAATGGAGTGTGGAAAGGAATGGAATGGAATGTGGAATGAAATGTGGAATGGAATGGAATGGAATGGAATGTGGAATGAAATGGAATGGAATGTGGTATGGAATGGTATGGAATCTGTAATGGAATAATAGAATGGAATGGAATGGAATGTTGTATGGAACGGAATGGAATGTGAAATGGAAGAATGGAATGGAAAGGAAAGTGGAAAGGAAAGGAATGTTTAATGGAATGGAATGGAATGTGGGATGGAATGTGTAATTGAATGGAATGGAACGTGGATTGGAACGGAATGAAATGAGGAATGGAATGTGGAATGGAAGCTGCAATGGAATGCGGAATAGAATATGTAATGGAATGTTATGGAATGTGGGATGGAATGTGGAATGGAATGGAATGGAAAATAGAGTGGAATGGAGTGGAATGTGGAATGTAATGTGGAATGGAATGGAATGGAACGTAGAGTGGAATGGAATGGAATGGAATATGAAATGTAGGAATGGAATGGAAAGGAATGTAAAGGGGAATTGAAAAGAAATTGGAGTGGAATGGAATGGAATGTGGAATGGAATGGAATGGAATGTTGAATGGAATGGAATGTGGAATGGAATATGGAACGGAATGGAATGGAAAGGAATGTGGAATGGAACATGGAATGGAACATGGAATGGAAAGATCAATGGACCCTGGAATGGAAAGTGAAATGTAATGGTATGGAATGGAATGTGGAATGGAATGGAATGGAATTTGAAATGGAATTGAGTGGAATGTGGAATGGAATATGTAATGGAATGGAATGGAACCTGCAATGGTAGAAGGAATGGAAAGTGGATTAAAACTTGGAATGGAACTTGGAAAGGAATGGAATGGAACGTGTAATGGAAAGTGGAATGGAACGTGGAATGGACCTTGAAATGGAACATGGAATGGAAAGTGGAATGGACCCTGGAATGGAACGTGGAATGGAATGGAATGGAAAGTGGAATGGAATGGGATGGAATGCAATGTGGAATGAATGGAATGGAGTTCGAAATGAAATGGAATGGAATGTGGAACGCAATGGAATGTGGAGTGGAATGGAATGGAATGTGGAATGGAATATGAAATGGAATGGAATGGAACGTGCAATGGTACGAGAAATGGAACGTGGAACAGAAGTTGGAATGGAACCTAGAAAAGAATGGAATGCAACGTGGAATGGAATGTGGAATGGAACGTGGAATGGAACGTGGAATGGAACATGGAATGGAACATGGAATGGAATAGAAAGGAACGTGGAATGGAACGTGGAGTGAAACGTGGAATGGAACGTGGAATTGGAGCATTGAATGAATGGAATACTACGTGGAATTGAATGGAATGGAATGTGGAATGCAAAGGAATGCAACTCAATGGAATGTGAAATGGAATGGAATGGAATGTGCAATTAAATGTGGAATGGAATGGAATGGAATGTGCAATGGAATGTGGAATGGAATGCAATGGAATATGAAATGGAATGTAATGGAATGGAATGTGGAATGGAATGGAATGGAATGGAATGTGAAATGCAATGGAGTGGAATGTGGAATGGAATGTGGAATGGAATGGAATGCAATGTGGAATGGAATGGAATGTGATGTGGAATGGAATAGAATGGAATGGAATGGAAGGTGGAATGTAATGCGGAATGGAATGGAATGCAAAGTGGAATGGAATGTCGAAAAGATTGGAATGGATTGTGGAATGGAACGTGGAATGGAAAGTGGAATGAAAGGTGGAATGGAACGGAATGGAAGGAGGAATGGAATTGATTGGAACGTGGAATGGAATGGAATGAAATGTAGAATGGAATGGAATGGAAGGTGAAATGGAATGGAATGAAACGTAGAATGGAATGAAATGGAATTTGGAATGGAATGGAATGGAATGTGGAAAGGAATGTAATGGAAAGTGGAATGTAATGGAATGGAATGTGGAATCGAATGGAATGGAATATGGAATGGAATGGAATGGAGTGGAATGTGGAATGGAACGTGAAATGCAATGTGGAATGGAAAGTGGATTGCAATGGAATGGAATGAGGAATTTAATGTTGAATGGAATGGAATGGAATGTGGAAGGGAAATGAATGGACTCTGGAATGAAATTTGGAATGGAATGGAATGGAATGTGGAATGGATTGGAATGGAATGTGGAATGGAATACGATGGAACGTGGAATAGAATGGAATGGAATGTTGAATTTAATGGAATGGGATGGAATGCGGAATGGAATGTGAAATGGAATGTGCAAAGGAATGGAATAGAAAGTGGAAAGCAATGTGGAATGGAATGGAACGGAATGTGGAATGCAGTGGAATGGAACTTGGAATGGAATGTGGGGCGGAATGGAATGCAATATGGGACGGAATGGAATGGATAATGGAATGGAATGAAATGGAATTTAATGGAATCTGAAATGGAATTGAATGGAATGGAATGGAATTGAATAAGGATTTGAATAGATTGGAATGAGGAATGGAATGCAATGGAATGGATTGGAATGTGGAATCGAATGTGGAATGGAATGGTATGGAGTGGATTGGAATGTGGAATCGAATGTGAAATGAGATGGAAAGGAATGTGGAATCGAATGTGAAATGGAATGGAATGGAATTTGGAATGGAATGTGGAATGGAATGGAATGGAAAGTGGAATGGAATGGAATGGAATATGGAATGGAAAGAAATGGAATATAGAATGCAATGGAATGTGGAAAGGAACGTGTAATGAAACGTGAAATGGAATGTGGAATGCAAGAGAAAAGAAAGAGGAATTGAATGTTGAATGGAATGAAATGGAATGTGGAATGGAAAGGAATGGAGTGTGGAATGGAATGCGGAATGGAATGTGGAATGGAATGGAACGGAATGTGGAATGGAAAGTGGAATGGAACGGAATGGAAGGTGGAATGGAAAGTGAAATGGAATGGAATGGGATGTATATTGGAACGTGGAAAGGAACGTGGAATGGAACGTGGAATGTGATGCAGAATGGAATGCGGAATGGAATGGAACATTGAATGGAATGGAATGGAACGTCGGATGAATGGAATGGAATGTGGAAATGAATGGAATGTAATGAGGAATGGAATGGAATGCAATGCGAAATTCAATGTGGAATACAGTAGAATGCAATGTGGAAAGGAATGTGTAATGCAATGGAATGGAATGTGGAATGGAATGGAATGGAAGGTGGAATGGAATGGACTGGAATCTGGAATGGAACGCAACAGAACAGAATGTGGAAGGGAATGTTTAATGGAATGTGGAATGGAATGGAATATAATGGAATGTGGACTGGAATGGAATAGAATTTGCAATGGAACGGAATGGAAAGCGGAAACGAGGAATAGAATGGAATGGAATGTGGAATGGAAAGGAAGATAGAGGAATGTGGAATGGAATTAAATGCAATGTAGAAAGGAATGGAATGGAATGTGGAATGTTATGGATTCGAATGTGAAATGGAATGGAATGTAAAGAAAGTGGAATGCAAACGGTAATGGAATGTGGAATGCAATGTGGAATGCAATGGAATCGAATGTGGAATCGAATGGAATGGAATGTGGAAGGCAGTGTGGTATGCAACGTGGAATGGAATGGAATGGACTGTGGAACGGAATGTGGAATGGAATATGGAATGGAATGTGGAATGGAATGTGGAATGGAATAGAATGCAATGTGGAATGGAATGGAATGGAATGTGGAATGGAATGGACTGGAATGTGGAATGAAATGGACTGGAACGTGGAATGGAATAAAATGGAGTGGAATGTGGAATGAAATGGAATGGAATGGAATGTGGAATGGAATGTGCACATGAATGTGGAATGGAATATGGAATGGAATGGAATGGAATGTGGAATGGAATGTGGAATGAAATGTGGAATGGAATGGAATGCAAAGTGGAATGGAATGGAATGTAGAATGAAATGGAATGGAATATGGAATGCAATATGCAATGGTATGGAATGTGCAATGGAATGTGTAGAGGAATGAAGAATGGAATGTGGAATACAATGGAATGGGATGAGGAATTGAATGTGGAATGGAATGGAAAGGAATGTGGAATGAAAAGGAATGGAGTGTGTAATGAAATGTGGAATGGAATGTACAATAGAATGGAATAGAATTCAGAATGGATTGGAATGGAATGTGGAAAGGATTGGAATGGAATGTGCAATGGAATGGAATGAAAAGTGGAAAGGGATGGAATGGAATTTTTATTGGAATGTGGAATGGAATGTGGAATGGAATGTGGCATGGAATGGAATTGAATGTGGAATGGAATGGAACGCAATGCGGATTGTAATGTGGAATGGAATGGAATTGAATGTGGAATGGAATGTGGAATGGAATGGAATGGAATGGAATGTAGAACGGAATTTGGAATGGAATGGAATGGAAAGGAATGGAGTGTGAAATAGAATGGGATGTAATGTTGAATGGAATGGAATGGAATGTGGAATGGAATGGACTGGAATGTGGAATGGAATGGAATGGAATGGAATGGAATGTGGAATGGAATAGGTAATGGAATGTTGAATGGAATACGGAATGGAATGGAATGGAATATGGAATAGAATGAAATGGAATATGGAAGGGAATGGAATGTGGAATGGAACGTGTAATGGAATGTGTAATGGAATGTAGAATGCAATGGAATGGAAAGAGAAATTGAATGTTGAACGGATGGAATTGAATGTGGAATGGAAATGAATGGAGAGTGAAGTGAAATGTGGAATGGAATGTGGAATGGAATGTGGAATAGAATGGAATGGAATGTGGAATGGAATGTGTAATGGAAGGGAATGGAATGTGGAATGGAACGTGGAATGTAATGGATTGCGATGTATATTGGAACGTGGAATGGAATGTGGAATGGAACATAGAATGGAATGTGGAATGGAATGGAACGTCGGATGGAATGGAATGGAATGAGGAATGGAATGGAATTGAATGTGGAATGGAATGGAATGGAATGTGGAATGGAATGTAGAATGGAATAGAATGGAAAGTGGAATGGAATGTAGAATGGAATGGTAAGGAATGTGGAATGGAATGGACTGGAATGTGTAATGGAATGGAATGGAATGGAAGGTGGAAGGGAATGTGTAATGGAATGTGGAATGGAATGGAATGGGATGTGGAATTGAATGGAATGGAATGGAATTCGTTAAGGAATGGAATTTAATGTGGAATGGAATGGAATGGAATGTGGAATGGAATGGAATGGAATGGAATGGAATTGAATGTAGACCGGAATGGAATGGAACGTGCAATGGAACTGAATGGAATATGGAATGGCATGGAACGGAATGTGGAATGGAAATTGGAATGGAATTGAATGGAATGGAATGCGGAATGGAATGGAATGGAATGGAATGCGGAATGGAATAGAATGGAATGGAATGTGGAATGGAATGTAATGGAATGGAATGTGGAATGCAATGCGGAAAGGAATGTGGAATGTAATGCGGAATGGAATGGAAAGGAAAGGAATGTGGACTGGAATGGAATGGAATGGAATGGAAAGAATGGAATGTGCAATGGGATGGAATGGAATGAGCAATGGCATGAAATGCAATGTGGAATGGAAGGTGGAATGGAATAGAATGTAACTGAATGTGGAATGGAATGGAATGGAATATGGAATGGAATGGAATGGAAGGCATTGTGAAATGGAAGGTGGAATGGAATGAGGAATGTAATGTTGAATGGAATGGAATGGAATGTGGAATGGAATGGAATGAATTGTGGAATGGAATGCAATTGAATGGAATGGAATGTGGAATCGAACGTCGAATGAAATGGAATGGAATGATGTGGAATGTGGAAGAGAATATGGAATGGAATGGAGTGAGGAATAGAAAGTGAATTGGAAAGTGGAATGGAACGTGAAATGGAACGGAAAGAAACAAGGAATGGAACGGATTGGAATGTGGAATGGAATGGAAAGGAATGGAATTGAACGTGGAATGGAACATGCTATGTAATGGAATGGAACATAGAATGCATTGTGTAATGAAACGTGGAATGGAACATCGGATGGAAAGTATAATGGAATGTGGAATGGAACGGAACTTCAGATGGAATGGAATGGAATGTGTAATGGAACGGATGGGAATGTCGAACGGAATGGAATGGAATGTGGAATGGAATGTGGAATAGAATAGAATAGAATGTGGAATGGAATGTGGAATGGAATGGAATGGAATGGAATTTGGAATGGAATGGAAAGGAATGTGGAATGGAATGAACTGGAATGTGGAATGGTATGGAATGCAACCGAATGTGGAAGGGAATGTGTAATGGAATGTGGAATGGAATGAAATTGGATGTGTAATTGAATGGAATGGAATGGAATGCGGTACAGAGTGGAATGAAATGTGGAATGGAATGGAATGTAGTGGAATGTGGACTGGAATGGAATGGATTGTGCAATGGAATTGAATGGAATATGGAATGGCATGAAATAGAATGTGGAATGGAAACTGGAATGGAATTGAATGGAATGGAATGCAGAGTGGAATGTAATGAAATGGAATGTGGAATGGAATCGAATGGAATGGAATGTGGAATGTAATGCGGAAAGGAACATGGAAAGGAATGTGGAATGGAATGAAAAGGAATGAATTGTGGAATGGAATGAAAAGGAATTGAATGTGGAATGGAATGTTATGGAATGGAATGGAATGGAATTGAATGTAGACTGGAATGGAATGGAATGTGCAATGGAATTGAATGGAATATGGAATAGCATGGACTGGAATGTGGAATGGAAATTGGAATGGAATTGAATGGAATGGAATGTGGAATGGAATGGAAAGGAATGGAATGTAGAATGGAATGGAATGGAATGGAATGTGGAATGGAATGGAATGGAATGGAATGTGGAATTCAATGCTGAAAGGAATGTGGAATGTAATGTGGAATGGAATGGAAAGGAATGGAATGTGGTCTGGAATGGAATGGAATGGAATGGAATGTGCAATGGAATGGAATGGAATGAGGAATGGCATGAAATGGAATGTGGAATGGAACGTGGAATGGAACAGAATGGAATTGAATGTGGAATGGAATGGAATGGAATATGGAATGGAATGGAATGGAAGGCAGTGTGAAATGGAAGGTGGAACGGAATGAGGAATGTAATGTTGAATGGAATGGAATGGAATTTGGAATGGAATGGAATGAAATGTGGAATGGAATGAAATTAAACGGAATGGAATGTGGAATCGAATGTGGAATGGAATGGAATGGAATGATGTGGAATGTGTAAAAGAATATGGAATGGAATGGAATGGAGTGAGGAATAGAATGTGGATTAGAACGTGGAATGGAACGTGGAATGGAACGGAAAGGAACACGAAATGTAACGGAATGGAATGTGGAATGGAATGGAAAGGAATGGAACTGAACGTGGAATGGAAGGTGCTATGTAGTGGAATGGAACGTAGAATGCAATGTGGAATGAAACGTGGAATGGAACATGGAATGGAAAGTATAATGGAATATGGAATGAATGGAATGGAACGTTGGATGGAATGGAATGGAATGTGGAATGGAATGGAATGGAATGTGGAATGGAATGGAATGGAATGTGGAATGGAATGGAATGGAATGTGGAATGGAATGGAATGGAATGGGGAACAGAATAGAATAGAATGTGGAATGGAATGTGGAATGGAATGGAATGGAGTGTGAAATGGAATGGAAAGGAATGTGGAATGGAATGGACTGGAATGTGGAATGGAATGGAATGGAAGGGAATGTGGAAGGGAATGTGTAATGGAATGCTGAATGGAACGGAATGGGATGTGGAATTGAAAGGAATTGAATGGAATGCGGTATGGAATGGAGTGGAATGTGGAATGGAATGGAATGGAATGTGGACTGGAATGGAATGGAATGTGAAATGGAATTGAATGGAATATGGAATGGCTTGAAATGGAATGTAGAACGGAAATTAGAATGGAATTGAATGAAATGGAATGCAGAGTGGAATGTAATGGAATGGAAAGTGGAATGGAATGGAATGGAATGTGGAATGTAATGTGGAAAGGAATGCGGAATGGAATGTGGAATGGAATGAAAAGGAATGGAATGTGGACTGGAATGGAATTGAATGGAATGGAATGTGCAATGGAATGCAATGGAATGTGGAATGGCATGAAATGGAATGTGGAATGGAACGTGGAATGTCATGGAGTGGAATGGAATGTGGAATGGAATGGAACGTAACATGGAATGGAATGGAATGGAACGTAACATGGAATGGAATGGAATGGATGGCAGTGTGAAAAGGAAGGTGGAATGGAATGTGGAATGTAATGTTAAATGGAATGGAATGGAATGGAATGTGAAATGGAATGCAATTGAATGGAATGGAATCTGGAATCAAATGTGGAATGGAATGGAATGGAAAGTTTGGAATGTGGAAAAGAATATGGAATGGAATGGAATGGAGTGAGGAATGGAAAGTGGATTGGAACGTGCAATGGAACATGGAATGGAACGGAAAGGAACATGGAATAGAACGGAATGGAACATGGAAAGAATGGAAAGGAAGGGAATTGAAAGTGGAATGGAACGTGCTATGGAATGGAATGGAACATAGAATGCGATGTGGAATCAAACGTGGAATAGAACTGGGAGTGAAACATGGAATGCAAGGGAATGTAAAGTGGAAATGGATGGAATGGAAGCTGAATTGGAACGTTGTATGGAATGGAATGGAACGTGGAATGGAAAGTCCTATATAATGGAATGGAACAAAGAATGGAACGTAGAATGGAACGTAGAATTGAACGTGGAATGGAACGTGAAATGGAATGGAATGGAAAGTGGAATGGAAAGGAATGGAACATGGAATGGAATGGAAAGGGACGTGCAATGGAAGGTGGAATGGAATGGAATGGAACGTAGAATGGAACGTGGAATGGAAAGTGGAATGCAACGAAATGGAACGTGGAATGGATCGGAATGGAACGTGGAATGGAACGGAATGGAATGGAAGGGAATGTGGAATGGAATGTGGAATGGTATGGAATGGAATGTGGAAAGAATGGAATGGAATATGGTATGGAAAGTGCAATGGAAATAAATGGAATGTGGAATGGAACGTGGAATGGAATGATATGTAATGTGGAATGGAATGGAATGGAATGTGGAATGGAATGGAATGGAATGCTATGGAATGGAATGGAATGGAATGTGGTATGGAATGGAATGGAATGTGAAATGGAATAGAAAGGAATATGGAATGGAAGGTGGAATGGAATGGAATGGAGTGTGGAATGGAACTTGGAATGGAATGGGACGGAATGCAATGTGGAATGTAACGTAATGGATTGAGGAATGGAACGGATTGGAACGGAATGGAATAGAATGGAATGGCATGGAATTTGGAATGTAGTGGAATGTAAAGGAATGGAATGTTGAATGGAATGGAATGGAATGGAATAGAATGTGGAATGGAATGGACTGGAATAGAATGGAAAGAGGAATGGAATGGAAGGGAATGTGGAATGGAATGTTGAATGGAATGGAAAGCAAAGTGGAATGGAATTGAAAGGAATGAAATGTGGAATAGAATGGAATGGAATGGAATGGTTTAGAATGGAAAGAAAAGTGAAATGGAATGGAATGTAGAATGGAATGGAAAGAAATGGGGAATGGAATGAGAAATGGAACGTAATGCAAAGTCGAATGGAATGTGGAATGGAATGCAAAGGAATGTGGAATGGAATGCAATGGAATACGGAAAGGAATGGAACGGAATTTGGAATGGAATGTGGAATGGAATGGAATGGAACGTGGAATGGGACATGGAATGGAAGATATAATGGAACCTCGAATGGATTGGAATGGAATGTGGAATGGAATAGAATGGAAAGTGGAATGGAATGGAATCGATTGTCGAATGGAATAGAATGGAATATGGAATTGAATGTGGAATGGAATGGAATGGAATGTGGAATGGAATGGAATGGAGTGTGGAATGGAATGTGGAATGCAATGTGGAATGGAATGAGGAATGGAATGGAATGCAATCTGGAATGGAATGGAATGGAATGTGGAATGGAACTTTTAGTGAAATGGAATGGAATGGAATGTGGAATGTAATGGAATGGAATGTTGAATGGAATGGAATGGAATGGAATAGAATGTGGAATGGAATGGATTGGAATGGAATGGAATGGACGTGGAATGGAACATGTAATGGAACGTCGAATGGATTGGAATGGAATGTGGAATGGAATGGAATGGAAAGTGGAATGGAATGTAATGGAAAGTGGAATGGAATGGAATGGAAAGTGGAATGGAATGGAATGGATTGTCGAATGGAAAAGAATGGAATATGAAATTGAATGTGGAATGGAATGGAAGGGAATGTGGAATGGATGTGGAGTGGAATGGAATGGAGTGTGGAATGGAATGTGGAATGGAATGTGGAATGGAATGAGGAACGGAATGGAATGCAAATCTGGAATGGAACGGAATGGAATGTGGAATGGAATGGAATGGAATGTGGAATGGAATGAGGAATGGAATGGAATGCAATCCTGAATGGAATGGAATGCAATATGTAATGGAATGGACAGGAAAGTGGAATGGAATGGAATGTGGAATGAAATGTGTAACGGAATGTGGAATAGAATGTAGAATGGAAAGGAATGGAAGGTAGAATCGTATGGGGAATGGAATGGAAAGGAATGTGGAATGGAATGGAATAGAATGTGGAATGGAATGGAATGGAATATGGAATCGAATGGAACGGAATGTGGAATGGAACGTGTCATGGAATGTGGAATGGAAAGTGGAATGGAATAGAATGGAATGTGGAATGGAATGGAGTGGAATATGGAATGGAACGGAATGGAGTGTGGAATGGAATGTGTAATGGAAAGTGGAAGGGAATGTGGAATGGAATGGAATGGAATGTGGAATGGAGTGGAATGGAAAGTGGAATGGAATGGAATGGAAACTGGAATGGAAAGGAACGCAATGTGGAATGTAATGTGAAATGGAATGGAATTGAATGTGGAAATGTACGTGGAATGGAGTGGAATGTAACGTGGAATGGAATGGAACGCAATGTGGAATGGAATGGAATGGAATGTCGAATGGAAAGGAATGGAATGTGGAATTGAATGGAATGGAATGGAAGGCGGAATTGAATGTGTAATACAATGTGGAATGGAATGTTGTAAGGAAAGTAATGGAATGTGGAAAGGATTGTGGAATGGAATGAAATAGAATGTGGAATGGAATGGAATGGAATGTGGAATAGAATGTGGAATGGAAGGGAAAGGAATGTGGAATGGAATGCAATGGAATGTGGAATGGAATGGAATGGAATGTGGAATAGAATGTGGAATGGAAGGGAAAGGAATGTGGAATGGAATGCAATGGAATGTGGATGGAATGTAATGTAATGTGAAATGGAGGAAAGGAATGGAATGGAAAGTGGAATTGAAAGGAATGTGGAATGGAATGGAATGGAATGGAAAGTGGTATGGAATTGAATGGAATGTGGAATGGAATGAGGAATGGAATGGAATGGAATGTGGAATGGAATGTGGAATGAAATGGAACGGAATGTGGAATGGAATGGAATGGAATGTGGAATGCAATGTGGAATGGAATGGAATGGAATGGAATGTGTAATGGAATGGATTGGAACGTGGAATGGAAAGTGAAATGGAACGTGGAATATAATGTGGAATTATGTGGAAAGGAATGTGGAATGGAATGTGGAATGGAATGGAATGGAATGTGGAATGGAACGTTGAATGGAATGGAATGGAACGTGGCATGGAATGGAATCGAATGTCGAATATGTCCACTTTCCACTGCATTACATTCCACGTTATTTTCCATTCCACTTTCAATTCCCCATTCCATTCCATTCCACATTTCATTTCAGTCCTTTCTACGTTCTGTTCCACATTGCATTCCACTCCATTCCACATTGCATTCCATTCCATTCCACAATCTATTCCATCCCATTACACATTCCATTCCAAATTCTATTCCATTCCATTCCACATACCATTCCACATTCTTTTCCATTCAATTCCACATTATATTGCACGTTCCATTCCACGTTCCATTCCTCGTTGCAATCCACTTTCCATTCCACGTGAACCATTCAATTCCATTCCACATTCCATGCCATTCCACATTCCATTCCTCATTCCATCCAATTCCATTCCACATTCCATTCCATTCCATTTAACTTTCCATTCCACATTCCATACCATTCCATTTCACATTCCATTCTATTCCCCTCCACATTCCATTCCACATATCATTCAGTTCCATTCCACATTCCGTTCCACATTCCATTCCATTCCATTGCACATCTACTTCATTCCATTCCATTCCACATCCATTCCATTCCGTTCCATTCCACATTCCATTATATTACATTCCAAATTCCATTCCATTCCATTCCACATTCGATTCCATTCCGTTCCACGTTCCATTCCATTCCATTTCACATTCCACTCCGCATTCCATTGCATTCCATTCCACATTCCTTTCCATTCCATTCCAAATTCCATTCCATTCCATTACACATTCCATTCCATTCCATTCCACATTAAATCCCATTCCATTTCAAATTCCATTGCATTCTGTTACGTTGCATTCCACATTCCATTCCATTCCATTCCACATTTCATTCCACATACCAATCCATTCCACATTCCATTCCATTCCATTCCATTCCACATTCCATTCCTCATTACATTCCATTACACATTCCATTCCATTCCATTTTATTCCACATTCCATTCCACTTTCCATTCCATTCCATTCCACAGTCCACTGCAATCCATTACACATTCCATTCCACATTCCATTCCATTCCATTCCTCCTTCCACTTCTTCCCATTCCATTCCACATAACATTCCACATTCCCCTCCATTCCATTCTATATTCCGTTCCTTTGCATTCCATACCATTCCACTTTCCTTTCCATTCCATTCCATTTCCATTGCATTCCACATTCCATTACATTTTATTCCACCTTCCATTACATTACATTCTACATTCTATTCCATTCCATTTAAAATTCCATTCCATTCCATTCCATTCCATTCCATATTCAATTCCGTTCCATTCCACATTCCATTCCACAGCTTTCGATTCCACATTGCATTACATTCCTTTTCCCATTCCATTCCACAATCAATTCCTGTCCATTCCATTCCATTCCACGTTCCATTCCACATCCGCGTCCATTTCATTACACTTTCCATTCCTTTCCATTCCATTCCATATTCCATTCCATTTCACATTCCATTCCATTCCAATCCATTGTGCATTCCATTCCATTCAATTGCATTCCAAATTCCATTCCATTCTGTCCCACATTCCATCCCAGTCCATTCCTCATTGCATTTCAAATTCACTTCCATTCCGTTCCACATTACCTTCATTTCCATTCCATTACATTCCACATTCCATTCAACATTCCGTCCCATTCCATTCCACATTCCATTCCTTTCCTTCCATTCCATTCCATATTCCATTCCATTCCATTCCTCATTCCATTCCATTGCATTCCATTCCATTTCTTTCCGTTAGATTCCTATCCATATTCCATTCCATTCCATTCCATACCACATTCCATTCCATAGCATTCCGTTCCATATTCCATTCCATTCCATTCCACATTCCATTCCTTTCCATTCCACATTCCATTACATTGCATTCCATTCCACATTCCATTCCACATTCAAATCCATTCCATTCCACATTCCATTGCTTTCCATTCCATTTCTTTCCACATTCCATTGCGTTCCTTTCCACATTCCATTCCGTTTGTTTCCCTTCCATTCCCTTCCTTATTCCACTCCATTCCATTCAATTCCGCAATCAATTCCATTCCATTCCACATTCCATTCCATTCCATTCCACTTTCCATTCCTCATTCCTTTCCATTCCATTCCACATTCCATGACATTCCGTTCGAAATTGGACTGAATTTCATTCCACATTCCATTCCATTCCATTTCACGTTCCATTCCATTCCATTGCATTCCAGTCCACTTTCCAATCCATTACATTCCTAATTCCATTCCGTTGCATTACACATTCGATTCCACATTCCATTCCATATTACATTCTACATTGCATTCCACATTCCATTCCATTCAATTCCACATTCCACTCTATTCCATTCCATTCCACATTCCATTCCTATCCATTCCAGTTTCCATTCCATTCCTTTCCAGACTCCATTCCACAATCCATTCCACTTTCCATTCGATTCCATTCCATTCCATTCCACATTCCATTCCATTCTTTACCACATTATAATCCAAATTCCTTTCCATTCCATTCGACATTCCATTCTACATTCCACTCCATTCCATTCCATATTCCATTCAATTCCATTCCATATTCCATTCCCTTCCATACCACATTATATTCTATATTCCGTTCCATTACTTTCCACATTCCATTCTACATTCCATATTCCATTCAATTCCATTCCATATTCCATTCCCTTCCATTTCACATTCCATTCCATTCCATTCCATTCTTGTCCACATTCCATTCCATTGCAGTCCGCTTTCCATTCCATGGCATTCCATAATCCATTCCAAATTGTATTCAATTCAATTGCACATTCTATTGAATTCCATCCCAAATTGCATTCCATTCCATTGCACATTCCATTCTACATTCCATTCCACATTGCACTGCATTCCATTCTACTTTCGATTCCACATTCCATTCCAAATTCCACTCCGTTCCATTCCATGTTCCATTTCCCATTCCATTCAATTCCATTTCACATTCCATTACACATTCAATTCCATTCCATTCCACATTCAAATGCATTCGATTCCACATTCCATTCTATTCCATTCCACATTGCATTCCATTCTATTCCGCATTCCATTCCATACCATTCCGCATTCCATTCCATTCCATAACATTCCATTCCATTCCACATTCCATTCTTTTCAATTCTTTCCCATATTATATTTTAGTCAATTCCACATTCCGTTCCTTTCCATTCCATTCCATTCCACGATCCATTCCATTCCATTCGATTCCACATTCCATTTCATTCCATTCCATTCCATTCCATATTCCATTCCGCATTCCATTCCATTCCACATTCCATTACACATTCCATGCCATTCCATTTCTCATTCCATTCCACTCCATTCCATTCCACATTTCATTCCATTCCACATTCCATTCCATTCCACATTCCGTTCCACAATTAACTCCATTCCATTCCACATTCCATTCCACATTCCTTAACTTTAAATTCCACATTCCATTCCTTTCCATTCCACATTCTATTCCATTCCATTCCACACTGCATTCCATTCTAGTCCAGGTTACATTCCACGCCATTCCGCATTCCATTCCAGTTTCAAATTCATTCCATTCCACATTCCATTCCACCTTCCATTCCAAACCATTCCACATTCCATTCAACCTTCCATTCCAATCCATTCCACATTCAATTCCATTCCATTCCACATTCCATTCAACAATACATTCCACATTCCTTTCCACATTCCATTCCATTCCATTCCACATTCCATTCCACATTCCATTTCTTTCCTTTAAATATTCTTTTCCACATTCCATTCCACATTCCATTCCATTCCATTTCACATTCCATTCCATTCCACATTTCATTCCACTCCACATTCCATTAAAATCCACATTCCAATCCCCATTCAATTCCATTCCACATTCCATTCCATTTCATTCGACATTGCATTGCATTCCATTCCACATTGCATTCCATTCCATTCTAAATTCCATTCAAAATTCAATTCCATTCCAAACCACATTCCATTCCACTTTCCATTCCATCCCATTAAACTTTCCATTCCATTCCATTCCACATTCCATTCCACATTCATTTCCATTCCATTCCACATTCCATTCCGCATTCAATTCCACGTTCCTTTTCATTCCATTCCACTTTCCATTCCACACGTCATTCCATACCATTCCACGTTCGTTTACTCATTCCATTTCATTGCATTACAAATTCCATTCCACATTCCATTACATTGCATTCCACATTCCGTTCCACATTCCATTCCATTCCATTGCATTCCATTCCATTCCACATTCCATTCCAGATTCCATTCCATTCTTTTCCACCTTCCATTACACTTTCCCTTCCACGTTCCATTCCATTCCATTCCACGTTCCATTCCACGTTCCGTTGCATTCCATTCCACATTGAATTCCACTTTCCATTTAATTCCAATCCATATTCCACTCCATTCCATTCCACATTCCACTCCATTCCATTCCACATTCCATTGTATATTCCATTCCACATTTATTCGCATTCCATTCCACATTCCACTCCATCCATTCCATTCCAAATTCCATTCCATTCCATTCCACATTCCATTCCATTCCATTTCAAATTCCATTGCATTCTCTTCCCCTTTCCAATCCAATCCATTCCACATTCCATTATATTCCACTCCATTCCACATTCCATTCCATTCCACTCCATTCCACGTTCCATTCCACGTTTCATTCCACGTTCTATTCCACGTTCCACTGCATTCCATTCCACGTTCCATTCCACATTCCATCCACTTTCCATTCCCTTCTATTCCACATTCCATTCCACATTCCATTCAATTACATTCCATTACACATTCCATTCAATTCCATTCCACAATCAATTCCATTCCATTCCATATTCCATTCCATACAATATTCCTGTCCATTCCATTCCACATTCCATTCCACATTCCATTCCATTCTTTTCCACCTTCCATTACACTTTCCCTTCCACGTTCCATTCCATTCCATTCCACGTTCCATTCCACGTTCCGTTGCATTCCATTCCACATTGCATTCCACTTTCCATTTAATTCCAATCCATATTCCACTCCATTCCATTCCACATTCCACTCCATTCCATTCCACATTCCACTCCATTCCATTCCACATTCCATTGTACATTCCATTCCACATTTATTCGCATTCCATTCCACATTCCACTCCATCCATTCCATTCCAAATTCCATTCCATTCCATTCCACATTCCATTCCATTCCATTTCAAATTCCATTGCATTCTGTTCCCCTTTCCAATCCAATCCATTCCACATTCCATTATATTCCACTCCATTCCACATTCCATTCCATTCCACTCCATTCCACGTTTATTCCACGTTGCATTCCACGTTCTATTCCACGTTCCACTGCATTCCATTCCACGTTCCATTCCACATTCCAACCACTTTCCATTCCCTTCTATTCCACATTCCATTCCACATTCCATTCAATTACATTCCATTACACATTCCATTCAATTCCATTCCACAATCAATTCCATTCCATTCCATATTCCATTCCATACAATATTCCTGTCCATTCCATTCCACATTCCATTCCACATTCCATTCCACTTTCCATTCCATTCCATTCCTCATTCCCTTCCATTCCATTCTATTTCAATCCATTCCACATTCCTTTCCATTCCATTCCACCTTCCTTTCCATTCCATGCCACATTGACTTCCATTCCAATCCAGTTTCCATTCCACGTTCCATCACACGTTTTTTTCACGTTGCATACCACTTTCCATTCCACGTTCCATTACATTCCATTCCACCTTCCATGCCATTCCTTTCCACCTTCAATTCAACTATCCATTCCACTTTCCTTTCCATTCCATTCAACTTTCCATTCCACATTCCACTCCATTCCATTCCACATTCCATTCCACATTCCATTCCATCACATTCCATTCCACATTCCCTTCCATTCCATTGCTCATTTAATTCCAAATTCCATTCCACTTTACATTCTATTGCATTCCACTTTCCATTCCACATTGCATTGCACATTCCATTCCAAATTCCATTCCATTCTATTCCACATTCCATTCCGCATTCCATTCAATTCCATTTCACATTCCATTCCATTCCATTCCACATTCAATTACATTCCATTCCACTTTCCCTTCCATTCCATTGCAAATTCAATTCGACTTTCCATTGCACATTCCATTCCATTACATTCCACATTCCATTCCACATTCCTTTACACCTTCCATTCCAAACTCCATTCCACTGTATTCCACATTCCATTACGCATTCCATTCAATTCCATTCCACATTCAATTCCAAATGCCATTGCACTGTATTCCCCATTCCTTTCCACTTTCCACTCAATTCCATTTCACATACCATTCCATTCCAAATGCCATTCCACTGTATTCCCCATTCCTTTCCACTTTGCACTCAATTCCATTTCACATACCATTCCATTCCATACCATTTCACCTTCAATTGCTTTGCATTCCACTTTCCATTAAATTACATTGCACATCAATTCTACATTCCATTCCACATTCCATTCCATTCCTTTACACATTCTATTACACATTCCATTACGCATTCCATTCCATTCTATTCCACATTCCATTCCGCATTCCATTCAATTCCATTTCACATTCCATTCCATTCCATTCCATTCCATTCTATTCCACATTCCATTCCGCATTCCATTCAATTCCATTTCACATTCCATTCCATTCCATTCCATTCCACATTCAGCTGCATTCCGTTCCACATTCCATTCCGTTCCATTCAATTCCACATTCCATTCCATTCCATTCCTCATTCCATTAAGTTACATTCCACATTCCATTCCATTACATTCTGTATTCCATTCCGTTCAATTCCGCTTTTCATTCACTTCCTTTACAATCCTTTCCACATTCCATTCCATTCCATTACTTTCCACATTCCATTTCATTCCATTACACAATCCAATCCTTTCCATTCCATTCCATTCCACATTCCATTCCATTCCACCCCATTCCATTCCACATTCCATTCCATTATATTCCATTCCATTCCACGTTCCATTCCGCATTGCATTCCATTCCATTACACATTCCATTCCATTCAATTTTACGTTCCATTCCATTCCATTCCATATTGCATTACATTCGATTCCACACTGCCTTCCATTCCGTTCCACATTCCATACCAAATTCCAATCCATTCAATTCCACATTGCATTTCACATTCCTTTCCATGCCATTCCACATTCTATTCCATTCAATTCCACATTCCGTTCCACATTCCGTTCCATACCATTCAACATTCCATTCTACTTTCCATTCCATATTCCATTCCATTCCACATTCCATTCCATTCCTTCCCACATTGCATTCCACATTCTTTTCCATTCTTTTCCACATTCCATTCTATTCCATTTGACTTCGCATTCCACATTCCCTTGCATTCCATTCTACTTTCTCTTCCACATTCCATTGCATTTCATTCCAAATTCCATTCCATTAATTTCCATGTTCCATTCTACGTTTCATTCCACTTTCCATTCCACGTTCCATTCCATAAATTTCCACGTTCCATTCCATTCCATTTCACGTTCCATATCATTCGATTCCACATTCCACTCCACTTTCCATTTCACATTCTATTCCACATTCAATTTCACATACCATTCCATTCCATTCTATTCCATTGCACATTCCATTCAATTCAATTCCACTTTCCATTCCATTCCGTTCCACATTCCATTACTTTCCATTCCACATTCCATTTCACATTGCATTCCACATTCTTTTCCATTTCATTCAACATTCCATTCAACATTCCATTTCATTACATTCCAGATTCAATTCCATTCCATTCCACATTCCATTGTGCATTCCATTCCTTTGCATTCCACATTACATTCCAAATTCCACTCCATTCCACTCCTCATTCCATTTCACATTCCATTCCATTCCATTCCACATTCCATTCCACATTCCATTACCCGTTGCATTCCACATTCCATTCTACGATCCATTCTATTCCATTCCACGTTCCACTCCATTCCATTCCAAGTTCCAATTCTTTTCACTCCACATTCCATTCCATATCCCATTCCACATTCCATTACACATTCCATTCCATTCCATGCCTTTCAACAATCCATTCTACATTCCATTCCATTCCATTCCACATTCCATTCCATGTTCTATTCCATTCCATTCCACGATCCATTACTCATTCCATTCCATATTCCGTTCAACATTCCTTTCTGTTCCATTCCAAATTCCATTCCACATTCCATTCCACATTCCTTTGGATGTTCCGTTCCATTCCATTCCACAGTCCATTGCATTCCATTCCACATTCCATTCCACATTCCATTCCATTCCATTCTGCATTCCATTGCACGTCTTTTCCAAGTTCCATACCACGTTCCGTTCCACGTTCCATTCTTTTCCATTCCACGTTCCTTTCCATTCTATTCCACTTTCCATTTGAATCAATTCCACGTTCAATTCCACATTCCATTTCACATACCATTCCACATTCCATTCCATTCAATTCTATTCCACATTCCTTTCCATTCAAATACACATTCCATTCAATTCCATTTCACATACCATTCCTCATTCCATTCCGCAGTCCATTCCATTGCATTCCACATTTCATTCCACACTCCAATCAACATTCCATTCCACAATCCATTCCTATCCATTCTAGATTACTTTTCACTTTCCATTCCACATCCCATTTCATTCCATTCCACATTAGAATCGACATTCCATTCCATTCCATTTCACATTCCATTCCCTTCCATTCCACATCCATTTCCATATTTCAATCCACATTCCATTCCACATTCCATTCCGTTCCATTCCGCATTCCGTTCCACACTGCATTCCATATTCCATTCCACAGTCCATTGCGTTCCTTTCCAAATTCCATTCCACATTCTATTCCATTCTATTCCATGTTCCTTTCCACATTCCATTCCTTTCTATTCCACACTCCTTTTCACATTGCATTCCATTCCATTCCATTCAACATTCCATTCCATTCCATTCCACATTTAATGCACGGCCGTTTCCATATTCCAATGCACAATCCGTTCCGTTCCATTCCACAATTATTTCCACATTCCATTCCACATGCCATTCCATTCCATTCCACATTCCATTCCATTCCGTTTCACATTCCATTCTGTTCCATTCCTCTTTCCTTTCCACATTCCATTGCACATTCCATTCCATTCCATTCCACATTCCATTCCATTCCATTCCAAAATCCATTCCACATTGCATTCCCCTTTATATTCCATTCCGTTCTATTACACATTCCATTCCATTCCACATTCCATTCCATTAAATTCCATATTCCATTCCACATTCCATACCACGTTCCATTCCATTCCATCGCACGTTCCATTCCACTTTCCATTAGGCGTTCCATTCCAAATTCCATGCGATTCATTCCACATTCCATTCCGTAATCCATTCCATTAAGTTCCACATTCCATTCCTTTCCATTCCACATACCATTCCTTTCCATTCCACTTTCCATTCCATTCCATTCCACATTCCATTCCACATTCCATTCCATGTTCCATTCCACGTTCCACACCACGTTCCATTCCATTCCATTCCACCTTCAATTCCACATTTCATTCCATTTCATTCCAAATACCATACCATTCCATTCCCAACGATATTCCATTAAATTACATTCCACATTCCATTCCATTCCTTTCCACATTCCATTCCATTGCATTCCACATTCTATTCCATTCCATTCCATTCCAATCCACATTCCATTCCATTCCATTCCACTTTGCATTCCATTCCATTCCACATTCCATTCCACATTCCATTCAATTCCATTGCACATTCCATTTCATTCCATTCCACCTTCCATTCCATTACATTTCTCGTCCCATTCAATTCCCTTCACTTGCATTCAGTTCCATTCCAAGTGCCATTCCACTTTCCATTGCACGTTTCTTTCCTCATTCCCTTCCATGTTCCACTGTATGGCATTCCACGTTCCATTCCATTACATTCCACGTTCCATTCCACCTTCCATTCCATTGCATTCCACATTACATTCCACATTCCCTTCCATTCCATTGCACGTTCCATTCCACATTCCTTTCTATTCCATTGCATATTCCATTCCATTCCGTTCCGTTCCATTCCACATTGCACTCCACATTTCATTACAATCCATTCCATTCTAGTCCACATTTCATTCCATTCCATTCCTTTCAACATTCCATTCCACATTCCATTCCATTTTCCATTCCACTTTCCATTCCACGTTCCATTCCACTTTCCTTTCCACATTGCATTCCATGATCCATTCCACGTTCCATTCCACTTTCCATTCCATTCCATTCCACATTCCATTCCACAACCCAATCTATTCCATTCCATTCCACATTCCGTTCCACATTCCATTCCATTCCATACCCCTTTCCACTCCATTCCATTCTACATTCTATTACACTTTCTTCTCCATTCCATTCCACATTCCATTCCACATTGCATTCCATTCCATTTCACATTCCTTACCGTTCCATTCCATTCCGCATTGCATTCCATTTCATTCTGTATTTCATTTCATTCCCTTGCACATTCCATTCCAGAATAGAGTCAATTCCATTCCAAATTCCATTCCCTTCTATTTTGCATGCAATTTCACCTTCCATTCCATTCCATACCATTCCATTCCTCATTCCATTCGAATCCATTCCACATTCCATCACACGTTCCATTCCATTCCATTCCATTCCACTCCAAATTCCATTGCATTCCATTCCAATCCGCATTCTATTCAGATCCATTCTGCGTTCCATTCTATTCCATTCCACGTTCCATTCCATTCCATTCCACATTCCATTACACATTCAATTCCATTCCATTCCACGTTGCGTTGAACACTAAATTCCATTCCATTCCACGTTGGACATTCCATACCACATTCCATTGCATTCTAATCGGCATTCCATTGAATATTCCATTCCATTCCATTCCACATTCCATTCCATTCTATTCCACATTCCACTCCATTCCATTCAATATTCCATTACATATTCTACAACATTCCGTTCCACATTCCATTCCTTTAGATTCCACATTCCATTCCATTCCATTCCACATTCCATTCCACTTTAGATTCCATTGCATTCCACCTTCCATTCCACATTCCATTACATTTCACAGTAACTTCCATTCCACGCCATTCCACTTTCCATTCCTAGTTCCATTCAATTCAATTCCACATTCCTTTCCACATTCGATTCCATTCCATTCCACATTCCATTCCAGAGTCTATTCCATTCCATTGCATATTCCATTCAATTCCATTCCACATTCAATTCCATTCCATTCCACGTTCCATTCCCTCCCATTCTGCGTTCCATTCCACGTTCCAGTCCACGTTCCTTTCCACATTCCATTTCATTCCATTCCACATTCCATTCCACTCCACATTCCATTCCGTTCCTTTCCGTTCCATTACACATTCCTTTCCACATACCATTCCACTTTATTCCACATTCAATTCCATTCCTTTCCACATTGCATTCCACATTCCATTCCATTGCATTCCACATTCCCTTCCATTCCACTTCACATTCCATTCCATTGCATTCCATTCCACATTCCATTCCACATTCCTTTCCATTCCATTCCCCATTCCATTCCATTCCACATTCCATTCCATTCCACATTCGATTCCACATTCCATTCCATTCCTTTCCACATTCCATTCCATTCCACATGCCATTCCCTTCCATTCACTTCGATTCCATGACACATTCCATTCCATTCCATTCCATTCCATTCGATTACACATTCCATTCCACGTTCCATTCCATTCCATTCCGCATTCCATTCCACATTCCATTCCATTCCATTCCGGATTCCATTCCACATTCCTTTCCATTCCATCCAACATTCCATACCATTCGATTCCGCATTCCTTTCCATTCCTTTCCACTTTCCATTCCACATTCCATTCTACTCCATTCCTTTCCGCTTTCCATTCCGTTCCACATTCCATTCCATATTCCATTCCATTCCATTCCACATTCCCTTACACATTTCTTCCATTGCATTCCAAATTCCATTCCATTCCATTCCACATTGCATTCAACTCCATTGCACATTGCACTCCATTCCTTTCCACGTTCCATTCCACGTTCCATTCCACGTTCCATTCCACATTCCTTTCCATTCCATTCCCCATTCCATTCCATTCCACATTCCATTCCATTCCACATTCAATTCCACATTCCTTTCCATTACTTTCCACATTTCATTCCATTCCACATGCCATTCCCTTCCATTCATTACGATTCCATAACACATTCCATTCCATTCCATTAAACATTCCATTCCACATTCCATTCCATGGAATTCCACATTCCATTCCAATATATTCCACATTCTTTTCTATTCCATTCCATTCCATTCCGCCTTCCACTCTACGTTCCATTCCACGTTCCATTCCACATTCCATTCCATTCCATTCCACGTTCCATTTCATGTTCCATTCCATGGTTCAGTCCACATTCCTTTGCACATGCCATTCCATCTTGCATTCCGAAGTCCATTCCCTTCTGTTCCAGATTCCATTCCACATTCCATTCCTTTCCACGGTCTATTCCACATTCCAGTCCACGTTGCATTACACATTCCTTTCCATTCCATTCCACGTTCCATTCCACATTCCATTCCCTTCCTTTATGCATTGTATTCCATTTCATTAAATATTCCATTGCCCATTCCATTCCATTCCACTTTCCATTACACATCATATTCCATTCCTTTCCACGTTCCTTTCCATTCCATTCTACATTCTATTAAACATTCCATTCCATTGCATTCCATTCCAATCCATATTCCATTCCATTCCATTCCACGTTCCATTCATTTCCATTCCAAATTCCATTCCGTTGCATTCCATGTTCCATTCCACATTGCATTCCATTCCATTCCGCTTTCCATTCCATTCCATTCCACGTTTCATTCCACATTCCATTCCATTCTATTCCACGTTCCATTCCACATTAAGTTTCACATTGCATTCCATTCTATTCCACGTTCCATTACACATTCCATTCCACGTTCCATTCCATTCCATTCCACATTCAATTCCATTATATTCCACTTTCCTTTTCACATTCCTTTCCATTCTATTCCATTCCACATTCCATTCCACAATCCATTCCATTCCATTCCAGATTCCATTCCACATTCCATTCCATTCCATCCAACTTTCCATACCATTCGATTCTGCATTCCATTCCATTCCTTTCCACTTTCCTTTCCAAACTCCATTCTTCTCCATTCCATTCCGCTTTCCATTACATTCTACATTCCATTCCAAATTCCATTCCATTCCATTCCACATTCCCTTACACATTTCTTTCCATGGCTTTCCTAATTTCATTTTCTTCCATTCCACATTGCATTCAACTCCATTGCACATTGCACTCCATTCCTTTCCACGTTCCATTCCACGTTCCATTCCACGTTCCATTCCACGTTGCATTCCGCTTTCCGTTCCATTCCATTCTAGGTTGCATTCCATTCCCTTCCACATTCTATTGCACATTCCATTCCATTCAACTCCACGTTCCATTCCATTGCATTCCATGTTCCATTACACATTCCATTCCATTCAATTCCACATTCAATTCCACACTACATTCCACATTCCATTCCACATTCTATTCCATTCCATTTCATTCCGTTCCACATTTCATTCCATTCCATTCCGTTCCAAATTGCATTCCATTCCTTTGAACGTTCCTTTCCATGTTTCATTCCACTCCATTCCACATTCCATTGCACATTCAATTCCATTCCATTCCATAATCCATTCCACTTTCCATTGCATTAAATTTCAAATTCCATTCCACGATGTATTCCACTCCATTACACATTCCATTCCATTCCATTCCATTCCATATTCCATTCCATTCCACTTTGCATTCCACATTCCATTCCATTGCATTCCAGATTCCATTCCATTCCATTCCAGGTCCCATTCCATTCCATTCCACATTACTTTCCACAATCCATTCCATTCCACATTCCAAAACTCTTTCCATTCCTTTCCATTCCACTTTTCTTTCCTCATTCCAATCCATTCCGTTCCAAATTTCATTCCACATCCACATTCCATTCCACATTCCATTCCATACCATTCCACGTTCCTTTCCATTCCTTTCCACATTCCATTCAATTCCTTTCCACGTTCCATTCCATTCCATTCCACATTCCATACCATTCCGTTCCATTCCATTGCACATTTGATTCAACAATCCATTCCATTCCATTACACATTACACTCCACATTCCCTTCCACATTCCATTATATTCCATTCCACATTCCATTCCTTTCCATTCCACATTCTATACCACATTCCATTCCATTCCATTCCACATTCCATTCCACTTTCCATTCTATTCCATTCCACTTTTCATTCCGCATTCCTTTCCATTCCATTCCACATTCCATTCCATATTCCATTCCATTAAATTCCGCATTCCATTCCACATTGCATTCCATTGGAATCCACATTCCATTCCACATTCCATTCCATTCCATTCCACATTCCATTCCACTTTCCATTCCATTCCAGTAGAGATTCCATTCCATTCCATTGCACATTCCATTATATTGCAGTACATTCCATTCTACATTATATTGCATTCCATTCCACATTCAGTTCCATTCCATCAAATTCCATTCCATTCCAAATTCAATTCCACATTACATTCCATTACATTCCACATAACATTCCACATTCCATTCCTTTCCTTTCCACTGCATTCCATATTCCATTCCATTCCATTTGACATTCCATTCCATTCCATTCCACATTCAATTCCACAGTATATTCCATTCAATTCCACATTCCATTCCAATCTGCTCCACTTTCCATACCATTCTCTTCCAGTACACATGGCATTCAATTAATTCTACATTCCATTCCATTCCATTTCATTCCATATTCAATTCCATTCCATTCCACTCCACGTACCATTCCATTCCATTCCAATGCATATTCCATTCCATTCCATTCCGTTCCACGTTCCATTCCATTCCATTCCACATTCAATTCCATATTTCATTGCGCATTCCTTTCCACATTACATTTAACATTCTAATCCACATTCCATTCCTTTCCATTCCACATTCCATTACACATTACATTCCACATTCTAATACACAATCCATTCCACATTCCATTCCATTCCATACCACATTCCTTTCCATATTCCATTCCGTTCCAGTCTACATTCCATTCCATTCCATTCCACATTACATTACATTCCATTCCACATTCCATTCCATTCCATTCGATTCCATTCCACATTCCATTCCATACCATTCCATTCCATTCCACTTTCCATTCCATTCCATTCGATTCCAATACACATTCCATTCCATTCCGCATTCCCTTCCACATTCCGTTGAATTCCATTCCATTCCATGTTCCATTCCATTCAATTCCACATTCCATTTTTTCCAATTCCACATTCCATTCCACATTCCAATTCATTCCATTCCAGATTCCATTCCACATTCCTTTCCATTTCATTCCACATTGCTTTCCATTCCATTCCACATTGCATTCCATTATATTCCACATTCCATTCCTTTCCAGATTCCATTCCATTACATTCCATTAAATTCCAAATTCCGTTCCACATACGATTCCATTCCATTCCACCTTCCATTCCATTCCATTCCACATTCCATTCCATTCCATTCCGTTCCATTCCATTCCATTCCATTCCATTCCATTCCGTTTCCATCCATGTTCCATTCCATTCCATTCCACGTTCCATTCCACTGTCCATTCCATTCTATTCCACATTCCATTCCATTCTATTACACTTTGATTGCATTTCATTCCACATTCCTTTCCATGCCTTTAACATTGCATTCCACATTCCATTCCATTCTATTCCACATTCCATTCCGCATTACATTCCATTCCATTCCACATTCCATTCCAGGTTCCCTTCCATTCTAATCCACATTCATTGCATTCCATTCCATTCCAGTCAAAATTCCATTGGATTCCTTTCCATTCCACATTCGTTTCCATTCCAATCCACATTCCATTCCATTCCATTCCACCTAACATTTTATTCCATTCCACGTTCCATTGCATTCCATTCCTTGATCCAATCCTTTCCATTCCATATTCCTTTCCATTACATTTCACATTCCATTCCATTCCATTCCATTCCACATTCCATTTCATTCCTTTCCACATTGCATTCCATATTCCATTCCGCAATCCAATCCATTCAATTCCACATTCTAATCCATTCCATTCCACATTCCATTCCATCCCATTCCACTTTCCATTCAACATTCAAATCCACATTCCTTTCGACATTGCATTCCACATTCCATTCCATGTTCCATTCCACTTTCCATTCTACAATTCCATTCCATTCCATTCCATTCTACGATCCGTTCCACATTGCATTCCATTTCATTCCACATTCCATTCCATTCCAAGCTTCATTCCACATTCCATTCCATTCCATTGTACATTCCATTCCATTTCACTCCATTCCACTTTTCATTCCATTTGATTCCACATTCCATTCCAAGTGTTTCACATTCCATTCCACATTCGTTTCCATTCAATTCCCCATTCCATTTGAAATTCCATTCCATTCCATTCCAAATTCTATTACACATTGCGTTCCATTCCAATCCACATTCCATTCCATTCCATTCAATTCCAGTCCACCTTCCATTCCATTCCTTTCCATTCCATTCCACATTCCATTCTATTCCATTTCAAATTCTATTCCATTCCATTTCGCATTCCATTCCATTCCACGTTCCATTCCATTCCATTCCACGTTCCATGCCATTCCATTCCACATTACTTTCCACATTCGTTTGCATTCCATTCCACATTCCATTCCGCATTCCAATACCTTCCAAATCAATTTCCATTCCTTTCCACATTCCGTTCCACGTTGCATTCCAATCCATTCCACATTCCATTCCACATTCGATTCCATTCCATTACACATTCCATGCAATTACATTGAACATTGCATTCCTCTTTACTTTCCATTACATTCCACATTCCATTCAAGATTGCATTCCACATTCCATTCCATATTCCATTCCATTCCATTCCTCATTGTATTCCACCTTCCATTCCATTCCGTTCTACATTCCATTCCACTCCATTCCACATGCCATCCCTTTCTATTTCACATTCCTTTCCATTCCATTCCACATTCTATTCCATTCCGCATTCCATTCCTTTGCCTTTCATTCCGCATTCCACTCCATTCCATTCCACATTTCATTCCATTCCGTGTTCCATTCCACATTCCATTCCACTTTCCATTCCACATTCCACTGCATTCCATTCCACGTTTCAATCCATATTCCATTCCATTACATTCCGCTTTCCATTACACAATCCATTTCATTCCATACCACATTCCATTCCCCATTCCAATCCATTCCATTCCACATTCCATTCTTTCAGCGTTGCATTCTACATTCCATTCCACATTCCATTCCATTCCACGTTCCATTCCACATTCCATTCTGTTCCATTCGATGTTCCATTCTATATTCAATTCCATTCCATTCCACATTCTATTCCATTCCACTCCACATTCCATTACATTCCATTACACATTCCATTGCACATTACATTCCATTGCATTCCACATTCCACTCCCTTCCTTTCAATTCCATTAAAACATTCGATTAAATTCCATTCCATTCCACATTCTATTCCATTCCACTCCACATTCCATTACATTCCATTACACATTCCATTGCACATTACATTCCATTGCATTCCACATTCCACTCCCTTCCTTTCAATTCCATTAAAACATTCGATTCAATTCCATTCCATTGCATTCCACATTCCATTCCATTCCATTCCACATTCCACTCCACTTTCCTTTCCACATTTCATTCCATGTTCCATTCCACATTCCTTTCCACGTTCCCTTCCAGGTTGCATTCCTCATTCCGTTACACTTTCCATTCCAGAATCCATTCCATTTCACATTCCATTCATCGTTCCATTCCACTCCATTCCTCGTTCCATTCCATTCGATTCCATTCAACATTCGATTCCATTCCATTTCATTCCATTGCTTTCCATTCCCCATTCCATTCCATTCCATTGCATTCCACATTGCATGATTCTTTCCATTCCATTCTAAATTCCATTCCACATTCTATTCCACATTTCATTCCTTTGCATTCCACATTCCATTGAATTCCATTCCACATTCCATTCCCCATTCCATTCCATTCCATTCCATTCCATTCCATTCCATTCCATTCCATTCCATTCTATTCCATTCTATTCCACATTCCACTCAATTCCATTCCATTCCATTCCAGATTCCATTCCATTCCATTCCATTCCATTCCAATCCACTTTCCATTCCATTACATTCCACATTCCATTCCATTCCACACTCCATTATTCTTTCCATTCCATTCCATCCCACATTCCAATCCACTTTCTATTCCACATTTCATTCCTTTCCATTCCACTTTCCATTCCATTCCATTCCACATTCAATTCCCCATTCCATTCCATTCCATTCTATTCCATTCTATTCCACATTCAACTGCATTCCATTCCATTGCATTCCACATTCCATTCCATTCCATTCCGCATTCTGTTCCATTCCATTCGGCATTCTATTCCTTTCCATTCCATTGCAATCCACATTCCATTCCATTCCATTCCACATTCCATTCCATTCCACATTCCATTGTTCTTTCCATTCCATTCCATTCCATTCCACATTCCACTCCACGTTCTATTCCACAGTTCATTCCTTTCCATTCCACATTCCATTCCATTACATTCCACATTCCATTCCGCGTTCCATTCCCTTCCATTCTATTCCATTCTATTCCAAATTCAACTCCATTCCATTCCATTCCATTCCACATTCTATTCTGTTCCATTCCACATTCCATTCCATTACTTTCCATTCCATTCCTTTCCATTCCTCCATGATTTCCATTAAATTCCACTTTCCATTCCTTTCCATTCCATTCCTTTCCATATTCCAATCCATTCCATTCCATTCCACATTCCATTGCACATTCCATTCCACATTCCATTCCATTCCATTCTACTCCATTCCATTCCATTCCATTCCACATTGCATTCCATACCATTCCATTCCACTTTCCACTCCACATTCCATTCCGGTATCTAATCCATTCTATTCCACATTACATTGCATTCCATTCCACATTCCATTCCATTCCATTCCTCTTTCCATGCCATTCCTCGTTCCATTCCATTCCACATTCCATTACACATTTCATTCCATTACATTCCAATTCATTCCGTTCTTCATGCCATTCGATTCATTCCATTCCATTCCACATTCCATTGCACATTCCATTTCACATTCCATTCTGTTCCATTCCATTCCATTCCACGATCCATTCTACATTCCATTCCACATTCCATTACATTCCATTGCACGTACCAGTCCGCATTCCATTCCATTATATTCCACTTTCCATTCCATTCCATTCCACACTCCATTTCATTCCATTCTATTCCACTGCACTCCACTTTCCATTCCATTTCGTTCCATTCCACATGTCATTCCATTCCATTCCACATTTCATTCCACATTCCATTCCTTTCCATTCCATGTTCCTTTACACATTCCATTCCAAGAATCATTCCACGTTCCATTCCATGATTCATTCCACGTTCCATTCAACGTTCCATTCCATTCCATTCCACGTTCCATTACATTTCATTGCACGTTCCATTCCATATTCCATTCCAGTAAATTCCATAATCCACTCCATTCCACATTCCATTCCATTCCATTCAATTCCATTCAACGTTCCATTTCATTGCATTCCACATTCCATTCCCTTCCTTTCCAGCTTCTATTCCACTTTCTTTTCCACATTCCTTTCCATGTTCCATACCACTTGCCATTCAATGTTCCATTCCACTTTCCATTCCACATTGCATTCCGCATTCCATTCCACTCCATTCCACATTCAATTCCATTCCATTCCGCATTCCATTCCACATTCCATTGCATTCCATTCCACTTTCCATTCCATTCCATCCCAAATTCTATTCCACGTTCTATTCCATGTTCCATTTCACGTTCCTTTCCACGTTCCGTTGCACATTCAATTCAACGTTCCCTTCCATTCCATTCCATTCCATACTTCATTCCACAGTCCTTTCCATTCCATTCCACATTCCATTCCACGTTCCACTCCATTCCATTTCACATTCCATTACATTCCGTTCCATACCAATCCACATTCCATTCCATTCCATTCCATTCCACTTTCCATTCCATTCCACATTCCATTCCAAATTCCATTCCATGCCATTCCACATTACATTCAATTTCATTCCACATTCCTTTGGAGATTCCTTTCCAATCCATTGCACATTCCATTCCACATTCCATTCCATTATATTCCACATTCCATTAAACATTCCATTCCACATTCCATTGCACATTATATTCCATTCTCTTCCGTACTCCATTTCATTCCCTTCCATTCCACAATCCATTCCATTCCATTCCACATTAAATTCCATTCCATACCATTCCATTCCTCATTCCACTCCATTCAATTCCATTCCACTTTCCATTCCATTCCATTACACATTCCTTTCCATTCCATTTCACATTCCTCTCTGCATTCCATTGCACATTCCATTCCATTTCACATTCGATTTCTTTATAATTCACATTAAATTCCATTCCATTTCGCATTCTATTCCATTCCATTCCATTCCATTTCATTCCACATTCTATTCCATTCCGTAACACAGTCCAGTCCACATTCCATTCCATTCAATTCCACATTCCATTCCATTCCATTCTTCCTTATATTCCATTCCATTCCACATTCCATTCCATTCCCTTCCATTCCATAATCCATTCCATTCCTTTTCACATTCCATTCCATTCCATTCCACATCCAATTCAATTACCTTCCACATTCCATTCCATTCCATTCCACATTCAATTCCATTCCATTCCATTCTATTCCACATTCCATTCCATTGCATTCCACTTTCCATTCCATTCCATTCCACATTCCATTCCATTCAATTCCAACTTCCATTCCATTCCATTCCACTTTCCATTCCATTCCATTCCACGTTCCATTCCCTTCCATTCCACATTCCATTCCATTCCATTCCACGTTCCATTTCACAGTCCGTTCTATTCCATTCCACTTTCAACTCCATTCCATTCCACGTTCCATTCCACGTGCCATTCCACGTGGCATTCCGCGTTCCACTCCGCGATCCACTCCATGTTCCATTCCTCATTCCGTTCCACATTCCATACCTGATTCCCTTCCATTCCATTCCACATTCCATTGCATTGCATTCCACATTCCATTCCATTCCATTCCATTCCATTCCATTCCATTCCAGTCCACTTTCCTTTCCATTGCATTCCATTCCATTCCATTCCACGTTCTATGTTATTTCATTCCACTTTCCATTCTATTCCATTCCATTCCACATTCCATTCCATTCCATTCCACATTCTATTCCATGCCATTCCATTCCATTCCATGTTAAATTCCACATTCCATTCCATTCCATTCCACATTCCATTCCGTTTAATTGCACATTCCATTCCATTCCATTCCATTTTCCATTTCACATGCCATTCTACTCCATTCCATGTTCCAATACGTTGCATTGCACGTTCCTTTCTATTCCATTCAATTCCATTCCACTTTCCCTTCCATTCCATTCCACAATCCATTCCCTTCAATTCCACGTTCTATTCCAACTTCTTTTCCACGTTCCATTCTTTGTTCCATACCACTTTCCATTCGACCTTTCATTCCACGTTCCATTCCACTTTCCATTCCACATTGCATTCCATTCAATTGCAGATTCCATTCCATTCCATTCCAAGTTCCATTAGCTTCCATTCCATGCTCCTTTCTATTCCATTGCTCTTTCCATTTCATTTCATTGCACCTTCCATTCTACATTCCATTCCATTCAATTCCACGTTCCACTCCATTCCTTTCCATTCCACATTCCATTCCCTCCATTGCAGCTTCCATTCCACATCCTTTTCCACATTCCATTCCACGTTCCATACCACTTGCCATTTGACGTTCCATTCCAAGTTCCATTCCACATTCCATACCATTTTCCATGCCATTCCATTCCACATTCCATTCTGTTCCATTCCATTCGACATTCCAATCCAATCCATTCCACGCTCCTTTACAATCCATTCCACGTTCCAGGTCTTTCCATTCCACATTCCAGTCCTTTCCATTCCAAGTTGCACTCCTCGTTACATTTCCCTTTCCATTCCACGTTGCATTCCACGTTACATTCCCCATTCCATTCCAAGTTCGATTCCACCTTCCATTCGATTCCATTCCGCATTCCATTCCATTCCATTCCACATTGCATTCCATTCCATTCTAAATTCCATTCCATTCCATTCCAGTCCACATTCTATTCCATTGCATTCCATACCATTCCATACAATATCATTACATATTGCATTCCTTTCCATTCCTCATTCCATTCGTTTCCATTCCACATTCCATTGCACTCCATTAAACATTCCATTCCCTTCCATTTCACCTTCAATTCCATTCCACTCCACAATCCAATCCACATTCCATTCCATTTCATTGCACATTCTATTCCATTCCATTCCACCTTCAATTCCATTCCATTCCATAATCCATTCCACTTCCCATTTCATTGAATTCCACATTCCATTCCATTCCATTCCACTTTCCATTCCATTCCATTCAACTTTCCATTCCATTCCATTCCATGCTCTATTCCACAGTCCATTCTATTCCATTCCACATTCCATTCCATTCCATTCCACGTTCCATTCCACATTACATTTCACATACCATTCCATTCCACTAAACTTTCCATTCCATTCGATTACACTTTCTATTCAATTCCATTGATCTTGCCATTCCATCTTCCATTCATTCCTTTCCACTTTCCATTCTATTCCATTCCACTTTCCATTCCACATTCCATTCCATTCCATTGAACTTTCCATTCCATTTTCCATTCCATTCCCTTCCATTCCACATTCCATTCCATTCCATTCCACATTCAATTCCATTCCATTCCTTTCTATTCCATTCCAAATTCCATTCCATTCCATTCCATTCCACATTCCATTCCATTCCATTCCACATTCCATTCCGCTTCATTCCATACCATATTCCAATCCATTCCATTCCATTCCATTCGTCATTCCATTTCATTCCATTCCTCTTTCCCTTCAATTCCATTCCACATTCCATTCCTTGCAATTCCACATTCCATTCCGTTTCATTCCATACCATATTCCATTCCATTCCTTTCCATTCCATTCGACATTCCATTCCATTCCATTCCTCTTTCTCTTCCATTCCATTCCACATTCCATTCCACATTCCATTCCATTCCATTCCACATCCCTTTCCACTTTCCATTTCATTCCATTCCACATTCCATTGCATTCCATTCCACTTTCCATTGCATTCCATTCCAAATTCCATTCCACGTTCCATTCCATATTCCGTTTCACGTTCCTTTCTACGTTCCATTGCACATTCAATTCAATGTTCCATTCCATTCCATTCCACATTTCATTCGACATTCCATTCCTTTCCACGTGCCATTCCACATTCCACTCCATGCCATTTCACATTCCCTTCCATTCCATTCCATGGCATTCCATCCCAATCCACATTCCATTCCATTCCTCATTCCATTCCATTCCTCTTTCCATTCCACATTCCATTCCATGCCATTCCACATTAAATTCAATTTCATTCCACATTCCTTTGGAGTTTCCTTTCTATTCCATTGCACATTAAATTCCAACTTCCATTCTATTCCATTCCACATTGCATTAAACATTCCATTCCATATTCCATTGCACATTATATTCCATTCCATTCCGTACTCCATTCCATTCCTTTCGATTCCACATTCCATTCCATTACATTCCACATTCAATTCCATTCCACATTCCATTCCATTCCATTCTATTCCGTTCCATTACACCTTCCATTCCACCTATCATTCCACTCCATTCCACATTCCATTGCATTCCTTTCCACTTTTCTTTCCACATTCCATTCCATTGCATTCCACATTCCATTCTATTTCATTTCACATTCCATTCCATTCCATTACATTCCACATTCCATTCCACTTTCCTTTCCATTACATTCCTCATTCCATTCCAATCCACATTCCATTCCGTTCCACATTCCATTCCACTTTCCATTCCATTCCATTCCACATTCCTTTCCATTCCGCATGCCATTCCTTTCCATTCCATTCGATTCCATAATACATTCCATTCTATTCCTTTCCTTTCCATTACAATACATTCCACATTCCATTCCATAATCCATTGAATGGCATTCCACATTCCATTCCAATATATTCCACATTCCATTCCATTCCATTCCATTCCATTCCTTGTTCCATTCTACATTCCTTTCCTCTTTCCATTCCACTGTCCATTCCATTCCATTCCACGTTCCATTCCATGTTCCATTCAAGTTTCAGTCCACATTCGATTGCACATTCCATTCCAACTTCCATTCCACATTCCATTCCATTCCATTCCAGATTCCATCCCACATTCCCTTCCATTCCACGTTCCAATCCACATTTCATTCCACGTAGCATTACACATTCCATTCCAAGTGCCAGTCCACGTTCCATTCCGCCTTCCATTCCGCATTCCATTCCGCATTCTATTCCACGTTCCATTACTCTTTCCATTGCACATTCCATACCTGATTCCATTCCATTCCACATTCTATTCCATTCCACATTCCATTCCATTACTTTCCATTCCAGTCCACATTTCATCCCATTGCATTCCATTCCATTCCATTCCACATACATTCCCTTCCAATAGAGATTACATTCCAATCCCTTCCAGATTCCATTCCACGTTCCATTCCATGTTCCATTCCACGTTCCATTCCATTCCATTTTATTCCATTCCATTTGACTTTCCATTCCATTCCATTCCATTCCATTCCTTTCCAAGTTCCATTCCATTCCATTTCACATTCCATTCCACCTTCCATTCCATTTCTTTTCACGGTCAATTCCACTTTCTATTCGACTTTCCATTCCACCTTCCATTTCAAATTCCATTCCATTCCACATTCCATTCCACATTCCCTTCCATTCCATTCCACATTCCATTCCATTCCATTCCACATTCCATTCCACATTCCATCCCATCTCATTCCACATGCCATTCCACATTCCATTCCACAATCCATTACACATTCTACTCCTTTCCACGTTCCATTCCCCATTCCATTCCACGTTATATTACAAATTCCTTTCTATTCCATTCCACGTGGCATTACACATTCCATTGCATTTCCTTCCACATTCTATTCCATTTCATTCTGCATTGCATTCCACATTCCATTCTATTCCATTGCACCCTCCATTCCAGATACCATTCCATTTTGTCCTGTCGCACATTCCATTCCATTCCATACCACGGTCAATTCCACTTTCCATTCCACGTTTCATTCTACATTGCTTTCCATGTTCCATTCCACGTTCCATTCTATTCCATTCCACATTCCATTCCATTCCATTCCACAGTCCATTCCACATTCCGTTTCCTCCATTGCATTACACGTTCCATTCCATTGCATTCTTTTCCATTCCACATTTCAATACGTATTCCATTTCACATTCCATTCCATTGAATTCTTTCCACATTCCATTTTACGTTAAATTCCACATTCCTTTCCATTACATTCCACGTGGCATTACACATTCCATTCCATTCCTTTACACATTAAATTCTGTTTCATTCCACATTCCATTCCATATTCCATTCTATTCCATTCCACTATCCATTCCACTTACCTTTCCATTCTATCCCATTTCACATTCCATTGCATTCCATACCGCGTTTCATTCCACGTTCCATTCCACGTTCCTTTCCACGTTCCATTCCATTCCATTCCACATCCCTTTCCAAATTCCATTCCACCTTCCTTTCCAAGTTATTTTCCACGTTCAATTCCAACTTCCATTCCATTCCATTCCATATTCCATTCCACATTCCGTTCCATTCCATGCCACATTTCTTTCCACATTCCAGTCCATTCCATTTCACATTCCATTCCATTTAATACTGCATTCCATTCAATTCCATGTTCCATTCTATTCCATTCCACATTCCATTCCATTCCAATCCACATTGCATTCCATTCCACCTTCCATTCCACATTACTTTAAATTACATTCGTCATTACATTTCACATTTCATTCTATTCCACTTTCCATTCCAGTTTCTATTCTGCGATCCATTCCACATTCCTTTCCATTCCATTCCACGTTCAATTACACACTCCATTCCATTCCGTTCCACATTCTATTCCATTTCATTCCACATTCCATTCCAGTTTACATTTCATTCCATTCCACAATCCATTGCATTCCATTCCACTTTCCATTCCATTCCATTCCAAATTCCATTCCACGTTACATTACACGTTCCTTTCCACGTTCCATTGCACATTCATTCAATTCAAAGTTCCATTCCACTCCATTCCACATTTCATTCCACATTCCATTCCCTTCCATTCCACATTGCATTCCACTTTACACTCCGTTCCATTTCACATTCCATTCCATTATATTACATTCCATTCTATGCCAATCCACATTCCATTCTATTCCATTCCACATTCCATTCGTTTCCTCTTTCCATTCCACATTCCATTCCATGCAATTCCACATTACATGCAATTTCATTTCACATTCCTTTGGTATTTCCATTCCATTCCATTGCACATTCCATTCCACCTTCCATTCTATTCCATTCCACATTCCATTCCACATTCCATTGCACATTATATTCCATTCCATTCCGTACTCCATTCCATTCCTTTCCATTGCACATTCCGTTCCATTCCATTCCACATTCCATTCCAAATTCAATTCCATTCCACATTCCATTCCAAATTCAATTCCATTCCACATTCCATTCCATTCTATTCCGTTCCATTACACATTCCATTATACATATCATTCCACTCCATTCCACATTCCATTCCATTCCTTTCCACATTCCACTCCGCAATAAATTCCACATTCCATTCCATTGCATTTCACATTCTATTTCGTTACAATTCATGTTCCATTCCATTCCATTTCACATTCTATTCCATTCCATTCCATTCCATTTCACTCCACATTCCATTCAATTCCATTACACAGTCCATTCCTCATTCCATTCCATTCCATTTCATTCGACATTCCTTTCCATGCCATTCAACAGTCCATTACACATACCATTCCATTATATTCCACGTTCCGTTCCCTTCCATTCCACATTCCATTCCATTCCACGTTCCATTGCATTCCATTCCACATTCAACTCCATTCCATTCCACGTTCCATTTCACAGTCCATTCTATCGCATACCATATTCTATTCCATTCCATTCCACGTTCCGTTCCACGTGCCATTCCATGTTCCGTTCCATGTTCCATTCCACGTTTCATTGCATGTTCCATTCCTCATTCCGTTCCACATTCCATTCCTGATTCTAGTCCATTCCATTCCACATTCCATTACATTCCATTCCAGTCCAGTCCACATTCCATTCCATTGCATTACATTCCGTTCCATTCCACATTCTATTGTATTCCATTGCACATTGCATTCCATTCCATTCCATTCCAGATTCCATTCCTTTCCATTCCACATTCCATTCCATGCCATTCCATTCCATTCCACGTTACATTCAAAGTTCCATTCCATTCCATTCCATATTCCATTGCATTTAATTGCACATTCCATTCCATTCCAATCCAGGTTCCATTCCATTCCATTCCACGTTCCGTTGCATTCCATTCCACTTTCCATTCCATTTCATTCCAAGTTCCATTCCAAATGCCATTCCTTTCCATTCCAAGTTCTATTATTTTCCATTGCACATTCCATTCCATTCCATTCAATTACATTCCACGTTCCCTTCCATTCCATTCCACCTTCAATTCCCTTCCATTCCACGTTCCATTCCACCTTCTTTTCCACGTTCCATTCCATGTTGCATACCACTTTCCATTCGACATTCCATTCCACATTCCATTCCACGTTCCATTCCACGTTCCACTCCATTGCATTCCACATTCCATTTTACTTTCCATTCCAGGTCTTTCCACATTCCATTCCACATTCCATTGCATTCCATTCCACATTTCATTCTGTTCCATTCCACATTGCCTTCCATTCAATTGCAGATTCCATTCCATTCCATTCCAGTTTCCATCAACTTCCATTCCATGTTTCAATAAATTCCATTCCACAATCCATTCCATTTCATTGCACATTGCATTCCATATTCCATGCCATTCATTTCCGCCTTCCACTCCATTCCATTCCATGCAAATTTCCATTCCATTCCATTCAATTCCTTTCAGCGTTCCATTCCATTCAATTCCACATTCCATTACCTTCCATTCCAGCTTCCATTCCACATTCTTTTCCACATTCCATTCCATGTTCCATACCACTTGCCATGCAACGTTCCATTCCACCTTCCATTCCACATTCCTTTCCACTTTCCATTCCATTCCATTCCACATTCCATTCCATTCCATTCCATTCGACATTCCATTCCAATCCGTTCAACGTTCCATTACATTCCATTCCACGTTCTTGTCCATTCCTTTCCACATTCCAGTCCTTTCCATTCCAAGGTGCACTCCACTTTACATTCCCTATTCCATTCCTCGTTGTATTCCACGTTACATTCCCCATTCCATTCCAAGTTCGATTCCACATTGCATTTGATTCTATTCCGCATTCCATTCCATTCTATTCCACTTTGCATTCCATTCCATTCCATATTCCATTCCATTCCATTCCATTCCAGTACAAATTCTATTCCATTGCATTCCATTCCTTTCCATACCATACCATTCCGTATTGCATTGCATTCCATTCCTCATTCCTTTCTATTCCATTCCACATTCCATTCCATTCCATTCCACGTTCCATTCCATTCCATTTCACCTTCACTTCCATTCCATTACACAATACAATTCGAATTCCATTCCTTTGTACATTCCATTCCATTCCATTCCACGTTCAATTCCATTCCATTTCATAATCCATTCCAATTTCCATTCAATTGAATTCCACATTCCATTCCATTCCATTCCACTTTCCATTCCATTACATTCAACTTTCCATTCCATTCCATTCCATGTTCCATTCCACAGTCAATTCTATTCCATTCCACATTGAATTCCATTCCATTCCACGTTCCATTCCACATTCCATTTCACATACCATTGCATTCCACCAATCTTTTCATTCCGTTCCACTCCACGTTCCATTCCATTCCATTGAACTTTCCATTCCACATTCCATTTCGTTCCTTTCCACTTTCCATTCTATTCCATTCCACTTTCCATTCCACATGCCTTTCCATTCCATTCTATTCCACATTCTATTCCATTCCACATTCCTTTCCATTCCATTCCACATTCCAATCCATTCAATTCCATTCCACATTCCAATCCATTCCATTCCATTCCATTATGTTCCATTCCAGATTCCATTCCATTCCACAATCTATTCCATTGCACGTTCCATTACCATTCCATTCCAGATTCCATTAGACGTTCCATTCCACGTTCCATTCCCCATTACTTTCCACATTGCATTCCACGTTCCATCCAACTTTCCATTTGACATTCCATTCCATGTTCCTTTTCACTATCCATTCCCTTCCCTTCCTCCTTCCATTCTATTCCACTCCACATTCCATTCTATTCCAGTCCACATTGCATTCCACATTGCACTCCATTCCATTCCACATTCCATTCTCATTCCATTCCATTCTATCCCACATTACATTCCACATTCTATTCCATTCAATTCCACATTTCATACCACATTCCATTCCATTTTATTCCTCTTTCCATTCCACATTCCATTCCTCTTTCCATTAAATGATCCATTCCACGTTCCATTCTATGTTCCATTCCATTCCATTCCAGGTTGCATTCGACAGTACATTGCATTCCATTCCAAGTTCCATTCCACATTTCATAACACCTTCCATTCCTCCTTCTATTCAGTTCCAATCCACAATACATTCCACATTCCATTCCACTTTCTATTCCACATTCCATTAAAGTCTATTCCACATTCCAATCCACGTTACATTCCATTCCATTCCACACTCAATTCCACAATGTATTCCACATTCCATTCCATTCCTTTCCACATTCCATTCCACATTACATTCCACATTCCATTCCACTTTCCATTCCATGAACCATTCTATTTCATTACATGTTCCATTCCACATTCCATTCCATTCCACTTTCCGTTACACATTCCATTCCACATTCCATTCCACATTCCATTCTGTTCCATTCCACATTCCATTTCACATTCCATTCCACATTCCAATCCATTCCATTCCACATTACATTCCATTCTATTCCACATTTCATTCCACATTCCATTCCACATTCCATACCACATTCCATTCCACATTCCATTCTATGTTCCATTCCGCATTCCATTCCATTCCAGTCCATTTCATTCAACTTTCCTTTCCATTCCATTACATTCAACATTCCATTCCATTCCATTTAACATTCCATTCCACATTCCATTCCACATTCCATTCCACATTCCATTCCATTCCATTCCACATTCCATTCTCATTCCATTGCACTCCATTCCACATTCCATTCCACATTCTATTCCATTCCATTCCACATTTCATATCACACTCCATTTCATTCCATTCCACATTCCATTCCTCTTTCCACTCCATGATCCATTCCACGTTCCATTTCACGTTCCATTCCATTAAATTCCATGTTGCATTCCATTCCATTCCACGTTCCATTTCATTCCGTTCCACATTCCATTCCACATTCCTTTTCACATTCTGTTCCACATTCTGTTTCACTTTCCATTCCATTCCATTCCATTCTATTCCATTACATTTTCCATTCCATTCCATTGCACATTCCATTCCATTAAATTCCACGATCCATTCCACATTCCATTCCACATTCCACTCTATTCCATTCTATTCCACATTCCATTCCATTCAATTAAACCATCCATTGCACATTCCACTCCACAATCCATTCCAAGTTCCATTGCACTCCATTCCACTTTCCAATCCATTACATTCCACATTCCATTCCATTCAATTCCACATTCCATTCCACTTTCCATTCCACATTCCAATCCATTACATTTCACATTCCATTCCACATTGCATTCCATTCTATTCCACATTTCATTCCACATTCCATTCCATATTCCATTCCGCATTCCATTCCATTCCATTCAATTTCATTCGATGTTGCATTCCATTACATTACATTCCACATTCCATTCCATTCCATTTAACATTCCATTCCACATTCCATTCCATTCCATTCCACATTCCTTTCTCATTCCATTGCAGTCCATTCCACATTCCATTCCACATTCCATTCCATACCATTCCACATTTCATACCACACTCCAATCCATTCCATTCCACATTCCATTCTACATTCCATTTCTCTTTCCACTCCATGATCCGTTCCACATTCCATTTCACGTTCCATTCCATTCCATTCTACTTTCCATTCCATTCCATTCCAGGATCCATTTCATTCTGTTCCACATTCCCTTCCAAATTCCTTTTCACATTCCGTTCCATATTCTATTTCACTTTCCATTCCACTCCATTCCATACCATTACACGTTCCTTTCCATTCCATTGAACATTCCATTCCATTCCATTCTACTATTCTTTCCACATTCCATTCTACATTCCATTCCATTCCATTCTATTCCACATTCCACTCCATTACATTAAAAAATCCATTCCACATTCCATTCCACAATCCATTCCACGTTCCATTCCATTCCATTCCACATTCCAATCCATTCAATTCCACATTCCATTCCATTCAATTCCATTCCATTCCATATTCCATTGCATTCCATTCCATTCCCTTCCATTCCATTCCACATTCAAATACATTGCATTCCAAATTACATTACACATTCCATTCCATTCCATTCCATTCCATTCCCTTCCATTCCATTCCACATTCCAATACATTGCATTGCAGATTCCATTAAATTCCATTCCTTTCCATTCCGCATTTCACTCCAATCCATACCATTCCACTTTCCATTCCACATTCCATTCCATTCCATTCCACATTCCATTCCATTCCAATCCACATTCCATTCCATGTTCCATTCGACGTCGAATTCCGTGTTCCATTCTACGTCCTATTCCACGTTCCATTCCTTTGCATTTCACATTCCATTCCATTCCCTTCCATATTCCATTCCATTCCATTCCACATTCCATGCCTCGTTCCATTCTATTCCGTTCAACTTTGCATTCCATTCCATTCATCGTTTCATTCCACGTTCCAATCCACATTCCTTTTCACATTTCATTCCAAGTTCCATTCCATTGCATTCCACATTCAATTCCACGATACATTCCACGTTGCATTCCTTCTTCCATTCCACGTCCCATTCGACGTTTCATTCCTTCCCATTCCACATTCCATTCCATTCTATTCTAGTTTCCATTTCACGTTCCATTCCATTTCATTCCACGTTCAACTCCACCTTCTATTCCACATTCCATTCCACATTGTATTCCAAGTTTCATTCCATTCTTTTCGACATTTTTTTCCATTCCATTCTACGTTCCATTCCACTTTTCATTCCACATTTTATTCCACATTCCAATCCAAGTTCCATTCCATTCCTTCCAAGTTCCATTCCACTTTCCATCCCATTCCATTCCACGTTCCATTCCACATTCCATTGCCCATTCCATTCCACTTTCATTTGGAGATTCAGTTCTTCATTCCATTCCATTACATTCCATATTCCATTCCATATTCCAGTCCATTCCATTCCACGTTCCATTCTATGTTCCATTCCATTCAATTTCACGTTCCATTCCATATTCCATTCCACATTCCATTCCACATTCCATTTCACGTTCCATTCCACGTTCCATTCCACATTCAATACCACGATACATTGCACGTTTCATTCTGCATTCCATTCCATTCCATTCCGTTCCATTCCACATTCCCTTCCACATTCCATTACACATTTCATTCTACGTTCCATTCCACATTGCTTTCCACGTTCCATTCCAGATTCCATTCTGCATTCCTTTCCATTCCATTCCACGTTCAATTCCACGTTCCATTCCACTCCTTTCAACTTTCCATTCCACATTCCATTGCACATCCCATTCCGCGTTTCATTCCATGTTCCATTCCACGTTCCATTCCACTTTCCATTCCGCGTTCCATTCCACGTTCCATTCCAGGTTCCATCCCACATTCCATTCCATTCCATTCCAATTTCCATTCCACATTCCATTCCATTCCACTTGCCATTCCACATTCCATTCCACATTCCATTCCACGTTCTATTCCGTTTCATTCCACTTTCCATTCCACATTCTGTTCCATTCCGTTCCACATTCCATTCCACATTCCATTGCATCCCAATTAATATTCCCTTACACATTCCATTCTCCTTCTGTTGCATTTCATTCCACATTCCATTCTGCATTCCATTGCATTCCAATTCACATTCCATTCCACATTCCATTCCATTCCGTTCCACATTAGATTCCACATTCCATTCTACATTCCATTCAGCAGTCTATTTCACATTCCATTCCACTTTCCACTCTCATTCCATTCTCATTCAATTGCATTTCATTCCACTTTGCATTCCACATTACATTGCATTCCAATTCACATGCCATTCCACATTCTATTCCAAGTTCCATTGCATTATATTCCACATTCCATTCCACATTCTATTCCATATTGCATACCACAATCCTTTCCTTCCCATTCCACATTCCATTCCATAACAAACAACCTTCCTTTCCACATTTCATTCCATTCCATTGCACATTCCATTGCACCTTCCATTCCTCATTCCATTCCATTCAACTCCACATTCCATTCCATTCCATTCCATTCCACGTTCCATTCCACTTTCCATTAAATTCTATTCCTCATTTCATTCCACATTCCAGTCCATTCCATTCCAGATTCCATTCCATCACAATCCACATTTCATTCCACATTTCATTCCTTTCCATCCCACATTACATTCCACGTTACATTCCACATTCTCTTCCACATTCCATTCAATTCCCTTCCACATTCCATTCCACATTCCATTCCATTCCATTCCACATGCCATTCCATTCCATTCCAAATTCTATTCCACATCCCATTCCATTCCATGCCACATTCCATTTCAAATTCCATTCCTTTCCATTCTGTGTTCCGTTCCCTTCAATTCCACATGCAATTCCACATTCTATTACACATTCCAGTCCACATTCCATTCCACATACCATTCCATTCCATTCCACGTGCCACTCCACCTTGTACTCCATTCCATTCGAAGTTCCATTCCACATTCCATTCCATTCCGTTTCACATTCCATTCCACATTGCATTCCACATTCCATTCCACATTCCATTCCACAATCCATTCTACACTCCATTCGATTCCATTCCACATTTCATTCCATTCCATTCCACTTTCCATTCCACATTACATTCCATTCCACATTCCATTCCATACCATTCCACGATCCATTCCAGTTTCTACTTCATTCAATTCGACGTTCCATTAGACATTCCATTCCTTTCCATTTCACCTTCCACTCCACATTGCATTCCACATTTCATTATATATTACATTACACTTTCTGTTCCACATTCCATTCCATTCCTTTCCACGTTCCATTCACAATTCCATTCCATATTCCATTCCGTGTTCCATTCCACGTTCCATTCCATTCCACCTTCCATTCCACTTTCCATTCCATTCCATTCCACGTTCCATTCCACGTTCCATTCCATGATCCATTCTATGTCAGATTCCACCATCTATTCCATTCCATTCCATGTTCCATTCCACATTCCATTCCATAACATTTCACGTGCCATTCCTCATTGCATTCCACTTTCCATTCCACCTTCCATTCCATTCCATTCCCTTCAATTCCACCTTCCATTCCATTCCATTCCACTTCCCATTCCATTCAATTCTGCATTCCATTCCTTTCCGTTACATTCCATTCCACATTTCATTCCATAACATTCCGCATTCCATTCCATCCATTCCATACCATATTCTATTCCATTTCATTCCACATTCCATTCCTTTGCTTTACACATTCCATTCCATTCCATTCCAATCCATTCCACATTCCATACCTTTCCATTCCATTCCACATATCATTCTTTTCCATTTCACATTCCATTCCATTCTATTCCATTCCACATTCCATTGTATTCCATTCCATTCCATTCCATGCCTTTCTACATTCCATACAATTCCCTTCCATTCCACATTCCATTCCATTCCATTCCGTTCCACATTCCATTTCATTCCATTCCCCATTCCATTTCATTCCATTCCACATTCCATTCCATTCCATTCCATTCCACATTCCCTTCAATTCCATTCCATTCCACTTTCCCTTCCATTCCATTCCATATTCCATTCCATTCCATTCCTCATTCTTTTCCATTTCATTCCACTTTCCATTCCCTTCCATTCCACTTACAACTCCACGTTCCATTCCACTTTGCTTTCCATTCCATTCCAAATTGCATTCCATTCCATTCCACATTAGATTCCATTCCATTCCACATTCCATTCCTTTCCATTCCAAATTCCATTCCATTCCTTTCCACATTCCATTCCATTCCACATTCCATTCCATTCCAATACCCATTCCATTCCACCTTCCATTCGACGTCGAATTCCATGTTCTATTCCACGTCCTATTCCTCGTTCCATTCATTTGCATTTCACATTCCATTCCATTCCCTTCCATATTCCATTGCATTCCTTTCCACATTCCATTCCTCATTCCATTCCATTCCATTCAACTTTCCATTCCATTCCATTCATCGTTTCATTCCACGTTCCAATCCACATTCCATTTGGCATTTCATTACAAGTTCCATTCCATTGCATCCCACATTCCATTCCACGATCCATTCCACATTGCATTCTTTATTCCATTCCACATACCGTTCGATATTTCATTCCTTTCCATTCCACATTCAATTCCATTCCATTCCACATAAAATTCCATTCCATTCCACATTCCAATCCACGTTCCATTCCATTTCTTTCAACGTTCAACTCCACCTTCCACTGCACTTTTCATTCCACATTGTATTCCAAGTTTCATTCCATTCTTTTCCACATTCTTTTCCTTTCCATTCTACGTTGCATTCCACTTTCTATTCCACATTCCATTCCACATTCCAATCCAAATTCCATTCCATTCTTTCTAAGTTCCATTCCACTTTCAATTCCATTCCATTCCACTTTCCATTCCACATTCCATTTCCCATTCCATTCCACATAACATTCCTCATTTTATTCCATTTTCATTTCCAAATTCCATTCCACATTCCATTCCACATTCCATTCCATTTCATTCCACGTTCCATTCCAAATTCCATTCCATTCCATTCCACTTCCATTTCAAGATTCTGTTCTTCATTCCTTTCCATTACATTCCATACTCCATTCCTTTCCACGTTCCATTCTACATTCCATTCCATTCGATTTCACGTTCTATTCCATATTCCATTCCACATTCAATTCCACATTCCATTTTACGTTCCATTCCATTAAACCCCATTCCACATTCCATTCCATTCCATTGCATTCCACACTGCATTCTATTCCATATTCCATTTCATTCCATTCCATTCCACATTCCATTCCATTCCATTCCATTCCATTCCACATCCCCTTCCATTCCATTCCACTTTCCATTCTATTCCATTAAACATTCAATTCCATTCCATTCCATGTTCCATTCCATTGCATTCCACGTTCAATTTCACTTTCTGTTCCACATTCCATTACATTCCATCTCTTCAACTTATCATTCCATTCCATTTCACATTCCATTCCATTCCACGTTCCATTCCATTACAATTCTCATTCCATTCCATTCCGCAATCCATTCCATTAATTTCCATTCAATATTGCATTCAATTCCACATTCCATTCCATATTTCATTCAATTCTATTCCACCTTATATTCCATTCCATTCCTTTCCACATTACATTCCATTCCATTCCACATTTCAGTCCACAGTCCATTCCATTTCATTTGACATTCCATTGCACATTCGTTTACATTCCATTTCACATTCCATTTCACAATCCATTCTATTCCATTCCACATTCCATTCCATTGCATTCCATTCCACATGCCATTCCATTCCGTTCCACATAACATTATATTTCATTTCACATTCTGTTCTGTTCCATTCCATTCCATTACACATTCCATTTCATTCCATTCCACATTCCATTTCATTCCATTCCATTCCATTCCATTACTTTCCACAATCCATTCTACATTCCATTCCAATAAATTCCACATTCCTTTGGGAATTCCATTCCACTTTCCCTTCCATTCCATTCACATTCCATTCAATTCCATGCCGCATTCCATTCTATTCCATTCCACATTCCGTTCCGTCCTATTAAATTCCACATTCTCTTCCATTCCATTCCAATTTCCTTTCAATTCCATTTCACAGTCCATTCCATTCCATGCCATGTTCAATTCCACGTTCGATTACACGTTCCATTCCACTTCCATTCCAAATTCCATTCCATTCCATTTCACATTCCATTACAAATCCCATTGCACATTCCATTCCATTCCATTCCATATTCCATTCCACATTCCATTCCACATTCCATTACACATTCCATTCCTTTCCATTCCACATTCCATTCCATTCCATTCCACTTTCCATTCCATTCCATGCTATATTTCATTCCCTTCCATTCCACGTTGCATTCCATTCCATTCCAATTTCCATTCCATTCCACATTTCAATCAATTCCATTCCATTCAATTCCACATTCCATTACATTCCACATTAGACTCCACATTCCATTGCATTGAATTCCACATTCCATTCCATTGAATTCCACATACACTTCCATTCCATTCCATTCCAGTCCACTCCACAATCCATTCAATTAAATTCCACATACCATTCCATGTTCCATTCAACGTTCCATTCTACGTTACATTCCACATTCCTTTCCTTGCCATTATATTCAATTGCGCATTCCATTCCGCATTCCATTCCATTCTTTACACGTACCATTAAACATTAAATTCCACACTCCATTCCACTTTCGATTCCCTTCCATTAAATTCCACATTCCATTCTCGGTCTCATTCCATTTCTTTCCACCTTCCATTCAACATTAAATTCCACATTCCATTCCACTTTACATTCCCTTCCATTCCACATAAAATTCCATTACATTCCCGTTTCCACTCCATTCCACTCCACATTCCATTCCATTCCACACAACCTTCCATTACATTACATTTCATTCCACATTCCATTTCCTTCCATTCCACAATCCTTTCCACATTCCAGTGAAACGGAATGGAATGGAATGTGGAATAGAATGCAATGGTATATGGAATTTATTGGAATGGAATATGGAATAGAATGGAATGACATGGAATGGAATGGGGAATAGAATGTGTAATGGAATGGAATGTGGAATGTAATGGAATGGATTGTGGAATGGAATGGAATGGAACAGAACGGAATGTGGAATGGAATGCAACCGAATGCAATGGAATGGAATGTGCAATGTTTTCGAATGGTATATGGGACGAAATGGAATGGAATGGAATGTGGAATGGAATGCAATGTGGAATAGAATGTGGAAGGAAATGGAATGGAAAGAGGAATGGAATGTGGAATGAAATGAGGAATGGAATGTGGAATGCGATGGAATGGAATTCAATGTGGAATGGAATGTGGAATGGAATGAGGAACGGAATGTGGAATCAAATGTGGAATGGAATGTGGAATAGAGTGGAATGGAATGGAATGTGCAATGGAATGTGGAATGCAATGTGGAATGGAATGGAATGGAATGTCGAATGGAATGTGGAATGGAATGAGGAATGGAATGGAATGGAATGTGGAATGGAAAGCGGAATGGAAATCAATGGAGTGTGTAAGGGATTGTGGAATGGAATGGAATGGAATGTGGAAAGGAATGGAACGGAATGGGGAAAGGAATGCAGAATGGAATGGAATAGAATATGGAATGGAATGTGGAATAGAATGTGGATTGGAATATGGAATGGAATGGAAAGGAAAGGAATGTGGAACGGAATGTGGAACGGAATGTAGAATGGAATGTAGAATGGAATGTGGAATGGAGTGGAATGGAATGGCATGCGGAATGGAATATGGAATGTAATGAGGAATGGAATGTATAATGGAATGTGTAATTGAATGGGGAATGGAAAGTGAAATGGAATGTGGAATGGAAAAGAAAGAAATATGGAATTCATTGTGGAAAGGAGTGGAAAGGAATGTGGAATGGAACGTGGAATGGAATGGAATGGAACGTAGAATGGAATGCAGATTTGAATGTGGAATGGAACTTGGAATAGAATGGGGAATGGAATGTGGAATGGAACGTGGAATGGAATGGAAAGTGGAATGGAAAGCGGAATGCAATGGAATGGAAAGTGGAATGGAATTTGGAATGGTATGTGGAATGGAACGTGGAATGGAACGTGCTATTTAATTGAGTGGAATGTTTAGAGGAAATGAATTGAATGTCGTATGGAATTTGTACTGGAATGGAATGCAATGTGGAATGGAAACTGCAATGGAGTGGAAAGGAATGTGGACTGGAATGGAATGGAATGTGAAATGGAATGGATTTGAAAGTGGAATGGAAATAAATGGAATGTGGAATGGAATGCAATTTTATATAATGTGCAAATTAATGGAATTGAAAGTGAAATGGAATGGATTGGAATTTGGAATGGAAAAAAATGGAATGTGGAATGGAATGCAATTTGATGTAATGTGCAATGGAATGAAATGGAATGTGGAATGGAATGGAACGGAATGTGGAATGGAAAGGAATGGTATGTGGAATGGAAAGGAATCGAATGTGGAATGGAAAGCCATGGCATGTGGAATGGAAGGGAATGGTATGGAATGTGGAATGGAAAGGAATGTAATGGAATGTGGAATGGAATGGAATGGAATGTGGAATGGATTGGAATGGGGTGGAATGGAAAGGAATGGAGTGGAATGTGGAATGGAATGGAATGGAACTTGGAATGGAATGGAATGGGATCTGGAATGTAACGTCTAATGGAACGTGTAATGGAACTTGAAATGGAAGGTGGAATGTAGTGGAATGTGGAATGGAATTGAATGGAAAGTGAAATGGAATGTGGAATTAAATGGAATGGAATGCGGAATGGAAAGTGGAACGGAATGGAAAGGAAAGTGTAATGGAATGGAATGAAACATGGAATGGAATGCAGTGGAATGTGGAACAGAATGTGGAATGCAATGGAACGGAATGAGGAATGGAATATGGAAGGGAATGGAATGGAATGTGGTATGGAATGTGGAATGAAATGGAATGGAATGTGGAATGGAATGTGGAACGGAATGGAATGGTAAGTGGAATGGAATGGAATGGAATATGGAGTGGAATGGAATGGAATGGAATGTGGAATGGAAACAGGAATGGAAAGTGGAATGGAATGGAATGTGTAGTGGAATGGAATGGAACGGAATGGAATGTGGAATGGAAACAGGAATGGAACGTGCAATGCAATGAAATGGATGGTGGAATGGAACATGGAATGGAACGTGGAATGGATTGTGTAAAGGAACGTGGAATGGAACGTGGAATGGAAGGTGGAATAGGGAGTGGAATGGAATGGAATGTAACATTAAATGGAATGTAGAAAGGAAAGTTTAATGGAATGCAATGGAATGTGGAGTGCAATGTGGAATGAAATGGAATGGAATGTGGACTGGAATGTGGAATGGAATGGAATGGAATGTGGAATGGAGTGGAATGGAATTTGGAATGGAATGGAATGGAATGAGGAATTGAACTCAATGGAATGGAATGTGGATTGGAATGGAATGGGGATAGGAATGTGGAATGGAATAGGATGTAACGTGGAATGGAATGAAATGTAATGTGGAATGGAATGTGGATTGGATTTTGAATGCAATGTGGAATGGAATGGAATGGAATGTGGAATGGAATGTGGAATAGAATGTAATTGAATGAAATAGAAAGAGGAAAGGAACGTCGAATTGAATCGGGAATTAAATGTGGAATGGAATGCGGAATGGAAAGGAATGGAATGGGGAATGGAATAGAATGGAATGGGGACAGGAAGGGAATGGAAATTTGAATGGAATGAAATGGAATGAGGAATGGAATAGAATGGAATTTGGAATGAAATGCAATTGAATGAGGAATGTAATAGAATGGAATGTCGGTTGGAATGAGGAATGGAATGTGGAATGGAATGGAATGGAATGTGGAATGGAATGAGGAATGGAATGGAAATTGGAATGGAATGGAACGGTATGAGGAATGCAATGTGAAATGGAATGGAATGCAAGATGGAATGGAAAGTGGAATGCAACGTGAAATGGAATGTGGAATGTGGAATGGAGTGCAATGGAATGTGGAATGGAATGGAAGGAAATGTGGATTGCAAAGGAATTGAAAGTGGAACTTAATGGAATAGTATGTGGAATGGAAATGAATGGAATGTGGAATGGAATGTGGAATGGAACATGGAAAGGAACGTGGAATGGAAGGTATCGTAGAATGGAACGTGGAGTGGAATGTGGAATGGCACGTGGAATGGAACGTGAAATGGAATGGAATGGAATGTAGAATGGAACGTGGAGTGGAATGTGGAATGGAACGTGAAATGGAACGTGGAATGCAGTGGAATGGAACGGAGAATGGAACGTGGAGTGGAATGTGGAATGGATCGTGGAATGGAACTTGGAATGGAATTGAATGGAACGTAGAATGGAACGTGGATTGGAATGAGGAATCGAACGTGGAATGGAAAGTGGAATGTAATTTGGAATGGAAAGGAAAGGAATGTGGAATGGAATGGAATGGAAAGTAGAATGGAATGGAATGGAATGTGGAATGGAATGGAATGGAATATCGAACATAATATGGAATGAAATGGAAAGGAATCAAGAATGGAATGGAACAGAATGGAATGGAATTGAATGGAATGGAACATGTAATGAAATGCAATGGAACGTGGCATGGAAGGTGGAATGGAACGTGGAATGGAACTTGTAAATGGAACGTGGAATGGAATGGAATGTAGAATGGAAGGGAATGGAATGTGGAATGGAATATTTAATAGATTTGAATGGAATGGAATTGAATGGAATCTGGAAAGGAATGGAATGGAACGTGGAGTGAAATTTTGAATGAAAGGTGGAATGGAATGGATCGGTATGGCATGTGGAATGGAATGGAATGGAATGGATTTGATTGTGGAATGTAATGGAATGCAATGTGGAATGGTTTGGAATCGAATGTGGAATGGAATGGAATGGAAAGGAATTCGGAATGGTAGGGAATGGAATGTGGAATTGAATGGAATGGAAAGTGGAATGGAATGTGAAATGGAATGTGGAATGGAACATGGAATGGAATGAAATGCAACATGGAATGGAATGGAAAGGAACATGGAATGGAATAGAATGGAAAGTGGAATGGAACGTGGAATGGAAAGAGGAATGGAAGTTGTAATTGAATGGAATGGAATGTTGAACGGAATGGAATGGAATGTCGAATGGAATCTAAGGGAATATGGAATGCAACGTGGAATGGAATGGAACGTGGAATGGTACATGGAGTGGAACCTCTAATAGAACGTAGAATGGAACACGGAATGAAATGGAATGGAATGTCTACTGGAAGTAGAATGAAAGATGGAACAGAATGGAATGGAATGTGGAACTGAATGTGGAATGGAATGTGGAATATAATGGAATGGAATGTTTACTGGAGTGTAATTGAATGTGGTATGGAATGTGGAATGGAATGGAAAGGAATGTGGAATCGAATGTGGTATTTGATGTGGGAAGAAATGGAATGGAATGTGGAATGGAATGTGGAATGGAATGGCATGGAATGTGAAAGCATTTGTGGAATGCAGTGTGGAATGGAATGTGGATATGGAATGGAATGCTGTGTGGAATGAAATGCGGTGTGGGATGTGAAATGGAATATAATGGAATGTGGAATTGAATGTGAAAGGAATGTGGAATGGAATGTGGAATGGAAGACCATGGAATGTAGAATGGAAAGTGGAATGCAAAGGAATGGAATATGGAATGGAATGTGGAATGGAAAGTGGAATGCAATATGGAATGGAACGTAGAATGGAACGGAAAAGAATGTAGAATGGAACATGTAATGGAATGGAATGGAACACTTAAGGGAACGTGAAATGAGACGTTGAATGGAATGTGGAATGGAACATTGAATGGAATGTGCCACGGAATGTGAAATAGAGTATTGAAAAGAATGGAATGGAAAGTGGAATGGAACATGAAATGGAATGGTATGGAAGGTGAAATGGAACGTGGAATAGAATGGAATGGAAAGTGGAATGCAACGTGGAATGGAATGGTATGGAAGGAGGAATGCAAAGTGGAATGGAAAGCGGAATGGAATGGAATGGAATGTGAAATGGAAAGTGGAATGGAATGTGGAATGGAAGGTGGAATGCAATGGAATGGAATTTGCAATGGAATGTGGAATTCAAAGTGGAATGGAAAATGGAATGGAACTTGCAATGGAATGGAATGGAATGTGGAATGATTTGTCGAATGGTATGGAATGGAGTGTGGAATGGAATGTGGAATTTAAATTGGAATGGAATGGAAGGTGGAATGGAACGTGGAATGGAATAGAATGGAAAGTTTAAATGGAACGGAATGGAATGTGGAATGGAATGTGGACTGCAATGGAATGCAATGTGGAATGGAATGGAATGGAATGTAGAATGGAATGATTAATGGAATGTGGAATGAAATGTGAGTGTAACGTGGAATGGAACGTGGAATGCAATGGAATGGATGGTGTAATGGAACGTGGAATGGATAATGGAATGGAAGGTGGAATGGAGCGAGGAATAGAATGGAATGGAACGTGGAAAGGAATGTGGAAAGGAATGAAAGGGAATGTGGGAAGGAATGAAACGGAATGTGGAATGGAATGTGGAATGGAATGGAATTGAAAGGAATGTGGAATGGAATGTGGAATGGAATGGAATAGAATGTGGAATGGAATGGAATGGAATGGAAAGTGGAATGGAACGTGGAATTTAACGTGGAATGGAATGTGGAATGGAACCTGGAATGGAGTGGAATTGAACATGTAATTGAATGGAATGGAATGTGGAATGGATGGTGGAATGTAATGGAATGGAATGTGGAATGGAACGTGGAAGGGAACTTGGAATGGAACGTGGAAAGGAATGTGGATTGGAACGTGAAATGGGATGGAATGGAATATGGAATGGAATGGAAGGGAAGATGGAATGGAACGTGGAATGGAATGGAATGGAAAGTGGAATGCAAAGTGGAATGGATATTCTAATGGAAACAGGTATGGAACGTTGAATGGAATGGACTGGAAAGTGGAATGTGGAATATACTTGAATGGAATGTGGAATGGAAAGGAATGGAATGTGGATGGGAAAATGAATAGAACGGAACGTGTAATGGAATGTGGAATGGAATGTGCAATGGAACAAGGAATGTAATGTGCAATGGCATGTGGAATGGAACGAGGAATGGAATGCAATGGAAAGTGGAATGGAACGTGGAATTAAAGGTGGAATGGAATGTGCCATGGAAAGTGGAATGGAACTGGGAATGGAATGGAATGGAATGGAATGTGGAATGGAATGTGGATTGCAATGGAACGGAATGTGGAATGGAATGTGGAATGGAATGCAGTGGAATTGAATGGAATGTGGAATGGAATGTGGAATTGAATGTGGAATGGAATGTGGAACACAACGTGGAATGGAATGGAACAGAATTTGGAATGGAATGTGGAATGGAATGGAATGGAGTGTGGAATGGAATGTGGAATGGAATCGAAGGTGGAATGGAATGTCGAATGAAATGGAATGGAATGTTTAAATGAAATGGAATGGAATGTGGAATGGAATGAGGACTACAATGGAATTCAATGTGGAATGGAATGGAAAGGAATGTGGAATGGAATGTGGAATTTATTGTGGAATGGAATGCAATGGAATGGATTGTGGAATGGAATGTGGAAAGGAATGTGGAATGGAATGTGGAATGGAAAGCAGAATGCAATGGAACGGAACGGAATGGATTGTGGAATGGAATGTGGAATGGAAAGTGGAATGGATCGTGGAAAGGAATGAAATGGAAAGTGGAATGCGATGGAATGGAATGTGGAATGGAACGTGGAAATGAATGTGGAATGGAATGTGGAATGGAACGGAATGGAAAGTGGAATGGAATGTGGAACGGAACGTGGAATGCAATGGAATGGAACAGAATGGATTGTGGAATGGATTGTGGAATGGAAAGTGGAATGGATCGTGGAAAGGAATGGAATGGAACGTGTAATGCGTTGGAATGGAACGTGGAATGGAACGTGGAATGGAACATGGAATGGAACGTGGAATGGAATGTACAATGGAATGTATAATGGAACATGGAATGGAAACGAATGGAAAGTGGAGTGGAAAGTTGAGTGGAATTTAATGGGACGTGGAATGGAATGTGGAATGGAAAGTGGAAAGAAACCTGAAATGGAAAGTGGAATGGATTGGAATTGAATGTGGAACGGAATGTGGAATGGAATGTGGAATGGAATGCAGGCAATGTGGAATGGAATGCGGAGTGCAATGGAAAGGAATGTGGATTGGAATATAATGGAATGTGGAATGGAATGGAATGGAATTTGAAATGGAATGTGGAATGCAATGTGGAACAGTCAGAGGAATGGAATGGAATCTGCAATGGAACGTGGAATGGAATGGAATGTGCAATGGAACGTGGAATGAAATGGAATGTAACATGGAATGAAACTTTGAATGGAACGTGGAATGGATGGTGTAATGCTATGTGTAATGCAGCGTGGAATGGAATGTGGAATGGAATGCAGAATGGAATGGAATGGAATGTGGAATGGAATGGAATGGAATGTGGAGTCGACAGTGGAATGGAATGGAATGCAATCTGGAATAGAAAGCGGAATGGAAAGGATTGGAATCTGGAATGGAATGTGGAATGCAACGTGGAATGGAATGGAATGGAATGTGGAAGGGAACGCAGAATTGAATGGAATAGAACTTGGAATGGAACGTGGAATGGAACATGAAATGCAATGTGGCATGGGACGTGGAATAGCATAGGCAACGGAATGTAGAATGGAACGTGGAATGTAATTTAACGGAACGTGGAAAGGAATTTGGAATGGAATGGAATGGAACGTGGAATGGAGTGTGGAAATGAATCTGGAAAGAAACGTGGAATGGAATTGAATGGAATGCGGAATGGAATGGAATGGAATGTGGAATGGAATGTGGAATGGAATGTGGAATGGAATGTGGAGTGGAATGGAATTTGGAATGGAATGGAATGCAATGTGGAATGTATGTTGGAATGGAATGCAGAAAGTAATCTGGAACGGAATGGAATGGAATGTGGAATGGAATGGAGTGTAATATGGTATAGAGTGGAATGTAATGTGTAATTAAATGTGGAGTTTAATGGAATGGAATGTGGGATAGAATGTGGAATGGAATGGAATGGCTTCCGGAATGGAGTGGAATGGATTGGAATGGAACGCGAAATGGAATGTGGAATGGAACGTGGAGTGGAATGTGGAAGTGAATGGAAAATAATGTGGAATGGAAGGTAATGGAATGTGGAATTGAATGTGGAATGAAACGGAATGGAATGTGGAATGGAACGGAAATAAATGTGGAATGGAAGGTAATGGAATGTGGAATGGAATGTGGAATGAAACGGAATGGAATGTCAAATTTGGAATGGAAAGGAAAGGAATCCAGGATGGAATGGAACGGAATGGAATGGAATGTGGAAAGGAACGTGGAATGGAACGTGGAATGGAATGTGGAAAGGAATGCAATGGAATGGGGAATGGAATGTAATAGAATGTGTAATGGACTGGAATGGAATGGAATCGAATCGAATGTGGAATGCAATGGAATGGAAGGTCAAATGGAATGTGGAATGGAAAGTGGAATGGAATGGAATAGTATAGAACGAGGAATGGAAAGGAATGGATTATGGAATGGAATTGAATGAAATCGAATGTGGAAAGGAATAGAATGGATTGGAATGTGGAATGGTGTGGAATGGAACGAGGATTGGAATGGAAAGAAAGGTGGAATGGAATGTGAAAAGGAATGTAGAATGGAACGTGGAATGGTATGAAATGGAATGTGGAATGGAGTGGAATGGAACGTGCAGTGGAATGGAATGGAATGTGGAATGGAACATGGAATGGAACACGGAATGGAAAGTGGAATGGAACGTGGAATGCTTGGAATGGAATGTTGAATGGAATGGAATGGAACGTGGAAAGGAACTTGGAATGGAAACTCTAATAGAACATAGAATGGAACATGGAATGGAACGGAATGGAAAATCAAATGGAATGTAGAATGAAACGTGGAATGGAATGGAATGGAACGTGGAATGGAATGTGGAATTGAATGTGGAATGCAATAAAATGGAACGTGGAATGGAATGGAATGGAATGTCGTATGGAATGTGTAATGGAACGGAATGGAATGTGGAATTGAATGTGGTAGTGGATGTGGAATGGAATGGAATGGAATGTGGAATGAAATGTGGAATGGAACGGAATGGAAATGTGAGCGGGAATGTGGAATGCAATATGGAATGAAATGTGGAATGAAATGGAATGGTATGTGGAATCTAATGTGGAATGCAATATGGAATGAAATGTGGAATGAAATGGAATGGTATGTGGAATCTAATGTGGAATGGAATGGAAAGGAATGTGCAATGGAATGGAATAGAATTTAGATTGCAATGTGGAATGGAATGTGCAATGGAAAGGAATGGAATATGGAACGGAATGCGGAATGCAAAGGAATGAAATATGGAATGGAATGTGGAATGGAAAGTGAAATGGAATGGAAGGGAATGTGGAGTGGAAAGTGGAATGGAATGTGGAATGCATTGTGGAATGCAATGAAATGGAATGTGGAATGTAATGTGGAATTGAATGTGGAATGGAATGTGGAATGCATTGTGGAGTGGCACGTGGAATGGAATGGAGTGGAATTTGGAATGGAATGTGGAATGGAATGTGAAATGGAACGTGGAATGGAATGTAATGTGGAATGGAACGTGGAATGTAATGCAATGGAATGTGGAATGGAACATGGAATTGAAAGTGGAACGGAATGTGGAACGGAACATGGAATTGAAAGTGGAATGGAATGTGGAAAGGAAAGTGGAGAGGAATGGAATGGAACGTGGAATGGAATGGAATGGAAAGTGGAATGGAAAGTGGAATGGAATGGAAAGAAACCCGGAATGCAATGTGGAATGGAAAGTGGAATGGAATTTTGAATGGAATGGAATGAAATGTGGAAAGGAATCCAATGGAAAGTGGAATGGAATGAAATGGAACGTGGAATGGAACGGAATGGAAAGTGGAATGGAACGTAGAATGGAATGGAAAGGAACGTGGAATAGAATGTGGTTTCTAATGTGGAATGGAACATGGAATGGAATGGAATGGAATGTGGAATCGAATGTAGAATGGAATTTGGAATGGAATGTGGAATGGAATTTGGAATATAATGTGGAATGGAATGTGGAATGGAATGTGGAAAGAAATGTGGAATGGAATGTGCGATGGAATGGAATGGAATGTGGAATGGAATGTGGAACTGAACGTAGAATGGAATGAAATGTAATGGAATGGATTGTGGAATGGAATGTGGAATGGAGTGGAATGGAATGTGGAATGGAATGGAATGAAATGGAACGTGGAAAGGAACGTGCAATGGAATGTGGAAGGGAACGTGGAGTGGAAATTAATGGAAAGTGGAGTGGAAGGTGGAAAGGAATGGAATGGAACGTGTAATGGAATGTGGAATGGACGGTGGAATCTAACGTGAAGTGGAAAGAGGAATGGATTGGAATGGCATGTGGAATGGAATGTGGAATGGCATGTGGAATGGAATGCAACGCAATGTGGAATGGAATGTGGAATGGAATGGAATGGAATGTGGAATGGATTGTAGAATGCAATGTGGAATTGAACGGAATGGACTGTGGAATGGAAAGTAGAATGCAATGTGGAGTGGAAGGTGGAATGGAATGGAATGGAACGTGGAATATAACTTAGAATGGAATCTGGAATTGAACGTGGAATGGAATGTGTAATGGAGCATGGAATGGAAAGAGGAATGGAATGTGGAATGGGATTTGGAATGGAATGGAGTGGAATGTGGTATGGAACGTGGAATCTAATGGAATGGAAAGTGGAATGGAATGTGGAATGGAACGTGGAATGAAACGTGGAATGGAATGGAATGGAACGTGGAATGGAATGTGGAATGAAATGTGGAATGGAAAGGAATGGAATGTTCAATGGCCTGGAATGGAATGTGGAATGGAATGTGGAATGCAATGGAATGGAAAGTTGAATAGAAATTGAAGTAGAATAGAAAGGAATCAGGAAAGGAATGGAAACGAATGGTATGGAATGACGAACGAAATGGAATGGAACGTGGGATAGAAAGTGGAATGGAATGTGGAATGGAATGAGGAACGGAATGGAATGGAATGTGGAATGGAAGAGAATGCAATGTGGAATGGAATGTGGAATGGAATGGAATGGAATGTGGAATGCAAAGGAGTGGAATGTGGAATGGAATGTTGAATGGAATGGAATTTAATGTAAAGGAATGTGCAATGGAATGGAAAGGAAAGTGGAACGGAAGGGAATAGAATATGGAAAGGAATGTGGAAGGGAATGGAATGGAATGGTATGGAGTGTGGAATCGAAAGGAATGCAGTGTGGAATGGAATGAAATGGAATGTGAAATGGAATGGAAAGGAATGGAATGCAGAATGGTATGGAATGGGATTTGGATTCGAATATAATGGAGTGGAATGGAATGTGGAATTGAATGGAAGGTGAAATGGAATGGAATGGAATGGAATGTGTAATGGAATCGAACGGAAAGGAATGGAATGGAAGGTGGAATGGAATGTCAAATGGAATGTGGAATGGAACGTGGAATGGAATGAAAGAGAACGTGGAAATGAATGGAATGGGAAGAGGAATGGAAAGGAATGGAACGTGGAATGGAATGTGGACTGGAAAGCGGAAGGTAACATGGAATGGAATGGAATGGAACGTGGAAAGGAATGGAATGGAATGTGGAATGGAATGGAATGGAATGTGGAATATAATGGAATGGAATGTGGGATGGAATGGAATAGAACGTGGAATAGAATGGAATGAAACGTGGAATGGAACGTGGAATGAAACACCTAATGGAACGTGGAACGGAACGTGGAATGGAATGGAATGGAAAGTAGAATGCAAAGTGGAATTGAATGAGGAATGTAATCAAATGGAATGTGGAATGGAATGGAATGGAATGTGGTACGGAATATGGAATGAAATGGAAAGGAATCTGGAATGGAATGGAAAGGAATGTGGCACAGAATGTGGAATGGAGTGGAATGGATTGTGGAACGAATGAGGAATGGAATGGAATGGTTTGTGGAAAGGAATGTGGAATGGAAAGGAATAGAATGTGGAATGGAATGTGGCGTGGAAGGTGGAATGGAATGGAATGGAATATCGAATGGAATGTGAAATGCAATGGAAAGGAATGGAATGTGGAATGGAATGTAATTGAATGGAATGTGGAGTGGAATGTAATGGAAAGTGCAATGTAATGGAATGGAATGTGGAATGAAATGGAATGTGGAATGGAATATGGAATGGAATGGAATGTGGAATGGAATAGAATATAACAGAAAGTGGTGTGGAATTCTTTGGAATGGTATGGAAGAAAATTTGGAATGGAAGGGAATGGAATGTGGAACGGAATGTGCAATTGAATGGAATGGAATGTGGAATGGAATGTGCAATAAAATGGAATGGAATGGAATGGAATACGGAATGGAATGGAATAGAATGTGGAATGGAATGGAATGTGGAATAGAATGCAATGTGGAATGGAATGGAATGGAATGTGGAATGCACTATTTAATGGAATGGATTGGAATTTGGAATGGAATGAAATGCGCAATGGAATGTGGAATAGAATGGAATGGAATGTGGAATGGAATGGAATATGGAATGGAATGTGAAATGGAATGTGGAATAGAATGTAATGGAAAGGAATGTGGAATGGAATGTGGAAAGGAAGGTGGAATGGAATGTGGAATAGAAAGGAATGGAATGTGGAATGGAATGTGGAATGGAATGTGGAATGGAAAATAGAATGGAATATAATGGTTTGTGGAATGAAATCTGAAACGGAAGACAGAATGGAATGTTAAATGGAACGTAATGCAACGTAGAACAGAATATGGAATGGAATGTGGAATGGAAAATTTAATGGAATGGAATGGAATGGGGAATGGAACTTAGAATCAAACGTGGATTGGGATGAAGAATGGCACGTGGAATGGAACGTGGAATGGAATGTGGAAAGGAATGTGGAATGGAAAGTGGAATGGAATGGAATGGAACGTGGATTGGATTGTGGAAAGGAATGTGGAATAGAAAGTGGAATGGAATGTGGAATGGAATGTGGAATGGTATGGAATGCAACGCGGAATGGAATGGTATGGAGTGGAATGGAATGTGGAATGGAATTTGGAATGGAATGTGGAATTGAATGGAAAGGAACGTCGAATGGAATGTGGAATAGAATGTGTAATGGAACGTGAAATGAAATGAAGAATGGAATGGAATAGAACGTGGAATGGAATGTGGAATGTAATGTGGAATGGAATGGAATGCAATGTGAAAAGGAATGTAATCGAATGTGGAATGGAAAGAATTGGAAAGTGGAATGGAATGTGGAATGGAATGGAATGGAATGTGAAGGGAATGTGGAACGGAATGTGGAATGGAATGTGTAAGGGAATGTGGCATGGAATGTGAAATGTAATGTAGAATGGAATGTAATGGAAAGTGGAATGGAATGTGGAATGTATGGGTATGGAATAAGGAAGTTAACGTGGAATGGGATATGGAATGGAATGTGTAATGGAACGGAATGGAATTTGGAATGGAATGTGGAATTGAATGGAATGGAATGAAGAAGGGAATTTGGAATGGAATGTGGAATGCTATGCGGAATGTAATGGAATGGAATGCACAATGGAATGTGGAATGGAATGGAATGGAATGTGGAATGGAATGGAATGGAATGTGGAATGCAATGTGGAATAGAATGTGGAATTGAATGGAATGGAATTTTGAATGGAACGTGGACAGGAATGGAATAGAATGTGAAGGCAACGTGGAACGGAATGTGTAATGGAATGTGGAATGGAATGTGGAATAGAATGTGGAATGGAATGGAATGGAATGTGGAATGCAATGTGAAATGGAATTGAAGGTAATGTGGACTGGAATGTGGAATGGAATTTGTAATGGAATGTGGAATTTATTGTGGATTGGCATGTGGAATAGGACGGAATGGAAAATGGAAAGTAATGTGGAATGGAATGTTTTAAGGAAAGGAATGGAATGTGGAATGCAATGTGCAACGGAATGTGGAATGGGTCGTGGAATGGAAAGCAATGAAATGGGAAAAGGAACGTGGAATGAAATGGAATTGAATGTGGAAGGGAACGTTTTAAGGAAAGGAATGGAATGTGGAATGCAATGTGCAACGGAATGTGGAATGGATCGTGGAATGGAAAGCAATGAAATGGGAAAAGGAACGTGGAATGGAATGGAATAGAATGTGGAAGGGAACGTGGAATTGAATGGAATGGAACTTGGAATGGAACGTGGAATGGAACGTGAAATGCAATGTGGCATGGGACGTGGAATAGCATAGGCAATGGAATGTAGAATGGAACGTGGAATGTAATTTAATGGAAAGTGGAAAGGAATTTGGAATGGAATGGAATGGAACGTGGAATGGAGTGTGGAAATGAATCTGGAAAGAAACGTGGAATGGAATTGAATGGAATGCGGAATGGAATGGAATGGAATGTGGAATGGAATGTGGAATGGAATGTGGAATGGAATGGAATTTGGAATGGAATGGAATGCAATGTGGAATGTATTGTGGAATGGAATGCGGAAAGTAATCTGGAACGGAATGGAATGGAATGTGGAATGGAATGGAGTGTAATGTGGTATAGAGTGGAATGTAATGAGTAATGAAATGTGGGGTGGAATGGAATGGAATGTGGGATAGAATGTGGAATGGAATGGAATGGATTCCGGAATGGAATGGAATGGAATGGAATAGAATGGAATGAGAAATGGAATGTGGAATGGAACGTGGAATGGAATGTGGAATTGAATGGAAAAGAATGTGGAATGGGAGGTAATGGAATGTGGAATTGAATGTGAAATGAAACGGAATGGAATGTGGAATGGAACGGAAACAAATGTGGAATGGAAGGTAATGGAATGTGGAACGGAATGTGGAATGGAATGGAATGGAATGTCAAATATAATTTGGAATGGAAAGGAAAGGAATCCAGGATGGAATGGAACGGAATGGAATGGAATGTGGAAAGGAACGTGGAATGGAACGTGGAATGGAATGTGGAAAGGAATGCAATGGAATGGGGAATGGAATGTAATAGAATGTGTAATGGACTGGAATGGAATGGAATCGAATCGAATGTGGAATGCAATGGAATGGAAGGTCAAATGGAATGTGGAATGGAAAGTGGAATGGAATGGAATAGTATAGAACGAGGAATGGAATGGAATGGATTATGGAATGGAATGGAATGGAATGGAATCGAATGTGGAAAGCAATAGAATGGATTGGAATGTGGAATGGTGTGGAATGGAACGTGGATTGGAATGGAAAGAAAGGTGGAATAGAATGTGAAAAGGAATGTAGAATGGAACGTGGAATGGTATGAAATGGAACGTGGAATGGAATGGAATGGAACGTGCAGTGGAATGGAATGGAACGTGCAGTGGAATGGAATGGAATGTGGATTGGAACATGGAATGGAACATGGAATGGAAAGTGGAATGGAAAGTGGAATGCTTGGAATGGAATGTTGAATGGAATGGAATGGAACGTGGAAAGGATCTTGGAATGGAAACTCAAATAGAACGTAGAATGGAACGTGGAATGGAATGGAATGGAACGTCAAATGGAATGTAGAATGAAACGTGGAATGGAATGGAATGGAACATGGAATGGAATGTGGAATGGAATGTGGAATGCAATAGAATGGAACGTGGAATAGAATGGAATGGAAGGTGGTATGGAATGTGGAATAGAATGGAATGGAAGGTGGTATGGAATGTGTAATGTAACGGAATGGAATGTGGAATGGAATGCGGTAGGGAATGTGGAATGGAATGGAATGCAATGTGGAATGGAACGGAATGGAAATGTGAAAGGGAATGTGGAATGCAATATGGAAGGAAATGGAATGGAATGTGGAATGGAATGTGGAATGGAATGGAAAGGAATATGGAAAGGAATGGAATGGAATTTAGATTGCAATGTGGAATGGAATGTGGAATGGAATGGAATGGAATGTGGAATGGAATGTGGAATGCAAAGGAATGAAATGTGGAATGGAATGTGGAATGGAAAGTGAAATGGAATGGAATGGAAAGTGGAGTGGAAAGTGGAATGGAATGTGGAATGCAATGTGGAATGCAATGAAATGGAATGTGGAATGTAATGTAGAATTGAATGTGGAATGGAGTGTGGAATGCATTGTGGAGTGGCAAGTGGAATGGAACGGAGTGCAGTGTGGAATGGAATGTGCAATGGAATGTGAAATGGAACGTGGAATGGAATGCAATGTGGAATGGAACGTGGAATGTAATGGAATGGAATGTGGAATGGAACATGGAATTGAAAGTGGAATGGAATGTGGAATGGAAAGTAGAGAGGAATGGAATGGAAAGTGAAATTGAGTGGAATGGAAAGTGGAATGGAATGGAATGGAATGTGGAATGGAATGGAATAGAAAGTGGAATGGAAAGTGGAATGGAAGGGAAAGGAACCCGGAATGGAATGTGGAATGGAAAGTGGAATGGAATTTTGACTGGAATGTGGAAAGGAATGGAATGAAATGTGGAAAGGAATCCAATGGAAAGTGGAATGGAATGAAATGGAAAGTGGAATGGAACGGAATGGAAAGTGGAATGGAAAGTAGAATGGAATGGAAAGGAACGTGGAATAGAGTGTGGTTTCTAATGTGGAATGGAACGTGGAATGTAATGGTATGAGGAGTGGAATGGAATGGAACGCAATAAATGAATGGAATGGAAAGTGGAATGGAATGGAATGGAATAGAATGTGGAATGGAATGTGGAATGGAATGGAATGTGAAATGGAATGGAATGGAACAAGGAAAGGAAAGTGGAATGGAATGTGGAATGGAATATTGAATGGAATAGTATGTGGAATGGAAGGGAATGGAATGCAATGAAATTTGGAAATGAATGGAATGGAATTTGGAATGGAATGGAATGTGGAATGGAACTCGGAATGGAATGCAATGGAAGGTGGAATGGAACGTGGAATGGAATGGAATGGAACGTGGAATTGCAAGTGGAATGGAATGGAATGGAAAGTGGAATGGAATCTGGAATGGAACTTGGAATGGAATGTAATGGAATGGGAATGGAATGTCAAATGGAGTGGAATTGAACGTGGAATGTAACGTGGAATGGAACGTGTAATGGAATGTGGAATTGAACGTGGGATGGAATGTGGAATTGAATGTGGAATGGAATGGAATGGAATGTGTAATGGAAAGTGGAATGGAATGGAATGGAATGGAATGTGGAAAGGAATGTGAAATGGAATGGAATACAATGTGGAATGGAATGTGGAATGGAATGTGGAATGGAATGGCAAGGGATGGAATGGAACGTGGAATGGCATGTGAATTGGAACGCAATGGAATGTGGAATGGAATGTGGAATGAAATGCAATGGAATGAGAATGGAATGAAGAATGGAAAGTGGAATTGAATGAGGAATGGAATGTAGAATGGAACGTGGAATGGAATGGAATGTAATGGAATGGAATGTGAAATGGAATGTGGAATGGAATGGAATCAAATGTGGAAAGCAATGTGGAATGGAATGTAATGAAATGTGGAAGGGAATGGAATGGAATGTTAAATGGAATGAAATAGAAATTGGCATGGAATGGAACGGAACGTGAAATAGAACGTGGAATGGAATGTGGAATGGAATGTGGAATGGAATAGTATGTGGAATGGAACGCAATCTAATGCAATGAAATGTGGAAATGAATGGAATGGAATGTGGAATGGAAAGCAATGGAATGCGGAATGGAACGAAATGGAGTGCAATGTCGAATTGAATGGAATAGAATGCAGTGGAACGGAATGTGGTATGGAATGTGGAATGGAATGGAATGGAATGTGGAATGCAATGCGGAATGAAATGTGGAATAAAATGTGGAATGGAATGTGAAATGGAATGAGAATTGGAATGGAATGGAATGTGGAAAGTAATGTGGAACGGAATGTGGAATGGAATGGAATGTGGAACGTAATGTGAACTGGAACGTGGAATGGAATATGGAATGAACGTGAAATTTAATTCAATGCAACGTGGAATGGAACATGGAATGGATCGTAGAATGGAACGTGGAATGGTATGTGCAATGGAATGTGGAATGTAGTGTGGAAAGGAATGTGGAATTTAGTATGGAAAGGAACGTGAAATTGAACGGAATGGAACGTGGAATGGAACGTGGAATAGAATGTGGAATGGAACGAGCAATGCAAAGTGGAATGTATCGTGGAAGTGAAAGAGGAATGGAATGGAATGAAATGTGGAATGGAATGGAGTGCAAATTGGAATGGAATGTGGAAAGGAATGGAATGGATTGTGGAATGGAATAGAATGGAATGGTATGGAATGTGGAATGGAATGGAATGGAATGTGGAATGGAAAGTGGAATGAAACGGAATAGAACGTGGAATGGAAAGGGGAGTAGAATGGAATGGAACGTGGAATGGAAAGTGGAATGGAACGTGGAATGGAATGTGGAATGGAACGTGGAATGGAATGGGCAATGGAATATAGAATGCATCGTAGAATGGAATGGAATGGAAATTGGAATGGAGAATGGAATGGAAAGTGGAATGGAAAATGGAATGGAATGCAATGGAATGTGGAATGGAATGTGGAATGGACTGTGGAATGGAAAGTGTAATGGAACATGGAATGCAATGGATTGTAATGTGGAATGGAATCTGGAATGGAATGGAATGGAACGTGGAAAGGAATGTGGAAAGTAATGTGAAATGGAATGGTTTGGAATGTGTAGTGGAATTGACTGGAATGTGGAATGGAATGTAGACTGGAATGGAATGCAATGTGGAAAGGAATGTGGAAAGGAATGGAATGGAACATGGAATGTAATGTGGAATGCAATGTGGAATGGAAAGTAATGGAATGTGGAATGGAATGTGGAATGGAATGCAGAATGTAATGTGCAATGGAACGGAATGGAACATGGAATGGAATTCAATGGAACGTGAAATGGAACTTGGAATGGAAAGTGGAATGGAACATGGAATGGAATACGGAATGCAGCATATAATGGAATGTGTAAGGGAATGTGGAATGGAACGTGGAATGGAACGTGGAATGGAATGGAATGGGACATGTAATGGAATGTGGAATGGAAATATTAATGGAACGTTGAATGGAACGTAGAATGGAATGGAATTTAACGTGGAATGGAATGTTTAATGGAATTTGGAATGGAACATGGAATGCTATGTGGACTGTAAAGTGGATTGGAAAGGAATGGAATGCGGAATTGAATGCAATGGAATGTGGAATAGAATGGAACGGTATGTGGAAAAGAATGTGGAATGGAAAGGAATGGAATACGGAATGAAATTGAATGGAATGGTATGGAATGTGGAATGGAATGCAATGGAACTTGGAATGGAACGTGGAATGGAATGTGGAATGGAAGGGAATGGAATGTGTAAGGGAAGGGAATGGAATGTGTAATGGAAGGGAATGGAATGTGGAATGGAATGTGGAATGGAATGGAAAGGATTAGAGTGCAATGCAATGTGGAGTGGAATGGAATAGAATAGTATGTGGAATTTAATGGAATGATATGGAATGTGGAATGGTATGGAATGGATAAGAATGGAATGCAATGTGGAATGGAATGGAATAGAATGTGGAATTTAATGGAATGGTGTGGAATGTGGAATGGAATGGAATTGAATGGAATGGATTGAGGAATGGAATGGAATGGAATGTGGAATGGAATGGAATGGAATGGAAAGGAAAGTGGAATTGAATGGAATGGGAATTGGAAATTAATGGAATGGAAAGGGGAATAGAATGGGGAATGGAAAGGAATGAAAGCTGGAATGGAAAGTGTAATGGAAGGGAAAATGGATCATGGAATGGAATGAAATGGAACGTGGACTGCAATGGAATGGAACGTGGAATGGAATGGTATGGAAGGTGGAATGGAACGTGGAATGGAATGGAATGGAACAAGGAAAGGAACGTGGAATGGAAGGTGAAATGGAATGTGGAATGGAACGTGGAATAGAATGTGGAATGTAATGTGGAGGGCAAAGTGAAATGCCATGCAATGGAAACTGGAATGCAAAGTGGAATGCAATGGAATGGAATTTGAAATGGAAGGTGGAATGGAATGGAATGTACAATGGAATGTGGAATGCAGTGTAATGGAATGTGGAATGCAGTGTAATGGAATGTGGAATGGAATGGCACGGAATGCGGAATGGAAAGGAATCGAATGGAAAGTGGAATGGAATGTGGAATGGAATGTGGAATGGAACGTACTGCAATGAGGAATGGAATGTAATGGAATGTGGAATAGAATGGAATGGAATGGAATTTGGAATAGAATGTTGAAGGGAATGCGGAATGGAATGGAATGGAATGTGGAATTGAATGTGGAGTGGAATGGAATGGAATCTGGAAGAGAATGTGGAATGGAATGCAATGGAATGTCGAATGGAATGAGAAATGGAATGGAAGGGAAAGTGGAATGGAATGTGGAATGGCATGGAATGGAATGTGGAATGGAATTTAGAACGCGAAACGGAATGGAATGCAACGTGGAATGGAACGTGGAATGGATCGTCGAATGGAAGATGGAATGATATGTGGAATGGAATGTGGAATGTAGTACGGAATGGATCGTGAAATTTAAAGGAATGGAATGTTGAATGCAACGTGTTATGGAATGGAGTGGAACGTGGAATGGAATGTGAAATGGAAGGTGGAGTGCAACTTGGAATGGAATAGAATCGAATGTGGAATGTAGTGTACAATTGAATGTATTGGAGTGTGCAATGCAATTTGGAATGGAATGGAATGGAATGGGGAATGCAACGCTGAATGGAATGGAATGGAATGTGGAATGGAAAGTGGAATGGAATGGTTTGGAATGTGGAATGGAATGTTGAATGGAATGTGAAATGGAACGTGGAATGGCATATAATAGAATGTGGAATGGAAATTGGAACGGAATGTGGAGTGGAAAAGAATGTAACGTGGAATGGAATGTGGAAGGGAATGTGGAAAGGAAAGTGGAAAGGAACGGAATGGAATGTTGAATGGAACATGGAATTGAATGGAATTGAAGATGGAATGGAAAGTGGAATGGAACGTGGAATGTAACGTGGAATATAACGAGGAATGGAATGTGGAAAGGAACGAGGAATGGAATGTGGAATGGAATGTGGAATAGAATGGAATGGAATGTGGAATGGAATGGAACGGAATGTGGAATGGAATGGAATGCAATGTAGAAAGGAAAGTAGAAAGGAATGGAATGGATTTAGGAATTCAATGGAATCGAACATTATGGAATGTGCGATGGAATCGGATGGAATGTGGAAAGGAATGCGGAATGGAATGTGGAATGTAAAGTGGAATGTAATGGAAGAGAATGTGGAATGGAACAGGGAATGGAATGGAATGGAATGTGGAATGGAACATGGAATGGAAAGTGGAATGGAATGTGGAATGGAACGTGGAATGGAATGCGCAATGGAATGTGGAATTGAACGTGGAATGGAATGGAATGGAAAGTGGAATGGAACGTGGAAAGGAATGGATTGGTATGTGGAATGGATGGTGGAATGAAAAGTGGAAAGGGAAGTGGAATGTAATGGATTGGAATGTGGAATGGAATCTGGAATGCAATGGAATGGAATGTGGAATGGAATGTGGAATGGAATGTGGAGTGGAATGGATTGGAATGTGGAATGGAATGGAAGGGGATGTGGAATGGAATGTGGTCTGGAATGGAATGCAATGTGGAATGGAATGCGGAATGGAATATCACGGAATGTGGAATGGAATGGAATCGAATGGAAAGTGGAATGGAATGTGGAATGGAAAGTAATGCAATGAGGAATGGAATGTGGATTAGAATGGAATGGAATGGAATTTGGAAGAGAATGTGGAAGGGAATGCGGAATGGAATGGAATGGAATGTGGAATTGAATGGAATGGAATATGGAATTGAATGCGGAGTTGAATGGAATGGAATCTGGGATAGAATGTGGAATGGAATGGAATGGAATGTTGAATGGAATGTCGAATGGAATGAGAAATGGAATGGAAGGGAAAGTGGAATGGAGTGTGGAATGGCATGGAATTGAATGTGGAATGGAATTTGGAATGGAACGTGAAACGGAAGGGAATGCAACGTGGAATGGAACGTGGAATGGATCGTCGAATGGAACGTGGAATGAAATGTGGAATGGAATGTGGAATGTAGTATGTAACGGATCGTGAAATTTAATTACATGGAATGTTGAATGCAACGCGATATGGAATGGAGTGGAATGTAGAATGGAATGTGCAATGGAATATGAAATGGAACGTGGAGTGCCACGTGGAGTGGAATAGAAACGAATGTGGAATATAGTGTACCATTGAATGGATTTGAGTGTGCAATGCAATTTGGAATGGAATGGAATGGAATGTGGAATGCAACACCGAATGGAATGGAATGGAAAGTGGAATGGAAAGTGGAATGGAATGGTTTGGAAAGTGGAATGTAATGTTGAATGGAATGTGAAATGGAACGTGGAATGGAATGGAATGGAATGTGGAATGGAAACTGGAATGGAATGTGGAGTGGAACAGAATGTAACGTGGAATGGAATGTGGAATGGAATGTGGAAAGGAAAGTGAAATGGAATGGAATGGAATGTTGAATGGAACATGGAATTGAATGGAATTGAACGTCGAATGGAAAGTGGAATGGAACGTGGAATGTAACGAGGAATGGAATGTGGAAAGGAACGTGAAATGGAATGTGGAATGGAATGTCGAATAGAATGGAATGGAATGTGGAATGGAAAGGACCGGAATGTGGAATGGAATGGAATGCAATGTGGAATGGAAAGTGGAAAGGAATGGAATGGATTTTGGAATTGAATGGAATGGAATAATATGGAATGTGCGATGGAATGGGGTGGAATATGGAAAGGAACGTGGAATGGAATGTGGAAAGTAAAGTGGAATTTAATGGAATAGAATGTGGAATGGAACGGGGAATGGAATGGAATGGAACTTGGAATGGAACGTGGAACGGAAAGTAGAATGGAATGAGGAATGGAAAGTGAAATGGAATGGGCAATAGAATGTGGAATGGAACGTGGAATGGAATGGAATGGAATGTGGAATGAATGGTGGAATGGAACGTGGAATGGGAAGTGGAATGTAATGGATTGGAATGTGGAATGGAATCTGGAATGCAATGGAATGGAATGTGGAATGGAATGTGGAATGGAATGTGGAGTGGAATGGATTGGAATGTGGAATGGAATGGAAGGGGATGTGGAATGGAATGTGGTCTGGAATGGAATGCAATGTGGATTGAAATGTGGAATGGAATGCATTCCACATTCCATTCCATATTCCATTCCATTCCATTCTTGGAATGTGGAATGCAATGTGGAATGGAATGTAATGGAATCTGGAATGGAAAGTGGAATGGAATGTAGAATGGAATGTGGAATGGAACCTGGAATGAAACTTGGAGTGCAACTTGTAATGGAATGTGGAATGGAGAGTGGAATGGAATGTGGAATGGAATGTGGAACAGAACGTGGAATGGAATGGAACGGAACGTGGAATGGAACATGGAATTGAAAAGAATGCAAAATGGAATGGAACTTGGAATGGAATGTGAAATGGAATGAGGAATGGAATGTGGAATGCAATTTAATGGAATGTAGAATGGAATGTGGATGGAACGATTGGAATGGAATGTGCAATGGAATGTAGAGATGAATGGAATGAATGTGTAATGGAATGGTATGGAATGTGGAATGGAATATGGAATGGATTGTGGAATGGAATGTGGAATGGAATGTTCAATTGAATGTGGAATGGAATGTAACACAATGTGGAATGGAATGCAATGGAATGTGGAATAGAATGGACTGGAATTGTATGTGGAATAGAATGTGGAATGGAATGCAATGGAATGTGGAATACAATGGAATGGAATGGAATGTGGAATAGAATGTGGAATGGAATGTGCAATGAAATGGAATGGAATGTGCAATGGAATGGAATGGAATGCGGAATAGAATGGAATGGAATGGAATGTACAATAGAATGTGGAATGGAATGTGAAATGGACTGTTGAATGGAATGTGGAACGGAATGAAATGGATAGTGGAATGGAATTGAATGGAAGGTGTAATGGAGTGGAATGGAACGTGGAATGGAACCTGGAATGAAAAATGGAATGGAACGTGGAATGGAATGTTGTGGAATGGAACCTTGTATGCTATGAGGAATGGAACGTGTAATGTGGAAGAATGTGGAATGGAATGTGAAATGGAACGTGGAATGGAATGCTTGGAATATGGAATGGAACGTGGAATGGAATGGAATGTGGAATGGATTGTGTAATAGAATGGAATGTGGAATGGAATGCAATGGAATGTGGAATGGAGTGGAATGGAATTCCGAATGGAGTAAAATGGAATTTGGCGTGGAATGCAATGGAATGAAATGTGCAATTTAATAGAATGGAATGTGGAATGGAATGGAATTGAATGTGGAATGAAATGTGGAATGGCATGGAATGGAATGCCACATGCAATCAAATGGAATGTGGAACGGAATTGAATGGAATGGAAGGTGGAATGGAATGGGATGGAATGTGGAATGGAACGTAGAATGGAATGGAATGGAATGTGAAATGGAATGGGGAATGGAATGGAACGTGGAATGGAAAGTGGAATGGAACGTGGAACGTAACGTGTAGTGGAATGCAGTGGAATGTGGAAAGGAATGGAATGGAGTGGAATGTGGAATGCAATGGATTGGAAAGGAATGTTATGTGATATGGAATGGAATGGAATTTGGAATGGAATGGAAAGAAATGTGGAATGGAATGTGGAATGGAATATGAAATGGAATGGAATGAAATGTGGAATGGAAGGTGGAATGTATCGTCGAATGGAACGTGGAATGGAAAGTGGAATGGAAAGTGGAATGGAATGGAATGGAACGTGGAATTGAACGTGGAATGGAATGCGGTTTGGAACGAGGAATGGAATGGAATGGAACGTGGAATAGAATGGATTGGAACATGGAATGGAAAGTGGAATGAAATGTGGAATGGAACGTGGAATGCAAAGTGTAAGGAAACGTGGAATGCAATGGAATGTGAAATGAAATGAGGAATGGAACGTGGAATCGAATGTGGAAAGGAGTATGGAATGCAACGTGGAGTGGAATGAAACATGGAATGGAATATGGAATGGAATGGAATTGAATGCAATGTGGAATGGAATGGAATTGAATGACGAATGGAATGGAATGGAATGGAATGTGGAATGGAGTGGAATGGCATGTGGAATTGAATGTGGAATGGAATGTAATGGAATCTGGATTAGAATGTGGAATGGAATGGAATGGAATGCGAAATGGAATGGAAAAGAATGAGGAATGTAATGGAATGGAAAGGAATGGAATGTGGAATAGATTGTGGAATGGAAAGTGGTATGAAATGTGGAACTGAATATTGAATGGAATGGAATGGAAGGTGGAAAGGAAGGTGGAATGGAATGTGAAATGGAATCTGGAATGGAACGTGGAATGGAAAGAAATGGATCGTTGAATGGAATGTAATGGAACATGGAATGGAATGGAATGGAACGTTGAATGGAATGTGGAATGTAACGTGGAATGGAACGTGCAATGGAAAGTATAATGGAATGGAATGAATTGTGGAATGGAATGGAATGGAATGTGGAATGGAATGGAATGGAATGTGGAATGGAAAGGAATGGAATATGGAATGGAAGGTGGAATGGACTGTGGAATGGAAAGTGGAATGATATGTGGAATGGAATGGAACGGAACGAGGAATTCAACGTGGACTGGAATGCAAAGGAATGTGGAATAGAATGTGGAATGGAATGGAATGGAATTTGGAATGGATTGGAATGCAATGTGGAATGGAAAGGAAAGGAATGTGGAGTGGAAAGTAGAATGGAATGGAATGGAAGGTGGAATGGAATGGAATGGAATGTGGAATGGAACATGGGATGGAATGTGGAATGGAATGTGGAATGCTATGGAATGGAATGTGGAATGGATTCTAATGCAATGTTGGGTGGTATTTGGAATAGAATGGAATGGAAAGTGGAATGGAACGTGGAATGATATGTGGAATGTAATGTGGAAAGGAATGGAATGGAATGTGGAATGGAAACTAAAATGTAATGGAATGGAATGTGGAATGGAACGTGGAATTTAATGTGGAATGCAATATGGAAAGCAAAGTGGATTGGAATGAAATGTGGATTGGAATATGGAATGTAAAAGAAAGGAATGCAATATGAAATGAATTGGGATTTAATGTGGAAAAGAATCTGGAATGGAATGGAATTGAATGTGGAATGAAATGTGGAATGCAAGGAAACGGAATGTGGAACGGAATGTGGAATGGAACTGAATGGATTTTGGAATTGAAAGTGGAATGGAATGGAAGGGAATGTGGAATGGAATGGAATGCAATGTGGAATGGAATGGAATGGAATGTGGAATGGAATACCATGGAATGAGGAATGGAATGTGGAATGGAAAGGAATGGATTGTGAAATAGAATGCAATGCAATGTGGAATGGAATGTGGAATGGAATGGAATAGAATGGAACGTGGAATATAATGGAAAGGAATGTGTAATGGAATCGAATGAAAGGTGGAATGGAATGTGGAATGGAATAGAATGGAATGTGGAATGGAATGGAATGCAATGGAACTTGGAATGTAGTAGAATGCAATGTGGAATGAAATGGAATGGAAGGTGGAAAGGAATGGAATGGAACATGGAATGGAATAGAATTGAATGGAATGTGGAACGGAATGGAATGTTGAATGGAAGGGAATATGGAATGGAATGGAAAGTCCAATGTAATGGAATGGAATATGGAACGGAATGGAATGCAATGTGGAATAGAATGGAATGGAACGTGGAATGGAATGGAATGGAAATTTGAATGAAATGGAAGGGAATTGGGAATGGAATTTAATGTGTAATTGAATGGAATGGAATGTGAAATGGAAAGGAATGGAAGGGAATGTGAAACTGAATGGAATGGTTTGTGGAATGGGATGTGGAATGGAATTGATTGGAATGTCGAATGGAATGTGCAATAGAATGGAATTGAATGTGAAATGGAATGGAATGGAATGGAGTCAGGAATGGAATGGAAGGGAAAGTGAAATGGATTGGAAAGGAATGTGGAATGGAATGTAGAATGGTGTGAAACGGAATGTGGAATTGAATGCAATGCAATGTGGAATGAAATGTGGAAGGGAATGGAATGGAATGGAATGGAAAGTAGAATGGAATAGAATGCAATGTGGAATGGAATGGAATTAAATTTGGAATTAAATGGAACGGAATGTGGAATGGAATCTGGATTGGAATTGAATGGAATGGAAAGTGGAATGCAATGGCATGGAATGTGGAAAGCAACGTGGAATGGAACATGGAATGGAACGTGGAATGGAAGGTGGAAATGAACGTAGAAGGGAATGGGGTGGAACGTGTAATAGAATGGAATGGAATGATTAATGGAATGAAATGCAATTTGGAATGGAATGTGTAACAGAATGTGGAATGGAATGGAATGTGGAATGGAATGGAATCAAATGGAAAGAGGAATGGAATGGAATGGAATGGAATGTGGAATGGAATGGAAAGGAAAGGAATTGAATGGAATATGGAATAGAATGTTAGGGTATGTGGAGTTTAACTGAATGGAATGGAATGTGGAATGGAATGGAACGGAATGTGGAATGGAATGGACTGCAATGTGGAATGGAATGGAATTGAAAATGGAATGGAATGGAAAGGAAAGAGGAATACACTGGAATGGAATGGAATGTGGAAAGGAATGTAGAATGGAATGGAATGGAATGTGGAATGAAATGGAATGTGGAATGGAATGGAAGGCAATATGGAATGGAATGGAATGGATTGTGGAATGGAATGGATTGTGGAATGGAATGGAAAGGAATGGAATGGAGTGGAATGTGGAATGAAATGGAATGGAATGTGGAATGGAATGTGGAATGGAATATCGAATGCAATGTGGAATGTTATGGAATTGAATGTGGAACGGAATTTGGAATGGAATGGAATGGAACGAAATGAAATGAAATGTGGAATACAACGTGGAATGGAACGTGGAATGGAACGTGCAATGGAACGTGGAATGGAACGTGGAATAGAATGTGGAATGGAATGTTGAATGGAATGTAATGGAATATGGAATCGAATTGAATGGAATGGAATGGAACGTTGAAAGGAATGCAATTGAATGGGGAATAGAATGTGGAATGAAATGGAATGGAAAGTTGGATGAAATGTGGAATGGAATGGAATGCGGAATGGAATATCGAACGCAATGTGGAATGTTGTGGAATGTTATGTAAAGGAATGTGGAATGGAATGTGGAATGGAATGGAATGGAATGGAATGTGGAATGGAAAGGAATGGAATGGAAAGTGGAATGGAATGGAATGTAACTGAATATTGAATGGATTGGAAAGGAAAGGAATGGAATGGAATGGAATAGAATATGGAATGGAATGGAAAGGAATAGAATATGGAATGGAATGAAAGAGTATGTGGAGTGGAATGGAATGGAATGGAATGTGGAATGGAATGGAATGGAATGAAATGTGGAATCGAATGTGGAATTTAAGGTGGAATGGAATGGAATGTGGAATGGAATGGATTGGTATGTACAATGGAATGGAACGGAATGTGGAATCGAATGGACTGCAATGTGGAATGCAATGGAATTGAAAGTGGAATGGAATGGATTGGAAAGTGGAATGCACTGTAATGGAATGGAATGTGGAATGGAATGTAGAAAGGAAGATAATGGAATGGAATGTAGAATGAAAAGGAATGTGGAATGGAATGTAATGGAAGGCAATCTGGAAAGGAATGGAATGTGGAATGGAATGGAATGGAATGTGGAATGGAACGGTGTGCATTGTGGAATGGAATGGAATGGAATGGAGTGGAATCTGGATTGAAATGGAATGGAATGTGGAATGGAATATCGAATGGAATGTGGAATTTTATGGAGTTGAATGTGGAATGGAATGTGGAAAGGAATGAAATGGAATGAAATGAAATGAAATGTGGAATACAACGTGGAATGGAACGTGCAATGGAACGTGGAATGGAACGTGGAATAGAAAGTGGAATGGAATGTTGAATGTAATGTAATGGGAAATGGAATGGAATTGAATGGAATGGAATGCAACGTTGAATGGAATGCAATTGAATGTGGAATAGAATGTGTAATGGAATGGAATGGAATGTTGAATGACATGTGGAATGGAATGGAATATGGAATGGAATGGAATGTGGAATGGAATATCGAATGGAATGTGGAATGTTGTGGAAAGTTATGCAAAGGATTGTGGAATGGATTGTGGAATGGAATGGAATGGAATGTGGAATGGAATGGAATGGAATGGAAAGTTGAATGGAATGGAATGGAACGGAATATGGAATGGAATGGAAAGGAATGGAATGGAATGGAATGAAATGAAAAGTGGAATGCAACGTGGAATGGAACGTGGAATGGAACGTGCAATGGAACGTGGAATGGAACGTGGAATAGAATGTGGAATGGAAAGTAGAATGGAATATAAAGGAATGAGGAAAGGAATTGAATGGAATTAAATGGAAAGTGGAATGGAATGCAATTGAAAGTGGAATAGAATGTGGAATGGAATGGAATGGAATGTTGAATGGAATGTGGAATGGAGAGGAATATGGAATGGAATGGAATACGGAATGGAATGCAATTGAATGTGGAATGGAATGTGGAATAGAATGGAATGGATTGTTGAATGGAATGTGGAATGGAATGGAATATGGAATGGAATGGAATGGATTGCAATGTGGAATGGAATGCAATGGATTGTAGAATCGAATGGAATGGAATGTATAATAGAATGGAATTTATTGGAATGTGGAATGGAATGAGCAATGGAATGGAATGGAATGGAATGTGGAATGGAATATACTGGAAGGTAAAATGCAAAGGAATGGAATGGGGAATAGAATGGAATGGAATATGGACTGAAATGGAATGTAATGGAATGTGGAATGCAATGTGAAATGGAATGAAATGGAATGGGATGTGAAATGGAATGTGGAACGGAATGGAATGGAATGTAGAATCGAATGTTTAATGGAATGAATGGAATGTTGAATGGAAAGTGGAATGGAACGTGGAAAGGAACGTGGAATGGAACGTGGAATGGAAAGTGGAAAGGAGTAGAATTGAACGTGGAATGGAATGGAAAGTATCGGAACGTGGAATGGAAAGTGGAATGGAACGTGGAATGGAATATTGACTGGAGTGGAATCGAATGGAATGTACAATGGAAACTGGAATGGAATGGAATGGAATTTGGAATGGAATGGAATGAAATGGAATGTGGAATGGGATGTGGAAAGGAACGTGGAATGGAATGGAATGGAAAGTGGAATGGAATGGAGTGGAATGTGGAAAGGAATGGAAAGAATATGGAATGAAATGGAATGGAAAGTGGAATGGAAAGGATGGGAATGGATTTTGGACTGGACTGGAATGGATTGGAATGTAATGTGGAAAGGTATCAAAAGTGGAATACTACAGAATGGAATGTAGAATGGAATGGAATGGAATGGAATGGAATGTGGACTGGAATGGAATGGAATTGAATAGAATGTGGAATGTGGAATGGAATGTGGTGTGGAATGGAATGGAATGTGGAATGGAAAGGAATGGAAAGTGGAATGGAATGGAATGAAATGTGGAATGGAATGGAAAGGAATGGAAAGTGGAATGGAATGCAATGGAATGTGGAATGGAATGGAATGGAGTGTGGAATGGTAGAGAATGGAATGTGAAATGGAAATAGAATGGATTGTGGAATGGAATGGAATCTAAAGTGGAATGGAATGGAATGGAATGTGGAATGGAATGTGGAATGGAATGGAAAGTAATGTGGAATGGAATGTGGAATGGAATGGAATGGCATGTAGAATGGACTGGAAAGGAATGGAATGTGGAATGCAATCGAATGGAATGCAATGAAATGAAATGTGGAGTGCAATGGAATGGAATGTGGAATGCAATGGAATGGAAGGTGGACTGGTACTTCCAATGGAATGGAATGCAATGTGGAATATAAAGGAATGGAATGAAATTTGGAATGGAATGGAATGGAATGAGGAATGGAATGGAATGGAAAGAATGGAATTTGAAATGGAATGGAATGGAATGTGGAATGGAAAGGAATGGAAAGTGGAATGGAATGGAATGAAATGTGGAATGGAATGGAAAGGAATGTGGAATGCAATCTGGAATGGAATGTGCAATGGAATGTGGATTGGAATTGAGTGAAATGTGGAATGGAATGAAATGTGGAATGGAATGGAAAGGAATGTGGAATGCAATCTGGAATGGAATGTGCAATGGAATGTGGATTGGAATTGAGTGAAATGTGGAATGGAATGTGGAAGGGAATGGTGTGGAATGTGGAATGGAATGGAGTGGAATGTAGAATGAAATGTGGAATGGAGTGGAATGTGGAATGGAATGTGGAATGGAATGGAATGGAATGCAGAATGGGTCGTGGAATGGAATGTGCAAAGGAATGGAATGGAATGTGGAATGGAATGTGGAATGGAAAGTGGAATGGAACATGGAATGGAAAGTGGAATGGAATGGAATGGAACATGGAGTGTAAACTGGAAAGGGACGTGGAATGGAAGGTGGAATGGAACGTGGAATATATCGTGGAATGGAATGGAATGCAATGTGGAATGGAATGGAAAGGAAGGTAGAATGGAATGGAATTTAATGTGCATTGGAATGGAATGGAATGGAATGAAATGTGCAACGGAATGGAATGGAACGTGGAATACAATGTGGAATGGAATGGAATGGAAAGTGGAATGGATTGCGGAATGGAATGGAATGGAATGGAATGTGGAATGGAATGTGGTATGGAATGAGGAATGGAAAGTAGTGGAATGGGGAATGGAATGTGGAATGGAATGAAATGGAAAGTGGAAAGGAATGGAATGGAATGTGGAATGGAATGTGTAACGGAAAGTAAAGGAATGTGGAATGGATTGTGGAATGGAATTTGATGGAACATGGAATGGATGATGGAATGCAATGTGCAATGGAATGTAATGGAATGTGGAATGGAATGGAATGGAATGTAGAATGCAATGAAATGAAAGGTGGAATGGAATTGAATGGAATGGAACGGAATTTGGAACGGATTGGAATGGAATGTGGAAAGAAAGAGAAATGGAAATCAATGGAATGCAGAATGGAAGGTAGAATGGAATGGAATGTGGAATGAAATGTTTAATCGTTTGTAGAAGGAAATGTAATGCAATGTGGAATGGAATGTAGAATTGAATGTGCTATCGAATGCAAAGCAATGTGGAATGAAATGGAATGAAATGTGTAATGGAATGGAATGAAATTTGGAATGGAATGTGGAATGGAATGGAATGAAATGTGGAATGGAATGGAATGTGGACTGGAATGGAAAGGATTGGAATGGAATGTGAAATGGAATTGAAGGGAATGTGGAATGCAAGTGAATGTAAAGTGGAATGGAATGGAAAGGAATGTGGAATGGAATATCTAATGGAATGTGGAATAGAATTGAATAGAATCTGGAATGGAATGGAATGGAATGGAATATAGAATGGAATGTGGTATGGAATGGAATGGAATGTGGAACGTAATGTCGTATCGAATGGAATGGGATATGGAATGGAATGGAATGGATTGTAGAATGGAATGGAATGGAATAGAATGGAATATGGAATGGAATTGAATGGAATATATAATGGAATAGAATGGAATGGAATGTGAAACGGGATATAAAGGAAAGGATTCTGGAATTCAATGGAATTGAATGGAACAGATTGGAATGGAAGGGAATGGAGAATGGAATGTGAAATGGAATGTAAAGGAATGTGGAATGGAATGCAATGTTATGGAATGTGGAATGGAATGGAATGTGGAATGGAATAGAATGGATTATAGAATGGAATGGAATGGAATGGAATGGAATGGAAAGCAAAGGATTGTGGAATGGAATGGAAAGGAATGGAATGTGTAATGCAATGCCAAGGAAAGGAATGGAATGGAATGGAAGGGAATGGAGAATGGAATGTGGAACAGAATTCAAAGGAATGTGGAATGGAATGTAATCTGGAATAGAATGGAACGGAATGTAAAAAGGAATGGAATGGAGTGTGCAATGGAATGGAAAGGAATGTGGAATGGAATGGAATCGAATGGAATGTGGAATAGATTGTGGAATTTAATGGAATGGAAAGTGAAAATGAATGGCATGGAATGTGAAATGGAATGGAATGGAATGTGGAGTGGAATGGAATTGAAAGAGGATAGGAAAGGGGAATGGAATGGAATGGAATGTGGAATGCAATGTGGTGTGGAATGGAATGGAATGTGGAATGGAATGGAATGGAAACAAATGCAATGGAAAGGAGTGGAATGGAAGAGAATGCGGAATGGAATGTGGAATGGAATGGAAAGGAATATTTAATGGAATGGAATGGAATGGAATATGGAATGTAATGGATTGGAATGTGGAATGCAATTTAAAGGATTGTAGAATGGAATCGAATGGAATTGAATGGAATATGGAATGGAATGGAATGTGAAATGGAATGGAATGGAATGTGGAATGGAATGGAATGGAATGTGGAATGGAATGGAATGGCATGTGGAATGGAATGTGATGGAATGTGAAATAGAATGGAATGCAAAGCGGAATGGAATGTGGAATGGAATAGAATGGAATGTGAGAAGGAATGGAATCGAATGTGGAATGGAATGGAATGGAATGGAATGGAGTGGAATGTAAGGGAATGCGGAATGCAATGTGGAATGCAATGGAAAGGAATGTGGAATGGAATGTAATCGAAAGGAATGTGGAATGGAATGGAATGGAATGGGAAAAGGAATGGAATTGAATGTGGAAAAGAATGGAATGTAAAAAGGAATAGAATGGAATGTGGAATGGAATGGAATGGAACGTTGAATGGAATGCAATGGAATGTGGAAAGTAATGGAATGGCATGTGGAATGGAATGGAATGGGATGGAATGTAGAATGTAATACGGAAAGGAATTTGTATTGGAAGGTAATATGGCATCGAATGTAGAATGGTATGGGGAATGAAAAGCGGAATGGAATGGAATGGAATGTGTAATAGAATGTGGAATGTAATGGAATGTGGAATGCAATGTAGAATAGAAAGTGGAATGGAATCTTTAATGGAATGGAATGGATTGTGGAAGGAATGTGCAATGCAATGGAATGAAATGTTAAACGGAAAGTGGAAGGGAATGGAATGGAACGTGGAATGGAATGCGGAATGGAATGGAATGGATTGTGGAATGGAATGAAATGGAATGTGGAATGGAATGTGGAAAGGAATGGAATGGAATGTGGAACGGTATGTGGAATGGAATGGAATGGAATGTGGAATGGAATGTGGAAAGGAATGTGGAATGGAATGGAATGCAATGTGGGATGGAATGGAATGGAATGTGGAAAGGAAAGGAGTGGAATGAAATGGAATGTTGAATTTAATGGAAGGGAATGGAATGTGGAATGGAATGGAATTGAGAGAAATGGAATGTAGAATGGAATGAAATGGAATGTCGGGAGGTATGGAATGGAATGGAAGTTGTTATTGAATGCAAAGGAATACGGAATGGAATGCAATTGTATGTGGAATGGAATGGAATGGTATGTGGAATGGAATGAAATGGAATATGGTGTGGTATAGAATGGAATGGAATGTGTTATTGAATGGAATGGAATGCGGACTGGAAACCAATTGAATGTGGAATGGAATGGAAAGGAAGGTGGAATGGAATGGAATGGATATTGGAATGGAAAGGAATGGAATGCAATCGAATGTGGAATGGAATGGAAGTGAATGTGGAATGTAATGAGGAATGGATTGGAATGGAAAGAAATGGAATGCGGAATGGAATGTAAGGGAAATTTGAATTGAATGTGGAATGGAATGGAATGTAATGTGGAATGGAATGGAATGGAATTTGGAATGGAATATAATGGAATTGAATGTGGAATGGAATGGAATGGAATGTGGAATGGAATGGAATGGAATATAATGGAATGTGGAATGGAATGGAGTTGAATGGCATGGAATGTGGAAAGGAATGTAATGCAATGTGGACTGGAATTGACTGCAGTGGAAATGGAATGTGGAATGGAATGGAATGTGGAATGTGGAATGGAATATGGAATGGAAAAGAATGAGAAGTGGAATGGAATGTGGAATCTAATGGAATGGAATGTGGAATGGAATTTGGAATGCAATGGAATGTGGAATGTAATGTGGAATGGAAAGGAGAGGAATGAAATGGAATGTTGAACTTAATGGAATGGAATGGAAAGTGGAATGGAAAATGGAAAGGAATGGAATGGAAAGGAATGGAATGTGGAATGGAATAAAATGGAATGTGGAGAAGTATGGAATGGAATGGAATGTGTTATTGAATGCAACGGACTACGGAATGGAATGCAATTGTAGGTGGAATGGAATCGAATGTAATGTGGAATGGAATGAAATGGAATGTTGGGAGGTATGGAATGGAATGGAATGTGTTATTAAATGGAATGGAAAGTGGAATGGAATGCAATTGAATGTGGAATGGAATGGAAAAGAATATGGAATGGAATGGAATGGAATTTGGAATGGAAAGGAATGGAACGCAATCGAATGTGGAATGGAATGGGAGGGAATGTGGAATGTAATGAGGTATGGATTGGAATGGAAAGAAACGGAATGCGGAATGGAATGGAAGGGAAATTGGAATGGAATGTGGAATGGAATGGAATGTAAGGTGGAATGGAATGGAATGGAATTTGGAATGGATTATAATGGAATTGAATGTGGAATGCAATGGAATGGAATGTGGAATGGAATGGAATGGAATATAATGGAATGTGGAATGGAATGGAGTTGAATGGCATTGAATGTGGAAAGGAATGTAATGCCATGTGGAATGGAATGGATTGCAGTGGAACATGGAATGTGGAATGGAATGGAATGTGGAAAGGAATGGAATTTAATGTAATGTGGAATCAATCGAATCGAATGTGGAATGGAATGTGGAATGGAATGTGGAATGGAATTTAGTAGAATGTGGAATAGAATGTGGAATGGAATGGAATGGAAAGTGTAAAGGAACGGAAAGGAATGTGGAATGGAATGTTGAATGGAAGGGAACGGAATGTGTAATGGAATAAGGAATGGAATGGAATGGAACGTGGAATGTAACCTGCAATGCAACATGGAATGCAATGTGCAATGGAATGGAATGGAAAGTGGAAAGGAATTTGGAATGGAATGGAATGTGGAATGGAATTGAATGGAATGGAACGGAATGTGGAATGGATTGGAATGGAATGTGGAATGTATTGGAATGGAATGTGGAAAGGAATGTGAAATGGAATTCAATGCATTGCTGAATGGAATGTTGAATGGAATGGAATGGAATTTGGAATTTAATGGGGAAAGGAATGTGGAATCGAATGTGGAAAGTAATGGAATGTAATGTGGAATGCAATGTAGAATGGAATTTGCAATGGAATGGAAAGCAATGTGGAATGGAATGGAATGGAATGTGCAATGCCATGGAATGAAATGTGGAATGGTATATGGAATGGAATGGAATGAACAGTGGAATGGAACGGTATGTGGACTGGAATGGAAATGAATGGAATGGAATGTGAAATGGAATGGAATAGAATGTGGAATGGATTTGAATGGAATGTGTAATGGAATGGAATGGAAAGCGGAATGGAATGGAATGCAGAATGGAATGTGGATTGGAATGTGGAAAGTAATTCAATGGAATGTGGAATGGAATGGAATGTAGAACGGAATGTGGAATGGATATAAATGTAATGTGGATTGGAAGGGAATGGAGTGGGATGCAATGTGGAATGGAATGGAAAGGAATGTGGATTGGAATGTGGAATGGAATGGAAAGGAATATGGAATGGAATGTGGAATGGAATGGAATGGAATGGAATGTGGAATAGAACTTGGAATGAAATGGAATGGAACGTGGAAAGGAATGGAATAGAAAGTGAAATGGGACGTGGAATGGAATGGAATGGAAGGTGGAATGGAATGGAATTGAATGAGAGATGGAAAGGAATGGGATGTGCAATGTAATGGAATTGAAAGTGGAATGCAATGGAATGGAATGTGGATTGGAATGGAATGGAATAGATTCTGGAATGGAATGGCGTGGAAAGTGGAATAGAATGTGAAATGGAACGCGGAGTGGGACATGGAATGGAACGTGGAATGGAATGGAATGGAATGTGGAATGGACGCAATGGAATGTGGAATGGAATGTTGAGTGGAACAGATTGGAATGGAATGGAATGTGGAATGGAATGGAATGGATTGTTGAATGGAATGTGGAATGGAATGTGCAATGGAATATCGAATGGAATGGAATGGAATGTGGAATGGAATGTGGAATGGAATGTGAAATGTAACATGGAAAGGAAAATGGAATGGAACTTGGAAGGGAAAGGAATGGAATATGGAATGTGTAAAGGAATGGAAAGGAATGTGGAAAGGAATGTGGAAAGGAATGTGGAAAGGAATGCAATGTGGCAGGGAATGGAATGCAATGGAATGGAATGTGTAATGGAATGTGAAAGGGAAAGGAATGGAATGTGGATGGAATGGAATGGAATGAGGAAGGCAATGTGGTATCGCATGAAATGGAATGTGGAATGGAATGGAATGGAATGTAGAATGGAAAGTGGAATGGAATGGACTGTAATGTGGAATGGAAAATGAAATGGATTGTGGAATGGAACGTGGAACAAAATGGAATGGAATGTGGAATGGAATGGAAAGTGGACTGGAATGTAATGGAATGGAATGTTGAATAGAATGGAATGGAATGGAACGGAATGGAACGTGGACTTGAGTGCAATGGAATGGAATGGAATGTGGAATTGAATGGAATTGAATGTGGAATTGAATGGAATGGAATGTGGAATGGATTGGAATGGAATGGAATGTGGAATGGAAAGGAATGGAATGTGGAATGGAATGGAATGGAATGTGGAATGGAATGCAATGGAATGGAAAGTGGAATGCAATGGAATGGAATTTGGACACGAATGGAATGGAATCTAGAATGGAATGCATTGGAATGGAATGTGGAATGGAATGGAATGGAATTTTGAGGGGAATGGAATGCAATCTGGAGTGGAATGCCAATTAATAGAATGTGGATTGGAATGGAATGGAAAGTGGAAACCAATGGAATGTAATGTGGAATGGTATGGAATGTATCGTGGAATGGAACGTGGAATGGAGCGAGGAATGAAATGAAATGGAAACTGGAATGGAATGTGGAATGGACTGTGGAATTGAATGAAATGGTATGTGGATTCGAATGGAATGGAATGTGGAATAGAATGTGGAATGGAATGGAATGAAATGTAGAATGGAATGTGGAATGTTATGAATGCAATGGAATGGAATGGAATGAGAAACGGAATGTGGAATGCAATGGAACGGAATGAAATAGAATTTGGAATTGAAAGTGGAATGAATTGGAATGGAATGTGGAATTGAATGTGGAATGGACTGTGGAATGGAATGTTGATTGGAATGCAATGGAATCTGGAATGGAATCTGGATTGGAGTGCAAAGGAACGTGGAATGGAATGCAATGGAACCTGGAATGAAACGTGGTTTGGACGTGGAATGGAACATGGAAAGGAACGTGAAATGGAATGTGGAATGGAATGTGGAATAGGATGGAATGGAATATGCTATGGAATGGAATGAAATGTGGAATGGAATGAATAGAATTTGGAATGGAATGGAATGGAATGAAATGTGGACTGCAATGGAATGGAATGGAATGGAATGCAGAATGCAACCTGGAATGGAATGTGGAATTGAATGGAATCAGGAATGTAATGTGGAATGGAATGGAATGGAATTGAATGGAAAGGAATGGAATGTGGAATGGAACATGGAATGGAATGGAATGGAATGTGGAATGTATTGTGGAATGGTATGGAATGGAATGGAAGGGAACGTGGAAAGGAATGTGGAATGGAATGGAATGGAAAGTGGAATAGAATTTGGAATTGAATGGTATGGAACGTGGAATGGAATGTGGAATGGAATGGAATGGAACGTGGAATGGAATGGAATGCAACGTTGAATGGAATGTGGAGTGTAATGGAATGGAACATGGAAAGGAATGAGGAATGGAATGGAATGGAATGTGAAATGGAATGAGGAATGTAACGGTATGGAACTTGGAATGGAATGTGGAATGGAAAGGAATGGAATTTCTAACGGAAAGTGGAATGGAACGTGGAACAGAAAGCGGAATAGAACGTGGAATGGAATGTAACGTGGAATGGAAAGTGGAATGGAACATGGAACGGAACGTGAAATGGAATGTGAAAAGGAATGTGGAATTGAACGCAGAATGGAATGGAATGGAATGTGGAATGGAATGGAATGCAATGTGGAATGCACTGGAACGGAATGTGGAATGGAATGTGGAAAGGAATGTAATGGAATGTGGAATGGAATGGAATGGAATGGAATGTGGAATGGAATGGAACATAATGTGGTTTGCAATGTGGAATGGAATGGAATGGAATGTGGAATGGAATGGATTGGAATGGAATGTGGAGTGGAATGGAATGGAATGGAATGGAATGGACTGAAGAATGCAATGGAATGGAATGGAATGTGGAATGGAATGGAATGGAATGCGGAATGGAACGTGGAATGGAATGGAATGTGCTATGGAATGGTATGGAATGGAATGTGAAATGCAAATGAAAGTGAAATGGAATAGAATGGAATGTGGAATTGCGTGGAATGGAATGTGTAATTTCATGGAATGGAATATGCAAAGGAATGAGGATTGGAATGAAATGGATCGTGGAAAGGAATGTGGAATGAAATTGAGTGCAATGTGGAAAAGAACGTGGAATGTAATGTTATGGAATGTGGAATGAAATGGAATGGAAGGTGGAATGGAACGTGTTTTGGAATGGAATGTGATGTGGAAGGGAATGCGTAATGAAATGGAAAGGAATGTGGAATGCAATGTGGAATGGCATGGATTTGAAAGGAATGGAATGTGAAAAGGAATGGAATGGAATGTGGAATGGAAGGGAATGGAATGGAATGTGGTATGGAAACTCGAATGGAATGCAAGGGAATGTGCAAAGGAATGTGGAATGGAATGGAATGGATCATTGCAGAGAATGTGGAATGGAACGGAATGGAATGTGCAAAGGAATGTGGAATGGAATGAAATGGAACTTGGAATGGAATGTGGAATGGAATGGAATGTGGAATGGAAAGTTGAAGGGAACATGGAATGGAACGCTGAATGGAAAGTGGAATGGAAGTTGTAAAGGAAGGTGGAAAAGAAGATGGAATGGAATGGACTGTAAAGTAGAATGCAATGGAATGGAATGTGGATTGCAATGGAAAGGAAAGCGGAATGGAATGTGGAATGCAATATGTCATGGAATGGAATGGAATGGAATGTGTAATGGAATGTGGAATGGAATGGAATGTGTATTGTAATGGAAAGGAATGTGGAATGGGATGTGGAATGCAATGTGGCATGGAATGGAATGGAATGGAATGTGTAATGGAATGTGGAATGGAATTGAAAGGAATGTGGAATGAAATGTGGAATGGAATCGAATGGAATGAGGAATAGAATGAGGAAAGAAATGTAGAATGGAATGGAATGTGGAATGAATTTGAATGGATTTTGCAATGGAATGTGGAATGGAATGTAGAATGGAATGGAATGTAATATGGAATGGAATGTGGAATGGAATGTGGAATGGAATGCAGTGTGGAATGGAATGGAGTGGAATGTGAAATGGAATATTGAATGCAATGTGGAATGCAGTGAAATGGAATTAAATGGAATGTGGAGTGGAATGGAATCGAATCTGGAATGCAAAGGAATGGAATGGAATGTGAAATGGAATGGAAAAAAAATGTGGACAGAAATGGAATGGAAAAAAATGTGAAATGGAATGGAAAGGAAAGTGGAATGGAATGGAATGGAATCTGGAATGGAAATGAATGGAATATGGAATGCAATGTGGAATGGAATGGAATGTGGAATGCAATGGAATGGAATGGAATATGCAATGCAATCTGGAATGGAATGGAATGGAATGTGGAATGGAACAGAATGGAAAGGAACGGAATATGGAATGGAGTGGAATGGAAAGTGGAATGGAATGGAATGGAATGTGGAATGAAATGGAATGGAACATGGAATGGAATGGAATGGAATGGAAGGGAATGTGGAAGGGAATGGAATGGAATGGAACGGAATGTTGAATGGAATGGAATGGAATGTGGACTGGAATACAATGGAATGGAATGTGGAATGGAATGGAATGGAATTGAATGGAATGTGGGCTTGTGTGGAATGGAATGGAATGAAATGATGATTTGAATGGAATTGTATGTGGAATTGAATGGAATGGAACATGCACTTGAAAGGAATGGAATGGAATGGAATGTGGAATTGAATGGAATCGAATGTGGAATTGAATAGAAAGGAATGTGGTATGGAAAGGAATGGAATGTGAAATGGAACGCAATGGAATGGAATGTGAAACGGAACTGAATGGTAACTGAAATGGAATGGAATAGAATGTGGAAGGGAATGCAAAGGAATGGTGTGGAATGTGGAAAGGAATGGAATGGATTATGTAATGGAATGTGGAATTGAAAGGAGAATGGAACATGGAAAGGAATGTGGAATGGAACGTGGAAGGGAATGTGGAATGGAATGGAAAGGGATGTGGAATGGAACGTGGAAGGGAATGTGGAATGGAATGGAAAGGGATGTGGAATGGAATGTGGAATGCAATGGAATGGAATGCGGAAAGGGAAGTAATGGAATGTGGAAAGGAATGGAATGCTATGGAATGTGGAATGGAATGGAATGGAATGGAATGAAATGCAATGTGGAATTGAATGGACTGGAATTTGGAATGGAACGGAATGTAATGTGGAATGGAATGAAATTCAATGTGGAATAGAATGGAATGGAACGGAATGGGGAAGGAAACGGAATGGAATGGAATGAGGAATGGAATGGAATGAATTGTGGAATGCAGTGGAATGGAATGGAACCTGGAATGGAATGGAATGGAATGTGGAATGGAATGGAATGTGGATTGGAATGTGGAATGCAAAGGAATGGAATGTGGAATGGAATGTGGAATGGAATGGAATGGAATGTGGAAAGGAGTGTGTAATGGAATGTGCAATGGAATGGAATGGAATGTGGAGTGGAATGTGGAATTCAATGTGGAATGAACGGAATGTAACGTGGGATGGAATGCGGAATGGAAAGTGTAATGGAATGGAACGGAATGTAGAATGGAATGTGTAATAGAATGGAATGGAACGTGGAAAGGAACGTGGAATGGATATTGGAACGGAACTGTGAACGGAAAGGAATGGAATGTAATGGAATGTACAATGGAAGGGAATGGAATGTGGAATGGAATGTGGAATGGATTGGAATGGAATGTGGAATGGAAAGTGGAATATAATGTGGAATGGAATATGGAATCGAATTGAATGGAATGTGGAATGGAATGCAAAGGAATGTGGAATGGAATGGAATGGAATGTGGAATGGAAAGAATGGAATGCGGAATGGAATGGAACAGTATGAAATGTGGAATGGAATGGAATGGAATAGAATGTGGAATGGAACATAATGGAATGGAACGGAAAGTGAAATGGAATGTGGAATGAAATGAGAAAAGGAATGTGGAAAGAAATGTGAAACAGAATGAAAAGGAACGTGGTAAGGAATGGAATGGAATGTAATGTGGAATGGAATGTAATGGAATGTGGAATGGAATGTGGAATGTAATGTAATAGAAGATGGACGGGGATGTGTAATGGATTGTGCAATGGAAAGTGGAATGGAATGTGGAATGGAATTGAATGGAATGTGGAATGCAAGGGAATAGAATGTGGAATGGAATGTGGAATGGAATGGAATGGAATGTAATGAAAGGTGCAATGGAATGGAATGGAATGTGGAATGTAAGGGAATGGAATATGGAATAGAATGTGGAATGGAATGGAAAGGAATGGAATGGAATGTGCATTGGAATGGAATGGAATGTGGAATAGAAATGAACACAATGTGGAATGGAATGGAATGGAATATTTAATGGAAAGGAATGCAGTGAGGAATGGAATGGAATGCTATGGAATGTGGAATGAAAAGGAATGGAATGGAATGCAGTGTGGAATGGTAAAGAATGGAATATATAATGGAATGGAATGGAATGTGGAATGGAATTGAATGGAAAGTAATGCGGAATGGTATCGAATGGAATTTGGAATGGAATGTAATTGAATGGAATGGAATGTGAAATTGAATAGAAGGGTATGTCGAACGGAATGGAATGGAATGTGGAATGGAATGGAATGGAAGGTGGAGTGGAATGTGAAATGGAATGTGGAATGGAACATGGAATGGAATGAAATGGAACTTGGAATGCAATGGAATGGTACGTGGAATGGAATGCAATGGAACGTAGAATGGAACGTGGAATGCAAAGTGGAAAGGAACGTGGAATGGAATGGAATGGATCATGGAAAGCAATGGAATGGAATGTGGAAAGGAATGGAATGGAATGTGCAATGGAATGGAGTGGAACATGGAATGGAACGTGGAATGGAATGGAATGGAGCATGGAATGGATCTCAGAATGGAACGTCTAATGGAACGTGGAATGGGAAGTGGAATGGAATGTAATGGAATGGAATTGTATGAAATGTGGAATGGAATGGAATGGAACGTGGAATGGAACGTGGAATGGAACGTGGAATGGAACGTGGAATGGAACGTGGAATGGAATTTGGAATGGAATGTGGAAAGGTACGGTATGGAACGTGAAATGAAATATGGAATGGAATGGAATGCAAAGTGGAAGGGAAGGGAATGGAATGTGGAATGGAACGTGAAATGGAATGGAATGGAATGTCTAATGAAAGGGAATGGAATGTGTAATCGAAAGGAATGGAATGCGAAATGGAATGGAATTTTATGTAACGTGGGATGGAATGGAATGGAATTGAACGGAATGTGGAATTGAATGCAATGGATGGTGGAAAGGAATGTAATGGAATAGAATGCAGAATGGTATGGAATGGAATGTGGAATGGAATGTTATGGAATGGAATGAATGTGGAATGGAACGGAATGGAATGTGGAATGGAATGTTATGGAAAGGAATGAATGTGGAATGGAATGGAATGGAATGTGGAATGGAATGTTATGGAATGGAATGAATGTGGAATGGAATGGAATCGAGTGTGGAATGGAACGTGGAATCGAATATGGAATGAAATGGAATGGAATTTGGAATAGAATTTAATGGACTGGAAGTTTTAATGGAATGTGGAATGGAATGGAATTGAATGTGGAATGAATTGGAATGGAATGTGGAATAGAATGGAAACTGGAATGGAATGGAATGGAATGTGCATTCGAACGGAATGGAATGTGGAAGAAATGGAATGGAATGGAAAGAAATCTGAAATGGAATGCGGAATGGAATTTGAAACGGAATGAAATGGAACTTGGAATGGAATGAAATGGAATGTGGAATGGTACATGGAATGTAACCTGGAATGGAATAGAATGGAATGTGGAATGGCATGGAATGGAATGTGAACTGCAATGGAATCGAATGTAATGCAATGTTTAATGGAAGGTGGAATGGAACGTGGAATGGAATGGAAAAGGACGCGGAATGGAACGTGGAATGGAACGTGGAACGGAAGGTGGAATGGAACGTGGAATGGAAGTTGGAATGGAACGCGGAATGCAATGGAATGGAATGTGGAATGGAATGTGGAATGGAAGTTGGAATGGAACGTGGAATTGAATGTAATAGAACGGGGAATGTAATGTGGAAGGAATGTTGAAAGAAATGGAATGGAATGCGGAAAGTTTTGTAATCGAATGTGGAATGGAATGTGGATTGGAATGGACTGGATTGTGGAATGGAATGTGGAATGGAATGGAATGGAATGTGGAATGGAATGGAATGGAATGTGGAAAGGAAACTGGAATGGAGTTGAATTGAACGTGGAAAGGAATGTGGAATAGAATGTGGAATGGAATGGGACGGAATGTGGAATGAAATGTGGAATGGAATGGAATGGAAACTGAACTGGAATGTGGAATGGAATGTTGAATGGAATGTGGAGTGGCATGTGGAGTTGAACGGAATGCAACGTGGAATGCAATGTGGAATGGAATGTGGAATGGAAAGTGCTATGGAATGGAATGGAATGTGGAATGGAACGTGGAATGGAACGCGGAATGGATCGTGGGATGGAGTGGAATGGAATGTGGAATGGAACGGAATGGAATGTGGAAAGGTATTGAATGTAATGTAATGTGGATTGGAATGGATTGGAATGTAAAATGGAAACTGGAATGGCATGGAACGATATGTTGAATGGAATGTGGAATGGAATGGAATGGAATGGAATGTGGAATGGAATGTAGAAAGGAATGTGGAATGGAAAGTGGAATACAACTTAATGGAATGTGGAATTGAATGTGAAATGGAAAACAGAATGGAATGTAATGGAATGTGGAATGGAATGTGAAATGTAATGTGAAATGGATTGTAGAAAGGAACGTAATTGAATTTGGGATGGAAAGTGGAATGGACTGAGGAATGGAATGGAATTGAATGTCTAATGTAATGTGGAATGGAATGGAATGTATTGTTGAATGCAATGTGGACTAGAATGTGGAATTTAATGGAATGGAATTTTGAATGGAATGTGGAATGGAATGTTATGCAATGTGGAAGGGAATGTGGAATGGAATGTGGAATGGAATGTGGAATTCAATGCTGAATGGAACGGAATGGAAAGTGGAATGGAATGTGAAATGAAATGGAATGGAATGTGGACTGGAATGTGGAATAGTCTGTGGAATGGAATGTGGAATGGTATGTGGAGTGGCATGTGGAATAGAACGGAAAGAAATGTGGAATGGAATGTGGAATGGAACGTGTTATTGAGCGGAAGGGAATGTGAAATGAAAGGTGGAATGGAATGTGGAATGGATTATGGAATGGAACGTGGAATGTAAAGGAAAGGAAAGTGGAATGGAACGTGTAATGGAAAGTGGAATGAAATGTGGAATGGAACGTGGAATCGAATGGAATGGAATGTGGAATGGAATGCGGAAAGGAATGTAATGGAATGATGAAGGTAATGTGGAATGGAATGTGGAATGCAATGTAGAATGGATTGGAATAGAATGTGGAATGAAAAGGAATGCTATGTCTAACGGAATGTGGGATGGAAAGGAATGCATTGTGGAATGCAAAGTGGAATAGAATGTGGAATTTAATGGAATGGAATTTTGAATGGAATGTGGAATGGAATGGAATGGAATGTGGAAGAGAATGCGGAATAGAATCTGGAATGGAATGTGGAATGGAAAGTGCAATTCAATGCGGAATTGAATGGAATGGAATGTGGAATGAAATGTGGAATTGAATGGAATGGAATTTGGACTGAAATGTGTAATAGAATGTGGAATGGAACGTGGAATGTAATGTGGAGTGGCATGTGGATAATAACGGAATGGAATGTGAAAGGGAACGTGTTATGGAAGGGAATGGAATGTGGAATGGAATTTGTAATGAATGGTGGAATGGAATGGAATGGAATGTGGCATGGAACGTCGAATGGAAAGGAATGGAAAGTGGAATGGAATGTGTAAAGGAACATGGAATGACGTGTGGAAAGGAACGTGGAATGGAATGTGCAAAGGAATGTGGAGTGGAACGTGAAATGGAAAATAGAATGGAAAGTGGAATGGAATGTAAAGGAATGTGGAATGGAACGTGGAATGCGTTGTGGAATGGGACCTGCTATGTAATGGAATGGAATGAAGAATGGAAAGTGGAATGGAATTTGGAATGGAATGTGGAATGGAATGTGGAATTGAATGGAATGGAATGGAATGTGGAATGGAATGGGCTGGAATGTGGAATGGAATGTGGAATAAAATTTAGTGGAAAGTGGAATTGAACGCGGAATGGAATGGAATGGACTGGAATGGAATGTGTAATGGAATGAAAAAGAATATGGAATGGAATGTGGAAGGGAATGGAATGACAGGTGGAATGGAATGTGGAATGGAATGTAATGAAATGTGGAATGGAATGTTGATTGGAATGGAATGGTATGTGGAATGGAATGGAATAGACTTCAGAATGGAATGTGGAATTTAATGTGGAATGGAATGTGGAATATAATGGAATGGAACGTTGAACAGAATATTTAAAGGCATGTGAATAGGAATGCATTGGAATGAGGAATGGAATGTGGAATGAAATGCAAAGGAATGAGAATCGATTGTGGAATGGAATGTGGAATGGACTGTGGAATGGAATGAGGAATGGAATGTGGAATGGAATGTGTAATAGATTGTAGAATGGAATGTGAAATGGAATGTGGAATGGAATGTAACTGAATGTGGAAGTAATGTGGAATGGAACGTAACAGAATGTGGAATGGAATGTGTATTTGAATGTGGAATGGAAAGTGGAATGGAACGGAATGGAATGAGGAATGGAACATGGAATGGAACTTGGAATGAAACGTGGAATGGAACGTGGAATGGAAAGTGGAATGGAACGTGGAATGGAATGTTTAATGGAATGTGGAGTGGAACGTGGAATGGAACGGAATGGAACATGGAATGGAACATGGAACTGAAAGGAATGGAACGTTGATTGGAATGTGAAATGGAACGTGGAATGGAAAGTGGAATGGAATGGAATGGAATGTGGATTGGAATGTGGAACGGAATGCGGAATAGGAAGTGGAATGGAATGTGGAATGGAATGTGTAATGGAAATAAATTCATTTCGGAATGGAATGGGATGGAATGTGGAATGCAATGGAATGAAATGTGGAATGGAAAGAAATGGAATGTGGAATGGAATGGAATGGAATGTGGAATGGAATGTGGAATAGAATAGAATGGAATGTGGAGTAGAATGTGAAATGGGATGGAATGGATAGCGGTATGGAATGGAATGGAATGCAATGGTACGGAATATGGGATGGAATGGAAAGGAACTTGTAGTGGAATGTGGAATGGAATGCAGAATGGAACGTGGAATGGAAGGTGCAATGGAATGGAATGGAAAGTGGAATGGAACGCGGAATGGAATGTGGAATGGAACGTGGAATAGAATATGGAATGGAATGTGGAATGAAAATGAATGGAATGTGCAACGGAATGGAATGGAATGTGGAATGGAATGGAAAGGAATGTGGAATGGAAAGGAAGGCAATTGGGAATTGAATGTGGAATGGAATAGAATGGAATGAGGAATAGAATGTGGAATGCCATGGAAAGGAAAGCGGAATGGAATGGAATGGAAAGGAATGTGGAATGGAATGGAATGCCATGTGGAATAGAATGTGGAATGGAATGGAATGGAATCTGGAATAGAATATGTAACGGAATAGAATGGAAAGCGGAATGGAATGGTATGGAATGTGGAAAGGAATGGAATGCAATGTGGAATGGAGTGGAATGGAAAGTGGAATGGAACGTGAAATGGAATGTGGAATGGAAAGTAATTGAATGTGGAATGGAATGCGGAATGGACAGGAATGGAATGGAATGGAATGGAAAGTGGAATGAAATGTGGAATGGAATGGAATGCAATGTTGAATGGAATGTGGAATGGACTGGATTGGAATGTGGAATGCAGTGTGGAATGGAATGGAATGGAATGGAATGCTAAGGAATGCAGAATGGAATGTGGAATGGAATGGAATGCAATGTGGAATGGAATGTGGAATTAAATGTAGAATGGAATGTAATGCAATTTGGAAAGTAATGTGGAATATAATGGATTGCAACGTGGAACGGAATATGGAATGGAATGTGGAATGGAACGCAATGGAATGTGGAACGGAATGTGGAATTGAGTGTGGAATGGAATGGAATGGAATGTGGAATGGAACGTGGAATGGAATGTGGAGTAAAATGTGGAACAGAATGGAATGTAACGTGGAATGAAATCGATTGCAACGTTTAGGAATATTAAATTGAATGGAATGGATCGTGGAATGGAACGTGGAATGGAACGTGGAATGGAAGGTGGAATGGAACGTGGAATGGAACAGAATGGAACGTGGAATGGAAAGTAATCGAATATGGAATGGAATGTGGAATGGAATTGACTGGAATGTGGAATGGAATGGAATGGAATGTGGAATGATATGTGGAACGGAATGGATGGAATGTGGAAAGGAATCTGGAATGGAATGGAATGGAATGTGGAAAGGAATGTGGAATAGAATGTGGAATGCAATGGGATGGAATGTGGAATGGAATGTGGAATGGAATGGAATGGAATTTGGACTGGAATATGGAATGGAATGCGGAATTTAATGTAGAGTGGCATGTGGAATTGAGCAGAATGGAACGTGGAACGAAATGTGGAATGGAATGTGGAATGGAACGTGCTATGGAATTGAGTGGAATGTGGAATGTAACGTGGAATGGAAAGTAAAATCGAATGGAATGGAATGTGGAATGGAACCTGGAATGGAATGTGGAACGGATCATGGAATGGAATGGAATGCAAAGTGTAACGGAACGTGGAATGGAATGGAAGGGAACGTGGAATGGAACGTGGAATGGAACGTGGAATGGAATGTAGAATGGAAAGTGGAATGAAAGGTGGAATGGATCGTGGAATTGAATGGAATGGAAGTTGGAATACAATGTGGAATGGAATGGAAGAGAACGTGGAATGGAATTTGGAATGGAATGTGGAATGGAATGTGGAATAAAAGGTGCAATGGATCATGTAATTGAACGGAAAGGAACTTGGAATACAATGTGGAATGGAAAGGAATGTGAAATGGAATGTGGAGTGGAATACAATGGAAAGTGGAACAGAATGGAAAGGATTGCGGAATGGAATGTGCAATGGAACGGAATTTAATGGGGTATGGAATGTGGAAAGCAATGAGGAATGGAAAGTGGAATGGAATGGAGTGTGGAATGGAATGGAATGTAACTTGGACTGGAATGTGGAATGGAATGTGGAGTGGCATGTGGAATTGAATGGAATGGAACATGGAATGGAATTTGGAATGGAATGTGGAATGGAACATGCTATGGAACGGAGTGGAAAGGATTGTGGAATGGAACAAGGAATGGAATGTGGAATGGATCGTGGAATGGAGAGGAATGGAAAGTGGAATGGAACGTAGAATGGAATGGAATGCAATGTGGAATGGAACGTGGAATGGAATGTGGAATGGATGGAGGAATGGAATGTAATGTAATGTGTGATAGAACATGGAATGGAATAGAACGGAACCTGAAATGGAAAGTGGAATGGAACGTGGAATTGAAAGTGGAATGGAATGTGCAAAGGAATGTGGAATGGAATGTGGAATGGAATGGAATGGAGACTGGAGTGGATCTTGGAATGGAATGGAAAGGAACGTGGAATGGAATGTTGAGAGGAATGTGGAATGGAATGTGGAATGGTATAGAAAGTAACTTGGAATGGATCGTTGAATGGAATGTAGAATGGCATTTGGAATGGAATGGAATGGAATGGAATGGAATGTGGAATGGAATGTGGAATGGAATGTGGAATGGAATGGAATGGACTGTGGAAGGGAATGTGGAAAGAATGTGCAATGGAATGTGGAATACAACGGAATGAAATGTGGAATGGAATATGGAATGGAAAATAGAATGCAATGTTATGGAATGTGGAATGGAATGTGGAATGGAATGTTGAATGAAAGGTGGAATGGATCGTGGAATTGAATGGAATGGAACTTGGAATACAATGTGGAATGGAATGGAAGGGAATGTGTAATGGAATGTGGAGTGGAACGCAATGGAAAGTGGAACGGAATGGAATGCAGTGCGGAATGGAATATGGAATGCAGTTCGGAATGGAATGTGGAATGCAACGGAATGTAATGGGGTATGGAATGTGGAATGGAATGTGGAATGGAAAGTGGAATGGAAGGGAATGGAACGTGGAATGGAATGTGGAATTGAGTGTGGAATGGAACGTGGAATGGAATGGATTGGAATGGAATGCCGAATGGAACATGGAAAGGAAAGTGGAACGGAATGGAATGGAATGTGGAATGGAACATGGAATGGAATGTGGAATTGAGTGTGGAATGGAACGTGGAATGGAATGGATTGGAATGGAATGTCGAATGGAACATGGAAAGGAAAGTGGAACGGAATGGAATGGAATGGAATGTGCAATGGAATGTGGAATGGACTTTAAAGTAATATGGAATGAAAAGTGGAGTGGAATGTGGAATGTATTGAGGAACGGAATGTGGAATGGAAGGGAATGGAATGTGGAATGGAATGTGGAATGGAGTGTGGAATGGAACTTGGAATATAATGCAATATAATGTTGAGTGCAACATGGAATGGAATGGAATGGAACGTGGAATGGAAAGTGGAATGCAACGAGGAATGGAATGGAGTGGAATGGGAAGTGTAGTGGAACGTGGAATGGAACTTGGAATGCAACAGAATGGAATGTGGAATGGAACGTGAAATGGAATGGAATGGAACGTGGAATGGAACATGGAATGGAACGTGGAATGGAATGTGGAATGAAACGGAATGGAATGTGGAATGGAATGTGGAATTGAGTGTGGAATGGAACGTGTAATGGAATGGAATGGAATGTGGAATGGAACATGGAATGGAATGGAATAGAATGTGGAATGGAACGGAATGGAATGTGGAATGTAATGGAATAGAAAGTGGAAGGGAATGTGGAATGGAATGTGGAATGTAATGTGGAATATAATGGAATGAAATGTGGAATGAAATGTGGATTGAAATGGAATGGAATGGGGAATGTAATGGACTGGAATATGTAATGGAATGTGGAATAGAATTTAATGGAATGTGGAATGGAAAGTGGAATGGAATGGAATGGAATGCGGAATGGAAAGGAATGGAATGTGGAATGAAATATGGAATGGAATGTGAAATGGAAAGGAATGGAATGTGGAATGGAATGGAATGTGGAAAGGAATATGGAATGGAATGTGGAATGGAATTGAATGAAATGTGGAATGCAATGTTGATTAGGAATGGAAAGGAATGTGGAATGGAATGGACTGTGGAATGGAAAGTGGAATGCAATGTGGAATGGAAAGTGGAATATAATGGAATGGAAGTTGGAATAGAATGTGGAACGGCATGTGAAATGGAATGCAAAGGAATGTGCAATGGAATGTGGAATGAAATGCAATGAAATGAGAATGGAACGCGGATTGGAATGTGGAATGGAATGTGGAATGGACTGCAGAAAGGAATATGGAATGGAATGTGGCATGCAATGTGGAATGGAATGAAATGGAATGGAATGTGGAATGGAAACTGAATTGGAATGCAAAGGATTGTGGAATGGAATATGGAGTTAAATGCATGGAATGAGAATGGAATGCGGAATGGAAAGTGGAACGGAATGGAATGGAATGTGCAATGGAATTTGGAAGGCAAAGTTGAATGGAATGAAATGGAATGTGGAACGGAATGTGGAATGGAAAGTGGAATGGAATGGAATGGAATGTGGAATGGAATGTAGAACGGATTGTGGAATAGAAGGGAATCGAATGTGGAATGGAATGTTGAATGTTATGTGGAATCGAAAGTGGAATGGAATGGAATGGAATGTGGAATGGAACGTGGAATGGAACGTTGAATGGAAAGTGTAATGGAACATGGAATGGAACGTGGAAAGGGATGTGCAATGGAATGTTGAATGGAAAGTTGAATGGAATGTAATGGAACGTGGAATTGAACGTGGAATGGAATGGAATGGAACATGGAAAGAAACGTGGAATGGAAAGTGGAATGGAACATGTAATGGGACGTGGAATGGGATGTGCAATGGAATGCGGAATAGAAAGTTGAATGGAATGGAATGGAACGTGAAATTGAACATGGAATGGAATGGAATGGAACGTAGAATGGAACGTGGAAGGGAACATGGTAAGGATTGTGGAATGGAACGTAGAATGGAATGTGGAATGGAAAGTGGAAAGAATGTGGAATGGAATGGAATGTAGAATGGAACGTGCAATGTATCGTGGAATTTAATGTGGAACGAATCATGGAATGGAAGGTGAAATGGAATGTGGAATGGAATGTGGAATGGAATACGGAATGGAAAGTGAAATTGAATGGAATGTAATGTTGAATGGAACGTGGAACGGAATGGAATGGAATGTGCAATGGAATGTGGAATGGAATGTGGAAAGTAATGGAATGTAATGTGGAAAGGAATCTGAAAGGAAAGTGGAATGTAATGGAATGTAATGTGGAATGGAACTTGGAATGGAATAGAATGGAATGTGGAATGTAATCTGGAATTGAAAATGGAATGGAACGGAGAATGCAATGTGGCATGGAATGGGCAATGGAATGTGGAATGGAATGGGCAATGGAATGTGGAATGGAACGTGGAATGGAATGGAATGGAAAGTGGAATGGAACGTGGAATTGTATGGAATGGAAAGTGGAACGGAAGTTGGAAAGAAAGAAATGGAACATGCATTGGAATGTGGAATGGAATATAGAATGGAACGTGGAATGGAACGTGGAATGGAATGGAAAGGAAAGTGGAAAGGAATGGAATGGAACTTGAAATGCAATGTGTAATGGAATGTGGTATGGAAGGTTGAATTGAAAGTGGAATGAAATGGAACGGAACGTGCAATGGAATGTGGAATGGAATGAAATGGAATTTGGAAAGGAATGATAATGGAATGTGGAATGGAAAGGAATGGAACGTGGAAAGGGACGTGGAATGGAACATGGAATGCAACGTGGAATGGAACGTGGAATGGAATGTGGAATGCAATGGTATGGAATGTGGAACGGAATGGAACGGAATGTTGAATGTAAAAGAATGCAACCTGGAATGGAACGTGGAATGTAACATGGATTGGAATGGAATAGAACGTGGAATGGAATGTGGAATAGAATGGAATGGAAATTGGAATGCAATGTGGAATTGAATGTGGAAAGATACGTGGAATGGAACGTTGAATGGAATGTGGAATGGAATGGAATGGATTGTGGAATGAAATGGAAGGGAATGTAGAATGCAAAGGAATGGAACATGGAATGGGACATGGAATGGAACATGGAATGCGACGTGGAAAGTAAAGAGAAATGGAAGGTGGAATGGAATGGAATGGAATGCAATGGAATGTGGAATGGAATGGAATGGAATGTGGAATGCAATGGAATGGAGTGGAATATGGAATGGAATGGAATGGAATGCGGAATGCAATGGAACTTAATGTGGAATGGAATGGAATGGAATGGAATGGAATGGAATGTAGAATGGAACGGAATGGAATGTGGAATGGAATGGATTGGAATATGGAAAGGAATGGAATGGAAAGTGGAATGGAATGTGGAATGGTATGTGGAATGCATTGTTTAAAGGATTGGAATGGAATGTTGAATACAATGGAATGGAATGGAATGTGGAATGGAAAGTGGAATGGATCGCTTAATGAAATGGAATGGAATGTGCAACAGAATGGAATGGAATGTGTAATGGAATGGAATGGAATGGAATGGAAAGTGAAATAGAATGTGGAACGGAATGTGAAATGGAATGTGGAATGGAATGTGGAATGGAATGTGGAATGGAATGGAATAGAATGTCGTATGAAATGTGGAAGGGAATGGATAGGAATGTGGACTGGAATGTGGAATGGAATGCAATGGAATGAGAATGGAATTTGGAATGAAATGGAATGGAATGTGGAATGGACAGCGGAATGGAATGTGGAATGGAATGTGGAATGGAACGTGGAATGGAACGGAATGGTATGGATTGTGGAATGGATTGTGAATTAGAATGCAATGGAATGTGGAATGAATTGCAATGGAATGAGAATGGAATGAGGAATGGAATGTCAAATGTAATGGAATGGAATGTGGAATGGACTGCAGAATGGAATGTGCAATAGAGTGTGGAATTGAATGTGGAATGGAATGGAATGGAATGGAATGGAATGGAATGGAATGTGGAATGGAATGGAATGCAATGTGGAATAGAATGGAATGGAAAGGAAGTTGGAGTTGAATGGAATGGAATGTGAAATGGAATGTGGAATGGAAAGTGGAATGGAATGGAATTGAACGTTGAATGGAATGGAATGGAACGTGGAATGTAACGTGGAATGGAATGAAATGGAACGTGGAGTGGAACGCGGAATGGAATGTGGAATGGAACGTGGAATGGAACGTGGAATGGAACGTGGAATGGAATGGAATGGAAAGTGGAATGGAAGGTAGAATGCAATGGAATGGAATGACTAATGGAATGTGGAATAGAAGGTGGAATGGAACATGGAATGGAATGTGGAATGGAATGTGGAATGGAATGGAATGTGGAATGGAATGTGGAATGGAAAGGAATGGAGGGTTTAAATGGAATGGAATGTAATATGGAGTGGTTTGTGGACTAGAATGGAATGTACTGTGAAATGAAATGTGGAATGGTATGGAATGGAATGTGGAATGGAATGCTCAATGGAATGTGGAATGGAATGTAGCGGAAAGTTGAATGGAATGTGGAATGGAACGTTGAGTAGAATGTGGAATGGAAAGTGGAATGGCATGGAATGGAATGTGGAATGGAATGTGGAATGGAAAGTGGATTGGAAAGTGGAATGGAATGGAATCGAATGTAGAATGGATTGTGTAATGGAATGAAATGGAATGTGCAATGCAGTTTTGAATGGAATGGAATGGAATGTGGAATGGAATGGAATGTGGAATGGAAAGTGGAATGCAATGGAGTGGAATGTGGAATGAAATGTGGAATGCAATGGAATGCAAGGTGGAATGGAATGTGGAATAAAATGGAATGCAAAGAGAAATGGAATGTGCAATGGAAAGTGGAATGAAGCGTGGAATGAAAGATGGTATGGAAAGGAATGGAATGTGGAATCGAATGTGGACTGGAATGGAATGTTTAATAGAAAGTGGAATGGAATGTAATGTTTAAATGGAATGGAATGGAATGTGGAATGGAATGTGTACTGGAATGGAAAACTATGTGGAATGGAATGTGCAATGGGATGGAATGTGGAATAGAATGTGGAATGGAATGGAATGTGGAATGGAATGTTCAATGGAGTGTGGAATGGAATGTGGAATGGAATGTAATGAAATGTGGCATGGAATGTGGAATGGAATGTGGATTGGAACGTTGAATGGAATGGGGAATGGAATGTGGAATGGAAAGTGGAAAGGAACGTGGAATGGAATGTGGAACGGAACGGGGAATGGAATTGAATGGAACATGGAATGGAAAGTGGAATGGAATGGAACGTGGAATTGAACCTGGAATGGAATGGAATGGAATGTAGAATGGAATGTGGAATGTAATGGAACGGGATGTGGAATGGAATGGAATGGAATGTGGAATAGAAATTAATGGAAGAAGGAATGGAACATCTACGAGAACGTGGAATGCAGCGTGGAATGGAACATGGAATGGAATGTGAAATATAATGGAATGGAATGTAGAATGGAATGGAATGGAATGTGGAATGGATTGAAATAGAGTGGAATGTGGAATGGAGTGGAATGGAATGCAATGGAATGGAAGGGAATGGAAAGCAATGTGGAATGGAATGGAATGGAATCTAATGGAAAGTGGAATTGAATGGAAAGGAGTGTGGAATGGAATGGAATGGAATGTCGAATGGAATGGAATGGAAAGTGGAATGGAATGTGAAATGGAAAGTGGAATGGATTGTGGAATGGAAAGTGGTAAGGAATGTGGAATGCAATGTGGAATGGAATGTGGAATGGAACAGAATGCAATGTGGATTGCAATGTGGAATGCAATTTGCAAAGGAAAGTGGAATGGAATGGAATGGATTGTGGAATGGAAAGTGGAATTGAATGAAATGGAACGTCGAAAGGAACATGGAATGGAACGTGGAATGGAACGAGAAATGGAATGTGGAATGGAATGTGGAAAGGAATGTGGAATGGAATGGAATGGAACATGGAATGGAACGTGGAATGGAATGGAATGGAACGTGGAATGGAACGTGGAATGGAATGGGCAGTGGAATGAGGAATGTAACGTTGAATGCAATGGAATAGTAAGTGGAAAGGAACGTGGAATGGAATAGAATGGAACGTGGTATGGTACAGAATGGAATGTGAAATGGAATGTGGACTGGAATGGAATGCAATATGGAATGGAATGTGGAATAGAATGTAATGGAATGTGGAACGGAATGTAGAATGGAATGTGATGGAATGTGGAATGTAATGTGGACTGGAATGTGTAATGGAGTGGAATGGATTGTAGAATGGAACTTAGAATGGAACGTGGAATGGAATGTGGAACGGAATGTGGAATGGAAACTGGAATGGAATGGAATGTCGAATGAAACGTGGAATGGAATGGAATGGAAAGTGAAATGGAAGTTGCAATGTTACGTGGAATGGAACGTGGAGTGGAATGTGTGATGGAATGTGGAATGGAATGTTTAATGGGATTGAATGGAATGTGGAATGGAATGGAATGGAATGTGGTATGGTACGGAATGGAATGTGAAATGGAATGTGCACTGGAATGGAATGCAATGTGGCATGGAATGTGGAATGGAATGTAATGGAATCTGCAACGGAATGTGGAATGGAATGGAATGGAATGTGGAGTGGAAATTGGAATGGAATTTGGAATGGAACGGAATGGAATGTGGAACGGAATGTGGAATTGAAAGTGGAGTGGAATGGAATGCAATGTCAAATGAAACTTGGAATGGAATGGAATGGAAAGTGAAATGGAAGCTGCAATGGAACATGTAATGGAACGTGGAATGGAATGTGGAATGGAGTGTGGAATGAAATGTGGAATGGAATGTGGAATGGAACGTGGAATGGAATGGGATGTAAAGTAGAATGCAATGGAAGTTCATGTGGAATGGAATATGGAAGAGAATTTGTAATGAAAAGTGAAATGGAAAGTGGAAAGGAATGGAATGGAACGTGCAATGGAATGTGTAATGGAATGTGGAATGTAACGGGGAATGTAATGTGGAATGTAAAGTGGAATGGAAAGGAATGTAATGTGGAATTGAATGTGGAATGGAATGGAAGGGAATCCAGAATGTACAGGAAAGGAATGTGGAATGGAATGGACTGGAATTGAATGGTATGGAATGGAATGAAATGTGGAATGAAATGGAATGCAATGTGGAATGAAAAAGGGAATTCGCAATGGAATAGCATTTCATAAAGTGCGGAATTGAATTGAATGGAATGTGGAGTGGAAGGCAATGGAATGGAATGGAATATGCAGTTGAATGCAATGGTAGGTGGAATGGAATGGAATGTGCAAAGGAATGGAATGGAATGGAATGGTAGGTGAAATTTAATATGAAATGGAATGTGGAATGGAACGTGGAATGGAACACCTAATGGAAAGTGGAATGGAAAGTGGAAGGAATGGAGAGCAAACTGGGATGAAATGTGGAATGGAATGGAATGGAATGTGGATTGCAATGTGGAATGTAATGTGGAAAGAAATGGAATGGAATGGAATTTGGAATGGAAAGGAATGGAATTGAATGGAATATGGAATGGAATGAATTGGAATGTGGAATGGAAAGGAATGGAATGTGGAATGGAATGTGGAGTGGAATGGAATGGAAAGTGGAATGCAATGTGCAGTGAAAGTGAATGGATTGTGGAAAGGAATGGTTTGGAATGAGGAATGGAATATGAAATGCAATGGAATGACATATGGAAGGGAATGGAATGGAATGATGTATGGAATGTAGAATGGAATGGAATGCCATGTGGAATGGAATGGAAGGGAATCTGGAATGATACTTAATGGAAGGTGGAATACAATGTGGAATAGAATGAGGAATGGAATGTGGAATGGAATGGAATAGAATGTATAATGGAATGGAACGGAATGTGGAATAGAACGGAATGGAATGGAATGGAATGGGAATGGAATGGATTGAAATGTTGATTGCAAAGCAATGAAATGAAAGGAGGAATTTAATGAAATGTAATGTGGAATGTAATGGAATGGAACGTGGAATGAAAGGTGGAATAGAATGTGGAAAGGAATGTGGAAAGGAAAGTGGAATGGAATGCAATGGAATGTGGAATGGAATGGAATATGGAATGCAATGGAATGGAATGTGGATTGCAATGGAATGGAAAGAAATGTGGAATTGAGTGGAATGCAATGTGGAATGGAATGGAATAGAATGAGGAATGCAATGGAATGGAACGTGGAATGGAATGTGGAATGGAATGTGGAAAGGTATGTGGAATGGAATGTGGAATGGAATGGAATGGAATGCTGAATTGAATGGAATGGAATGTGGAATGGAATGTGGAATGGAATGGAACGGAACCTGGAATGGAATGGAATGGATTGTGGAATGGAATGGAATGGAACTTGGAATAGAATGTGGAATGGAATGTGGAATGGAACACGGAAAGGAATGGAATGGAATGTGGAATAGAATGCAATGGAATGGAATGGAATTCGGAATGGAATGGAATGGAATGTGGAATGGAATGGAATGTAAAGTGGAATAGAATGGAATTGAGTGGAATGTGGAATGGGATTTGGAACGGCATGTGGAATGGAATGGAATGGAAAGTGGAATGGAATGGAATGGAATGTGAAATGGAATGGAAATTGGAATGGAATGGAACTTGGAATGGAATGGAATGGAATGTTGATTGGAAAGAAATGGAATTTCTCTTTTATGTTTAATGGAATGCTGAAAGGAAACGAATGGAATGTGAAATGGCATGTGGAGTGGAATGTGGAATGGAATACGGAATGAAATGTGGAATGGAATGTGGAATGAAAGGTGGAATGGAACGTGGAATGAAATGGAATGGAACGTGGAATGGAATGGAATGGAACTTGGAATTAAATGTCACATGGAATGGAATGTGCAATGGAATGTGCAATGGAATGGAATGGAATGTGGAATGTAATTTGGAGTGAAAAGGAATGGAATGTGGAATGGAATGCAATGGAATGTGGAATGGAATGCAATGGAATGTGGAATGGAATGCAATGGAATGTGGAATTAAATTTGAAATGGAAAGGAATGTAATGTGAAATGGAATGTTGAATGGAATCTGGAATGGAATGTGGAATGGAATGTAATTGAATGTGGTGTGGAATGTGGAATGGAATGTGGAATGTAAAGTACTGTAATGTGTAATGGAATGTGGAATGGAATGTGGAATGTAATAGAATGGAATGTTGAATAGAATGTGGAATGGAATGGAATGGAATGTGTAATTCAATGTGGAAAGGAAAGGAATGGAATGTGGAATGGAATCTAATGGAATGAGGAATGGAATGTGGAATGGCATGAAATGGCATGTGGAATTGTATGGAATGGAATGTGGAATTAAATCGAATGGAAACTGGAATAGAATGTGAAATGGAATGTGGAATGGAATGTGGAAAGCAATTCAATGGAATGTGGAATGGAATGGAATGGAATGGAATGTGGAACAAAATGGAATTGAATGGAATGGGAATGGAATGGAATGGAGTGTGGAATGCAATGGAATGGAATTAAATGAGGAATTGAATGGAATGGAATTTGGAATGGAATGTGGAATGGAATGGAATATAATGTGGAATGGAATGTGGAATGGACTGGAATGGAATTTGGAATGAAATGGAATGGAACGTGGAAGAGAATGTGGAAAGGAATGTGGAATGGAAACTGGAATGGAATGGAGTGGAATGTGGAGTGGAATGGAATTGAATGTGGAATGGAATGGAATGGAATGGAATGGAATGCGAAATCGAATGGAATGTAAAGTGTATTGCAATAGATTGGAATCAAATGTGGAATTGAATGGAATGGAATATGGAATGGATTGTGGAATGGAATGGAAGGTGGGATGGAATGGAATGGAATGTGGAATGGAATGTTGAATAGAATGTCGAACGGAATGTTAAATAGAATGTGGAATGAAATCGAATGGAATGCGGAATGGAAAGTGGAATAGAATGGAATGGAACGTGGGATGGAATGGAAAGGAATGTGGAATGGAATGTTGAATAGAATGTCGAATGGAATGTTAAATAGAATGTGGAATGAAATGGAATGGAATGTGGAATGGAAAGTGGAATAGAATGGAATGGAACGTGGAATGGAATGTGGAATGGAACGTGGAATGGAATGTGGAATGGAACCTGGAATGAAATGTGCAATGGAATGTGGAACGGAATGTGGAATGGAATGGAATGCACGTGGAAAGGAACGTCGAAATCAACGGAATGGAACGTAGAATGGAATGGAATGTGGAATGGAATGTGGAAAGGAATGTGGAATTGAATGGAATTGAAAGTGGAATGGAATGTGGAATGGAATGGAATGGAATGTGGAATGGAATGTGGAATGGATTGGAATGGAAAGGAATGTGGAATGGAATGTGGAATGGAATGAAATCAAATGTGGAATTGAATGTGGAATGGAATGGAAAAGAATGTGGAATGGAATGGAATGGAATGTGGAATAGAAAGGAAGGGAATGTGGAATGGAATGTGGAGAGGATTGGAATGGAATGTGGAATGGAATGGAATGGAACCTGGAATGGAACGTGGAATGGAATGTGGAATGAAAGGTGGAATGGAATGCTATGTGGAATGGAATGGAAGGGAATGCAATGAAATGTGGAAATGAATGGAATGGAATTGGAATGGAATGGAAAGGATTGGATTGTGGAAGGGAATGGAATAGAATGCAATGGAATGGAAAGTGGAATGGAATCGACTAGAATTTGGAATGGAATACAATTTGGAATGGAAAGAAATGGAATGGAATGTTTAATGAAATGGAATGAAATGGAATGGATTGTGGAATAGAATGGAATGGAATGTGGAATGGAATAGAATGTGGAATGGAAAGGAATTGAATGGAATTGGGAATGGAATGGAATGGAATGGAATGTAATGTGTAATGGAATGGAATGGAATTTAATGGACTGTGTAATGGAATGGAATGGAATGTGGAATGGAATGGAATGGAATGTGGAATGGAATAGAATGTGGAACGGAATGAAATGGAATAGAATGTGGAATGGAATGGAATGGAATATGGAATGGAATGGAATGGAATGTGGAGTGTAATGGAATGGAATGTAATGTGCAACGGTATGATGAATGGAATGGAATGAAATGGAATGGAATGGAATGGAATGTGGAATGGAATGGAATGGAATGGAATGGAATAGAATGGATTATAATGTGGAATGCAATGTGGAATGCAAAGCAATGGAATATGAAATGGAATGTGGAATGGAACCTATTGGTATGCAATGAAATGTGGAAATTAGTGGAATGGAATATGGAATGGAATGGAATGGAAAGGAATGGAATGTGGAATGGAATGGAATGGAATGTGGAATGGAATACAAAGTGGAATGGAATGAAATGGAATGAAATGTAGAATGAAATGGAATGTAATGTCGAGTGGAATGGAATGGAATGGAATTGAATGTGGAATGGAATGGAATGGAATGAGGAATGGAATAGATTTTGGAATGCAATGGAATGGAATGGAGAGTGGAATCGAATGAAATGGAATGGATTGGAATGGATTGTGGAGTGGAATGGAATGGAATGTGGAATGTAATAGAAAGTGGAATGGAATGAAACGGTATGGTATGTGAAATTGAATGAAAGGAAATGTGGAATGTAATGGAATTTAATTTGGAATGGAAAGGAATGTGGAAATGAATGAAACGGAAAGTAATGTGGAATAGAAATTGGAATGGAATGGAATTAAATGTGGAATGAAGTGGAAGGTAATGTGGACTGGAATGTGGAATGGAATGTGCACTGCAGTGTGGAATGGAAAGGAATGGAAGGAGGAATGGAATGGAATGGAATGTGTAATAGTACTTGGAAAGGAATGGAATGGCATGTGGGATAGAAAGTGGAATGGAACGTGGAATGGAACATGGAATGGAACGTGGAATGGATGAGAATGGAACGTGGAATGCAATGGAATGGAATGTGGAATGGAATGGAATGGAATGGAATGGAATGTGAAATGGAATGGAAGGGAATGTGAAATGGAATGTGCAATGCAATGGAATGGAATGTGGAATGGAATGTGTATGGAATGCATTGGAATGTGGAATGGAATGTGGAATGGAAGGGAAATGAATGTGGAATGGAATGTGGAATGGAATGAAATGGAATGGAATGTGAAATGGAATGGAATGGAACTTGGAAAGGAATGTGGAATGGAACGTGGATTGGAACTTGGAATGGAATGCGGAATGGAATGTGAAACGGTATGTGGAATGGAATGGAATGAAATGGAATGGCATATGGAATGGAATGCAATGGGATTGTATGGCATGGAATGTGGAATGGAATGGAATGGAATGGAATGTGGAATGCAATGAGGAATACAATTCAATGGAATATGAAATGAAATGTGGAATGGAATGAAATAGGATGTGACGTAAATGTGGAAATAAATGGAATTGAATGTGGAATGGAAGGGAGTGGAATGTGGAATAGAATGGAATGTAATGTGGAATGGAATGGAATGGAATGGAATGTGGAATGAAATCGAATGGAATGGAATGGAATGTGGCATGGAATGGAATGTATTGTGGAATGGAATATAATATGGAATGGAATGAAATGGAATGCGATGTAGAATGGAATGGAATCGAATGTGGAATGGAATGGAATGGAATGTGGAATGGAATGGAATGAAAGGGAATGTGGACTGGAATATGGAATGGAATGTGGACTGCAATGTGGAATGGAATTGAATGGAATGTGGAATGGAATGTGGAATGGAATGTGAAATGGAATGTGGAATGGATTGTGGAATGGAGTGTGGAATGCAATCTGGAATGGAATGGAATGGAAAGTGGAATTGAATGGAGTGGAATATGAAATGGAATAGAATGTGGAATGGAATCAAATGGAATTGAATGTAGATTGGAATGGAATTTGATGTCGAATGGAATGGAATGTAATGGAATGTGGAATGGAATGTGGAATGGAATAGAATGTGGAATGCAATGGAATGGAATGGAATCTGGAATGGAATGCATTGGAATGGAATGTGGAATGGAATGGTATGGAATGTGGAATGAAATAGAAAGTGGAATAGAATGAAATGTTATGGTATGTGAAATGGAATGGAATGGAATGTGGAATGGAATGGAATGGAATGTGGAATGGAATGGAATGGAAGGAATGTGGAGTGGAATGTGGAATGGAATGGAATGTTGAATGGAATGTGGAATCCTTTAGATGTAGCTGTTTTGAAACACTCTTTCAGTAGAATCTGCAAGTGGATATTTGGAGTGCCAAGAGGCCAACAGTGGAAAAGGAATTCTCTTCACATAAAAACTAGACGGAAGCATCCTCAGAAACTTCCCTGTGCTTTATGGATTCACGTCAGAGAGAGGAACTTTCCTTTTGAAAGCGCAGTTTTGAAACCCTCTTTTTGTAGAATTTGCTAGTGGATGTTTGGAGCGATTTGAGGCCTATGCTGGAAAACGAAATATCTTCCCATAAAAACTAGACAGAAGCATTCTCAGAAACTTCTTTGTGATGAGTGCATACAACTCACAGACTTGAACCTTCATTTTGAAAGAGCAGTTTTGAAACACTCTTTTTGTAGAATCTGCAAGTGGATATTTTGAGCGTTTTGAGGCCTTTGCTGGGAAATGAAATATCTTCACCTGAAAACTACACAGAAGCATTCTCAGAAAATTCTTCGTGATGCGTGCATTCAGCTCACAGAGTTGAACCCGCCTTTTCATAGAGCAGTTTGGAAACAGCCTTTTTGTAAAATCTGCAAGTGGATATTTCGAGCAATTTGAGGCCTATGCTGCAAAAGGAAATATCTTCAGAGAAACCCTAGACAGAAGCATTCTCAGGAACTCCTGTTTGATGAGTGCATTCAACTCACGGACTTGAACTCCCTTTTGATGGAAAAGTTTTGAAACACTCCTTTTGTAGAATCTGCAAGTGTTTATTTTGAGCGCATTGAGGCCTATGATGGAAAAGGAAATATCTTCATGTAAAAACGAGACAGAAGCAGTCTCAGAAACTTCTGTGTGATGAGTGCATTCAACTCACACACTTGAACTTTCCTTTTGATAGGGCAGTTTTGAAACACTCTTTTAGTAGCATCTGTAAGTGGATATTTGGAGGGATTTTATGCCAATGCTGGAAAATGAAATATCATCACAGAAAAACTAGGCAGAAGCATTCTCAGAAACTTCTTCATGATGAGTGCATTCAACTCACAGAGTTGAACGTTCCTTTTGATAGAACAGTTTTGAAACACTCCTTTTGTAGTATCTGCAACTGTTTATTTGGAGCTCTTTGAGGCCTATGTTGGAAAAAGAAATATCTTCACATAAAAACCAGACAGAAGCATTATCAGAGACTTCCCTGTGCTTTCTGCATTCAACCCACATAGTTGAACCTTCGTTTTGATAGAACAGTTTTGAAAATCTCTTTTCATAGAATCTGCAATTCGACATTTGGAACGGTTTGGGGCTTACACTGGAAAAGGAAATACGTTCACATAAAAACTAGATAGAAGCAGTCTCAGAAACTTCTTTGTGATGTGCGCATTCAACTCACAGAGTTGAAGCTTCCTTTTGATATAGCTGTTTTGAAACACTCATTTAGTAGAATCTTCAAGTGGATATTTGGAGTGTTAAGAGGCCAACACTGGAAAAGGAAATATCTTCATATAAAAACTAGACAGAAGCATTCTCAGAAACTTCCCTGTACTTTATGCATTCAAGTCACAGAGAGGAGCCTTTCTTTTGAAAGCGCAGTTTTGAAACCCTCTTTTTGTAGAATTTGCTAGTGGATGTTTGGAGCGATTTGAGGCCTATTCTGGAAAACGAAATATCTTCCCATAAAAACTAGACAGAAGCATTATAAGAAACTTCTTTGTGATGAGTGCATTCAACTCAAAGACTTTAGCTTTGCTTTTGAAAGAGCAGTTTTGAAAACACTCTTTTTGTATAATCTGCAAGTGTATATTTTGAGCGTTTTGAGGCCTTTGCTGGGAAATGAAATATCTTCACCTGAAAACTACACAGAAGCATTCTCAGAAACTTCTTTTTGATGTGTGCATTCAACTCACAGAGCTGAAGCTTCCTTTTGATACAGCTGTTTTGAAACACTTTTTCAGTAGAATCTGCAAGTTGATATTTGGGGTGTTAAGAGGCCAACACTGGAAAATGAAATATCTTCAGATAAATACTAGACGGAAGCATTCTCAGAAACTTCCCTGTGCTTTATGCATTCAAGTCACAGAGAGGAACCTTCCTTTTGAAAGCGCACTTTTGAAACCCTCTTTTTGCAGTATTTTCTAGTGGATGTTTGGAACGATTTGAGGCCTATGCTGGAAAACGAAATAGCTTCCCATAAAAACTAGACAGAAGCCTTCTCAGAAAGTTCTTTGTGATGAGTGCAATGAACTCACAGACTTGAACCTTCATTTTGAAAGAGCAGTTTTGAAACACTCTTTTTGTAGAATCTTCAAGTGGATATTTTGAGCGTTTTGAGGCCTTTGCTGGGAAATGAAATATCTTCACCTGAAAACTACACAGAAGCATTCTCAGAAACTTCTTTGTGATGTGTGCATTGAACTCACAGAGTTGAACCTGCCTTTTGATAGAGCAGTTTGGAAACAGCCTTTTTATAAAATCTGCAAGTGGATATTTGTAGCGATTTGAGGCCTATGCTGCAAAAGGAAATATCTTCACAGAAACCCTAGACAGAAGCATTCTCAGGAACTTCTGTGTGATGAGTGCATTCAATTCACTGACTTGAACCTTCCTTTTGATAGAATAGTATTGATACACTCCTTTTGTAGAATCTGCAAGTGTTTATTTGGAGTGCTTTGAGGCCTATGATGGAAAAGCAGATATCTTCACATTAAAAATGAGACAGAAGCATTCTCAGCAACTTCTCTGTGATGAGTGCATTCAACTCACACACTTGAAATTTCATTTTGATAGAGCAGTTTTTAAACACTCTTTTAGTAGCATCTATAAGTGGATATTTGGAGGGCATTTATGCCAATGCTGGAAAACGAAATATCCTCACATAAAAACTAGACAGAAGAATTCTCAGATACTTCTTTGTGATGAGTGCATTCAACTCACAGAGTTGAACGTTCCTTTTGACAGAACAGTTTTTAAACACTCCTTTTGTAGGATCTGCAACTGTTTTTTGGAGCGCTTTGAGGCCTATGTTGGAAAAGGAAATATCTTCACATAAAAACTAGACAGAAGCATTCTCAGAAACTTCCCTGTGCTTTCTGCATTCAAATCACATAGTTGAAAGTTCCTTTTGATAGAACAGTTTTGAAACACTCTTTGTGTAGAATATGCAAGTCGACAGTTGGAACGCTTTGAGGCCTAAGCTGGAAAAGGAAATATCTTCACATTAAATACGAGACAGAAGCATTCTCAGAAACTCCTTTGTGATGTGTGCATTCAACTCACAGAGTTGAAGCTTCCTTTTGATATAGTTGTTTTTAAACACTCTTTTAGTAGAATCTTCAAGTGGATATTTGGAGTGTTAAGAGGCCGACACTGGAAAAGGAAATATCTTCACATAAAACTAGATGGAAGCATTCTCAGAAACTTCCCTGTGCTTTATGCGTTGAAGTCACAGAGAGGAATCTTCCTTTTGAAAACGCAGTTTTGAAACACTCTTTTTGTACAATTTGCTAGGGGATGTTTGGAGCGATTTGAGGCCTCTGCTGGAAAACGAAATAGCTTCCCATAAAAACTAGACAGAAGCATTCTCAGAAACTTCTTTGTGCTGTGTGCATTCAACTGAGAGAGTTGAACCTGCCTTTTGATAGAGTAGTTTGGAAACAGCCTTTTTGTAAAATCTGCAAGTGGATATTTGGAGCGATTTGAGACCTATGCTGAAAAAAGAAATGTCTCCACATAAACCCTAGACAGAAGCATTCTCAGAAACTTCTTTGTCATTTGGGGATTGAACTCACAGACTCGAGCCTTACTTTTCATAGAGCAGTTCTGCAACACTCTTGTTGCGGAAACTCCATGTGTACATTTGGTGCGTTTGTGGCATCTAGTGGAAAAGGAAATACATTCAGATGAAAACTAGATAGAATCGTTCTCAGAAACTTCTTTGTGATGTGTGCATTCTACTCACAGTGTTGAAACTTTCTTTTGAGAGAACAGTTTTGAAACACTCTTTTTGTGGAGTCTGCAAGTGGATATTTGGAGTGCTTTGAAGCCTATGCTGGAAAAGGAAACATCTTCACCTAAAAACTAGATAGAAGCATTTTCAGAAACTTCTTTGTGATGTGCGCATTCAACTCACAGAGTTGAAGCTTCCTTTTGATATAGCTGTTTTGAAACACTCTTTCAGTAGAATCTGCAAGTGGATATTTGGAGTGATAGGAGGCCAACACTGGAAAAGGAAATCTCTTCACATAAAAACTAGATGGAAGCATTCTCAGAAACTTCCCTGTGCTTTATGCATTCAACGCACAGAGAGGAACCTTCCTTTTGAAAGCGCAGTTTTGAAACCCTCTTTTTGTAGAATTTGCTAGTGGATGTTTGCAGCGATTTGAGACCTATGCTGGAAAACGAAATAGCTTCCCATAAAAACTAGACAGAAGCATTCTCAGAAACTTCTTTGTGCTGTGTGCATTCAACTCACCCAGTTGAACCTGCCTTTTGAGAGAGCAGTTTGGAGACAGCCTTTTTGTAAAATCTGCAAGTCGATATTTGGAGTGATATGAGACCTATGCTGCAAAAAGAAATATCTCCTCATAAACTCTAGACAGAAGCATTCTCAGAAACTTCTTTGTCATTTGGGGATTGAACTCACAGAGTTGAACCTTCCTTTTCATAGTGCAGTTCCGCAACACTCTTGTCGTGGAAACTGCAAGTGGATATTTGGTGCGATTGTGGCATCTAGTGGAAAAGGAAATTCATTCAGATGAAAGCTAGATAGAACCGTTCTCAGAAAGTTATTTGTGCTGTGCGCATTCAGCTCACAGACTTTAAATTTCCTTTTGAAAGGGAAGTTTTGAAAGCACTCTTTTGGTAGAATCTGGAAGTGGATATTTTGAGCGTCTTGAGGACTTTGCTGGGAAATGAATTATCTTCACCTGAAAAGCAGACAGCAGTATTCTCAGAAACTTATTTGTGATGGGACATTCAGCTCACAGAGTTGAAGCTTCCTTTTGATATAGCTGTTTTGAAACAGTCTTTCAATAGAATCTACAAGTGGAAATTTGGAGTGTTAAGAGGCCAAAACTGGAAAAGGAAATCTCTTCAAATAAAAACTAGACGGAAGCATTCTCAGGAACTTCCCTGTGCTTTGTGCATTTAAGTCACAGAGAGGAACCTTCCTGTTGAAAGCGCAGATTTGAAACACTCTTTTTGTAGAATTTGCTAGTGGATGTTTGGAGTGATTTGAGGCCAATGCTGGAAAACGAAATATCTTCCCATAAAAACTAGACAGAAGCATTCTCAGAAACTTCTTTCTGCTGTGTGCATTGAACTCACAGATTTGAACCTGCCTTTTGATAGTGTAGTTTGGAGACAGCCTTTTTCTAAAATCTGCAAGTGGATATTTGGAGCGATTTGAGATCTATGCTGCAAAAAGAAATATCTCCACATAAACCCTAGACAGAAGCATTGTCAGAAACTTCTTTGTCATTTGGGGATTGAACTCACAGAATTGAATCTTCCCTTTCATAGAGCAGTTCTGCAAAACTCTTGTTGCAGAAACTGCAAGTGGATATTTGTTGTGATTCCAGCATCTAGTGGAAAAGGAAATACATTCAGATGAAAACTAGATAGACCCGTTTTCAGAAACTTCTTTGTGATATGTGCATTCTACTCAAAGTGTTGAACCTTCCTTTTGAAAGAACAGTTTTGAAACACTCTTTTTGTGGAGTCTGCAAGTGGATATTTGGAGCGCTTTGAAGCCTATGCTGGAAAAGGTAACATCTTCACCTAAAAACTAGATAGAAGCATTCTCAGAAACTTCTTTGTGATGTGTGCATTCAACTCACAGAGTTGTAGCTTCCTTTAGATGTAGCTGTTTTGAAACACTCTTTCAGTAGAATCTGCAAGTGGATATTTGGAGTGCCAAGAGGCCAACACTGGAAAAGGAAATATCTTCACATAAAAACTAGACGGAAGCATTCTCAGAAACTTCCCTGTGCTTTATCCATTCAAGACACAGAGAGGAGCCTTCCTTTTGGAAGCACAGTTTTGAAACACTCTTTTTGTAGAATTTGCTAGTGGATGTTTGGAGCGATTTGAGGCCTATGCTGGAAAACGAAATAGCTTCCCATAAAAATTAGACAGAAGCAATCTCAGAAACTTCTTAGTGATGAGTGCATTCAACTCACAGACTTGAACCTTCATTTTGAAAGAGCAGTTTTGAAACACTCTATTTGTAGAATCTGCAAGTGGATGTTTTGAGCGTTTTGAGGCCTTTGCTGGGAAATGAAATATCTTCACCTGGAAACTACACAGAAGTATTCTCAGAAACTTCTTTGTAATGTGTGCATTCTACTCACAGAGTTGAACCTTCCTTTTGATAGAACGGTTTTGAAACACTCTCTTTATAGAATCTGAAAGTGGATACTTGGTGCGCTTTGAGGCCTCTGCTGGAAATGGAAATATGTTCTCATAAAAACTAAGCAGAAGCATTCTCACAAAGTTCTTATTGATGAGTGAATTCAACTCACAAACTTAAACCTTCCTTTTGATAGAGCAGTTTTGACACACTCTTTTTGTAGAATCTGCAAGTGGATATTTGGAGCACTATGAGTCCTACACTGGAAAAGGAAATATTTTCACCTAAAAACTATACAGAAGCATTCTCAGAAACATCTCTATGATGAGTGCATTGTACTCACAGACTTGAACCTTCCTTTTGACAGAGAAGTTTTGAAACACACTTTTTGTACATCCGCAAGTGGATAATTGCTGTGCTTTGAGGCCTAAGTTGGAAAAGGAAATATCTTCAGATAAAAACTAGACAGAAGCATTCTCTGAAACTTCTTTGTGATGTGTGCATTCATCTAACAGAGCAGAACGTTCCTTTTGATAGCGTAGTTTTGAAACACCCTTTTTGTAGAATCTGCAAGTGGATATTTGGAGCAATTTGGGGCCTATGCTGTAAAAGGGAATATCTTCACATAAAAACTAGACGGAAGCATTCTCAGAAACTTCCCTGTGCTTTATGCATTCAACTCACAGTCTTGAACCTTCCTTTTGAAAGAGCAGATTTAAAATACTCTTTTTGTAGAAACCGTAAGTGGATATTTGGAGTGCTTTGAAAAACTGGACAGAGGCCTTCTCAGAAACTTCTTTCTGATGAATGCATTCAGCTCACAGTGTTGAACCTTCCTTTTGATAGAACAGTTGTGAAACACTATTTTTGTAGAATCTGAAAGTGGATATTTGGAGCTCTTTGAGGCTTACAACGGAAAAGGAAATATCTACACATAAAATCTAAATGGAAGTGTTCTCAGAAACTTCTTTTTGATGAGTGCATTCAATTCACAGAGTTGAACCATCTTTTTGATTGGACAGTTTTGAAACACTCTTTTTTAGTATCTGCAAGTGGATATTTGGAAGGCTTTGAGGCCTATGCTCGAAAAGGAAATATCTTCATATAAAAACTAGACTGAAGCATCCTCAGAGACTTCTTTGTGATGACTGCATTAAACTAACAGCGTAGAACCTTCCTTTTGATAGAGCAGATTTGAAACACCCTTTTTATAGAATCCGCAAGTGGACATTTGGAGAAATTTGAGGCCTATGCTGGAAAAAGGAATATCTTCACATAAAAACTAGACAGAAGCATTCTGAGAAACTTCCCTGCACTTTATACATTCAACTCACAGGCTTGAACCTTCCTTTTGAAAGAGCAGATTTGAAACACTCTTTTTGTAGTATCTGCAAGTAGATATTTGGAGGACTTTGAAGCCTATGCTGGAAAAGGAAATATCCTCACATAAAAACTAGACAAAAGCATTCTCAGAAACTACTTTGTGATGAGTGCATTCAACTCACAGAGTTGAACTTTCCTTTTGATAGAACAGTTTTGAAACACTCTTTTTGTAGAATCTGCAAGTGGTTATTTGAGCGCTTTGAGGCCTATGCTGGAAAAGGAAATATCTTCACATAAAAACTAGATGGAACCATTCTCAGACACTTCTCTGTGATGATTGAATTCAACTCACAGAGTTCAACATATCTTTTCATAGAACAGTTTTGAAGCACTCTCCTTGTAGAGTCTACAAGAGATTATTTGGAGTGCATTGAGGCCTGTGCTGGAAAAGGAAATATCTTCCCATAAAAACTAAGCAGAACCATTCTCAGAAACATTTTGTGATGACTGCATTCACCTCACGGACTTGAACCTTCCTTTTGAAAGAGCAGTTTTGAAACACTCTTTTTGTAGAATCTGCAAGTGGATATTTGGAGCAATTTGGGGCCTATGCTGCAAAAAGGGAAAATCTTCACATAAAAACTAGATAGAAGCATTCTCAGAAACGTCTTTGTGATGACTGCATTCAACCCACAGAGTTGAACTTTCCTTTTGATAGAACAGTTAAAAATACTCTTTTTGTAGAATCTGCAAGTGGATATTTGGAGTGATTTGAGGCCTATGCTGCAAAAAAAGAATATCTTCACATAAAAACTAGACAGAAGCATTCTCAGTAACTTCCCTGTGCTTTATGCATTCAACTCACAGACTTGGACCGTCTTTTTGATAGAGCAGTTTTGAAATACTCTTTTTGTAGAATCTGCAAGTGGATATTTGGAGCGATTTGAGGCCTATGATGAAAAAGGAAATATCTTCACCTAAAAACTAGACAGAAAAATTTTCAAAAACTTCTTTATTAAGAGTGCATTCTGCTCACAGAGTCGAACCTTCCCTTTGATAGAACAGTTTTGAAACACTCTTTTTGTAGAATCTGCAAGTGGATATTTTAGTTCTTTGAGGTGTATGCTGGAAAAGGAAATATCTTCACATAAATACTAGACAGAAGAATTCTGAGAAACAACTTTGTGAGGAGTGCATTCAACTCACAGACTTGAACTTTCTTTCTGGTAGAGCAGTTTTGAAACACTCTTTTTGTAGAATCTGCAAGTGAACATTTGGAGCGATTTGAGGCCTATGCTGGAAAAAGAAATATCTTCGCATAAAAATTAGACAGAAGCATTCTGAGAAACTTGCCTGTGCTTTATGCATTCAACTCACAGACTTGAACCTTCCTTTTGAAAGAGCAGATTTGAAACACTCTTTTTGTAGAAACTGCAAAAGGATATTTGGAGGGCTTTGAGGCCTATGCTGGAAAAGGAAATATCCTCACATAAAAACTAGACAAAAAGATTCTCAGAAACTTCTTTGTGATGAGTGCATTCAGCTCACAGAGTTGAACTTTCCCTTTGATAGAACAGTTTTGAAACACCCGTTTTGTAGTCTGCAAGTAGATATTTGAGCACTTTGAGGCCTATGCTGGAAAAGGAAATATCTTCACATAAAAACTAGTCGGAAGCATTCTCAGACACTTCTCTGTGAGGATTGCATTCAACACACAGAGTTCAACATTCCTTTTTGATAGATGAGTTTTGAAACACTCTCTTGGTAGAATCTGCAAGAGATAATTTGGAGCGCCTTGAGGCCTGTGCTGGAAAAGGAAATATCTTCCCATAAAACATAAGCAGAAGCATTCTCAGAAACTTTTTTGTGATGAGTGCATTGAACTCACAGACTTGAAACTTCTATCTGATAGAGCAGTTTTGAAACACTCTTTTGGTAGAATCTGTAAGTGCATATTTGGAGCGCTATGAGGCCTTAGTTGGAAAAGGAAATATCTTCACATAAAAACTGGACAGAATCGTTCTCAGAAACTTCTTTGTGATGTGCACATTCAACTCACAGTGATGAACCTTCCTTTTGAAACAGCAGTTTGAAACTCACTTTTAGTAGAATCTGCAAGTGGATTTTGGAGCGCTTTGAGGCCTTTTATGGAAAATAAATATCTTCACATAAAAACTAAACCGATGCATTCTCAGGAACTTCTCTGTGATGTGTGCACTCAGCTCACAGAGTTGAACATGACTTTGATAGAGCAGTTTTGAACCACCCTTTTTGTAGAATCTGCAAGTGGATATTTGTAGCGCTTTGAGGTCTCTGCTGGAAAAGGAAATATCTTCACATTAAAACTAGAGAGAAGTATTCTGAGAAACTTCTTTGTGATGAGTACATTCAGCTAACACAGTTGAACCTTCCTTTTTATAGAACTGTTTTGAAACACTCTTTTTGTAGAATCTGCAAGTGGATATTTGCAGAGCCTTGAGGCCTATGATGGAAAAGAAAATATCTTCACATAAAAACTAGACAGAACCATGCTCAGAAACTTCTCTGTGATGAGTGCATTGAATTCAAAGAGTTGAACCTTCCCTTTGATAGAGCAGTTTTGAAACACTCTTTTTGTAGAATCTGCAAGTGAATATTTGGAGCTCATTGAGGCCTATGCTGGAAGAGGAAATACCTTCACATAAAAATTAACAAAAGCATTCTCAGAAAATTCTTTGTGATGTGTGCATTCAATTCACAGAGTTGAACAGTATTTTTGATGGAGCAGTTTTGAAACACCCTTTTTTCAGTATCTGCTAGTGGATATTTTGAGCACTTTGAGGCCTATGCTGCAAAAGAAAATATCTTCACATAAAAACTAGACTGAAGCATTCTCAGAAACTTCTTAGTGATGAGTGCATTCAACTCAAGGATTTGAACCTTCGTTTTGATAAAGCAGTTTTGAAGCACACTTTTTGTAAAATCTGCAGGTGGATATTTGGAGTGCTTTGAGGCCTACACTGGAAAAAGGAATATCTTCACATAAGAGCTTGACAGAAGCATTCTGAGAAACTTCCCCGTGCTTTTTGCATTCAAATCAAAGAGTTTTTTTTTTTTTTCCTTTTATTATTATTATTATTATTATCATTATTATACTTTAGGTTTTATGGTACATGTGCGCAATGTGCAGGTAAGTTACATATGCATACATGTGCCATGCTGGTGCGCTGCACCCACCAACTTTGTCATCTAGCACTAGGTATATCTCCCAATGCTATCCCTCCCCCCTCCCCCCACCCCACAACAGTCCCCGAAGTGTGATGTTCCCCTTCCTGTGTCCATGTGTTCTCATTGTTCAATTCCCACCTATGAGTGAGAATATGCAGTGTTTGGTTTTTTCTTCTTGCGATAGTTTACTGAGAATGATGATTTCCAATTTCATCCATGTCCCTACAAAGGACGTGAACTCATCATTTTTTATGGCTGCATAGTATTCCATGGTGTATATGTGCCACATTTTCTTAATCCAGTCTATCATTGTTGGACATTTGGGTTGGTTCCAAGTCTTTGCTATTGTGAATAATGCGGCAATAAACATACGTGTGCATGTGTCTTTATAGCAGCATGATTTATAGTCCTTTGGGTATATACCCAGTAATGGGATGGCTGGGTCGAATGGAATTTCTAGTTCTAGATCCCTGAGGAATCGCCACACTGACTTCCACAAGGGTTGAACTAGTTTACAGTCCCACCAACAGTGTAAAAGTGTTCCTATTTCTCCACATCCTCTCCAGCACCTGTTGTTTCCTGACTTTTTAATGATTGCCATTCTAACTGGTGTGAGATGGTATCTCATTGTGGTTTTGATTTGCATTTCTCTGATGGCCAGTGATGGTGAGCATTTTTTCATGTGTTTTTTGGCTGCATAAATGTCTTCTTTTGAGAAGTGTCTGTTCATGTCCTTTGCCCACTTTTTGATGGGGTTGTTTGTTTTTTTCTTGTAAATTTGTTGGAGTTCATTGTAGATTCTGGATATTAGCCCTTTGTCAGATGAGTAGGTTGCGAAAATGTTCTCCCATTTTGTAGGTTGCCTGTTCACTCTGATGGTAGTTTCCTTTGCTGTGCAGAAGCTCTTTAGTTTAATTAGATCCCATTTGTCAATTTTGGCTTTTGTTGCCATTGCTTTTGGTGTTTTAGACATGAAGTCCTTGCCCATGCCTATGTCCTGAATGGTAATGCCTAGGTTTTCTTCTAGGGTTTTTATGGTTTTAGGTCTAACATTTAAGTCTTTAATCCATCTTGAATTGATTTTTGTATAAGGTGTAAGGAAGGGATCCAGTTTCAGCTTTCTACATATGGCTAGCCAGTTTTCCCAGCACCATTTATTAAATAGGGAATCCTTTCCCCATTTCTTGTTTTTGTCAGGTTTGTCAAAGATCAGATAGTTGTAGATATGTGGCATTATTTCTGACGGCTCTGTTCTGTTCCATTGATCTATATCTCTGTTTTGGTACCAGTACCATGCTGTTTTGGTTACTGTAGCCTTGTAGTATAGTTTGAAGTCAGGTAGTGTGATGCCTCCAGCTTTGTTCTTTTGGCTTAGGATTGACTTGGCGATGCGGGCTCTTTTTTGCTTCCATATGAACTTTAAAGTAGTTTTTTCCAATTCTGTGAAGGAAGTCATTGGTAGCTTGATGGGGATGGCATTGAATCTGTAAATTACCTTGGGAAGGATGGCCATTTTCATGATATTGATTCTTCCTACCCATGAGCATGGAATGTTCTTCCATTTGTTTGTATCCTCTTTTATTTCCTTGATCAGTGGTTTGTAGTTCTCCTTGAAGAGGTCTTTCACATCCCTTGTAAGTTGGATTCCTAGGTATTTTATTCTCTTTGAAGCAATTGTGAATGGGAGTTCACTCATGATTTGGCTCTCTGTTTGTCTGTTATTGATGTATAAGAATGCTTGTGATTTTTGCACATTGATTTTGTATCCTGAGACTTTGCTGAAGTTGCTTATCAGCTTAAGGAGATTTTGGGCTGAGACAATGGGGTTTTCTAGATATACTATCATGTCATCTGCAAACAAGGAAAATTTGACTTCCTCTTTTCCTAATTGAATACCCTTGATTTCCTTCTCCTGCCTAATTGCCCTGGCCAGAACCTCCAACACTATGTTGAATAGAAGTGGCGAGAGAGGGCATCCCTGTCTTGTGCCAGTTTTCAAAGGGAATGCTTCCAGTTTTTGCCCATTCAGTATGATATTGGCTGTGGGTTTGTCATAAATAGCTCTTATTATTTTGAGATACTCAAATCAAAGAGTTGAACCTTCCCTTTGATAGCGCAGGTTTGAAACATTCTTTTTGTAGAATCTACAGTTGGATATTTTGAGCACTTTGAAGTCTATCCTGGAAAAGGAAATAACTTCACATAAAAACTAGACTGAAGCATTCTCAGAAACTTCTTTGTAATGTGAGCATTCAACTCACAGAATCGATCCTTCCTTTTGACAGAGCAGTTTTGAAACACCCTTTTTGTAGAAACTGCAAGTGGATATTTGTAGCCCTTTGAGGCCTATGCTGGAAAAGGAAATATCTTCATATAAAAACCAGACAGAAGCATTCTCAGAACTTCTTTGGGATGACTGCATTGAACTCAATGAGTTGAAACTTTCTTTTGATAGGATAGTTTTGAAACACTCTTTTTGTAGATTCTGCAAGTGGATTTCTGGAGCGATTTGAGGCCTACCCTGGAAAAGGAAATATCTTCACATAAAAACTAGACAGAAGAATTCTCAAAAACATCTTTGTGATGAGTGCATTCAACTCATGGAACTGAACTTTTCTTTTGATAGAGCAGTTTGAAATACTCTTTTAGTGGAATCTGAAAGTGGATATTTGGAGTGGAATGAGGCATTTGCTGGAAAAGGAAATTTCTTCACATAAAAACTAGACAGAAGCGTTCTGAGAAACTTGTTTGTGATGGGTGCATTCAACTCACAGAGTTGAAACTTCCTTTTGAAACAGCAGTTTTGAAACACACTTTTAGTAGAATCTGCAAGTGGATATTCGGAATGCTTTGAGGCCTATGCTGGAAAAGGAAATGTCTTCACAGAAAAACTAAACAGAAGCATTTTCAGAAACTTCTTTATGATGTGATCATTAAACTCTCAGAGTTGGACCTTCCTATTGATAGAACAGTTTTGCATCACTGTTTTTACAGAATCTGCAAGTGTATATTTGGAGCGCTTTGACGCTTATGCGGTAAAAGGAAATAACTTCACATAAAAACGAAACAGAAGCATCCTCACAAACTTCTTTGTGATGTGTGCATTCAACTCACAGAGTTGAACCGTACTTTTGATAGAGCAGTTTTGAAACACCCTTTTTGTAGGCTCTGCAAGTGGATATCTGCAGTGCATTGAGGCCTACACTGGAAAAGTAAATATCTTCACATAGAAACTAGACGGAAGCATTCTCAAAAACTTCTTTGTGATGAGTGCGTTGAACTCACAGAGTTTAACATTGCTGTTTAGGAGCAGTTTTGAAACACCCCTTTTATAAAATCTGCAAGTGGATATTTGGAGTGCTTTGATGCCTATGATGGAAAAGTAAATATCTCCAAATAAAAATTAGACAGAAGCATTCTGATAAACTTCTATGTGATGAGTGCATTCAAATGTCATAGTTAAACCTTCCTTTTGAAAGAACAGTTTTGAAACACTCTTTTTGTAGAATCTGCAGTTGCATATTTCAAGCGATTTGAGGCCTATGCTGGAAAGGGTTATATCTTTATATAAAAACTAGACAGTAGTATTCTCAGAAACTTCTTTGTGATGAGCACATTCATCTCACAGAGGTGAGACTTCCTTTAAATAGAGCAGTTGTCAAACACTCTTTTTGTAGAATCTACAAGTGTATATTTGGAGTGCTTTGAGGCCTATGCTGGAAAAGGAAATATCTTCACACAAAAATTAGACAGAAGCATTCTCAGAAACTTTTTTGTGATGAGCACATTCACCTCACAGAGTTAAGACTTCCTTTTGATAGAGAAGTTTTGAAATACTCTTTTTGTCGGATCTGCAAGTGGATATTTGGGGCACTATGAGGCCTACGCAGGAAAAGGAAATATCTTCACATAAAAACAAGACAGAAGCATTCACGAAAATTTCTTTTTTATGAGTGCATTCAACTCACAGAGTTGAACCTTCCTTTTCATAGAACAGTTTTGAAACACTCTTTTGTAGAATCTGCAAGTGGCTATTAGGAGCGTTTTGAGGCCTATGATGGAAAAGGAAATATCTTCACATAAAAACTAGACAGAAGTATTCTCAGAAACTGCTCTGGGATGAGTGCACTGAACACCCCAAGATGAAACTTTCTTTTTATAGAACAGTTTTGAAACACTCTTTTTGTAGAATCTACCAGTGGATATTTGGAGCCCTTTGAGGCCTATGCTGGAAACGGAAATATCGTCACATAAAAACTAGACAGAAGAATTCTCAGAAATATCTTTGTGTTGAGTGCATTCAACTCACAGACTTGAACTTTCCTTTTGATAGAGCAGTTTTGAAAAATTCTTTTGGTAGAATCTGAAAGTGGATATTTGGAGTGCTATGAGGCTTATGCTAGAAAATTGAACATCTTCACATAAAAACTAGACAGAAGCATTCTCAGAAACTTCTTTGGGTTGTGCACATTCAACTGACAGAGTTGAACCTTCCTTTTGAACAGCAGTTTTGAAACACACTTTTAGTAGAATCTGCAAGTGGATATTTGGAATGCTTTGAGGCCTATGCTCGAAAAGTAAATATCTTCTCATAAAAAATAGACAGATGCATTCTCAGAAAGTTCTCTGTGATGAGCGCTTTCAACCCACAGAGTTGAGCCTTCCTTTTGATAAAACAGTTTTCAAACACATTTTTTGTAGAATCTGCATGTGGATATTTGGAGCGGTTTGAGGCCTATGATGGAAAAGGAAATATTTTCTCATGAAAACAAAACAGAAGCATTTCAGAAACTTCTTTGATATACGTGCATTCAACTCACAGAGTTGAACCATACTTTTGATAGAGCAGTTTTGAAACACTCTTTTTGTATTATCTGCTAGTGGATATTTGGAGCGCTTGGAGGCCTATACTGGAAAATTAAATATCTTCAAATAAAAACTAGACAGAAGCATTATGAGTAACTTCTTTGTGATGAGCACATTCATCTCACAGAGTTTAAAATTCCTTTTCATATAGCAGTTTTGAAACACCCTTTCTGTAAAATCTTCAAGTGGATATTTGGAGCTCTTTGAGGCCTATGCTGGAAATGGAAACATCTTCACATAAAAACTAAACAGAAGGATTCTGGGAAACTTCTATGTGATGAGTCCATTCAACTCTCAGAGTTGAACCCTCCTTTTGATAGGACAGTGTTGAAACACTCTGTTTCAATAATCTGCAAGTGGATATTTGGAGCACTTTGAGGCCTATGCTGGAAAAGGAAATACCTTCACATTAAAACTAGACAGTAGCATTCTCAGAAACTTCTTTGTGATGAGCGCATTCAACTCACTGATTTGAGCCTTCTTTTTGATAGAGCAGTTTTGAAACCCTGTTTTTGTAGAATCTGCAAGTGGATATTTGGAGCACTTTGAGGCCTATGCTGGAAACGGAAATGTCTTCACATAAAAACTAGACAGAAGAATCCTCAGAAACTTCTTTGTGATGAGCACATTCAATTCACAGAGGTGAGCGTTCCTTTGGATAGAGGAGTTTTGAAACACTCTTTTTGTAGAATCTGGAAGTGGATATTTGGATTGCTTTGAGACCTATTCTGGAAAAGGAAATATATTCACATAAAAACTAGACAGTAGTATTCTCAGAAACTTCTCTGTGATGAGTACATTAAACTTCCTGAGTTGAACCTTTCTTTTGATAGAACAGTTTTGCAACACTCTTTTTGTAGGATCTGCAAGTGGATATTTTGAGCGCTTTGAGACCTAAGCTGGAAAAGGAAATATGTTCACAAAAAACTAGACGGAAGAATTCACAGAAACATCTTTATGATGAATGCATTCAACTCACAGACTTGAACTTTCTTTTAATAGAGCAGTTTTGAAACACTCTTTTGGCAGAATCTGAAAGTGGATATTTGGAGCGCTATGAGGCCTATGCAAGAAAAGGAAATATCTTCGCATAAAAAGTAGACAGAAGCATTCTCAGAAACTTCTTTGTGATGTGCACATTCAACTCACAGAGTTGAAACTTCGTGTTGAAATAGCAGTTTTGAAACCCACTTTTTGGAGAATCTGCAAGTGGATATTTGGTATTTTTTGAGGCCTATGCTGGAAAAGGAAATATCTTCACATAAAAACTAAACAGAAGAATTCTAAGAAACTTCTTTGTGATGTGTGCATTCAACTCACAGAGTTGAACCTTACTTTTGATAGAGCAGTTTTGAAACACCCTTTTTGTAGTATCTGAAAGTGTATATTTGGAGCGCTTTGAGGCCTATGCTGGAAAAGGAAATATCATGACATAAAAACTAGACAGAAGCATTCTGAGAAACTTCTATGTGATGAGTGCATTCAACTAACGGAGTTGAACTTTCCATTTGATATAGCAGTTTTGAAACACCATTTTTGTGGAATCTGCAAGTGGGTATTTGGAGCGCTTTGAGGCCTATGCTGGAAAAGGAAGTATCTTCACATAAAAACTAGAGAGAAGTAATCTCAGAAACTTCCCTCTGCTTTATGCATTCAACTCAAAGACTTGAACTTTCCTTTTGATGCAGTAATTTTGAAACACTCTGTTTGTAGAATCTACACGTGGATATTTGGAGCGTTTGAGGCCTATGATAGAAAAGAAAATATCTTCACATAAAAACTCTATGGAAGCATTCTAAGAAACTTATTTGTGATGACTGAAATCAACTGACAGACTTGAACCATCCTTTTGATAGAGGAAATTTGAAACACTCTTTTTTTAGAATCCTCAAGTGGATATTTGGAGCACGTTGAGGCTTATGATTCAAAAGGAAATATCTTCACATAAAAACTAGACAGAAGAATTTTCAGAATCTTCTCTGTGATGAGTGCATTCAACCTACAGAGTTGTACTTTTCTTTTCATACAACAATTTTGAAACACTCTTTTTATAGGATATGCACGTGGATATTTGCAGCGTTTTGAGGCCTATGGTGCAAAAGGAAATATCTTCACATAAAGACTAGACAGAAGCATTCTGAGAAACTTCTTTGTGATGTGCACACTCTACTCACAGAGTTGAACCTTCCTTTTGATAGAACACTTTTGAAACATTCTTTTTGTAGAATCTCCAAGTTATTAATTGGAGTGCTTTGAGGCCTTTGCTGGAAAAGGAAACAACTTCACATAAAAACTAGATTGAAGCATTCTCAGACACTTCTTTGAGATGTGTGCATTCAACTTAAAGTCTTGAACCTGCCTTTTGATAGAGCAGATTTGAAACACTCTTTTTGTAGAATCTGCAAGTCGATATTTGGAGCTCTTTCAAGCCTATGCTGGAATAGGAAATATCTTCACATAAAAACAAGACAGAAGCTCTATCGGAAACTTCTTTTAGATGAGTGCATTCAACTCACAGAGTTGAACCTTCCTTTTGATAGAACGGTTTTGAACCACTCTTTTTGTAGAATCTGCAAGGGGATATTTGGAGTGCTTTGAGGCCTATAATGGAAAAGGAAATATCTTCACATAAAAACTAGACAGAAGCATTCTCATAAACTTCTCTGTGATGAGTGCATTGAACTCCCTCAGTTGAAATTTTCTTTTGATAGAAAAGTTTTGAAACACTCTTTTTGTAGAATCTGCAAGTGGATATTTGGAGCGCTATGAGGCCTATACTGGAAAACGAAATGTCTTCACATAAAAGTTATACAGAAGAATTCCCAGAAACATCTTTGTGATGAGTGCACTCAACTCACAGAGTTGAATTTTCCTTTTGACAGAGCAGTTTTGAAAAACTCTTTTGGTAGAATCTGAAGGTGGATATTTGGAGCGCTATGAGGCCTATGCTATAAAAGAAAATATCTTCACATGAAAACTAGACAGAAGCATTCTCAGAAAGTTCTTTTTGATGCACGCATTCAACTCACAGAGTTGAACCTTGCTTTTAAATCAGCAGTTTTGAAACACACTTTTAGTAGATTCTGCAAGTGGATAGATTGAATGCTTTGAGGCCTAAGCTGGAAAAGGAAATATCTTCACATAAAAACTAAACAGAAGCATTCTCAGAAACTTCATTGTGATGTGTGCATTCAATTCACAGAGTTGAAGCTTACTTTTGTTAGAGCAGTTTGGAACCACCCTTTTTGTAGAATCTGCAAGTGGATATTTGGAACGCTTTGAAGCCTATGCTGGAAAAGGAAATATCTTCACATAAACACTAGACAGAAGCATTCTCAGAAACTTCTTTGTGATGTGTGCATTCAATTCACAGAATTGAAACTTCCTTTTGATAGAGCTGTTTTGAAACACCCTTTTCCTACAATCTGCAAGTGGATATTTGGAGCGCTTTGAGGTCTATGCAGGAAAAGGAAATATCTTCACATAAAAACTAGACAGAAGCATTCTCAGAAAGAGTGCATTAAACTGACAGAGTTGAACCTTCCTTCTGATAGAACACTTTGAAAACACTCTCTTTGTAGAATCTGCAAGTGGATACTTGGAGTGCTTTGGGGCCTATGCTGGAAAAGGAAATATCTTCCCACAAAAACTAGACAGAAACATTCTCAGAAACTGCTTTGTGATGAGTGCATTCAACTCGCAGAGTTGAACCTTCTTTTTGACAGGACAGTTTTGAAACTGTCTTTTTGTTCAATCTTCAAGTTTATATTTGGAACGCTTTGAGACCTATAATGGAAAAAGAAATATCATCACATAAAAACTAGACAGATGCATTCTCAGAAAGTTCTCTGTGATGAATGCATTCAACTCACAGAGTTGAACCTTCCTATTGATAGAAGAGATTTGAAACACACTTCTTGTAGGATCAGCAATTTATATTTGGAGGGCTTTGAGGCATATTCTAGAAAAGAAAATATCTTCACACAAAAACTAGACAGAAGCATTCTCAGAGACTTCTTTGTGATGAGTGCATTCAACTCACACAGTTGAACCTTCCTTTTCATAGAAGTGTTTTGAAACACTCTTTGTAGAATCTGCATGTGGATATTTGGAGCGCTTTAAGGCCTATGATGTAAAAGGAAATATCTTCACATAAAAACTAGAAAGAAGCTTTCCAAGGAACTTCTCTCTAATGATTGTATTCAACTCACAGAGCTGAACCATACTTTTGATAGAGCAGTTTGGAAACACCCTTTTGTAGAATCTGCAAGTGGATATTTGGAGCGCTTTGAGGCCTATACTGGAAAAGTAAATATCTTCACATAAAAACTGGACAGAAGCATTCTCAGAAACTTCTTTGTGATGAGTGCATTCAACTCACAGAGTTTAAACTTCCTTTTGATAGAGCAGATTTGAAACAACCTTTTTTAAAATCTGCAAGTGGATATTTGGAGTGCTTTCAGACCTATGCTGGAAAAGGAAACATCTTCACATAAAAACTAGACAGAAGCATACTCAGAAACATCTTTGTGATGAGTGCATTCAACTAACGTAGTTGAACCTTCCGTTTGATATAGCAGTTTTGAAACACCATTTTTGTGGAATCTGCAACTGAATATTTGGAGCACTTTGAGGACTATGCTGGAAAAGGAAATATCTTCACATAAAAACTAGAGAGAATCATTCTCAGAAACTTCACTGTGCTTTATGCATTCAACTTACAGACTTGAACTTTCCTTTTAATAGAGCAGTTTTGAAACACTTTTTGTGTAGGATCTGCAATTGGATATTTGGAGCGTTTTGAGGCCTATTCTGGAAACGGAAATATCTTCACACAAAAAATTGACAGAAGCATTCTAAGAAACTTCTTTGTGATGAGTGAATTCAAATCACAGGCTTAAACCATCCTTTTGATAGAGCAGTTTTCACTCTTTTTGTAGAACCTGCAAGTGGATATTTTGAGTGCTTTGAGGCCTATGCTGGAAACGGAAATATCTTCACATAAAAAAATAGACAAAAGGATTTTCAGAAACTTCTTTGTGATGAGTGCATTCAACTCAAAGAGTTGCACCTACCTTTTGATAGAACATTTTTAAAACACACTTTTTGTAGAATCTGTAAGTAAATATTTGCAGTGCTTTGAGGCCTATCCTGCAAAAGGAAATATCTTCACATAAACACTAGACAGAAGCATTCTCAGAAACTTTTTGTGATGTGTGCATTCAACTCACAGAATTCAACCTTCCTTTGATAGAACAATTTTGAAACACTCTTTTTGTAGAATCTGCAAGTTGATATTGTAACACTTTGAGGCCTGTGCTCGAAAAGGAAATAACTTCACATAAAAACTAGATGGAAGCATTCTCAGAAACTACTTTGGGATGTGTTCATTGAACTCACAGGCTTGAACCTTCCTTTTGATAGAGGAGTTTTGAAACACGTTTTTTGTAGAATCTCCAATGGATATTTGGGAAACTTTGGGACTTATGATGGAAAAGGAAATACCTTCTCATAAAAACTAGACAGAAGAATTCTCAGAAACTTCTCTGTGATGACTGCATTCAACTCATATAGTTGAACCTTCCTTTTGACAGAACAGTTTTGAAACACTCTTTTTCTAGAATCTCCAAGTGGATATTTTGAGCACTTTGAGGCCTATGTTGGAAAAGGAAATATCTTCACATAAAAGTTAGTCTAAAGCATTCTCACAAAATTCTTTGTGATGAGTGCATTCAACTCACAGAGTTGAAACTTCCTTTTGATAGAAAAGTTTTGAAACACTCTTTTTGTAGAATCTGGAAGTGGATATTTGGAGCACTTTGGAGCGTATGATGGAAAAGGAAATATCTTCACATAAAAACTAGACAGAAGCATTCTCAGAAACTTCTCTGTGATAAGTACATTCAACTCATGGAGCTGAACCTTCCTTTTGAAAGAACAGTTTTGAAACACTGTTTTTGTACAATCTGCAAGTGGATATTTGGAGCACTCTGAGGCCTATGCTGGAAATGGAAATATCTTCATATAAAAAATAAGCAGAATCATTCTCAGAAACTTCTTTGTGATGAGTGCATTCAACTCCCAGACTTGAAACTTCCTTTTGTTAGAGCAGTTTTGAAACACTCTTTTTGTAGAGTCTGCAAGTGGACATTTGGAGTGCTTTGAGGCCTCTGCTGGAAAATTAAATAACTTCACAAAAAAACTAGACAGAAGTATTCTCATCAAACTCTTTGTTATGAGTGCTTTCAACTCACAGAGTTGAACTCTCTTTTTAATAGAACAGTTTTGAAACCCTCTATTTAAAGAATCTGCAGGTGGATATATAGAGTGCTTTGAGGTCTATGATGGAAAAGGAAGTATCTGTGATGTGTCCATTCAACTCACTGACTTGAACCTAACTTTTGATACAGCAGTTTTGAAAGACTCCTTTTGTAGAATCTGCAAGTGCATGTTTGGAGCACTTTGAGGCCTATGCTAGAAAAGGAAACATCTTCTTATAAAAATTAAGTTGAACCTTTCTCTGAAACTTCTTTGTGATGTGTGCATTCAACTCACAGATTTGAACCTTCGTTTTGGTAGAACAGTTTCGAAAAACTCTCTTTGTAGAATCTGCAAGTGGATATTTGGAGCACTTTGAGGCTGATGCTGGAAAAGGAAATATCTTCACATAAAAACTAGACAGAAGCATTCTCAGAAACATCTTTTGATGAGTGCATTAAACTCACAGACTTGGACCTTCCCTTCCATAGAGCAGTTTTGAAATACTCTTTTTGTAGAATCTGCAAGTGGATATGTGGAGCACTTAGAGGCCGATGTTGGAAAAGGAAATATTATCACATAAAAACAAGACAGAAACATTCTCAGAAAATTTTCTGCAATGAGTTCATCCAACTCACAGAGTTGAACTTTCCTTTTGAGAGAACAGTTTTGAAACATTCTCTTTGTAGAATCTGCAAGTGTATATTTGGAGAGCTTTGGGGACTATGCTGGAAAAAGAAATATCTTCACATAAAAACTAGACAGAAGCATTCTCAGAAACTTCTTTGTGATGTGCGCATTCAACAAACAGTGTTGAACCTTCCTTTTGATAGAGCAGTTTTGAAACACCCTTTTTATGGGATCTGCAAGTGGATATTTGGAGCGATTTGAGGCCTATGTTGGAAAAGGAAATATCTTCACATAAGAACTAGACAGAAACATTCTCAGAAACTACCCTGGGCTTTATTAATTCAACTCACAGACTTGAACCTTCCTTTTAATAGAGCAGTTTTGAAACACTCTTTTCATAGAATCTGCAAGTGGATATTTGGAGCGCTTTGGGGCCAATGCTGTAAAAGGGAATATCATCACATAAAATCAAGACAGAAGCATTATCAGAAACTTCCTGTGCGTTATGCATTTATCTCACAGACTTGAACCTTCCTTTTGATAGAGCAGTTTTGAAACACTCTTACTGAAGAAACTGCAAGTGGATATTTGGACCGCTTTGAGGTCTATGCTGGAAAAGGTAATATCTTCACATAAAAATTAAGCTGAAGCATTCTCAGAAACTTCTTCATAATGAGTGCATTCAACTGACAGACTTGAACTTTCCTTTTGATAGAGCCGTTTTGAAACACTCCTTTTGTGGAATCTGCAATTGGATATTTGGAGCGGTTTGAGGCCTATGATGGAAAAGGAAGTGTCTTCACATAAAAACTAGACAGAAGCATTCTCAGAAACTTCTTTGTGATGTGTGCACTCAACTCACAGAGTTGAACCTTCCTTTAGGTAGAGAAGTTTTGAAACACCCTTTTTGTAGAATCTGAAAGTGGATATTTGGGTCGCTTTGAGGCCTATGCTGGAAAAGGAAATATCTTCACATAAAAACTTGACAGAAGCATTCTGAGAAATTTCCCTGTGCTTTATGAATTCAATTCACAGACTTGAACTTTCCTTTTGATAGGGTAGCTTTGAGACACACTTTTTATAGAATCTGCAAGTGGATATTTGGAGCATTTTCTGGCCTATGCTGGAAAAGGGAATATCTTCACATAAAAACTAGACAGAAGCATTCTAAGAAACTTTCCTGTGCTTTATGAATTCAACTCACAAACTTGAAGTTTCCTTTGATAAAGCAGTTTTGAAACACACTTTTTGTAGAATCTGCAAGTGGATATTTGGAGTGCTTTCTGGCCTATGTTGGAAAAGGGAATATCTTCACATTAAATGTAGACAGAAGCATTCTCAAAAATTTCATTTTGCTTTAGGCATTTAACTCACAGACTTGAACATTCCTTTTGATAGAGCAGTTTCGAAAAACTCTTATTGTAGAATCTGCATGTGGATATTTGGAGCGATTTGAGGCCTTTCCTGGAAAGGGAAATATCTTCACATAAAAACTAGACAGAAACATTCTCAGAAACTTCTTTATGATGAGTGCATTCATCTCACGGAGTTGAACATTACTTTTGATAGAACAGTTTTGAAACACTCTTTTTGTAGAATCTGCAAATGGATATTTGGAGCGTTTTGAGGCCTGTGATGGAAAAGGAAATATCTTCATATAGAAACTAGACAGAAGCATTCTCAGAAATTTCTCTGTGATGAGAGCATTGAACTCACAGAGCTGAACTTTTCCTTTTATAGAACAGTTTTGAAACACTCTTTTTGTACAATCTGCAAGTGGATATTTGGAGCACTTAGAGGCCTATGCAGGAAAAGGAAACATCTCCACATAACAGCTAAGCAGAAGCATTCTCAGAAAGTTCTTTAAGATGAGTGCATTCAACTCACAGACTTGAACCTTCCTTTTGATAGAGCAGTTTTGAAACCCTCGTTTTGTAGTATCTGCAAGTGGATATTTGGAGCTCTTTGAGTCCTATGCTGGAAAAGGTAATATCTTCACATAAAAATTAAGCTGAAGCATTCTCAGAAACTTCCTCATGATGAGTGCATTCAACTGACAGACTTGAACTTTCCTTTTGATAGAGCTGTTTTGAAACACTCCTTTTGTGGAATCTGCAATTGGATATTTGGAGCGCTTTGAGGCCTATGCTGGAAAGGGAAATATCTTCACATAAAAAGTAGACAAAAGAATTATTAGACAGTACTTTGTGATGAGTGCATTGAACTCACAGATTTGAACCTTTCTTTTCATAGAACAGTTTTGAAACACTCCCTTTGTAGAATCTGCAAGTGGATATTTGGACGCATTGAGGCCTATGATGGAAAAGGAAATATCTTCATATAAAAACTAGACAGAATCATTCTCAGAAACTTCTTTGTTATGAGTGCATTCAACTCACAGTCTTGAACCTTCCTTTTCATAGAGCAGTTTTGTAAGACACTTTTTGTAGAATCTGCAAGTGGATATTTGGAGAGCTTTGAGGCCTATGCTGGAAAGGGAAATATCTTCAAATAAAAACTAGACAGAAGTATTCTCAGAAACTTCTCTGTGATCAGTGCATCCAACTCACAGAGATGAACCTTCCTTTTGATAGAAGAGTTTTGAAAAATTCTCTGTAGAATCTGCAAGGGGATATTTGGAGTCCTTTGAGACCCATGCTGTAAAAGGAAATATCCTCACATAAAAACTAGACAGAAGCATTCTCAGAAACTTCTTTGTAATGTGTGCATTCAACTCACAGAGTTGAAGATTCGTTTTGATCGAGCAGTTTTGAAACACACTTTTTGTAGAATCTGCCAGTGGATATTTGGAGATATTTGAGGACTATGCTGGAAAAGGGAAAATCTTCACATAAAAATATTAAAGAAGCATTCACAGAAACTTCCCTGTGATTTATGCATTCAACTCACAGACTTGAACCTTCCTTTTGATAGTGCAGTTTTGAAATACTGTTATTGTGGAATCTGCAAGTGGATATTTGGACCGCTTTGTGGTCTATGCTGAAAAAGGAAATATCGTCACATAGAAACTAGACAGAAGCATTCTCAGAAACTTCTTGGTGATGAGTGCATTCAAATCACAGAGTTGAAACTTCCATTTGACAGAACACTTTTGAAACACTCTTTTTATAGAATCTGCAAATGGATATTTGGAGCGCTTTGAGGCCTATGATGGAAAAGGGAATATCCGTGATGAGTGCCTTCACCTCACAGACTTGAACCTTCCTTTTGATAGAGCAGTTTTGGAACACTCCTTTTGTAGAATCTGCAAGTGAATATTTGGAGGGCTATGAGGCCTACGCTGGAAAAGGAAATATCTTCACATAAAAACTAGACAGAAGTATTCTCAGAAACTTCTTTGTGATGAATTCATTCAACTCACGGAATTGAACCTTCCTTTTGATAGAACAGTTGTGAAACATTCTTTTTATAGAATCTGAAAGTGGATGTTTTGAGGGCTTTGAGGCCTATGCTGGAAAAGGAAATATCTTCACATAAAAAATAGACGGAAACAATCTCAGAAAATTCTTTGTGATGAGTGCATTCAACTCAAAGACTTGAGCCTTCTTTTGATAGAGCAATTTTGAAACACTTTTTTGTGGAATCTGCAAGTGTGTGTTTGGAGCAATTTGAGGCCTATGCTGGAAAAGGATATATATCCACATAAAAAGTAGACAGAAGCATTCTCAGAAACTTCATTGTGATGTACGCATTCAACTATCAGAGTTGAACCTTCCTTTTGATAGAGAAGTTTTGAAACACCCTTTCTGTAGAATCTGCAAGTGGATATTTGGAGAGCTTGAGGCCTATGCTGGAAAAGGAAATATCTTCACGTAAAAATTAGACCGAAGCATTATCAGAAACTTCCCTGTGCTTTATGAATTCAACTCACAGACTTGAACATTCCTTTTGATAGCTCAGGTTTGAAACACTCTTTTTGTAGTGTCTGCAAGTTGATATTTGGGGCATCTTGATCGCTATGCTGGAAAAGGAAATATCTTCACAGAAAAACTAGACAGAAGCAATTTCAGAAACTTCTTTGTGATGAGTGCATTCAACTCAAAGACTTGAACCATCTTTTCATTGAGCAATTTTGAAACACTCTTTTTGTAGAATCTGCAAGTGGATGTTTGGATCAATCTGAGGTCTATGCTGGAAAAGGAAATATGTTCACATAAAAAATGGACAGAAGCATTCTCAGAAACTTCTTTGTGACGTATGCTTCAACTCACCGTGTGGAACCTTCCTTTTGATAGAGCAGTTTTTAAACACCCATTATGTAGTATCGGCAAGTGGATATTTGGAGCGCTTGAGGCCTATGCTGGAAAAGGTGATATTTTCCCACAATAATTAGACGGAAGCATTGTCTGAAACTTCCCTGTGCTTTATGAATTCAACTCACAGTCTTGAACATTCCTTTTGGTAGTTCAGGTTTGAAACACTCTTTCTGTAGTATCTGCAATTTGATATTTGGGGCGTCTGAGCACTGTGCTGGAAAAGGAAATATCTTCACATAAAAACTAGACAGAAGAATTCTCAGAGACTTCTTGTGGTGAGTGCATTCAACTCACACAGTTGAACTTTCCTGTTGATAGAACAGTTTTGAAACACTATTTTTGTAGAATCTGCAAGTGGATATTTGGAGCGATTTCAGGCCTATGATGGAAAAGGAAATATCTTCACTTATAAATTAGACAGAAGCATTCTCAGCAACTTCTCTGTGATGAGTGCATTCAACTGATAGTGTTGAACCTTCCTTTTGACAGAACAGTTTTGAAACTCTCTCTTTGTAGATTGTGGAAGTGGATACTTGGAGTGCTTTGATGCCTATGCTGGAAAAGGAAATATCTTCACCTAAAAAATAGAAGCATTCTCAGAAACGTCTTTGTGATAGAGCATTCAAATCACGGATGTGAACCTTCCTTTTGATAGAACAGTTTTGAAGCATTTTTTTTGTAGAATCTGCAAGTGGATATTTGGAGTGCTTTGAAGCCTATGCCGGAAAAGGAAATATCTTCACATAAAAACTAGACAGAAGCATTCTCAGAAACTTCTTTGTGATGAGCGCATTCAACTCACAAAGTTGAACCTTCCTTTTGATAGAAGAGTTTTGAAACACTCTTTTTGTGGAATCTGCAAGTGGATATTTGGAGCACTTTGAGGCCTATGCTGGAAAAGGAAATAAATTCACATAAAAACTAGATTGAAGCATTCTCAGAAACGTCTTTCTTATGTGTGCATTCAACTCACAGACGTGAACCTTCCTTTTAATAGAGCAGTTTTGAATCACTCTTTTTGTAGAATTTGCAAGGGTATATGTGGAGCCCTTTGAGGCCTATGCAGGGAAACGAAATATCTTCACATAAAAACAAGACAGAAGCATTCTCAGAAACTTGTTTGTGATGTGTGCATTCAACTCACAGTGTTGAACCTTCCTTTTGATAGAGAAGTTTTGAAACACCCTTTTTGTAGAATCTGCAAGTGGATATTTGGAGCGATATGATGCCAATGCTGGAAAAGGGAATATCTTCACGTAAAAACTAGACAGAAGCATTCTGAGAAACTTCTCTGTGCCTCATAAATTCAACTCACAGACGTGAAACTTCCTTTTGATAGAATAGTTTTGAAACACTCTTTTTGTAGAATCTGCAAGTGGATATTTAGAGCGATTTGAGGCCTATGCTTGAAAACGAAATATGTTCACATGATAAGTAGACAAAAGCATTCTCAGAAAGTTCTTTGTGTTGTGTGCATTCAACTTACAGAGTTGAACATTCCTTTTGATAGAGCTGTTTTGAAACACCCTTTCTGTACAATCTACAGTTGGGTATTTGGAGCGATTTGAGGCTTATGATGGAAATAGAAATATCTTCCCATACAAACAAGACTGAAGCATTCTCAGAAACTTCTTTTTGATGAGTGCATTCAACGCACAAAGTTGAAACTTCCTTTTGATAGAAGAGTTTTGAAACACTCTTTTTGTTGAATCTGCAAGTGGATATTTGGAGTGCTTTGAGTCCTATGATGGAAAAGGAAATAAATTCACATAAAAACTAGATTGAAGCATTCTCAGAAACGTCTTTCTTATGTGTGCATTCAACTCACAGACGTGAACCTTCCTTTTTATAGAGCAGTTTTGAAACACTCTTTTTGTAGTATTTGCAAGGGTATATGTGGAACTTTTGGAGGCCTATGCAGGAAAACGAAATATCTTCACATAAAAACAAGACAGAAGCATTCTCAGAAACTTGTTTGTGATGTGTGCATTCAACTCACAGTGTTGAACCTTCCTTTTGATAGAGCAGTTTTGAAACACGCTTTTTGTAGAATCTGCAAGGGGATATTTGGAGCGATGTGAGGCCAATGCTGGAAAAGGGAATATCTTCACATAAAAACTAGACAGAAGCATTCTCAGAAACTTCTGTGTGCTTCATAAATTCAACTCACAGGATTGAAACTTCCTTTTGATAGAATAGTTTTGAAACACTCTTTTTGTAGAATCTGCAAGGGGATATTTACAGCGATTTGAGGCCTATGTTTGAAAACGAAATATCTTCACATGATAAGTAGACAGAAGCATTCTCAGAAAGTTCTTTGTGATGTCTGCATTCAACTTACAGAGTTGAACATTCCTTTTGATAGAGCTGTTTTGAAACACCCTTTCTGTACAATCTGAAATTGGATATTTGGAGCAATTTGAGGCCTATGATGGAAATAGAAATATCTTCACATACAAACAAGACAGAAACGTTCTCAGAAACTTCTTTGTGATGAGTGCATTCAACTCACGGTGTTGAACCTTCTTTTGGTAGAACAGATTTGAAACACTCTCTTAGTAAAATGTGCAAGTGGATATTTGGACCGTTTTGACGCCTATGCTGGAATAGGAAATATCTTCACAAAAAAACTAGACAGAAGCATTGTCAGAAACTTTTTTTGAAGAGTGCATGCAACTCACAGATTTGAACTTTCCCTTTTGATCGAACAGTTTTAAAAAACCCCTTTTGGAGAATCTACAAGTGGATATTTGGAGCGCTTTCAGACTTATGCTGGAAAAGGAAATCTCATCACATAAAAACTAGAAAGAAGCATTATCACAAGCTACTTTGTGATGGGTGCATTCAACTCACAGTGTTGAACCTTCCTTTTGATAGGACAGCTATGAAACACTCTTTTTGTAGAGTCTGAAAGTGGATATTAGGAGCGCATTGAGGCCAATGGTGAAAAAGGCAATACCTTCACACTAAAAGTAGACAGAAGCATTCTCAGAAACTTCTTTGTGACGAGTGCATTCAGCTCACAGAGTTGAACTTTATTTTTGATAGAGCAGTTTTGAAACACTCTTTTTGTAGAATCTGCAAGTAGATATTTGGAGCACTTTGAGGCCTTTGCTGAAAAAGGAAATATCTTCACATAAAAACTGGACAGAAGCATTCTCGGAAACTTCTTTGGATGAATGCATTCAACTCACAGAGTTGAACCTTCCTTTTGATAGAGCTGTTTTGAAACACCCTTTCTGTACAATCTGCAATTGAATATTTGGAGCGATTTGAGGCCTATGCTGGAAAAGGGAATATCTTCACATAAAAACTAGACAGAAGCATTCTCAGAAACATCTTTGTGATGTGTGCATTCAACTCACATAACTGAACATAACTTTTCATACAGCAGTTTTGAAACACTCTTTTTGTATAATCTGCAAGGGGAGAAGTGGACCAATTTGAGGCTTTCATTGGAAAAGGGAATATCTTCACATAAAAACTTGACAGAAGGATTCTCAGAAACTTCTTTGTGATGTGAGCATTTAGCTCAAAGCGTTGAACCATCCTTTTGGTAGAGCAGTATTGAAACACTCTTTTTGCACAATATGCAATTGGATATTTGACCTATTTGAGGCCATCATTGTAAACGGGAATGTCTTCATATAAAAACTAGACAGAAGCATTCTCAGAAACTTCATTGTGATGTGGGCCTTTAACTCACAGTGATGAAACTTTCTTCTGATTGAAGAGTTTGAAACATTCTTTTTGTAGAATCTGCAGCTGGATATATGGACTGCTTTGTGGCCTTTATTAGTAATGGGAATAATTTTGAATAAAAACTAGACGGAAGTATTCTCAGAAACTAATTTGTGATGTGTGCATTCTACACGCATAATTGAACCTTCTTTTCAGTACAGTAGTTTTGAACACTCTTTTTGTAGAACCTGCAAGGGAATAATTGGAGCGTTTTGAGGCCTTCGTTGGAAATGGGAATGTCTTCACATAAAAATTGGACAGAAGCATTCTCAGAAAATTCTTTGTGATTTGTGAATTGAATTCACAGATTTGAACCTTCCTTTTGATAGACCAGTTTTGAAACACCTTTTTTGTAGAATCTACAAGAGAAGATTTTGTGTGCTTTGAGGCCTACACGGGAAAAGGAAGTATCTTCACATAAAAACTAGACAGAAACTTCTTGGTGATGTGTGCCTTCAACTCACAGAGTTCAACTTTCCTCTTGATATAGCAGCTTTGGAACACTCTTTTTGTGAAATCTGCAATTGGATATTTGAAGCACTTTGAAGCTTTAGTTGGAGAAGGGAATATCTTCAAATAAAAGCTAGACAGAACAATTCTCAGAAACTACTGTGTGATGTGTATTCAACTCAAAGAGATGACCCTTTCTTTTGAGAGAGTAGTTTTGAAACACTCTTTTTGTGGAATCTGCAAGTGGACATTTGTAGTGCTTTGAGGGCTATGGTGGAAAGGAAATATCTTCAAAATAAATCTAGACAGAAGCATTCTCAGAAACTTCTTTGTGATGTTTGCATTCAACTCACAGAGTAGAACATACCTTTTCACAGAGCAGTTCTGAAACACTCTTTTTGAAGAATGTGCAAGTGGATATTTAGAACAAATTGACACCATCTTTGGAAACGGGAATATCTTCACATAAAAACTACACAGAAGCATTCTCAGAAATTACTTTGTGATGTGTGCATTCAACTCACGGAGTTGAACCTTCCTTTTGATAGAGCAGTTTTGAAACCCTCTTTTTGTATAATCTGCAAGGGGATATTTTGACCGTGTAGAGGATTTCGTCGGAAACGGGAATATCGTCACATAAAAACTGCACAGAAGTATTCTCAGAAACTACTTTGTGATGTGTGCATTCTACTCACAGAGTTGAAACTTCTTTTCAATAGAGCAGTTTTGAACCCCTCTTTTTGTAGAATCTGCAAGGGGATATTTGTAGCGTTTTGAGGTCTTTGTTGGAAACGGGAATATCTTCACATAAAAACTGGAAAGAAGCATTCTCAGAAATTCCTTTTGATGTGTGCATTCAACTCACACACTTGAACATTCCTTGTGATACAGCAGTTTTGAAACAACTTTTTTTTAGAACCTGCAATAGGAAGTTTTAGGCGCTTTGAGGCCTTCGGTGGAAAAGGAAATATCTTCTCATAAAAACTAGACAGAAGCATTCTCAGAAACTTCTTTCTGATGTGCGCATTCAACTCACAAAGTTGAACCTTCCTTTTGTTAGAGCAGTTTTGAAACACTCCTTTTGTAGAATCTGCAAGGGGATATTTAGACCGATTTGAGGCCTTTGTTGGAAACGGGAATATCTTCACATAAAAACTGTACAGAAGCTTTCTCAGAAACTTCTTAGAGATGTGTGCATTCATCTCTCAGATTTGAAGCTTCCCTTTTATAGAGCAGATTTGAAACTCTCTTTTTGTACAATTTGCAATGGGATATTTGGACAGTTTTGGGACTTCTTTGGAAACGTGTATATCTTCAAATAGAAACTAGACAGAAGCATTCTCAGAAGCTTCTTCATGATGAGTGCATTCAGCTTACAGAGTTGAGCCTTCCTTTTGATAGAGCAGTTTTGAAACGCTCTTTTTGTAGAAACTGCAGGTGGTTATTTGGAGCGCTTTGAGACCAACAGTACAAAAGGAAATATCTTCACATAAAAACTAGAAAGAAGAATTCTCATAACTTCTTTTTGATGTGTCCATTCAACTCACTGAGTTGAAACTTCCTTTTGATAGACCAGTTTTGAAACACTCTTTTTGTAGAATCAGCAAGTGTATATTTTGAGCGCTTCAAAGCCTTCACTGGAAATGACAATATCTTCAAATAAAAACAAGACAGAAGCATTCCCAGAAACTACTTTGTGATGTATGCATGCAACTCAAAGAGTAGAACATTTCTTTTGATAGAAGAAATTTGAAAAACTCTGCTTTTAGAATCTGCAAGTGGTCATTTGTAGAGCTTTGAGGGCTGTGGTGGAAAATGAAATAACTTCAAATAAAAACTAAACAGAAGCATTCTGAGAAACTTCTTTGTGATATTTGCATTCAACTCACAAACTTGAACCTTCGTTTCGATAGAGCAGTTTTGAAACAGTTTTTTTGTAGAATCTGCAAGTGGACGTTTGGGGCACTAGGAGGCCTTCGGTGGAAAAGGAAATATCTTTACATAAAAACTAGACAGAAGCATTCTCAGAAACTTCTTGGAGATGTGTGCATTCAACACACAGATTTGAACTTTCCTTTTGATAGAGCAGTTTTGAAACACTCTTTTTGTAGAATCTACAAGTGGATATTTCGAGCACTATGAAGCATTTGCTGGAAAGAACATCTTCAAATAAAAAGTAGACAGAAGCATCCTCAGAAAGTACCTTCTGATGTGTGCATTCAACTCACTGTGATGAACCTTCCTTTTGATAGAGCAGTTTTGAAACCCTCTTTTTGTAGAATCTGCAAGTGCATATTTGGAGTGAACAGGCCTATGCTGGAAAAGGAAATATCTGCCTATAAAAAGTAGAGAGAAGCATTCTCAGAAAATTCTTTGTGATATGTGCAATCAACTTTCACTTTTGAAATCTCCTTTTGATAGAGCAGTTTTGAAACACTGTTTTTGCAGAATCTGCAATAGGATATTTGGAGCGGTTTGAGGCCTATGCTGGAAAAGGATATTACTTCCCATAAAAAGTAGAGAGATGTATTCTCAGAAACTTCATTTTGCTGCGTGCATTCAACTCACAAAGTTGTACTTTCCTTTTGATAGAACAGTTTTGAAATACTCCTTTTGCATAATCTGCAACTGGATATTTGAAGCCCTTGAAGGCCTATGCTGGAAAAGGAAATATCTTCACATAAAAACTATACAGAAATATTATCAGAAACTTCTTTGGGATGTGTGCATTAAATTCACAGAGTTGAACCTTCTTTCTGATAGAGCAGTTTTGAAACACTCTTTTTCTAGAATCTACAAGTGGATATTAAGAACGACTGTGGCCTCTGGGGGAAAAAGAAATATCTTCATATAAAATCTAGACAGAAGCGTTCTCAGAAACTAATTAGTGATGTGTGCTTTCAAATCACAAACTTGTACCTTCCTTTTGATAGAGCTGTTTTGAAAGACTCTTTTTGTAGAATTTGCAGTTGGTTATTTGCAGCACTTTGGGGCCTATGCTGGAAAAAGAAATATCTTCACATAAAAACTAGACAAGCGTTCTCAGAAACTTCTTTGTGATGTGTGCATTCAACTCACAGAGTTGAACCTTCCTTTTCATAGTGCATTTTGGAAGCACTCTTTTTGTAGAATCTGCTACTGGATACTAGGGGCATCTTGAGGCCTATGTTGTAAAAGGAAATATTTTTCCATAAGAACTAGACAGAAGTATACTCAGAAACTTCTTTGTGGTGTGTGCATTCAAATCACAGAGATGAAATTTCCTTTAGATAGACCAGTTTTGAAATACTATTTTTGAAGAATCTGCAAGTGGATATTTGGAACGCTATGAGGCCTGTGCTTGGAAAAGGAAATATCTTCACATAGAAACTAGAGAGAAGCATTCTCAGAAACTTATTTGTGATGTGTGTGTCCTTTCAACACACAGAGTTGAACCTTTCTTTTGATAGAGCAGTTTTGAAACACTCTTTTTGTAGAATCTGCAAGAGGATATTTTCAGCGCCTTGAGGCCTGTGCTGGAAAAGGAAATATCTTCACATAAAAACTAGACAGAAGCATTCTCAGAAACTTCTTTGTGATGTCTGATTTCAACTCATAGAGTTCAACCTTTCTTTTAACAGCGCACTTTTGAAACACTCTTTTTATAGGATCTGCAAGTGGACATTTGGAGTCCTTTAAGGACAATGCTTGAAAAGGAAATATCTTCACCTAAAAACTAGAAAGAAGTGTTCTCAGAAACTTCTTTGTGATACGTGCCTTCAGCACACAGTGTTGAACCTTCCTTTTGATAGAGCAGTTTTGAAACACTCTTTTTTTTCGAATATGCAAGTGGATATTTGGATTGATTACAGATTCTGGGGGAAAAGGAAATATGTTCATTTAAAAACTAAACAGAAGTTTTCTCAGAAACTAATTTGTGATGCGTGCTTTCAACTTCCAGATTTGTACCTTCCTTTTGATAGAGCAGTTTAGAAAAACTCTTTTTGTAGAAATTGCAAGTGGTTATTTGTAGCGCTTTAAGGCATATGCTGGAAAAGGAAATATCTTCACATAAAAATTATACAGAAGCATTCTCAGAAACTTCTTTGTGATATGTGGCTTCAACTCACTGAGTTGAACAAACCTTTTGATAGAGCAGTTTTGGAACACTGTTTTTGTAGATTATCCAAGTGGATACTTGGATCCCTTAGATGCCAATGATGGAAAAGGAAATATCGTCACATAAAAATTAGAGAGAAGCGTTTTCAGAAACATCCTTGAGATGTGTGCATTCAACTCACAGAGTTAAACTTTCCTTTTGATAGAGCAGTTTTGAAACACTATTTTTGGAGAATCTGCAAGTGCATATACGGAGCTCTTTGAGGTCAATGCTGAAAAAGGAAATATCTTCACAAAAACTAGACAGAAGCATTCTCAGGAACTTCTTTGTTATGTGTGCTTTCAACACACTGAGTTGAACCTTCCTTTTGATAGAGCAGTTTGAAACACTCTTTTTGTAGAATCTCCTTGTGAATATTGCGAGCAGTTTAAGGTCTAAGCTGGAAAAGGAAATATCTTCACGTAAAAAGTAGATAGTAGCATTCTCAGAAACTTCTTTGTGATATATACATTCAACTCACGGAGTTGAACCCTTTTATTGATAGAGCAGCTTTGAAACACTCATTTTGTGGAATCTGCAAGGGGATATTTGGAGCGCTTTGAGTTCTAAGTTGGAAAAGGGAATATCTTCACCTAAAAACTAGACAGAAGTATTCTCAAAAACCTCTTTTTGATGTGTGCATTCAACTCACAGAGTTGAACATTCTTTTTGATAGAGCAGTTTTGAAACAGTCTTTTTGTAAAATCTGCAAGTGGATATCTGGAGCGCTTTGAGGCCTATGCTGGAAAAATAAATATTTCCCATAAAAAGTAGAGAGAAACATTCTCAGAAACTTCTTTGTGACGTTTGCATTAAACTCACAGAGTTGAACCTTCCTTTTGATAGAGCAGCTTTGAAATGCTCTTTTTGTAGTATCTGCAAGTGGATATTTGAAGCCCTTTAAGGTCTATGCTGGAAATGGAAATATCTTCACATAGAAACTAGACAGAAGCATTCTCATAAACTTCTTTGTGATGTGTGCATTCAATTCACAGAGTTGAAATATCCTTTTGATAGAGCAGGTTTGAAGCACTCTTTTTGCAGAATCTGCAAGTGTTTATTTTGAGCGCTTTGAGGCCAATGCTGTAAAAGGAAAATCTTCAACTAAAAACTAGACAGAAGCATTATCAGAAACATCCATGAGATATGTGCACTCAATTAACAGAGTTGAACCTTCTTTTGATAGAAGAGTTTTGAAACACTCTTTTTGTAGAATCTGTAAGTGGATATTTGGATCGCTTTGCGATCAATGCTGGAAAAGGAGTTATATTCACATAAAAACTAGACAGCAGCATTCTTACAAACTTCTTTGTTCTGTGCGCATTCAACACACAGAGTTGAACCTTCTTTTTGATAGAGCAGTTTTGAAACAATCTTTTTTCAGAATCTCCAAGTCAATATTTTGAGCCCTTAGAGACCTATTTTGGAAAAGGGAACAGCTTCATATAAAAATTAGACAGAAGCATTCTCAGAAACTTCTTTGTGATGTCTACATTCAAGTTATAGAGTTGAAACTTCATTTCATAGAGCAGTTTGAAACACTCTTTTTTAAGAATCTGCAAGTGGATATTTGGAGCAATTTGAGGCCAAACCTGGAAAAGGAAATATCTTTACATAAAAACTAGACAGAAGCATTCTCAGAAACTTCTTTGTGATGCCTGCATTCAACTCACATAGTTGAACCTTCCTTTTGATAGAGGAGTTTTGAAACACTCTTTTTGCAGAATTTGCAAGTATATATGTGGAGCGCTTTGAGGTCTATGCTGGAAAAGGAAATAACTTCCGATAAAAAGTAGAGAGAAGCATTGTCAATAACTTCTTTTTGATGTGTGCATTCAACTCACAGAGTTGAACCTTCCTTTTGATAGAGCAGTTTTGAAACCCTATTTTTGTAGAATCAGCAAATGAATATTTGAAGCCCTTTATGGCCTATGCTGTAAAAGGAAACATATTCACATAAAAAACTAGACAGAAGCATTCTCAGAAACTTCTTTGCAATGTTTTCATGCAACACAGAGAGTTGAACATATCTTTTCATAGAGCAGTAGTGAAACACTCTTTTTTAAGAACCTGCAAGTGGTTATTTGGACAGATTTGAGGCCTTCATTGGAAACAGGAATATCTTCACAGAAAAACTAGACAGAAGCATTCTCAAAAACTTCTTTCAGATGTGTGCATTCCCCTCACAGAGGACAACGTAACTTTTCATAGAGCAGTTTTGAAACACTCTTTCTGTGGAATCTGCACGTGGATATTTAGACCTCTTTCACGCCTTCGTTGGAAACGGGAATATCTTCACATAAAAACTAGACAGAAGCATTCTCAGAAACTTCTTTTTCATGTGTGACTTCAACTGACAGATTTGAAACTTCCTTTTGATAGAGCAGTTTTGGAACATTTTGTATAGAATCTGCCATTGGACAGCTTGAGAGCTTTGAGGCCTTCGGTGGAAAGGGAAATATCTTCACATAAATACTTGATTGAAGCATTCTTAGAAACTTTTTGGTGATGTATGCATTCAACTCACAGAGTTGTACCTTTCTTTACATAGAGCAGTTTTGAAACACTCTTTTTATAGAATCTGAATGAGGACAATTTGTAGGACTTTGAGGGCTGTGGTGGAAAAGGAAATATCTTCCAATAAAAACCAGACAGAAGCATTCTCAGAAACTTATTTGAGATGTTTGCATTCAACTCACAGAGTTGAACATTCCTTTTGATAGAGCAGTAGTGAAACACTCTTTTTGAAGAACCTGCAAGTGGATATTTGGACCGATTTGGGGCTTTCATTAAAAAGAGGAATATCTTCACATAAAAACTGGACAGAAGCATTATCAGTAATTTCTTTGTGATGTATGCTTTCAATTCACGGAGGAGAACATAAGTTTTCATGGAGCAGTTTTGAAACACTCTTTTTGTATAATCCACAGGTGGATATTTGGACCGTTTCAGGGCTTCATTAGAAACGGAATTATCTTCCCATAGAAACTACACAGAAGCATTCTCAGAAACTTCTTTGTGATGGGTGCATTCAACTCACAGATTTGAACGTAACTTTTCACAGAGCAGTTTTGAAACAGTCTTTTTGCAGAATCTGTGAGGGGATATTTGGACTGATTTGAGGCCTTTGTTGGAAACTTGAATATCGTCACATAAAAACTAGACAAAAGCATTGTCAGAAACTTCTTTATGACGTGTGCATTCAACTCAAAGTGTTAAACCTTCATTTTGATAGAGCAGTTTTGAAACCTTTTTTTGTGGAATGTGAATGTGGACAATTGGAGCACTTTGAGGCCTTCAGTGGAAAAGGAAATATCTTCACATAAAAACTAGGCTGAGCATTCTCAGAAAGTTCTTTCTTTTGTGTGCATTCAACTTACAGAGTTGAACCTTCCTTTTGGTAGAGCCGTTTAGATACAGTTTTTTTGTGGTATTTGAAAGTGGACATTTGGAGCACTTTGAGTTCTCTGGTGGAAAAGGAAATATCTTCACATGAAAACTAGACAGAAGCATTCTCAGAAACTTCTTTGTGGAATGTGAATTCAACTCACCGAGTTGAATCTTCCTTTTGATAGAGTAGTTTTGAAACAGTTTTTTGTAGAATCTGCAAGCGGATATTTAGAGGGCTTTGAAGCCTTCGTTTGAAACAGAAATATCTTCAAATAAAACTAGACTGAAGCACTCTCAGAAACAACTTTGTGATACGGCCATTCAACTCACAGAGTTGAATCTTTCTTTTGATAGAGCGGTTTAGAAACTGCCTTTTTTTGTAGAATCTGAAAGCGGACATTTGTAGCACCTTGAGGGTTATTGTGGAAAAGGAAATATCTTAAACCAAAAACTACACAGAAAAATTCTCAGAAACAACTTTGGAATGTTTGCATTCAACTCACGGAGTTGAACATACATTTTCTTAGTGCAGTTGTTGAACACTCTTTTTGAAGGACCTGCAAGTGGATATTGGGAATGATTTGAGGCCTTCATTGAAAACGGGAACATCTTCACATAGAAATTAGACAGAAGGATTCTCAGAAACTACTTTGTGATGTGTGCATTCAACTCATGGAGTTGAACATAACTATTCATAGAGCAGTTTTGAAACACTCTTTTTGTATAATCTGCGAGAGCATATTTGGACAGTGTGAAGCCTTCATTGGAAACGGGAATATCTTCACATAAAATCTAGACAGAAGCATTCTCAGAAACTACTTTGTGATGTGTGCATTCGACTCACAGAGTTGAACATAACTTTTCATAAAGCAGTTTTGAAACACTTTTTTTGTAGAATCTGAAAGGTGATATTTGAACCTGTTGGAGGCTTTCGTTGCAAACGGGAATATCTTCAGATAAAAACAAGACCTGAGCACTGTCAGAAACTTCTTTGTGATGTGTGCATTCAGCTCACAGAGCTGAAACTTCCTTTTGATAGAGCAGTTTGAAACCTTTTTTTGTGGAATTTGCAAGTGGACATTCAGAGTTCTTTGAGGTCTTTGGTGGAAAAGGCAACATCTTCTCATAAAAGTAGACAGAAGCAATCTCAGAAACTTCTCTGTGATCTGTGCATTCAACTCACAGAGTTGAACCATCCTTTTCATAGAACAGTTTTGAAACACATTTTTTGTAGAATCTGGAAGTAGACAATTGGAGTGCTTAGAGGACTTCATTGGAAAAGGAAATCTCTTCACATAAAAACTAGACAGAAGCATTATCAGAAACTTCTTTGTGTTGCGTGCATTCAACTCCCAGAGTTGAATCTTCCTTTTGATAGAACAGTTTTGAAACGCTCTTTTTGTAGTATTTGCAATTGGATACTTGGAGAGCTTTGAAGCCTTCATTGGAAACGGGAATGTGTTCAAATAAAATCAGAAGCATTCTCAGAAACTACTTTGTGATGTGTGCATTCAAATCACAGAGATGAACATTTCCTTTGATAGAGCAGCTTTGAAACACTCTTTTTGTACAATCTGCAAATGGACATTTCTATCGCTTTGAGGGCTATGGTGGAAATTGAAATATCTTCAAATAAAAGCTAGACGGGAGCATTCACAGAAACTTCTTTGTGATATTTGCATTCACCTCACAGAGTTGAACATGCCTTTTCATAGAGCAGTTGTGAAACACTCTTTTTGAAATCCTGCAAGTGGATAATTTTACCAATTTGAGGCCTTTGTTGTAATCGGGAAAATCTTCACATAAAAACTAGACCGAAACATTCTCAGAAACTTCTTTGTGAAGTGTGCATTCAACTCACAGAGTAGAACATAAGTTTTCATAGGACAGTTTTGAAACACTCTTTCTGTAGAATCTGCAATGGATATTTGGACGGTTTGATTCATTCATTGGAAATGGGAATATCTTCCCATTAAAATTAGACAGAAGAATTCCCAGAAACTTCTTCATGATGTGTGCATTCAACTCACAGAATTGAACATAACTTTTCATAGAGCAGTTTTGAAACACTCTTTTTGTAGAATCTGCAAGGGGATATTTGGACCAATTTGAGGCCTTCGTTGGAAACAAGAATATTTCCACATAAAAACTAGACAGAAGCATTGTCAGCAACTACTTTTTGATGTGTGCATTCAGCTTAAACAGTTGAACCTTCCTTTTGCTAGAGTAGCTTTGAAACCTTTTTTTTTTTTTTGGAATGTGCATGTGGATATTTGGAGCGATTTCACGCCTTTGGTGGAAAGGGAAATATCTTCACATAAAAACTAGAGAGAAGCATTCTCAGAAACTTCTTTGTGACGTGTGCATTCAACTCACAGAGTTCAACATAACTTTTCAATAGAACAGTTTTGAAACCCTCTTTTTTTAGAATCTGCAAGTGGATAATTGGAACGCTTTTAGGCCTTCATTGGAAACAGGAATATCTGCACATACAAAATAGACAGAAGCATTCTCAGAAACTACTTTGTGATCTGTGCATTCATCTCACAGAGTTCAACATTCCTTTTGATAGAGCAGTTTTGAAACACTCTTTTTGTAGAATCTGCAAGGGTATATTTCACCGATTTGAGGCTTTCATTCGAAACGGGAATTTCTTCACATAAAAACTAGACAGAAGCATTCTCAGAAAATTCTTGAAGATGTGTGCATTCAACTCACAGAGTTAAACCTTCCCTTTGATAGAGCAGTTTTGAAACACTCTTTTTCTAGAATCTGTAAGGGGACATTTGGACTGTTTTGAGGCCTATGGTAGAAAAGGAACTGTCTTCACTGAAAAACTAGACAAAGACATTCTTAGAAACATCTTTGTGATGTGTGCATTCAAATCACAGAGTTGAAACTTTGTTTTGATAGACCAGTTTGAATCACTCTTTTTGTATTATCTGAAATTGGATATTTGGAGCACTTGGAGGCCTATGGTAGAAAAGGAAATATCTTCACTTAAAAACTAGACAGAAACAATCTCAGAAACTCCTTTGTGATGTAAGCATTCAACTAACAGTGTTGAACTTTCCTTTTGATACAGCAGTTTTGAAACACTCTTTTTGTAGAATCTGCAAGTGGATATTTGGAGCGCTTTGAAGCCTTCATTGGGAACGGGAATATCTTCAAATGAAAACTAGACAGAAGCATTCTCAGAAACTACTTTGTGATGTGTGCATTCAACTCACCGAGTTGAGCCTTCCTTTTGATAGAATAGTTTTGAAACACTCTTTTTGAAGTATCTACAGGTGGATATATGGAGCACCTTGTGGCCTATGGTACCAAAGGAAATGACTTCACATAATAACTAGAAAGATGCATTCTCATAAACTTCTTTGTGATGTTTGAATTCAACTCACAGAGTTGAACATAATTTTTCATAAAGCTGTTTTGAAACACTCTTTTTCTAGCCTCTGCAAGTGGAATTTTGGAAGGATTTGAGGCCTTCATTTGAAACGGGAAATTCTTCACATAAAAAGTAGACAGAAGCATTCTCAGAAACTTCTTTGTGGTGTGTGCATTCAGCTCAAGGAGTTGAACTATCTTTTTAAGAGCATTTTTGAAACATTCTTTTTTAGAATCTGCAAATGGACACTTTTAGCGATTTTGGGCTATGGTGGAAAAGGAAATATCACAAATAAAAACTACACAGAAGCATACTCAGAAACTTCTTTGTGATGTGTGCGTTCAACTCATAGAATTGTACATATCTTTTCATAGAGCAGATATGAAACTCTTTTTGTGGAATCTGCAAGTGAATACTTGGAACACTTTGTGGCCTTCTTTGGCAACGGGAGTACCTGCACATAAAAACAAGAAAGAAGAATTCTCAGAAATTTTTTGTGATGTGTGCATTCAACTGACAGAGTTGATCCTTCCTTTTGATAGAGGAGTTTTCAGACACTGTTTTTGTAGATTCTGCAAGGGGATAGACCGATTTGATGCCTTAATTGGAATCCGGAATAGCTTCACATAAAAACTAGACAGAAGCATTCTGAGAAACGATTTTGTGATGTGTGCATTCAACTCAGAGAGGTGAACCTTCCTTTTTATAGAGCAGTTTTGAAACACTCTTTTTGTAGAATCTGCAAGTGGAAATTTTGTCCGCTTTGAGGCCTTTGTTGGAAACGGGAATATCTTTACATAAAAATTAGACAGAAGCATTCTCAGAGACTTCTTTGTGATGTGTGCTTTCAACCCACAGAGTTGAACCTTCCTCTTGATAGAACACTTTTGAAACACTCTTTTCCTATGATCTGCAATGGGATATTTGGACCGTTTTGAGGCCTTCATCAGAAACAGGAATATCTTCACATAAAAGTACACAGAAGCATTCTCAGAAACTATTTTGTTATGTGAGCATTCAGCTCACCGAGTTGAATCTTCCTTTTCATAGAACAGTTTTGAAAAAGTGTTTTTGCAGAATCTGCAAGAGGACATTTGGAGCACTTTGAGGCCTTCAGTTTAAAAGGAAATATCTTCATATAAAAACTAGACAGAAGTATCCTAAGAAACTTCTTTGAGATATGTGCATTCAACTCACAGAGTTGAACATAACGATCCATTGAGCAGTTTTGAAACACTCTTTTTGTACAATCTGCAAGTGGATATGTGGAGCGCTTTGAAGCTTTCATTGGAAACGGGTATATCTTGAAATAAAATCTAGATAGAAGAATTTTCAGAAACTAATTTTTGGTGTGTGCATTCAACTCATGGAGTTGAGCCTTCCTTTTGATAGAGCAGTTTTGAAACACTCTTTTTGTAGAATCTGCAAGTGGATATTTGCAGTGCTTTGAGGCGTATGGTAGAAAAGGAAATATCTTCACATAAAAACTAGACAAAGCATTCTCAGAAACTTCTTTGTGATGTTTGCATTGAACTCACAGAGGTGAACAAATCTTTTTGTAGAGCAGTTGTTAAACATGCTTTCTAAGAACCTGCAAGTGGATATTTTGACCGAATTGAGGCCTTCTTTGGAAACGGGTATATCTTCACATAAAAACTAGACAGAAGCATTCTCAGAAACATCTTTGAGATGTGTGCATTCCACTCACAGAATTGAACATAACGTTTCATAGAGCAGTTTTGGAACACTCTTTTTCTAGAATCTGCAAGTGGATATTTGGAGTGCTTTGAGGCCTATGGAAGAAAAGGAAATATCTTCTCATAAAAACTAGACGGAAGCATTCTCAGAAACTTCTTTTTGATGTGTGCATTCAACTCACAGAGTTGAACCTTCCTTTTGATAGAACAGTTTTGAAACACTCTTTTTGTGTAATCTGCAAGTGGATATTTGGAGTGCTTTAAAGCATTCTTTGGAATCGTGAGTATTTTCAAATAAAAACTAGACAGATTCATTTTCAGAAACTACTTTGTGATGTGTGCATTCAACTCACAGTGTACAGTCTTCTTTTTGATAGAACAGTTTTAAGCAATCTTTTTGTGGAATTTACAAGTGGATATTCGGAGCATTTCGAGGATTATGGTGGAAAAGGAAATGTCTTCAAATAAAAACAAGACAGAAGCGTTCTCAGAAACTTCTTTGTGATGTGTGCATTCAACTCACAGTGTTGAACCTTCATTTAGATAAAGCAGTTTTGAAAAACTCTTTTCGTAGATTCTGCAAGGGGGTATTTAGACCTATTTGAGGCCATCCTTGGAAACGAGTAGATCTTCACATAAAAACTAGACAGAAACATTCTCAGAAACTGCTTTGTGATGTGTGCATTCAACTCGTAGATTTGAACATAACTTTTCATAGAGCAGTTTTGAAACACTCTTTTTGTAGAATCTGTAAGTGGACAATTGGAGCACTTTTAGGAATTCAGTGGAATATGAAATATCCACATAAAAAGTAGACAGAAGCATTATCAGAAACTTCTTTGTGATGTATGCATTTAACTCACAGAGTTCAACATAATTTTTAATAGAGCAGCTTTTAAACACTCTTTTTGTAGAATCTGCAAGTGGACATTTGGAGCACTTTGAGGCGTTCAGTGGAACAGGAAATATCTTCACATAAACACTAGACAGAAGCATTCTCAGAAACTTCTTTGTGATGTGTGCATTCAATTTACTGAGCTGAAACTTCCTTTTGATAGAGCAGGCTTGAAAATCTCTTTTTGTAGAATCTGCAAGTGGATATTTGGAGCACTTTGAATCCTTCCTTGGAAACGGGAATATCTTCAAATATAAACTAGACAGAAGCATTCTCAAAAACTGCATTGTGATGTGTGCATTCTTCTCACAGAGTTAAACTTTCCTTTTGATAGAGCAGTTATGAAACACTCTTTTTGTATAAACTGCAGGATGATGTTTGCACCATTTTGAGGCCTTCATTCGAAACGCATATACATTCACATAAAAACTAGACAGAAGCATTCTCAGAAACTTCCTTGTGATGTGTGCATTCAACTCACAGATTTTAACATTCCTTTTGATAGAGCAGTTTCAAAACACTTCGTTTGTAGAATCTTCATGTGGACATTTGGAGCGCTTTGAGGCCTTCTGTGGAAAAGGAAATATCTTCACATAAAAACTAGACAGAAGCATTCTCAGAAACTTATTTGTGATGTGTGCATTCTGCTCACTGAGTTGAACATACCTTTTCATAGAGCAGTTTTGAAACACTCTTTTTGTAGAGTCCGCAAGGGGATATGTGGACCGATTTGAGGCCTTTTTTGGTAAAGAGAATTTCTTCATATAAAAAATTGAGGGAAGCATTCTCAGAAACTGCTGTGTGAAATGTGTATTCTACTCACAGAGTTTTACCTTCCTTTTGATAGAGCAGCTTTGAAACCCCCTTTTTGTAGAATCTGCAAGTGGATATTTTGAACGCTATGGTTCCTTCATTGGAATCCGGAATATCTTCAAATAAAAAATAGACAGAAGCATTCTCATAAACTACTTTGTGATGTCTGCATTCAATTCACAGAGTTGAACCTTTCTTTTGATAGAGCAGTTTCGAAAAACTCTTTTTACAGAATCTGCATGTGAACAATTGTAGCGCTTTGAGGGCTATGGTGTGATACGAAATATCTTCAAATTAAAACTAGACAGAAATATTCTAAGAAACTTCTTTGTGATTTTTGCATTGAATTCACAGAGTTGAACATTCCTCTTCATAGAGCAGTTGTGAAACACTGTTTTTGAAGATCCTGCAACTGTATACTTGGACCAATCTGAGGCCCTCATTGGAAACGCGAATATCTTCACATAAAAACTGACAGAAGCATTGTCAGAAATGTCTTTGTGATGTGTGCATTCAACTCACAGAGTTGAACCTGCCTTTTGATAGAGCAGTTTTGAGACACTGTTTTTGTAGAATCTGCAAAAAGATATTTGGACCGATTGCGTTCCTTCATTGGAAAGGGGAATATCTTCACAAAAATCTAAGCAGATATATTCTCACAAAGTCCTTTGTGATGTGTGCATTCAACTCACAGAGTTGGGAATATCTTTTCGTGGAGCAGTTGTGAAACACGCTTTTTGAAGAACCTGAAATTGGATATTTGGGCCAATTTGAGGCCCTCATTGGAAACAGGATTATCTTCAAACAAATACTAGACAGAAGCATTCTCAGAAATGTCTTTGTGATGTGTGCATTCAACTCACAGAGTTGAACCTTCCTTTTCATAAAGAAGTTTTGAGACACTGTTTTTGTAGAATCTGCAAAGTGATATTTGGAACGGTTGCATTCCTTCGTTGGAAAGGGGAATATCTTCATAAAAATCTAAGCAGAAACATTCTCACAAATTCCTTTGTGATGTGTGCATTCAACTCACAGAATTGAGAATACCTTTTCGTAGAGCAGTTGTGAAACACGCTTTTTGAAGAACCTGCAAGTGGATATTTGGGCCAATTTGAGGACTTCATTGGAAACGGGTATATCTTCACATAAAAACTAGACAGAAGCATTCTGAGAAACTTCTTTGTGATATGTGCATTAAACTCACAGAGTTGAAACTTCCGTTTGATAGAGCAGTTTTTAAACACTCTTTTTGTAGAATCGGCAAGGGGATATTTGAACCGATTTGAGCCCTTCATTGAAAACGGGAATATCTGCACATAAAAACTGAACAGAAATATTCTCAGAAACTTCTTTCTGATGACGTCATTCAACTCACCAATTTGAAACTTCCTTTTGATAGAGCAGTTTTGAAACAATTTTTTGTAGAACCTACCAGTGGACATTCGGAGTGCTTTGAGGACTTTAGTGGAAAAAGACATATCTTCATATAAAAATTAGACAGAAGCATTCTTTGAAACTACCTTTTGATGTGTGCATTCAACTCACAGAGTTGAACATTCCTTTTGTTACAGCAGTTTTGAAACACTCTTCTTCTACAATCTGCAAGTGGATATTTGGAGCGGTTTGAAGCCTTCTTTGGTATCACGAATATCTTCAAATAAAAACTAGACAGAAGCATTCTCAGAAAGCCCTTTGTGGTTTGTACATTCAACTTACAGAGTTGAGCTTTCCTTTTGATAGAGCAGTTTTGAAACAATGTTTTTGTAGAACCTACAAGTGGATATTTGGAGTGCTTTGAGGCCTGTGTTCGTAAAGGAAATAACTTCACATAAAAACTAAACAGAAACATTCTCAGAAACTTCGTTGAGATGTGTGCATTCAACTGACAGGGTTAAACATAACTTTTCATAGAACATTTGTGAAACTCTGTTTTTGAAGGACCTGCGAGTGGATATTTGGACCGATTTGAGGCTTTCATTGGAAACGGAAATATCTTCACCAAAAAATTCCCCAAAAGCATTCTCAGAAACTTATTTGTGATGTGTGCATTCAACTCACAGAGTTGAACATAGGTTTTCATAAAGCAGTTTTGAAACACTCTTTTCGTAGAATCTGCAAGTGGATATTTGCACTCCTTTGAGGCCTTCATTGGAGATGGGAATACCTGCACATAAAAACTAGAGAGACACATTCTCAGAAACTTCTTGGTGGTGTGTGCATTCAATTCACAGAGTTCAACCTTACTTTTGATAGAGCAGATTGAAACACTCTTTTTGTAGAATCTGCAAGGGGATATTTGGACCGTTTTGAGGCCTTTGTTTGAAAGGGGAATATCTTCACATAAGAACTAGACAGAAGCATTCTCAGAAACCTCTTTGTGATGTGTGCATTCAACCCACAGAATTGAACCTTCCATTTTGTAGAGCAGTTTTGAAACACTTTTTGTGTGGAATCTGCTAGTGGATGTTTGCAGCACTTAGAGACATTCGGTGGAAAAGGAAATATCTCCACATAAAAACTAGACAATAGCGTTCTCAGAAACTTCTTTGTGATGTGTGCATTGAACTCACAGAGTTGAATCTTCCTTTTGATAGAGCAGTTTTGAAACTTTCTTTTTGTACAATCTGCAATTGGACATTTGCAGCACTTTGAAACCTTCATTGGAAACGGGAATATCTTCACTAAAAACAAGACAGAACCATTCTCAAAAACTGCTTTTTGATGTGTTCATTCAACTTACATAGCTGAACATTACCTTTCATAGATCAGTTTTGATACACTCTTTTTGTCAAATCTGCAAATGGACATTTGTAGCTCTTCGTGGGCTATGGTGGAAAATGAGATATCTTCAAAGAAAATTAAACAGAAGTGTTCTCAGAAACTTCTTTGTGATATGTGCATTCAGCTCACAGAGTTGAACATAACTTTTCATAGAGCAGCTTTGAAACCATTTTTTGTAGAATCTGCAAGTGTACATTTGATCACTTTGAGGCCTTCAGTGAAAAAGGAAATATCTTCACATAAAAACTAGACTGAAGCAGTCACAGAAACTTCTTTGTGTTGTGGGCATTCAACTGACAGAGTTGAACCTTCCTTTAGATAGAGCTGTTTTGAAACACTGTTATTGTAGAATCTGCAAGTGGATATTTGGAGGGCTTTGAATCCTATGCTGGAAAAGGAAATATCCTCACATAAAAACTAGACAGAAGCATTCTCAGAAACTGCTTTGTGATGTGTGCATTCAACTCACAGAGTTGAACCTTCCTTTTGATAGAGCAGTTTTGAAACACTCTTTTTGTAGAATCTGAAAGTGGATATTTGGAGAGCTTTGTGGCCTATGCTAGAAAAGGAAATATCTTCACATAAAAACTAGACAGAAGTGTTCTCAGAAACTTATTTGTGATGTGTGCATTCAACTTACAGAGTTGAACTTTCCTTTAGAAAGGGTAGTTTTGAAACACTGTTTTTGTAAAATCTGCAAGTGGATATTTGGCAGGCTTTGAGGCCTTTCCTGGAAAAAGAAATATCTTCACATAAAAACTGGACAGAAGGGTTCTCAGAAACTTCTTTCTGATGTGTGCATTCAACTCACAGAGTTGAATCTTACTTTTGTTAGAGTAGTATCAAAACACACTTTTGGTAGAATCTGCAAGTGGATTCTTAGAGCACTTTGAGTCCTATGATAGAAAAGGAAATATCCTCACATAAAAACTAGACAGAAGCATTCTCTGAAACTTCTTTGTGATGTGTGCATTAAACTCACTGAATTGAACTTATCGTTTCATAGAGCAGTTTTGAATCACTCTTTTTGTAGAATCTTCAAGTGGACATTTTGAGTGCATTGACGCCTTAGGTGGAAAAGGAAATATTTTTACATAAAAACTACAGAGTAGCATTCTCAGAAATTTATTTATGATGCATGCATTCAACTAATGGGGTTGAACATTCGCTTTCATATGGCAGTTTTGAAACTCTCTTTTTGTAGAATTTGCAAGTGGATATTTTGAGTGCTTTTAGGCCTAAGGTAGAAAAGGAAACATCTTCATATAAAAACTACACAGAAGCTTTCTCAGAAACTTCTTTGTGATGTGTGCATTCAACTGACATGGTATAACCTTCTTTTTTATAGAGCAGTTTTGAAACACTCTTTTTGTAGAATCTGCAAGTGGTTATTTGGAGTGGTTTGAAGCCTTCGTTGGAAACGGTAATATCTTCAAATAAAAACTAGACAGAAGAATTCTTAGAAACTACTTTGTAATGTGTGCTTTCAACTCACCAAATTGAGCATTTCTTTTGATAGAGCAGTTTTGAATCTCACTTTTTGTAGAATCTGCCAGTGGATATTTGGAGTGCTTTGAGGCCTACATTAGAAAAGGAAATATCTTCGCATAAAATCTAGAGAGATGCATTCTCAGGAACTTGTTTGAGATGTGTGCATTCAACTCACAGGGTTGAACCTTCCTTTTTATAGAGCAGTTTTGAAACACACTTTTTGTAGAATCTGCAATTGGCTATTTGGAGAGATTTGAAGCCTTCATTGGAAACGGGAATTTCTTCAAATAAAGAAGAGACAGAAGCATTCCCAGAAACTGTTTTGTGATGTGTACATTCAACTCACAGAGTTGAACCTTTCTTTTGATAGATCAGTTTTGAAACACTCTTTTTGCAGCATCTTCAAATGGTTGCTTGTAGAGCTTTGAGAGCTGTGGTGGAAAAGGAAATATCTTCAAATAAAAACTACACAGAAGTATTCTCAGAATCTTCTTTGTTATGTGCACATTCAACTCACAGAGTTGAACACATCTTTTCATAGAGCAGTTGTGAAACACTCTTTCTGAAGGACCTGCAGGTGGATATTAGGACCAATTTGAGGCCTTCATTGGAAATGGGAATGTCTTCACATAAAGACTAGACAGAACCATTCTCAGAAACTTCTTTGTGATGTGTGAATTCAATTCACATTGTTGTACATAACTTTTCATAGAGCAGTTTTGATACACTCTTTTTGTAGAATCTGCAAGTGGATATTTAGAAGACTTTGAGGCCTTCGTTGGAAAAGGGAATATCTGCAGATAAAAACTTGACAGAAGCATTCTCAGAAACTTCTTTGTGATGTGTGCATTCAACTCACAGAGTTGAAGCTTCCTTTTGATAGAGCAGTTTTGAAACACTCTTTTTGTCGAATATGCACGGGGATATTTTGACCGTTTTGAGACTTTCAATTTAAACGGGAATACCTTCACATAAAAACTAGAGAGAAGCATTCTTAGAAACATCTTTGTGATGTGTGTATTCAATTCACAGAGTTGAACCTTTGTTTTGATAGAGCAATTTTGTAACACATTTTTGGTAGAATCTGCAAGAGGACATTTCGAGCCCTTTGAGACCTTTTGTACAAAAGGAAATATCTTCACATAAATACTAGACAGAAGCATTGTCAGAAACTTTTTTGTGATGTGTGCATTCAAACTCACAGTGAAGAGCCCTCCTTTTGATAGAGCAGCTTTGAAAGACTCTTATTGTGGAATCTCCAAGTGGATATTTGGAGCACTTTGAATCCTTCGTTGGAAACGGGAATATCTTCAAATAAAAACTAGACAGAAGCATTCTCCAAAACTACTTTGAGATGTATGCATTCAATTCATGGATTTGAGCCTTTCTTTTGATAGAGCAGTTTTGAAAACTCTTTTTGTAGAATCTGCAAATGGATATTTGGACTGCTTTGGGGTCTATGGTAGAAAAGGGAATACCTTCACATACAAACTAGACAGAAGCAGTCTCAGAAACATTTTTGTGATGTCTGCCTTCAACTTATAGAGTTGAACATTTGTTTTGATACAGCACGTTTGAAACACTTTTTTTGCAGAATCTGCAATTGGACATTTGGATTGCTTTGTGACCATTGGTGGAAAAGGAAACATCTTCACATAAAAAGTAGATAGAAGCATTCTCAGAAACTTCTTTGTTATGTGTACATTCAACTCACAGAGTTGAACCTTCCTTTTGATAGAGCAGTTTTTAAACACTTTTTTTTTAGAATCTGCCAGTGGACATTTGGAGTGCTTTGAGGCCCTTGGTGGTAAGGGAAATCTCTTCACATAAAAACTACTGAGAAGCATTCTCAGAAACTTCTTTTTGATGTATGCATTCAACTCACAGAGTTGAACCTTCCTTTTGTTAGAGCAGTTTTGAAACACACTTTTTGTACAATCTGCAAATGGCTATTTTGAGCGCTTTGAAGCCTTCCTAGGAAACGGGAATTTCTTCAAATAAAACTCGACAGAAGCACTCTCAGAAAGTGTTTTGTGCTGTGTGCATTCAACTCACAGTGTTGAATATGTCTTTTGACAGGGAAGTTTTGAAACACTGTTTTTGTAGAATCTGCATATAGACATTTGTAACGCTTTGAGAGCTATGGTGGAAAAGTAAATATCTTCAAATAAAAACTAGAGAGAAGCATTATCTGAAACTTCTTTGTGATGTGTGTATTAAACTCACAGAGTTTAAACTTTCTTTTGATGGAGCAGGTTTGAAACACTCATTCTGTAGTATCTGCCAATGTATATTTGGAGTGCTTTGAAGACTTCATTGGAAACGGGAATATCTTCAAATAAAAACTAGACAGAAGCACTCTCAGCAACAAGTTTGTGACGTGTGTATTCAACTCACAGAGTTGAACATAACTTTTTATAGAGGAGATTTGAAAATCTCTATTTGCACTATCTGAAAGGGGATATTTGGACCGTATTGAGGCCCTCTTTGGAAACAGGAATGTCTTCCCATAAAAACTAGACAGAAGCATTCTCAGAAACTACTTCGTGATGTGTACATTCAACTCACACAGTTGAAGCTTCCTTTTGATACAGCAGTTTTGAAACCGTCTTTTTGAAGAATCGGCAAGTGGATATTTGGAGCACTTTGAATCCTTCATTGGAAACGGGAATATCTTCAAATAAAAATTAGACAGAAGCATTCTCAGAAACTTCTTCTGATGGGTGCATTCAACTCACAGAATTGAACTTTCCTTTCGATAGAGCAGTTTAGAAACACTCTTTTTGTAGAATGCAAAGGTAGATATTTGAACCGATTTGAGGCCTTGGTTGGAAATGGGATTAAATTCACATAAAAACTAGACAGAAGAATTCACAGAAACTTCTTTGTGATGAGTGGATTCAACTCACAGAGACGAAACTTCCTTTTGGTAGAGCAGTATTGATACACTCTTTTGTAGAATCTACAAGTGGACATTTGGAGCGCTTTGAGGCCTTCGGCAAAAAAGGAAATATCTTCACATAAAAACAAGACAGAAACATTCTCAGAAACTTCTTTGTGATTTGTGCATTCAACTCACAGATTTAAACCTTTCTTTTGATAGAACAGATTTGAAACACTCTTTTTGTAGTATCTGCAAGTGAATAATTGGAGTGCTTTGAAGCATTTGTGGGAAACGGGAATACCTTCAACTAAAAAGTAGACAGTAGCATTCCCAGAATCTACTTTGTGATGTGTGCATCCAACTCATAGAGTTGAATATACCTTTTCAGAGAGAAGTTGTGAACAATTCAATTTGAAGAACATGCAAGTGGATATTCATGGAAGAAAATGTGGAATGCATTGGAATGCAGAATGGAATGTGTAATGCAATGGAATGGACCATGGAATGGAACGTGGAAAGGAAGGTGGAATGGAACGTGGAATGGAATGGATTGGAATGTGGATTGGAATGGAAAGGAACATGGAATGGAATGGAATGGAATATTGAAAAGAATGGAATGAAAAGTAAAATGTAATGGAATGGAACTTGGAATGGAATGGAATGAAATTTAATGTGGACTGGAAGGGAATGGAATGGAATGGAAAGTGGAATGGAATGGAATTGAATGTGGAATGAAATGTGGAAAGACATGGAATGAAATATGAAATGGAGCAGAATGGAATGTGGAATGCAATGCAAAGGAATGTGGAATGAATCAGAAGGGAATGTGGGAATGGAAGGTGGAATGGAATGGAACCTAATGGAATGTGGAATGGAATGCAATGGAATGTGCAACGGAATAGAATGGAATGGAACGTGGAATATAATGGAATGGAACGCAGAATGTAATGAAATGGAACTGGGAATGTAATGGAATGCAATGTGGAATGGAATGTAATGGAATGTGGAATGGAATGGAATGGAAAGCGGAATGGAAAGCGGAATGGAATGCAAAGGAATGTGGAATGGAATGTCGAATGGAATGGAATGTGAAATAGAATGGAAAGGAATGGAAGGAGAAATATAATGGAATGGAACGTGGAATGGAAAGGAATGGAAAGTGGAATGTAATGGAATGGAATTTGGACAGGAATGCAATGGAATGTGGAATGGAATGGAATGGAAAGTGGAATGGAATGGAATGGAATGTGGAGTGGAATGGAATGTAATGAGGAGTGGAATGGAATGGAATGTGGAATGGAATGGAATGGAATTTGGAATGGAAAGGAACGCGTAACGGAATGGAATAGTATGTGTCATGAAATGGAGTGGAAGGAAATGTGGAATGGAACAGAATGGAATGGTGTGTGGACAGGAACTGAATGGAATAGAATGGAATTTAGAATGGAATGGAGAGGAAAGGGTAATGGAATGTGGAATGAAATGGAATGGAATATGGAATGGAATGGAATGGAAAGTGGAATGGAATGGAATGGATGGTGGAATGGAATAGAATGGAATGGAACGTGGAATGGAACGTGGACTGGAACGTGGCATTCAATGTGGATTGGCAGGTGTAAGGGAATGCAATGTAAAGTGGAAGAGAATGGAATGGAACGTGGAATGGAATGGAATGGAACGTGAAATGGAATGGATTGTAATGTAGAATGCAATGGAATGGAAAGGAATGAAATGTGGAATGGAATGGAATAGAATGTGGAATGGAATGTGAATTAGCATGGAATGGAATGTGGAATGGAATGTGGAAAGCAATGTGCAAAGGAATGGAAAAGAATGTGGAATGGAATGTAATGTGGAATGGAATGAGGAATGGAATGTGGAATGGATTGCAATGGAATGAGGAATGAAAGGAATGGAGTGTGGAATAGAACGTGGAAAGGAAAGGAATGTAAAATTGAATGGATTGTGTAATGGAATGGAAAGTAATGTGGAATGGAAGGTGGAATGGAATGTGGAATGGAATGGAATGGAATGTGGAGTGGAATGGAATGGAAATGGAATGGAATTGAATGGATTGTGGAATGGAATTGAATCAAATGTGGAATGGAATGAGGAATGGAATAATATGGAATGTAGAAAAGAATGTGGAAAGGAAAGGAATCGAATGGAATGGAATGGAATGTGAATGGAGTGGAATGGAATGGAATGGGGAATGGAGTGGAATGGAATGTGGAATGCAATGGAATGGAATGTGGAATGGAATGGAATGGAATGTGGAATGGAATGGAATGAAAGGTGGAATTGAATGGGATTGAATGAAAGTTGGAATGCAATGGAATGGAATGTGGAATGGAATGTGGAATGGAGTGGAATGGAATCTGGAATGGAATGGAATAGAATGCAATGGAATGCAATGAGAAATGGAATGGAATGGAATGGAATGTGGAAAGGAAAGTATTGGAAATTTGAATGGAATTTTGATTGGAATGGAATGGAATCTGGAATGGAATGGAATGGAATGGAATGTGTAATAGAACGTGGAATGGCATGTGAAATTGAACGTGGTATGGAACGTGGAATGGAAAGTGAAATGAAATGTGGAATGGAATGTGGAATGGAATTGAATGGAATGTGGAATGGAATGGAATGGAATTTGGAAAGGAATGGAATGTGTAATGGAATTGAATAGTATGTGTAATCAAATGGATTGGAAGGAAATGTGGAACGGAATGGAATGCAATGGTGTGTGGACTGAAATGGAATGGAAAGGAATGTGGAATGGAATTTAGAATGGAAAGGAAAGGAAAGGGGAATGTAATGTGGAATGAAATGGAATGGAACGTGGAATGGAATGTGAAATGGAATGCAGTGGAAAGTGGAATGGAATGCGGAATGGAATGAAATGGAATGTGGAATGGAATGTCTAATGGATTGGAATGGAAAGTGGAATGGAACTTGGAATGGAATGGAATGGAACGTGGAATGGAATGGAATGGAAGGTGGAATGGAATGCAATGCAACGTCGAATGAATCAGAAAGGAATGTGGGAATGGAACGTGGAGTGGAATGGATTGGAATGGAATGGAATGGAAAGTGGAATGGAATGGAATCTGGAATGGAATAGAATGTGCAATGGATTGGAATGGAATGGGGAATGCAATGTGGAACGGAATGGAACGGAAAGTGGAATGAAAAGGAATGTGGAGTGGAATGGAATGCAGAATGGAATGTGGAATGGAATGTGGAATGCAATGCAATGGAATTGAATGGAATGTGGAATGGAAAGGAATGGAACTTGGAAAACAATACAATTGAATGGAGTGTGAAATGGAATGGAAAGGAATGAGGAATGGAAGGGAATGGTATTTGGAATGGAATAGAATGTGGAAAGGAATGGAATGGAATATGGAATGCAATGTGGAATGGTGTGGAATGGAAAGTCGAATGGAAAGGAAACGAATGTGCAATGCGAAGTGGTAAGTCCTGGAACGGAATTTGGAACGGAATGTGGAAGGTAAAATAATGGAATGTGGAATGCAATGGAATGGGATGGAATGTGGAATGGGATGGAATGTGGAATGGAATGGAATGGAATGTAACAGCATGTGGAACGGAATGGAATGAAATGGAATGTGGAATGGAATGGAAAGGAATTGAAAGTGGAATTGAATGGAATGGAATGTGGAAAGCAATGGATTGGAATGTGGAACGCAATGTGGAATGGAATGGAATGGAATGTGGAATGGAATGTGGAATGGAATTGAATGTGAATTGAAAGGAATGGAATGTGGAATAGAATGGAATGGAATGGAATGTGAAATGGAAATAGAAGGGAATGTTTAAAGGAATGGAATGGAATGTGGAATGGAAGAGAACGGAGTGTGGAATGGAATGGAGTGGAATGTGGAATAGAATGTGGAATGTAAAGGAATGGAATGTGGAATGGATTGGAATGGAATGAGGAATGTAAAGTGAAATGGCTTCGTATGGAATGTGAAATGTAATAGAATGGAAAGTGGGATGGAATGTGGAATGGAATGGAACCAAATGGAGTCAAATGTGGAATGGAATGGAATGGAATGTGAAATGGAAATAGAATTGAATGTTTAATGGTATGGAATGGAATGTGAAATGGAATGGAATGGAATGGAAAGTGGATTGGAAGTTGGAATGGAATGGAAAGGAATGTGGAATGGTTTGCAATGCAATGTGGAATGGAATGTGAAATGGAATGGAATGGAATGGAAAGTGGATTGGAAGGTGGAATGGAATGGAATGGAAGGTGGAATGTATTGGAATGCAATGTGGAATGTAATGTGGATTGGAAAGTAATGGAAACTGGAATGGAATGTTGAATGGGATGATATGGAATGTGTAATGGAATGTGGAATACAATGGAATGGAATGCGGAATGGAATGTGGAATGGAATGGAATGTGGAATGCAATGTGGAATGGAATGGAATTCAATGTGGAATGGTATGTGGAAAGGAAAGTCGAATGGAATGGAATCGAATGTGGAATGGAATGGAACAGAATGTTGAATGGAATGTGGAATGGAATGAAATGGAATGCAATGTGGAATGGAATGGAACGGAATGGAATGTGGAATGGAATGGAATGGGATATGGAATGAAATGTGGAATGGAATGGAATGGAATGTGTAATGGAATGGAATGGAATGTGGAATGGAATGGAATGGAATGTGGAATGGAATGTGTAATGGAATGGAATGGAATGTGGAATGCAATGTGGAATGGAATGGAATGGAATGTGGAATGCAATGTGGAATGGAATGGAATGGAATGGAATGTGGAATGCAATGTGGAATGGAATGGAATGGAATGTGGAATGCAATGTGGAATGGAATGGAATGGAATGGAATGCAATCTGGAATGGAATGGAATGGAATGGAATGCAATCTGGAATGCAATGTGGAATGGAATGGAAAAGAATGTGGAATCCAATGTGGAATCCAATGTGCAATGAAATGGAATGAGGAATGGAATGGAATGGAATGGAACGGAATGTGGAAAGGAATGGAATTCAATGTGGAATGGAATGGAATGGAAAGTGGGATGGAATGTGGAATGTATTGGAAGGGATTAGAATGGAAAGTGGAATGTAATGGAATGTAATGGATTTTGAAATGAAAATAAAATGGAATGTTTAATGGAATGGAATGCAATGTGGAATGGAATGTATTGGAATGTGGAATGGAATGGAATGCAATGTGGAATGGAAGCTGGAAAGGAATGGAATGTGGAATGCAATGCGCAAAGGAAAGGAATGGAAGGGAATGTGGAAAGCAATTTAATGGAATGGAGTGGAAACTTCATTGGAGTTGAATGGAATGTGGAATTGAATGGAATGGAATGCAGAACGGAATGAAATGTGGAAAGCAATTTAATGGAATGGAGTGGAACACTCATTGGAGTGGAATGGAATGTGGAATGCATTCTGGCATGGGACGTGGAATGGAATGGAATTGAATCGAATGGAATGTGGAAGGCAATGGAATGGAATGGAATGGAATCTGGAATGGAATGGAATAGAATGGAATGTGGAATGGAATGGAGTGGAATGGAGTGTTTAATGGAATGGAATGGAATGTGGAAAGGAATGGAATGAAATGTGGAAAGGAATGGAATGGAATGTGCAATGGAATGAAATGGAATGTGGAATGGAATGAAAAGGAACGTGGAATGGCATGGAATGGAATGTGGAATGCAACGTGGAATTCAATGGAATGGAAAGGAATTTGGAATGGAATGTAGAATGGAACATGGAAAGGAAAGGAATGGAATGGAATGTGGAAAGGAATGGAATGGAATGTGGAATTCAATGGAATGTAATGGAATATGGAATGGAATGGAATGGAATGGAATGTGGAATGGAATGGAATGTGGAATGGAACGTGGAATGGAATGGAATGGAACTTGGAATGGAATGCAAAGAAATGTGAAATAGAAGGTGGAATAGAATGGAATGGAACATGGAAATGAATGGGATGGAACATGAAATGGAATGGAATGGAACTTGGAATGGAATGGAACGGAATGTGGAATGGAATGGAATGGAAAGTGCAATGTGATGGAATTTAAAGTGAAATGCAATGGAATGAAATGTGTAGTGGAATGGAATGGCATGGAATGAGGAATGGAATGTGGAAAGGAATGGCATACAATGTGTAATAGAACGGAATGGAATGTGGAAAGGAACGAGGATTTGAATGTGCAATGGAAATGAATGGAATGTGGAATCGATTGTGGAACGGAATGGAATGGAATGTGGAATAGAACGTGGAATGGAATGTGGGATGGAATGTGTAATGGAATGCAATGGAATGTGGAATGGAACTAGGAATGGAACGTGCAATGGAAATGAATGTAATGTGGAGTGGATTGTGGAATGGAATGGAGTTGAACGTGGAATAGAACGTGGAATTGAATGTGGAATGGAACGTGGAATGGAATGTGGATTGCAATGTTGAATGGAATGTGGATTGCAATGTTGAATGGAATGGAATGGAAAGCAATGTGGAATGGAATTTAATGGAATGGATTAGAATGGAAAGTGGAATGGAATGGAATGGAATGTGGAATGGAAGGTAGTGTGGAAAGGAACGTAATGGAATGTGGAATGGAATGTGGAATGTAAAGTGGAATGGATAGGAATGGAATGTGGAATGGAATGGAATGGAATGTGGAATGGAATGGAATGGAATGTGGAATGGAATGGAATGGAATGTGGAATGAAACGGAATGGAATGTGGAATTGAATGGAATGGAATTTGGAATGAAATGGAATGGAACGTGGAATGGAATGGAATGGAAGGTGGAATGGAATGCAATGCAACGTCGAATGAATCAGAAGGGAATGTGGGAATGGAACGTGGAGTGGAATGGATTGGAATGGAATGGAATGGAAAGTGCAATGGAATGGAATCTGGAATGGAATAGAATGTGGAATGGATTGGAATGGAATGGGGAATGCAATGTGGAACGGAATGGAACGGAAAGTGGAATGAAAAGGAATGTGGAGTGGAATGGAATGCAGAATGGAATGTGGAATGGAATGTGGAATGCAATGCAATGGAATTGAATGGAATGTGGAATGGAAAGGAATGGAACTTGGAAAACAATACAATTGAATGGAGTGTGAAATGGAATGGAAAGGAATGAGGAATGGAAGGGAATGGTATCTGGAATGGAATAGAATGTGGAAAGGAATGGAATGCAATATGGAATGCAATGTGGAATGGTGTGGAATGGAAAGTCGAATGGAAGGGAAACGAATGTGCAATGCGAACTGGAAAGTCCTGGAACGGAATTTGGAACGGAATGTGGAAGGGAAAATAATGGAATGTGGAATGCAATGGAATGGGATGGAATGTGGAATGGGATGGAATGTGGAATGGGATGGAATATGGAATGGAATGGAATGGAATGTAACAGCATGTGGAAAGGAATGGAATGAAATGGAATGTGGAATGGAATGGAAAGGAATTGAAAGTGGAATTGAATGGAGTGGAATGTGGAAAGCAATGGATTGGAATGTGGAACGCAATGTGGAATGGAATGGAATGGAATGTGGAATGGAATGTGGAATGGAAATGAATGTGGAATTGAAAGGAATGGAATGTGGAATAGAATGGAATGGAATAGAATGTGAAATGGAAATAGAAGGGAATGTTTAAAGGAATGGAATGGAATGTGGAATGGAACAGAACGGAGTGTGGAATGGAATGGAGTGGAATATGGAATAGAATGTGGAATGTAAAGGAATGGAATGTGGAATGGATTGGAACGGAATGAGGAATGTAAAGTGAAATGGCTTCGTATGGAATGTGAAATGTAATAGAATGGAAAGTGGGATGGAATGTGGAATGGAATGGAACCAAATGGAGTCAAATATGGAATGAAATGGAATGGAATGTTAAATGGAAGTAGAATTGAATGTTTAATGGTATGGAATGGAATGTGAAATGGGATGGAATGGAATGGAAAGTGGATTGGAAGTTGGAATGGAATGGAATGGAATGGAATGTGGAATGGTTTGGAATGGAATGTGGAATGGAATGTGAAATGGAATGGAATGGAATGGAAAGTGGATTGGAAGGTGGAATGGAATGGAATGGAATGGAATGTGGAATGGATTGGAATGGAATGTGGAATGTAATGTTGATTGGAAAGTAAGGGAAACTGGAATGGAATGTTGAATGGGATGATATGGAATGTGTAATGGAATGTGGAATACAATGGAATGGAATGCGGAATGGAATGTGGAATGGAATGGAATGTGGAATGCAATGTGGAATGGAATGGAATTCAATGTGGAATGGTATGTGGAAAGGAACGTCGAATGGAATGGATTCGAATGTGGAATGGAATGGAATAGAATGTTGAATGGAATGTGGAATGGAACGAAATGGAATGCAATGTGGAATGGAATGGAACGGAATGGAATGTGGAATGGAATGGAATGGGATATGGAATGAAATGTGGAATGGAATGGAATGGAATGTGGAGTTTAATGGAATGCAATCTGGAATGCAATGTGGAATGGAATGGAATGGAATGTGGAACGGAATGGAATGGAAAGTGGAATGCAATGTGGAATGGAATGGAATGTGGAATGCAATGTGGAATGGAATGGAATGGAATGTGGAATGGAATGGAATGGAATGTGGAATGGAATGGAATGCAATCTGGAATGCAATGTGGAATGGAATGGAAAAGAATGTGGAATCCAATGTGCAACGAAATGGAACGAGGAATGGAAAGGAATGGAATGGAACGGAATGTGGAATGGAATGGAATGCAATGTGGAATGGAATGGAATGGAAAGTGGGATGGAATGTGGAATGGATTGGAAGGGATTAGAATGGAAAGTGGAATGTAATGGAATGTAATGGATTTTGAAATGAAAATAAAATGGAATGTTTAATGGAATGGAATGCAATGTGGAATGGAATGTATTGGAATGTGGAATGGAATGGAATGCAATGTGGAATGGAAGCTGGAAAGGAATGGAATGTGGAATGCAATGCGGAAAGGAAAGGAATGGAAGGGAATGTGGAAAGCAATTTAATGGAATGGAGTGGAAACTTCATTGGAGTTGAATGGAATGTGGAATTGAATGGAATGGAATGCAGAACGGAATGAAATGTGGAAAGCAATTTAATGGAATGGAGTGGAACACTCATTGGAGTGGAATGGAATGTGGAATGCATTCTGGTATGGGACGTGGAATGGAATGGAATCGAATCGAATGGAATGTGGAAGGCAATGGAATGGAATGGAATGGAATGTGGAATGGAATGGAATAGAATGGAATGTGGAATGGAATGGAATGGAATGGAGTGTTTAATGGAATGGAATGGAATGTGGAAAGGAATGGGATGAAATGTGGAAAGGAATGGAATGGAATGTGCAATGGAATGAAATGGAATGTGGAATGGAATGAAAAGGAACGTGGAATGGCATGGAATGGAATGTGGAATGCAACGTGGAATTCAATGGAAAGGAAAGGAATTTGGAATGGAATGTAGAATGGAACATGGAAAGGAAAGGAATGGAATGGAATGTGGAAAGGAATGGAATGGAATGGAATGTGGAATTCAATGGAATGTAATGGAATATGGAATGGAATGGAATGGAATGGAATGTGGAATGGAATGGAATGTGGAATGGAACGTGGAATGGAATGGAATGGAACTTGGAATGGAATGCAAAGAAATGTGAAATAGAAGGTGGAATAGAATGGAATGGAACATGGAAATGAATGGAATGGAACATGAAATGGAATGGAATGGAACTTGGAATGGAATGGAACGCAATGTGGAATGGAATGGAATGGAAAGTGGAATGTGATGGAATTTAAAGTGAAATGCAATGGAATGAAATGTGAAATGGAATGGAATGGCATGGAATGTGGAATGGAATGTGGAAAGGAATGGCATACAATGTGTAATAGAACGGAATTGAATGTGGAATGGAACGAGGATTTGAATGTGCAATGGAAATGAATGGAATGTGGAATCGATTGTGGAATGGAATGTAATGGAATGTGGAATAGAACGTGGAATGGAATGTGGGATGGAATGTGTAATGGAATGCAAAGGAATGTGGAATGGAACTAGGAATGGAACGTGCAATGGAAATGAATGTAATGTGGAGTGGATTGTGGAATGGAATGGAGTGGAACGTGGAATAGAACGTGGAATTGAATGTGGAATGGAACGTGGAATGGAATGTGGATTGCAATGTGGAATGGAATGGAATGGAATGCAATGTGGAATGGAATTTAATGGAATGGATTGGAATGGAAAGTGGAATGGAATGGAATGGAATGTGGAATGGAATGGAATGGAATGTGGAATGGAATGGAATGGAATGTGAAATGAAATGGAATGGAATGTGAAATGAAATGGAATGGAATGTGGAATTGAATGGAATGTAATTTGGAATGGAATGGAATGCAGTGTGTAATGGAATTGAATGGAATATAATTTGGAATGGAATGGAATGCAGTGTGTAATGGAATTGAATGGAATGTGGAATTGAATGCAATGGAATGTGGAATGGAATGGAATTGAAAATAGAATGGAATGGAATGTGGAATGGAAAGTGGAGTGGAATTGAATGGAATGTGGAATGGAATGGAATGGAATGGAAAATGGAGTGGAATTGAATGGAATTTGGAATGGAATGGAATGGAATGGAAAGGAATGGAATGGAATGGAATGGAAAGGAATGGAATTGAATGGAATGGAATGTGGAATGCAATGGAATGGAAATTTGGAATAGAATGGAAGGGAATGGAATGTGGAATGGAATGGAATGGAATGTGGGATGGAATGGAATTGAATATGGAATGGAATGGCATGGAATGTCGATTGGAATGGAATGGAATGTGGAATGGAATGGAATGCAATGTGGAAAGGAAAGGAATGGAATGTGGAATGGAATGGAATTGAACGGAATGTGGAACGGAATGGAATGTGGAATAGAATGGAATGAAATGTGGAATGGAATCTGGAAAGGAAGGCAATGAAATGTGGAATGGAATGGAATGGAATATGGAATGTAATGTGGAATGGAATGAGGAATGGAAACTGTAACGGAATGGAATGGAATGTGGAATGGAACGTGGAATGGAATGTGGAATGGAATGCGGAATGGAATGTGGTATGGAATGGAATGTGGAATGGAATGTGAAATGGAGTGTAAAGGAATGCAAAGTGTAATGGAATGGAATGGAAAGTGGGGACGGAATGGAATGGAATAGAATGGAATGTGGAATGGAATGGAATGGAATGTGGAACATAACATGGAATGGAATGGTATGGAATGTGGAACATAACATGGAATGGAATGGAATGGAATGTGGAACGCAGTGGAATGGAATGTGGAATTGAATGTTGTGGAATGGAATGGAATGAAACATGGAATGCAATGGAATGCAATCAGGAAAGGAATGCAATGTGGAATGGAATGTGGAATGGAATGGAATGGAATGTGGAATGAAATGCAAGGGGATAGAATGTGGAATGGAGTGGAACGGAAAGTGGAATGGAATAGAATGTAATGTGGAAGTGAATGGAATGGAATGGAATGTGGAATGGAATGTAAAATGGAATATGGAATGCAATGTGGAACTGAAGGGAATGGAATTTGGAATTGAATGAGCAATTGAAAGGAACTCGATGTGGAAAAGAATGTTGAATGGTATCGAATGGAATTTGGAAAAGAATGTGCAGTCCAATGGAATGGAATGTGGAATGGAATGGAATGGAATGTGGAATGGAATGTGGAATGCAATGGAACGGAATGTGGAACACAATGGAATGGAATGGAATAGAATGTGGAATAGAATGGAATGTGGAATGGAATGTGTAATGGAATGGAGTGGAATGTGGAATGGAAGGTGTAGTGGAATGGAATGCATTGTGCAAAGGAATGGAATATAATGGTAATTAACATGGAATGGTATGAAATGGAATGTGGAATGGAATGGAATGCTATGTGGAAAGCAAAGTGGAATGGAATGGAATGGAATGTGGAATGCAATGTGGAATGGAATGGAATGGAATGTGAAATGGAATGTGGAATGGAATGGAATATAACATGAAATGGAATGGAAGGAAAAGTGGAATGGAATGGAATGGAATGTGCAATGGAATGTGGAATTGAATGGAATGTAATGTTTAATAGAAACTGGAATGGAAGGTGGAATGGAATTTAATGCAAAGTGGAATGGAACGCACAAGGGAATGTAGACTTTAATGGAATGTAACATGGAATAGAAAGTGGAATGTAACGTATAACTTAATGGAATGGAACGTGGAATGGCATGGAATGTAGAGTGAACTGAGGAATGGAATGAAATGGAATGGAATGGAATGGAATGGAATGTGGAATGGAATGGAATGGAATGTGCAATGGTATAGAATGGAATGTGCAATGGAATGTGGAATGGAATGGAATGGATTGGAAGGAAATGGAATGTGGAATGCAATGGAAAGGAGTATGGAATGGAATGTGGAATGGAATAGAATGGAATGTGGAATGCAATGGAATGGAATTTGGAATGGAATGTGGAAAAGAATGTAATGGAATGTGGAATGGAATGTGGAATAGAATGCAATGGAAAGTGGAAAGCAATGCAATGCAAGGTGGAATGGAATGGAATGGCATATGGAATTGAATGGAATGGAAGATTGAATGGACAGCAATTTAACATGGAATGGAAAGTGGGATGGAACGTGGAATGGAATGTGGAATGGAAAATGGAACGGAACTTGGAATGGAAAGTGGGATGGAAAGTGGAATGGATCGTGGAATAGAACGTCGAAGGAAATGGAATGGAAAGTGGAATGGAATGGAACGGAAAGTGGAATGGAAAGGAATTGAATGGAATGTAATGTGGAATGGAATGGATTGGAATAGAAGGTGGAATGTGGAATGGAAAGGAATGGAATGTGGAAAGGAATGTGGAATTGAAAGTTTAAAGGAATGGAATTGAGTGGTATGGAATGGAATGTATAATGGAATGAAATGCAATGTGGAAAGGAGTGGAATGGAATGGAAAGTGGAATGGAATGGAAATGAATTCGGAATAGATTGGAAAGGAATGTGGAATAGAATTGAATGGATTGAGGAATGGAATGGAATGGAATGGAATGGAAACGAACGTGAAATGGAATGGAATGGAATGTGGAATGGAATGTGGAATGTGATCAAGTGGAATTAAATGGAATGTGAAATGGAATTGAATGGAATGTGGAACGGTATGGAACGGAATGTGGAAAGGAATGGAAATTGGAATGGAAAGGATTGTGGAATGGAATGAAATGGAATGGAATTTGAAATGCAATGGAATAGAATGTGGATTAGAATGGAACGGAATGTGGAATAGAAAGTGAAATGGAATATAATGGAATGTGGAATGGAATATGAAATGGAATGGAATGAATGCAATCTGGAATGGAATGTGGAATAGAATTTGGAATGGAATGTGGAATGGAATGTGGAATGGAATGGAATGGAATTTGGAATGGGATTTGTAATGGAATGGAATGGAATGTGGAATGGAATGGAATGGAATGGAATGTGGAAGAAATGCAATGCAATTTGGAATGGAGTGGAATGGAATATGGAATGGAATGGAATGGGATGTGGAATGGACTGGAATTGCACATGGAATGGAAAATGGGATGAAACTTGGAATGGAATGCGGAAAGGAAAATGGAATGGAACGTGGAATGGAAGGTGGGATGGAACATGGAATGGAACATGGAATGGAACGTGGAAGGGAAAGGAATGGAAGGTGCAATGGAATGGAGTGGAATGTGGACTGAAATGGAAATAAATGTAATGGAAATTGGAAAGGAATGGACTGGAATGTGGGGTGGAATGTGGAATGGAATGGAATGGAATGTGGACTGGAATGTGGAACGGAATCTGGAATGGAATGGAATGCTATGGAATGGAACGTGGAATGGAATGAAATGGAATGAAGGCAATCTGGAATGGAATGTGGAATGGAATTTGGAATGGAATGTGGAATGCAATGGAAAGGAATATGGATTGGAATGCGGAAGGGAATGCAATGGAATGTGGAATGGAATGTGGAATGGAATGGAATGTGGAAAGCAATGCAATGCTATGTGGAATGGAGTGGAATGGAATATGGAAAGGAACGGAATGGAATGTGGAATGGACTGGATTTGATCATGGAATGGAACATGGGATGGAACGTGGAATGGAATGGGGAAAGGGGAATGGAATGTTGAAAGGGAAATGGAATGCAACGTGGAATGGAAAGTGGGATGGGAATTGGAATGGAATGTGCAATGGAACGTGGAAGGGAATGGAATGGATGGTGGAATGGAATGGAAAGGAATGTGGAATGGAATGGAAATGAATGGAATGGAAATTGGAATGGAATAGACTGGAATGTAGGGTGGAATGTGTAATTGAATGGAATGGAATGTGGAATGGAATATGGAATGGAATGGAATGGTATGGAATGGAATGAGGAATGGAATGAAATGGAATGTGGAAAGGAATGGCATATAATGGAATGTGGAATAGAATGGAACGGAATTCGAAACAGAATGGAAAGTAATGTGGAATAGAATGGAACGGATTGTGGAATGGAATGGAATGGAACGTGAAATGGAATGGAATGGAGTGTGGAACGGAGTGTGGAATGGAATGGAATGGAATGGAATGGAATGGAATGGAAAGGAATGTGGAATGGAATGGAATGGAATGGAATGGAATGGAATGGAATGTGAAATGGTATGGAATGGAATGGAACGAAATGGAATGGAAATGAATGGAATGTGGAATGGAACGAAATGGTATTTGGAATGGAATGAAATGGAAAGTGGAATGGAATGTGGAATTGAATGGAAAGAAATGTGAAATGGAATGGAATGGAGTGGAATGTTGAATGGAATGGAATGGATTGTGGAATGGAATGCAATGGAATGTGGAATGGAATGGAAAGTTAAACGGAATGGAATGGAATGTGGAATGGAATGGAATGGATTTTGGAATGGAAAGAAATGGAATGTGGATTGGAAAGTCGAATGGAAAGGAATGTGCAATGGAATAGAATGGAATCCAGAATGGAATGCGGAATGAATTGGAATTGAATGTGGAATGGTATTTGGTATGGAATGGAATGGAAAATGCAACGGAACGGAATGGATTGTGGAATGGAATTGAATGGAATGGTTTAGAATGTGGAATGGAATGTGGAATGGACTGGAATTGAACATGGAATGGAAGCTGGGGTGGAACGTGGAATGGGACTTGAAATGGAAAGTGCAATGGAAAGAGAAATGGAACGTGGGATGGAAGGTGGAAAGCAAAGTGGAATGCAACGTGGAAGGGAATGGAACGGAAGGTGGAATGGAATGGAAAGCAATGAGGAATGGAATGGAATGGCACTTGGAATACAATCTGGAATGGAATGAAGTGGAATGTGGAAGGGAATGTGGACTGCAATGGAATGCAAAGTGGAAAGCAATGCAAAGCAATGAGGAATGGAATCGAATGGAATATGGAATGGAGAGGAATGGAATGTGGAATGGACTGGAATTGAACGTGAAATGGAACATGGATGAGAATGTGGAATGGAACATGGAACGGAACATGGAATGGAACATGGAAGATAATGGAATGGAGGGTGGAATGGAATGGAATGGAGTTTGGAATGGAATGGAAAGGAATGCAATGGAAAGTGGAATGGAATGGAATGTGCAATGGAATGGAATTTGGAATGGAATGGATTAGAATGTAGAGTGGAAAGTGGAATGGAATGGAATGGAATGTGGAATGGAATGTGGAAAGGAATGTGGAATGGAATGGAATGGTCCGCAATGGAATGTGGAATGAAAAGAAATGGAATGTGGAAACGAATGGAACGGAATGGAATGTTGAATGGAATGGAATGGAATGCTGAATGGAATGGAACGGAATGGAATGGAATGTGAAATGGAATGGAATGGAATGTGGAATGGAATGTAGAATGGAATGGAATGGAATGTGGAATGGAATGGAATCGAATGTGGAATGGAATGAAATGGAAAGTGGAATGGTACGGAATGTAAAGTGGAATGGAATGGAATGTGGAATGAAAAGTTTAATGGAATGGAATGGAATGTGGAATGGAAAGTGGAATGCAATGCAATGCAATGTGGAATGGAATGCAATGCATTATGTGAATTATGTGCATTATGGGCATAATGCAATGCACTATGTGCATTATGTGCAATGCATTATGTGCATTATATGCAATGTGGAATGCAATGCAATGCAATGCAATATGGAAAGGAATGGAATGGAATGCGGAATGGAATGGAGTGGAATGTGGAATGGAATGGTACGGAATGTGGAATGGAATGAAATGTGGAATGGAATATGGAATGGAATGGAATGGAATGTGGAAAGAATGGAATGTGGAAAGGAATGGAATGGAATGTGGAATAGATTGTGGAATGGAACAGAATGCATTGTGAAATGCAATGGAATGGAATGTGGAATTGAATGTGGAATGGATTGTAATGCAATGTGGAATGGAATGTGGAATGGAATGGAATGGAATATGGAATGGGATGTGGAATGGTATCTTTAATGGAATCTGGAATGGAATGTGGAACAGAATGTGGAATGGAAAGGGGAATGGAATGGAATGGAATTTGGAATGGAATGTGGAAAGGACTGGAATGGAATGTGGAATGGAATGCAATGGAACGTGGAAAGCAATGAAATGCAATGTGGAATGGAATGGAATGGAATATGAAATGAAATGGAATGGAATGTGGAATGGACCGGAATTGAAAATGGATTGGAAAGTACTACGGAATGTGGAATGCAAGGACGAATGGGAAATGGAATGGAAAGTGTAATGGAAAGTGGCATGGAACGTGGAATGGAACGTGGAATGGAATGTGCAATAGAATGGAATGGAAGGTGGAATGGAATTGTATGGAATGTGGAATGGAATGGAAAGGAATGCAATGGAATATGGAATGTAATGGATAAGAATGTAGAGTGGATTGTGAAATGCAATAGAATGGAAAGTGGAATGCAATGTAGAAGGGAATGTGGAATGGATTGGAATGGTCCGCAATGGAATGTGGAATGGAAAGTAATGGAATGTGCAAAGGAATGGAATGGAATGGAATGAGGAATTAAATGGAATGGATTGCAGAATGAAATGGAATGGAATGTGAAATGGAATGGAAAGGAATGTGGAACAGAATGTGAAATGGAATGGAATGGGATGTGGAATGCAATGTGGAAAGGAATGGAATGGAATCTGGAATGGAAAGGAATGTAATGTTGAATGGTATGAAATGTAATGTGGAATGAAATGGAAAGTGGAATGGAATGCAACGGAATGTGGAATGGAATGCGGAATGGAATGTGGAATGGAATGTAATGGAATTAGGAACGGAATGTGGAATTGAAAGTGAAACGGAATGTAATGGAATTTGTAATGGAATGTGGAATGTAATAGAATGGAATATGGAATGCAATGGAATGGAATGTGGAATGGAATGAGTAATGGAATGTGGAATGGAATGTGGTATGGAATGGAATGGAATTGAATGTGGAATGGAATGGAATGGAATGTAGAATGCAGTGTGAAATGGAAATTGGAATGGAATGTGGAATGGAATATGCAAAGGAGTGTGGAATGGAAAGAGGAAAGGAATGGAATGCAATTTGGAATGGAATCTGGAATGGAATAGAATGGAATGTGGAATGGAATGCGGAATGGAATGGAATGGAATGTGGAAAGCAATGCAATGCAATGCAGAATGGAATGGAATGGGATATGGAATGGAATGGAGTGAAATGTGGAATGGACTGGAATTGAACTTGGAATGGAATGTGGGATGTAATGTGGAAAGGAATGTGGAATGGAAAATGGAATGGAAAGTGGAATGGAAAGTGGGATGGAACGTGGAATGGAACGTCGAAGGGAATGGAATGGAAGGTGGACTGGAAGAGAATGGAATGTGGAATGGAATGGATTAGAATATAGGGTGGAATGTGTAATGGAATGGAATGGAATGTCGAATAGAATCTGGATTGGAAAGTGGAATTGAATGGAGTGGTATGGAATGGAATCTGGAATGGAATGAAATGGAATGTAGAATGGAATGAAATGGAATGTGTAATGGAATGAAATGGAATGTGTAAAGTAATTTAATGGAATAGAATGTGGAATGCAACGGAATTGAATTTGGAATGGAATGGAATGGAATGTGGAATAGAATGGAATGGATTGAGGAATGGAATGGAATGGAATGGAAAGGAACGTGAAATGGAAAGGAATGGAATGTGGAACGGAATGTGGAATGTAATGAAATGGAATGTGGAATGGAATGGAATGGAATGTGGAATGGTATGGAATGGAATGTGGAATGGAATTGAAAGTGAAATGGAATGGAATGTGGAATGAAGTGAAATGGAACGGAATTTCAAATGGAATAGAATAGAACGTTGAACGGAATGGAATGGAATGTGGAACGGAAAGTGGAATGGAATATAATGGAATGTGGAATGGAATATGAAATTGAATGGAATGAATGTATTCTGAAATGGAATGTGGAATGGAATTTGGAATGAATGTTGAACAGAATGTGGAATGGAATGGAATGGAATTTGGAATGGAACGTGGAATGGAATGCAATGAAATGTGGAATGGAATGTGGAATGGAATGGAATGGAATGGAATGCGGAAGGCAATGCAATGCAATGTGGAATGGAGTGGAATGGAATATGGAATGGAATGGAATGGAATGTGGAATGCACTGGAATTGAACATGGAATGGAACGTGTGATGGAATGTGGAATGGAATGGGGAATGGAAAATTGAATGTAACGTGGAATGGAAAGTGGGATGGAACGTGGAATGGAACGTGGAATGGAACGTGGAAGGGAATGTAATGAAAGGTGCAATGGAATGGAATGGAATGTGGAATGGTATGGAAATGAATGAAATGGAATGTGGAATGGAACGGACTGGAATGTAGGGTGGAATGTTGAATGGAAGGTAATGGAAAGTGGAATGGATTGTGCAATGGAATGTGGAATGCAATGGAACGGTATGGAATAGAATGTGGAATGGAATGAAATGGAATGTGAAAGGAATGGCATAGAATTGAATGTGGAATGGAATGGAATGGAATTCGGAATAGAATGGAATGGAATGTGCAATAGAATGGAATGAATTATGGAATGGAATGGAATGGAACGGAACTTGGAATGGAATGAAATGCAACGTGAAAGTGAGTGGAATGGAAACTGGAATGGAATAGAATGGAACGTGGAACGGAATGGAACAGAATGTAACGTGGAATGGAATGGAAGGGAATGGAATGTGGAATGTGATGGAATTGAAAGAGGAATGCAAGGAAATGCAATGTGGAATGGAATGGAATGGCATGTAATCTGAAAAGGAATCTGAAATGGATTGGCATGCAATGCGGAATGGAATGGAATGGAATGGAATGTGGAATGGAATGGAAAGAACTGTTGAATCTAATGTGGAATGGAATGGAAGGGAATGTGGAATGGAAAGTGGAATGGAATGCAATGGAATGTAGAATGGAAAAGATTGGAATTTGGAATGGAAAGTGGATTGGAATGGAATGGAATGTGGAATGGAATGGAATGGAATGTTGAATGTAATGGAACAGGACGTGAAATGGAATGTGGAATTTATCGTGGAATGGAAAGTGAAATGGAACGTGCAATGGAAAGTGGAATGGAATGGAAGGGAATATGGAATGAAATGCGGAATATAATGGATTGGAATGTGGAATGCAATGTGAAATGGAATGGAATGGAACGTGGAATGGAATGGAAACGAATGTGGAATGGAATGTGGAATGGAACGTGCAATGAAATCGAATGGAATGTGGAATGGAGTTTGGAATGCAGAGGAATGGAATGTGGAATTGAATGTGGAATGGAAAGGAATGCAATGTGCAATGCAATGAAATGGAATGTGGAATGAGATGGAATGGAATGTGGAATGGAATGTGGAACGGAATGGAATGGTATGTGGAATGGAATGTGGAATGGAATGGAATGGAATGGAATTGAATTTGAAATGGAATCGAATGGAATGTTAAATGCAATGGAATGGAATGTGGAAAGGAATTCAATGGAATGTGGAATGGAACAGAATTGAATGTGGGATGAAAGGTGGAAAGGAATGGAATGTGGAATGGAATGGAATGGAATGGAATGGAATACGGAATGGAATTGAATGTGGAATGGAAGGGAATGGAATGTGGAATGAAATGTGAAATAGAATGGAATGGAATGGGAACTGCAATGGAATGGAAGGTCGAAAGGAATCGAATGCAATGTGGAATGGAATGTGGAATGGAATGTAAAGGATTGTGGAATAGAATGGAATGGAATGTGGAATGGAATGTGGAATGGAATTGAATTGAATGGAAAGTGGAATGGAATGGAAAGGAATCTGGAATGGAATGGAATGGAATGGAATGTGGAATGGAACGTGAAATGAAATCGAATGGAATGTGGAATGGAATTTGGAATGGAAAAGAATGGAATGTGGAATTGAATGTGGAATGGAAAGGAATGGTATGCGGAATGGAATGTGGAATGCAATGAAATGGAATGTGGAATGACATGCATTGTAATGTGGAATGGAATGTGGAACGGAATGGAATGGTATGTGGAATGGAATGGGAATGCTTGTAATTTAATGTGCAATGGAATGGAATGGAATTAGAATGGAATGTGGAATGCAACGTAATGGAAAGTGTAATGAAATATGGAATGGGATGGAATCGAATGTGGAATGGAATGGAATGCAGAATGGAATGTGGAATTGAATGGAAAGGAATGTGGAATGGAATGTGGAATGGAATGGAATGGAATGTGGAATGGTATGTGGAATGGAATGTGAAATGCAACGGAATGGAATGTGGAATGGAATGGAATGGAATGTGTAGTGGTATAGAATGGAATGTGGAAAGGAACGTCTACTGGAACGGAATGTGGAATGGAATGGAATGGAATGGTATACGGAATGGAATTGAATGTGGAATGGAATGGAATGTGGAATGGAATGTGGAATGGAATGGAATACAATGTGTACTGCAGTGGAATGGAATGTCGAAAGGAATGGAATGGAATGTGGAATGGAATGTGAAATTGGATGGAATGGAATGTGTAATGGAATGTTGAATGGAATGAAATGGGCTGCAGAATGGAATGTGGAATGGAAAGGAGTGGAATGTGGAATGGTATATGAAATGTAATGGAATGAAATTTGGAATGGAACGTGGAATGGAACTTCAAATGGAACATGAAATGGATTGTGGAATGGAGTGGAATGGAACGTGGAATGTAACGTCAAATGGAACATGGAATAGAAGGTGGAAAGGAATGGAATGCAATGTGGAATTGAATTGAATGTGGATTGGAATGGAATGTGGAATCGATTGGAATGAAATGTGGAATGGAATGTAGAATGGTTTGGAATATGGAATGGTAAGTGGAATGGAATTCAATGGACTTTGGAATGGAATGTGGAATGGAATGGAATGGAATGGAATGTGGAATGGAATGGAATGTGGAATGGAATGTGCAATGGATTGTGGAATGGAATGGAATGAATTTGGAATGGATTGTAATGGAATGTGGAATGGAATGTGTTATGTAATGAAATAGAATAAGAAATAGAATGGAATGGAAAGTGTGATGGAATGCAGAATGGAATGGAATGGAATGAGGAATGCAATGGAATGTAACGGAATGAGAAATGGAAATAGAATGGAATGTTTAATTGAATGGAATGGAACGTGAAAGGGAATGTGGAAAGGAGTGGAATGGAATATGGAAAGGAATGTGGAATGGATGGTGGAATGGAACGTTCGATCGATTGTGGAAAGGAATGTGGAAAGGAATGTGGAAAGGAATGTGGAATGGAATGTGGAATGGAATGGAATGGAATGGAATGGAATGGAATGCGTAATGGAATCGAATGGAATGGAAAGTGTAATGGAATGGAATGCAACGGAATGTGGAACGGAATGGAATTGTATGTGGAATGGAATGTGGAAAGGAATGGAATGGAGTGGAATTGAATTTGAAATGGAATCGAATGGAATGTGGAACGGAATGGAATGGAGTGGAATTGCATTCGAAATGGAATCGAATGGAATGTTAAATGCAAAGGAATGGAATGTGGAATGGAATTCAATGGAATGTGGAATGGAATAGAATGGAATGTGGGATGGAAGGTGGAAAGGAATGGAATGTGGAATGGAATGGAATGGAATGGAATGGAATACGGAATGGAATTGAATGTGGAATGGAAGGGATTGGAATGTGGAATGAAATGTGGAACAGAATGGAATGGAATGAGAACTGCAATGGAATGGAAGGTCGAAAGGAATCGAAGGCAATGTGGAATGGAATGTGGAATGGAATGTAAAGGATTGTGGAATAGAATGGAATGAAATGGGGAATGGAATGGAAAGGAATCTGGAATGGAATGGAATGGAATGTGGAATGGAATGGAATGTGGAATGGAAAGTGGAATGAAATCGAATGGAATGTGGAATGGAATTTGGAATGGAAAAAAATGGAATGTGGAATTGAATGTGGAATGGAAAGGAATGGTATGTGGAACAGAATGTGGAATGCAATGAAATGGAATGTGGAATGAGATGCATTGGAAAGTGGAATGGAATGTGTAACGGAATGGAATGGTATGTGGAATGGAATGGGAATGCTTGTAATTTAATGTGCAATGGAATGGAATGGAATTAGAATGGAATGTGGAATGCAACGTAATGGAAAGTGAAATAGAATATGGAATGGGATGGAATAGAATGTGGAATGGAATGTGGAATGGAATGGAATGGAATGCAGAATGGAATGTGGAATTGAATGGAATGGAATGTGGAATGGAATGTGGAATGGAATGGAATGGAATGTGGAATGGTTTGTGGAATGGAATGTGAAATGCAACGGAATGGAATGTGGAACGTAATGGAATGGAATGTGTAGTGGTATAGAATGGAATGTGGAAACGAACGTCTACTGGAACGGAATGTGGAATGGAATGGAATGGAATGGTATACGGAATGGAATTGAATGTGGAATGGAATGGAATGGAATGTGGAATGGAATGTGGAATGGAATGGAATGCAATGTTTACTGCAAGGGAATGGAATGTCAAAAGGAAAGGAATGGAATGTGGAATGGAACGCGAAATGGGATGGAATGGAATGTGGAATGGAATGTTGAATGAAATGGAATGGGCTGCAGAATGGAATGTGGAATGGAATAGAGTGGAATGTGGAATGGTATATGAAATGGAATGGAATGAAATTTGGAAGGGAACGTGGAATGGAACTTCAAATGGAACATGAAATGGATTGTGGAATGGAGTGGAATGGAACGTGGAATGTAACGTCAAATGGAACGTGGAATAGAAGATGGAAAGGAATGGTATGCAATGAGGAATTGAATTGAATGTGGATTGGAATGGAATGTGGAATCGATTGGAATGAAATGTGGAATGGAATGTAGAATGGTTTGGAATCTGGAATGATATGTGGAATGGAATTCAATGGACTTTGGAATGGAATGGAATGGAATGGAATGTGGAATGGAATGGAATGTGGAATGGAATGTGCAATGGATTGTGGAATGGAATGGAATGGAATTTGGAATGGATTGTAAAGGAAACTGGAACGGAATGTGTTATGTAATGGAATGGAATATGAAATAGAATGGAATGGAAAGTGTGACAGAATGCAGAATGGAATGGAATGGAATGTGGAATGCAATGGAATGTAACGGAATGTGAAATGGAAATAGAATGGAATGTTTAATTGAATGGAATGGAACGTGGAATGGAATGTGGAAAGGAGTGGAATGGAATATGGAATGGAATGTAGAATGGATGGTGGAATGGAACGTTGGATGGATCGTGGAAAGGAAAGTGGAAAGGAATGTGGAATGGAATGTGGAATGGAATGGAATGGAATGCAATGGAAGGTGTAATGGAATCGAATGGAATGGAAAGTGGAATGGAATGGAATAGAATGTGGAATGGAAGGGAATGGGACCGAGGATTGAATGTGGAATAGAATGGAATGGAACGCAGAATGGTATAAGAAATGGAATGGAATAAATTGTGGAATAGAACGTGGAATGGAACGTGGAATGGAAAATGGAATGGAACGCGGAGTGGCACGTGGAATGGAATGTGGAATGGAATGGAATGGAATGTTTATTGAAAGTGGAATGGAATTGAATGGAATGTGGAATGGAATGGAAGGGAACGTTAAATCGAATGTGGATAGGAATGGAAAGGACTGCGGAATTGATTGGAATGGAATGTGGAATGGAATGGGGAATGGTTTGGAATGTGGGATGGTATGTGGAAAGGAATGCAATGAAATGTGCAATGGAATGGAATGGAATGGAATGTGGAATGGAAAGTTGAATGGAATGGAATGGAATGAAATGTGGAATGGAATGGAAAGGAATGTGGAATGGTACGTGGAATGCAATGGAATGGAATGTGGAATGCAATGGAATGGAATTTGGAATGTAATGTGGAATGTAATGGAATGGAATGTGGAATGAAAATCAAAGGAATGTTTAATGGAATGGAAAGGAATCTGGAATGCACTCTGGAATGGAATGGAATGGAATGTGGGATGAAACGTGGAATGGAATGGAATGGAATGGAATGGAATGTGGAATTGAATGTGGAATGGAAAGGAATGGAATGTGGAAAGGAATGCAATGGAATGTAGAAAGGAATGGAATGGAATCGAATAGAATTTGAAATGGAATGGAATGGAATGTGGAATGGAATGGAATGGAATGTGGAATTGAATATGGAATGGAATGGGGTGGAATGTGGAATGCTATATGAAATGGAATGGAATGGAAAGTGGAATAGATTGGAATTTGGAATTGAATGGAATGGAATGTGGAATGCAATGTGGAATGCAATGTAGTGGAACGTGAAATGGAATGTGTACTGGAATGGAGTGGAATGTGGAAAGGAACGCGGAATGGAACCTGGAATGGAATGGGGAACCGAATGTGGAATGGAATGGAATGGAATGTGGAATGGAACGTGGATTGGAACCTAGAAAGGAATGGAATGTGGAATGGAACGTGGAAGGGAACGTGGAATGGAGTTTGTAATGGAACTTGGAACGGAATGTGGAATGGAACGTGGAAAGGAATGTGGAATGGATGGTGGAATGAAACGTTGGATGGAACTTGGAATGGAATGTGGAAAGGAATGTGGAATGGAATGTGCAATGGAATGGAATGGAATGTGAAATGAAATGGAATGGAATATGGAATGGAATGTGGAAAGGAGTGGAATGGAATGTGGTATTGATTGGAACGGAATGGAATGTGGAATGGAATGGAATATAATGCATAACGGAATGTGGAATGGAATGGAATGGAACGTCAAATGCAAGGTGGAATGGAATGGGAACTGGAACTTGGAAAGGATCATGTAATGGAAAGTGGAATGGAACATGGAATGGAATGTGGAATGGAACGCAATGGATAGTGGAATGTAATGCAATGGAATGTGGAGTGGAATGTGGAAAGGAATGGAATGGAATGTGCAATGCTTTGTGGAATGGAGTGCAATGGAACCTGGAATGGAACGTGGAACGGCACGTGGAAAGGAATGGAGTGGCATGGAATGGAATGTGGAATGGAATGATATGGAATGGAACGAGGAATAGAATTGAATGGAATGGAATGGAATATGGAATGGAGTGGAATGGAACCTTGTATTGAAAGTGGAATGGAAAGGAATGGAAGGTGGAAAGGTTTGTGAAATGGAATGGAATAAAATGTGGAATAGAACGTGGAATGGAACGTGGAATGGAATGTGAAATGGCATTTGGAATGGAATGTTTAAAGGAATGGAATGGAATGTGGAATGGAAAGTGTAATGGAATAGAATGGAATGTGGAATGGAATGGAATGGAATGTGGCGGGGAATTGAATGGCTTGTGGAAAGGAATGAAATGGAAAGGAATGTGGAATGGAAAGCGAAATGAAATGGAATAGAACGTGGAATCAAAAAAATGTAAGGTGGAATAGAACGTGGAATGGAATGGAAGGGAATATGAAATGGAACTTGGAATGGAATGGCGAATGTGTCATGGAATGGAATGGAATGTGGAATGGAATCTGGACCGGAATGTGAAACGGAATGGAATGGAATGTGCAATGGAAAGTGGAATGAAATGGAATGCAATGTGGAAAAGAAAGGAAAGGAATGTGGAATGGATTGGAATGAAATGTGGAATGGAAAGGAATACAACATGGAATGGAACGTGGAATGGCACGCGGAAAGGAAAGTGGACTGGAACGAGGAGTGGAACATGGAAAGAACTGTGGAATGGAATTGAATGCAATGTGGAATGGAATGTGAAATGGAAAGTGGATTGGAATAGAATGGAAGGTGGAATGGAAAGTGAAATAGAATGGAAGAGAATGTGGAGTGGAATGTAATGGATTGTGGAATGGAATGGAATGGAAAGGAAATTGGAAGGGAAAGCAGAAAGAAATGGTATGGAAAGTGTAATAGAATGGAATGGATTGTGGAATGGAAGGTGGAAAGGAATGGAATGGAATGTGGAATGGAAAGTGTAATGGGACGTGGAATGGAATGGCATGTGGAATGGAATGTGGAATGGAATGGAATGGAACGAAGAATGCAACGTGGAATGGAATGGAATGGAATGTGAAATGGAATGTGTAATGGAATGAGGAATGGAAAGTGAAATGAAATTGAATGTGGACTGGAAAGTAAAGTGGAATGGAATGGAATGGAATGTGGCAAGGAATGCAATGGAATGTGGAATGGAATGGAATGGAACGGAATGTGGAATGGAATGGGATGTGGAACGGAATGGAATGTGGAATGGAAAGGAATGGAATGTGGAAAGCAATGAATTGGAATGTGGAACGCAATGTGGAATGGAATGGAATGGAATGTGGAACGGAATGTGGAATGGAGTGGAATGTGGAATGGAATGGAATGGAATGGAAAGAAACGTGGAATGGAGTGGAATGGAAAGGAATATGAAATGGAAATTGAATGGAATGTTTAATGGAATGGAATGGAATGTGGCATGAAATGGAATGGAATGTGGAATGGAATGGAATGTGGAATGGAATGTGGAATGGATTGTGGAATGGAATTGAATGGAATTTGGAATCGATTGTAATGGAATGTATAATGGAATGTGTCATGTAATGGTATGGAATGTGAAATGGAATAGAATGGAAAGTGGGATGGAATGCAGAATCAAATGGAACGGAAAGGAGTGGAATGTGGAATGCAATGGAATGTAACGGAATGTGAAATGGAAATAGAATGAAATGTTTAATGAAATGGAATGGAACGTGGAATGGAATCTGGAAAGGAATGGAATGGAATGTGGAATGGAATGGAATGGAATGGAATGGAATGCAGAATCCAATGGTATGGAACCGAATGGAATGTGGAATGCAATGGAATGTGGAATGTAATGTAATGAAACGTGGAATGGAAAGGAATGGAATGTGGAATGGAACGTGGAATGGAATGGAATGGAAGGGAATATGGAATGGAATGTGGAATGGAACGTGGAATGGAATGTGGAATGCAATGCAATGGAATGGATGGTTTAATAGAATGGAATGGAATGGAAAGGACTGTGGAATGGAATGGAATGGAATGTGAAATGGAACGTGGAATGGAATGGAATGGAACACGAAATGGAATGGAATGGAAATTGGAATGGTTTGGAAATGAAAGTGGAATGGATTGGAACGTAACGTGGAATGGAATGGAATGGAATGTGGAAAGGAATGGAACTGACTCTGGAATTCAATGGAATGGAATGTGGAATGGAATGTAACGGCACAGAATGTGCAATGGAATGTTGAATGGAATGGCATGGAATATGCAATGCATTGTGGAAAGGAATGGAATGGAACGTGGAACAGAATGTTTCAGGGAAGGTAATGGAATATGGAATGCAATGGAATGGAATGGAATGTGGAATGGAAGCAAATGGACTGGAACGAAATTTGGAATGGAATGCTGTGGAATGGAATGAGGAACGGAGTGGTATGGAATGTGAATTGGAATGGACTGGAAAGTGGGATGGAATGTGGAATGGAATGGAAGGGAATGGAGTGGAATGGCGAATGGAATGGAATATACTGGAATGTGAAAAGGAAATAGAATGGAATGTTTATTAGAATGGAATGGAATATACTGGAATGTGAAAAGGAAATAGAATGGAATGTTTATTAGAATGGAATGGAATGTGGAATTGAATGGAAAGGAAAGTGGAATGAAATGGAATGGAACATTGTAATGAAGGAGGAATGTAATGGGAAGGAAAGTGGAATGGAATGCGGAATGGAATGGAATGCAACGTGGAATGCAATGGAATGGAATGGAATGTGGAATGGAATGAAAAGTAATGGATTGTGGAATAGAATGGAATGTAACGGCAAATGTAATGGAATTGAATGTAATGGAACGAGGAATAGAATGGAATGGAAGGTGAAATCTAACATGGAATGGAATGGAATGGAACTTAGAATGGAATGGAATGGAACGTGAAATGGAACGGAATGGAACTTGGAATGGAATGGAACAGAACGTGGAGTGGAATGGAATGGAATGTGGAAAGTAAGGGAACTGAAACTGGAATGCAAAGTAATGGAATATGGAATGGAATGGAATGGCATGGAATGTGGAATGGAATGTGGAATGGAATGGCATTGAATGTGGAATGGAATGGAATGGAATGCCAAATGGAAAGTGGAATGGAATGGAATGAAACGTAGAATGGAATGGAATGTGGAATGGAAGGGAATGGAATCTGGAATGCAATGTGGAATGTTATGGAATGGTATGTGGAATGGAAGAGAATGGTATTTGGAATAGAATGTTGAATGGAATGGAATGCAAATTGGAATGGAATGGAATAGAACGTAGATTGGAACGTGCAATGGAACGTGTAATGGAAAGTGAAATGGAACCTGCAATGGAATGTGGAATGGAATGGAATGGAATGTGGAATGGAATGTGTAATGGAATGGAATTGAATGGAATGGAATGTGGAATGAAATGTGGAATGGAATGGAATTGAATGGAATTTGAAATGGAATAGAATGGAATGTAGAATAGATTGGAATGGAATGGAATGGATTGTGGAATGGAAACGAATGGAATGTGGAATGGAATATGAAATGGAATGTCATGGATCATGGAATGGAACGTGGAATGGAACGTGGATTGGACAGTGAAATGGAACTTGGAAGGGAATGCAACGCAACGTGGAATGAAATGGAATTGAAAGTGGTATGGAATGGAATGGAATGTGCAATGTAACTGAACGGAATATGGAAGGCAATGTGGAATGGAATGGAAAGGAATTTGGAATGGAAAGTGGAATGGAGTGGAATGGAATGTGGAATGGAAAGGAATGGAATTTGTTATGGGATGTGGAATGGAATGGAATGGGAAGTGCAATGCAATATGGAAAGTAATGGAATGGAATGTGGACTGGAAAGTGGAAGGGAATGAAATGGAATCTGGAATGCAATGGAAAGGAATGGAATGGAATGTGGAATGGAATGAAATGGAAAGGAACAGAATGTGTAATGGAATGGAATGGAATGGAATGGAATGTGGAATTGAATGAAATGGAATGCGGAATGGAATGGAATGGGATATGGAAAGCAATGGATTGGAATGTGGGAAGCAATGTGGAATGGAATGGAATGGAATGCGGAAAGGAAAGGAATGGATTGGAACGGAATGTGGAATGGTATGGAATGGAATGGAACGTGAAGTGCAAATAGAATGGAATGTTTAATGGAATGGAATTGAATGTGGATTGGAATGGAATGGAATGTGGAATGCAATGGGATGGAATGTGGAATGGAATGGAATTGAATGTGGAATGGGATGTAGAATGCAATGTGGAATGGAATGGAATGGAATGTGGAATGGAATGGAATGGAATGGGGAATGCAATGGGATGGAATTTGGAACAGAATGGAATTGAATGTGGATTGGGATGTGGAATGCATTGTATAAAGGAATGGAATGGAATGTGGAATGGAAAGAGGAATGGAAAGTGGAATGGAATGGAATGGAACGTGGAATGGAACGTGGAATGTAATGTGGAAAGGAATGTGTAATGGAATGCAATGTGGAAGGGAATGCAAAGCAATGTGGAATGGAAAGTGGAATGGAATGGAATGGAATGTGGAATGGAATGGAATGGAACCTGGAATTCAATGCAATGGAATGGAATGGAATGTGGAATGGAATGGAATGGAAAGGAACAGAATGTGTAATGGAATGGAGTGGAATGGAATGTGGAATGCAATGGAATGGAATGTGGAATTCAATGGAATGGGAAGCGGATAGCAATGGATTGGAATGTGGGAAGCAATGTGGAATGGAATGGAATGTGGAAAGGAATGGAATGGAACGGAACGGAATGCGGAAAGGTATGGAATGGAATGGAATGTGAAGTGGAAGTAGAATGGAAGGTTTAATGAAATGGAATTGAATGTGGAATGGAATGGAATGGAATGGAATGTGGAATGGAATGGAATGGAATGGAATGTGGAATGGAATGTGGAATGGAATGTGGAATGGAATGGAATTGAATGGAATGGAATTAAATGTGGAATGGAATGGAATGGAATGTGGAATGGAATGTGGAATGGAATGGAATTGAATGGAATGGAATGTGGAAGGAAATGTGGAATGGAATGGAATTGAATGGAATTTGAAATGGAATACAATGGAATGTAGAATGGATTGAAATGGAATGGAATGGATTGTGGAATGGAAACGAATGGAATGTGGAATGGAATATGAAATGGAATGTCATGGATCATGGAATGGAACGTGGAATGGAACGTGGATTGGACAGTGAAATGGAACTTGGAAGGGAATGCAACGCAACGTGGAATGAAATGGAATTGAAAGTGGAATGGAATGGAATGGAATGTGCAATGTAACTGAACGGAATATGGAAGGGAATGTGGAATGGAATGGAAAGGAATTTGGAATGGAAAGTGGAATGGAATGGAATGGAATGTGGAATGGAAAGGAATGGAATTTGTTATGGGATGTGGAATGGAATGGAATGGAAAGTGCAATGCAATATGGAAAGTAATGGAATGGAATGTGGACTGGAAAGTGGAAGGGAATGAAATGGAATCTGGAATGCAATGGAAAGGAATGGAATGGAATGTGGAATGGAATGAAATGGAAAGGAACAGAATGTGTAATGGAATGGAATGGAATGGAATGTGGAATTGAATGAAATGGAATGCGGAATGGAATGGAATGGAATATGGAAAGCAATGGATTGGAATGTGGGAAGCAATGTGGAATGGAATGGAATGGAATGCGGAAAGGAAAGGAATGGATTGGAACGGAATGTGGAATGGTATGGAATGGAATGGAACGTGAAGTGCAAATAGAATGGAATGTTTAATGGAATGGAATTGAATGTGGAATGGAATGGAATGGAATGTGGAATGCAATGGGATGGAATGTGGAATGGAATGGAATTGAATGTGGAATGGGATGTGGAATGCAATGTGGAATGGAATGGAATGGAATGTGGAATGTAATGGAATGGAATGGGGAATGCAACGGGATGGAATTTGGAACAGAATGGAATTGAATGTGGATTGGGATGTGGAATGCATTGTATAAAGGAATGGAATGGAATGTGGAATGGAAAGAGGAATGGAAAGTGGAATGGAATGGAATGGAACGTGGAATGGAACGTGGAATGTAATGTGGAAAGGAATGTGTAATGGAATGCAATGTGGAAGGGAATGCAAAGCAATGTGGAATGGAAAGTGGAATGGAATGGAATGGAATGTGGAATGGAATGGAATGGAACCTGGAATTCAATGCAATGGAATGGAATGGAATGTGGAATGGAATGGAATGGAAAGGAACAGAATGTGGAATGGAATGGAATGGAAAGGAACAGAATGTGTAATGGAATGGAGTGGAATGGAATGTGGAATGCAATGGAATGGAATGTGGAATTCAATGGAATGGGAAGTGGATAGCAATGGATTGGAATGTGGGAAGCAATGTGGAATGGAATGGAATGTGCAAGGGAATGGAATGGAACGGAACGGAATGCGGAAAGGTATGGAATGGAATGGAATGTGTAGTGGAAGTAGAATGGAAGGTTTAATGGAATGGAATTGAATGTGGAATGGAATGGAATGGAATGTGGAATGGAATGGAATTGAATGGAATGGAATTAAATGTGGAATGGAATGGAATGGAATGTGGAATGGAATGTGGAATGGAATGGAATTCAATGGAATGGAATGTGGAAGGAAATGTGGAATGGAATGGAATTGAATGGAATTTGAAATGGAATACAATGGAATGTAGAATGGATTGGAATGGAATGGAATGGATTGTGGAATGGAAACGAATGGAATGTGGAATGGAATATGAAATGGAATGTCATGGATCATGGAATGGAACGTGGAATGGAACGTGGATTGGACAGTGAAATGGAACTTGGAAGGGAATGCAACGCAACGTGGAATGAAATGGAATTGAAAGTGGAATGGAATGGAATGGAATGTGCAATGTAACTGAACGGAATATGGAAGGGAATGTGGAATGGAATGTAAAGGAATTTGGAATGGAAAGTGGAATGGAATGGAATGGAATGTGGAATGGAAAGGAATGGAATTTGTTATGGGATGTGGAATGGAATGGAATGGAAAGTGCAATGCAATATGGAAAGTAATGGAATGGAATGTGGACTGGAAAGTGGAAGGGAATGAAATGGAATCTGGAATGCAATGGAAAGGAATGGAATGGAATGTGGAATGGAATGAAATGGAAAGGAACAGAATGTGTAATGGAATGGAATGGAATGGAATGTGGAATTGAATGAAATGGAATGCGGAATGGAATGGAATGGGATATGGAAAGCAATGGATTGGAATGTGGGAAGCAATGTGGAATGGAATGGAATGGAATGCGGAAAGGAAAGGAATGGATTGGAACGGAATGTGGAATGGTATGGAATGGAATGGAACGTGAAGTGCAAATAGAATGGAATGTTTAATGGAATGGAATTGAATGTGGATTGGAATGGAATGGAATGTGGAATGCAATGGGATGGAATGTGGAATGGAATGGAATTGAATGTGGAATGGGATGTGGAATGCAATGTGGAATGGAATGGAATGGAATGTGGAATGTAATGGAATGGAATGGGTAATGCAATGGGATGGAATTTGGAACAGAATGGAATTGAATGTGGATTGGGATGTGGAATGCATTGTATAACGGAATGGAATGGAATGTGGAATGGAAAGAGGAATGGAAAGTGGAATGGAATGGAATGGAACGTGGAATGGAACGTGGAATGTAATGTGGAAAGGAATGTGTAATGGAATGCAATGTGGAAGGGAATGCAAAGCAATGTGGAATGGAAAGTGGAATGGAATGGAATGGAATGGAATGGAACCTGGAATTCAATGCAATTGAATGGAATGGAATGTGGAATGGAATGGAATGGAAAGGAACAGAATGTGTAATGGAATGGAGTGGAATGGAATGTGGAATGGAATGGAATGGAATGTGGTATTCAATGGAATGGGAAGTGGATAGCAATGGATTGGAATGTGGGAAGCAATGTGGAATGGAATGGAATGTGGAAAGGAATGGAATGGAACAGAACGGAATGTGGAAAGGTATGGAATGGAATGGAATGTGAAGTGGAAGTAGAATGGAAGGTTTAATGGAATGGAATTGAATGTGGATTGGAATGGAATGGAATGTGGAATGGAATGGGATGGAATGTGGAATGGAATACAATTGAATGTGGATTGGGATGTGGAATGCATAGTGTAACCCAATGGAATGGAATGTGGAATGGAAAGAGGAATGGAACTTGGAATGGAATGGAATGGAACGTGGAATGGAATGGAAAGGTACGTGGAATGGAATGTGAAATGGAATGTGGAAAGTAATGTGGAGTGGAATGAAATGGAAGTGGAATAGATTGGAAAGGAAAGGGGAATAGAATGGAAAGGTACGGATTGGAACATGGAATTTAACGTGGAATGGAATTGAATGGAATGTGGATTGGAATGGAATGTAATGTGGAATGGAAAGGAATGGAATGTGGAATTGAATGAGGAATTGAACGTGGAATGCAAAGGAAAGGAATGTAGAATGGAACGTGGAAGGTAATGGAATGGAATGTGGAATGTAAAGTGGAATGCAATGGACTGGAACTTTGAATGGTATGTGGAATGGAATGTGGAATGGAAAGTGAAATGGAACCTGGAATGGATTGGAATAGAGAGTGGAATAGAATGTGGAATGGAATGTGGAATAGAATGTGAAATGGAATGGAATGGAATCTGCAGTGAAACTCAGTGGAATGGGGAATTGAATGCGTAATGGAAAATGGAATGCAAAGGAAAGGAATGTAGAATGGAACGTGGAATGGAATGTGGAATGTAATGGAAGGGAAAATTTAAATGGAATGTGGAATGGAATGTGGAATGGAACATGGAATGGAACGAGGAATAGAAAGTGGAATGGAAAGTGTAATGGAACGTGGAGAGGAACGTGGAATAAAATGAGGAATGGAATGGAATGCAATGTGGAATGGAAATGAATGGAATGTGGAATGGAAGGTGGAAAGGAATGGAATGGAATGGAATGGAACGTGGAATGGAATGGAATGTGGAATGGAAAGGAACGGAATGGAATGTGGAATGGAATGGGATGGAATGTGCAATAGAAGGATATGGAACGTGGAATGGAATGTGGAATGGAATGGAATGGAATGGAATGGAATGGAATGGAATGGAATATGGAATGGAACGTGGAATGGAGTGGAATGGAATGGAGTGGATTGTCGAATGTAATGAAATGGAATATGGAATGGAATTGAATGGAATGGAAAGTAGAATGGAATGTGCAAAGGAATGTGGAGTGCAATTGAAAAGAATGAGGAATCGAATGGAATGGAATGTGGAATGGAATGTGGAATGGAATGTGGAATGGAACTGATTGGAAAGTGGAATGGAATGGAATGGAATTTGTAATGGAATGGAATGGAACGTGAAATGGAATGGAATGGAATCTGGAATGTGAAATGGAATGTGTAATGAATTGTGGAATGGAAAGTGAAATGGAATGTGGAAGGGAATGCAAAATGAAAGGAAAAGGAATGTGGAATGGAATGGAAAGGAACGTGGAATGCAATGGAATGGAATGCGGAATGGAAAATGGAATGGTATGGAATGTAACGTATAATGGAACATGGAATGGAATGGAATGGAATGTGGAATGGAATGGTATGGAATGCGGAATCGAATGGAATTGAATGTGGAATAGAATGGAATGGAATTTGGAAAGTAATGTGGAATGCAATGGAATGGAATGTGGAATGGAATGGAATGGAATGCAATGGAATGCAATGTGGAATGCTAAGGAATTGAATGCAATGAGGAATTGAATGGAATGGAATGCGAAATGGAATGCAGTGTGGAATGCACAGGAATTGAATGGAATGAGGAATTGAATGGAATGGAATGTGGAATGGAATGGAATAGAATGTGGAATGCAAAAGAATGGATCTTGGAATAGAATGTGGAATGGATAGTGTAATGGAATGTGGAATGTAATTCAATGGAATGTGGAATATAATGGAATGGAATGTGGAATAGAATGGAATGGAGTGGAATGTGAAATAGAGTGGAATGCAATGAAATGAAATACGGAATGGAACGGAATGGAATTTGGGAAGCAATGTAATGGAATGAAATGTGAAATTGAATGGAATGGAAGGTGGAATGGAATGGAATGGAATGGAATATTTAATGGAATAGAATGGAACGTGGAATGGAATGTGGAATGGAATTTTCAATGGAATCTGCAATGGAATTGAATGGAATGTGGAATGGAAAGTGGAATAGAATAGAATAGAATGGAATGAGGAAAGGTATGTGGCGTGAAATGTGGAATGTACTGTAATGGAATGTGTAATGGAATGGAATGCAACGAGGAATGGAACGTGGAATGGAATGTGGAATGGAATGTGGAATGGAATGGAAGGTGGAATGGACTATGGAAAGGAATGTGAAATGGAACAGAATGGAATGTGGAATGGAATGTGGAATGGAGTGTGGAATGGAATGTTGAAAGGAACGGAATGGATTGTGGAACAGAAGATGGAATGGAATGCGGAATGGAACGGAATGGAATGCAGAATGGAATGGAATGGAATGCGGAATGGCATTCAATGGAATGGAGAATAGAATGGAAAGGAAAGGAGTGTGGAATAGAATGGAATGGAATGTGGAATGGAACGGAAAGAGTGTGGAATGGAATGGAATGGAATGGAATGCGAATTGAAATGTGGAATGGAATGTGGAAAGGCATGAAATGGAACGTGGAATGGAATGGAATGGAATGTGGAATAGAATGGAATGGAACGTGGAATGGAACGTAGAAAGGAATGGAATGTAAAGTGGAATATAACGTGGAATGGAATGGAATGGAACGTGGAACGAACGAGAAATGGAACTTGGAAAGGAATGAAATGGAACCTGGAATGGAATGTGGAATGGAATGGAATGGAACGTGGAATGGAACGTGGAATGAAACGGGGATTGGAAAGTGGAATGGAATGGAATGGAATGTGGAATCCAAAGAAGAATGGAATGGAATTTTGAATGGATTTTGGAATGGAATGGAATGGAACATGGCATGAAATTTGGAATGGACTGTGGACTAGAATGTGGAATGAAATGAATGTAATGCGGAATGGAATGTGAAATGAAACGTGGAATGGTATGGAATGGAATGTTTAATGGAATGAAATGGAATGTGGAATGGGATGGAATGGAATATGGAATGGAATGGAATGGAATGGAATTGAATGTGGAATGGAAAGGAAAGGAAATGAATGGAAGGGAAAGTGGAATGGAATGCAATGTAACGTGGAAAGGAATGGATTCGAATGTGGAGTGGAATGTGGAATGGAATGGAATGGAATGTGGAATGGAAAGGAACGAAATGAAATGGAATGTGGAATGTAACATAATGGAGTGGAATGGAATGTTTAACTGAATGGAACGGAATGTGGAATGGAATGTGGAATGGAATGGGATGGAATGTGGAATGGAATCTGGAATGTAATGGAATGTAATGGAATATGGAATGGAATGGAATGGAGTGGAATGGAAAGTTGAACAGAATGGAATGGAATGTGGAACAGAATGGAACGGAATGTGCAATGGAATGGAATCTGCTATGGAATGTGGACTGGAATGGAATGGAATGTTGAATGGAATGTGAAATGGAAGGGGATGGAATGTAGAATGGAAAGTGGAATGCGTTGGAATTGAATGGAATGTGGAATGGAATGGAATGGAATGTCTAAAGGGGTGTGGAATGGAATGGAATGGAACGTGAAATGGATTGTGGAACGGAACATGGAACGGAACGTGTAAGGGAATGCAATGGAATACAACGCGGAATCGAATGCAATGTTACGTGGAATGGAATGGATTGGAATGTGGAACGGACTGTGAAATGCAATGGAATGGAACGTGAAAGGGATAGTGGAACGGAACGTGGAACGGAATGCGTAATGGAATGCAACCTGGAATGGTATGGAATGTGCAATGGAATGGAATGGAATCTTGAATGGAAGGGAATGGAATCGAATGGAATTTGGAATGCAATGGAATGGAATGGAATGTGGAATGGAATGGAAGCGAATTTGGAATGGAATATGGAATGGATTGGGATGAAAAGTGGAATGGAATATTTAATGGAATGGAATGCAATGTGGAATGGAATGTCGAACGTAAGGTAATGTAATGGGGAATGGATTGTTGAATGGAATGCAATCGAATGTGGAGTAGAATGGTAGGGAAAGTGGAAAGGACTGCAATGGAATAGAAAGGAATGTGAAATGCAATATGGAATGGAATGGAATGGAATGCGGAATGGAATGGAATGGAAAGTAGAATGTAAAGGAATGGAATGGAATGGAATTTGGCATTGAATGTAATGGAATGTAGAAAGGAATGGAATGGAAAATGGAACGGAATGTATAATGGAATGGAATGGAATGTGGAATGGAATGTGGAGTGGAATGGAATGCAATGCAGAATGGAATATGGAATGGAATGGAATGGAATGTTTAATGGCGTGGAATGGAATGTGGTACGGAAGTGAATGAAATGTGTAATTCAATGGAGTGGAATGTGGAATGTAATGTAATGGAAGGGAATGGAATGTGGAATGGAATATGGAATGGAAGGTGGAATGGAATGTAATGGAATGTGGAATGCAATGGGTTGGAATGTGGAATGGAATGTGGAATGGAATGGAATTGAATGTAATATGGAATGGAAAGTGGAATGGAATGGAATGGAAAGGGGTATGGAATGAAATGGAATGTGAAACGACATGGAATGGAATGGAATGGAAAGTGAAATTGAATGGAATGGAATGCGGAATGGAATGGAAATGAAATGTGGAGTAGAATGGAATGGAATGTGGAATCCAATGGGATGGAATGTGGAGTGGACAGTGGAATGGAATGGAATTGAATGGAATGTGGAATGGAATGAAATGGAATGGAATATTGAACGAAATTGAATTGAATGTGGAATAGATTGGAAAGGAATGTGGAATTCAATGTAGAAGGTAATGGAATGGAATGTGGAACGGAATGTGGAATGGAATGGAATGGAATGTGGAATGGAATGGAATGGAATTGAATGGTGGAATGGAATGTGGAATGGAATGGAATGGAATTAAACGGTGGAATGGAATGTGGAATGGAATGGAATGGAACGTGGAATGGAATGGTAAGGAATGTGGAACGGAATGAAAGGGAATTTGGAATGGAATGGAATGGAATGTGAAACGGAATGGAATGGACCGTGGAAAGGAATGGAATGGAAAGTGGAATTTAATGGAATGGAATATGGACTGATATGGAATGAAATGGAATGTGGAATGGAATGGAATGGAATGTGGAATTGAATGGAATGTAATGTCGAATATAATTTGGAATGGAATGGAAAGGAATTCAGAACGGAATGGAAAGGAATGGAATGGAATGTAGTGGAAAAAAACATGGAAAGGAACCTGCAGAGGAACATGGAATGGAATGTGGAATAGAATTGTATGCAATGTGGAATGGAATGTGTAATAGAATGGAATGGAATTTGGAATGGAATGTGGAATGGAATTGAATGGAACGTGGAATGGAGTAGAATGCTATGGAATGTGGAATGGAATAGAATGGAATGGAATGGAATGGAATGGAATGTGCAATGGAATGGAATGGAAAACAATGGAATGTGGAATGGAATGGAATGGGAGACAGAATGGAATGTGGAATGGAATGGGATGTAGAATGGAATGTGGAATGGAATGGGATGGAAAGTGGAATGGAATTTGAATGTAATGGAATGGAATGGAAGGTGGAATGGAACGGAATGGAATTGAATTTGGGTAGGAATGGAATGGAATTTGGAATGGAATGGAATGGAATGTGGAATGGAATATGGAATGGAATGTGGAATGGAATGGAATGGTATGTGGAATGGTAAGGAATGGAATATGGAATGGAATGGAATGCAATGTGGAATGCAATTGAATTGGTTGAAATGGAAAGAGGAATGGAATTGAATGGAATGTGGAATGAAATGTGGAATGGAAAGTGGAACTATATTAAATGGAATGTGGAATGGAATGTGGAAAACAATGGAGTGGAATGTGGAATGGCATGGAATGGAATGTGAAATGGAATGGAATTGAAGGGAATGAAATGTGGAATGGAGTGGGATGGAATGTGGAATGGAATGGAATGCAAAATGGATTGGGAGGAAAAGGAATGGAATGTGAAATAAAATGGAATGTAATAGAATGGACTGGAATAGGGAATGGAATGGAAATTAATGTGGAATGGAATGGAATGGAATGTTGAATTAAATTTGGAATGGAAACTCATGGAATGTGGAATGGAATCTGGAGTGGAATCGAATGTTATGGAATGTGGAATGGAATGGAATATAATCGAATATGGAACCGAATGGAATTGAATGTGGAACGGAATGGAATGGAATGTGGAATGGAATTGAATGTGGAACGGAATGGAATGGAATGTGGAATGCAATGGAATGTGGATTGGAATGTGGAATGGAATGTGTAATTGAATAGAATGGAATGGAGTGTGGAATGGAATGGAACGTGGAATGCAATGGAATGGAATGTGGAATGGAGTTGAATGGAATGTGGAGTGGAATGGAATTCATTGTTAAATGGAAAGGAATGCGGAATGCAATGGAATGGAATGGAACGGAAGATGGAATGGAATGGAAGGGAAAATGTGGAATGGAATATGGAACGGAATGTGGAATGGAATGTGGAATGGAATATGGAAAGGAATGTGAAATGTAACAGACTTGAATGTGAAATGGAATGGAATGAAATGTGGAATGGAATGTGAAATGGAATCGAATCGAATATGGAATAGAATGGAATCGAATGTTGAATAGAATGGAATATGGAATGGAATGGAATGTGGAATGAAATATGGAAAGGAATGTGGAATGGAATGAGGAAAGGAATGTGGAATGTAACTTAATGGAATGTGAAATGGAATGGAATGAAATGTGGAATGGAATGTGCAATGAAACGTGGAGTGGAACGGAATGGAATGCGGAAGGGAATGTGGAGTAGAGTGTGGAATGGAATGTGGAAAGGAACGGAATGAAAAGTGGCATGGAAAGTGGAAAGTATTGTGGAATGGAACGTAAAATGGAATGGAGTGGAATGTGGAATGGAACGTGGAATGGAATGTGGAAAGGATTGCAATGTGGAAAGCAATGGAATGGAATGTGGAATGGAATGGAATGGAGTGATGAATGGAATGGAATGGAATGTGCTCTGGAATGTGGAATGGAATGGAATAGAATGTGGAATGGAAGGTGGAATGGAACGTCGAATGGAATGTAGAATAGAATGTAACGGAATGGAATTTAATGTGTAATGGAAGGTGGAATGCAATGTGGAATGGGACGTGGAATGGAATGGAGTGGAATGTGGAATGGAACATGGAATGGTATTGAAAACAATGCGCAATGGAACTTGGAATGGAAAGTGGAATGGAACGTGGAATGGAATGTGGAAGGGAGTGTGGAATGGAGAGTGTAATGGAATGGAATGGATCATGGAATCGAAAGGCATGGAATGTGGAATGGAGTGGAATCGAATGTGGAAGGGGATGGAATGGAAAGTGAAACGGAATGGAATGGAACGTGGAATAGATTGTGGAAAGTAATGTGGAATAGAATCTGGAATGTAATGGAATGGAATCTGGAATGTTATTGAAAGGAATGTGGAAAGGTATGGAATGGAACGTGGAATAGAATGGAGTGGAAAGGAAAGTGGAATAGATTGGAATGGAATGGAATTTGGAAAAAATGGAATGGAATGGAATGGAATGTTGAATGAAATGGAATGGAATGTGGAATGCAATGTAGTGGAATTGAATGTGAAATTGAATGGAATGCAATGTGGAAAGGAATGGAATGGAATGTGGAATGTAATGGGATCGAATGTGGAATGGAATGGAATGGAACGTAGAATGGAATGTGTAATTGAATGGAATGGAATGTGGAATGGAAAGCAATGTGGAATAGAATGTAAAGGAATTCAATGAGGGATGGAATGTGGAATGTAATTGAACTGAATGTGGAATTTAATGGAATAGAATGTGGAAAGGAATTCAAGGGAATGTGGAATGGAATGTGTTATGAAATGTGTAATGGAATAGAATGGAATGTGTAATGGAATGTGGAATAGAATGTGGAATGGAATGGAATGTGGAATGGAATGTGGTATGGAAAGTATTGGAAAGCTTAAATGGAATGGAAGGGAATGTGGATTGGAATGGAATGCAATATGAAATGGAGTGGAATGGAACGTGGAATGGAATGGAATCCAATACTGAATGGAAAGGAAAGGAATGGAATGTGTAATGTAATCTGGAATGGAACGTAACGGAATGTGCAATGGAACGGAATGGAATGTGGAATGGAATGTTGATTGGATTTTGGAATAGAAACTGGAACGGAATGGAATGGATTGTGCAATGGAAAGTGGAATGTAATTGAGTGAGACATGGAATGCAACTTGGAATGGAAAGTGGAATGGAACGTGGAATGGAATGTGGAATGTAGCGTGGAATGGGACACAGAATGGAATGTGGAATGGAATGGAATGGAATGTGGAATGGAATGGAATTGATTGGAATGGAATGTGGAATGGAATGCAATGGAATGTGGAATGGAATGCAATGGAATCTGGAGACTTATGGAATGGAACGAGGAATGGAACATGGAATTGAACGTGCAACGTACCGTGGAATGGAATGTGGAAAGGAAAGTGGAATAGAACGTAGAATGGAACGTGGGATGGAACGTAGAATGGAAAGTGGAACGTAATGTGGAAAGGAACGAGGAATGGACAGTGGAATGTAATGTGCAATGGAAAGCAATGGAATGGGGAATGGAATGAAATGTGGAATGGAATCGATTGGAATTTGGAATGGAATAGAATGCAATGGAACGTGGAATTGAATGGAATGGAATGTAGAATGGAAGATGGAATGGAACGTAGAATGGAACGTGGAATGGAACGTAAAATGGAACGTGGAATGGAAAATAGAATGGAATGTTCAATGGAACGTGGAATGGAATGTGGTTTGGAAAGTGGAATTTAATGTGGAATGGAAAGGGATGTAATGTGGAATAGAAGGGAATGGAATGTGGAATGGAATGGAATGGAATGTGGCATGGAATGGAATGGAAATTAGAATATAATTTGGAATGGAATGAAAAGGATTTCAGAATGGAATAGAATGGAACGGAATTGAATGGATTAGAATGGAATGGAATGGAACGTGGAATGGAATGTGGAATGCAATGTGGAATGGAATCGAATGGAATGTGGAATGGAAGAGAATGGAATCTGGAGTGGACTGTGGAAAGGAATTGAATGGAGTGGAAAGTGGAATGTGATGGAATGGAACATGGAATGGAATGTGGAATGGAAAGTGGATAGGAAGGGAAACGTATGGAATGGGGAATGGAATGAAATGGAATGGAACGGAATGGATTGGAAAGTGAAATGGAATGTAATGGAATGTGGAATGGAATGGAATCGAATGTGGAATGGAATGGAATAGAATGGAAAGTGGAATGGTAGGGAATGGAATGTTGAATACAATGGAATGGACTGGAATTGAACGTGGAATTCAGTAGAATGGAAAGTGGAATGGAATGGAATGGAATGTGGAATGGAATGAGGAATGGAAAGTGGAATTTAATGTGGAATGGAATGTGGAATGCAACGTGGAATGGAATGGAATGGTAAGCAACGGTTTGTGGAATGGTATGTGGAATGGAATGGAATGGTATGGAATGTGGAATGGAAAGGAATGAAATGTGGGATGGAATGGAATGGTATGGAATGTGGAATTTAAAGGAATTGAATGTGGATTGGAAAGGAATGGAATGTGGAATAGAATGGAATAGTGTGGAATGTGGAATGGAATGGAATGGAATGGAATGTGGAAGGGAATAGAATGGAAGGAATAATGGAATGGAATGGAATGTTTAATTTAATGGAGTGGAATGTAATGTGGAATGGAATGGAATGGAATGCAGAATGGAATGGAATGTGAAATGGAATGGAATGGAATGCTATGGAATGTGGAATGGAAATTAATGGAATATGGAAGAGAATGGAATGGTATGGAATCTGGAATGGAATGGAATGGAATGGAATGTGGAATGGAACAGAATGGAATGTGGAATGGAATGGAATGGAATGTGGATTTTAATGGAAAGGAATCGATTGTGGAGTGGAATGCAATGGAATATGAATGCGGAATGGAATGGAACGCAATGTGGAAAGCGATGGAATGGAAAGGAATGGAATATGGAATTGAACGGAAGGGAATGTGGAATGGAATGGAATGGAATGTCAGATGGAATGGAATGGAATAGGGAATGGAAGGTGGAATGGAACGGAATGTGGAATGGAATGGGCAATGGAATGTGGAATGGAATGTGTAATGTAAGGTGGAATGAAATGTGGAATGCAATGTTGAATGAAAACGAATGGAATGTAGAATGGAAACGAATGGAATGTGGAAAGGAATGTGGAATGGAATGGAATGGAATGTGGAAAGGAATGTAGAATGGAATGGAATGTGGAATATAATGGAATGTGGAATGGAATGGAATGGAATGTGGAATTTAATAGAAAGGAATCGATTGTGGAGAGGAATGGAATGGAATATGAATGCGGAATGGAATGGAACGCAATGCGGAAAGGAATTGAATGGAATGGAATGGAATGTGGAATTGAACTGAAGGGAATGTGGAATGGAATGGAATGGAATGTCAAATTGAATGGAATGGAATGTGGAATGGAAGGTGGAATGGAAGGGAATGTGGAATGGAATGGGCAATGGAATGTGGAATGGAATGTGGAATGTAATGTGTAATGTAATGTGGAATGAAATGTGGAATATAATGTTGAATGAAAACGAATGGAATGTAGAAAGGAAACGAATGGAATGTGGAAAAGAATGTGGAATGGAATGGAATGGAATGTGGAATGGAATGTGGAATGGAATGGAATGTGGAATGGAATGGAATGGTATGTGGAATGGAACAGAATGGAATGTGGAATGGAATGGAATGTGGAATTTAATGGAAAGGAATCGATTGTGGAGTGGAATGGAATGGAATATGAATGCGGAATGGAATGGAACGCAATGTGGAAAGGGATGGAATGGAATGGAATGGAATGTGGAATTGAACGGAAGGGAATGTGGAATGGAATGGAATGGAATGTTAAATGGTGTGGAATGGAATGGGGAATAGAAGGTGGAATGGAAGGGAATGTGGAATGGAATGGGCAATGGAATGTGGAATGGAATGTGGAATGGAATGTGTAATGTAATGTGGAATGAAATGTGGAATGCAATGTTGAATGAAAACGAATGGAATGTAAAATGGAAACGAATGGAATGTGGAAAGGAATGTGGAATGGAATGGAATGGAATGTGGAATGAAATGTGGAATGGAATGGAATGGAATATGGAATGGAAAGTGGAATGGAATGGAATGGAAATTGGAATGAAATGCAATGGAATGGTATGAAATATGGAAAAGAATGGAGTGGAATATGCAAAGGAATGTGGAATGGAAGGTAGAATGGAACATGAAAAGGAACGTGGAATGGAACGTGGAATGGAAAGTGGAATGAAATGGAATGCAGAAAGGAAATTACTGCAATGTGGAAAGGAATGGAATGCTATGGAATGTGGAATGGAATGGAATGGAAAGGAATGGAATGTTGAATGGAATAGAATGGAATTTGGAATGGAATGGAGTGGAATGTGGAATGGACTGAAATGCAATGTGGATTGGAATGCAATGGAATGAAATGTGGACTGGAATGGAACAGAATGGATTAGAATGCAGAAGGAAATCGAATGAAATGTTTAATGCAATGTAATTGAATCGAACGTGGAATGGAAAGGAATGGAATGTGGAATAGAATGGAATGGAATGTGGATTGGAACGTGGAATGCAAAGGAATGGAATGCGGAATAGAATGTGGAATGCAATGGAATGGAATGTGGAATGGAATGTGGAATGGAATGTGGTACGGTATTGAATGGAATGTGGAATGCAATGTGAATGCAATGTGGAATGGAACATAATGTAATATGGTTGGAATGTGGAATGTAAAGTGTAATGGATTGGAATGGAATGTGGAATGTAATGTGTAATAGAATGGAATAGAAGGTGGAATGGAACATGGAATGGAAATTGGAAAGGAACATAGAATGGAAGGTGAAATGGAACGTGGAATGGAAAGGAATGGAATGGAATGGAATGTGGAAAGGAAAGAAATTGAATGGAATGGAATGTGCAATGGAAGGGAATGGAACGTAGAAGGGAATGGACTGCAATGGAATGTGGAATAGAATGGAATGGAATGTGGAATGGAAAGAAAGGAATGCGGAATGGAACGGAACGTTGTGGAACGGGGAATTGAATGGAATGATACGGAATGTGGAGTGGAATGGAATGGAATCGAAAGTGGAATGGAATGGAAAGGTATGTGGAAAGGAATGGAAAGGAATGTGGAATGGAATGGCATGGAATGGAATGGAATGTGAAACAGAATGTGGAATGGACTCTGAAATGGAATGTGGAATGGAATGTGAAACAGAATGAAAAGGAACGTGGAATGGAAGGGAATGGAACATGGAATGCAATGGAACGGAATGTGGAATGGAACATGGTATTGAGTGGTATGGCAAATGGAATGCAATGGAATGGAACATGGCATCGAACATGGAATGGAAAGTGGAATGGCACATGGAAAGGAACGTGGAATGGAATGTGGTTGGAATGTGGAATGGAATGGAATGGAATGTGGAATGGAATGAGGAATTGAATGTAAAGGAATGTAGAATGGCATGTGGAATGTAATGTGGAATGGAATGTGGAATAGAACGATAGAGAATGTGGAATGGAATGTGGAATACAACGATAGAGAATGTGGAATGGAATGTGGAATGGAACGTGGAATGGAACGTGGAGCGGAATGGAATGGAAGGTGGAAAGGAATGCGGAATGGAATGGAATGGAATGTGGAATGGAATTTGGAATGGAATATCGAATGGGATGGAATGCAATGTGGAATGGAATGTGGAGTGGAATGGAATGGAATGTGCAATGGAATGAAATAGAATGAGGAATGGAATTTGGAATGGAATGTTGAGTGAAATGTGGAATGAAATGTAAAATGGAATGTTGAGTGGAATGTGGAATGGAATGTGGAATGGAAAGTAATGGAATGTGGAATGTAATGTGGAATGGAATTTGGAATGGAAAGTGGAATGGAATGGAATGGAATGGAATGGAACGGAATATGGAATGGAATGTGAAATACAATGGAATAGAACATGGAGTGGGATGTGGAATGGAACGTGGAAGGGAACGTGGAATTGAATGAAATGTGGCATGCAATGGAATGAAATGTGGAATGGAATCTGAAATGAAATGTGGAATTTAATGTTGAATGTAATGTTGAATGGAATGGAAAGGGATGTGGAATGTACTGTGGAAAGGAATATTCAATGGAATGTGGAATGGAATGTGGAAGGGAACATGGAATGGAATGGAAAGGCATGTGCAATGGAATGTGGAATGGAATGGAATGGAATGTGGAAAGGAGTGTGAAATGGAATGCAATGGAATGTGGAATGGAATGAGGAATTGAATGTAAAGGAATGTAGAATGGCATGTATAATTTAATGTGGAATCGAATGTGGAGTAGAACGGTAGGGAATGTGCAATGGAATGTGGAATGGAACGTGGAATGGAAAGTGGAGCGGAATGGAATGGAACGTGGAATGGAATGCAGAATGGAATGGAATGGAATGTGGAATGGAATTTGGAATGGAATATCGAATGAAATGGAGTGCAATGTGGAATGGAATGTGGAGTGGAATGGAATGGAATGTGGAATGGAATGAAATAGAATGAGGAATGGAATGTGGAATGGAATGTTGAGTGGAATTTGGAATGGAATGCAATGGAATGTGGAATGAAAGGTGAAATGGAATGTTGAGTGGAATGTGGAATGGAATGTGGAATGGAAAGGAATGTAATGTGGAATGGAATGTGGAATGGAAAGTGGAATGGAAAGGAATGTAATGTGGAATGGAATGTGGAATGGAAAGTGGAATGGAATGGAATGGAATATGGAATGGAACGTGGAATGCAATGGAATAGAACATGGAGTGGAACGTGGAATGGAATGTGGAAGGGAACGTGGAATGGAATGAAATGCGGCATGCAATGGAATGGAATGTGGAATGGAATGTGAAATGGAATGTGGAATTTAATGTTGAATGCAATGTTGAATGGAATGGAAAGGGATGTGGAATGTACTGGGGAATGGAATCTTCAATGGAATGTGGAATGGAATGTGGAAGGGAACATGGAATGGAATGGAACAGAATGTGCAATGCAATGTAGAATGGAACGGAATTGAATGTGGAATGGAATGGCTTGGAATGTGGAAAGGAATGTGGAACGGAATACAATGGAATGTGGAATGGAAAGGAATGGAATGTGGAATGGAATGTGGAATGGAACGGAATAGAATGTGGAATGGCAGGTGGAACGGATTATGGAATGCAATGTGGAATGGAAGAGAATGAATCATGGAATGGAATGTGTAATGGAGTGTGGAATGGAATGAGGAATGGAATGGGAAATTGAATGTAATGTAATGTGCAATGGAATGTAGTGGAATGTGGAATGGATTTGAATGGAATGTGGAATGGAATGGAATGTAAGGTGGAATGTAACATGGCATGGAATAACGAAGGGAATTGAATGGAATGCGGAATGGAATGGAGCGGAATGTGGAATAGAATGGAATGCAATGGAATGTGTAATGGAAAGCGGAATATAATCGAATGGAAAGTGGGATGGAATGCAATGGAATGTGGAACGGAATGTAGTGGAATATGGAACGGAATGGAACTTGGAATGGAATGCAAGGGAATGTGGATTGGAATGGAATGGAATTTGGAATGGAATGGAATGTAATGCAATGGAATGGAAAGTGAAATTTAATGAGAATTGAATGTGAAATGGAATGAGTAATTGAATGTGGAATGTAAAGTGGAATGGAATGAAATGGAAAGCGGAATGGAGTGGAATGGATCATGGACTGGAAGCTGGAATGCATCGTGTAGGGAAACGTGGAATGTAATGAAATGTGGAATGGAATGGAATGGAATGCGGAATGACATGTAAAACGGAATGTGGAATGGAATGCTGAATGGATTGTGGAATGAAATGGAATGGTAAGGAGTATGTAATCGAATGGAATGGAATGTGGAATGGAAATTGGAAAGGAACGTAGAATGGAAAGTGGAATGGAACTTGGAAAGTAATGGAAAGGAACGTGGAATGGAATGTGGAATGGAACGGGAAATGGAACATCGAAAGGAAAGGAACTGAAGGTGTAATGGAGTGTAAAATGGAATGGAATGGAATGTGGAATGGATTGTGGAATGGAATGTGGAATGGAACGGAATGGAATGTGGAAAGGAATGTGGAATGAAATGTTGAATGGAATGATTAATGGAATGTGGAATGGAATGGAATGGAATGTGGAATGGAATATGGAATGGAATGTGGAATGGAACGGAAGTAATGTGGAATGGAATGTGGAATGGAATGTGGAAAGGAAACTGGAACGGAATGGAATGGAATGTGGAATGGAACGTGGAATGTATTGGAATGGAACGTGGATAGGAACGTGGAATGGAACGTGGAATGCAACGTGGAATGGAATGTGGAGTGGAATGGAATGGAATGTGGAATGGAATGGAATGCCATGTGGAATGAAATGTGGAATGGAATGTGGAATGGAATGTGGAATTGAATGGAATGGAATGTGGAATGGAATGTGGAGTGGAGAGTGGAATCGAATATGGAGTGGAACAGAATGCAAAGTGTTATGGAATTTGTAATGGAATAGTTGAATGGAACTTGGAATGGAATGGGACATGAAATGGATCGTGGAATGGAACGTTTAATGGAACAGAATAGAACATTGAATGGAAAGTGGAATGGAATGTGGAAAGGATTGGAATGGAATGTGTAATGGAATGCATTGTAATATGTAATGGAATGTGAAATGGAACATGTAATGGAATGTTGAGTGGAATGGAATGGAATGTGGAAGGGAATGTGGAAGGGAACATGGAATGGAATGGAATGGAATGTGGAATAGAATGTGGAATAGAATGTGGAATGGAATGTGGAAAGGAATGGAATGGAATGGAATGTGGATTCGAATGTGGAATAGACTGTGGAATGGAATGTGTAATGGAATGGAATTGAATGTGGAATGGAGTTTATATCAATGTGGAAAGGATGTGGAAGGGAATGCAATGGAATGTGGAATGATATGTGGAATAGAAAGTGGAATGGAATGTGGAAAGGAATGGAATGGAATGTTCAATGGAATGTGGAATTGAGTGTGAACTGGAAAGTAGAATTGAACGGAATGGAATGTGGAATGGAACGGGGAATGGAGTGTGGAATGGAATGGAATGGAATCTGGAATGGAAAGGAATGGAAAGTGGAATGGAATGGAAAGGAATGTGGAATGGAATGGGGAATGGAATGTGGAGTGGAACGTGGAACGCAATGGAATGGAATGTGGAATGGAACGTGTAATGGTATGGAATGGAAAGTCGAATGGAACTTTGAAAGGAAAAAGGAATTGAACGTGGAATGTAATGTGTAATGGAAGGTACACTGGCATGTGCAAGGGATATTGGAATGGAATGTGGAATGGAACGTGGAATGGAATGTACATTGGAATGTATTGGAATGTGGAATAGAATGTGGAATGGAATTCAATGGAATATGGAATGGAATGTGGAATGGAATATGGAATGGAATGGAGTGAATTGTTTAATGGTATGTGGATAGGAATTAAATGGAATGTGGAATGGAGTGCAATGGAACGTGAAATGGAATGTGGACTGGAATGCATTGGAATGTATTCCATTCCATTGAATGTATCCCATTCCACTTAATGCATTCCATTCTATTGACTGTATTCCATTCCATTGAATGCAATGGAATGGAATGTGGAATGGAACGGAATGAAATGTGGAAAGGAATGTGAAATGAAATGTGGAAAGGAATGTGGAATGTAATGGAATGCAATGTAGAATGGAATGTTGAATGGAGTGGAATTGAATGTGGAATGGAATGTGAAATTGAATGTGGAATGGAATGTGGAATATAATATAGAATGATGTGGAATGGAATATCGAATTGAATGGAATGTAATATGGAATGGAATGTTGAATGGAATGGAATTGAATATGGAATGGAATGGAATGGATTGAGAAATGGAATGTGAAATGGAATGTGGAATGGATTGTGGAATGTAATGGAATGGAATGTGGAATGGCTTGTGGAATGGATTGTGGAATGGAATTGAATGGAATGTGGAATGGAATGGGGAAAGGAACGTGGTATGGAACGTGGAACAGAATGGAATGGAATGTGGAATGGAACGTGTAATGGTATGGAATGCAACGTGGAATGGAACGTTGAATGGAACTAGAAATTGAACGTGGAATATCATGTGGAAAGGAAGGAACACTGGAATGTGCAATGGAATGTAGAATGGAGTGTGGAATGGAATGTGGAATTGAATGTGCAATGGAATGTAATGGAATGTGGAATGGAATGTGCAATGGAATGGAATGAAATGTGGAATGAAATGGAATGGAATGTGGAATGCAATGTGGACTGGAATGCATTGGAATGTGGAATGGATTGTGTAATGGAATGGAATGGAATGTGCAGTGTAATGTGGAATGGAATGTGGTATTGAACATGGAATGGAATGTGAAAAGCAACGTGGAATGGAATATGCAGTGGAATGTGGAATGGAATGGGGAATATAATGGAATGCAACGTGGAATGGGACGTGGAACTGAAAGAATGGAAGGTGGAGTGGAACGTGGAAGGAGGAAGGGAACTTGGAATTCTAAGTGGAATGGAACTAGGAATGGAATGTGGAATGGAATGGAATGGAATGGAATGGAAAGGAATTTGAAATGGAATGGAATGTGGAATGGAATGGAATGGGATGGAATTTGAAATCGAATGGAATTGAATGTAGAATGGAATGCAATGGAATATGTGATGGAATGGAATGGAAAGTGGAATGGAATGGAATGGAATCGAATGTGGAATGGAATGGAATTTGTAATGGAATCAAATGCAATTTGAAATGGAATGTAATGTAATATGGAATGGAATAGAATGGAATGTGTAATGTAATGTAATGGAACGTGGAATGGAATGGAAAACAATGTGGAATGGAATGGAATGGAATGCGTAATGGAATGTGGAATGAATTGGAAGGGATCGTGGAATGGAATGGAATGGAGTGTGGAATGGAATGTGTACTGGAACACAATGGAATGTGAAAGGGAATGTGTAATGGAATGTGGATTAGACTGTCAAATGTAATGGAATGGAAAGTGGAATTGAACGTGGAATGGAATGGAATGGAATGCGGTGTGGAATGTGGGATGGAATGGAATGGAGTGTGGAATGCATTGTGGAATGCAATGTGGAATGGAAAGTGGAATGGAATGGAGTGGATTGTGGAATGCAATGTGAAGTGGAGTGTAATGGAATGTGAAATGGAATTTGGATTGGAATGTGGAATAGAAAGTGGAATGGAACGTCGAATGTTATGCGCAATGGAATGGAATGGATCGTGTAATGGTATGTGGAATGGGATGGAATGGAATGTGTAATGGGATGGAATTGAATGAGGAATGGAATGTGGAAATGAAAGTGGAATGGAATGGAATGTAATGGGGAATGGATTTTGGAATTTAATTGAATGGACCTTGCAATGGAAAGTAGAATGGAACGTGGAATGGAAAGTGGAATGGAAAGGAATGGAATGTGAAATGGAATGCGGAATGGAATGGAGTGGAATGTGGTATGGAATGTTTAATGGAATGTTGAATGGAATGATTAATGGAATGTGGAATGGAATGGAATGGAAAGTGGAATGGAATGTGGAATTGAATGTGGAATGGAATGTGGAATGGAACGGAAGTTATGTGGAATGGAACGTGGAAAGGAATGATGAAAGGAAACTGGAACGGAATGGAATGTGGAAAGGAAACAGGAACGGAATGCAACGGAATGTGGAATGGAGCGTGGAATGGGATACAGAATGGAATGTGGAATGGAATGGAATGGAATGGAATTGATTGGAATGGAATGTGAAATGGAATGCAATGGAATGTGGAATGGAATGCAATGGAATGGAATGCAATGGAATCTGGAGACTTATGGAATGGAACGAGGAATGGAACATGGAATTGAACGTGCAATGTACTGTGGAATGGAATGTGGAAAGGAAAGTGGAATAGAACGTAGAATGGAACGTGAAATGGAACGTAGAATGGAAAGTGGAACGTAATGTGGAAAGGAACGAGGTATGGACAGTGGAATGTAATGTGCAATGGAAAGCAATGGAATGGGGAATGGAATGAAATGTGGAATGGAATCGATTGGAATTTGGAATGGAATAGAATGCAATGGAACGTGGAATTGAATGGAATGGAATGTAGAATGGAAGATGGAATGGAACGTAGAATGGAATGTGGAATGGAACGTAAAATGGAACGTGGAATGGAAAATAGAATGGAATGTTCAATGGAACGTGGAATGGAATGTGGTATGGAAAGTGGAATGTAATGTGGAATGGAAAGGGATGTAACGTGGAATAGAAGGGAATGGAATGTGGAATGGAATGGAATGGAATGTGGAATGGAATGGAATGGAATATGGAATGGAAAGTGGAATGGAATGGAATGATGTGTGGAATGGAAAAGAATGGAATTTGGAATGCAGTGTGGAATGGAATGAAATAAAATGTTTAATCGAATGGAATGGAATGTGGAATGGAATGGAATGGAATTTGGAATGGAATGAAATGGAATTGAATGGAATGTGGAATGGAATGAAATGGAATTGAATGGAATGTGGAATGGAATGGAATGGAATTTGGAATGCGATGCAATGGAATGGAATTTGAAATGGTATGGAAAGTAATGTGGAACAGAATGGAATGGAAAATAATGTGGAACAGAATGGAATGGAATGTGGAATGGAATGGAATGGAAAGTGGAATGCAATGTGGAATGGAATTGAATGGAAAATGGAATGGAATGAAATGTGGAATGGAATGGAATGGAATGGGGAATGCAATGGAGTGGAATGGAATGTGAAATGGAATGGAAATGAATGTGCAATGGAATGGAATGGAAAGTTGAATGGAATGGAATGGAACATGGAATGCAATTGAATGACATCTGCAATGCAATTTGGAATGGACTGGAATGAAATGTGAAATGGAATATGGAATGGAATGGAACGGAATGTGGAATGGAAAGGAATGGAATGGAATGTTGAATGGAATGGAATGGAATGCAATGTGGACTGCAAGGGAATGGAAAGGAACGGAGTGTGGAATGGAATGGAATGTGCAAAGGAATGGAACGCAATGTGAAATCGAATGGAAAGCAACTTGGAATGCAATGGAATGCAAGGTGGAATGGAATGGAAAGGAAGGAGGAATGGAAAGGAATGGAATGGTATGCCATGGAATAGAATCAGGAATGGAATGGAATGTGGAATGGAAGGGAATTTAGAATGGAATGGAATGGAATGTGGAATGGAAAGGAAGGGAATGTGGAATGGTAAGGAATGGCATGTGCAATGGAATGGAATGGAATGTGGAATAGAATGGAATGGAATGTGGAATGGAATGGAAAGGAATGTGGAATGGAATGGAATGGAAAGTGGAATGGAATGGAATAGAATGTGGAAAGGAATTGCATGAAATCTGCAATGCAGTCTGGAATGGAATGGAATGAAATGTGGAATGGAATATAGAATGCAATGGAATGGATTGTGGAATGGAACGTGGAATGGAATGGAATGGAATGGAATGGAATGGACTGCCATGTGGAATGGATTGTGGAATGGAAAGTGGAATGGAATGGGAAATGGAATGGAATGGAATGGAATGTCAAAAGGAATGTGGAATGCAATGTGGAATGGAATGGCATGGAATGGAATGGAATGGACTGTGGACTTGAATGGATTGGAATGTCGAACCGAATGGAGTGGAATGGAATGGAATTGAATGGAATCTGGAATGGAATTTAATGGAATGGAATGGAATGGAATGGGATAGAATGTGGAATGGAGCAGAATGGATTATGGAATGGAAAGTGGAATGGAATGGAATGGAATGTGGAATGGAATGTGGAATGGAATGGAATGGAGTGTGGAATTCAATGTGGAAGGGAATGGAATTGAACATTAAATGGAATGTGGAAAGGAATAGAAGGGAATGTGTAGTTGAATGTGAAATGGAATGCAGTGGAAAGTAATGGAATGTTGAAAGGAATGGAATGGAATACGGAATTGAAAGGAATAGAATATGGAATGGAATGTAATAGAATTGAATGGAATATGGAATGGAATGGAATTGAAAGGATTGGAATGCTGCGTGGAATGGAATGGAATGTGCAAAAGAATGCAATGGATGGGAATGTGGAATGGAATGATATGGAATGCGGAATAGAATGGAATTTAAGGTGAAAGGGAATGGAATGGAATGTGGAATGGAATGTGGAATGTGGAATGGAATGCGGAATGTAATGGAAAGGAATTGGGAATTCAAAGTGGAATGGAATGCAATGCAATGGAATGGTAATTGGAATGAAATGGAATGGAATATGGAATGCAGTGGAAAGCAATGTGGAGTGGAATGGGATGGAATTGACAGGAATGTGGAATGGAATGGAATGGAATGAGGAATGAAATGCAGATTGGAATTGAATGGAATCTGGAAGGGAATGTATTGCAATGTGTAATGGAATGGAATCGACTATGAAATTGAAATGAATGCAATGGAAAGGGATTGAAAGTGGAAATGAATGGAATGGAATGGAATGTGGAATGGCATGGAATGGAATGGAAAGGAATGTGGAATGGAATGCAGTGGAATATGGAATGGAATGTGGAATGGAATGGAATGGAATGGAATGGTATGTGGAATGGAATGAAATGGGATGTGGAAAGGAAGGTGGAGTGGAATGGAATGGAATGTGCAATGGAAAGTGGAATGGAATGCAATGAAATGTGGAATGAAATGGAAGGTAACGTGGAATTCAACGTGGGTAGTATTGGAATGGAATGTGGAATGGAATGGAACGTGGAATCGAATGGAATGGAAAGGAATGTGGAATGGAATGTGGAATGGAAAGGAATATAATGTGGAATGGAATGGAATGGAATGTGGAGTGGAAAGGAATGGAATTGAACGTGGAATGGAATGGAAAGGAACGTGGAATGGAACGTGGAATAGAATGGAATGGAAAGTGGAATGGAACATGGATTGGAAAGGAATCGAAAGTGGAATGGAACGTGGAATGGAAAGTGGCATGGAACGCGGAATGGAACTAGGAATGGAATGGAATGGAACGTTGAATTGAATGGAATCGTATGTGGAATGGAATGGAATGGAACTTGAAATCGAATGGAATGGAATGTGGAATGGAATAGAATGGAATGGAATATGAACTGAAATTGAATGGAATGGAGTGGATTGTGGATTGGAGTGGAATGGAATGTGGAAAGGAATGTGAAATGGAATGGAATCGAATGTGGAATGGAATGTTGAATGGAATGGAATAGAATGTGGAATGGAATGTGGAATGGCGTGGAATGGAATGTGTATTGCAATGGAATGGAACGGAATGGAACGTGGAGGGGAATCAAATGAAACATGGAATGGAATGGAACGGAACGAAGAATGGAAAGGAAAGGAATGTGGAATGGAACGTGGAATTGAAAGGAATGCAATGGAATGTGGAATGGAATGTGGAATGAAAATGAATGGAATGTGAAATGGGACGTGGAATGTAATGGATAGGAAAGTGGAATGTAATGGAATGCAGTGTGAAATGCAAGAAGGAATGGAATATTATGGAACTTAAAATGGACTGGAATGGAATCTAGAATGGAATGGAATGGAACGTGGAATGGAATGGAATAGAATGTGGAATGTAATGGAATTGAAACTGGAATGCAATGGAATGGAATGTGGAAAGGAATGGAATGGCACGGAATGTGGAATGAATCTAGAATGGAATGGCATGGAATGTGTAATGGAATGGAATGGCATACAGAATGGAATGGAATGGAATATGGAATGGAATGTGTAATGGAATGGAATGGAATGAGGAATGGAATGGAATGTGGAAGGGAATGGAATGGGATGTGGAATGGAAAGTGGAATGGAATGGAATGGTATGTCGAATGGAAAAGAATGGAATTTGGAATGCAATGTGGAATGGAATGAAATAAAATGATTAATCGAATGGAATGGAATGTGGAATGGAATGGAATGGGATGTGGAATGGAATGAAATGGAATTGAATGGAATGTGGAATGGAATGAAATGGAATTGAATGGAATGTGGAATGGAAAGTAATGGAATTTGGAATGCGATGCAATGGAATGGAATGTGAAATGGAATGGAAAGAAATGTGGAAAAGAATGTTATGGAAAATAATGTGGAACAGAATGGAATGGAATGTGGAATGGAATGCAATGGAATGTGGAATGGAATGGAATGGAATGTGGAATAAAATGTTGAATGGAATTGAATGGAAAATGGAATGGAATGAAATGTGGAACGGAATGGAATGGAATGGGGAATGCAATGGAGTGGAATGGATTTTGAAATGGAATGGAAAAGAATGTGGAATGGAATGAAATGGAATGTGGAATCGAATGGAATAGAATGTGGAAAGAAATTGCATGAAATCTGCAACACAATCTGGAATGGAATGGAAAGGAATGTGGAATGGAATGAAATGGAATGTGGAATGGAATGGAATAGAGAGTGGAAAGAAATTGCATGGAATCTGCAACGCAATTTGAAATGGAATGGAATGAAATGTGGAATGGAATAGGGAATGGAATGGAATGCAATGTGGAATGGAATGGAATGGAATGGAATGTGAAATGGAATGGAATGGAATGCAATGTGGAATGCAGGAGAATGGAATGGAACGGAGTGTGGAATGGAATGGAATGCGCAATGGAATGGAACGGAATGTGAAATCGAATGGAATACAACTTGGAATGGAATGGAACGCAACGTGGAATGGAATGGAATGGAAGGAGGAATGGAAAGGAATGGAATGTTAAGGAATGGAAATGAATGAGGAATGGAATGGAATGTTGATTTGAATGGAATTTAGAATGGAATGGAATGTGGAATGGAAAGGAATGGAATGTGGAATGGTATGGAAGGGAATGTGGAATGGAAGGGAATGGAATGTGGAATGGAAGGGATTGGAATGTGGAATGGAAGGGAATGGAATGTGGAATGAAATGGAATGGAAGGGAATGGAATGTGGAATGAAATGGAATGGAACGTGGAATGGAATGAAATGGAATATGTAATGGAATGGGGAAGCAAATGGAATGGAATGGAAGGGAATTTGGAATGGAATGTCATGTGATGTGGAATGGAATGGAATATGGAATGCAATGTGAAATGGAATGGAATGGAATGGAACGGAATGTGGAATGGAATGGAATGGAATGCCACGGAATGTGGAATGGAATGGAATGGAATACAGAATGGAATGGAATAGAATGTGAAATGGTATGTAATGGAATACCGAATGGAATGGAATGGAATGTGGAATGCAATCTAATGGAATGGAATGTGGAATGGAATGTGGAAAGGAATGAGTAATCTAATGGAATGGAACGTGGAATGGAATGTAGAATGGAAATGAATGGAATGTGGATTGGAACGGAAAGGAATGGAATGTGGAATGGAACGGAAAGGAATGGAACGTGGAATAGAATTGAATGGAATGGGGAATGCAATGTGGAATGGAATGGAATGGAATGTGGATTGGAATGTGGATAGGAATGTGAAATGGAATATAATGCAAAGTGGAATGGAATTTGGAATGGAAAGGGATGGAATGTGGAATGGAAGGTGTAATGGAATGGAAAGGAAAGTGTAATGGAATGGAAAGGAATGGAAGAGAATGTGGAATGGAAGGTGGAATGGAATGGAATGGAACGTGGAATGGAATGTCGGATGGAATGGACTGGAACGTGGACTGGAAGGTGGAATGGAACGTGGAATGGAATGTGGAATAGAATCTCTATTGTGGAATGGAATGGAAAGAAATGTGGAATGGAATGTGGAATTGAATGAAAATGGAATGTAGAATGGAATGGAATGAAATGCGGAATGGAAAGTAGAACATAATTGAATGGAACGTGGAATGTAAGATGGGATGCAATGTTATGAATCGTGGAATGGGACATGGAATGGAATGTGCAATGGTACATGGACTTGAAAGTGGAATGTGGGATGGAATGGAATGGAATGTGAAATGGAAAGGATTGAAATGTGGAATGTAATGGAAGGGAATGTGGAATGGAATGTTGAATGGAATGTAAAGGGGAATGGAATGGATTATGAAACAGAATGGAATGCAATGTGGAATGGAATATAATGGAATGAAGAATGGAAAGGGATGGAAAGTGGAATCGGATGGAATGGAATGGAATATGGCCTGAAATGGAATGGAATGGAAAGTGGAATGGAACGCGGAACGGAATGGAAAGGAATGGAATGTCAAATGGAATGTGTAATGGATTGGAATGGAATGTAGAATGGAATGTTTACTGGAATGGAATGGAATGTTGAATGGAACGCACAATGGAAAGTGGAAAGGAATGTGGAATGGAACGCGGATGGTACATGGAAAGCAACGTGGAATGGAACGTGGAATAGAATGTGGAGTGGAACATGGAATGGAATACCGACCGGAATGGAATCGAATAGAATGTGCAATGGAATCTGGAATGGAATGGAATGGAATGTTGAATGGAATGGTACGGAATCTGAAGTCGAATGGAACGTGGAATGGAACGCACAATGGTACGTGGAATGGAATGGAATGGAAACTGGAATAGAATGTAATGGAATGTGGAATGGAATGGAAAGGAAAATGTTATGCAATTCAGTGGAATGTGCAATGGAAAGTAAGGGAATGGAATGTGGAATTGAAAGAAATGGAATGCAATGGAATGTGGAATGGAATGGAAAATGCAATGCAACGCAATGGAATGTGGAATGGAATGGAATGTGGACTGGAGTGAAATGGAATCGAATAGAATGTGGAATGAAATGGAATTGAATGTGGAATCAAATGTGGAATGTCTTGGAATAGAACGTGGAATGGAAGGGAATGGAATGTGGAACTGAATGGAATGGAATATGGAATGCAATCGAATGGAATGTGAAATGGTGAGGAATGGATTGGAAAGTGGAATGGAATGAAATGGAATGCGGAATGGAAAGGAATGGAAAGGAATATGGAATGGAATGTGGAATGGAATGTAGAATGGAATGGAATGGAATGAGGAATGGAATGGAATGTGGAATGGAATGTGGAATGGAATGGAATTGAATGCAGAATGGAATGGAATGGAATGGAATGTGGACAGGAATGGAATGGAATGGAATAGAAAGTGGAAGCGTATGTGGAATGGAAAGGAATGGAATGTGGAATGGAATGGAATGGAAATTTGAATGGAATGTAGAACGGAATGGAATGGAATGTGGAATGGAATTTGGAATGGAATAGAAAGGAATGTGGAATGGATTGGAATGGAAAGTGGAATGGAAAGGATTGGAACGTGGAATGGAAAGGAATGGAAAGGAATGGAATGGTTTGGAATGGAAATTGGGATGGAATGGAATGTGGAAGGAATGGAATGTGGAATGGAATGCAATGGAATGTGGAATGGAATAGAATGCAATCTGGAAAGGAATGGAATATGTAATGGAATGGAATGGAGTGTGGAATAGATTGGAAAGGAATGTGTAATGGAATGGAATGGAATGTGGAATGTAATTTGCAAGGGAATGGAATTGAATGGAATGGAATGTGGAATGGAATGCAATGGAAACTGGAATGGCATGTGGAATTGAATGGAATGGAATGGAATGTGGAATGAAATGGCATGGAATATAGATTGGAATGCAGTGCTAAGTGGAATGGAATGGAATTGAATGATGAATGCAATGTGGAATGGAATGGAATGGATTGTGAAGGGAAATGAAATGGAAGGTTGAATGGAATGTGGAATTGAATGGAAAGGAATGTGGAATGGAATGGAATGTGGAATGGAAAGAAATGGAATATGGAATGGAAAGGAATGGATTGGAATATGGAATGGAATGGAATGGAATGGAATGCGGAATGGAATGTGGAATGGAAAGGAAAGTGGAATGGAAGGGAATGGATGTTGACTGGAATGCAATGGAATGGAAAGGAACGAAGAATGGAATGGAATAGAATGTGGATTGGAATGTGGAATGGAATGGAATGGAAAGTGGAATGGAATATGTAACAGAATGGAATAGAATGTGGAATGGAATGCAACGGATTGTGAAGTTAAATGAAATGGAAGGTGGAATGGAATGTGGGAGGAATAGAATAGAATGAAATGGAATGGAAAGTGGTATGTATTGGAATGCAACGTGGAATGGAATGGAATGGAACGTGGAAGGGAATGAGGAAGGGAATGGAAAGGAATGGAATGGAATGCGATGTGGAATTGAACGGAATTTAATGTGAAATGGAATGGAATGGAATTTCGAATGGAATGTGGAATGGAATGGAATGTGCAACGGAATGGAATGTGGAAGCGGAAGGAATGGAATGTGGAATAGAATGTGGAATTCAATGGAATGGAATGTGTCATGCAATGGAATGTAATGCGGAGTGGAAATAGGAATGGAATGCAACGGATTGTGGAAAGGAATGTGGAATGCAATGAATTCGAAGGTGGCATGGAAGGGAAAGGAATGAGGAATGGAATGTGCAATTGAATGGAATAGAACGTGGAATGGAATGGAATGCAATATGTAAAGGAACTTGCAATGGAATTTGGAATGCAACGTGTAATGGAATGTGGAATGGACTGTGGAATGTGGAGTGGAAAGTGGAATGGATTGGAATGGAATGAGGAATGGAATGGAAGTGAATGTGGAATGGATTGGAATGGAATGTGGAATGAAATGTGGAATGGAATGCAATGGAATGTGGAACGGAATCGAAAGGAAAGTGGAATGGAATGGAACGGAATGTGAAATGGAATGGAATCTAACGGAAAGGAATGTGCAATTGAATAGAATGTGAAATGGATTGGAATGCAATGTGGAATGGAGTGGAATGGAATGTAGAATGGAATGGAATAGAAAGTGGAATGGAATGTGGAATGGAAAGGAATGGAATGCAATCTGAAATGGAATGTGGAATAGAATGGAATGTATTGTGGAATGGCAAGGAAAGGAATGTGGAATGGAATGGAATGGAATGCGAAATGGAATGGAATGGAATATGGTATGGAATGGAATGGAACTTGGAATCAAATGGAATGGAACCTAGAATGGAATGGAATGGAACTTGGAATGAAACGGAACAGAATGGAATGTGGAATGGAATGGAATGTGGAATGGAATGGAAAGGAATATCACATGGAATGGAATGTAATGCGGAATGGCATGTAATGGAATGTGGAACGGAATGGAATGGAATGTGGAATGGAATGGAAAGGAATGTGGAATGGAATTTTTAATGGAGTAGAAAGGAATGTGAAGTGGAATGTGGAATGGAATGGAATGGAAGTGAACGGAAAGTGGAATGGAAGTTAATGGAATGCAGAATGGAATGGAATGGAATGTGGAATGGAATCGAAAGGAATGGAATGTGGACTAGAATGGAATGGAATGCGGAATGGAATATGGAATGTTATGGAATGTGGAATGAAATTTGGAATGGAAAGAAATGTGGAATGGAATGTGGAAAGGAGTGTGGAATAGAATGTGGAATGGAATGGAATGGAATGGAATGAGGAATTGAATGTCGAATGTCATGGAATGTAACGTGGAATGGAATGTGGAATGACGTTGAATGTAAAGTGGAAAGGAATGTGGAATGGAATGGAATGGAATGTGGAATAGAATGGAATGGAATATGGAATGGAAAGGAATGGGATGTGGAATTTAATGGAATGAAATGTGGAATGGAACATTGAATGGAATAGAATGGAATGTGGAATGGAATGGAATGGAACGTGGAATGGAATGGAATGGAATGGAAAGTGGAAAGGAATGCAATGGAATGGAATGCGGAATTGAATGGAATTTGGAATGAAATGGAATGTGGAATTGAATGGCATGGGATGTGGAAAGGAATGGAATGGAATGTGGAATAGCATGGAATGGAACGTGGAATGGCATGGAATGGAATGTGGAATGGAAAATGATGTGGAATGGAATGGAATCTGTTTGCAACGGAATGGAATGGAATGTGGAATGCAATGGAAACCATTGTGGAAAGGAAAGTGGAAGGGAGTGCAATGGAATGTGGAATGGAATGTGTAATGGAAGGGAACGGAATGTGGTTCGAATCTTGAACGGAATGGAAGGAAAGGAATGGAATATGGAATGGAATTGAATGGAATGGAATGTAGAATGGGATGTGCAATGGAATGCAATCAGATATGCAATGGAATGTAATGGAAGGTGCAATGGAATCGAATGGGATGTGGAACGAAACATGGAATGCAATGGAGTGGAATGTGCAATGTTATGGAATGATACCTGGAATGGAATGGAATGCAATGTGGAATTGAATGGAATGGAAAGGAATAGAATGTGGAATGGAATGGAAGGTGGCATGGAATGGAATGTTATGCGGAATGGCATGGAATGGAATGTGGAATTAAATGGAACGTGGAAAGGACTGGAATGGAAAGTGGAATGGAAAGTGGAATGGAATGGAATGGAATGTGGAATCGAATGCAATGGAAAGTGGAATGGAGTGGAATGGAATACTGAATGTAATGGAATGGAATGTGCAATGCAATGGAAAAGAAAGTGGAATGGAATGGAACGGAATGGAATGCAGACTGGAATGGATTGGAATGGAATGGAATGTTGAATGGAACAGAAAGGAATATGGAATGAAATGTGGAATGGCACGGAATGGAATGTGGAATGAAATGGAACGGATTGTGGAATGGAAAGTAATGGAATATGGAATTTAATGGAATGGAATGGAGTATGGAATGCAATGCAATTGAATGGAATGGAATGTCGAATGGAATGGATTGTAAAGTGGAATGGAATGTGGAATTCAATTGAATGGAATGGAATGTGGAATGGAACGTGGAATTGAATGGATTGGCAAGTCTAATGGAAGTTGGAATTGAATGGAATGTACTGTGGAATGGAATGTGGAATGGCATGGAATGGAACGTGGAATGGAATGGAATGAAATATGGAATGGAAAGTGGAATGGAATGGAATGGAATTTAATGTGGAATGGAATGGAAATTGGAATTAAATGGAATGTGGAATGGAATGGAATGGAATGGAACGTGGAATGGAATGAAATGGAACACGGAATGGAGTGGAATGGAACATGGAATGGAATGGAATGGAAAGGAATGGAATGGAATGGAAAGCATTGGACTGATGATTGCAATGTGGAATGGAAAGGAATGGAACGTGGAAGGGAATGTGGAATGCAATGGAATGGAATGTGAAATGCAAAGAAATGGAATGTGGAATGGAACGGAATGTAATATGGAATGGAAAGGAAAGTGGAATGAATGGAATGGAATGTGGAAAGGAATGGAATGGAATAGAATGGAATGGAAAGTGGAATGAATGGAATGGAATGGAATGGAAAGTGGAAAGGAATGTAATGGAAAGGAATGGAATGGAAAGTGGAATGAAATGGAATGGAATGTGGAATGGAAAGGAATGGAATGTGGAATGGAAAGTGGAATGTAAAGTAATGGAATGTGGAACGGAAAGTGCAATGGAATGTGGAATGAAATGGAATGGAAAGGAATGGAATGTGGAAGGGAATGTGGAATGGAAAGGAATGGAACGTGGAATGGAAAGTAGAATGGAATGTGGAATGGAATGGAATAGAATGTGGAATGCAAAGGAACTTAATGTGGAATGGAATTGAGTGGAATATGGAATGGAACTTGGAATGGAAAGTAAAATGGAATGTGGAATGGAAAGAGATAAATGTGGAATGCAAAGGAATGGAATGTGGAATGGAATCGAGTGTAATATGGAATGGAACTTGGAATGGAAAGTAAAATGGAATGTGGAATGGAATGAGATAAAATGTGGAATGCAAAGGAATGGAATGTGGAATGGAATCGAATGGAATATGGAATTGAACGGAATAGAATGGCATGCGGAATGGAATGGAATTTGGAAAGGAAAGTGTTGGAATGCAATGGAATGGAACGGAATGGATTAGAAGGTGGAATGGAAGGGAATGGAAAGTGGGATGCATTGTGAAATGGAATGGAATGGAATGGAATGTGGAAAGCAATGGAATAGAAGGAGGAATGGAACGTGGAACGGAAAGTGGAGTGGAATGGAATGGAATGGAAAGAGGAGTGGAAAGTGGAATGGAATGTGTAATGGAACGTGGAATAGATTGGAATGCAATGTTGAATGTAATGGAATGGAAGTTGCAATGGAACGGAATGGAATGTGGAATGGAATTGAATGGAATGGAATGGAATGGAATGGAATGTGGGATGTATTGCAATGGAATGTGGAATGAAATAGAATGGAATTTGGAGTGGAAGGTGCAATGGAATGGAATGGAATGTGGAATGAAATAGAATGGAATTTGGAGTGGAAGGTGCAATTTAATGGAATGGAATGTCGAATGGAATGTGGAAAGGAAGGGAAAGGAACGTGGAATGGAATGTGTAATGGAATGTGGAATGGAATGGAATGGAATGTGGAATGGAATGGAATGGTGTGGAATGTGCAAAGGAATATTATGGATTTTGGAAAGGAACGGAATGGAATGGAATGTGGAATGGAACGGAATGGAATGTGGAATGGAATTCAGTGGAATGTGAAAAGCAATGGAATGGAACGTGGAATGAAATGGAATGAAATGGAATGGAAAGTAAGGGAATCCGGAATGCAATCTGTAATGAAATTGAAAGGAATGTGGAATGTAATGTAATGGAATGCAATGTGGAATGGAATGTGGAATGGAATTGAATGGAATGTGAAAATGAATTTAATGGAATGTGGAATGGAATGGGATGTGAAAACGAATAGAATGGAATGTGGAATGGATTGGAATGAAATGCGGAATGGAATGGAATGGAATGTAGAATGGAATGCTGAATGAAATGTGAAATGGAATTGAATGGAATATGGAATGGAATGGAATGGAATGTAGAATCGAATATGGAATGGAGTGGAATGGAATGTGGAATGGAATACGGTATGGAATGGAATGGATTGTGCAATGGAATGTTGAATGGTTTGTGGAATAGAATGGAGTGGAATGTCGAAGGGAAAGTGGTATGGAATGGAATGGAATGTGAAATGGAATGGAATGGAATTGAATGGATTGGAATGCAATGGAAGGGAATTCGGAATGGAAAGGAATGTGTAATTAAATGGAATGGATTGGAATGTGGAATGGAACGTGGAATGGAATGTGGAATGGAATGTGCAACGTAATGTGGAATGGAATGGAATGTAAGATGGAATGGAATGGAATGGTATGGAATGTGGAATGGAAAGGAATGGAATTGAATGTGGAAAGGAATGGAATGGAATGGAATAGATTCGAATGTTATGTGGAATATAACGGAATGCAATGTGGAATGGAATGGATTGGAATGTGGAATGGAACGTGAAATGGAATGGAATGGAATGGAATGGGAAATGGAAAGGAATGGAAAGGAACGTGGAATGGAATGGAATAGAAATTGGAACGGAACAAGAAGTGGAACGTGGAATGGAATGGAATGGAACGTGGATTGGAAAGTGGAATGGAACATGTAATGGAAAGGGAATAAAATGGAATGCAATGTGGAATGGAATGAAATGGAAGGTGGAATTGATTCGAATGGAATGAGGAAATGAATGGCAGTGAATTTCGAAAGGAATGGGGAATGAAATGGAATGGAATGTGAAATGGAAAGTGGAATGGAATGAAATGGAATGTGGAATGGAAAGGAATGGAACATGGAATGGATTGTGGAATGAAAAGTGGAATGGAATGTGGAATGGAATGTGGAATTTGATGGAATGGAAAGCTGAAGGGAATGGAATGGAATGTGGAATGTAATGGAGTGCAAAGTGGAATGCCATGGAATGGAATGAGTAATGGAATGTTGAATGAAATGAAGTAGAAAGTGGAGTGGAATGTAGAATGGAATGTCGAATGCAATAGAGTGGAATGTGAAATGGATTGGATTGGATTGGAATGTGGAATGGAATGTAGAATGGAATATGGAATGCAAGGTAGAATGGAATTGTATGTGGAATGGAATGTGGAGGGGAATGGAATGGATTTTAATGGAATGTGGAAAAGAAAGGGGAATGGAAAATGGAATGGAATGGAATGAAATGGAATGGAATGTGTAATGGAGTGAAACGGAATGTGGAAATGTATGGAGTGGAATGGAATGGCATGGAATGCAATGGAGAGCAAAATGGATTCGAATGGAATGCGGAATGGAATGCAATTGAATGTGATATGGAATTGAATGGAATGTGGAACGGAAAGGAATAGAATGGAATGTGGACTGGAATGGAATTTAAAGGACTGGAATGTGTAATGGAATGAAATGGAATGTGGAAAGCTATGGAGTGGAATGGAATGTGGAATGGAATGGAATGGAAATGTATGGAGTGGAATGGAATGTGGAACGGAATGAAATGGAATATAATGGAAAGTGGAATGGAATAGAATGGAATGCGGAATGGAATGCAATTGAATGTGGAATGGAATGGACAGGAATTTGGAATGGAATGTGAAAAGGAATTGAATGGGATGCGGAATGGAATATTGAATGGAATGGAATGGAATTTGGAATGGAATGGAATGGAACGAGGAATGGAATGTGGAATGGAACGTGGAATGGAATGGAATTTCGAATGGAATGGAAAGGAACGTGGAATGGAATGGAAAGTAATGGAATGGAATGGAATGTGAAAAGGATTGCAAATGAATGTGGAATGGAAAGGAATTAAATGTGGAGAGGAATGGATTGGAATGTGAAGAGGAATGGAAAGCAATGTGGAATTGAATGTTGAATGGAATGGAATGGAATGGAATGGAATGTGGAATGTAATGGAATGGAATGAGGAATGGAACGTGGAATGGAACGTGGAATGGAATGGAATGGAATTTCGAATGGAATGGAAAGGAACGTGGAATGGAATGGAAAGTAATGGCATGGAGTGGAATTTGAAAAGGAATGTGGAATTGAATGTTGAATGAATCGGAATGGAAATTAATGGAATGGAATGGAATTTGAAAAGGAATGTGGAATTGAATTTTGAATGGAATGGAATGGAATGTGGAATGGAATGGAATGGAACGAGGAATGGAATGCAGAATGGAATGTGGAATGGAATGGAATTTTGAATGGAATGGAAAGGAACGTGGAATGGAATGGAAAGTAATGGAATGGAATGGAATTTGAAATGGAATAGAATGGAACGTGGAATAGAATGCAATTGAGTGGAATGTTGAATGGAATGGAATGGAATGTGGAAAGGAATGTGGAATGGAATGTGGAATGGAATGTGCAATGGAATGTGGAATGGAATGCAATGGTGTGGAATGTGGATTGGAATGGAATGCAATGCGGAATGGAATGTGGAATGGAAAGGAATGGAATGGAATGGAATGCAAAGTTGAATGGAATGGATTGGAATGGAATGGAATGTGGAATGGAAAGGAATGGAATGTGAAATGTAATGGAATGGAATGTGGAATGGAAAGGAATGGAATGGAATGGAATGCAAAGTTGAATGGAATGGATTGGAATGGAATGGAATGTGGAATGGAATGGAATGGAATGTGAAATGTAATGGAATGGAATGTGGACTGGAAAATAATGGAATCGAATGGAAAGGGAAATGGACTGGAATAGAATTTGCAAGGCAATTCAATGGAATTTGGAATGGAATGGAATGGAATGTGGAATGGAATGTAAATGATTGTGGAATGGAAAGTGGAATGGAATGGAACGGAATGTGGAATGGAGTGGATTGTATTGTCGAATGGAATGGAAGGGATTGGAATGAGGATTGGAATGCTATGGAAACGAATGAAATGCAATGTGGAATGGAATAGAATGGAATGGGGAATGAAATTGAATTGAATGTGGAATGGAATGGAATGGAATGGAATGTGGAATGGAATGGAATGGAATGGAATGTTGAATGTAATGTGGAATTGAATGGAAATGAATGGAATGGAATGGGAAATGGAATGTGGAATGGAACTGAAAGGAATGTGGAATGGAATGGAATGGAACTGAAAGGAATGTGGAATGGAATGGAAAGGAATGTAGAAAGGAGTGTGGAATGGAATGGAATGGAATGTGGAATGGAATGTGGTATGGAATAGAATGGAAAGTGGAATGGAATGGAATGGAATGTGGATTGGAATGGAATGGAATGGAATGGAATATAGAATTGTATGGAATGGAATGTGCAATTCAATGCAACACTCGTAATGTGGAATTCAATGGAAAGGAAAGGAATGTGGACTGGAATGGAAAGCAATGATGAATGGAATGGAATGGAATGTGGAATAGAATGTGGAATGGAATGGAAAGGGATGTGAAAAGGATTGCAATTGAATGTTTAATGGAATGGAATGGAATGTGGAGAGGAATGGAATGGAATGTGGAATGGAATGTGGAATCGAATGTAATGAATTGTGGAATGGAATGGAAAGGAACGCTTAATGGAACGTGGAATGGAATGTAACGGAATGTGAAATGGAATGGAAAGGAATATGAAAATGAACGGAAAATAATATGAAATGGAATGGAATGGAATGTGAAGAGGAATGGAATGGAATGTGGAATGTAATGGAATGGAATGAGGAATGGAACATGGAATGGAACGTGGAATGGAATGGAATGGAATTTCGAATGGAATGGAAAGGAACGTGGAAAGGAATGGAAAGTAATGGCATGGAATGGAATTTGAAAAGGAAGGTGGAATTGAATGTTGAATGAATTGGAATGGAATTTAATGGAATGGAATGGAACTTGAAAAGGAATGTGGAATTGAATTTTGAAAGAAGGGAACGGATTGTGGAATGGAAAGGAATGGAATGGAACGAGGAATGGAACGTGGAATGCAACCTGGAATGGAATGGAATTTCGAATGGAATGCAAAGGAACATGGAATGGAATGGAAAGTAATGTAACGCAATGGAATTTGAAATGGAATGGAATGGAATGTGGAATAGAATGGAATTGAGTGGAATGTTGAATGGAATGGAATGGAATGTGGAATGGAATGTGGAATGGAATGTGCAGTGGAATGTGGAATGGAATGGAATGGAGTGGAATGTGGAATGGAATGGAGTGCAATGCGGAATGGAATGTGGAATGGAAAGGACTAGAACGGAATGGAATGCAAAGTGGAATGGAATTGATTGGAATGGATGGAATGTGGAATGGAATGGAATGGAATGTGGAATGTAATTGAATGGAATGTGGACTGGAAAAGAATGGAATCGAATGGAAAGTGAAAGGGAAAGGAATAGAATTTGCAATGCAATTCAACGGAATTTAGAATGGAATGTAATGGAATGTGGAATGGAATGTAAAGGAATGTGGAATGGAAAGGGGAATGGATTGGAATGGAATGTGGAATTGAGTGGAATATATTGTAGAATGGAATGGAATGGAATGTAATGAGGATTGGAATACTATGGAAACGAATGAAATGGAATGTGGAATGGAATAGAATGGAATGGGGAATGAAATGGAATGGAATGGGGAATGAAATGGAATGGAATGTGGAATGGAATGGAATGGAATGAACTGTTTAATGGAATGGATTGGAAAGGAACAGAAGGTGGAGTGGAACAGAAGGGAATGTGTAATCCAACGTGGAATTGAATGGAATGGAATGGAATGGAATGGAATGGAATGCGGAATGGAATGGATTGGAAAGGAATTGAAGGTGGAATGGAATGAAAGAGAATGTGGAAAGGAATGCATAATGGAATGGAATGGAATCTGGAATGTAATACAATGGAATGTGGAATGGAAGGGAATGGAATCTGGAATGGGATGTGGAGTGGAATGAAATGGAATGTGGAATGTAATGGAATGGAAAGTGGACAGGAATGGAATGGAATCGAATGGAAAGTGAAATGGAATGGAATGGAATTTGCAATGCAGTTCAATGGAATATGGAAGGTAATGGAATGGAATGTAGAATGGAATGGAAAGGAATCTGGAATGGAAAGTGGAAGGGAATGGAACAGAATGTGGAATGGAGTGGAATGGATTGTGGAATGGAATGGAATGGAATGAAATGTAGATTGGATTTTAATGGAAACGAATAAAATGGAACGTGGAATGGAATAGAATGGAATGGGGAATGAAATGGAATGGAATTTGGAAAGTAATGAACTGGAATTTAATGTGGAATGAAATGGAATGGAAAGGAATGGAAGGTGGAGTGGAATGGAATGGAATGTGTAATGGAATGAGGAATGGAATGGAAAGGAATGGAATGGAATGTGGAATGGAATGGAATGGAAAGGAATGGAAAGTGGAATGGAATGGAAGTGAATGTGGAATGGAATGTGGAATGTAATGGAATGGAATGTGGAATGTAATGGAATGGAATTTGGAATGGAATGGAATGGAATGTGGAATGGGATGTGAATTGGAATGCAAAGGAATGGAATGGAAGGTGGAATGGAATATGGGATAGAATGGAATGTGGAATGGAATGCAATGGAAAGGAATGGAATGTGGAATGCAATGAAAGGGAATGTTGAAAGGAATTTAATGGAATGGAATGTGGAATGGAATGGAATGGAATGTGCAATGGAATTGAATGGTACGGAATGTGGAATGGAATGGAATGTGGAATGGAATGTGGAATGGAATGTGGAATGGAATGGAATGATATGTGGAAAGGAAGGAGGAATGGAAAGGAATGGAATGTCAAATGGAATGGAATGGTATGTAATGTAATGAGGAATGGAAGGGAATGTAATGTGGAATGGAATATAATGGGAATTGAAATGGAATGGAATGGAATGGGGTGTGAAATGGAATGGAAACAAAGGTTGAATGGAATGGAATGGAGCAAAAAGCGGAATGGAATGGAATGGAATGTGGAATGGAATGTAGAATGTAGTGGAATGGAATGGAATCAAATGCGGAATGCACTGGAATGGAATGTGGACTGGAATTCAATGGAATGGAGTGGAACATGAAATGGAATTGAAAGGAATTTGGAATGGAATTCGTAATGGAATTTAATGGGCTTTGGAATGGAATGGAATGGAATGGAAGGTGGAATGGAATAGAATGAAAAGTGGATTGGAATGGAATTGAATGTGGAATGGAATCGAAAGGAATGGAATGTGGAATGGAATGCAATGGGATGTGGAATGGAATGAAATGGGATGTGGAAAGGAATGGAATGGAATGTGGAATGGAATCGAATGCAATATGAAATGCAACTGAAAGGAATGGTATGTGTCTTGGAATATAATGTGGAATGGAATAGAATGGAATGGAATGCAATGTGAAATGGAATATGGAATATAATGTGTAATGGAATGGAATTGATTGTGTAATGGAATGGAATTGAATGCGGAACGGAATGTGGAATGGAATGGAATGGAATGTGGAATCGAATGGAATGGAATGTGGAATGGAATGTAATGGAATGTTGAATGGAATGTAGAATGGAATGGAATGTGGAATGGAATGTAATGGAATGTTGAATGGAATGTAGAATGGAATGGAATGTGGAATGGAAAGTAATGGAATGTTGAATGGAATGTGGAATGGAATGGAATGTGGAATTGAATGGAAAAGAACATGGAATTGAATGTGGAATGGAATGGAATGGAATGTGTAATTGAATTTAATGGAATGTGGAAAAGAATTTGGAATGAAATGGAATTGAATGTAGAATGGAATGTGGAATGCAAAGGAATGGAATGTTGGAGGGAATGGAATTCAACGGGGAATGGAATGTGGAAAGGAATGTGGAAAAGAATCTAATGGATTTCGCAATGGAATGAGACATGGAACGTGGAATGGAATGGAATGGAACTTGGAATGGAAAGTGGAATGGAAAGTGGAGTGGAACGTGGAATGGAACGTGGAATGGAATGTAACGTGGAATGGAATGGAATTGAATGGAACGAGGAATGGAATGGAACGGAACGAGGAATAGAATGGAATGGAATGTGGAATGGAATAGAATGGAATGGAAAATGGACTGAAATGGAATGGAATGGAACGAAAAGTGCATTGCAGTGGAATGGAAAGTGGAATGGAATATAAAATGGAATGGAATCGAATGTGGAATGGAATGTTGAATGGAATGGGATGGAATGTGGAATGGAATGTGGAATGGCATGGAATGGAAGGTGGAATGGAATGGAATGGAATGTGGATTGGATTGGAATTGAATGTGGAATTGAATGGAATGGAATGTAGAATGGAATGGAATGAAATGTGAAATGGAACGTTGAATGGAATGGAAAGAAATGGGGAATGGAATGTGGAATGGAATGTAATGGAATGTGGAATGCAATGGAATGGAATGGAATGGAATGTGGAATTTAGTAGAATGGAATGTGGATTGGAATGGAATTGAATGTGAAATGGAATTGAATGCAATGTTGAAAGGAACGTGAAATGGAATGGAATGGAATGTGAAATGGAATGTGGAATGGAACGTGGAATGGAATGGAATGAAATGGAATGGAATGTGGAATGGATTGTGGAATGGAAAGTGGAATGGAAAGGAATGGAATGTTGAAAGCAACGTGGAATGGAATGGAATGGAATGTTTAATGGAATGTGGAATGGAACGTGTAATGAAATGGAATGGAATGGAATGTGGAGTGGTATGTGGAATGGAATGTGGAATAGAATGGAATGGAATGGATTGGAAGGGAATGAGGAATGGAATGCAATGGAATGTGGAATGGAATGGAATGTGGAGGGGAATGGAACTGAATGGAATGGAATGGAAGCGATTGCGGAATGCAATGTGGAACGGAATGGAATAGAATGGAATGAAATGTGGAATGGAATTTCGAAGGGAATCTCGAAAGGAATGTGGAATGGAAAGGAATGGAATGCAATGTGAAATAGTATATGGAATGGAATGTGGAATGGAATGGAATGGAATGTGGAATGGAATTTGGAATAGAAGGTGGAATGGAATGGAAAGTGGAATGGAATGTAATGGAATGTGGAATGGAATGGAATGGAATGGAATGTGGAGTGGAATGCAGAGGAATGGAATGGATAGTGGAATAGAATGGAATGGAATGTGTAATAGAATGGAATAGAATGTGGACTGGAATGTGGAATGGAAGGGAATGGAAGGTGGATATCAAAGGAATCGAATGGAATAGAATGTGAAATGGAATTGAATGCAATGTAGAATGTAATGTGGAAGGGAATGGAATGTAATGTGGAATGGAATGTGGAAATTAATGGAATCGAATGGAATAGAATGTGAAATGGAATTCAATGCAATGTGGAATGGAATGTGGAAGGGAATGGAATGTAATGTGGAATGGAATGGAATGGAACGTGGAATAGAATTTAATGGAATGTGGAATGCAAAGTGGAATGGAATGGAATAGAGTATGGAAAGCAATGTGGAATGCAATGGAATCGAATGTCATTTAATGTGGAATGGAATTTAATGGAATGTGGAATGGAATGGAAAGGAATGTGGAATGGAATATGGAAGGGAATGGAATGGAATGTGAAATGGAATGTAATGGAATGTGGAATGGAATGGAATGGAATTTCGAATGGAAGTGAATGGAATGGAAAGGAAGGTGGAATGCAACGGAATGGAATGGAATTTGGAATGTAATTGAATAGAATACGGAATGGAATGCAACTTGGAATCAAACCGAATGGAATGTGGAATCGAACGGAATGGAACGTGGAATGGAATTTTGCAAGGAATGGAATGGAATGTGGAAAGGAATGTGGAATGGAATTGAATGTGGAATGGAATGGAATGGAATGTGTAATGCTAAGTGGAATGCAGTTTAATGTGGAATGGAATGGAATGGAAAGTGGAATTGAATGGAAAGTGGAATGTGGAGTGGAATTTGGAATTGACTGGAATGGAATGTGGAATGGAATGGAATGGAATGTGGAATGGAATGCGGTGGAATGGAATGGAATTGAATGTGGAATGGAAAGTGGAACGGAATAGAATGGAATGTAATGTGGAATGAAATGGAATGGAATGGAAAGTGGAATGGAATGGAATGGAAGGGAATGTGGAATGGAATGGAATGGAATGGTATGGAATATGGAATGGAATGGAGTGGAATGTGGAATGGAATGAAACGTTGCAATGGAACGAAATGCAACGTGGAATGGGATGCAATGGAATGTGGAATGGAATGTGGAATGGAATGGAATGGACTGTGGAATTGAATTGAATGTGCAATGGTATGGAATGGAATGAGAAGTGGAAGTAGTTTGGAATGTGAAATGTAAATAGAATGGAATGTGGAATGGAATGGAATGGAATGTGGAATGGAATGGAATGGAATCTGGAATGGAAAGTGGAAGGGAATGTAATGGAACTGAAAGTGGAATATAATGGACCATGGAATGGAATGGAACGTGGAATGGAATGGAATGGAAACTGGAATGGAGTGGAATGGAAAGTGGAATGGAATGGAATTTAACAGAGTGGAATTTGGAATGGAATGTGGAATGGAACGTGGAATGAAATGCAATGGAACAGAATGGAATGTGGAATGGAATGTGGAATGGAAAATGGAATGGAATGGAAAGCAATGGGACGAAATGTGGAATGGAATGTGGAGTGGAATGGAAAGGAATGTGGAACGGAATGTGATATGGATTAGAATGGTATGTGGAATCGAGTGGAATGGAATGTGGAATGGAACGTGGAATGGACTGGAAAGGAAAGTGGAATGGAATGTGGAATGGAATGGAGTGGAACGTGCAATGGAATGGAAGGAAATGTGGAATGGAATGGAATGGAATGGAATGGAATGGAATGGAATGTGGAATGCAATGGAATGTAAAGAATGTTATAGAATGGAATGTGGAATGGAAAGTGGAATGGAGTGGAATGGAAAGGAATGGAATGTGGAATGGAAAGTGGAATGGAATGTGGAAGAGAATGTGGAATGGAATGGAATGGAATGTGGAATGGAATGGAATGCAAGGTGAAATGGAATGTCATGGAGTGGAATGTAATTAGTGTTGGAGTGGAATGTGGAATGGAAGGGAACGCAATGTGGAATGTAAAGGAAAGTAATGTGGAATATATTGTGGGTTAGAATCGAATAGGAATGTGGAATGGAATGTGGAATGGAAGGTAATGCAATGTGGAATGGAAAGGAAAGTAATGTGGAATGTATTGTGGAATGGAATCGAATAGGAATGTGGAATGGAATGTGGAATGGGATGTAAAGTGGAATGGAATGGGAAGGAATGTGGTATGCAGTGGAATGGAATGAGGACTGGAATGGACTCTAATGTGGAAAGGAATGTGGAATGGAATGTGGAATGCAGGGTGGAATGAAATGGAATGGAATGCGGAATGGAATGGAATGTGTAATGGAATGTGAAATGGAACCTGTAATGGAATTTGGAGAGGAATGTTGAGTACAAAGGAATGAAAAGTGGAATGCAATCTGGAATGTAATATAATGGAATGAGGAATGACATGCGGAATTGAATCGAATGGAATGTGGAATAGAATGGAATGTGGAATGGAATGGAGTGGAATGTGGAATGGATTGGAATGGAATGTGAAATGGAAATAGAATTGAAGGTGGAATGGAATGGAATGGAATGTGGGATGGAATGGAATGTGGAATGGAACCTGGAACAGAATGGAATAGAATTTCGAATGGAATGGAGTGGAATGGAAAGTGGAACAGAATGGAAAGGAATGTGGAATTGAATGTGGTATGGAATAGAATGGAATGTGCAATGGAATGGAATGGAATGTGGAATGGAAAGTAATGTGCAATGGTATGGAATGGAATGTGGAATGGAACGTAGAACGGAATGGAATGAAATGTGGAATTGAATGTGGAATGGAATGGAAACTGGAATGGAATGTAATGGATTCGAATGTGGAATGCAATGGAAAGGAATGCAATGGAATGGAATGTGGAATGGAAATTGGAATTCATTTGAGTGGAATGTGGAATGGAATGTGGAATAGAATGTGGAATGGAATGGAAAGGAATGTGGAATGGAATGTGAAAAGGGTTGGAAAGAAATGTGAAACGGAATGGAATGTAACTTGGAATGGAACGTGGAATGGAATGGAATGGAATGTGGAATGGAATTTAAAATGGAAAGGAATGGAATGTGCAATGGAATGGAAAGGAATGTGGAATGGAATGGAATAGAACGTGGAATGGAAGGTGGAATTGAATGGAATGGAATGTGGAACGGAATGGAATGTGGAAGGAAATGGAATGGAACGTGGAATGCAATGGAATGGAAAGAAGAATGGAATGGAACGTTTAATGGAGTGGAATGGAACTTGGAATGGAATGTGGAATGCAATGGAATGGAATGGAATGTGGAAAAGAATTGAATGGAAGGGAATGTGGAATGGAATGGAATGGAATGGAATGTGGAATGGTATGTGGAACAGAATGGATTGCAAGGTGGAATGGAATGTAACGATGGAATGGAATGGAATGGAAAGTGAAAAGTAATGGAGTGGAATGGAATGGGAAATGCAATGGAATGTGGAATGTAATGCAATGTAATATGGAATGGAATTTGGAATGGAATGGAATGGAATGGAATGTGGAATGGAATGGAATGTGGAATATGGTATGGAATGGAATGTGGAATGTAATGGAATGGAATGGAATGTGGTTTGCAATGGAATTGAATGGAATATGGAATGGATTGGAATGGAATGTGGAATGGAATGGAATGGAATGTTTCATGGAATGAGGAATGGAATGGAAAGGAATGGAATGGTATTTGAAATGGAATGGAATGGAATGTGGAATGGAATGGAATGGAATGCAATGTGAAATGGAATGGAAATGAAAGTGGAACGGAATGTAATGAAATGTGGAATGGAATGGAAAGGAATGGAAAGTGAAATCTAAGGGAATGGAATGTGAAATGGAATGGAATAGAATGTGGAATGGATTGAAATCGAATTTGGAATGGATTGGAAAGGAATGTGGAATGTACTGGAATTTAAGGCAATGTGAAATGGAATGGAATGAAACGTGGAATGCAATGGAATGGAACGTGAATGGAATTAAATGGAATGTGGAAGGAAATGCGGATTGGAATGCGGTATGGAATGGAATGGAATGTGTAATGGAATGGAATGGATTGTGTAATTGAATGAAGAATGGAATGGAATGCAATGTGAAATTGAATGGAATGGATCTGGAATGGAGTGGAATGTGGAATGGAAGGGAATGCAATGTGGAATGGAATGGAATGGAATTGAATGTGAAATGGAATGGAATGCAACGGAATGTTATGTTGAATGGAACGAGGAATTGAATGTAATGGAATGTGGAATTAAAGAAGAATGGAATGGAATGGAATGTGGAATGGAATGGAATGGAATGTGGAAAGGAACGGTATGGAATGATAAGTGGAATGAAATGGAATGGAATGTGGAATAGAATGGTATGGAATGGAAAGTGGAATGGAAGGGAATGGAATGTGGAATGGAATGCAATGGAATGTGGAACGCAATGGAAAAGAATGGAATGTTGAATGGAAGGGAATGGAATGTGGAATGGAATGGAATTGTATGTTGCATGGACTGGAATGGAATCGAATGCAATGTGGAATATAATGGAATGTATTGGAATGTGGAAGTTAATGGAATGGAATATGGAATGGAAAGGAATGGAATGTGCAATGGAATGTTGAAAGGAATGGAATGGAATATGGAATGGAATGTGGAATGGAATTGAATGTGGAATGGAATGGAATGGAATATGGAAAGGAATGTTTAATGGAATGGAATTGAACGTGCAATGGAATGTGGAAAGGAATGTGGAATGGAATGGAATGCAAAGTGGAATGGAATGAGAAAGGGAACGTGGAAAGGAATGGAATGGAATGTGGAATGGAATGGAAAGGAATGTGGAAAGGAAGGTGGAAAAGAACGTGGAAAGGAATGGAATAGAATGGAATGTGGAATGGAATGTGTAATGGAACGTGGAATAGAATGGAATGGAATATGGAATGGAATGTGGAATGGAATGAATGGAATGTGGAATGGAATGGAAAGTGGAATTAAAGGGAATGGAACGTGGAATGGAATGGAATGTAAAGTGGAATGGAATGTGGAATGAAATATGGAATAGAGTGCAATGAAATGTGAAATGCAATGGAATGAAATGTAGTGTGGAGTGGAATGTAATGTGGAATGGAATGGAATTTCGAACGTGGAATGGAACGGAATGTGGAATCGAATGTAATGGAATTTGGAATGGAATGGAATGGAATGTGGAATGGAATGGAGTGGAATGGAATGGAATTTGGAATGGAATATAACGGAATATGGAAAGGAATGGAATAAGGTATTGAATGGAATGGAAATCAATGTCAAATGGAATGGAATGGAATGTGGAATGGAGTGGAATGGAATGTGTAATGGAATGGAATGGAAGGAAAGTGGAATTGAAGGGAATGAAATGTGGAAAGGAATGGAATGGAATGGAATGTGCAATGGAAAAGAATGCAATGGAATATGGAATGGAATCAGGAAGGGAGCGTGGAATGGAATGTGGAAAGGAATGAAGAATGCAATGGAAAGTAACGTGGAATGGAATGAGGAAGTGAACGTGGAATGGAATGTGGAATGGAGTGGAATGAAAAGTGGAATGGAAAGAGGAATGGAATGTGGAATGGAATGGAGTGGAACGTGGAATGGAATGAGTAAAGGAAAGTGGAATAGAATGCAATGGAACGTGGAATGCACCATGGAAAGGAACGAGGAATGGAAAGAGGAATGGAACGTGTAATGGAAAGTGGAATGCAGTGGAACGTATAATGGAGTGGAATGGAACCTGGAATGGAATGTGGAATGCAATGGAAAGGAATGGTATGTTTAAAAGAATGGAATTTAATGGAAAGTGGAATGGAACGGAATAGAATGGAATGGAATGAGGAATGGTATGTGGAATAGAAAGCAATGTAATGTGGAATAGAAGGCAATGATGGAATGGAATGGAATGGAATGTGAAATGTAATTGAATGGAATGGAATGTTCAACGGAATGGAATGTGGAAAGGAATGGAATGGAATGTGGAATGGAATGTGGAATGGAATGGAATGGAATGGAATGTGGAATGGAATGGAATGTGTAATGTGGAATAGAATGGAAAGAGGACTGGCATGGAATGGAATGGAATGTGGAATGAAAAGGAATGGAATGGAATATGGAATGGAATGGAATGGAAATTGGGATGGAATGTGAAATGGAAAGGAATGGAATGTGAAATGGAATGTGGAATGGTATGGAAAGGAATGGAATGGAATTTGGTATGGAATGGAATGGAAAGGAATGGAATGTGAAATGGAATGGAAAGGAATGTGAAATGGAATGGAATGGAATGTGGAATGGAATGGAATGGAATGTGGAATGGAATGTGGAATGGAATGGATTGGAAAGTCGAATGGAATCGAATGTGGAATGTGGAATAGAATGGAATACAGAATGGAATGGAATGGAATGTGGAATGCAATGGAAAGCAATGGAATACGGAATGTGGAACGGAATGGAATGGAATGTGGAATGGAATGTGGAATGAAATGTGGAATGGAATGTGGAATAGAAAGGAAAGGAATGTGGAATGGAATGCGGAATTGAATGGAATGGAATGGATTGCAACTTGAAATGGAATGGAAAGGAGTGTGGAATGGAATGAAATGTAATTTGGAATGGAACGGTATGGAATTGAATGGGGAATGGAAACGTAAGCAAGGTAATAGTATGTGGAATGGAATGAGGAATGGAATGTAAAGAAATGTAGAATTGGATTAAGAGAGCATTGGAATGGAATGTGGAATGGAATGGACTGGAATTAGTATAGGAACGCTATGGAATGGAATGTGGAATGAAATGCAATGGAATGGAATATGGAATCGAATGGCATTGAATGGAAATTGTGATGGAAGGGAAAAGAATGTGGAATGGAATGGAATGGAATGTGGAATGCAATGGAAAAGAATGGAATGTGAAATGTAAGGGAATGGAATGTGGAATGGAATTGAATGGAATTTGGCATGGTATGGAATGGAATGGAAAGTGGAAAATAATGGAATGTGGAATGGAATGGAATGGAATATGGAATCGAATTGAACGGAATTTGGAATGGAATGGGGAAAGGATTGGAATGGAATGTGGAATGGAATGTGGAATGGAATGGAAAGGAATGGAATGTGGAATGGAATGGAATGGAATGCAGAATGCAATGGAACGTGGAATGGAATGTGGAATGGAATGTATAGCAACGTGGAATGGAATGTGGAATGAAATGTGGAATGGAAGGGAATGCAACGTGGAAGGGAAAGAGGAAAGGAACGTGGAAGTGAATGGAATGGAATGTGGAAACGAACGTGCAATGGAAGGTGGAATGGAATGGAATGGAACGTGGAATGGAATGTGGAATAGAATGGAATCTAATGTAATGAAATGCGGAATGGAATGTGGAATGCAATTTGTAATGGAACGTGGAATAGAATGGAATGGAATGTGGAATGGAATGTGGAATGGAATGGAAGGTAACGTGGAATGGAATAGAATGGAATGTGGTGTGGAAAGGAATGGAATTTGGAATGGAATGGAATTTCAAATGTTGAATGGAATGGAATGTAGAATGGAATGGAATGGAAGGTGGAAAGGAATGGAATGGAATGGAATGGAATTTGTAGTGGAATATAATGGAATATGGAAAGGAATGTTATGGAAATCAATGTCAAATTGAATAGAATGGAATGTGGAATGGAATGGAATGGAATGTGGAATGGAAAGGAATGGAATGGGGAAAAGTAAAGAATGGAGTGCGGAATGCAATGTGGAATGGATTGGAAAGGAATCCAAGGTGGAATGGAAAGGAATGGAATGTGGAACGGAGTGGAATGGAATATGGAATGCGATGAGGAAAGGAATGTAATGAAATGTGGAATTGAATGTGTGATGGAATGGAATGGAATGCAATAGAACGTGGAATGGAATTGTATGGAATATGGAATGGAATGGAATGGAAAGGTATGTCAAATGGAAAGGAATGGAATGTGGAATGCAATGGAATGGAATGGAATGTGGAATGCAATGGAATGGAATGGAATACGAAATGAAATGGAATTGAGTGTGAAATTGAATGGAATGTAACGTGGAATGGAATGGAATGGAATGTGGAATGAAACGTGGAATGGAATGGAATGGAATGAGGAATGGAATGTGGAATGGATTGGAATGGAATGTGGAACGGAATGGAATGTGGAATGTGGAACAGAATTGAATGTGGAATGGAATGGAATGTAATATGGAATGCAATGGAAATGAATGGAATGTAGAATGGAATGGAATGGAATGAAATGAAATGTGAAATGGAATGGAATGTGGAATGAGGAATAGAATGGAATGTGGAATAGAATGGAATAGAATGTGGAATAGAATGTGGAATGGAAAGGAATGGAAAGGAATGTGGAATTGAATGTGGAATGGAAAGTGGAATGGAATGGAAAGGAATGTGGAATTAAATGTCGCATGCAATAGAATGGAATGTGCAATGGAATGGAATGCAATGTGGAATGGAAAGTGGAATGGAATGGAATGTGGAATGGAAAGTGGAATGGAATGGAATGGAATATGGAATGACATAGAAAGGAATGGAATGGAGTGGAATGTGGAATGGATATTGCAATTCAGTGGAATGGAATGTGGAATGGAATGTGGAATGGAATGGAAAAGCATATGGAATGGAATGTGAAATGGGTTAGAAAGGAATGTTGAATGGAATGGAATGTGAAATTGAACGTGGAATGGAATGGAATGGAAGGTGGGATGGAATTTGGAATGGAATGGAATGGAATGTGCAATGGAATGGAATGGAATGTTGAATGGAATTGAATGGAATGGAACGGAATGGAATGCAAAGTGGAATTGAATGGAAAGTGGAATGGAATGTGGAACGTAATGCAAAGGAATGTGGAATGTAATGTGGATTGTAAAGGAATGGAACGGAATGTGAAATGGAATAGAATGGAATGTGGAATGCAATGGAATCAAATGGAATGGAATGTGGAATGGAATTGAATGGAATGTGGAATAGAATGTAAGGGAATGTGGAATGGAATGGAATGGAATGTGGAATGGAATGGAATGGAATCGAATGGAATGAAATGTGGAATGGAATGGAATGGAATGTGGAATGGAATGGAATGTGAAATGGAATGGAATGGAATGTGGAAGGGAATGGAAAGCAATGGAATATGGAATGTGGAACGCAATGGAATGGAATGTGGAATGGAATGTGGAAAGAAATGTGGAATGGAATGTGGAATAGAATGGAAAGGAATGTGGAATGGAATGTGGAAAGGATTGGAATGGAATGGAATGCAATGTGGAATGGAATGTGGAAAGGATTGGAATGGAATGGAATGCAATGTGAAATGGAATGGAAAGGAATGTGGAATGGAATGAAATGTAATTTGGAATGGAACGGAATGGAATGTGGAATGGAGTGGAATTTAACGCAATGTGAAATGGAATGGAACGAAATGTGGAATGGAATGGAATAGAATTTCCAATGGAATGGAATGGAATGTGGAATGGAATGCTGAATGGATTGGAATGCCATGTGGAATGAAATGGAATGGAATGTGGAATGGAATGAAATGGAATGGAGTGGAATTGAATGTGGAATGGAATGGAATGTGAATTGCAATGGAATGGAAAGTGGAATGGAATTGAATGGAATGTGCAACAGATTGTGGAATGAAATGGAATGGAATGTGGAATGGAATGGAATGAAATGGAATGCTGAATTCAATGTAATAGAATGTGGAGTGCAATGGAATTTAATGAAATGTGGATTGCAAAGGAATGGAACGGAATGTGAAATGGAATAGAATGGAATGTGGAATGCAATGGAATCAAATGGAATGGAATGTGGAATGGAATTGAATGGAATGTGGAATGGAATGGAATGGAATGTGGAATGGAATGGGGAATGGAATGGAATGGAATGTGGAATGGAATGTGGAATGGAATGGAATGGAATGTGGAATGGAATGGAATGTGGAATGGAATGGAATGTGGAATGGAATGGAATGGAATGTGGAAGGGAATGGAATGGAATGTGGAATGGAATGTAGTGGAACGTGGAATGGAATATGGAATGGAATTTGGAATGGAATGGAATGGACTGTGGAATGGAATGGAAAGGAATGGAATGTGAAATGGAATTTAATGGATTGTGGAATGGAATGATATGGAATGGAATGTGGAATGGAATGGAATGGATTCTGGAATGGAATGCAATTGAATGTGAAATGGAAGGGAATGGAATCTGGAATGGATTGGAATGGATGGTGGAATGGAATGTGAAATGGAATGTGGAATGGTACGTGGAATGGAATGAAATGGATCGTGGAATGCAGGGGAATGGTACGTGGAATGGAATGGAAAGAAACGTTGAATGGAACGAGGAATGGAATGTGGAATGGAACGTAAAATGGAATTAAATGAAATGTGGAATGCAATAGAATGGAATGTGAAATGGAATGAAATGGAAAGTGGAATGGAATGGAGTGGAATATGGAATGGAACGTGGAATGGAATTGAACGGAAACTGGAATGGAACGCCTAATGGAACGTGGAATGGAACATGAAATGAACTACAATGGAAAGTGGGATGGAATGTGAAATGGAATCTGGAATGGAATGGAATGGAATGTGGAATGGAATGGAATGGAATGTGGAAAATTACGGAATGGATTGGAAGTTGGAATGAAATTTGTACTGGGATGTGGAATACAATCGAATGGAATGGAAGGTGGAACGTAATGTTGAATGGAATGAAATGGAATGTGGAATGGAATGGAATGGAATTGAATGTGGAAGGAATGGAATGGAAAGTGGTATGGAATGGATCGTGGAAAAGAATGGAATGGAATGTGGATTGGAATGGAATGGAAAGTGGAATGGAATAGACTGGAATGGAATGGAATGAAATGTGGAATACAAAGGAATGAAATGCAATGGAATGTGGAATGTAACGGAATTGAACGTGGAGAGGAAAGTGGAATTGAATGGAATGTAATGGAACGTGGAAAGTAATGGATCGGAATGTGGAATTGAATATGCAATGTAGTGGAATGGAATGTGGAACGGAGAGAGGAATGGAATGGAAGGGAATGTGGAATGGAATGGAATGGAATCTGGAATAGAGTTGAATCGAATCAAATGTGGACTGGAATGGATTGGAATGCAATGGAATGGAATGTGGAAGGGAATAGAATGGAATGTGGAATGGAATGAAATTGAATGTTTAATGGAAAGTGGAATAGAATGTGGAAAGGAATAGAATGGAATGGGGAATGGAATGTGCAATGGAAGGAAATGTGATGTGGATTGGAATGTGGAATGGAATGGAATGGAATGGAATGTGGAATGGAAAGGAATGGAATGGAATTGAATTTTCAATGGAATGGAACAGAATGTGGAATGGAATAGAATGGAATGGAATGTGGAATATAAAGGAATGGAATGGAATGGAATTTTCAATGGAATGGAATAGAATGTGGAATGGAATGGAAGGGAATCTGGAATGGAATAGAATGGAATAGAATGGAATGTGAAATGGGATGTGGAAAGGAATGGAATGGAATGAAATAGAATGTGGAAAGGAATGGAATGGAATGGAATGGAATGTGGAATGGAATGGAATGGAATGTGGAATGTAATGGAATGTGGAATGGAAAGGAATTGAATTGAATGGAAGGGAATGGAATGGAATGGAACAGAATGGAATGGAATTGAATTTAAAGGAATGTAATGTGCAATGGAATGTGGAATGGAATGTGGAATGGAATACGGAATGGACTGTGGAATGGAATCTAGAATGGAATGGAATGTGGAATGGAATGTGGAATGGAATGGAATGTGGAATGGAATGTGGAATATAATGGAATGGAAGGTGGAATGTATTGGAATGGAATGTGGAATGCAGCATGGAATGGAATGGAATGGAAACGAATGGAATATGGAATGGAATGTCGAATGGAACGTGGAATGGAATGGATGCAATGGACTGGAATGTGGAATGGAATGTGGAATGGAACGTGCAGTGGAATGCAATGGAATGGAATGTGGAATGGAACGTGGAATGGAATGGAATGGAATGGATTGGAACGTGAAAAGAAATGTGGAATGGAATGTTGAGTGGAATGGAATGGAATGGAATGTGAGATGGAATGTGGAATGGAACATGGAATGGAAAGGAATGGATTGTGGAGTGGAAGATGGAATGGATTGGAATGGAATGTGTAATGGAATGGAATGGAACGTGGAATGGAGTGTGGAATGCATTGACAAGGAATGTGGGATGGAAAGGAATGGAATGTGGAATGGAAAGTGCAAAGGATTGGAAAAGAATGTGTAAATGAATGCTGTGTATTGTATAATGGAATGGAATGGAAATAAATGTGGAATGGTATGGAATGGACTGGAATGGGATGTGTAATGTAAAGGAATGGAATGGAATGGAATGTGGAATGGTATGGAATGTAATGAAATGCAATGTGTAATGGAAAGGAATGGAATGGAATGGAATGTGTCGTGGAATGGAATGGAATGTGGAATGGAATGTGGAATGGAATGCAATGGAATGGAATGGAATTGATTGTTGAATGCAGTGGAATGGAATGTGGAATGGAATGGAACATAATGGAATGGAATTGAACGTGGAATGGAATGCAATGTGGATTGGAATGGATAGTGTAATAGAATGGTATGGAATGTTGAATGGTATGTGGAATGGAATGGAGTTGAATGTTTAATAGTATGTGGAATGGATTGGAATGGAATGCAAAGGAATGGAATGCAGAATGGATTGGAATGTAATGTGGAATGGAATGGAATGTTTAATTGAATGTGGAAAGAATGGAATGGAATGTGGAATGGAATGTCAAAAAGAACGTGGAATGGAATGGAATGGAATGGATTGGAATAAGGAATGGAATGTGGAATGGAACGTGGAATGGAATGGAATGGAATGGAATGTGGAATGCAAAGTATAAGGGAACGTGGTATGGAATGGAATGCAACGTGGAGTGGAATGTGGAATTAATTGGAATGGAATGTGGAATGGAATGGAATGGAACGTGGAATGGAGTGTGGAATGGATTGGCAAGGAATGTGGAATGGAATGTAATGGAATGTGGAATGAAATGTGTAAAGGATTGGAAAGGAATATGTAATGGAATGCAATGTATCGTATAATGGAATGGAATGGAAAGGAATGTGGTATGGTATTTAATGGACTGGAATGGAATTTGTAATGGAAAGGAATGAAATGGAATGGAATGTCGAATGGTATGGAATGCAATGGAATGCAACGTGTAATGGAAAGGAATGGAAGGGAATGGAATGTGGCATGGAATGGAAAGGAATGTGGAATGGAATGTGGAATGGAATGGAATGGAATGGAATAGATTGTGGAATGGAAAGTAATGGAAAGTGGAATGGAATGGAATGGAATTTAATTGAATGTGGAATGGAATGGAATGTGGATTGGAATGGATAGTGTAATAGAATGTAATCTAAAGTTGAATGGTATGTGGAATGGAATGGAATTGAATGTGGAATTGAATGTGGAATGGATTGGAATAAAATGGAATGGAATGGAATGTGGACTGGAACATGGAAAGTAATGGAACGGCTACTGGAATGCGTCGGATTGTGATGTGTAATGGAATGAGGAATGGAATGGAATAGAGTGGAAAGGAATGTGGAATGTGGAATGGAACGAAATGTGGAATGGAATGAGGAATGTAATTGAATGCAATGTGGAATGGTAGGGAGTAGAATGTGGAATGGAATGTGGAATGTAGTGGAATGCAATGTGGAATGGAATGTGGAATGTAATGGACAGAAATGTGGAATTGAAGGGAATGGAATCTGGAAGGGAATGGAAAGAAATGGAATGGAATGTGAACTGGAATAGAACGGAATGTAATGGAATGTGGAATGGAAAGGAAAGGAAAGTTAAATGGAATGTGGAATGGAATAGAATGGAATGTGGATTGGAAAGGAATGGAATGGAATGGAATGTGGAATTGAATGGAATGGAATGTGGAATGGAACGTGGAAAGTAATGGAATGGACAGTGGAATGGAATGAAATGTAATGTGTAATGGAATGAGGAGTGGAATGGAATAGAATGGAATGGAATGTGGAATGTGGAATGGAAAGGAATGTGCAATGGAATGTGGAATGGAATTGAATGGAATGTGGAATGGTACACAGTGGAATGCGGAACGGAATGTGGAATGTAGTGGAATGGAATGTGGAATGGAGTGTGGAATGTAATGGACAGGAATGTGGAATTGAATGGAATGGAATCTGGAATGGAATGAAATGGAACGGAATGTCGGCTGGAGTGGAATGGAATGGAATGGAATGTGGAATGGAATGGAATGGAAAGTGGAATGGAATCTTGTAAGGAATGTGTAATGGAATGGAATGGAATGGATTGGAATGGAAAGGAATGGAGAATGTATTGGAAAGGAATTTGGAAGGGAATGGAATTTAATGGAAGAGAATGGAATGTGGAGCGGAATGTAGAATGGAATGAAATGGGATGTGGAACGGAATGTGGAATGGAATGGAATGGAATGGAATGTGGAATGGAATTTGGTATGGAATCTAGAATTTAATGTGCAATGGAATGGAAAGGAATGGATTGGAATGAGGAATGGAATGGAATGGAATGTGGAATGTAGTGGAATTGAATGTGGAATGGAGAGTGCAAGGGAATGGAAAGGAATGTCAAATGCAATGGAATGGTATCTGGAATGGAGTTGAATCAAATGGAAATCGGACTGGAATGGAATGGAATTGAATGTGGAATGGAATGGAATGGAATGTGGAATGGAATGAAATGGAATGTGGAATGGAAAGTGTAATGGAATGTGGAAAGGAATAGAATGGAAGGGGAAAGGAATGTGCAATGGAATGGAATTTGATGTGAAATGGAATGTGGAATGGAATGGAATTGTATAGAACGTGGAATGGAAAGGAATGGAATGGTATGGAAAGTTGAATGGAATGGAATTTAATGTGGAATGTATTGGAATGGAATCTGGAATGGAATGGAAAGGAATATAATTGAATGTGGAATGGAATGTGGAACGGAATGGAATGGAACAGAAAGTGGAATGGAATGGAATGGAATGTGGAATGGAATGGAATGTGGAATGGAATGGAATTGAATGGAATTGAATGGAATGGAATGGAAGAGGATGGAATGGAATGGAATTTAAAGGAATTGAAGTGGAATTGAATGTGAAATGGAATCCGGAATTGACTGTGGAATGGAATGTGGAAAGGAATGGAATGTGGAATGGTATCTGGAATGTAATGGAATGGAATGTGGAATGGAATGGAATGTGAAATGGAAATAGAATGGAATGTGAAAAGGAAATAGAATGGAATGTGGAATGGAATGGAATGGAAAGTGGAATATAATGCATTGGAAACTGGAATGGAACGTGGAATGGAATGGAATGGAATGTGGAATGGAATGTGGAATGGAAAGTATTGGAATATGGAATGGAATGTGAAATGGCATGGAATGGAATGTGGAATGGAAAGAATGGAATGTCGAATGGAATGTCGAATGGAATGGACTGAAATGGAATGCGGATTGCAATGAAATGGAATGGAATGGAATGAAATATGGAATGGAATGGAATGGAATGTGGAAAGGAATGTGGAATGGAAACTGGAAAGGAATGGAATGGAATGGAATGGAATGGAATGTGGAATGGAATGTGGAATGGAACGTGTAATGGAATGGAATGGAGAGGAATGGAATGTGGAATGGAAAGCGGAATGGAATGGAATGGAATGGAATGGAATGGAATGCAATGGAATGTGGAATGGAATGTGGAATGGAACGTGTAATGGAATGGAATGGAGAGGAATGGAATGTGGAATGGAAAACGGAATGGAATGGAATGGAATGGAATGGAATGTGACGTGGATTGTGGAATGGAACGTGGAATGGAAACGAATGGAATGTGGAATGTAGTGTGGAATAGAAAGGAAAGGAATCGCATATAATGGAATGTGGAAAGGAACAGAATTCATCGGAATGGAATGGAATGGAATGCGGAAGGCAATGAGGAATGGAATGGAATGGTATGAAATGTGGAATGAAATGTGGAATGGAATAGAATGGAAGGCAATGTGGAAAGGACTGTGGAAAGGAATGTGGAATGGAATGGAATGGAATATGGAATGGAATGGAATGGAATGTGGAATGGAATGGAATGTGGAATGGAATGGCGTGGAATGAAATGGAATGGAATGTGGAATAGAATGGAATATGATGTGGAATGAAATGTTGAATGGAATGGAATGGAATGTGGAATGGAATGGAATGGAGTGGAATGTGGAATGGAATGGAATGGAATGTGGAATGGAATGTGGAATGGAATGGAATGGAATTTGGAATGGAATGGAATGGAATGTGAAATCGAATGTGGAATGGAATGGAATGTGAAATGGAAATAGAATAGAATGTGGAATGGAAAGGAATGTGGAATGGAATGGAATTGAATGGAATGGAATGGAATGGAATGGAATGGAATGGAATGGAAGAGAATGGAATGGAATGGAATGGAAAGGAATGGAATGTGGAATTGAATGTCAAATGGAATCCGGAATTGACTGTGGAATGGAATGTGGAAAGGAATGGAATGAGGAATGGAATGTGGAATATAATGGAATGGAATGGAGTGGAAAGTGGAATGCAGCGTGTAATGGAGTGGAATGGATTGAAATGGAACGTGGAATGGAATGGAATGGAAGAGAATGAAATGTGGAATGGAATGTCGAATGGAACGTAGAATGGAATGGAAAGGAAAGGAATGTGGAATGGAATGTGGAATGCAAAGGAATGGAACATTTAGTGGAATGTGGAATGGATTGGAATGGAATGTGGAAAGGAATGGAAGGGAACGTGGAATGGAATGTTTAATGGATGGGAAAGGAATGTGGAATGGAATGGAGTGGAATGCGGAATGGAATGTGGAATGGATTGCAAAGACATGTGTAATGGAATGAAATGGATTGTATAATGGAATGGAATTGAAAGGAATGTGGAATGGTATGGAATGGACTGAAATGAAATGTGGAGTGGTATGGAATGGAATGGAATGGAATCTGTAAAGGAAAGTAATGGAATGGAATGGAATGTGGAATGGAATGGAATGGAACGTGGAATGGAATGTAGAATGGAATGGAATGGAATGGAATGGATTGTGAAATGGAATGGAATGGAATGTGGAATGGAATGAAATGGAATGGAATGTGGAATGGAATGAAATGGAATGAAATGGAATTGAATGTGGAATGGAATGGAATGTGAATTGGAATGGAATGGAATGTGGAATGGAATGGAATGGAATATGGAACGGAATGTGGAATGGAAAGGAATGGAATGTGGAATGGAATGGAATGGAATGGAATGTGGAATGGAATGGAATGGAATGGAATGTGGAATAGAATGTAATAGAATGTGGAATGCAATGGAGTGGAATGAAATATGGAATGCAAAGGAATGGAACGGAATTGAAAGTGGAATGGAGTGGAATGGAATGTGAAATGGAATGTGGAATGGAATGTAATGGAATTGAAAGGAATGTAATGTGGAATTGAATTGAATGGAATGTGGAATGGAATGGAATGTGGAATGGAACGGAATGGAATTGAAAGGAATGTAATGTGGAATTGAATTGAATGGAATGTGGATTGGAATGGAATGTGGAATGGAATGGAATGCAATCTGGAATGGAATGTGGAGTGAAATATGGAATAGAATGGAATGCAATGTGGAATGGAATAAGTAGTGAATCGTAGAATGGAATGGACTGGAACGTGGAATGGAAAGTGGAATGCAACGTGGAATAGAAACTTTAATGGGTCGTGGAAAGGAATGGCATGGAATGTGAAATGGAATGGAATGGAAATTGGAACATAATGGAACGTGGAATGGAGTGGAATGGAACTTGTAATGGAATGTGGAATTGAATGGAATGGAATGGAATGTGGAAAGGAATGAGGAATGGAACCTTTAATGGAATGGAATGTGGAATTGAATGAAATGGAATGTGGAAAGGAATGAGGAATGGAACTTTTAATGGAATGGAATGGAAGATGGAATACAACATGGAATGGAACGTAGATTGGAACGTGGAATGTATCGTGGAATGGAGTGGAATGGAATGTGGAATGGACTGGAACGTGGACTGGAATGGAAAGGAATGTGGAATGGAATGGATTGGAACGTGAAATGGAATAGTATGGAAATTGGAATGGATTGGAATGGAACGTGGAATGGAATGTGGAATGGAATGGAACAGAATGGAATGCAAAGTGGAATGGAATAGATTGTGGAATGGAATTGAATTGAACGTGGAATGGAATGTGGAATGAAATGGAATGGAATGTGGAATGAAATGGAATGGAATGTTTAATGGAATGGAATGTGAAATGGAAGTAGAATGGAATGTGAAATGGAAATAGAATGGAATGGAATGGAATGTGGAATATAATGCAATGGAAAGTGGAAAGGAACGTGGAATGGAATGGAATGGAATGTTGAATGGAAGGAATGGAATGTCGAATGGAATATCGAATGGAATGGACTGAAATGGAATGAGGAATGCAATGGAATGGAATGGAGTGGAATGAAATATGGAATGGAATGGAATAGAATGTGGAATGGAATGTGGAATAGAAAGTGGAATGGAATGGAATGGAATGGAATGTGGAAAGGAATGTGGAATGGAACGTGTAATGGAATGGAATAGATAGGAATGGAATGTGGAATGGAATGTGGAATGGAAAGTGGAATGGAAAGGAGTGGAATGGAATGTGAGGTGGATTGTGGAATGGAACGTGGAATGCAATGGAATGGAATGTGGAATGTAATGTAGAATAGAATGGAAAGGAATCGAATGTAATGGAATGTGGAATGGAATAGAATTGAACGGAATGGAATAGAATGGAGTGCGGAAGGCGATGTGGAATGGAATGGAATGGAATGAAATGTGGAATGGAATGGGGAATGAAATATGGAATGGAATGTGGAATGGAATGGAAGGGAATGCAAAGTGGAATTGAATGTCGTATGGAATGTGGAATGGAATGGAATGGAATATGGAATGCAATGGAATGGAATGTGCAATGGAATGTGGAATGGAATGTAACGGAATGGAAGGTGGAACGGAATGGAGTGGAATGGAATGGAATGGAATGTGGAATAGAATGGAATGGAATGTGGAATGAAATGAGGAATGGAATGCAATGGAATGTGGAAAGGAATGGAATGGAATGGAATGGAATGTGGAATGGAATGGAATGGAACGTGGAATGGAATCTGGAATTGAATGGAATGGAATGTAGAAAGGAATCTGGAATGGAATGGATTTGAATGTGGAATGAAATGGAATGGAATGAGGAATCGAATGTGCAATGGAATGGAATGTGAAATAGAAATAGAATGGAATGTGGAATGGAATGGAATGGAATGTCGAATGGAATTAACTGGAATGGAATGTGGAATGCAATGGAATGGATGGGAATGGAATTTAAAGTGGAATGGAATGGAATGGAATGTGGAATGCAATGGAATGGATGGGAATGGAATTTAAAGTGGAATGGAATGGAATGGAATGTGGAATGGAACGTGGAATGGAATGGAATGTAATGGAATGTGGAATGTTATTTTGAATGGAACGTGGAATGGAATGTAATGGAACGGAAAGGCATGTTGAATAGAATGTTGAATGGAACGTGGAGAAGAATGGAATGAAATGGAATGGAAAGTGGAGTGGATTGTGGAATGGAACGTGGAATGGAATGGAATGGAATGGAATGTGGAATGGAATGAGGAATAGAATGGAATGGAATCGAATGGAATGGAATGTGGAATTGGATGGAATTGAACGGAAGGAGGAATGCAATGGAATGGAATGTGGAATAGAATGGAATGGAAAGTGGAAGTCAAAGGAATGGAAAGTGCAATGGAATGGAATGGAATGTGGAATGGAATGAGGAATAGAATGGAATGGAATCAAATGGAATGGAATGTGGAAAGGAATGGAATTGAACGGAAGGAGGAATGCAATAGAATGGAATGTGGAATAGAATGGAATGGAAAGTGGAAGTCAAAGGAATGGAAAGTGCAATGGAATGGAATGGAATGTGGAATATAATGGAAATGAATGTGGAATGGAATGGAAAGAAATGGAATGTGGACTGGAATAGCACGTGGAATGGAATGGAATTGAAGGTGCATTGGAATATGGAATAGAACGGAACGCCAGGTGGAACGGAATGTGGAATGGAATGTGGAATTGAATGGAACAGAATGTGGAATGGATCGTGTACCGGAACATGGAATGGAATCTAATGGAATGGAAAGGAATGTGGAATGAAATGGAATGGAAAGAGAACTGGAATGGAATGGAATGGAACGTGGAATAGAATGGAATGGAATGTGAAATGGAATGTGGAATGGAATGGAATGGAATATTGAGTGGTATGGAGTGCAATCTGGAATGGAATGTGGAATGTAGTGGAATGGAATGGGGAATGGAATGTTGAATGGACTGGAAAGGAATGTGGAATGTAATGAAATGGAATCTGGAATGGAATGGAATGGAATGGAATGTGGACTGGAATGGAATGGAATGGAATGGAATGTCGAAAGGAATGGAATAGAAGGTGGAATAGAATGTGGAATGGAATGTGGAATAGAATGGAATGGAATGTGGAAAGGAATGTGGATTGGAATGGAATGCGATGTGGAATGGAATGTGGAATGGAATGGAATGGAATGGGGTGGAATGTGGGACGGAATGTGGAATGGAAACTGGAATGGATTGTAAAATAGAATGGAATTTAATGGAATGTGGACTGGAATGGAATGGAATGAGAAATGGAATAGAATGTGGAATGGAATTGAATTGAAAGTAATGGAATCTGGAACGGAATGTGGAATTGAATTGTATGGAATGGAATTGAATGGAAGGGAATGTGCAATGGAATGTGGAATGTAACATGGAATGGAATGTGGAATGGAATGTGGAATGGAATGTGGAATGGAATGGAATGCAATGTGGAATGGAATGGAATGGAATGTGGAATGGAATGTGGAATGGAATCTGGAATGGAATCTGCAATGGAATGTGGAATGGAATGGAATGGAATGAAATGGTATGTGGAATGGAATGGAATGGAATGTGGATTGGAATGGAAAGGAATGTGGAAAGGAATTGAATGGAATGTGGAATGGAATGGAATGGAATGGAATGGATTGTGGAATGCAATGGAATGGAATGGATTGTCGAATGGAATGGAATGCAATGGAATGGAATGTGGAATGGAATCTGCAATGGAATGTGGAATGGAATGGAATGTGGAATGTCATGGAATGTAATCGGATGGAATTTGGAATGGAACGTGGAATGGAATGTGGTATGGAATGGAATGGAATGGAATTCAGTGGAATAGAATGTGGAATGGAATGGAATGGAATGTGGAATGGAATGTAATGGCATGTGGAATGGGATGGGGAGTGGAACGGAAAGGAATATTGAATTGAAAGTGGAATGGAACGGAATGTGGATTGCAATGGAATGGGATCGAGTGGAATGTGGAAAGGAATGGAATGGAATGTGGAATGAAATGGAATGGAATGGAATGTAGAATGGAATGGAATGGAATGTTGGAATGGAATAAAAAATTGAACGTGGAATGGAATGCAATGGAACGTGGAATGGAAAGTGGAATGCAAGATGGAATGGAACTAGGAATGGATGGTGGAACGGAATGGAATGGAACGTGGAATGGAATGGAACGTGAAATGGAATGGAATGGAACTTAGAATGGAATGGAACGTGGAATGGAATGGAATGGGACGTAGAATGGAATAGAATGTGAAATGGAGTGGTATGTAACGTTGAATGGATTTTGTAATGGAATCGAATGGAAGGTGGAATAGAATGAGGAACGGATTATGGAATACAATGGAATGGAACATGGAATATAACGTGGAATGGAACACGGAATGGAACGTGGAATGTATCATCGAATAGGATGGAATGGAACGTAGAATCGAATGGAACGTGGAATGGAATGCAATGGAATGTGGAATGGATGTGGAATGGATTGGAATGGAATGTGGAATGGAATTGAATGGAATGTGCAACGGAATGGAATGGAATGCAATGTGGAAAGAATGGAATGGAATGGATTGTGGAATGGAATGTTGCATGGAAAGGAATGGAAGGTTGAATGGAATGGTATGGAAAGGGGAATGGAGTGGAATGGAACTTGGAATGGAATGTGGAATGGAATGAAACGGAATGGAAAGCAAAGTGGAATGCAATCGAAGGTGTAATGGAATGGAATTTAATGTGGAATGGAATGTGGAATGTAATGGAATGGAAAGTGGAATGGCATGTGGAATGGAACCTGGAATGGAATGTAATGGAATGTGGAATGGAATTTGGAATGGATTGGAATGGAAAGTGGAATGGAATGGAATGTAAGGGAATGGAGTAGAATGTGGAATGGAATGCAATGGAATGGAATGGAATGGAATGTGGAATGGAATGTGGAATGAATTGAAATGGAATGGAATGTGGAATGGAATGGAATGGAATGGTATGGAATGTGGAATGGAGAGGAATGGAATGGAATGGAATGGAATGTGGAATGAAATGAAGTGTGGAATGGAAAGGAATTCAATGTGTAATGGAATTCCATTCCATTCCATTCCAGTCCGAATTCCATTCCATTCCATTGCATTCCACATTCCGTTCCACATTCCATTCCATTCCGTTTCACATTCCATTCCATTCCATTCCACATTCCGTTCCACATTCCATTCCATTCCGTTTCACATTCCATTCCACTCTCCATTCCATTCCACATTCCATTCCACTTTCCATTCCTTTCCATTCCATATTCCATTCCACCTTCCATTCCATTGCATTGCTCGTTTCATTCCACATTCCATTCCATTACATTCCACTTTCCTTTCCACATTCCATTCCACATTCCATTCCACATTCCGTGCCATATTCCATTCCATTCCATTCCACAGTCCATTTCTTTACATTCCACATTGCATACCACATTCCATTTCACCTTCCATTCCATTCCATTCCACGTACCCTTCGAAATTACATTGGACATTCCATTCCACGTTCCATTCCATTGCATTCCACGTTCCGCTCCATGTTCCATTCCATTCCATTCAACATTCCATTCCATTCCATTCCACATTCCATTCCCTTCCTTTCCACGTTCCATTCCATTCTGTTCCACGTTCCATTCCATTCTGTTCCACGTTCCATTCCATTCCATTCCACGTTCGATTTCATTCCATTTCACATTCCATTTCACGTTCAATTTCACATTCCATTCCACCTTCCATTCCATTCAATTCCCTTCCATTCCACATTAGATTCCATTCCATTCCACTCTCCATTCCACTTTCCATTCCACGTTGCATTCCACGTTTTATTCTGCGTTCCATTCCACGTTCCATTTCTTTCCACTCCACCTTCCATTCCATTGCCTTCCACATTCCATTCTGTTCAATTCCATTCCATTCCACATTCCATTGCACAATCCATTCCCTTCGATTACAGATTCCATTCCATTTCATTCCACATTCCTTTCCACGTTCCATTCCACTTTCCTTTCCACGTTCCATTCCACATTCCATTCCACATTGCTTTCCATTCCAGTCCATATTCCATTCCACATTCTATACAATTCCATTTAAACCTTCCATTCCATTCCATTACACATTCCATTCCACATTCCATTCCATTCCATTCCACATTCCATTCCTCATTCCGGTTCTTTCCATTCCATATTCCATTCCAAATTGCATTCCACATTCCATTCCGCATTCCATTCCATATTTCAATCCATTACATTCCGCAATCCATTCAACATTCCATTCCATTGCATTCCAGATTCCATTCCACGTTCCGTTCCACATTCTATTCCATTCCATTCCACGATTCATTCCACGTTCCATTCCACAATCAATTCCATGTTCCATTCCACTTTCCATTCCATTCCATTCCACATTCCATTGCACATTCCATTCCACCCTCCATTCCGCATTCAATTCCATTCCATTCCACATTCCATTCCATTGTATTACACAGTCCATTCCACATTCCTTTCCATTCCATTCCATTCCAAGTTCCATTCCACATTCCGTTCCATTCCACTGCACATTACATTCCACATTCCATTCCATTCCAATCCTCATTCAATTATACATTCCTTTCCAAGTTCCAGTCCACATTCTATTACACGTTCCATTCCATTCCATTCCACGTTCCATTCCACATTCCATTCTACATTCCCTTCCACATTCCATTACCTTCCATTCCAGATTCCATTCCACTTTCCATTCCATGCTACATTACATTCCACATTCCATTCCACATTTGTTTTCACATTCTTTTCCATTGCATTCCACATTTCATTCCATTCCACATTCCATTCCATATTCCATTCCATTCCTTTCCACATTCCTTTCCACATTCCATTCCATGTTCCATTCCATTCCAATCCACGATCCATTCCACATTCCCTTCCATGATCCATCCCATTTCATTCCACGATCCATTACAAATTCCATTCCATTACATTACACTTTGCATTCCACATTCCATTCCACATAACATTCTGTTCCATTGCACATTCCTTTCCACACTCCATTCCACATTCCATTCCTCTTTCCATTCCATTCCATTCCACATTCAATCCCGCATTCCATTCCACATTCCATTCTGTTCCATTTCACTTTAATTTTCACTTTCTATTCCACATTCCATTCCATTCCTTTCCACATTCCATTCCACACTGCATTACACCTTCCATTTCACATTCCAATCCACATTCCATTCCATTCCGTTCTACATTCCATTCCATTCCGTTCCACATTCAATTGCATTCCTTTCCACATTTCATTCCACTTTCCATTCCATTCCATTCCACATTCCATTTCACTTTCCATTCCATTCCATTAATTCCACATTCCAATCCACATTCCATTCCATTCCACTCCATTCCATTCTGAATTTCTTTGCACATTCCATTCCATTCCACTCCACATTCCATTCCTCATTCCAATCCACATTCTATTCCATTCCATTCCGCATTTCATTGCACATTCCATTCCATTCATTTCCACTTTCCATTCCATTCCATTCCATTCCACATTCCATTCCATTCCATTCCGCATTCCATTGCACATTCCTTTCCATTCCATTTCACGTTACTTTTCACATTCCATTCCACATTGCATTCCATTCCATTCCACTTTCCATTGTACTTTCCATTCCATTCCATTCCATTGCACATTCCATTTCACATTCCATTCCATTCCATTCCGTATTGCATTGCACATTCCTTTCCGTTCCATTCCAAATTCCATTCCATTCAATTCAATTCCACATTCCATTCCACATTCCATTCCATTCCATTCCACATTCCATTCCATTCCATTCCACATTCCATTCCATTCCATTCCAAATATCATTCCACATTCCATTCCAATTTCCATTCCACTTTCCATTCCATTCCATATTCCATTCCACATTCCATCCCACATTCCATTCCATTCAATTACACATTGCATTCCATTCCATTCCTTTCCATTCCATTCCACATTGCGTTCCACATTCCATTCCATTGCGTTCCACATTCCATTCCATTGCGTTCCACATTCAATTCCATTCCACTCCACATTTCATTCCACTTTGGATTCCATACCATTCCACTTTCCATTCCACTTTCGATTCCATTCCATTCCATTCCACATTCCAATCCACATTCTCTTCCATTCTATTACATTCCATTCCGCATTCCATTGCAAATTCCATTCCCTTCCATTCCACATTCCATTCCTTTCCATTCCGTTCCACATTCCATTCCACATTCCATTCCATTCCACATTCCATTCCATTCCACATTTCATTCCATTCCATTCCACAATCCATTCAACTTTCCATTCCATTGCATTCCACATTCCATTCTAGATTCCATTCCACGTTCCATTCCACATTCTATTCCATTCCATTCCACGATCCATTCCACGTTCCATTCTACAATCAATTCCACGTTCCATTCCACTTTGCATTCCATTCTATTCCACTTTCCATTCCATATTGCATTCCATTCCTTTCCACGTTTCATTCCACATTCCATCGCACATTCCATTCCACGTTCCATTCCTCATTCAATTCCATTCCATTCCACATTCCATTCCATTGCATTCCATATTCCATTCCACATTCCATTCCATTCCATTCCATTCCCCGTTCCATTCCACATGCCATTCCTTTCCATTGCACATTCCATCCCACTTTCCATTCCATTCCATTCCTCATTCAATTCCACATTCCTTTCCAAGTTCCAGTCCATATTCTATTACACGTTCCATTCCATTCCATTCCACATTGCATTCCACATTCCATTCCACATTCCATTCCACATTCCACTCCATTCCATTCCAGATTCCATTGCACTTTCCATTCCATGCTACATTCCATTCCACATTTCTTTTCACATTCTATTCCATTGCATTCCGTATTCCATTCCATTCCATTCCACATTCCATTCCATATTCCGTTCCATTCCTTTCCACATTCCTTTCCACATTCCATTCCACGTTCCATTCCATTCCAAACCACGATCCATTCCCCGTTCCCTTCCATGTTCCATCCATTTCATTCCACGATCCATTCCACATTCCATTCCATTCCATTTCACTTTACATTCCACATTCTATTCCACATACCATTCTGTTCCATTGTGCATTCCATTCCAAACTCCATTCCACATTCCATTCCTATTTCCATTCAATTCCATTACACATTCCATTCCACATTCTCTTCCACATTCCATTCCGTTCTATTTCACGTTAGTTTTCACATTCCATTCCACATTCCATTGCATTCCATTCCACGTTTCTATCCATATTCCATTTCACTTTCCATTCCACTTTCCATTCCACTTTCCATTCCATTCCATTCCATTCAACATTCCATTCCATTCCATTCCACGTTGCATTCGATTCCATTCCTTTCAATTCCATTCCACATTCCATTCCATTCCATTCTATTCCACATTCCTTTCCATTCCATTCCACTTTCCATTCCATTCCTCATTCCTTTCAACATTCCCTTCCACATTCCATTCCATTCGTTTCTATTCCATTTTGCATTGCATTGCACGTTCTATACCATTTCATTCCACATTCCATTTCATTCCATTCCACATGCCATGCCATTCAATTGCTTATTTCATTCCATTCCTTTGCATTCCATATTCCATTCCATTCCATTTCCTTGCCATTCCATTCCATTCCATTCTATTCCAATTTCCATTCCATTCCGTAGCACATTCCATTACATTCCGTTCCACATTCCATTCCACATTCCATTCCACATTCCATTTCATATTCCTGTGTGCATTCTATTCCACGTTCCATTCCATTTCATTCCACTATCCATTCCATTCCATTCCACATGCCATTTCATTCCATTCCAAATTCCATTGCACATTCCATTCCACATTCCATTCCACATTCCTTTCCATTCCATTCCACATTCCTTTCCATTCTATTCCACATTCCATTCCTTTCCATTCCACATTGCATTCCACATTCCATTCCATTCCATTCCACATTCCATTGCACATTTGATTCCTTTCAATTCCACTTTCCATTCCACATTCCATTCCACTTTCCATTCCACGTTCCATTCCATTCCATTCCACATTCCATTCCATTCCATTTCACATTCAATTCGACATTCCATTCGACATTCCATTCCTTCCCATTCCATTCCACATTTCATTCCATTCTATTCCACATTCCATTCCATTCCATTCCACATTCCATTCCATAACTTTCCACTTTCCAATCCACATTCCATTCCACATTCCACTCCATTCCATTCGTTTCCATTGCACGTTACATTTGACATTCCATTCCACATTCTCTTCCATTCCGTTACACATTCCTTTCCACATTCCTTTCGATTCCATTACACTTTCCATTCCACATTCCATTCCCCATTACATTGGGTTCCATTCCACATTCCATACCACATTCCATTACACATTCCATTCCATTTCATTCCACATTCCAATCCACATTCCATTCCATTGCATTCCACATTCCAATCCATATTCCATACCCTTCTATTCCACATTACGTTCCATTCCATTTCACTTTCCATTCCATTCCATTGCATTCCTCATTACATTCCATTCCATTCCGCATTCCCTTCCATTCCATTGCATTCCATTCCATATTCCATTCCATTCCATTCCTTTCCACATTACATTTTGTTCCATTCCACATTGCATTCCGTTACTTTCCAAATTCCATTCATTTCCACTCCACATTGCATTCCGTTACTTTCCAAATACCATTCCTTTCCACTCCACATTCCATTTCATTCCATTCCACGTTCCATAGGATTCCATTCCTTTCCACATTCCATTACTTTCCGTTCCCCATTCCTTTCCACTGCATTCCACATTTCATTCCACATCACTTTCCATTCCAGTCCACATTCCATTACATGCTCCATTCCACGTTAGTTTCCAGGTTCCATTCTATATTCCATTCCCCATTCCATTCCTTTCCACATTCCATACCGTTCCATTGAATTCCATTCCACATTCCATTCAATTACATCCACATTCCATTCCATATTCCATTCCACTCCAGTCCACATTCCATTCCACATTCCATTCCATTTCATTCCACATTCCATTCCACATTCCATTCCGTTCCATTCCGCATTCCTTTCCACGTTCCATTCCATTCTTATACACATTCCATTGTATTCCATCCGACCTTCCATTCCGTTCCACATTCCATTCCACATTCCATTCCACATTCCATTCCACATACGATTACATTCATTTCCACATTCCATTCCATTTCATTCCACATTCCATTGCACATTCCCTTCCATGTTCAATTCCATTCCATTCAACGTTGCATTCTACCTTCAATTCCACGTTCCATTCAACGTTACATTCCACGTTCCATTCCATTCCATTCCACCTTCCATTCCACATTCCTTTCAATTCCACTCCACATCCCATTTCACATTCCAGTCCAGCACATTCCACATTGCATTCCTCATTCCATTGCATTCCTTTCCACTTTTCATTCCATTCCACTCCACATTCCATTCCACATTTCATTGCATTGCATTGCATTCCATTCCACTTTCTATTGGACGTTCCATTACATTCCATTCCACATTCCATTCCACATTCCATTCCATTCCATTCCACATTCAATTCCACATTCCATTCCACATTCCATTCCATTCCACTCCACATTCCACTCAATTCCATTCCATTCAACTTTACATTACATTCTACACCTTTTCTCATTCCATTCCATTCCATTCCTTTCCATTCCACATTTCATTCCACATTCCGTTCCACTTTCCATTCCACATTCCATTCTACACTCCATTCCATTCATTTCCACATTCCATTCCACATTTCATTCCACAATCCATTGCAGGTTCCTTTCCACATTTCAACCACATTCCATTCCACTATATTTCTCCTTCCATTCCACATTCCTTTCCATTCCATGCCACATTCCATTCCACATTCTGTTCCATTCCATTCCACATTTAATTCCTCGTTCAATTCTACATTCCACTCCACGTTCCATTCCACGTTCCATTCCACGTTCCATCCCATTGCTTTCCACATTCCACTGCACATTCCAATACATTCCATTCCACATTCCATCTCACATTCCCTTCATTCCATGCCACATTCCATTCCATATTTAATTTCACATTCATTTCTATGTTCCACTCCAAGTTCCATTACACGTTTCATTCCACGTTCCATTCCATGTTCCATCCCATTGTATTCCACATTCCACTGCACATTCCAATAGATTCCATTCCACATTCCATTCCACATTCGATCTCACATTCCATTCCACATTTCAATCAATTCCATTCCACATTCCATTCTACGTTCCATTCCACGATCCTTTCCACGTACCATTCCATTCCATTCCACTTTTCATTTCATTCCATTCCACTTTCCATTTCACATTCCATTCCACATCCCATTTCACATTCCATTCCACATTCCATTTCACTTTCCATTCCATTCCATTCCATTTCACATTCCATTCCACATTCCATTTCACTTTCCATTCCATTCCATTCCGTTCCATTCCATTCAATTACACATTGCATTCCATTACAATCCACATTCCTTTCCGTTCCATATTCCATTCCATTTCATTCCACATTCCATTCCACATTTCATTCCATTCCATTCTATTCCACATTCCATTCGATTCCACTTCACATTCCATTCCATTCCATTCCACGTTCCATTCCACATTCCATTCCACGTTCCATTACACATTCCGTTCCATTCCATTCCACATTCGTTTCAATTCCATTACACAGTCCATTCCATTTCATTCCACATTCCATTTCATTAAATTTCGCATTCCATTCAATTACATTGCATTCCACATTCCATTCCATTCCATTCTACATTCCATTCCTTTCCATTCCATTCTACATTCCATTCCTTTCCATTCCATTCTATTCCACATTCCATTCCATTCCATTCTTTTCAACATTCCATTCCATTACATTCCACTTTCCTTTCAATTACATTCTACATTCCATTCCACATTCTATTCTACATTCTCTTCCACATTCCATCCCACAGTGAATTCCACATTCCATTCCACATTCTATTCTACATTCTCTTCCACATTCCATCCCACACTGAATTCCACATTCCATTCCTTTCCATCGCACATTCCATTACATTTTCCATTCCATTCCTTTCCACTTTCCATTCCACTTTGCATTCCATTCCTTTCCACCTTCCATTCCGTGTTCGATTGCACTATCCATTCCACGTTACTTTCCACGTTCCATTCCACGTTCCATTACATTCCATTCCATATTCCATACCATTCCATTCCATTCCATTCCTCATTCCATTCCACATTCCTTTCAACATTGCCTTCCACTTTCCATTCTCTTCCATTCCACATTCCAATCCACATTCCATTGCATTACATTACACATTCCATTCCATTCCCCTCCACATTCCATTCCACATACCCTTCCATTCCTCTCCACATTCCATTCCACATTCCATTCCATTCCATTCAACATTCCATTCCACATTCCATTCCATTCCATTCCACATTCCATTCCACGTGACATTCCATATTCCATTCCACATTCCATTCTACATTCCATTGTGTTCCATTCCACATTCCATTCCTCATAACTTTCCACAATCCATTCCACATTCCATTCTATTCCATTTAACTTTCCTTTCCATTACACTCCACATTCCATTTCACATTCCTGTCCAGCACATTCCACATTGCATTTCACATTCCATTGCATTCCTTTCCACTTTCCATTCCATTCCACTCCACATTCCATACCACATTCCATTCCATTCCATTCCATTCCATTCCACGTTGTATTGCACTTTCCATTAGATTCCATTCCACATTCCTTTCCACATTCCTTTCCATTCAATTCCACATTTCATTCCACATTCCATTCCACATTCCATTCCACATTCCATGCCATTCCACTCCTCATTCAACTCAACTCCATTCCATTCCACATTACATTGCATTCTACACCTTTTCACATTCCATTCCATTCCATTCCACATATAATTCCATGATCAATTCCATGTTCCACTCCATGTTCCATTGCAGGTTCCATTCCACATTCCATTCCACGTTCCATCCCATTGCATTCTACATTCCACCGCACATTCCAATACATTGCATTCCACATTCCATTCCACCTTCCATCTCACATTCCATTCCACATTCCAATCTGTTCCATTCCGCATTCCATTCTAAGTTCCATTCCATGATTCATTCCGCGTTCCTTTCCACGTTCCATTCCATTCCATTCCATTACACTTTCCATTTCATTCCATTCCACTTTCCATTCCACATTCCATTCCACATTCCATTTCACATTCCATTCCGCATTCCATTTCACTTTCCATTCCATTCCATTCCATTACATTACACATTGCTTTCCATTACAATCCACATTCGTTTCTGTTCCATTCCACATTCCATTCCGTTCCACTTTCCATTCCTTTCCGTTCAATATTCCAATCCATTTCATTCCACATTCCATTACACATTTCATTCCATTCCATTCTATTCCACATTCCATTCGATTCCATTCCACATTCCATTCCATTCCATTCCACGTTCAATTCCACATTCCATTCCACATTCCATTCCATGTTCCATTCCACAATCCATTCCATTCCAATTCACATTCGATTCCATTCCATTCAACATTCCATTCCATTCCGCATTCCATTCCATTTAATTTCACATTCCATTACATTACATTACATTGCATTCCACATTCCATTCCATTCCATTCTGCACTCCATTCCTTTCCATTCCATTCTATTCCACATTCCATTCCATTCCATTCTATTCCACATTCCATTCCATTCCTTTCCACTTTCCATTCAATTACATATCACATTCCATTCCACATTCCTTTCTACATTCTATTCCACGTTCCATCCCCCATTGAATTTCACATTCCATTCCTTTCCATCCCACATTCCATTACATGCTCCATTCCATTCCATTCCACATTCCATTCCACTTTCCATTACATTACATTCCACCTTCCATTCCATGTTCCATTGCACTTTCCATTCCACGTTACTTTCCACGTTCCATTCCACATTCCATTACTTTCCATTCCATATTCCATACCATTCCATTCCATTCGATTCCACAATCCATTCCATTCCATTCCTCTTTCCATTCCACCTTCCGTTCCACATTCCGTTCCATTCCATTCCACTACCATTCCACTCTCCATTCCACATTCCATTCCACATTCCACTCCGTTACATTCCACATTCTATTCCACACTGCATTCCACATTCCATTCCACATTCCATTCCATTTCATTCCGCATTCCATTCCACATTCCATTCCGTTCCATTCCAAATTCATTTCTACATTCCAATCCATTCTCTTATACATTCCATTCCATTCCATTCCGTATTTCATTCGACATTCTATGCCACTTTCCATTCCACGCTCCATTCCATTCCGTTCCACATTCTATTCCACATTCCATTCCACATTCCATTCCGTTCAATGCCTTGTTCCCTTCCACATTCCATTCCACATTCTATTCCACATTCCATTCCACATTCCATTCCGTTCAATGCCATGTTCCCTTCCACATTCCATTCCACATTCCATTCCACATTCCTTTCCACATTCCGTTCCACATTCCATTCTACGTTCCATTCCATTCCATTCCAAATTCCATTCCATTCCATTCCACATTCCATTCCATTCCATTCCACATTCTATTCCATTCCATTCCACATTCTATTCCATTCCATTCCATTGTCTTACATATTCGATTCCATTCCATTCCACATTCCATTCTGTTACATTCCACATTGCATTCCACATTCCATTCCACATTCTATTCCACGTTCCATTCCGTTCCATTCCACATTCTATTCAATTCCATTCCACATTGCATTCCATTCAATTCCACTTTCCATTCCATTCCATTCCAGATTCCATTCCACATTCCATTCCATTCCATTCCACATTGCATTCCACGTGGCATTTCATTCCAAACCACATTCCATTTCACATTTCATTCCACATTGCATTCCACATTGCATTTCACATTCCATTCCACATTGTATTCCATTCAATTACACATTCCATTCCACATTCCATTTCATTCAATTCCGCATTCCATTCCATTCCATTCGACGTTTCATTGAACGTTCCATTCCGTGATGCATTCGAAGTTCCAATCCGCTTTCCATTCCATTCCATTCCAAATTTCTTTCCATATTCCATTCCATTCCATTCCACATTCGGTTGCAAATTCCATTCCATTCCATTCCACATTCCATTCCATTAATTTCCACATTCCAGTCATTTCCACATTCCATTCCAAGTTTCATTCCACAATCCATTCCACTTTCAATTCCGTTCCATTCCACAATCCATTCCACATTGCACTCGACATTGCATTCCACATTCCGTTCCACATTCCCTTCCACATTCCATTCCATTCCATTCCACATTCCATTCCATTCCATTCCATTCCACATGCCATTTCACATTCCATTCCGTTCCATTCCACATTCCTTTCGAGATTCCATTCCACATTGCATTCCACATTCCATTCCACATTCCTTTCCATTCCATTCCATATTCCATTCCATTCCATTCCACATTCCTTTCCATTCAATTCCACATTCCATTTCACATTAAATTCCGTTCCATTCCACATTCCATTCCAGATTCCATTCCTCTTTCTATTCCACATTCCGTTCCACATTCCACTCCATTGCATTCTGCATTCCATTCCATTCCATTCCATATTTAATTTCACTTTCCATTCCGCTTTTCATTTCACATTCCATTCCATTCCATTCCCCATTAAATTGCATTCCATTCCACATTCCTTTCCACTTTTCATTCCATTCCATTGCACATTCCATTCCATTCCATTCCATTCCACATTCCATTCTGTTACATTCCACATTGCATTCCACATTCCATTCCACATTCTATTCCACGTTCCATTCCGTTCCATTCCACATTCTATTCAATTCCATTCCACATTGCATTCCATTCAATTCCACTTTCCATTCCATTCCATTCCAGATTCCATTCCACATTCCATTCCATTCCATTCCACATTGCATTCCACGTGGCATTTCATTCCAAACCACATTCCATTTCACATTTCATTCCACATTGCATTCCACATTGCATTTCACATTCCATTCCACATTGTATTCCATTCAATTACACATTCCATTCCACATTCCATTTCATTCAATTCCGCATTCCATTCCATTCCATTCGACGTTTCATTGAACGTTCCATTCCGTGATGCATTCGAAGTTCCAATCCGCTTTCCATTCCATTCCATTCCAAATTTCTTTCCATATTCCATTCCATTCCATTCCACATTCGGTTGCAAATTCCATTCCATTCCATTCCACATTCCATTCCATTAATTTCCACATTCCAGTCATTTCCACATTCCATTCCAAGTTTCATTCCACAATCCATTCCACTTTCAATTCCGTTCCATTCCACAATCCATTCCACATTGCACTCGACATTGCATTCCACATTCCGTTCCACATTCCCTTCCACATTCCATTCCATTCCATTCCACATTCCATTCCATTCCATTCCATTCCACATGCCATTTCACATTCCATTCCGTTCCATTCCACATTCCTTTCGAGATTCCATTCCACATTGCATTCCACATTCCATTCCACATTCCTTTCCATTCCATTCCATATTCCATTCCATTCCATTCCACATTCCTTTCCATTCAATTCCACATTCCATTTCACATTAAATTCCGTTCCATTCCACATTCCATTCCAGATTCCATTCCTCTTTCTATTCCACATTCCGTTCCACATTCCACTCCATTGCATTCTGCATTCCATTCCATTCCATTCCATATTTAATTTCACTTTCCATTCCGCTTTTCATTTCACATTCCATTCCATTCCATTCCCCATTAAATTGCATTCCATTCCACATTCCTTTCCACTTTTCATTCCATTCCATTGCACATTCCATTCCATTCCATTCCATTCCACATTCCATTCATCTCTACATTCCATTCCACATTCCATTCCATGTTCCACTCTGCATTTCATTACATATTCCATTCGACTTTCTATTGCGTTCCATTCCACATTCTGTTCCACACTCCCCTCGACATTGCATTCCACATTCCATTCCACATTCCGTTCCACATTCCATTCCATTCCATTGCACATTCCATTCCGCTTTCCATTCCATTTCATTCCACATTCCATTCTCTTCTATCCCACATTCCATTAAACATTCCATTCCACGTCCCATTCCACGTTCCATTCCACGTTCCAATCCATTCAATTCCTCATTCCATTACACATTGAATTCCATTCCATTCCACTTTCCTTTAAAAATTCCATTCCACATTTCATTCCACATTCCATTCCACTTTCCATTCTATTCCATTCCACATTCCATTCCACATTCCATTCAACATTCCATTCCACATTCCAATCCATTTCATTCCACATTAAATTCCACATTCCATTCCACACTGCATTCCGTTTGATTCCACATTCCATTAAACATTGAATTCCACATTCCATTGCTTTCCATTCCACGTTTCATTACAGGATCCATTCCATTCTATTCCACTTTCCATTGCACGATCCAGTCCACTTTCCATTCCACATTCCATTCCACATTCCATTTCACAATGCATTCCACATTCCATTTCACATTCCATTCTATTCCATTTAACATTCCATTCCATTTCATTCCACTTTCCATTCTACATTGCATGCTACATTCCATTCCATTCCATTCCACATTCCACTCCAATTTTCATTCTACATTCCATTCCATTCCATCTCACATTCCATTCCACATTCCATTCCATTTCATTCTGTGTTGCATTCCACGTTGCATACCACGTTCCATTACACGTTCCTTTCCACATTGCATTCAATTCCGTTCCACATTCCATACCATTCCATTCCATTTCATTTCACAATCCATTCCATTCCATTCCACATTCGATCCCATATTCCATTCCACATTCATTTCTGTTGCATTCCACACCGCATTCCGCACTCCATTAAACATTCCATTCCACATACCATTCCTTTCCACTCCACATTCAATTCCACGTTTGATTTCACTTTCCATTGCATTCCATTCCACATTACTTTGCATTCCATTCCACATTCCTTTCCATTATATTCCACATTCCGTTCCACATTTTATTCCATCTTTCTTTCCACATACCATTCCATTCCATTCCACATTCCATTCCACTTTCCATTCCACTTTCCATTCCATTCCATTCCACATTCTATTACACGCTCCATTCCACGTTAGATTCCATGTTCCATTCCACTTTCCATTGCATTACATTTCACGTTCCATTCCACTTTGCATTACATTACATTCCACTTTCATTTCCACATTCAATTCCACATTTCATTCCACTATATATTCCGTTCTATTTCACATTCCATTCCACGTTCCATTCCACATTTCATGCCATTCCATTCCACATTGTTTTCCACATTCCATTTAACAGTCCGTTCCACATTTCATTCCATTCCATTCCACATTCCATTCCACATTCCATTCCACATTCCATTCCATTCCATTCCATTCCTATTCCATTCCATTCTATTGCACATTCCATTCCATTCCATTCCACGTTCCATTCCATTCCATTCCACATTCCACTCCACATTAAAGTCCTTTTCATTCCACATTTCATTCCACATTACATTCCATTCCAGTACACATTGCATTCCACATTCCATTCAACATTCCATTCCACATTCCATTCCATTCCATTCCACATTCCGTTCCACATTTCATCGCATTCCATTCCACATTCCTTTGAATTCAACTCCACCTTCCATTCCACATTTCTTTCCACTCCATTCCACATTCCATTGCACATTACATTCCACATTATATTGCATTCCACATTCCATTCCACATTCCATTCCTTTCCATTTCACATTCCATTTCATTCCATTCCACATTCCATTCCGAATTCCATTTCACTTTCCATTCCATTCCATTGAAATCCACATTCCATTCCATTCAAATCCACATTCCATTCCATTCCTTTCCTAGTTCCATTCCATTCGACATTCCATTCCATTCCATTCCACATTCCATTACACATTCAATTGAAATTTCCATTCCATTCCATTCTATTCCACATTGCATTCCATTCCATTCCACATTCCATTCCATTCCATAAAACCTTCCATTCCACATTCCATTCCACATTCCATTCCACATTCCATTCCACATTCCATTCCTTTCAAATTCACGTTCCATTCCTTTCCATTGCATTCCACATTCCATTCCACATTCCATTCCATTCCATTCCACATTCCATTCCACATTCCATTGAATTCCATTCCACATTCCATTCCTTTCAAATTCACGTTCCATCCCTTTCCATTGCATTCCACATTCCATTCCACTTTCCATTCCATTCCATTCCACATTCCATTCCACATTCCATTGAATTCCATTCTACATTCCATTCCTTTCAAATTCACGTTCCATTCGTTTCCATTGCATTCCACATTCCATTCCACATTCCATTCCATTCCATTCCACATTCCATTCCACATTCCATTGAATTCCATTCCACATTCCTTTCCATTCAGCTCCATCTTCCATTCCAGTTTCCGTTCCATTCCATTCAATATTCCATTGCAGATTACATTTTACATTCCATTCAATTCCATTCCACATTTCATTCCACATTCCATTCCATTCCTTCCCACGTTCCATTGCACATTCATTTCCACATTCCATTCCACATTCCATTCCGTTGCATTCCACATTCCCTTCTGTTCCATTCCACATTCCATTCTATATTCCGTTCCATATTCCATTCCACATTCTGCTCCGCATTCCATTCCACATTCCATTCCATGATCCACTCCATTCCACTTTCCATTCCACATTCCATTTCATTCCATTCCACATTCCATTCCAAATCCCTTTTAATTTTCCATTGCATTCCGTTCCATTCCATTCCATTCCACATTTCATTCCATTCCATTCCAATCCACATTCCTTTCCATTCCTTTCCAAGTTCAATTCTGCTCCACATTCCAATGCATTCCATTCCACCTTCCATTCCACATTCCATTGCGCATTCCATTCCATTCCACTCTATTCCTCCTTCCATTCCATTCCCTTCCACATTCCATTCCATTCCCTTCCACATTCCATTCCACATTCCATTCCTTTCCATTCCACATTCCATTCCACATTCCTTTCAACATACCATTCTCCGTCCATTCCATTACATTCCACATACCATTCTCCGTCCATTCCATTACATTCCACATACCATACCATTCCATTCCAATCCAAATTCCATTCCTTTCCATTCTACATTCCATTCCATTCCTTTCCACATTCCATTCTTTCAATTCCGCATTCCATTCCATTATATTGCATTCCAATTTCCATTCCATTCTATTCCGCATTCCATTCCTTTGCATTCCATTCCATACCACATTACATTCCACATTCCATTCCAAATTCCATTCCACGTTCCGTTCCATTCCATTCCACATTCCATTCCATTCCATTCCCATTCCAATCCACATTCCATTCCATTGCATTCTACATTCCATTCCATCCCATTCCATTCCACGTCCCATTCCATTCCATTTCACACTCCATTCCATTCCATTCCACATTCGATTCCATTCCATTCCACTTCACATTCCATTCAATTCCACATTGTATTCCATTCCATTCCATTCAATTCCACATTGCATTCCATTCCACATTCGATAAAATTCCATTCCACTGCGAATTCCATTCCTTTTCATCCACATTCCATTGCATTCAATTGCATATTCCATTCCACGTTCCATTTCACAATCCTTTACTTTCCATTCCACATTTCATCAATTTATATTCCATTCCATTCCAGATTCCAATCCATTCCCTTCCAAATTCTATTCCACATTACATTCCTTTCCATTCCACATTCCATTACATTCCTTTCCACATTCCATTCCATTCCACTTTCCATTCCATATTGCATTCCATTCCAGTCCACATTCCATTCCACATTCCATTCCATACCATGCCACATTTCATTCCATTCAATTCCACTTTACATTCCATTCCATTAAGCATTCCATTTCCACATTCCATTTCCACATTCCATTACTTTCCATTCCACATTCCATTCCACATTCCATTCCAGATTCCATTCCACGTTCCATTACATTCCATTCCATGTCCCTTTCCACTTTCCATTCCTTTCTATTCCACGTTCCATTGTACTTTAAATTGCCCATTGCATTCCACTTTCCATTTTACGTTCCATTCCACTTTCCTTTCCATTCCACTCCACATTCCATTCCGTGTTCCATTCCATTCAATTCCACTTTCCTTTGCAACTTGCATTCCACATTCTATTCCACATTGCATTCTGTTCCATTCCACATTCCATTCCAAATTCCCATCCACATTCCATTACACATTCCTTTGCATTCCTTTCCACATTCCTTTACACATTCCATTCCACACTCCATACCACATTCCATTACACATTCCTTTGCATTCCTTTCCACATTCCTTTACACATTCCATTCCACACTCCATACCACATTCCATTCCATTCCCTTCCACTTTCCATTCCACATTCCATTTCATTCCATTCCACATTGCATTCCACATTCCATGCCACAAACCATTCCGTTCCATTGCACATTCCATTCCACATTCCATTCCATTCATTCCACGTTGCTTTCCACGTTCCATTTCTCATTCCATTCCGTATTCCTTTCCACGTTCCATTCCACTACATTCCACATTCCATTCAACGTTCCATATAATTCTATTTCGCGTTGCATTTCATATTCCATTCCTCATTCCTTTCCACATAACATTCCATGGTCGATCCCACTTTCAATTCCACAATGCATTCCACGTTCCATTCCACGTTCCGTTCCATTCCATTCCACATTCCTTTCCACATTCCATTGCACCTTCCATTCCCTTCGATTCTATTCCACATTCCCTTCCTTTCCATTCCACATTCCATTGCATTCCATTCCACGTTCCCTTCCACTTTCCTTTCCACATTCCATTCCACGTTCTACTACACGTTCCATTCCTTACCATTCCATGTTCCATTCCACGTTCCATTCCATTCCATTCCATTTTCCATTCCACATTCCATTGCAAGTTCCATTCCATTCCCTTCCACATTCCCTTCCACATTCCCTTCCACGTTCCATTCCATTCCATTCCACATTCCATTACATTCCATTCCACTTTCCATTCCACATTCCATTACATTCCATTCCACTTTCCATTCCATTACATTCCACGTTTCATTCCACTTTCCATTCCACGTTTTATTCCATTCCAATCCACGTTCCATTCCATTCCATTTCACGTTCTATTTCATTGAATTCCACGTTCCATTTCATTCCATTTCACATTCCATTCCACATTCCATTTCACATTCCATTCCATTCCATTCCATTGTATTCCACATTCCATTCTATTCTAATCCATATTCCATTCCATTCCAATCCACGGTCCATTCCATTCCACTTTCCATTCCATTGCATTCCACGTTCCCTTCCATTCCATTCCACACTCCATTCCCCATTTCATTCCACCTTCCATTCCATTCCATTCTATTCCACATTCCATTCCATTCCATTCAACATTAAATTTCATTCCATTCCACATTCCATTCCACATTTCATCCCATGTTCCATTCCATTCCATTCCACGTTCCATTCCATGTTCCAGTAGGCAGTCTTTTCCACATTCCGTTCCATTCCTTTCCACGTTCCATTACATATTCCATTCCATTCCATTCCACATTCCATACCACTCCATACCATGTTCAGTTTCATTACATTCCACGTTGCATTCCACATTCCATTTCACATTCCATTTCACATTCCTTTCCACCTTCAATTTCATTCCATGCCATTCCATTCCACATTTCATTTCATTCCATTCCACTTCCCATTCCATTCAATTCCACATTCCATTCCATTCCGTTCCATTCCATTCCACATTCTGTTTCATTCAAATACATTACATTACACATTCCATTACTTTACGTTACATTCCATTCCACATTCCATTTCATACGATTCCACGTTCACTTCCATTCCATTCCATTCCACATTCCATTTCATTCCATTCCACCTTCCATTCCATTGAAATCCACTCCATTCCACATTCCATAATATTCCATTCCATTCCGCATTCCATTCTCTCTAAATCCACTTTCCATTCCGTTTCTTTCCACATTCCATTCCAGTCCATTCCGTTCCATTCCATTCCACATTCCATTCCACAGTCCATTGTCTTCCATTGCACATTCTATTCCATTCCATTCCACATTCCATTCCACGTTCCATTCCAAGTTCCATTCGAAGTTCCATTCCACGTTCCATTCCATTTCATTTCACGTTCCACTCGACATTCCATTCAATTCCATTCCACTTTCCATTCCACATTCGATTCCACATACCATTCAATTCCATTCCACATTCTATTCCACATTCCATTCCATTCCACTTTCCATTCCATTCCATTCCGTTCTATATTCGATTCCATTCCATTCCACATTCCATTCCACATTTGATTCACTTCCAGTTCACATTGCATTCCACATTCCATTCCATTCCATTCCACATTCCATTCCACATTCCATTGCTCCTAACATTCCACTTAACATTCCGTTCCTTTCCACCTTCCATTCCAAATTCCATTCCTCACTAGTTTCCGTTCTATTCCATTCCACATTACAATCCATTCCACTCAACCTTCCATTCCATTTCTTTCCACCTTCCTTTCCATTCCATTCCGCATTCCATTACATTCCATTCCACATTCCATTCCACTTTCCATTCCATTCCATTCCACATTCCATTCCACTCCATTCCACATTGCATTCCATTCCATTCCATTACATTCCGCATTCCATGCCATTCCATTCCACATTCCATGACATCGCATTCCACATTCCATTCCATTCCTCATTCAATTCCATTGCACATTCCATTCCATTCCAATCCACATTCCATTCCATTCCATTGCAATCCATTCCTCAATCGATTCCATTATATTCCACATTTCATTGCATTCCACATTCCATTTCATTCCATTCCACATTCCATTGCATTAGATTCCACATTCAATCCACATTTCATTCCACATTTCTTTCTGTTCCATTCCACATTCCATTCCTTTCACTTCCATTTCATTTCTCATTCCATTCCCATTTGCATTCCACATTCCATTACATTCCATTCCACATTCCACTGCATTCCATTCCATCTTCCTTTCCATTTAACTTTCCATTCCACATTCTATTCGATTTCATTAGACATTCCATTCCATTCCACATTCCGTTTCATTCTATTCCATTACACATTCCATTCCATTCCATTACACATTCCACTCCATTCTACATTCCAATCCATTCCGTTCCACATTCAGTCCACATTTCATTCCACATTGCATTCTATTCCATTCCTCATTCCATTTCACTTTCCATTCCATTGCATTACATTCCTTTCCACATTCCATTCCATTCCAGTCCATTCCATTCCACATTCCCTTCTACATTCCATTCCACTTTCCATTCCATTCCATTCAATATTCCATTGCATTCCATTTCACATTCCTTTCCATTCCACATTGCATTCGTTTCCATTCCACATTCCCTTCCACATTCCATTTCGAATTCCATTCCACACTGCATTTCACATTCCATTTCACATTCCATTCCTTCCTGTTCCATTCCACATTCCATTCCATTCCTTTCCACATCCCATTCCATTTCATTCCACATTCCATTTCTCATTCCATTAGGTTTCATTCCACATTCCTTTCCACATTCCATTCCACTTTCCCTTCCACATACCATTCCTTTCCATTCCACATTCCATTCCATTTCATTCCACATTCCATTCCACATTCCATTCCACATTCCCTTCCACATTCCATTACATTTCATTCCACATTCCATTCCACATTCCATTCCATTCCTTTCCACATTCCATACCACATTCCATTCCATTCTATTCCACATTCCATTCCATGACATTCCACTTTCCATTCTATTCCACATTCCATTCCATGACATTCCACATTCAATTCCACATTCCATTCCATTCCATTCCAAGTTCCTTTCCATGTTCCATTAGACGTTCCATTCAACATTCCATTCCATGTTCCATTCCATTGCATTCCACATTCCATTCTACATTCTATTCCACATTCCATTCCATTGCATTCCACATTACCTTCTTCTCCATTCCACATTCCGTTCCATTCCATTCCATTCTGCATTCCATTGCATTCTATTCCACATTCCATTCCATTCCATTCCATATTCCATTCCATTCCATTCCATTCCACATTTTGTTCCATTCCACCATCCATTCCTTTCCAATCCACATTCAATTCCATTCAATTCCATTTCATTCCCCATTCCATTCCATTCCATTCCACATTCGATTCCAATTCATTCCATTCCAGATTCTATTCCATTCCACATTGCGTTCCATTCAATTCCACATTCCATTCCGATCCATTCCATTCCAGTTCACATTGCTTTCCATTCCATTCTATTTCACATTTTATTCCATTTCGCATTCCATTCCATTTCATTCCACATTCCAATCCATTTCATTCCATTCCATTGCACATTCCATTCCATTCCATTCCACATTCCAGTCCATTCCATTCCATTCCAAAATCTATTCCATTCCACATTCCATTCCACTTTCCATTCCACATTCCTTTCCACATTCCATTCCACATTGCATGAGATGTTCCATTCCACGTTCCATTCTCCATTCCTTTCCACGTTGCATTCCACGTTGCATTCCACTTTCCATTCCTCTTTCCATTCCATGTTCCATTCCAGTTTCCATTCCCTTCCATTCCACATTCAATTCCATTCCAGTCCATATTCCATTCAACATTCCATTCCATTCCATTACACATTCCTTTCCAATTTCCATTACATTCCATTCCACATTCCATTCCATTCCATTCCACTTTCCATTTCACATTCCAGTCCATTCTATTCCATATTCCATTCCACATTCCATTGCACATTCTATTCCCTTGCATTCCATCCCACAGTGCATTTGGCATTCCATTCCACTTTCCCTTTCACATTCCATTCCATTCCATTCCACATTCCAGTCCACATTCCATTGCATATTCTATTCCATTCCATTCCATTCCACATTGCATTCGGCATTCCATCACATTCAACATTCCTTTCCACATTCCATTCGATTCCACGTTACATACACCTTTCCACCCCATTCCATTCCACATTCCATTCAATTGCATTCCACTTTCCATTCTAATCCATTCTACCTTCCATTCCACTTTCCATTTCATATTCCATTCCACGTTCTATTAACCATACCATTCCATTCCATTCCACATTCCATTACACATTCCATTGCAATGCATTCCACATTGCAGTCTACTTTCCATTCAAAATTCCAGTCCACATTCCATTACATTCCATTCCACGTTCCATTTCACATTGCATTCCATTCCACTCCACTTTCCATTCCACAGTCAATTCGACATTGCATTACACATTCCATTCTATTTAATTCCACTTTCCATTCCATGTTCCATTCCACATGCCATTCCATTCCTTTCCACATTCCATACCATATTCCATTCCATTCTATTCCACATTCCATTCCATGACATATCACTTTCCTTTCTATTCCACATTCCATTCCATGACTTTCCACATTCCATTCCATATTCCATTCCAGATTCCATTCCATTCCATTCCAAGTTCCTTTCCACGTTCCATTATACGTTCCATTCAACGTTCCATTCCAAGTTCCATTCCATTCCATTCCACATTCCATCCCATTTCATTCCAATTTCCTATCCATTCCATTCCATATTCCATTCCACTCCATTCCACATTCCATTTCACATTCCATTCCATTGCATTCCACATTACATTCCTCTCCATTCCACATTCCATTCCATTCCACTCCATTCTGCATTCCATTGCATTCCATTCCACATTTCATTCCATTCCGTTCCATATTCCATTGCATTCCATTCCATTCCATTCCATTCCATTCCATTCCACATTCTGTTCCATTCCACATTCCATTCCTTTCCAATCCACATTCAATTCCCTTCAATTCCATTACATTCCTCATTCCATTCCATTCCATTCCACATTCGATTCCATTTCATTCCATTCCAGATTCTGTTCCATTCCACATTGCATTCCATTCAATTCCACATTCCATTCTGATCCATTCCATTCCAGTTCATATTGCTTTCCATTCCATTCTATTCCACATTTTATTTCATTCTGCATTCCATTCCATTTCATTCCAGATTCCAAACCATTTCATTCCTTTCCATTGCACATTCCATTCCATTCCATTCCACATTCCAGTCCATTCCATTCTATTCCACAATCTATTCCATTGCACATTCCTTTCCACATTCCATTCCACGTTCCATTAGACATTCCTTTCCACGTTCCATTCTGAATTCCTTTCCACGTTGCATTCCACGTTGCATTCCACATTCCTTTCCTGTTTCCATTCAATGTTCCATTCCAGTTTCCATTCCATTCCATTCCTCCTTCCATTCCATTCCACTCCATATTCCATTCCACATTCCATTCCATTCCATTCCACATTCCATTCCAATTTCCATTACTTTCCATTCCACATTCCATTCCATTCCAAACGACTTTCCATTTCACATTCCAGTCCATTCCATGCCACATTCCATTCCACATTCCAATGCACATTCTTTTCCATTCCATTCCACATTCCAATGCACATTCTTTTCCATTCCATTCCATTCCACATTGCATTCGGCATTCCATTCCATTACACATTCCTTTCCACATTCCATTCCATTCCACGTTACATACAACATACCATTCCGTTCCATTCCACATTCCATTCCATTGCATTCCACTTTCCATTCTAATCCATTCCACGTTCCATTCCACGTTCCATTCCACGTTCTATTAACCATACCATACCATTCCATTCCACGTTCCATTACACATTCCACTGCAATCCATTCCACATTGCATTCCACTTTCCATTCCAAATTCCTGTCCACATTCCGTTCCATTCCATTCCACGTTCCATTTCACATTGCATTCCATTCCATTCCACGTTCCATTCCACACTCTATTCGACATTCCATTCCACATTCCATTCCATTCCATTCCACTTTCCATTCCACATTCCATTCCACATTTCATTCCCTTCCATTCCACATTCCATTCTGCATTCCATTCCATTGCGTTCCACATTCCATTCCATTCCACTGCACATTCAATTCCACATTTCCTTCCATTCCATTGCACATTCTACTGAAATTTAAATTCCATTCAATTCCTCGATCCATTCTACTTTTCATTACACATTCCATTCCACATTACATTGCATTCCATTCCACATACCATTCCATTCCATTCCACATTTCATTACACATTCCTTTCCACATTCCATTCCGCATTCCATTCCGTATTCCATTCCATTCCATTCCACATTCCATTCCATTCCATTCCACATTCCATTCCACATTCCATTCTGCATTCCATTCCATTCCATTCCACATTGCATTCTGCATTCCATTCCATTCCTTTCCATCCGCATTCCATTCCACATTCCATTCCTTTCCATTAAACATTCGTTTCCACGTTCCAGTCCACGTTCCATTCCATTCCATTCCACATTGCATTCTATTCCATTCCACATTCCATACAATTCCATTCCATTCCATTCCGCATTCCACTCCATTCCATTTCATGTTCTCTTCCAGATTGCATTCCATGCCATTCCACATTCAATTACACAGTCCATTCCATTCCAATCCACATTCCATTCCATTCCATTCCATTCGGCATTCTATTCCATAGCATTCCACATTCTATTTCTCATTCCATTCCATTCCATTCCACATTGAATTCCAGATTCCATTCCATTCCATTCCACATTCCATTCCATTCCATTGCACATTCCATTCATTTCCATTCCACATTCAATTCCACTTTACATTCCATGTTCCATTCAACTTTCCATTCCACGTTCCATTCCACTTTCCATTTCACGTTCCATTCCACATTCCATGCCATTCCATTCCATATTCCTTACCAATGCATTCTGTTGCATTCCGCATTCCATTCCATTCCATTCCATTCCACATTCTACTCCACTATCAATATCATTCCCTTCCACATTCCACTCATTCCATTCCACATTCCAGTCCATTCCATTCCACATTCCATACTTTTCAATTATAGATTCCATTTCACATTCCATTCAACTTTCTATTCCACATTCCATTCCACATTCCAATCCAAGTTCCATTAAATTCCATTCCACTTTCCATTCCACGATCGATTCCACAGTCCACTCCACGCCTCATTCCATTCCATTCCATGATCCATGCCACGTTCCATTCCACGTTCCATTCCATTCCATTCCACGTTTCATTCCGCATTCCATTCCACATTCCACTCCACGTTCCATTCCACTTTCCATTCCACATTCCATTCTATATTTCAATCCAAGCTCCATTCCACTTTCCATTCCATTCCATTCCACGTTCCATTCCACAATCCATTCCATTCCATTACACTTTCCATTCCTCATTCCAATCCACATCCCATTCCACATTCCAATACGTTCCATTCGACATTCCATTTCACATTCCATTTCACATTCCATACCACATTCTATTACATTCCTTTCCACATTACATTTCACATTACATTCCACATTCCATGCTGTTATATTCCACATTACATTCCACATTCCTTTCCACATTCCATTCCACATTCCATTCCACTTTCCATTACACTTTTCATTCCATTCCATGCCACATTCCATTCCATTCCATGCCACTTTCCATTCCACATTCCATTGTACATTCCATTTCAAGTTCCATTCCACATTGCATTCCAAGTTCCTTTCCAACTTCTATTGAACATTCCATTCCATTCCATTCCATGGAATGGAATGTGGAATGGAACTTTAATGGAATGGAAAGTGGAATGTAATGGAATGGAACGTGGAATGGAATGTGGAATGGAATAGATTTTGGAATGGAATGGAATGGAATGTGGAATGGAATGGAATGGAATGGATTGCATTGTGGAATGGAATTGAATGGATTGGAATGTAGAATGGAATGGAAAGGAATGTTGAATTGAATAGAATGTGGAGTAGAATGGAATGGATGGCAAGTGAAATGGAATGGAATGGAAAGGAATGGAATATGTAATTGAATTTTATGGAATGGGCAACGGAATGGATTGTGAAATGGTATGAAAAGGAATCGAAAGTGGAATGGAATGGAATGGAATGAGGAATGGAATGGAATGGAATGGAATGGAACGTGGATTGGAATTGAATGGAATGTGGAATGGAACAGAATGTGGAATGGAATGGAATGTGGAATGGATTGGAATGGAATGTGGAATGGAATGCAATGTAATGCGGAATGGTATGGAATGGAATGGAATGTTGAATGGAGTGGAATGTAATGTGGAATGGAATGGAACCGGAAAGGAATGGAAAGTGGAGTGTATTGGAATGGAATGTGGAATGGAATGTGGAATGGAATAGATTGTGGAATGGAATGGAGCAGAATGTGGAATGGAATGGAATGGAATGGAATGGAATGGATTGCATTGTGCAATGGAATTGAATGGATTGGAATGTATAATGGAATGGAAAGGAATGTTGAATGGAATAGAATGTGGAATAGAATGGAATGGATGGCAAGTGAAATGGAATGGAATGGAAAGGAATGGAATATGGAATTGAGTTGTATGGAATGTGCAACGGAATAGATTGTGGAATGGTATGAAATGGAATCGAAAGTGGAATGGAATGGAATGGAATGAGGAATGGAATGTAATGGAATTGAACGTGGATTGGAATTGAATGCAATGTGGAATGGAACAGAATGTGGAATGGAATGGAATGTGGAATGGAATGGAATGGAATGTGGAATGGAAATAAATGGAATGCAGAATGGTATGGAATGGAATGGAATGTTGAATTGAGTGGAATGTAATGTGGAATGGAATGGAATGGAATGTGGAATGGAATGTGGAATGGAATGTGGAATGGAATATGGAATGGAATGGAATGGAATGTGGAATGGAATGGATAGGTAATTGGAATGAAATGGGAAGGAATGTGGAATGGAATGGATTCTAATGTGGCATGAAAAGGAATGGAAATTGGAATGGAATGTGGAATGGAATGGAATGGATAGGAATGTGGAGTGGAAGGTGGAATGGAATGGAATGAAACGTGGAATGGAAAGTGGAATGAAATGTGGAATGTCATGGAATGGAATGTGGAATATAATGGAAAGGAATGTGATATGGATTGTGGAATGGAATGGAATGGAATGTGGAATGGAATGTGGAATGGAATGGAATGGAATGTGGCATTGAATGTGTAATGGGATGGAATGGAATGTGGAAGGGAATGTGGAATGGAACGTGTAAAGGAATGTGGAATGAAATATAATGGAATGTGGAATGAAATTGTGGAATGTAATGGAAGGGAATGTGGAAAGGAAAGGAATGGAGTGTGGAATGGAACGGAATGGATTGGAACTTGAAATGGAATATGAAATGTAATGTGGAATGGAATTAGAAAAGGAATGTGGAATGGAATGTGCAATGGAATATAATGCAATGTGGAATGGAATGGAATGTGAAATGGAATGCAAAGAAATAAGGAATGGATTGCAATTAAAGGTGGAATGAAATGCGAAGGGAATGTGGAATGGAATGGAATGGAATGTGGAAAGGAATGGAATGCAATGGAATGGAATGTGGAATGGAATGGATTGGAAAGTGGAATGGAATGGAATGTGGAATGGAATGTGGAATGGAATGTAATGGAATGTGAAATGGAATGGAATGCAATGGAATGTGGAATGGAATGGAATGCGGAATGAAATGGAACAGAATGTGGAATGGAATGTTAAATGGAAAGGAATGTTTAATGGAATGCAGTGGAATGTGGAATGGAAGGGAATGGAATGTGGAATTGAAAGTGGATTTGAATGTGGAATGGAATGAAATGGAATGTGAAATGGAACGGAATGGAACGTGGAATGAAACGTGGATTGAACGTGGAATTGAATGGAATGGAATGTGGAATGGAATGGAATGGAATGTGGAATGCAATGGAATGTGGAAAGGAATAGAATGGAATGGAAAGAGGAATGGAATGGAATTGAAGGTGGAATGGAATGTGGAATCTAATGTGGAATATAATGGAATGGAATGATGAATGGAATGTGGAATGGATTGAAATGGAACGTGGAATGGAATGGAATGTGGAATTGAAAGAGTAATTTAATGGAATGGAAGGTGGTATGGAATCTGGAATGGATCGTGGAATTTAACGTGGAATGGAACGTGGAATGCAATGGAATTTAATGAAAGTGGTATGGAATGGAATGGAAAGGAATGTAGAATGGAATGGAATGGAATGTGGAATGGTACTTGGAATGGAATGTGGAATGGAATGTGAAGTGGAATGTGGAATGGAATGGAATGGAATGGCATGTGGGATGGAATAGAATGTTTAATGGAATGGAATGAAAATTGGAATGGAATGGAACTGAACGGAATGGAGAATGCAATGGAATGGAATGTGGAATGGAAAGGAATGTGGAATGAAATAGAATGGAATGGAAATTGAATGGAATGGAATGGAATGTGGAATGGAGTGGAATGGAATGGAATGTCGAACGGAATGGATTGGAATGCAATATGGAATAGAATGCAATGGAATGTGGAATGGAAAGTGGAATGGAATGTAATGGAAAGCGGAATGGAACGTCTAATGGAACGTTGAATGGAACTTGGAATGGAATGGAATAGAACGTGGAATGGAATGTGAAATGGAAAGTGGAATGTAATGGAATGGAAAGTTGAATAGAATGGAATGGAATCTGGTATGTAATGTGGAATGGAATGGAATGGAATGTGGAATGGAATGTGGTATGTAATTTATTGGAATGTGAACGGGAATGTGGAATGGAATGTGGAATGGAATGTGGAGTGGAATGGAATGGAATGTGGAATGAAATGGAATGGAATGTTGAATGGAATGGATTGTAATGTGGAATGAAATGGAATGGAATGTGGAATGGAAGAGAATGGAATGTGGAATGGAATGGAATGGAATGTGGAATGGAATGTGGAATGGAATGCAATGGAATGTCTAATGGAATGTGGAATGGAATGTGGAATTGATGGAAAGGGATGTGAAATGGTATGGAATGGAATGTGAAATGGAATGTGGAATGGAATAGAAAGGAAAGTAATGTGGAATGGCATGTCGAATGGAATGGAATGTGGAATGGAAGGTGGAATGGAACGGAATGGAATGTGGAATGGAAGGAGGAATGGTATGTGGAATGGAATGTGGAGTTGAATTTAATGGAATGTGGAATGCAATGTGGAATTGAATGGAATCAAATGTGGAATGGAATGTGGAATGGAATGGAATCGAATGGAATGGAATGGAAAGTTGAATGGGATGGAATAGAATGTGGAATGTAATATGGAATGTAATGGAATGGAATGTGGAATGGAATGTGGAATGGATTGGAATGGAACGTGGAATGGAATGGAATGTAATGCGGAATTGAACATGGAATGGAATGAATTGGAAGGTGGAATGGAATGTGGAATGGAACGTGGAAAGAAACGTTGAATGGAACGTGGAATGGAACTTTGAATGGAACGTGGAACTGAATGGAATGTAAAGGAAAGTGGAAAGAAATGGAATGGAAAGGAATGTGGAATGGAATGAAATAGAATGTGGAGTGGATTGGAATGGAATGTCAAATGGAACGTGGAATGGAACGTGTAATGGAAATTGGAGCAGAATGTGGAATGCAATGTGTAATGGAACAGAATGGAATGGAATGTGGAATGGAAAGGAATGTGGAATGGAATGGAATTGAATGGAATGTGGAATGGAATGGAATGGAATGTGGAATGGAAAGGAATATGGAATGGAATAGAATGGAATGGAATGGAATGTGGAATGGAATGGAATGTGGAATGGAGTGGAATGGAATGGAATGGAATGTGGAATGGAATGGAATGTGGAATGGAATGGAATGGAATGTGGAATGGAATGGAATGGAATGTGGAAAGGAATGTGAAATTGAAAGGAATGGAATGGTATGGAATGTGGAATGTAATGGAATGGAATGTGGAATGTAATGGAATGGAATATGGAATGGAATGGAATGACAAGTGGAATGGAATGGAATGGAATGTGAAATAGAATGGAATGGAATGCAATATGGAATGGAATATAAAGGAATGTGAAATAGAACGTGGAATGGAATGGAATGGAACTTGGAATGGATCGTGTTAAGGAACGTCTATAAGAAGGTGAAATGGGCCTCGGAATGGAATGGAATGGAAAGTGGAATGGCATGTAGAAATGAATGTGGAATGTAATGGAATGGAATGTGGGATAGAATGGAATGGAATGTGGTATGGAATGTGGAATATAATGGAATGGAATGTGTAGTGGAATGCGGAATGTAATGTTTTGGAATGTGGAAAGTTATGTGGAATGTTATGTGGAATTAAATGGAATGGAATGTTGAATGGAATGTGGAACGGAATGTGGAATGGAATGGAAAGGAATGTCAAATGGAAAGAAATGGATTGTGGAATGGAATATAGAAGGGAGTGGTATGGAACGGAATGTGGAATGGAATGGAATGTAATGCAGTATGGAATGTGGAATAGAATGGAAAGGAATGTCAAATGGAAAGAAATGGACTGTGGAATGGAATATGGAAGGGAAGGGAATGGAATGGAATGTTGAATGGAATGTGGAATGAAATGGAATGGAATGTGGAATAGAAAGGAATGGAATGGAATGAGGAATAGAATGTGCAATGGAATGTGTAATGTAATGCAGTGGAATGTGGAATGGAATGGAATGGAATGTGGAATGGAATGGAATGGAATGGAAGGTGAAATGGAATGTGCAATGGAATGTGAAATGGAATGTGGCATGGAATGTTTAATGGAATGAAATGGAACGTGGAATTGAATGGAATAGAAGATGGAATGGAATGGAATGGAACGTGCAATGGAACCTGGAATGGAACATGGAATGGAAGTTGGAATGGAATCTGGAATGGAATGTAGAAAGCAATGGAATGGAATGTGGAAAGAAATGTGGAATGAAATGGAATTGAATGCGGAATGGAATGTGGAACGGAATGCAATGGATTGCGGAATGGAATGTGGAAAGGAATGGAATGGAAGGTGGAATGAAATAGCAAGTGGAATATAACGGAATGGAAAGTAGAATGGAACATGAAATGGAACGTCTAATGGAACCTGGAATGGAAAGTGGAATGGAATGTGAAATGGAGTGGAATAGAATGGAATGGAATGTGGAATGGAATAGAATGTGGAATGGAATGAAATGGAATGGAATGTAGAATTGAATGGAATGGAATGTCGAGTGGAATGGAATGGAATGTAATGGAATGTGGAATGGAATCGAATGGGATGGAATGTGGTATGCACTCATCCCAAAGAAGTTTTTATGTGAAGATATTTTCTAGACAGAAGCATTCTCAGAAACTTCTTTGTCATTTGGGTTTTGAACTCACAGAGTTGAAACTTCCTTTTCATAGAGTAGTTCTGCAACTCTCTTGTTGTGGAAACTGCAAGTGGATATTTAGTGCGATTACTGCATCTAGTGGAAAAGCAAATACATTCAGAGGAAAACTAGATAGAACCGTTCTCTAGAAACTTCTTTGTGATGTGTGCATTCTACTCACAGAGGTGAACCTTCCTTTTGATAGAACAGTTTTGAAACACTCTTTTTGTGGAGTCTACAAGTGGATATTTGGAGCGCTTTGAAGCCTGTGGTGGAAAAGGAAACATCTTCATATAAAAACTAGATAGAAGCATTCTCAGAAACTTCTTTGTGATGTGCGCATTCAACTCACAGATGTGAAGCTTCCTTTTGATATAGCTGTTTTGAAACACTCTTTCAGTAGAATCTGCAAGTGGATATTTGGAGTGCTAAGAGGCCAACACTGGAAAAGGAAATATCTTCACATAAAAACTAGACGGAAGCATTCTCAGAATCTTCCCTGTGCATTATGCATTCAAGTGACAGAGAGGAATCTTCCTTTTGAAAGCGCAGTTTTAAAACACTCTTTTTGTAGAATTTGCTAATGGATGTTTGGAACGATTTGAGGCCTATGCTGGAAAACGAAATATCTTCTCATAAAAACTAAACAGAAGCATTCTCAGAAACTTCTTTGTCATGAGTGCATTCAACTCACACACTTGAACCTTCATTTTGAAAGAGCAGTTTTGAAAAACTCTTTTTGTAGAATCTGCAAGTGGATATTTTGAGCGTTTTCAGGCCTTTGCTGGGAAATGAAATATCTTCACCTGAAAACTACACAGAGGCATTCTCAGAAACTTCTTTGTGATGTGGGCATTCAACTCACAGAGTTGAACCTGCCTTTTGATAGAGCAGTTTGGAAACAGCCTTTTTGTAAAATCTGAAAATAAATATTTGGAGCCATTCGAGGCCTATGCTGGAAAAGGAAATATCTTCACAGAAACCCTAGACAGAAGCATTCTGAGGAACAGCTGTGTGATGAGTGCATTCAACTCAAGGAAGTGAACCTTCCTTTTGATAGAACAGTTTTGAAACACTCCTTTTGTAGAATCTGCAAGTGTTTATTTGGAGTGCTTTGATGCCTATGATGGAAAAGTAAATATCTTCACATAAAAACGAGACAGAAGCATTCTCAGAAGGTTCTGTGTGATGAGTGCATTCAGCTCACACACTTGAACTTTCCCTTTGATAGAGCAGTTTTGAAACACTCTTTTAGTAGCATCTGTAAGTGGATATTTGGAGGGCTTTTATGCCAATGCTGGAAAACGAAATATCATCACAGAAAAACTAGGCAGAAGCATTCTCAGAAACTTCTTCGGATGAGTGCATTCAACTCACAGAGTTGAACGTTACTTTTGATAGAACAGTTTTGAAACACTCCTTTTGTAGGATCTGCAACTGTTTATTTGGAGTGCTTTGAGGCCTATGTTGGAAAAGGAAATATCTTCACATAAAAACTAGACAGAAGTATTCTCAGAGACTTCCCTGTGCTATGTGCATTCAACCCACATAGTTGAACCTTCCTTTTGATAGAACAGTTTTGAAAATCTCCTTTTGTAGAATCTGCAATTCAAAATTTGGAACGCGTTGAGGCCTATGCTGGAAAAGGAAATATCTTCACATAAAAACTAGATAGAAGCATTCTCAGAAATTTCTTTGTGACATGCACATTCAACTCACGGAGTTGAAGCTCCCTTTTGATATAGCTGTTTTGAAACACTCTTTTACTAGAATCTTCAAGTGCATATTTGGAGTGTTAAGAGGCCAACACTGGAAAAGGAAATATCTTCACATAAAAACTAGACAGAAGCATTCTCAGAGACTACCCTGTGCTTTCTGCATTACACCCACATATTTGAACCTTCCTTTTGATAGAACAGTTTTGAAAATCTCTTTTTGTAGAATCTGCAAGTCGACAGTTGGAACGCTTTGAGGCCTATGCTGGAAAAGGAAATAGCTTCACATAAAAACTAGATGGAAGCATTCTCAGAAACTTCTTTGTGATGTGCACATTCAACTCACAGTGTTGAAGCTTCCTTTTGATATAGCTGTTTTCAAACACTCTTTTAGTAGAATCTTCATGTGGATATTTTGAGTGTTAAGAGGCCAACACTGGAAAAGGAAATATCTTCACATGAAAACAAGACGGAAGCATTCTCAGAAACTTCCCTGTGCTTTATGCATTCAAGTCAGAGAGAGGAACTTTCCTTTTGAAAGCGCAGTTTTGAAACACTCTTTTTGTACAATTTGATAGGGGACGTTTGGAGCGATTTGAGGCCTATGCTGGAAAATGAAATATCTCCCCATGAAAACTAGACAGAAGGATTCTCTGAAACTTCTTTGTGCTGTGTGCATTCAACTCACAGAGTTGAACCTGCCTTTTGAGAGAGTAGTTTGGAAACAGACTTTTTGTATAATCTGAAAGTGGATATTTGGAGCGATTTGAGACCTATGCTGCAAAAAGAAATGTCTTCACATGAAACCTAGACCGAAGGATTCTCAGAAACTTCTTGGTCATTTGGGGATTGAACTCACAGAGTTGAACCTTCCTTTTCATAGAGCAGTTCTGCAACACTCTTGTTGCGGAAACTGCATGTGGATATTTGGTGCGATTGCAGCATCTAGTGGAAAAGGAAATACATTCAGATGAAAACTAGATAGAACGGTTCTCAGAAACTTCTTTGTGATGTGTGCATTCTACTCACAGGGTTGAATCTTCCTTTTGATAGAACAGTTTTGAAACACAATTTTTGTGGAGTCTGCAAGTGGATATTTGGGGCGCTTTGAAGCCGATGCTGGAAACGGAAACATCTTCACCTAAAAACTAGATAGAAGCATTTTCAGAAACTTCTTTGTGATGTGCACATTCAACTCACAGAGTTGAAGTTTCCTTTTGATATAGCTGTTTTGAAACTCTCTTTCAGTAGAATCTGCAAGTGGATATTTGGAGTGCTAGGAGGCCAACACTGGAAAAGGAAATATCTTCACATAAAAACTAGATGGAAGCATTCTCAGAAACTTCCCTGTGCTTTATTCATTCAAGTCACAGAGAGGAACCTTCCTTTTGAAAGCATAGTTTTGAAAAACTATTTTTGTAGAATTTGCTAGTGGATGTTTGGAGTGATTTGAGGCCTATGCTGGAAAACGAAATATCTTCCAATAGAAACTAGACAGAAGTATTCTCAGAAACTTCTTTATGATGAGTGCATTCAACTCACAGAGTTGAACCTTCATTTTGAAACACTCTTTTTGTAGAATCTGCAAGTGGATATTTTGAGCGTTTTGAGGCCTTTGCTGGGAAATGAAATATGTTCACCTGAAAACTACACAGAAGCATACTCAGAAACTTCTTTGTGATGTCTGCTTTCAACTCACAGAGTTGAACCTGCCATTTGATAGAGCAGTTTGGAAACAGCCTTTTTGTAAAATCTGCAAGTGGATATTTGGAGCGATTTGAGGCCTACGCAGTAAAAGGAAATATCTTCACAGAAACCCTAGACAGAAGCATTCTCAGGAACTTCTGTGTGATGACTGCACTCAACTCATGGACTTGAACCTTCCTTTTGATAGAACAGTTTTGAAACACTCCTTTTGTAGAATCTGCAAGTGTTTATTTGGAGCACTTTGAGGCCTATGATGGAAAAGGAAATATCTTCACATTAAAAACGAGACAGAAGCATTCTCAGAAACTTCTGTCTGATGAGTGCATTCAATTCACACATTTGAACTTTCCTTTTGATAGAGCAGTTTTGAAACACTCTATTAGTCGCATCTGTAAGTGGATATTTGGAGGGCTTTTATGCAAATGCTGGAAAACGAAATATCATCACATAAAAACTAGGCAGAAGCATTCTCAGAAGCTTCTTCATGATGAGTGCATTCAACTCACAGAGTTGAATGTTCCTTTTGATAGAACAGTTTTGAAACGCTCCTTTTGTAGGATCTGCAACTGTTTATTTGGAGCGCTTTGAGGCTTATTTTGGAAAAGGAAATATCTTCACATAAAAACTAGACAGAAGCATTCTCAGAAACTTCCCTGTGCTTTCTGCATTCAACTCACATAGTTGAACCTTCCTTTTCATAGAACAGTTTTGAAACACTCTTTTCATATAATCTGCACGTCGACATTTGGAACGCTTTGAGGCCCATGCTGGAAAAGGAAATATCTTCACATAAAAACTAGATAGAAGCATTCTCAGAAACTTCTTTGTGATGTGCACATTGAACTCACAGAGTTGAAGCTTCCTTTTGATATAGCTGTTTTGAAACACTCTTTCAATTGAATCTTCAAGTGGATATTTGGAGTGTTAAGAGGCCAAAACTGGAAAAGGAAATATCTTCACATAAAAACTAGATGGAAGCATTCTCAGAAACTTCCCTGTGCTTTATGCATTCAAGTCACGGAGAGGAACCTTCTTAATGAAACACAGTTTTGAAACACTCTTTTTGTAGAATTTGCTAGTGGATGTTTGGAGCGATTTGAGGCCTATGCTGGAAAACGAAATAGCTTCCCATAGAAACTAGACAGAAGCATTCTCTGAAACTTCTTTGTGCTGTGTGCATTCGACTCACAGAGTTGAACCTGCCTTTTGAGAGAGTAGTTTGGAAACAGCCTTTTGGCAAAATCTGCAAGTGGATATTTGGAGTGATATGAGACCTATGCTGAAAAAAGAAATATCTCCACATAAACCCTAGACAGAAGCATTCTCAGAAACCTGTTGGTCATTTGGAGGATTGAACTCACAGGGTTGATCCTTCCTTTTCATAGAACAGTTCTGCAACACTCTTGTTGTGGAAACTGTAAGTGGATATTTGGTGCGATTGCGGCATCTTGTGGAAAAGGAAATACATTCAGATGAAAACTAGATAGAACCATTCTCAGAAACTTCTTTGTGATATCTACATTCTACTCACAGAGTTGAACCTTCCTTTTCATAGAACAGTTTTGAAGCAGTCTTTTTGTGGAGTCTGCAAATAGATATTGGAGCGCTTTGAAGTCTATGGTGGAAAAGGAAACATCTTCACATAAAAACTAGATAGAAGCATTCTCAGAAACTTCTTTGAGATGTGCACATTCAACTCACAGAGTTGAAGCTTTCTTTTCATATATCTGTTTTGAAACACTCTTTCAGTACAATCCGCAAGTGGATATATGGAGTGTTAAGAGGCCAACACTGGAAAAGGAAATATCTTCACATAAAAACTAGACGGAAGCATTCTCAGAAACTTCCCTGTGCTTTATGCATTCAAGTCACAGAGAGAAACCTTCCTTTTGAAAGCGCAGTTTTGAAACACTCTTTTTGTACAATTTGATAGGGGACATTTGAAGCGATTTGAGGCCTATGCTGGAAAATGAAATATCTTCCCATAAAAACTAGACAGAAGCATTCTCTGAAACTTCTTTGTGCTGTGTGCGTTCAACTCACAGAGTTGAACCTGCCTTTTGATAGAGTAGTTTGGAAACAGCCTTTTTGCAATATCTGCAAGTGGATATTTGGAGTGATATGAGACCTATGCTGAAGAAAGAAATATCTCCACATAAACCCTAGACAGAAGCATTCTCAGAAACCTGTTGGTCATTTGGGGGATTGAACTCACAGAGTTGATCCTTCCTTTTCATAGAACAGTTCTGCCACACTCTTGTTGTGGAAACTGTAAGTGGATATTTGGTGCGATTGCGGCATCTTGTGGAAAAGGAAATACATTCAGATGAAAATTAGATAGAACCATTCTCAGAAACTTCTTTGTGATATGTGCATTCTACTCACAGAGTTGAACCTTCCTTTTCATAGAACAGTTTTGAAACAGTCTTTTTGTGGAGTCTGCAAGTAGATATTGGAGCGCTTTGAAGTCTATAGTGGAAAAGGAAACATCTTCAAATAAAAATTAGATAGAAGCATTCTCAGAAACTTCTTTGAGATGTGCGCATTCAACTCACAGAGTTGAAGCTTCCTTTTGATATATCTGTTTTGAAACACTCTTTCAGTAGAATCTGCAAGTGGATATTTGGAGTGTTAAGAGGCCAACACTGGAAAAGGAAATATCTTCACATAAAAACTAGACGGAAGCATTCTCAGAAACTTCCCTGTGCTTTATGCATTCAAGTGACAGAGAGGAACCTTCCTTTTGAAAGCGCAGTTTTGAAACACTCTTTTTGTACGATTTGATAGGGGACGTTTGGAGCGATTTGAGGCCTATGCTGGAAAATGAAATATCTTCCCATAAAAACTAGACAGAAGCATTCTCTGAAACTTCTTTGTGCTGTGTGCATTCAACTCAAAGAGTTGAACCTGCCTTTTGATAGAGTAGTTTGGAAACAGCCCTTTTGTATAATCTGCAAGTGGATATTTGGAGCCATATGAAACCTATGCTGCAGAAAGAAATGTCTTCACATAAACCCTAGACAGAAGCATTCTCAGAAACTTCTTGATCATTTGGGGATTGAACTCACAGAGTTGAACCTTCCTTTTCATAGAGCAGTTCTGCAACACTCTTGTTGCGGAAACTTCATGTGGATATTTGGTGCAATTTTGGCATCTAGTGGAAAAGGAAATACATTCAGATGAAAACTAGATAGAACCGTTCTCAGAAACTTCTTTGTGATGTGTGCATTCTACTCACAGGGTTGAAACTTCCTTTTGATAGAACAGTTTTGAAACACTCTTTTTGTGGAGTCTGCAAGTGGATATTTGGGGCTCTTTGAAGCTTATGCTGGAAACGGAAACATCTTCACCTAAAAACTAGATAGAAGCATTTTCAGAAACTTCTTTGGGATGTGCACATTCAACTCACAGAGTTGAAGCTTACTTTTGATATATCTGTTTTGAAACACTCTTTCAGTAGAATCTGCAAGTGGATATTTGGAGTGTTAAGAGGCCAAAATTGGAAAAGGAAATATCTTCACATAGAAACTAGATGGAAGCATTCTCAGAAACTTCCCTGTGCTTTATGCATTCAAGTCCCAGAGAGGAACCTTCGTTTTGAAAGCGCAGTTTTGAAACACTCTTTTTGTTGAATTTGCTAGTGGATGTTTTGAGCGATTTGAGGCCTATGCTGGAAAACGAAATATCTTCCCATAAAAACTAGACAGAAGTATTCTCAGAAACTTCTTTGTGCTGTGTGCATTCAACTCACAGAGTTGAACGTTCATTTTGAAAGAGCAGTTTTAAAACACTCTTTTTGTAGAATCTGCAAGTGGATATTCTGAGTGTTTTGAGGCCTTTGCTGGGAAATGAAATATCTTTACCTGAAAACTACACAGAAGCATTTTCAGAAACTTCTTTGTGATGTGTGCATTCAACTCACAGAGTTGAACCTGCCTTTTGATAGAGCAGTTTGGAAACAGCCTTTTTGTAAAATCTGCAAATGGATATTTGGAGCGATTTGAGGCCTATGCCGCAAAAGGAAATATCTTCACAGAAACCCTAGACAGAAGCATTCTCAGGAACTTCTGTGTGACGAGTACATTCAACACACGGACTTGAACCTTCCTTTTGATAGAACAGTTTTGAATCACTCCTTTTTTTGAATCTGCAAGTGTTTATTTGGAGTGCTTTGAGGTCTATGATGGAAAAGGAAATATCTTCACATAAAAACGAGACAGAAGCATTCTCAGAAACTTCTGTGTGATGAGTGCATTCAATTCACACATTTGAACTTTCCCTTTGATAGAGCAGGTTTGAAACACTCTTTTATTCCCATCTGTAATTGGATATTTGGAGGGCTTTTATGCCAATGCTGGAAAATGAAATATCATCACAGAAAAAGTAGGCAGAAGCATTCTCAGAAACTTCTTCATGATGAGTGCATTCAACTCACAGAGTTGAACGTTCCTTTTGATAGATCAGTTTTGAAACACTCCTTTAGTAGGGTCTGCAACTGCTTATTTGGAGCGCTTTTAGGCCTACATTAGAAAAGGAAATATCTTCACATAAAAACTAGACAGAAGCATTCTCAGAAACTTCCCTGTGCTTTCTGCATTCAACCCATATAGTTGAACCTTCCTTTTGATAGAACAGTTTTGAAAATCTCTTTTCGTAGAATCTGCAAGTCGACATTTGGAACGCTTTGAGACCTATGCTGGAAAAGGAAATATCTTCACATAAAAACTAGATAGAAGCATTCTCAGAAACTTCTTTGTGATGTGCGCATTCAACTCACAGAGCTGAAGCTTCCATTTGATATAGCTGTTTTGAAACACTCTTTTAGTTGAATCTTCAAGTGGATATTTGGAGTGTTAAGAGGCCAACACTGTAAAAGGAAATATCTTCACATAAAAACTAGACGGAATCATTCTCAGGAACTTCCCTGTGCTTTGTGCATTCAAGTCACCGAGAGGAACCTTCCTTTTGAAAGCACAGTTTTGAAACACTCTTTTTGTAGAATTTGCTAGTGGTTGTTTGGAGCGATTTGAGTCCTATGCTGGAAAACGAAATATCTTCCCATAAAAACTAGACAGAAGCATTCTCAGAAACTTCTTTGTGCTGTGTGCATTCAACTCACAAAATTGAACCTGCCTTTTGATAGAGTAGGTTGGAGACAGCCTTTTTGTAAAATCTACAAGTGGATATTTGGAGCGATTTGAGACCAATGCTGCAAAAAGAAATATTTCCACATAAACCCTAGACAGAAGCATTCTCAGAAACTTCTTTGTCATTTGGGGATTGAACTCACCGAGGTGAACCTTCCTTTTCATAGAGCAGTTCTGCAACACTCTTGTTGTGGAAACTGCAAGTGGATATTTGGTGCGATTGCAGAATCTAGTGGAAAAGGAAATACATGCAGATGAAAACTAGATAGAACCATTCTCAGAAACTTCTTTGTGATGTGTGCATTCTACTCACAGAGTTGAACCTTCCTTTTGATAGAACAGTTTTGAAACACTCTTTTCGTGGATTCTGCAAGTGGACATTTGGAGCGCTTCGAGGCCTTTGCTGCGAAATGAAACATCTTCACCTGAAAACTAGACAGAAGCATTCTCAGAAACTTCTTTGTGATGTGTGCATTGAACTCACAGAATTGAAGCTTCCTTTTGATATAGCTGTTTTGAAACACTCTTTCAGTAGAATTTGCAAGTGGATATTGGGATTGTTAAGAGGCCAACACTGGAAAAGTAAATATCTTCACATAAAAACTAGACGGGAGCATTCTCAGAAACTTCCCTGTGCCTTATGCATTCAAGTCACAGAGGGGAACCTTCCTTTTGATAGCACAGTTTTGAAAAACTCTTTTTGTAGAATTTGCTAGTGGATGTTTGGAGCGATTTGAGGCCTATGCTGGAAAACGAAATATCTTCCCATAAAAACTAGACAGAAGTATTCTCAGAAACTCCTTTGTGGCGAGTGCATTCAACTAACAGACTTGAAACTTCCTTTTGAAAGAGCAGTTTTGAAACACTCTTTTTGTATAATCTGCAAGTGGATATTTTGAGCGTTTTGAGGCTGGAAAATGAAATAACTTCACCTGAAAACAACACGGAAGCATTCTCAGAAACTTCTTTGTGATGTGTGCATTCAACTCACAGATTTGAACCTGCATTGTGATAGAACTATTTGGAAACAGCCTTTTTGTAAAGTCTGCAAGTGGATGTTGAAGCAATTTGAGGCCTAGGCTGCGAAAGGAAATATCTTCACAGAAACCCTAGACAGAAGCATTCTCAGGAACCTCTGTGTGATGAGTGCATTCAACTCATGGACTCGAACCTTCCTTTTGATAGAACAGTTTTGAAACACTCCTTTTATAGAATCTGCAATTGTTTATTTGGAGCGCTTTGATGCCTATGATGGAAAAGGAAATATCTTCACATTAAATACGAGAAAGAAGCATTCTCAGAAACTTCTTTGTGCTGTGTGCATTCAACTCACAGAGTTGAACCTGCGTTTTGATACATTGATTTGGAAACAGCCTTTTTGTAAAATCTGCAAGTGGATATTTTGAGCGATTTGAGACTTATGCTGCAAAAAGAAATATCTCCACATAAACCCTAGACAGAAGCATTCTCAGAAACTTCTTTGTCATTTGGGGATTGAACTCACAGAGTTGAACCTTCCTTTTCATAGAGCAGTTCTGCAACACTCTTGTGGAAACTGCCAGTGGATATTTGGTACGATTGCGGAATCTAGTGGAAAAGGCAATTCATTCAGATGAAAACTAGATAGAACCATTCCCAGAAACTTCTTTGTGATGTGTGCATTCTACTCACAGAGTTGAACCTTCCTTTTGATAGAACAGTTTTGAAACACTCTTTTCTTGGCGTCTGCAAGTGGACATTTGGAGCGCTTTGAGGCCCTTGCTGGGAAATGAAATATCTTCACTTGAAAACTAGACAGAAGCATTCTCAGAAACTTCTATGTGATGTGCACATTCAACTCATAGAGTTGAAGCTTCCTTTTGATATAGCTGTTTTGAAACACTCTTTCAGTAGAATCTGCAATTGTATATTTGGTGTGTTAAGAGGCCAACACTGGAAAAGGAAATATCTTCACATAAAAACTAGATGGAAGCATTCTCAGAAACTTCCCTGTGCTTTATGCATTCAAGTTACAGAGAGGAACCTTCCTTTTGAAAGCGCAGTTTTGAAACACTCTGTTGTAGAATTTGCTAGTGGATGTTTGGAGTGATTTGAGGCCTCTGCTGGAAAACGATATATCTTCCCATAAAAACTAGACAGAAGCATTCTCAGAAACTTCTTTGTGATGAGTGCATTCAACTAACAGACTTGAAACTTCGTTTTGAAAGAGCAGTTTTGAAACACTGTTTTTGTAGAATCTGCAAGTGGATATATTTGGAGCGTTTTGAGGCCTTTGCTGGGAAATGAAATATCTTCACCTGAAAACTACACAGAAGCATTCTGAGAAACTTCTATGTGATGTGCACATTCAACTCATAGAGTTGAAGCTTCCTTTTGATATATCTGTTTTGAAACACTCTTTCAGTAGAATCTGCAAGTGGATATTTGGAGTGCTAAGAGGCCAACACTGGAAAATGAAATATCTTCACATAAAAACTAGACAGAAGCATTCTCAGAAACATCCCTGTGCTTTCTGCATTCAATCTACATAGTTGAACCTTCCTTTTGATAGAAAAGTTTTGAAAATCTCTTTTCGTAGAATCTGCAAGTCGACATTTGGAACGCTTTGAGTCCTATGCTGGAAAAGGAAATATCTTCCCATAAAAACTAGATAGAAGCATTCTCAGAAACTTCCCTGTGCTTTATGCATTCAAGTCACAGGGAGGAACCTCAATTTTGAAAGCACAGTTTTGAAACACTCTTTTTGTAGTATTTGCTAGTAGATGTTTGGAGCGATTTGAGGCCTATGCTGGAAAAGGAAATATCTTCCCATAAAAACTAGACAGAAGCGTTCTCAGAAACTTCTTTGTGATGAGTGCATTCAACTCACAGACTTTAACTTTCGTTTTGAAAGAGCAGTTTTGAAAACACTCTTTTTGTAGAATCTGCAAGTGCATATTTTGAGCGTTTTGACACCTTTGCTGGGAAATGAAATATCTTCACCTGAAAACTACAGAGAAGCATTCTCAGAAACTTCTTTGTGATGTGCACATTCAACTGACAGAGTTGAAGCTTCCTTTTGATATAGCTGTTTTGAAACACTCTTTCAGTAGGATCTGCAAGTGGATATATGGAGTGTTAAGAGGCCAACACTGGAAAAGAAAATATCTTCACATAAAAACTAGATGGAAGCACTCTCAGAAACTTCCCTGTGCTTTATGCATTCAAGTCATAGAGCGGAACCTTCCTTTTGAAAGCGCAGTTTTGAAACACTCCTTTTCCAACATAGGCCTCAAAGAGCTCTAAATAAACACTTGCAGATTCTAAGAAAACAGTGTAGAGTGGATTGGAGATTCCAATCCATTCCATTCCATTGCATTCTACTCACAGAGTTGAACCTTTCTTTTGATAGAACAGTTTTGAAACACTGTTTTTGAAGAATCTGCAAGTGTTTATTTGAAGAGCTTTGAGGCCTAAGTTGGAAAAGGAAATATCTTCCCATAAAAACTAGACCGAAGCATTCTCAGAAACTTCTTTGTGATGAGTGCATTATTCTCACAGAGTTGAACCTTCCTGTGATAGAATAGTTTTGATACACTCTTTTTGTAGATTCTGCAAGTGGATATTTGTGCGCTTTGAGGCCTATGTTGGAAAAGGAAATTTCTTCCCATAAAAACTATACCGAAGCATTCTCAGAAACTTCTTTGTGATGAGTGCATTCTACTCACAGAGTTGAACCTTCCTTTTGAGAGAACAGTTTTGAAACACTCTTTTTGGAGATTCTGCAAGTGTTTATTTGGAGCTCTTTGAGGCCTATGCTGGTAAAGGAATTATCTTCACATAAAAACTAGACAGAAGCATTCTCAGAAACTTTTTCTGATGTGCGCATTCAACACACCAAGTTGAACCTACCTTTTGGTATAGCAGTTTTGAAACACTCTTTTTCTAGAATGTGCAAGTGGATATTTGGATTGTTAGGGGGCCAACACTGGAAAAGGAAATATCTTCCCATAAAAACTAGACAGAAGCATTCTCAGAAACTTCTTTGTGATGAGTGCATTCAACTCACAGACTTTAACTTTTCTTTTGAAAGAGCAGTTTTGAAACACTCTTTTTGTAGAATCTGCAGGTGGATATTTTGTGTGCTTTGAGGCCTAAGCAGCAAAAGGAAATATCTTCACATAAAAACTAGACAGAAATATTCTCCAAAACCTCTTTGTGATGTGTGCATTCAAATAACAGAGTAGAACCATCCTTTTGATAGTGCAGTTTTGAAACACCCTTTTTGTAGAATCTGCAAGTGGATATTTGGAGAGATTTGAGGCCTATACTGAAAAAGGGTTATCTTCACATAAAAACTAGATAGAAGCATTCTCAGAAACTTCTCTGTGCTTTATGCATTCAACTTACAGACTTGAAACTTCCTTCTGAAAGAGCAGATTTGAAACACTGTTTTTGTAGAAACTGCAGGTGGATATTTGGAGCGCTTTGAGGCCTATGCTGGAAAAGGAAATATCCTCACATAAAAACTAGACAAAAGCATTCTCTGAAACTTGTTATGATGAATGCATTCAGCTCACAGAGTTGAACCTTCCTTTTGATGGAACAGTTTTGAAACACTCTTTTTGTGGAATCTGCAAGTGGATATTTGGAGCACTTTGTGGCCTATGCTGGAAAAGGAAATATCTTCACATAAAAACTAGACGGAAGCATTGTCAGACACTTCTCTGTGATGAGTGCATTCAACTCACAGAGTTCAACCTTCCTTTTTGTGGAACAGTTATGGAACACTCTCTTTGTAGAATCTACAAGGGATCATTTGGAGTACATTGAGGCCTAAGCTGGAAAAGGAAGTATCTTCCCATAAAAAACCAAGCAGAATCATTCTGAGATACTTTTTTGTGATGAGTGCATTCGACTCACAGACTTGAACCTTCCTTTTGATAGAGCAGTTTTGAAACACTCTTTTTGTAGAATCTGCAGGTGGATATTTGGAGCACTTTGAGGCCTGTGCTGGAAAAGAAAGTATCTTCCCATAAAAACTAAGCAGAATCATTCTCAGAAACATTTTTGTATCTTCCCATAAAAACTAAGCAGAATCATTCTCAGAAACATTTTTGTGATGAGTGCATTCAACTCACAGACTTGAACATTCCTTTTGATAGAACAGTTTGGAAACACTCTTTTTGTCAAATCTGCAAGTGGATATTTGGAGCGCTTTGAGGCCTATGCTGGAAAAGAAAATATCTTCATATAAAAACAAGATGGAAGCATTCTCAGACACTTCTCTGTAATGAGTGTATTCAACTCACAGAGTTCAACCTTCCTTTTGGTAGAACAGTTTTGAATCACTCTCTTTGTGGAATCTACAAGAGATTATTTGGAGTGCATTGAGGCCTATGCTAGAAAAGGAAGTATCTTCCCAAAAAAACTAAGCAGAATCATTCTCAGAAACACTTTTGTGATGAGTGCATTCAACTCACAGACTTGAACATTCCTTTTGATAGAGCAGTTTTTAAACACTCTTTTTGTAGATTCTGCAAGTGGGTATTTCAAGCGCTTTGAGGTCAAAGATGGAAAAGGAAATATCTTCATATAAAAACTAGACAGAAGCATTCTCAGAAATTACTTTGGGATGAGTGCATTCATCTCAAAGAGTTGAACCTTCCTTTTGATAGAACAGTTTTGAAACACTTTTTTTGTAGAATCTGGAGGTGGATATTTCGGGCAATTTGAGGCCTATGCTGGAAAAGGAAATATCTTCACATAAAAACTAGATGGAAGCATTCTCAGAAATTTCTTGGTGATGAGTGCATTTAACTCACAGGTTTGAACTTGCCTTTTGATAGAAGAGTTTTGAAACACTCTGTAGAATTTGCAAGCGGATATTTGGAGAGATTTGTGGCCTGTGCTGCATAAAGGGAATATCTTAACTTAAGAACTAGACAGAAGCATTCTCAGAGACTTCCCTGTGCTTTATGCATTCAAATCACAGGCTTGAACCTTCGTTTTGATAGAGCAGTATTGAACCACTCTTTTTGTATAATGTGCAAGTGGATATTTTGAGCGATTTGAGGCCTATGATGAAAAAGGAAATATCTTCACCAAAAACTAGACAGATACATTCTCAGAAACTTCTGTGGGATGAGTACATTCAACCAACAGAGTTGAACCTTCCTTTTGATAGACTAGTTTTGAAACACGCTTTTTGTAGAATCTGCAAGTGGATGTTTGGAGGGCTTTGAGGCCTATGCTGGAAAAGAAAATATCTTCACCTAAAAACTAGACAGAAGCATTCTCAGAAATTTCTTTGTGATTAGTGCATTCAACTCACAGGGTTGAAAGTTCCTTTTGATAGAACAATTCTGACACAATCTTCTTGTATAATCTGCAAGTGGATATTTGGATCGCTTGAGGCCTATGCTGGAGTAAGAAATAATTTCACATAAAAACTATATTGAAGCATTCTCAAAAACATCTTTGTGATGTGTGCCTTCAACTCAAGAATTGAAACTTCCTTTTGATAAAGCAGTTTTGAACACCATATTGTAGAATATGCAAGTGGATAGTTTTAGCACTTTGAGGCCTAGCCTGGAAAAGGGTATATCTTCACATAAAAACCAGACAGAAGCATTCTCAGAAACTTCCCTGTGATTTATGAATTCAACCCACAGACTTGAACCTTCCTTTTGATAGAACAGTTTGGAAACACACTTTTTGTAGAATCTGGAAGTGGATATTTGGAGTGCTTTGAGGCCTATGCAGGAAAAGGAAATACCATCACATAAAAACTCGACAGAAGTATTCTCAGAAACTTCTTTGTGATGTGTGCATTCAACTCACAGAGTTGAACCCTGCTTTTGAAAGAGCAGTTATGAAACACCCTTTTTGTAGGATCTGCAGGTGGATATTTTTGGTGCTTTGAGGCCAATGCTGGAAATGGAAATATGTATTCATAAAAACTAGACAGAAGCATTCTCAGAAACTTCTCTATGTTTTATGATTTCAACTCAGAGATTTGAACCTTCCTTTTGATAGCGCAGTTTTGAAACACTCTTTTTGTGGAATCTGCAAGTGGATTTTTGGAGCCCTTTGAAGACTATGCTGCAAAAGGAAACATCTTCATATAAAAATTGGACAGAGGTCTTCTCAGAAACTACTTTGTGATGAAGGCATTCAGCTCACAGGGTTGAACCTTCCTTTTGATAGAACAGTTGTGAAGCACTCTTTTAGTAGAATCTTCAAGTGGATATTTGGAGCTCTTTGTGGCTTATGATGGAAAAGGAAATATCTTCACATAAAACCTAGACGGAAGTATTCTCAGAAACTTCATTGTGATGAGTGAGTTCAACTCACAAGTTGAACCAACCTTTTGATTGAACAGTTTTGAAACACTCTTTTTGTAGAATCTGCAAGTGGATATTTGGAATGCTTTGAGGCCTATGCTCGAAAAGGAAATTTCTTCATATAAATACTAGACAGAAGCATGCTCAGAAACTTCTTTGTGATGAGTGCTTTGTACTCACAGACTTTAAATTTCCTTTTGATAGAGCAGTTTTGAAACAGTCTTTTTGTAGAATATGCAAGTTTATATTTGGTGCGATTTGAGGGCTAAGCTGGAAAAGGAAATATCTTCACATAAAAACTGGGCAGAAGTATTCTCCTATCTTCTTTGTGATGTGTGTATTAAACTAACAGAGTAGAACCTTCCTTTTGATAGAGCAGTTTTGAAACACCCTTTTTGTAGAATCTGCAAGTGGATATTTGGAGCGATTTGAGGCCTATGGTGAAAAAGGGGATATCCTCGCATAAAAGCTAGATAGAAGCATTCTCAGAAACTTCCCTGCACCTTATGCATTCAACTCACAGACTTAAAACTTCCTTTTGAAAGAGCAGATTTGAAACACTTTTTTTGTAGAAACTGCAGGTGGATATTTGGAGCGCTTTGAGGCCTACACAGGACAAGGAAATATCCCCACATAAAAAGTAGACAAAAGCATTTTACGAAACTTCTTTGCGATGAATGCATTCACCTCACAGAGTTGAACCTTCCCTTTGATGGAACAGTTTTGAAACACTCTTTTTGTAGAATCTGCAAGTGGATATTTGGAGCGCTTTGAGGCCTATGCTGGAAAAGGAAATATCTTCACATAATAACTAGACGGAAGCATTCACAGAAACTTCTCTGTGATGAGTGCATTCAACTCACAGAGTTCAACCTTCCTTTTGGTGGAACAGTTATGAAACACTCTCTTTGTAGAATCTACAAGAGATTATTTGGAACTCATTGAGGCCTATGCTGGAAAAGAAAGTATCTTCCCATAAAAACTAAGCAGAATCATCCTCAGAAATATTTGTGTGATGAGGGCATTCAACTCACAGACTTGAACCTTCCTTTTGATAGAGTAGTTTTGGAACACTCGTTTTGTAGAATCTGCAAGTGGATATTTGGAGCACTTTGAGGTCTATGCTGGAAAAGGAAATATCTTCACATCAAAACTAGACAGAAGCATTCTCAGAAATTTCTGTGTGATGAGTGCATTCAACTCACAGACTTGAACATTCCTTTTGATAAAACAGTTTTGAAACATTCTTTTTGTAGAATCTGCAAGTGGGTATTTGGAATGATTTGAGGCCTATGCTGCAAAAAGAGAAATCTTCACACAAAAACTAGACAGAAGCATTCCCAGAAACTTCCCCGTGCTTCATGCATTCAACTCACATACTTGAACCTTCCTTTTGATAGAGCAGTTTTGAAACACTCTTTTTGTAGAATCTGCAATTGGATATTTGGAGCGATTTGAGGCCTATGATGAAAAAGGGAATATCTTCACCTAAAAACTAGACAGAAGCATTCTCAGAAACTTCTTTGTGATGAGTGCATTCAACCCACAGAGTTGAAACTTCCTTTTTTTAGAACAGTTTTGTAACACTCTCTTTGTAGAATCTGAATGTGGATACTTGGTGCACTTTGAGGCCTATGCTGGAAATGGAAATATGTTCTCATAAAAACTAAGCAGAAGGATACTCACAAAGTTCTTAGTGATGAGTGCATTCAACTCAGAGACTTAAACCTTTCTTTCGATATAGCAGTTTTGAGACACTCTTTTTGTAGAATCTGCAAGTGGATATTTGGAGCGCTATGAGGCCTACGCTGTAAAAGGAAATATCTTCACATAAAAACTATACAGAAGCATTCTCAGAAACATCTCTATGATGAGTGCATTGTACTCACAGACTTGAACTTTCTTTTTGATAGAGCAGTTTTGAAACACTCCTTTTGAAGAATTTGCAAGTGGATATTTGGTGTACTTTGAGGCCTAATCTGGAAAAGGAAATATCTTCACATAAAAACTAGACAGAAGCATTCTCTGAAACTTCTTTGTGATGTGTGCATTCATCTAACAGACTAGAAACTTCCTATTGATAGAGCAGTTTTGAAACACCCTTTTGTAGAATCTGCAAGTGGATATTTGGAACGATTTGAGGCCTGTGGTGTAAAAGGGAATATCTTCACATAAAAATTAGGTGGAAGCATTCTCAGAAACTTCAGTGTGCTTTATGCATTCAACTCACAGACTTGAACCTTCCTTTTGAAAGATCAGGTTTGAAAAACTCTTTTTGTAGAAATTGCAAGTGGGTATTTGGAGATCTTTGAGGCCTATGCTGGGAAAGGATATATCCTCACATAAAAACTAGACAAAAGCATTCTCCGAAACTTCTTTGTGATGAATGCATTCAGCTTACAGAGTTGAACCTTCCTTTTGATAGAACAGTTTTGAAACTTTTTTTTGTAGAATCTGCAAGTGGATATTTGGAGTGCTTTGAGACCTATGCTGGAAAAGGAAATATCTTCACATAAAAATTAGACAGAAGCATTCTCAGACACTTCTCTGTGATGAGTGCATTCAACTCACAGAATTCAACCTTCCTTTTGGTAGAACAGTTTTGGATCACTCTCTTTGTAGAATCTACAATAGATTATTTGGAGCGCTTTGAGGCCTATGATGGAAAAGGGAATATCTTCCCATAAAAACTAAGCAGAATCATTCTCAGCAACATTTCTGTGATGAGTGCATTCAACTCGGAGACTTGAACATTCCTTTTGATAGAGCAGTTTTGAAACACTCTTTTTATAGAATCTACAAGTGGATATTTGGAGCAATTTGAGGCCTATGCTGGAAAAGGGAATATCTTCACATAAAAACTAGACAGAAGCATTCTCAGAAATTTCTTTGTGACGAGTGCATTCAACTCACAGGGTTGAACTTTCCTTTGGATAGAACAGTTTTGAAACACTCTGTTTGTAGAATTTGCAAGTGGATATTTGGAGCAATTTGAGGCCTATGCTTCAAAAAGGGAATATCTGAACATAAGAACTAGACAGAAGCATTCTCAGAGATTTCCTTGTGCCTTATGCATTCAACTCACAGGTTTGAACCTTCCTTTTGACAGGGAAGTTTTGAAACACCCTTTTTGTAGACTCTGCAAGTGGATATTTAGAGCGATTTGAGGCCTATGGTGAAAAAGGGGATATCTTCACATAAAAACTAGATAGAAGCATTCTCCGAAACTTCCCTGTGTTTTATGCAGTCAACTCACAGACCCGAAACTTCCTTTTGAAAGAGCAGATTTTAAATACACTTTTTGTAGAATCTGCAATTGGATATTTGGAGCACTTTGAGGCCTGTGCTGGAAAAGGAAATATCTTCACATAAAAACTAGTCGGAAGCATTCTCATACACTTCTCTGTGATGATTGCATTTAACTCACAGAGTTCAACATTCCTTTAGATAGAACAGTTTTGAAACAATCTAGTGGTAGAATCTGCAAGAGATTATCTGGAGCACTTTGAGACCTGTGCTGGAAAAGGAATTATCTTCCCATAAAACATGAGCAGAAGCATTCTAAGAAGCTTTTTTGTGATGAGTGCATTCAACTCACAGACTTGAACCTTCTCTCTGATAGAACAGTTTTGAAACACTCTTTTGGTAGAATCTGAAAGTGGATATTTGGAGCACTATGAGGCCTTTGTTGGAAAAGGAAATATCTTCACATAAAAACCTAACAGAATCATTCGCAGAAACTTCTTTGTGATGTGTGCATTCAACTCACAGTGTTGAACCTTTCTTTTGAAACAGCAGTCTGAAACACACATTTAGTAGAATCTGCAAGTGGATATTGGGAGCGCTTTGAGGCCTTTTATGGAAAAGGAAATATCTTCACATAAAAACTAAACAGATGCATTCTCAGGAACTTCTTTGTGATGTGTGCACTCAACTCACAGAGTTGAACATGACTTTTGATAGAGCAGTTTTGGAACATCCTTTTTGTAGAATCTGCAAGTGGATATTTGTAGCGCTTTGAGGCCTCTGCTGGAAAAGGAAATATCTTCACATTAAAACTACAGAGAAGTATTCTGAGAAACTTCTTTGTGATTAGTACATTCATCTAATGCAGTTGAACCTTCCTTTTCATAGAACAGTTTTGAAACACTCTTTTTGTAGAAGCTGCAAGTGGATATTTGGAGAGCTTTGAGGCCTATGATGGAAAAGAAAATGTCTTCACATAAAAACTAGACAGAACCATGCTCAGAAACTTCTCTGTGATGAGTGCATTGAAGTCAAAGAGTTGAATCTTCCTTTTGATAGGGCAGTTTTGAAGCACCCTTTTTGTAGAATCTGCAAGTGAATATTTGGAGCTCCTTGAGGCCTATTATAGAAAAGGGAATACCTTCACATAAAAACTAAAGCAAAGGATTCTCAGAAAATTCTTTGTGATGTGTGCATTCAATTCACAGAGTTGAACAGTATTTTTTATGGAGCAGTTTTGAAACACCCTTTTTTCAGAATCAGCAAGTGGATATTTTGAGCGCTTTGAGGCCTAGGCTGGAAAAGAAAATATCTTCACATAAAAACTGGACTGAAGCATTCTCAGAAACTTCTTAGTGATGAGTGCATTCAACTCACGGATTTGAACCTTCGTTTTGATAAATCGGTTTTGAAGCACACTTTTTGTAAAATCTGCAGGTGGATATTTGGAGTGCTTTGAGGCCTACACTGGAAAAAGGAATATCTTCACATAAGAACTTGACAGAAGCATTCTGAGAAACTTCCCCATGCTTTATGCATTCAAATCAAAGAGTTGAACCTTCTCTTTGATAGCGCAGGTTTGAAACACTCTTTTTGTAGAATCTACAGTTGGATATTTTGAGCGCTTTGAGGTCTATCCTGGAAAAGGAAATAACTTCACATAAAAACTAGATTGAAGCATTCTCAGAAACTTCTTTGTAATGTGAGCATTCAACTCACAGAATCGACCATTCCTTTTGACAGAGCAGTTTTGAAACACCCTTTTTGTAGAAACTGCAAGTGGATATTTGTAGCCCTTTGAGGCTTATGCTGAAAAAGGAAATATCTTCACATAAAAACTAGACAGAAGCATTCTCAGAACCTTCTTTGTGATGATTGCATTGAACCCACTGAGTTGAAACTTTCTTTTGATAGGACAGTTTTGAAACACTCTTTTTGTAGAATCTGCAAGTGGATTTTTGGAGCACTTTGAGGCCTACCCTAGAAAAGGAAATATCTTCACATAAAAACTAGACAGAAGAATTCTCAAAAACATCTTGGTGATGAGTGCATTCAAATCACGGAATTGAACTTTCCTTTCAATAGAGCAGTTTGAAATACTCTTTTAGTGGAATCTGAAAGTGGATATTTGGAGTGCTATGAGGCTTATGCTAGAAAATTGAATATCTTCACATAAAAACTAGACAGAGGCATTCTCAGAAAATTCTTTGGGATGTGTGCATTCAACTCACAGTGTTGAACCTTACTTTTGAAACAGCAGTTTTGAAACACACTTTTAGTAGAATTTGCAAGTGGATATTTGGAATGCTTTGAGGCCTATGCTCGAAAAGTAAATATCTTCTCATAAAAAATAGACAGATGCATTCTCAGAAAGTTCTCTGTGATGAGTGCTTTCAACCCACAGAGTTGAGCTTTCCTTTTGATAGAACAGTTTTCAAACACACTTTTTGTAGAATCTGCAGGAGGATATTTGGAGCGGTTTGAGACCTATGATGGAAAAGGAAATATTTTCTCATGAAAACAAAACAGAAGCATTTCAGAAACTTCTTTGTTATATGTGCATTCAACTCACAGAGGTGAACCATACTTTTGATAGAGCAGTTTTGAAACACCCTTTTTGTAGTATCTGCTAGTGGATATTTGAAGCGCTTGGAGGCCTATACTGGAAAATTAAATACCTTCAAATAAAAACTAGACAGAAGCATTATGAGTAACTTCTTTGTGATGAGTGCATTCAACTCACAGAGTTTAAAATTCCTTTTCATAGAGCAGCTTTGAAACACCCTTTCTGTAAAATCTGCAAGTGGATATTTGGAGCTCTTTGAGGCCTATGCTGGAAATGGAAACATCTTCACATAAAAACTAAACAGAAGGATTCTGGGAAACTTCTATGTGATGAGTCCATTCAACTCTCAGAGTTGAACCCTCGTTTTGATAGGACACTGCTGAAACACTCTGTTTCAATAATCTGCAAGTGCATATTTGGAGCACTTTGAGGCCTATGCTGGAAAAGGAAATATCTTCACATTAAAACTAGACAGTAGCATTCTCAGAAACTTCTTTGTGATGAGCACATTCAACTCACCAATTTGAGCCTTCCTTTTGATAGAGCAGTTTTGAAACCCTCTTTTTGTAGAATCTGCAAGTGAATATTTGGAGGACTTTGAGGCCTATGCTGGAAACGGAAATATCTTTACATAAAAACTAGACAGAAGAATCCTCAGAAACTTCTTTGTGATGAGCACATTAAATTCACAGAGGTGAGCGTTTCTTTTGATAGAGCAGTTTTGAAACACTCTTTTTGTAGAATCTGCAAGTGGATATTTGGAGCGCTTTGAGGCCTATTCTGGAAAAGGAAATATCTTCACATAAAAACTAGACAGCAGTATTCTCAGAAACTTCTCTGTGATGAGTGCATTGAACTCCCTTAGTTGAACCTTTCTTTTGATATAACAGTTTTGAAACTCTCTTTTTGTAGGATCTGCAAGTGGATATTTTGAGCGCTTTGAGATCTAAGCTGGAAAAGGAAATATGTTCACAAAAAACTAGACGGAAGAATTCGCAGAAACATCTTTATGATGAATGCGCTTAACTCACAGACTTGAACTTTCTTTTAATAGAGCAGTTTTGAAACACTCTTTTGGCAGAATCTGAAAGTGGATATTTGGAGTGCTATGAGGCCTGTGCAAGAAAAGGAAATATCTTCACATAAAAAGTAGACAGAAGCATTCTCAGAAACTTCTTTGTGATGTGTGCATTCAACTCACAGAGTTGAAACTTCGTGTTGAAACAGCAGTTTTGAAACACACTTTTTGTAGAATCTGCAAGTGGATATTTGGAATGTTTTGAGGCCTATGCTGGAAAAGGAAATATCTTCACATAAAAACTATACAGAAGCATTCTAAGAAACTTCTTTGTGATGTGTGCATTCAACTCACAGGTTTGAACCTTACTTTTGATAGAGCAGTTTCGAAACACCCTTTTTGTAGTATCTGCAAGTGGATATTTGGAGCGCTTTGAGGCCTATGCTGGAAAAGGAAATATCATGACATAAAAACTAGACGGAAGCATTCTCAGAAACTTCTATGTGATGAGTGCATTCAACTAATGGAGTTGAACTTTCCATTTGATATAGCAGTTTTGAAACACCATTTTTGTGGAATCTGCAAGTGGATATTTGGAGTGCTTTGAGGCCTATGCTGGAAAAGGAAATATCTTCACATAAAAACTAGAGAGAAGCATTCTCAGAAACTTCCCTCTGCTTTATGCATTCAACTCACAGACTTGAACTTTCCTTTTGATGCAGCAGTTTTGAAACACTCTGTTTGTATAATCTACACGTGGATATTTGGAGCGCTTTGAGGCCTATGATACAAAAGAAAATATCTTCACATAAAAACTCAATGGAAGCATTCTAAGAAACTTCTTTGTGATGACTGAATTCAACTGACAGACTTGAACCATCCTTTTGATAGAGGAAATTTGAAACACTCTTTTTTTAGAATCTTCAAGTGGATATTTGGAGCAATTTGAGGCTTATGATTGAAAAGGAAATATCTTCACATAAAAACTAGACAGAAGCATTTTCAGAATCTTCTCTGTGATGAGTGCATTCAACTTACAGAGTTGTACTTTTCTTTTCATGCAACAATTTTGAAACACTCTTTTTATAGAATATGCACGTGGATATTTGCAGCTTTTTGAGGCCTATGCTGCAAAAGGAAATATCTTCATATAAAGACTAGACAGAAGCATTCTGAGAAATTTCTTTGTGATGTGCACATTCAACTCATGGAGTTGAACCTTCCTTTTGATAGAACACTTTTGAAACATTCTTTTTGTAGAATCTCCATGTTATTATTTGGAGTGCTTTGAGGCCTTTGCTGGAAAAGGAAACAACTTCACATAAAAACTAGATTGAAGCATTCTCAGACACTTCTTTGAGATGTGTGCATTCATCTTACAGGCTTGAACCTGCCTTTTGATAGAGCAGATTTGAAACACTCTTTTTGTAGAATCTGCAAGTCGATATTTGGAGCATTTTCAAGCCTATGCTGGAATAGGAAATATCTTCACATAAAAACAAGACAGAAGCTCTATCGGAAACTTCTTTTAGATGAGTGCATTCAACTCACAGAGTTGAACCTTCCTTTTGATAGAACGGCTTTGAACCACTCCTTTTGTAGAATCTGCAAGTGGATATTTGGAGTGCTTTGAGACCTATAATGGAAAAGGAAATATCTTCACATAAAAACTAGACAGAAGAATTCTCATAAACTTCTCTGTGATGAGTGCATTGAAATCCCTCAGTTGAAATTTTCTTTTGATATAAAAGTTTTGAAACACTCTTTTTGTAGAATCTGCAAGTGGATATTTGGAGCGCTATGAGGCCTATGCTGGAAAATGAAATGTCTTCACATAAAAGTTATACAGAAGAATTCTCAGAAACATCCTTGTGATGAGTGCATTCAACTCACAGATTTGAACTTTCCTTTTGATAGAGTAGTTTTGAAAAACTCTTTTGGTAGAATCTGAAGGTGGATATTTGGAGCGCTATGAGGCCTATGCTATAAAAGAAAATATTTTCTCATAAAAACTAGACAGAAGCATTTTCAGAAACCTCTTTGTGATGTGCACATTCAACTCACAGAGTTGAACCTTGCTTTTGAATCAGCAGTTTTGAAACACACTTTTAGTAGATTCTGCAAGTGGATAGATTGAATGCTTTGAGGCCTAAGCTGGAAAAGGAAATATCTTCACATAAAAACTAAACAGAAGCATTCTCAGAAACTTCATTGTGATGTGTGCATTCATTCACAGAGTTGAAGCTTACTTTTGATAGAGCAGTTTTGAACCACCCTTTTTGTAGAATCTGCAAGTGGATATTTGGAGCACTTTGAGGTCAATGCTGGAAAAGGAAATATCTTCACATAAAAAATAGATAGAAGCGTTATCAGAAACTTCTTTGTGATCTGTGCATTCAACTCACAGAATTGAACCTTCCTTTTGATAGAGCAGTTTTGAAACACCCTTTTCGTACAATCTGCTAGTGGATATTTGGAGCGCTTTGAGGTCTATGAGGGAAAAGGAAATATCTTCACATAAAAACTAGACAGAAGCATTCTCAGAAAGAGTGCATTAAACTGACAGAGTTGAAACTTCCTTTTGATAGAATACTTTGGAAACACTCTCTTTGTAGAATCTGCAAGTGGATACTTGGAGTGCTTTGGGGCCTATGCTGGAAAAGGAAATATCCTCACACAAAAATTAGACAGAAATATTCTCAGAAACTGCTTTGTGATGAGTGCATTCAACTCGCAGAGTTGAATCTTCTTTATGATAGGATAGTTTTGAAACTGTTTTTGTTCAATCTGTAAGTTTATATTAGGAACGCTTTGAGACCTATGAAGGAAAAAGAAAGATCGTCACATAAAAACTAGACAGATGCATTCTCAGAAAGTTCTCTGTGATGAGTGCATTCAACTCACAGAGTTGAACTTTCCTATTGATAGAAGAGATTTGAAACACACTTTTTGTAGGATCAGCAATTTATATTTGGAGGGCTTTGCAGCCTATGCTAGAAAAGAAAATATCTTCACACAAAAACTAGACAGAAGCATTCTCAGAGACTTCTTAGTGATGAGTGCATTCAACTCACACAGTTGAACCTTCCTTTTCATAGAAGTGTTTTGAAACACTCTTTTTGTATAATCTGCATGTGGATATTTGGAGCGCTTTAAGGCCTATGATGGAAAAGGAAATATCTTCACATAAAAACTAGAAAGAAGATTTCCAAGGAACTTCTCTGTAATGATTGTATTCAACTCACAGATTGAACCTTCCTTTTGATTGAGCAGCTTTGGAACACCATTTTTGTAGAATCTGCAAGTGGATATTTGGAGCAATTTGAGGCCTGTGCTGGAAAAGGAAATATATTCACATAAAAACTAAACAGAAGCATTCTCAGAAACTTCTTTGTGATGTGTGCATTCAACTCACAGAGTTGAACCATACTTTTGATAGTGCAGTTTGGAAACACCCTTTTGTAGAATCTGCAAGTGGATATTTGGAGCGCTTTGAGGCCTATACTGGAAAAGTAAATATCTTCACATAAAAACTAGACAGAAGCATTCTCAGAAACTTCTTTGAGATGAGTGCATTCAACTCACAGAGTTTAAACTTCCTTTTGATAGAGCAGTTTTGAAACAACCTTTTTTAAAATCTGCAAGTGGATACTTGGAGCACTTTACGGCCTATGCTGGAAAAGGAAACATTTTCACTTAAAAACTAGACAGAAGCATTCTCAGAAACATCTTTGTGATGAGTGCATTCAACTAATGTAGTTGAACCTTCCGTTTGATATAGCAGTTTTGAAACACCATTTTTCTGGAATCTGCAACTGAATATTTGGAGCACTTTGAGGCCTATGCTGGAAAAGGAAATATCTTCACATAAAAACTACAGAGAATCATTCTCAGAAACTTCACTGTGCTTTACGCATTCAACTTACAGACTTGAACTTTCCTTTTAATAGAGCAGTTTTGAAACACTCTTTTTGTAGGATCTGCAAGTGGATATTTGGAGCACTTTGAGGCCTATTCTGGAAACGGAAATATCTTCACACAAAAAATTAATGGAAGCATTCTAAGAAACTTCTTTGTGATGAGTGAATTCAATCACAGGCTTAAACCATCCTTTTGATAGAGCAGTTTTCAAACACTCTTTTTGTAGAATCTGCAAGTGGATATTTGGAGGGCTTTGAGGCCTATGCTGGAAAAGGAAATATCTTCACATAAAAAATAGAAAAAAGGATTTTCAGAAACTTCTTTGTGATGAGTTCATTCAACTCAAAGAGTTGCACCTTCCTTTTGATAGAACAGTTTTGAAACACTCTTTTTGTAGAATCTGTAAGTAAATATTTGCAGCGCTGTTAGGCCTATCCTGCAAAAGGAAATATCTTCACATAAACACTAGACAGAAGCATTCTCAGAAACTTTTTGTGATGTGTGCATTGAACTCACAGAATTCAACCTTCCTTTGATAGAACAGTTTTGAAACACTCTTTCTGTACAATCTGCAAGTTGATATTGGAGCGCTTTGAGGTCTGTGCTGGAAAAGGAAATAACTTCACATAAAAACTAGATGGAAGCATTCTCAGAAACTACTTTGGGATGTGTTCATTCAACTCACAGGTTTGAACCTTTCTTTTGTTAGAGGAGTTTTGAAACACTCTTTTTGTAGAATCTGCAAGTGGATATTTGGAAAACTTTGGGGCTTATGATGGAAAACGAAATACCTTCTCATAAAAACTAGACAGAAGAATTCTCAGAAACTTCTCTGTGATGACTGCATTCAACTCACACAGTTGAACCTTCCTTTTGACAGAACGGTTTTGAAACACTCTTTTGAACAATCTGCAAGTGGATATTTGGAGTGCTTTGAGGCCTATGCTGGAAAGGGAAATATCTTCACATAAAAACTAAGCAGAAGCATTCTCAGAAACTTCTTTATGATGAGTGCATTCAACTAACAGATTTGAACCGTCCTTTTCATAGAGCAGTTTTGAAACACTCTTTTTGTAGCATCTGCAAGTGAATATTTGGAGCGCTTTGAGGCCTAGGCTGGAAAAGTAAGTATCTTCACATAAAAACTAGACAGAAGCATTCTCAGAAACTTCTTTGTGATGCATGCATTCAACTCACGGAGTTGAACCTTGCCTTTGATAGAACAGTTTTGATACACTATTTTTGCAGAATCTGCAAATGAATATTTGGAGTGCATTGAGACCCATGATGCAAATGGTAATATCTTCACATAAAAACCAGACAGAAGCATTCTCAGAAACTTCTCTGTGATGAGTGCATTCAACTCAGAGAGTTGAACCTTCCTTTTGATATAACAGATTTGAAACACTCTCTTTGTAGAATCTGCAAGTGGATATTTGGAGCGCTTTCAGGTTTACTCTTTAAAAGGATATATCTTCACATAAAAAACAGACAGAAGCATTCTCCGAAACTCCTTTGTGATGAGTGCATTCAACTCACAGGCTTGAACCTTCCTTTTGATAGAGCAGTTTTGAAACACTCTTTTTGTAGAATCTGCAAGTGGATATTTGGAGCGCTTTGAGGCCTACGCTGGAAATGGAAACATCTTCACATTAAAAATAGTCAGAAGAATTCTCAGAAACTACCTTGTGATAAGTGCATTTCACTCACAAATTTGAACCTTCCTTTTGATAGAACAGTTTTGAAGCACTCTTTTTCTAGAATCTCCAAGTGGATATTTTGAGCACTTTGAGGCCTATGCTGGAAAAGGAAATATCTTCACATAAAGACTAGTCTGAAGCATTCTCACAAAATTCTTTGTGATGAGTGCATTCAACTCACAGAGTTGAAACTTCCCTTTGATAGAAAAGTTTTGAAACACTCTTTTTGTAGAATCTGGAAGTGGATATTTGGAGAACTTTGGGGCCTACGATGGAAAAGGAAATATCTTCACATAAAAACTAGACAGAAGCATTCTCAGAAACTTCTCTGTGATAAGTGCATTCATCTCACAGAGCTGAACCTTCCTTTTGAAAGAACAGTTTTGAAACACTGTTTTTGTACAATCTGCAAGTGGATACTTGGAGCACTCTGAGGCCTATGCTGGAAATGGAAATATCTTCACATGAAAAATAAACAGAAGCATTCTCAGAAACTTCTTTGTGATGACTGCATTCAACTCCCAGACTTGAACCTTCCTTTTGTTAGAGCAGTTTTGAAACACTCTTTTTGTAGAGTCTGCAAGTGGACATTTGGAGCGCTTTGAGGCCTATGCTGGAAAACTAAATATCTTCACATAAAAACTAGACAGAAGTACTCTCATCAAATTCTTGGTTATGAGTGCTTTCAACTCACAGATTTGAACCCTCTTTTTAATAGAACAGTTTTGAGACCCTCTTTTTAAAGAATCTGCAGGTGGATATAGAGAGTGATTTGAGGTCTATGATGGAAAAGGAAGTATCTGTGATGGGTCCCTTCAACTCACAGACTTGAAGCTAACTTTTCATAGAGCAGTTTTGAAACACTCCTTTTGTAGAATCTGCAAGTGCATGTTTGGAGCGCTTTGAGGCCTATGCTGGAAAAGGAAACATCTTCTTACAAAAATTAAGTAGAAGCTTTCTCCAAAACTTCTTTGTGATGTGTGCATTCAACTCACAGAGTTGAACCTTCATTTCGGTAGAACAGTTTTGGAAAACTCTCTTTGTAGAATCTGCAAGTGGATATTTGGAGCGCTTTGAGGCCGATGCTGGAAAAGGAAATATCTTCACATAAAAACTAGACAGAAGCATTCTTAGAAACATCTTTTGATGAGTGCATTAAACTCACAGACTTGGACCTTCCTTTCCATAGAGCATTTTTGAAATTCTCTTTTTGTAGAATCTGCAAGTGGATATGTGGAGCACTTAGAGGCTGATGTTGGAAAAGGAAATATTATCACATAAAAACAAGACAGAAACATCCTCAGAAAATTTTCTGCAATGAGTGCATTCAACTCACAGAGTTGAACCTTCCTTTTGAGAGAACAGTTTTGAAACATTCTCTTTGTAGAATCTGCAAGTGTATATTTGGAGAGCTTTGGGGACTATGCTGGAAAAGGAAATATTGTCACATAAAAACTAGACAGAAGCATTCTCAGAAACTTCTTTGTGATGTGCACATTCAACTAACAGTGTTGAACCTTCCTTTTGATAGAGCAGTTTTGAAACACCCTTTTTATGGGATCTGCAAGTGGATATTTGGAGAGCTTTGAGGCCTATGTTGGAAAAGGAAATATCTTCACATAAGAACTAGATAGAAACATTCTCAGAAACTACCCTGTGCTTTACGAATTCAACTCACAGACTTGAACCTTCCTTTTGATAGAGCAGTTTTGAAACACTCGGAATATCTTCACATAAAATCAAGACAGAAGCATTATCAGAAACTTCCTGTGCATTGTGCATTTATCTCACAGACTTGAACCTTCCCTTTGATAGAGCAGATTTGAAACACTCTTACTGAAGAAACTGCAAGTGGATATTTGGACCGCTTTGAAGTCTATGCTGGAAAAGGTAATATCTTCACATAAAAATTGACCTGAAGCATTCTCAGAAACTTCTTCATGATGAGTGCATTCAACTGACAGACTTGAACTTTCCTTTTGATAGCGTCGTTTTGAAACACTCTTTTTGTGGAATCTGCAATTGGATATTTGGAGCACTTTGAGGCCTATGCTGGAAAAGGAAGTGTCTTCACATAAAAACTAGACAGAAGCATTCTCAGAAACTTCTTTGTGATGTGTGCACTCAACTCACAGAATTGAACCTTCCTTTAGGTAGAGAAGTTTTGAAACACCCTTTTTGTAGAATCTGAAAGGGGATATTTGGATCGCTTTGAGGCCTATGATGGAAAAGGAAATATCTTCACATAAAAACTTGACAGAAGCATGCTAAGAAATTTCCCTGTGCTTTATGAATTCAACTCACAGACTTGAACTTTCCTTTTGATTGAGTAGTTTTGAAACACACTTTTTATAGAATCTGCAAGTGGATATTTGGAGCATTTTCTGGCCTTTGCTGGAAAAGGGAATATCTTCACATAAAAGCTAGACAGAAGCATTCTAAGAAACTTTCCTGTGCTTTATGAATTCAACTCACAGACTTGAAGTTTCCTTTGATAGAGCAGTTTTGAAACACACTTTTTGTAGAATCTGCAAGTGGATATTTGGAGCACTTTCTGGCCTATGCTGGAAAAGGGAATATCTTCACATAAAATGTAGACAGAAGCATTCTCAAAAATTTCACTTTGCTTTAGGCATTTAACTCACATATTTGAACCTTCGTTTTGATAGAGCAGTTTCAAAAAACTCTTATTGTAGAATCTGCATGTGGATATTTGGAGCGATTTGAGGCCTATGCTGGAAAAGGAAATATCTTCACATAAAAACTAGACAGAAACATTCTCAGAAACTTCTTTATGATGAGTGCATTCATCTCACAGAGTTGAACATTACTTTTGATAGAACAGTTTTGAAACACTCTTTTTGTAGAATCTGCAAGTGCATATTTGGAGCATTTTGAGTCCTATGATGGAAAAGGAAATATCTTCATATAAAAACTAGACAGAAGCATTCTCAGAAATTTCTCCTTGATGACAACATTGAACTCACAGAGTTGAACTTTCCCTTTTATAGAACAGTTTTGAAACGCTCTTTTTGTACAATCTGCAAGTGGATATTTGGAGCGCTTAGAGGCCTATGCAGGAAAAGGAAACATCTTCACATAACAGCTAAGCAGAAGCATTCTCAGAAAGTTCTTTGAGATGAGTGCATTCAACTCACAGACTTGAGCCTTCCTTTTGATAGAGCAGTTTTGAAACCCTCGTTTTGTAGTATCTGCAAGTGGATATTTGGATCGTTTTGTGGCCCATGCTGGAAATGGTAATGTCTTCACATAAAAATTAAGCTGAAGCGTTCTCATAAACTTCTTCATGATGAGTGCATTCAACTGACAGACTTGAACTTTCCTTTTGATAGAGCCGTTTTGAAACACTCCTTTGTGGAATCTGCAATTGGATATTTGGAGCGCTTTGAGGCCTATGCTGGAAAGGGAAATATCTTCACATAAAAAATTGACAAAAGCATTCTCAGACAGTACTTTGTGATGCGTGTATTGAACTGGCAGAGTTGAACCTTTCTTTTCATAGAGCAGTTTTGAAACACTCCCTGTGTAGAATCTGCAAGTGGATATTTGGGTGCATTGAGGCCTATGATGGAAAAGGAAATATCTTCATATAAAAACTAGACAGAAGCATTCTCAGAAACTTCTTTGTTATGAGTGCATTCAACTCACAGACTTGAACCTTCCTTTTCATAAAGCAGTTTTGTAAGACACTTTTTGTAGAATCTGCAAGTGGATATTTGGAGCGCTTTGAGGCCTATGCTGGAGAGGGAAATATCTTCAAATAAAAACTAGACAGCAGTATTCTCAGAAACTTCTCTGTGATCAGTGCATTGAACTCACAGAGATGAACCTTCCTTTTGATAGAAGAGTTTTGAAAAACTCTCTTTGTAGAATCTTCAAGGGGATATTTGGAGTCCTTTGAGACCCATGCTGTAAAAGGAAATATCCTCACATAAAAACTAGACAGAAGCATTCTCAGAAACTTCTTTGTAATGTGTGCATTCAACTCACAGAGTTGAACATTCGTTTTGATAGAGCAGTTTTGAAACACACTTTTTGTAGAATCTGCCAGTGGATATTTGGAGATATTTCAGGACTATGCTGGAAAAGGGAAAATCTTCACATAAAAATATTAAAGAAGCATTCACAGAAACTTCCCTGTGATTTATGCATTCAACTCACAGACTTGAACCTTCCTTTTGATAGAGCAGTTTTGAAATACTGTTATTGTAGAATCTGCAAGTGGATATTTGGACAGCTTTGTGTTCTATGCTGAAAAAGAAAATATCGTCACATAGAAACTAGACAGAAGCATTCTCAGAAACTTCTTGGTGATGAGTGCATTCAAATCACAGAGTTGAAACTTCCATTTGACAGAACACTTTTGAAACACTCTTTTTATGGAATCAGCAAGTGGATATTTGGAGGGCTTTGAGGCCTACGATGGAAAAGGGAATATCCGTGATGAGTGCCTTCAACTCACAGACTTGAACCTTCCTTTTGATAGAGCAGTTTTGGAACACTCCTTTTGTAGAAGCAGCAAGTGGATATTTGTAGCACTATGAGGCCTACACTGGAAAAGGAAATATCTTCACATAAAAACTAGACAGAAGTACTCTCAGAAACTTCTTTGTGATGAATGCATTCAACTCACAGAATTGAACCTTCCTTTTGATAGAATAGTTCTGAAACATTCTTTTTATAGTATCTGCAAGTGGATGTTTTGAGGGCTTTGAGGCCTATGCTGGAAAAGGAAATATCTTCACATAAAAAATAGACAGAAACAATCTCAGAAAATTCTTTGTGATGAGTGCATTCAACTCAAAGACTTGAACCTTCTTTTGATAGAGCAATTTTGAAACACTTTTTTGTGGAATCTGCAAGTGGATGTTTGGAGCAATTTGAGGCCTATGCTGGAAAAGGAAATATATCCACATAAAAAGTAGACAGAAGCGTTCTTAGAAACTTCGTTGTGATGTATGCATTCAACTATCAGAGTTGAACCTTTCTTTTGATAGAGAAGTTTTGAAACACCCTTTCTGTAGAATCTGCAAGTGGATATTTGGAGCGCTTGAGGCCTATGCTGGAAAAGGAAATATCTTCACATAAAAATTAGACCAGAGCATTATCAGAAACTTCCCTGTGCTTTATGAATTCAACTCACAGACTTGAACATTCCTTTTGATAGCTCAGGTTTGAAACACTCTTTTTGTAGTGTCTGCTAGTTGATATTTGGGGAGCCTTGAGTGCTATGCTGGAAAAGGAAATATCTTCACAGAAAAACTAGACAGAAGCAATTTCAGAAACTTCTTTGTGATGAGTGCATTCAACTCAAAGACTTGAACCATCTTTTGATTGAGCAGTTTTGGAACACTCTTTTGTAGAATCTGCAAGTGGATATTTGCAATAATTGAAGGCCTATGCTGGAAAAGGAAATATCTTCACATGAAAAGTAGACAGAAGCATTCTCAGAAACATCTTTGTGATGTATGCATTCAACTCACCATGTGGAACCTTCCTTTTGATACAGCAGTTTTGAAACACCCATTCTGTAGTATTGGCAAGTGGATATTTGGAGCGCTTGAGGCCTATGCTGGATAAGGAGATATTTTCCCATCATAATTAGACAGAAGCATTGTCAGAAACTTCCCTGTGCTTTATGAATTCAACTCACAGTCTTGAACATTCCTTTTGATAGTTCAGTTTGAAACACTCTTTTTGTAGTATCTTCAATTTGATATTTGGGTCGTTTGAGTGCTGTGCTGGAAAAGGAAATATCTTCACATAAAAACTAGACAGAAGAATACTCAGAGACTTCTTAGTGGTGAGTGCATTCAACTCACACAGTTGAACCTTCCTGTTGATAGAACAGTTTTGAAACACTATTTTTGTAGGATCTGCAAGTGGATATTTGGAGCGATTTCAGGCCTATGATGGAAAAGGAAATATCTTCACTTATAAATTAGACAGAAGCATTCTCAGCAACTTCTCTGTGATGAGTGCATTCAACTGATAGTGTTGAACCTTCGTTTTGATAGAACAGTTTTGAAACTCTCTCTTTGTAGATTGTGGAAATGGATACTTGGAGCGCTTTGATGCCTATGCTGGAAAAGGAAATATCTTCACATAAAAAATAAACAGAAGCATTCTCAGAAACTTGTTTGTGATAAGAGCATTCAACTCACGGATGTGAACCTTCCTTTTGATAGAACAGTTTTGTAGCATTCTTTTTGTAAAATCTGCAAGTGGATATTTGGAGCGCTTTGAAGCCTATGCCGGAAAAGGAAATATCTTCACATAAAAACCAGACAGAAGCATTCTCAGAAACTTCTTTTTGATGAGTGCATTCAACTCACAATGTTGAACCTTCCTTTTGATAGAAGAGTTTTGAAACACTCTTTTTGTGGAATCTGCAAGTGGATATTTGGAGCCCTTTGAGGCTTATACTGGAAAAGGAAATAAATTCACATAAAAACTAGACTGAAGCATCCTCAGAAACGTCTTTCTTATGTGTGCATTCAACTCACAGACGTGAACCTTCCTTTTGATAGAGCTGTTTTGAAACACCCTTTCTGTACAATCTACTATTGGATATTTGGAGCGATTTGAGGCTTATGATGGCAATAGAAATATCTTCACATACAAACAAGTCTGAAGCATTCTCAGAAACTTCTTTTTGATGAGTGCATTCAACTTACAAAGTTGAACCTTTCTTTTGATAGAAGAGTTTTGAAACACTCTTTTTGTTGAATCTTCAAGTGGATATTTGGAGTGCTTTGAGGCCTATACTGGAAAAGGAAATAAATTCACATAAAAACTAGATTGAAGCATTCTCAGAAACGTCTTTCTTATGTGTGCATTCAATTCACAGATGTGAACCTTCCTTTTCATAGAGCAGTTTTGAGACCCTCTTTTTGTAGTATTTGCAAGGGTATATGTGGAGCGCATTGAGGCCTATGCAGGGAAACGAAATATCTTCACATAAAAACAAGACAGAAGCATTCTCAGAAATTTATTTGTGATGTGTGCATTCAAATCGCAGTGTTGAACCTTCCTTTTGATAGAGCAGTTTTGAAACACCCTTTTTGTAGAATCTGCAAGTGGATATTTGGAGCGATGTGACGCCAATGCTGGAAAAGGGAATATCTTCACATAAAACTAGACAGAAGCATTCTCAGAAACTTCTCTGTGCCTCATAAATTCAACTCACAGACTTGAAACTTCCTTTTGACAGAATAGTTTTGAAACACTCTTTTTGTAGCATCTGCAAGTGATTTGAGTGATTTGAGGCCTATGCCTGAAAGCGAAATATCTTCACATGATAAGCAGACAGAAGCATTCTCAGAAACTTCTTTGTGATGTCTACATTCAACTTACAGAGTTGAACATTCCTTTTGATAGAGCTGTTTTGAAACTCCCTTTCTGTACAATCTGCAATTGGATATTTGGAGCGATTTGAGGCCTATGATGGAAATAGAAATATCTTCACATACAAACAATACAGAAACGTTCTCAGAAACTTCTTTGTGATGAGAGCATTCAACTCACGGTGTTGAACCTTCTTTTCGGTAGAACAGATTTGAAACACTCTCTTAGTAGAATCTGCAAGTGGATATTTGGAGAGTTTTGAGGCCTATGCTGGAATAGGAAATACGTTCACAAAAAAACTAGACAGAAGCATTCTCAGAAACTTCTTTGTGATGTCTACATTCAACTTACAGAGTTGAACATTCCTTTTGATAGAGCTGTTTTGAAACACCCTTTCTGTACAATCTGCAATTGGATATTTGGAGCGATTTGAGGCCTATGATGGAAATAGAAATATCTTCACATACAAACAATACAGAAACGTTCTCAGAAACTTCTTTGTGATGAGAGCATTCAACTCACGGTGTTGAACCTTCTTTTCGGTAGAACAGATTTGAAACACTCTCTTAGTAGAATCTGCAAGTGGATATTTGGAGAGTTTTGAGGCCTATGCTGGAATAGGAAATACGTTCACAAAAAAACTAGACAGAAGCATTCTCAGAAACTTTCTGTGAAGAGTGCATTCAACTCACAGATTTGAACTTTCCCTTTTGATCGAACAGTTTTAAAAAAACCCTTTTGGGGAATCTACAGGTGGATATTTGGAGCGCTTTCAGACCTATGCTGGAAAAGGAAATCTCATCACATAAAAACTAGACAGAAGCATTATCAGAAACTACTTTGTGATGGGTGCATTCAACTCACAGTGTTGAACCTTCCTTTTGATAGGACAGCTTTGAAACACTCTTTTTGTAGAGTCTGCAAGTGGGTATTTGGAGTGCATTGAGGCCAATGGTGAAAAAGGCAATACCTTCACATTAAAAGTAGACAGAAGCATTCTCAGAAACTTCTTTGTGATGAGTGCATTCAGCTCACAGATTTGAACTTCATTTTTGATAAGGCAGTTTTGAAAAACTCTTTTTGTAGAATCTGCAGGTAGATATTTGGAACACTTTGAGGCCTTTGCTGAAAAAGGAAATATCTTCACATAAAAACTGGACAGAAGCATTCTCAGAAACTTCTTTGCGATGAATGCATTCAACTCACAGAGTTGAACCTTCCTTTTGATAGAGCTGTTTTGAAACACCCTTTCTGTACAATCTGCAATTGGATATTTGGAGCTATTTGAGGCCTATGCTGGAAAAGGGAATATCTTCACATAAATCTAGACAGAAGCATTCTCAGAAACATCTTTGTGATGCGTTCATTCAACTCACATAATTGAACATAACTTTTCATACAGCAGTTTTGAAACAGTCTTTTTGTAGAATCTGCAAGGGGAGAAGTGGACCAATTTGAGGCTTTCATTGGAAAAGGGAATATCTTCACATAAAAACTTGACAGAAGCATTCTCAGAAACTTCTTTGTGATGTGTGCATTTAGCTCAAAGCGTTGAACCATCCTTTTGGTAGAGCAGTATTGAAACACTCTTTTTGTACAATCTGCAATTGGATATTTGACCTATTTGAGGCCTTCATTGTAAACGGGAATGTCTTCACATAAAAACTAGACAGAAGCATTCTCAGAAACTTCATTGTGATGTGGGCATTTAACTCACAGTGTTGAACCTTTCTTTTGATTGAAGAGTTTTGAAACACTCTTTTTGTAGAATCTGCAACTGGATATATGGACTGCTATGAGACCTTCATTAGTAATGGGAATAATTTCGAATAAAAACTAGACGGAAGTATTCTCAGAAACTAATTTGTGATGTGTGCATTCTACTCGCATAGTTGAACCTTCCTTTCAATAGAGTAGTTTTGAACACTCTTTTTGTAGAACCTGCAAGGGGATATTTGGAGCGTTTTGAGGCCTTCGTTCGAAATGGGAATATCTTCACATAAGAATTGGACAGAAGCATTCTCAGAAAATTCTTTGTGTTGTGTGAATTGAACTCACAGATTTGAACCTTCCTTTGGATAGACCAGTTTTGAAACACCTTTTTTGTAGAATCTACAAGAGAACATTTGGAGTGCTTTGAGGCCTACACTGGAAAAGGGAATATTTTCACATAAAAACTAGACAGAAACTTCTTTGTGATGTGTGCATTCAACTCACCGAGTTCAAATTTCCTCTTGATATAGCAGTTTTGGAACAGTCTTTTGTGAAATTTGCAATTGGATATTTGAAGCATTTTGAAGCTTTAGTTGGAGAAGGGAATATCTTCAAATAAAAGCTAGACAGAACAATTCTCAGAAACTACTGTGGGATGTGTGTGTTCAACTCACAGAGATGAACCTTTCTTTTGAGAGAGTGGTTTTGAAACATTCTTTTTGTGGAATCTGCAAGTGGACATTTGTAGTGCTTTGAGGGCTATGGTAGAAAGGAAATATCTTCAAAATAAATCTAGACAGAAGCATTCTCAGAAACTTCTTTGTGATGTTTGCATTCAACTCACAGAGTTGAACATACCTTTTCACAGAGCAGTTCTGAAACACTCTTTTTGAAGAACGTGCAAGTGGATATTTAGACCGAATTGACACCATCTTTGGAAACGGTAGTATCTTCACATAAAAACTACACAGAAGCATTCTCAGAAATTACTTTCTGATGTGTGCATTCAACTCACGGAGTTGAACCTTCCTTTTGATAGAGCAGTTTTGAAACCCTCTTTTTGTATAATCTGCAAGGGGATATTTCGACCGTGTAGAGGTGTTCGTTGGAAACGGGAATATCTTCACATAAAAACTGCACAGAAGCATTCTCAGAAACTAGTTTGTGATGTGTGCATTCTACTCACAGAGTTGAAACTTTCTTTAGATAGAGCAGTTTCGAACCACTCTTTTTGTAGAATCTGCAAGGGGATATTTGTAGCGTTTTGAGGTCTTTGTTGGAAACGGGAATATCTTCACATAAAAACTGGACAGAAGAATTCTCAGAAATTCCTTTTGATGTGTGCATTCAACTCACAGACTTGAACATTCCTTTTGATACAGCAATTTTGAAAGAACTCTTTTTTAGAACCTGCAAGAGGACATTTTAGGCGCTTTGAGGCCTTCGGTGGAAAAGGAAATATCTTCACATAAAAACTAGACAGAAGCATTCTCAGAAATTTCTTTCCGATGTGCACATTCAACTCACAAAGTTGAACCTTCCTTTTGATAGAGCAGTTTTGAAACACTCCTTTTGTAGAATCTGCAAGGGGATATTTAGACCGATTTGAGGCCTTTGTTGGAAATGGGAATATCTTCACATAAAAACTGTACAGAAGCTTTCTCAGAAACTTCTTTGAGATGTGTGCATTCAACTGTCAGAGTTGAAGCTTCCCTTTTATAGAGCAGATTTGAAACTCTCTTTTTGTACAATTTGCAATGGGATATTTGGACAGTTTTGGGACTTCTTTGGAAACGTGTATATCTTCAAATAGAAACTAGACAGAAGCACTCTCAGAAGCTTCTTCATGATGTGTGTATTCAACTCACATAGTTGAGCCATCCTTTTGATAGCACAGTTTTGAAACACTCTTTTTGTAGAAACTGGAGGTGGTTATTTGGATTGCTTTGAGACCAACGGTACAAAAGGAAATATCTTCACATAAAAACTAGACAGAAGCATTCTTATAACTTCTTTTTGATGTGTCCATTCAACTCACTGAGTTGAACCTTCCTTTTGATAGACCAGTTTCGAAACACTCTTTTTGTAGAATCAGCAATTGTATATTTTGAGTGCTTCAAAGCCTTCACTGGAAATGACAATATCTTCAAATAAAAACAAGACAGAAGCATTCCCAGAAACTACTTTGTGATGTATACATGCAACTCAAAGAGTAGAACATTTCTTTTGATAGAAGAAATTTGAAACACTCTGCTTTTAGATTCTGCAAGTGGACAATTGTAGAGCTTTGAGGGCTGTGGTGGATAATGAAATAACTTCAAATAAAAACTAAACAGAAGTATTCTGAGAAACTTCTTTGTGATATTTGCATTCAGCTCACAGACTTGAACCTTCCTTTTGATAGAGCAGTTTTGAAACACATTTTTTGTAGAATCTGCAAGTGGACATTTGGGGCGCTAGGAGTCCTTCGGTGGAAAAGGAAATATCTTCACATAAAAACTAGACAGAAGCATTCTCAGAAACTTCTTGGAGATATGTGCATTCAACACACAGATTTGAACCTTCCTTTTGATAGAGCAGTTTTGAAACACTCTTTGTAGAATCTACAAGTGGATATTTCGAGCACTATGAAGCATTTGCTGGAAACAATATCTTCAAATAAAAAGTATACAGAAGCATCCTCAGAAAGTACCTTGTGATGTGTGCATTCAACTCACTGAGATGAACCTTCCTTTTGATAGAGCAGTTTGGAAACACTCTTTCTGTAGAATCAGCAAGTGTATGTTTTGAGCGCTTCAAAGCCTTCATTGGAAATGACAATATCTTCAAATAAAAACAAGACAGAAGCATTCTCAGAAACTACTTTGTGATGTGTGCATGCAACTGAAAGAGTAGACTATTTCTTTTGATAGAACAAATTTGAAACACTCTGCTTTTAGAATCTGCAAGTGGACATTTGTAGAGCTTTGTGGGCTGTGGTGGAAAATGAAATAACTTCAAATAAAAACTAGAAAGAAGAATTCTGAGAAACTTCTTTGTGATATTTGCATTCAACTCACAGACTTGAACGTTCCTTTTGATAGAGCAGTTTTGAAACACTTTTTGTAGAATCTGCCAGTGGACATTATGGGCGCTTTGAGGCCTTGGGTGGAAAAGGAAATATCTTTACATAAAAACTAGACAGAAGCATTCTCAGAAACTTCTTGGCAATGTGTGCATTCAGCACACAGAGCTGAACCTTCCTTTTGATAGAGCAGTTTTGAAACACTCTTTTTCTAGAATCTGCAAGTGGATATTTGGAGCACTATGATGCATTTGCTGGAAACGGGAATATCTTCAAATAAAAAGTAGATAGAAGCATCCTCAGAAAGTACCTTGTGATGTGTGCATTCAACTCACTGAGATGAACCTTCCTTTTGATACAGCAGCTTTGAAACACTCTTTTTCTAGAATCTGCAAGTGCATATTTGGAGTGAATAGGCCTATGCTGGAAAAGGAAATATCTGCCTATAAAAAGTAGAGAGAAGCATTCTCAGAAAAATCTTTGTGATATGTGCAATCAACTTTCACTTTTGAAACCTCCTTTTGATAGAGCAGTTTTGAAACACTGTTTTTGCAGAATCTGCAAGAGGATATTTGGAGTGGTTTGAGGCCTATGCTGGAAAAGGATATATCTTCCCATAAAAAGTAGAGAGATGTATTCTCAGAAACTTCATTTTGCTGCGTGCATTCAACTCACAAAGTTGTACCTTCCTTTTGATAGAACAGTTTTGAAACTTTCTTTTTGCATAATCTGCAACTGGATATTTGAAGCCCTTGAAGGCCTATGCTGGAAAAGGAAATATCTTCACATAAAAACTATACAGAAATATTATCAGAAACTTCTTTGTGATGTGTGTATTAAATTGACAGAGTTGAACCTTCTTTCTGATAGAGCAGTTTTGAAATACTCTTTTTGAAGAATCTACAAGTGGATATTTGGAGCAACTGTGGCCTCTGGGGGAAAAAGAAATATCTTCATATAAAAACTAGACAGAAGCGTTCTCAGAAACTAATTAGTGATGTGTGCTTTCAAATCACAGACTTGTACCTTCCTTTTGATAGAGCTGTTTTGAAAGACTCTTTTTGTAGAATTTGCAGTTGGTTATTTGCAGCACTTTGAGGCCTATGCAGGAAAAAGAAATATCTTCACATAAAAACCAGACAGAAGCACTCTCAGAAACTTCTTTGTGATGTGTGCCTTCAGCTCACAGAGTTGAACATTCCTTTTGATAGAGCAGTTTTGAGACACTCTTTTTTAGATTCTGCAAGTAGATATTTGGATCTCTTTGATGCCTATGATGGAAAAGGAAATATCTTCACATAAAAACTAAAGAGAAGTGTTTTCAGAATCTTCTTTGTGATGTAGGCGTTCAACTCTCAAAGTTGAATCATCCTTTGTATAGTGAAGTTTTGAAACACTCTTTTTGTATTATCTGCAAGTGGATAGTTGGAGTGCTTTGAATCCTAAGCTGGAAAAGGCAATATCTTCACATAAAAACAAGAGAGAAGCATTCTGAGAAACTTCTTTGTGATGTGTGCATTCAACTCACAGAGTTGAACCTTCCTTTTGATAGTGCAGTTTGGAAGCACTCTTTTTGTAGAATCTGCTACTCGATACTAGGGGCATCTTGAGGCCTATGCTGTAAAAGGAAATATTTTTCCATAAGAACTAGACAGAAGTATACTCAGAAACTTCTTCGTGGTGTGTGCATTCAAATCACAGAGATGAAATTTCCTTTAGATAGACCAGTTTTGAAATAATATTTTTGAAGTATCTGCAAGTGGATATTTGGAATGCTATGAGGCCTGTGCTTGGAAAAGGAGATATCTTCACATATAAACTAGAAAGAAGCATTCTCAGAAACTTATTTGTGATGTGTGTGTGCTTTCAACACACAGAGTTGAACCTTCCTTTTGATAGAGCAGTTTTGAAACACTCTTTTTGTAGAATCTGCAAGAGGATATTTTCAGCGCCTTGAGGCCTGTGCTGGAAAAGGAAATATCTTCACATAAAAACTACACAGAAGCATTCTCAGAAACTTCTTTGTGATGTCTAAATTCAAGTCATAGAGTTGAACATTCCTTTTGATGGCGCAGTTTTGAAACACTCTTTTTATAGAATCTGCAAGTGGACATTTGGAGTCCTTTAAGGACAATGCTTGAAAAGGAAATATCTTCACCTAAAAACTGGACAGAAGCGTTCTCAGAAACTTCTTTGTGATGTGTGCCTTCAGCTCACAGAGTTGAACCTTCCTTTTGATAGAGCAGTTTTGAAACACTTTTTTTTTTTTCGAATATGCATGTGAATATTTGGAGTGATTACAGATTCTGGGGGAAAAGGAAATATGTTCATTTAAAAACTAAACAGAAGTTTTCTCAGAAACTAATTTGTGATGCGTGCTTTCAACTTCCAGATTTGTACCTTCCTTTTGACAGAGCAGTTTAGAAAGACTCTTTTTGTAGAAATTGCAAGTGGTTATTTGCAGTGCTTTAAGGCATATCGTGGAAAAGGAAATATCTTCACATAAAAATTATACAGAAGCATTCTCAGAAACTTCTTTGTGATATGTGGCTTCAACTCACCGAGTTGAACAATCCTTTTGATAGAGCAGTTTTGGAAACTCTTTTTGTAGATTATCCAAGTGGATGCTTTGATCCCTTAGATGCCAATGATGGAAAAGGAAATATCTTCACATAAAAATTATAGAGAAACGTTTTCAGAAACATCCTTGAGATGTGTGCATTCAACTCACAGACTTGAACTTTCCTTTTGATAGAGCAGTTTTGAAACACTATTTTTGGAGAATTTGCAAGTGCATATACGGAGTGCTTTGAGGTCAATCCTGAAAAAGGAAATATCTTCACAAAAACTAGACAGAAGCATTCTCACGAACTTCTTTGTTATGTGTGCTTTCAACACACTGAGTTGAACCTTCCTTTTGATAGAGCAGTTTGAAACACTCTTTTTGTAGAATCTCCATGTGAATATTGCGAGCAGTTTAAGGTCTAAGCTGGAAAAGGAAATATCTTCACATAAAAAGTAGATAGTAGCATTCTCAGAAACTTCTTTGTGATATATGCATTCAACTCACGGAGTTGAACCCTTTTATTGATAGAGCAGTTTTGAAACACTCATTTTGTGGAATCTGCAAGGGGATATTTGGAGCGTTTTGAGTTCTAAGCTGGAAAAGGGAATATCTTCACATAAAAACTAGACAGAAGCATTCTCAGAAACTTCTTTTTGATGTGTGCATTCAACTCACAGAGTTGAACATTCTTTTTGATAGAGCAGTTTTGAAACAGTCTTTTTTAAAATCTGCAAGTGGATATCTGGAGCGCTTTGAGGCCTATGCTGGAAAAATAAATATTGCTCATAAAAAGTAGAAAGAAACATTCTCAGAAACTTCTTTGTGACGTTTGCATTCAACTCACAGAGTTGAACCTTCCTTTTGATAGAGCAGCTTTGAAACGCTCCTTTTGTAGTATCTGCAAGTGGATATTTGAAGCCCTTTAAGGTCTATGTTGGAAATGGAAATATCTTCACATAGAAACTAGACAGAAGCATTCTCATAAACTTCTTTGTGATGTGTGCATTCAATTCACAGAGCTGAAACATCCTTTTGAAAGAGCAGGTTTGAAGCACTCTTTTTGCAGAATCTGCAAGTGGTTATTTTGAGCGCTTTGAGGCCAATGCTGTTAAAGGAAATATCTTCAACTAAAAACTAGACAGAAGCATTATCAGAAACATCCATGAGATGTGTGCATTCAATTCACAGAGTTGAACCTTCCTTTCGATAGAATAGTTTTGAAACACTCTTTTTGTAGAACCTGTAAGTGGATATTTGGATCGCTTTGCGGCCAATGCAGGAAAAGGAATTATATTCACATAAAAACTAGACAGCAGCATTCTCACAAACTTCTTTGTTCTGTGCGCATTCAACACACAGAGTTGAACCTTCTTTTTGGTAGAGCAGTTTTGAAACAATCTTTTTTCAGAATCTCCAAGTCAATATTTTGAGCGCTTAGAGGCCTATTCTGGAAAAGGGAACAGCTTCATTTAAAAACTAGACAGAAGCATTCTCAGAAATTTCTTTGTGATGTCTACATTCAAGTTATAGAGTTGAAACTTCATTTGATAGAACAGTTTTGAAACACTCTTTTTTTAGAATCTGCAAGTGGATATTTGGAGCAATTTGAGGCCAAACCTGGAAAAGGAAATATCTTCACATAAAAACTAGACAGAAGCATTCTCAGAAACTTCTTTGTAATGCAAGCATTCAACTCACAGAGTTGAACCTTCCTTTTGATAGAGCAGTTTTGAAACACTCTTTTTGCAGAATTTGCAAGTATATATGTGGAGCGCTTTGAGGCCTATGCTGGAAAAGGAAATAACTTCCCATAAAAAGTAGAGAGAAGCATTGTCAATAACTTCTTTTTGATGTGTGCATTCAACTCACAGAGTTGAACCTTCCTTTTGATAGAGCAGTTTTGAAACCCTCTTTTTGTAGAATCGCCAAATGAATATTTGAAGCCCTTTAAGGCCTATGCTGTAAAAGGAAACATCTTCACATAAAAAACTAGACAGAAGCATTCTCAGAAACTTCTTTGTGATATGTGCAGTCAATTCATAGAGTTGAACCTTCCTTTTGATAGAGCAGTTTTCAAACACTCTTTTTGTAGAATCTGCAAGTGGATATTTGGAGCGATTGCGGCCTCTGGTGGAAAAGGAAATATCTTCATATAGAAACTAGACGGAAGCCGTCTCAGAAACTAATTTGTGGTGTGTGCTTTCAACTCACAGACTTGTACCTTCTGTTTTGTAGAGCAGTTTTGAAACACCTTTTTTGTAGAATTTTCAATTGGTTATTTACAGTGCTTTGAGGCCTATGCTGGAAAAGGAAATATCTTCACATAAAAACAAGAGAGAAATGTTTTCACAAACTTCTTTGTGTTGTGTGCATTCAACTCCCAGAGTTGAACTTTTCTTTTGATAGAGCAGTTTTGAAACACTGATTTTAGAGGATATGCAAGTGTATGTATGGAGCGCTTTGAGGACTATGCTGGAAAAGGAAATATCTTCACATAAAAACAAGACAGAAGCATTCTCAAAAATTTATTTGTGACATGTACATTCAACTTATAGAGTTAAACCGTCCTTTTGATACAGCAGCTTTGAAACACTCTTTTTGAAGAAGTTGCATGTGAATACTTAGAGCACTTTGATGCCTAAGCTGGAAAAGGAAATATCTTCACATAAAAACTAGAGAGCTGCATTTTCAGAAACTTCTTTGCGATGTACGCGTTCAACTCACAGAGCTGAACCACCCTATTGATACAGCAGTTTTGAAACACTCTTTTTGCAGAATCTGCAAGTGGATATTTGGAGCGCTTTGAGGCCTAAGCTGGAAAAGGGAATATTCTCACATACAAACAAGAGAGAAGCATTCTCAGAAACTTCTTTGTGATGTGTGCATTCAATTCACAGTGCTGAACATTCCTTTTGATAGAGCAGTTTTGAAACACTCTTTTTCTAGAATCTGCAGGTGGATATTTGGAGCACTTCGAGGCCTATGCTGGAAAAGGAAATATATTCACTTAAAAACTATACAGAAGCATTCTGAGAAATTGCTTTGTGATGACTTCATTCAATTCACAGAGTTGAATCTTCCTTTTGATAGAGCAATTTAGAAACACTATTTTTGTAGAATATGCAAATGAATATTTGGAGCGCTTTGAGGCCTGTGCTGGAAAAGCTAATATCTTCACCTTAAAACTAGACCGAAGCATTCTAAGAAACTTCTTTTTGACGTGTGCATTCAACTAACAAAGTTAAAACTTTGTTTTTATAGAGCAGTTTTGAAACACTCTTTTTGTAGAATCTGCAAGTGGATATTAGGAGTGTTTTGAGGCCAATGCTGGAAAAGGAATTATATTAACATAAAAACTAGACAGCAGCATTCTCACAAACTTCTTTGTTCTGTGTGCATTCAACATGCAGAGTTGAATCTTCCTTTTGATAGAGCAGTTTTGAAACAATCTTTTTGCAGGATCCCCAAGTCAATATTGGGAGCGCTTGGAAGCCCATTCTGGAAAAGGAAACATCTTCATATAAAAACTAGACAGAAGCATTATCAGAAACTTCTTTGTGATGTCTACATTCAAGTCATAGAGTTGAACCTTCCTTTTGATAGAGCAGTTTTGAAACACTCTTTTTGTAGAATCTGTAAGTTGCTATTTGGAGCGATTGTGCCTCTTGTGGAAAAGGAAATATCTTCATATAGAAACTAGACGGAAGCCTTCTCAGAAACTAATGTTTGGTGTGTGTTTTCAACTCACAGACTTGTACCTTCTGTTTTATAGAGCAGTTTTGAAACACCTTTTTGGTAGAATTTTCAATTGGTTATTTGCAGCGCTTTGAGGCCTATGCTGGAAAAGGAAATATCTTCACTTAAAAACTAGAGAGAAGCGTTTTCTCAAACTTCTTTGTGATGGGTGCATTCAACTCCCAGAGTTGAACTTTCCTTTTGCTAGAGCAGTTTTGAAACACTGTTTTTAGAGGATCTGCACGTGTATATATGGAGTGCTTTGAAGACTATGCTGGAAAAGGAAATATCTTCACATAAAAACAAGATAGAAACATTCTCAAAAATTTATTTGTGACGTGTGCATTCAACATATAGAGTTATATCGTCCTTTTGATACAGCAGCTTTGAAACACTCTTTTTGTAGTATTTGCGTGTGAATATTTAGAGCACTTTGAGGCCTAAGCTGGAAAAGGGAATATCCTCACATAAAAACAATAGAGAAGCATTCTCAGAAACTTCTTTGTGATGAGTGCATTCAATTCACAGTGCTGAACATTCCTTTTGCTAGAGAAGTTGTGAAACACTCTTTTTCTAGAATCTGCAAGTGGATATTTGGAGCACTTTGAGGCCTATGCTGGAAAAGGAAATATCTTCACTTAAAAACTAGACAGAAGCATTCTCAGAAACTTCTTTGTGATGTCTGCATTGAATTCACAGAGTTGAACCTTCCTTTTGATAGAGCAGTTTTGAAACACTATTTTTGTAGAGTCTGCAAGTGAATATTTGGAGCGCTTTGAGGCCAATGCTCTAAAAGTAAATATCTTCACCTAAAAGCTAGACAGACGCATTCTAAGAAAATTCTTTTTGATGAGTGCATTCAACTAACAAATTTGAACTTTTTTTGATAGAGCACTTTTGAAACACTCTTTTAATAGAATCTGCAGGTGAATGTTTGGAGTACTTTGAGGCCAGTGCTCCAAAAGTAAATAACATCAAATAAAAACTAGACAGAAGCATTGTCAGAAACATCTTTATGATGTGTGCATTCAACTCACAGAGTTGAAGCTCCTTTTTGATAGATTAGTTTTGAAACACTCTTTTTGTAGAATCTGCAAGGGGATATTTGGACTGATTTGAGGCATTCGTTGGAAACGGGAATATCTTCACTTAAAACTAGACAGAAGCCTTCTCAGAAACTTCTTTTTGATGTGTGCAATCAATTCACCTAGCTGAACCTTCCTTTTTTGATAGAGCAGTTTTGAAATACTCTTTTTGTAGAATATGCAAGTGGACATTGGGAGCACTTTGAGGCCTTCTGAGGAAAAGGAAATGTCTTCACATAAAAACTAGACAGTAGAGTTTTCAGAAACTGGTTTGTGATGTGTGCATTCAATTCACTGAGTTGAACTTTCCTGTTGATCAGCTGTTTTGAAACACTCTTTTTGTAAAATCTGCAAGTGGATATTTGGAGTGCTTTGAATCCTTCATTGGAAAAGGGAATATCTTAAAATAAAACAAGACTGAAGCATTCTCAGAAACTTCTTTGTGATGTGCACATTCAACTCACAGAGTTGAACCTTCCTTTTGATAGAGCAGATATAAAACACTGTTTTTCTAGGATCTGCAATGGACATTTGTAGTACTTTGAGGGCTATGTTGGAAAATGAAATATCTTCAAATAAAACCTAGACAGAAGCATTCTCAGAAATATCCTTGTGATGTTTGCATTCAACTGACAGAGTTGAACATACCTTTTAATAGAGGAGTTGTGAAACACTCTTTTTGAGAAACCTGCAAGTGGAAATTTTAAATGATTTCAGGCCTTTGTTGGAAACGGAATATCTTCACATAAAAACTAGACAGAAGCATTCTCATAAACGTCTTTGTGATGTGTTCATTCAATTCACAGAGTTGAACTTTTCTTTTGATAGAGCAGTTTTGAAACAATGTTTTTGTAGGATCTGCAATAGGATATTTGGACATATTTGAGGCCTTCTTTGGAAACTGGAATATCTTCACATAAAAGCTGGACAGAAGCATTCTTAGAAATTTCTTTGTGATATGTGCACTCAACTCACAGAGTTGAACCTTACTTTTGCTATATCAGTTTTGAAACCCACTTTCTGTAGATTCTGCAAGAGGACATTTGGAGGGCTTTAAGGCCTTTGGTGGAAAAGGAAATATCTTCACATACAAACTAGACAGAAACATTATCAGAAACATCTCTGAGATGTGTGCATTCAACTCAATGATTTGAGTCTTCCTTTTGATAGAGCAGTTTTGAAACACTCTTTTTGCAGAATCTGCAAGTGGATATTTGGAGCTGTTTGAATCCTTCATTGGAAACGGGAATATCTTCAAATAAAAACAAGACAGAAGCATTCTCAGAAACTACTTTGTGATATGTATATTCAACTCACAGAGTTCAACCCTTCTTATGATAGAGTAGTTTTGAAACGCTCTTTTTGTGGAATCTGCAAGTGGACATTTGCAGCTCTTTGAGGGCTCTGGTGTAAAAAGAAATATCTTCACATAAAAACTAGACAGAATCATTCTCAGAAACTTCTTTGAGATGTTTTCATGCAACGCACAGAGTTGAACATATCTTTTCATAGAGCAGTAGTGAAACACTCTTTTTTAAGGACCTGCAAGTGGTTATTTGGACAGATTTGAGGCCTTCATTGGAAACAGGAATATCTTCACAGAAAAACTAGACAGAAGCATTCTCAAAAACTTCTTTCAGATGTGTGCATTCCCCTTACAGAAGTCAACATAACTTTTCATAGAGCAGTTTTGAAACACTCTTTCTGTGGAATCTGCAAGTGGATATTTAGACCTCTTTGACGCCTTCTTTGGAAACGGGAATATCTTCACATAAAAACTAGACAGAAGCATTCTCAGAAACTTCTTTTTCATGTGTGACTTCAACTGACAGATTTGAAACTTCCTTTTGATAGAGCAGTTTTGAAACATTTTGTGTAGAATCTGCAATTGGACAGTTTGAGAGCTTTGAGGCCTTCGGTGGAAAGGGAAATATCTTCACATAAAACTAGACAGAAGCAATCTCAGAAACTTCTCTGTGATCTGTGCATTCAACTCACAGAGATGAACCATCCTTTTCATAGAGCAGTTTTGAAACACTCTTTTTGTAGAATCTGAAAGAGGACAATTTGTAGGACTTTGAGGGCTGTGGTGGAAAAGGAAATATCTTCCAATAAAAACCAGACAGAAGCATTCTCAGAAACTTCTTTGAGAAGTTTGCATTCAACTCACAGAGTTGAACATTCCTTTTGATAGAGCAGTAGTGAAACTCTCTTTTTGAAGAACCTGCAAGTGGATATTTGGACAGATTTGGGGCCTTCATTAAAAACAGGAATATCTTCACATAAAAACTGGACAGAAGCGTTATCAGTAATTTCTTTGTGATGTATGCTTTCAATTCATGGAGCAGAACATAAGTTTCCATGGAGCAGTTTTGAAACACTCTTTTTGTATAATCCACAAGTGGATATTTGGACCGTTTCAGGGCTTCATTAGAAACGGAATTATCTTCCCATAAAAACTACACAGAAGCATTCTCAGAAACTTCTTTGTGATGGGTGCATTCAACTCACAGATTTGAACATAACTTTTCATAGAGCAGTTTTGAAACAGTCTTTTTGTAGAATCTGTAAGGGTGTATTTGGACCGATTTGAGGCCTTTGTTGGAAACTTGAATATCATCACATAAAAACTAGACAAAAGCATTGTCAGAAACTTCTTTGTGATGTGTGCATTCAACTGAAAGATTTAGACTTTCTTTTTGATAGAGCAGTTTTGAAACCTTTTTTTGTGGAATGTGAATGTGGACAATTGGAGCGCTTTGAGGCCTTCAGTGGAAAAGGAAATATCTTCACATAAAAACTAGACTGAGCATTCTCAGAAAGTTCTTTCTTTTGTGTGCATTCAACTTACAGAGTTGAACCTTCCTTTTGATAGAGCCGTTTAGATACAGTTTTTTGTGGTATCTGAAAGTGGACAATTGGAGCACTTTGAGTTATCCGGTGGAAAAGGAAATACCTTCACATGAAAACTAGACAGAAGCATTCTCAGAAACTTCTTTGTGAAGTGTGAATTCAACACACTGAGTTGAATCTTCCTTTTGATAGAGTAGTTTTGAAACAGTTTTTTGTAGAATCTGCAAGCGGATATTTAGAGGGCTTTGAAGCCTTTGTTTGAAACGGGAATATCTTCAAATAAAAACTAGACCGAAGCACTCTCAGAAACAACTTTGTGATATGGCCATTCAACTCACAGAGTTGAACCTTTCTTTTGATAGAGCAGTTTAGAAACTCTCTTTTTTGTAGAATCTGAAAGAGGACATTTGTAGCACCTTGAGGGCTATCGTGGAAAAGGAAATATCTTAAACCAAAAACTACACAGAAAAATTCTCAGAAACAACTTTGGAATGTTTGCATTCAACTCACGGAGTTGAACATACATTTTCTTAGTGCAGTTGCTGAACACTCTTTTTGAAGGACCTGCAAGTGGTTATTTGGAATGATTTGAGGCCTTCATTGAAAATGAGAACATCTTCACATATAAACTAGACAGAAGGATTCTCAGAAACTACATTGTGATGTGTGCATTCAACTCATGGAGTTGAACATAACTATTCACAGAGTAGTTTTGAAACACTCTTTTTGTAGAATCTGCGAGAGCATATTTGGACAGTGTGAAGCCTTCATTGGAAACGGGAATATCTTCACATGAAATCTAGACAGAAGCATTCTCAGAAACTACTTTGTGATGTGTACATTCGACTCACAGAGTGGAACATAACTTTTCGTAGAGCAGTTTTGAAACACTCTTTTTGTAGAATCTGAAAGGGGACATTTGGACCGATTTGAGGCTTTCGTTGCAAACGGGAATATCTTCAGATAAAAACAAGACCTGAGCACTGTCAGAAACTTCTTTGTGATGTGTACATTCGGCTCACAGAGCTGAAACTTCCTTTTGATAGAGCAGTTTGAAACCTTTTTTTATGGAATTTGCAAGTGGACATTTGGAGTGCTTTGAGGTCTTTGGTGGAAAAGGCAACATCTTCACATAAAACTAGACAGAAGCAATCTCAGAAACTTCTCTGTGATCTGTGCATTCAATTCACAGAGTTGAACCATCCTTTTCATAGAGCAGTTTTGAAACACATTTTTTGTAGAATCTGGAAGTAGACAATTGGAGTGCTTAGAGGACTTCATTGGAAAAGGAAATCTCTTCACATAAAAACTAGACAGAAGCATTATCAGAAACTTCTTTGTGTTGTGTACATTCAACTCCCAGAGTTGAATCTTCCTTTTGATAGAGCAGTTTTGAAACACTCTTTTTGTTGTATCTGCAATTGGATACTTGGAGAGTTTTGAAGCCTTCATTGGAAACGGGAATGTGTTCAAATAAAATCAGAAGCATTCTCAGAAACTACTTTGTGATGTGTGCATTCAACTCACAGAGATGAACATTTCCTTTGATAGAGCAGCTTTGAAACACTCTTTTTGTACAATCTGCAAATGGACATTTGTATCACTTTGAGGGCTATGGTGGAAATTGAAATATCTTCAAATAAAAACTAGAAGGAAGCATTCACGGAAACTTCTTTGTGATATTTGCATTCACCTCACAGAGTTGAACATGCCTTTTCATAGAGCAGTTGTGAAACAGTCTTTTTGAAATCCTGCAAGTGGATAATTTTACCAATTTAAGGCCTTCATTGAAATCGGGAAAATCTTCACATAAAAACCAGACAGAAACATTCTCAGAAACTTCTTTGTGATGTGTGCATTCAACTCACAGAGTAGAACATAAGTTTTCATAGGACAGTTTTGAAACACTCTTTCTGTAGAATCTGAAAGTGGATATTTGGTCTGTTTGATTCATTCATTGGAAACGGGAATATCTTCCCATAAAAATTAGACAGAAGCATTCCCAGAAACTTCTTTGTGATGTGTGCATTCAACTCACAGAATTGAACATACCTTTTCATAGAGCAGTTTTGAAACACTCTTTTTGTAGAATCTGCAAGGGGATGTTTGGACCAATTTGAGGCCTTCGTTGGAAACAGGAATATCTCCACATAAATACTAGACAGAAGCATTGTCAGCAACTACTTTTTGATGTGTGCATTCAACTTAAACAGTTGAACCTTCCTTTTGCTAGAGTAGCTTTGAAACCTTTTTTATTTTTGGAACGTGCAAGTGGACATTTGGAGCGATTTCAGGCCTTCGGTGGAAAAGGAAATATCTTCACATAAAAACTAGAGAGAAGCATTCTCAGAAACTTCTTTGTGACGTGTGCATTCAACTCACAGAGTTCAACATAACTTTTCATAGAACAGTTTTGAAACCCTCTTTTTTTAGAATCTGCAAGTGGATAATTGGAACGCTTTTAGGCCTTCATTGGAAACAGGAATATCTGCACATAAAAAATAGACAGAAGCATTCTCAGAAACTACTTTGTGATCTGTGCATTCATCTCACAGAGTTCAACATTCCTTTTGATGGAGCAGTTTTGAAACACTCTTTTTGTAGAATCTGCAAGGGTATATTTCACCGATTTGAGGCTTTCGTTCGAAATGGGAATTTCTTCACATAAAAACTAGACAGAAGCATTCTCAGAAAATTCTTGAAGACGTGTGCATTCAACTCACAGAGTTAAACCTTCCCTTTGATAGAGCAGTTTTGAAGCACTCTTTTTCTAGAATCTGTAAGGGGACATTTGGACGGTTTTGAGGCCTATGGTAGAAAAGGAACGGTCTTCACCGAAAAACTAGACAAAGATATTCTCAGAAACATCTTTGTGATGTGTGCATTCAAATCACAGAGCTGAAACTTTGTTTTGATAGACCAGTTTTGAATCACTCTTTTTGTATTATCTGAAATTGGATATTTGGAGTGCTTGGAGGCCTATGGTAGAAAAGGAAATATCTTCACTTAAAAACTAGACAGAAACAATCTCAGAAACTCCTTTGTGATGTGTGCATTCAACTAACAGTGCTGAAATTTCCTTTTGATACAGCAGTTTTGAAACAATCTTTTTGTAGAATCTGCAAGTGGATATTTGGAGCGCTTTGAAGCCTTCATTGGGAACGGAAATACCTTCAAATGAAAACTAGACAGAAGCATTCTCAGAAACTACTTTGTGATGTGTTCATTCAACTCACAGAGTTGAGCCTTCCTTTTGATAGAATAGTTTTGAAACACTTTTTTTGAAGTATCTACTGGTGGATATTTGGAGTACATTGTGGCCTATGGTACAAAAGGAAATGTCTTCACATAATAACTAGACAGATGCATTCTCATAAACTTCTTTGTGATGTTTGAATTCAACTCACAGAGTTGAACATAACTTTTCATAGAGCTGTTTTGAAACACTCTTTTTCTAGCTTCTGCAAGTGGAATTTTGGAACGATTTGAGGCCTTCGTTTGAAACGGGAATTTCTTCACATAAAAAGTAGACAGAAGCATTCTCAGAAACTTCTTTGTGATGTGTGCATTCAGCTCAAGGAGTTGAACTATCTTTTTAAAGAGCATTTTTGAAACACTCTTTTTTAGAGTCTGCAAAAGGACACTTTTAACGATTTTGGGCTATGGTGGAAAAGGAAATATCATCAAATAAAAACTACACAGAAGCATACTCAGAAACTTCTTTGTGATGTGTGCGTTCAACACATAGAATTGTACATATCTTTTCATAAAGCAGTTTTGAAACTGTCTTTTTGTGGAATCTGCAAGTGAATACTTGGAACCCTTTGTGGCCTTCTTTGGCAATGGGAGTACCTGCACATAAAAACAAGAAAGAAGAATTCTCAGAATTTTTTTGTGATGTGTGCATTCAACTGACAGAGTTGATCCTTCTTTTTGATAGGGGAGTTTTGAGACACTGTTTTTGTAGATTCTGCAAGGGCATAGACCGATTTGAGGCCTTCATTGGAATCCAGAATAGCTTCACATAAAAACTAGACAGAAGGATTCTGAGAAACTATTTTGTGATGTGTGCATTCAACTCACAGAGGTGAACCTTCCTTTTCATAGAGCAGTTTTGAAACACTCCTTTTGTAGAATCTGCAAGTGGAAATTTGGTCCGCTTTGAGGCCTTTGTTGGAAATGGGAATATCTTCACCTAAAAATTAGACAGAAGCATTCTCAGAGAATTCTTTGTGATGTGTGCTTTTATCTCACAGAGTTGAACCTTCCTCTTGATAGAACACTTTTGAAACACTCTTTTCCTAGAATCTGCAATGGGATATTTGGACCGTTTTGAAGCCTTCATCAGAAACAGGAATATCTTAACATAAAAGTACACAGAAGCATTCTCAGAAACTATTTTGTTATGTGAGCATTCAACTCACCGAGTTGAATCTTCGTTTTCATAGAACAGTTTTGAAAAACTTTTTTTGCAGAATCTGCAAGAGGATATTTGGAGCGCTTTGAGGCCTTCAGTTTAAAAGGAAATATCTTCATATAAAAATTAGACAGAAGTATCCTAAGAAACTGCTTTGTGATGCGTGCATTCAACTCCCAGAGTTGAACATAACGGTTCATCAAGCAGTTTTGAAACACTCTTTTTGTACAATCTGCAAGTGGATATGTGGAGCGCTTTGAAGCTTTCATTGGAAACGGGTATATCTTGAAATAAAATCTAGATAGAAGAATTTTCAGAAACTAATTTTTGGTGTGTGCATTCAACTCACGGAGTTGAGCCTTCCTTTTGATAGAGCAGTTTTGAAACACTCTTTTTGTAGAATCTGCAAGTGGATATTTGCAATGCTTTGAGGCCTATGGTAGAAAAGGAAATATCTTCATATAAAAACAAGACAAAGCATTTTCAGAAACTTCTTTGTGATGTTTGCATTGAACTCACAGAGGTGAAAAAATCTTTTCATAGAGCAGTTGTGAAACATGCTTTCTAAGAACCTGCAAGTGGATATTTGGACCGAATTGAGGCCTTCTTTGGAAACGGGTATATCTTCATATAAAAACTAGACAGAAGCATTCTCAGAAACATCTTTGAGATGTTTCTCACAGAATTGAACATAATGTTTCATAGAGCAGTTTTGGAACACTCCTTTTCTAGAATCTGCAAGTGGATATTTGGAGTGCTTTGAGGCCTATGGAAGAAAAGGAAATATCTTCTCATAAAAACTAAACGGAAGCATTCTCAGAAACTTCTTTTTGATGTGTGCATTCAACTCACAGAATTGAACCTTCCTTTTGATAGAACAGTTTTGAAACACTCTTTTTGTATAATCTGCAAGTGGATATTTGGAGCGCTTTGAGGCCTGTGGTAGAAAAGGAAATAACTTCCCTTAAAAACTACACAACAGCATTCTCAGGAACTTCTTCTTGATGTGTGCATTCTACTCACAGAGTTGAACCTTCCTTCTGATAGAGCACTTTTAAAGCACTCTTTTGGTAGAATCTGCAAGTGGATATTTGGAGTGCTTTGAAGCATTCTTTGGAATCGTGAGTATTTTCAAATAAAACTAGGCAGATTCATTTTCAGAAACTACTTTGTGATGTGTGCATTCAACTCACAGTGTACAGCCTTCTTTTTGATAGAACAGTTTTTAGCAATCTTTTTGTGGAATTTACAAGTGGATATTCGGAGCGTTTCGAGGATTATGTTGGAAAAGGAAATGTCTTCAAATAAAAACAAGACAGAAGCGTTCTCAAAAACTTCTTTGTGATGTGTGCATTCAACTCACAGTGTTGAACCTTCCTTTAGATACAGCAGTTTTGAAAAACCCTTTTCGTAGATTCTGCAAGGGGATATTTAGAGCTATTTGAGGCCTTCCTTGGAAACGAGTAGATCTTCACATAATAACTAGACAGAAGCATTCTCAGAAACTGCTTTGTGATGTGTGCATTCAACTCATAGATTTGAACATAACTTTTCATAGAGCAGTTTTGAAACACTCTTTTTGTAGAATCTGCAAGTGGACAATTGGAGCACTTTTAGGAATTTGGTGGAATATGAAATATCCACATAAAAAGTAGACAGAAGCATTATCAGAAACTTCTTTGTGATGTATGCATTTAACTCACAGAGTTCAACATAATTTTTAATAGAACAGCTTTGAAACACTCTTTTTGTAGAATCTGCAAGTGGACATTTGGAGCACTTTTAGGCGTTCAATGGAACAGGAAATATCTTCACATAAACACTAGACAGAAGCATTCTCAGAAACTTCTTTGAGATGTGTGCATTCAATTTACTGAGCTGAAACTTCCTTTTGATAGAGCAGGCTTGAAAGTCTCTTTTTGTAGAATCTGCAAGTGGATATTTGGAGCACATTGAATCCTTCCTTGGAAACGGGAATGTCTTCAAATATAAACTAGACAGAAGCATTCTCAAAAACTGCATTGTGATGTGTGCATTCTTCTCACAGAGTTAAACTTTCCTTTTGATAGAGCAGTTATGAAACACTCTTTTTGTATAAACTGCAGGATGATGTTTGCACCATTTTGAGGCCTTCATTCGAAACGCATATACATTGACATAAAAACTAGACAGAAGCATTCTCAGAAACTTTTTGTGATGTGTGCATTCAACTCACAGATTTTAACATTCCTTTTGATAGAGCAGTTTCAAAACACTTCGTTTGTAGAATCTGCAAGTGGACATTTGGAGCGCTTTGAGGCCTTCTGTGGAAAAGGAAATATCTTCACATAAAAACTAGACAGAAGCATTCTCAGAAACTTATTTGTGATGTGTGCATTCTGCTCACAGAGTTGAACATACCTTTTCATAGAGCAGTTTTGTAACACTCTTTTTGTAGAGTCCGCAAGGGGATATGTGGATCGATTTGAGGCCTTTTTTGGTAACGAGAATTTCTTCACATAAAAAATTGAGGGAAGCATTCTCAGAAACTGCTTTCTGAAATGTGCATTCTACTCACAGAGTTTTACTTTCCTTTTGATAGAGCAGTTTTGAAACTCCCTTTTTGTAGAATCTGCAAGTGGATATTTTGAACGCTATGGTTCCTTCATTGGAATCCGGAATATCTTCAAATAAAAAATAGACAGAAGCATTCTCATAAACTACTTTGTGATGTGTGCATTCAACTCACAGAGTTCAACCTTTCTTTTGATAGAGCAGTTTCAAAAAACTCTTTTTACAGAATCTGCATGTGGACAATTGTAGCGCTTTGAGGGCTATGGTGTGATAGGAAATATCTTCTCATTAAAACTAGACAGAAATATTCTAAGAAACTTCTTTGTGATTTTTGCATTGAACTCACAGAGTTGAACATTCCTCTTCATAGAGCAGTTGTGAAACACTGTTTTTGAAGAACCTGCAACTGTATACTTGGACCAATTTGAGGCCCTCATTGGAAACGGGAATATCTTCACATAAAAACAAGACAGAAGCATTCTCAGAAATGTCTTTGTGATGTGTGCATTCAACTCACAGAGTTGAACCTTCCTTTTGATAGAGCAGTTTTGAGACACTGTTTTTGTAGAATCTGCAAAGCGATATTTGGACTGATTGTGTTCCTTCATTGGAAAGGGGAATATCTTTACAAAAATCTAAGCAGAAACATTCTCACAAGCTCCTTTGTGATGTGTGCATTCAACTCACAGAGTTGAAAATACCTTTTCTTGGAGCAGTTGTGTAACATGCTTTTTGAAGAATCTGAAAGTGGATATTTGGGCCAATTTGAGGCCCTCATTGGAAACGGGAATATCTTCACACAAATACTACACAGAAGCATTCTCAGAAATGTCTTTGTGATGTGTGCATTCAACTCAGAGTTGAACCTTCCTTTTGATAAAGCAGTTTTGAGACACTGTTTTTGTAGAATCTGCAAAGTGATATTTGGACCGGTTGCATTCCTTCGTTGGAAAGGGGAATATCTTCATAAAAATCTAAGCAGAAACATTCTCACAAACTCCTTTGTGATGTGTGAATTCAACTCACAGAATTGAGAATACCTTTTCATAGAGCAGTTGTGAAACACGCTTTTTGAAGAACCTGCAAGTGGATATTTGGGCCAATTTGAGGACTTCGTTGGAAACGGGTATATCTTCACATAAAAACTAGACAGAAGCATTCTGAGAAACTTCTATGTGATATGTGCGTTCAACTCACAGAGTTGAAACTTCCGCTTGATAGAGCAGTTTTTAAACACTCTTTTTGTAGAATCTGCAAGGGGATATTTGAACTGATTTGAGCCCTTCATTGAAAACGGGAATATCTGCACATAAAAACTGGACAGAAATATTCTCAGAAACTTCTTTCTGATGACGTCATTCAACTCACAGATTTGAACCTTCCTTTTGATAGAGCAGTTTTGAAACAATTTTTTGTAGAACCTGCCAGTGGACATTCGGAGTGCTTTGAGGACTTCAGTGGAAAAAGAAATATCTTCATATAAAAATTAGACAGAAGCATTCTTTGAAACTACCTTTTGATGTGTGCATTCAACTCACAGAGTTGAACATTCCTTTTGATACAGCAGTTTTGAAACACTCTTTTTGTACAATCTGCAAGTGGACATTTGGAGCAGTTTGAAGCCTTCTTTGGTATCATGAATATCTTCAAATAAAAACTAGACAGAAGCATTCTCAGAAAGCCTTTTGTGGTTTCTACATTCAACTTACAGAGCTGAGCTTTCCTTTTGATGGAGCAGTTTTGAAACAATGTTTTTGTAGAATCTACAAGTGGGTATTTGGAGCGCTTTGAGGCCTATGTTAGTAAAGCAAATAACTTCACATAAAAACTAGACAGAAACATTCTCAGAAACTTCGTTGAGATGTGTGCATTCAACTCACAGGGTTGAATATAACTTTTCATAGAACATTTGTGAAACACTGTTTTTGAAGGACCTGCGAGTGGATATTTGGACTGATTTGAGGCTTTCATTGGAAACGGAAATATCTTCACCTAAAATTTCCCCAAAAGCATTCTCAGAAACTTCTTTGTGATGTGTGCATTCAACTGATAGAGTTGAACATAGATTTTCATAAAGCAGTTTTGAAACACTCTTTTCGTAGAATCTGCAAGTGGATATTTGCACTCCTTTGAGGCCTTCATTGGAGACGTTAATATCTGCACATAAAAACTGGAGAGATACATTCTCAGAAACTTCTTTGTGGAGTGTGCATTCAATTCACAGAGTTCAACCTTACTTTTGATAGAGCAGATTGAAACACTCTTTTTGTAGAATCTGCAAGGGGATATTTGGACCATTTTGAGGCCTTTGTTGGAAAGGGGAATATCTTCACATAAGAACTAGACAGAAGCATTCTCACAAACCTCTTTGTGATGTGCACATTCAACTCACAGAATTGAACCTTCCTTTTTTTAGAGCAGTTCTGAAACACTTTTTGTGTAGAATCTGCTAGTGGATGTTTGCAGAGCTTAGAGACATTCAGTGGAAAAGGAAATATCTCCACATAAAAACTAGACAATAGCATTCTCAGAAACTTCTTTGTGATGTGTGCATTGAACTCACAGAGTTGAATCTTCCTTTTGATAGAGCAGCTTTGAAACTTTCTTTTTGTGGAATCTGCAATTGGACATTTGCAGCACTTTGAAACCTTCATTGGAAACGGGAATATCGTCCACTAAAAACAAGACAGAACCATTCTCAAAAACTGCTTTTTGATGTGTTCATTCAACTTACATAACTGAATGTTACCTTTCATAGATCAGTTTGGATACACTCTTTTTGTCAAATCTGCAAATGGACATTTGTAACGCTTCATGGGCTATGGTGGAAAATGAATTATCTTCAAAGAAAATTAAACAGAAGTATTCTCAGAAACTTCTTTGTGATATGTGCATTCAGCTCACAGAGTTGAACATAACTTTTCATAGAGCAGCTTTGAAACCATTTTTTGTAGAATCTGCAAGTGTACATTTGATCACTTTGAGGCCTTCAGTGGAAAAGGAAATATCTTCACATAAAAACTAGATTGAAGCAGTCACAGAAACTTCTTTGTGTTGTAGGCATTCAACTGACAGAGTTGAACCTTCCTTTAGATAGAGCTGTTTTGAAACACTGTTATTGTAGAATCTGCAAGTGGATATTTGGAGGGCTTTGAGTCCTACGCTGGAAAAGGAAATATCCTCACATAAAAACTAGACAGAAGCATTCTCAGAAACTGCTTTGTGATGTGTGCATTCAACTCACAGAGTTGAACCTTCCTTTTGATAGAGCAGTTTTGAAACACTCTTTTTGTAGAATCTGAAAGTGGATATTTAGAGAGCTTTGTGACCTATGCTAGAAAAGGAAATATCTTCACATAAAAACTAGACAGAAGTGTTCTCAGAAACTTATTTGTGATGTGTGCATTCAACTTACAGAGTTGAACTTTCCTTTAGATAGGGTAGTTTTGAAACACTGTTTTTGTAAAATCTGCAAGTGGATATTTGGCAGGCTTTGAGGCCTTTCCTGGAAAAAGAAATATCTTCACATAAAAACTGGACAGAAGGGTTCTCAGAACCTTCTTTCTGATGTGTGCATTCAACTCACAGGGTTGAATCTTACTTTTGATAGAGCAGTATTGAAACACACTTTTGGTAGAATCTGCAAGTGGATTCTTAGAGCACTTTGAGTCCTATGATAGAAAAGGAAATATCCTCACATAAAAACTAGACAGAAGCATTCTCAGAAACTTCTTTGTGATGTGTGCATTAAACTCACTGAGTTGAGCTTAACATTTCACAGAGCAGTTTTGAATCACTCTTTTTGTAGAATCTTCAAGTGGACATTTTGAGTGCCTTGATGCCTTAGGTGGAAAAGGAAATATCTTTACATAAAAACTACAGAGTAGCATTCTCAGAAATTTATTTATGATGCGTGCATTCAACTCATGGGGTTGAACATTCGCTTTCATATAGCGGTTTTGAAACTCTCTTTTTGTAGAATTTGCAAGGGTATATTTGGAGTGCTTTTAGGCCTAAGGTAGAAAAGGAAACATCTTCATATAAAAACTACACAGAAGCTTTCTCAGAAACTTCTTTGTGATGTGTGCATTCAACTGACAGGTATAACCTTCCTTTTTATAGAGCAGTTTTGAAACACTCTTTTTGTAGAATCTGCAAGTGGTTATTTGGAGTGCTTTGAAGCCTTCATTGGAAACGGTAATATCTTCAAATAAAAACTAGACAGAAGCATTCTCAGAAACTACCTTGTAATGTGTACTTTCAACTCACCAAATTGAGCATTTCTTTTGATAGAGCAGTTTTGAATCTCACTTTTTGTAGAATCTGCCAGTGGATATTTGGAGTGCTTTGAGGCCTACATTAGGAAAGGAAATATCTTCACATAAAATCTAGAGAGATGCATTCTCGGGAACTTCTTTGAGATGTGTTCATTCAACTCACAGGGTTGAACCTTCCTTTTTATAGAGCAGTTTTGAAACACACTTTTTGTAGAATCTGCATTTGGCTATTTGGAGAGATATGAAGCCTTCGTTGGAAACGGGAATTTCTTCAAATAAAGAAGAGACAGAAGCATTCCCAGAAACTGTTTTGTGATGTGTACATTCAACTCACAGAGTTGAACCTTTCTTTTGATAGATCAGTTTTGAAACACTCTTTTTGCAGCATCTTCACATGGTTGCTTGTAGTGCTTTGAGAGCTGTGGTGGAAAAGGAAATATCTTCAAATAAAAACTACACAGAAGTATTCTCAGAAATTTCTTTGTTATGTGCACATTCAAATCACAGAGTTGAACACGCCTTTTCATAGAGCAGTTGTGAAACTCTTTTTGAAGGACCTGCAAGTGGATATTAGGACCGATTTGAGGCCTTCATTGGAAATGGGAATGTCTTCACATAAAACTAGACAGAACCATTCTCAGAAACTTCTTTGTGATGTGTGAATTCAATTCACATTGTTGTACATAACTTTTCATAGAGCAGTTTTGATACACTCTTTTTGTAGAATCTGCAAGTGGATATTTAGATGACTTTGAGGCCTTCATTGGAAAAGGGAATATCTGCAGATAAAAACTTGACAGAAGCATTCTCAGAAACTTCTTTGTGATGTGTGCATTCAACTCACAGAGTTGAAGCTTCCTTTTGATAGAGCAGTTTTGAAACACTCTTTTTGTCGAATCAGCACGGGATATTTTGACCGTTTTGAGGCTTTCGATTTAAACGGGAATACCTTCACATAAAAACTAGAGAGAAGCATTCTTAGAAACATCTTTGTGATGTGTGTATTCAACTCACAGAGTTGAACATTTATTTTGATAGAGCAATTTTGTAACACATTTTTGGTAGAATCTGCAAGAGGACATTTCGAGCCCTTTGAGACCTTTGGTACAAAAGGAAATATCTTCACATAAATACTAGACAGAAGCATTGTCAGAAACTTTTTTGTGATGTGTGCATTCAAACTCACAGTGATGAGCCTTCCTTTTGATAGAGCAGCTTTGAAAGACTCTTATTGTAGAATCTCCAAGTGGATATTTGGAGCTCTTTGAATCCTTCATTGGAAACGGGAATATCTTCAAATAAAAACTAGACAGAAGCATTCTCCAAAACTACTTTGAGATGTACGCTTTCAATTCATGGAGTTGAGCCTTTCTTTTGATAGAGTAGTTTTGAAAAATCTTTTTGTAGAATCTGCAAGTGGATATTTGGACCGCTTTGAGGCTTTTGCTGGAAACGGAATAATTTCACACAGAAACTAGACAGAAGCATTCTCAGAAACTACTTTGTGATGTGTGCATTCAACTCACATATTTGACCCTTCCTTTTGATAGAGCAGTTTTCTAACACGCTTTTTGTAGAATCTGCAAGTGGATATTTGGAGTGCCTTGAAGCCTATGGTAGAAAAGAAAATGTCTTCACATAAAAATTGGACAGCAACATTCTCAGAAACTTCCTTATGATGTGTGCATTCCACTAACAGAGTTGTACCTCTCCTTTGAGAGAGCACTTTTGAAACAGTCTATTTGTAGAATCTGCAAATGGACATTTCTAGCAATTTGAGAGCTATGTTGTAATTGGAAATATCTTCATATAAAAACTAGGCAGAAGCATTCTCAGAGACTTATTTGTGATGTGTGCATTCAACTAACAGAGGTGAATATAACTTTTCATAGAGCAGTTTCAGAGCACTCTTTTTGTAGAATCTCCAAGTGAATATTTGGAACACTGGGAGGCCTTTGTTGGAAACTGGAATATCTTCACATGACAACTAGACAGAAGCATCCTCAGAAACTTCTTTGTGATGTGTGCAGTCAACTCACAGAGTTGAACCTTCCTTTTGATGGAGCAGTTTTGAAATACTCTTTTTATAGAATCCACAAGTGGATATTTGGAGCACTTTGAAGCCTTCGTTGAAAACGGAAATATCTTCAAATAAAAACTAGACAGAAGCACTCTCAGAAACCACTTTTTGATGAGTGCATTTATCTCACAAAGTTGAAACTTCTTTTAATAGAAAAGTTTTGAAACACTCGTTTTGTAGAATCTGCTAGGGGACATTTGTAAAGTTTTGAGGGCTATGTTGGAAAAGGAAATATCTTCAAATAAAAACTAGATAGAAGCATTCTCAAAAACTAATTTGTGATGATAGCATTTAACTCACAGAGTTGAAAATACCTTTTCATACAGCTGTTGTGAAACACTCTTTTTGAAAATCCTGCAAACAGATAATTTGAACGCTGTGAGTCCTTCGTTGGAAACTGGAATACCTTCACATAAAAACTAGACAGAAGCATTTTCAGAAACTTCTTTGTGATGTGTGCATTCAACTCACAGAGATGAACATTCCTTTTTATAGAGCAGTTTTGAGACACTCTTTTTGTAGAATCTGAAAGAGGACATTTCTTGGACTTTGAGGGTATGTTGGAACAGTAAATACCTTCAAATAAAAACTAGAAAGAAGCATTCTCAGAATGTACTTTGTGATGCGTGCATTCAACTCACCGAGTTGAACATAACTTTTCATAGAGCAGTTTTGAAACCCTCTTTTCGTAGAATATGCAAGTGGATATTTAGACTGCTTTGAGGTCTTCATTGGAAACGGGAATATCTTCACATAAAAACTAGACAGACACATTCTCAGAAACTTCTTTGTGATGTGTGCATTCAACTCACAAGTTCAACATAACTTTTCATAGAGCAGTTTTGAAATACTCTTTTTGTAGAATCTGCAAGGGGATATTTGGACCGATTTGAGGCCTTTGTTGCAAACGGGATTATCTTAACATAAAAATTAGACAGAAGCATTCTCAGAAACTTCTTTGTGCTGTGTGCATTCAACTTATGAAGTTTAACCTTACTTTTATTAGAGCAGTTTTGAAACTTTTTTTGTGGAATGTGCAAGTAAACAATTGGAGAACCTTGAGGCCTTTGGTGGAAAAGGAAAAGTCTTCACATGAAAACTAGACAGAAACATTCTCTGAAACTTCTCTGTGATGTGTGCCTTCAACACACAGAGTTGAACCTTCCTTTTGATAGGGTAGTTTTGAAAAACTTTTTTCGTAGAATCTGCGAGTTTACATTTGGAGCATTTTGAGGCCTTCGGTGGAAAAGGAAATATCTTCACATAAAAAGTAGACAGAAGCACTCTCAGAAACTTCTTTGTGATGTTTCCATTCAACTCACAGAGTTGAAACTTCCTTTTGATAGAGCAGTTTTGAAAAACTCTTTTTGTAGAATCTGCAAGTGGATATTTGGAGCGTTTTGAAGCCTATGGTAGAAAAGGATATATCTTCACATAAAAACTAGACAAAACATTCTCAGAAACTTCTTTGTGATGTGTGCATTCACCTGACAGAGTTGAAACTTCCTTTTGTTAGAGCAGTTTTGAAACACTCCTTTTGTAGAATCTGCAAGTGTATATTTGGAGTGCTTTGAAGCATTCGTTGGAAACGGGAATATTTTCAAATAAAATCTAGACAGAAGCATTCTTAGAAACAACTTTGTGATGTGTCCATTCAACTCACAGAGTTGAACCTTCCTTTTGATAGAGCAGTTTTGAAACACTCCTTTTGTAGAATCTGCAGGTGTATATTTGGAGTGCTTTGAAGCATTCGTTGGAAACGGGAATATTTTCAAATAAAATCTAGACAGAGGCATTCTTAGAAACAACTTTGTGATGTGTGCATTCAACTCTCAGAGCCGAAATATTTTGTTGATAGAACAGATTTGAAACACTCTTTTTGTAGAATCCCAAAGAGGACATTTGTAGCACTTTGAGGGCTATAGTGGAAAAAGGAATATATGAAAATTAAAACTAGACAGAAGCATTTTCAAAACTTCTTTTTGATGTTTGCATTCAAGTCATCGTGTTGAACACACCTTTTCATAGAGCAGTTGTGAAACACTGTTTTTGAAGACACTGCAAGTGGCTATTTGGACTGATTTGAGGCCTTCATTGGAAACGGGAATATCTTCATATAAAAAGTAGGCAGAAGCATTCTCCGAAACTTCTTTCTGATGTGTGCATTCAACTCACATAGTTGAACATTCTTTTTGATACAGCAGTTTTGAAACACTCTTTTTGTAGGATCTGCATGGGGATATATGGACTGTTGTGAGGCCTTCCTTGGAAACACGAATAACTTCACATAAAAACTAGACAGAAGCTTTTTCAGAAACTTCTTTGTGACGTGTGCATTCAACTCACAAAGTTGAACCATTCTTATGATAGAGAAGTTTTGAAAACTCTTTTTGTAGAATCTGCAACTGGATATTTTGACCGCTTTGAGGCTTTTGTTGGAAACGGGAATATCTTCACATAAATACTAGACAGAAGCATTCTTAGAAACTACTTTGTGATGTGTGCATTAAACTCACAGAGTTGAACCTTCCTTTTGATGGAGCAGTTTTCTAACACTGTTGTACAATCTGCAAGTGGATATTTGAAGCACTGTGAAGCCTACGATAGAAAAGAAAATAACTTCACATAAAAACTAGACAGAAGTATTCTCAGAAACTTCTTTGTGAGGTGTGCATTCCACTCACAGAGTTGAACCTTTCCTTTGATAGAGCAGTTTTGAAATACTCTTTTCGTAGAATCTGCAAATGGACATTTCTAGTGCTTTGAGTGCTATGTTCTAAATAGAAATATCTTTTAAAAAACTAGACAAAAGCATTCACAGAAACTTTTTTGTGATGTGGGCATTCAACTCACAGAGTTGAACATACCTTTTCATAGAGCAGTTATGAAACACTCTTTTTGAAGAGCCTGCAGGTGGATATTTGGACCAATTTGAGTCCTTCGTTGGAAGCGGGAATATCTTCACATGAAAACCAGACAGAAACATTCTCAGAAACATCTTTGTGATGTGTGCATTCAACTCACAGTGTTTAACATAACGTTTCATAGAGAAGTTTTGAAACACTCTTTTTGTAGAATCTATAAGTGGATATTTGGACCTCTTTGAGGCCTTTGTTGGAAACGGGAATATCTTCACATAAAAACTAGACAGAAGCATTCTCAGAAACTTCTTTGTGATGTGTACATTCGACTAACAGAGTTGAACATAGCTTTTCATAGAGCAGTTTTGAGACACTCTTTTTGTAGAATCTGTAAGTGGATATTGGGACCAGTTAGAGGCCTGTTTTGGAAACGGGAATATCGTCACATAAAAATTAGACAGAAGCATTCTCAGAAACGTCTTTTTGATATGTGCATTCAACTCACAGGTTTGAACAAAACTTTTCATAGAGCAGTTTTGAATCAATATTTTTGTAGAATCTGCAGGGGGATATTTGTACCATTTTGAGGCCTTTGTTGGAAATGGGAATATCTTCACATAAAAACTAGACAGAAGCATTCTCAGAAACGTCTTTGTGATGTGTGCATTCAACTCACAGAGTTGAACCTTCCTTTTGATAGAGCAGTTTTGAAACACTCTTTTTGTAGAATCTGCAACTGGATATTTTGAGTGCTTTAAGGCCTTTGATAGAATAGGATATATCTTCACATAAAAACCAGACAGAAGCATTATCAGAAACTTCTTTGTGATGTGTGCATTCAAATCACAGATTTGAACCTTCTTTTGATAGAGCAGTTTTGAAACACTCTTTTTGCCGAATCTACAAGTGGACATTTGTAGTGATTTGAGGGCTGTGGTGGAAAGGGAAATATCTACAAATATAAACTAGACAGAAGCATTCTCAGAAACTTCTTTGTGATGTGTGTGTTCAACTCACAGAGTTGAAGATACCTTTTCATAGAACAGTTGTGAAACACTCTTTTTGAAGAACCTGCAAGTGGATATTTGTACTCATTTGAGGTCTAGGTTGGAAACGAGAATATCTTCACATAAAAATAGACAGAAACATTCTCAGAAAATACTTTGTGATATGTGCATTCAACTCACAGAATTGAACACAACTTTTCCTAGAGCAGTTTTGAAACACTCTTTTTGTAGGATCTGCAAGTGGATATTTGGATCGCTTTGAGGCCTTTGTTGGAAACGGGAGTTTCTTCACATAAAAACTAGACAGATCCATTCTCAGAAACATCTTTGTGATGTGTGCATTCAACTGACAGTGTTGAACCTTCCTTTTGATAGAGCAGTTTTGAAAACCCCATGTGTAGAATGTGCAAGTGAGTATTTAGAGTGCTTTGAATTCTTCGTTGGAAACCAGAATATCTTCAAATAAAAACTAGACATAAGCAGTCTCAGAAACTACTTTGTGATGTGTGCATTCAACTCACAGAGTTGAAACTTTCTTTTGATAGAGCAGTTTTGAAACACTATTTTATTAAAATCTGCAAGTGGATATTTGGAGTGCATTAAATCCTTCATTGGAAACGGAAATATCTCCAAATAAAACTAGTCAGAAGCCTTCTCAGAATCTGTTTTGTGATGTATCCATTCAACTCACACAGTTGAACCTTTCTTTTGAGAGAGCAGTTTTGGAACACTCTTTTTGTAGAATCTGCAAGTGGACCTTTGTAGCGCTTTGAGGGTTATGGCGGAAAAGGAAATATCTTCAAATAAAAACTAGACAGAAGAATTCTCAGAAACTACTTGGTGATGTTTGCATTCAACACACAGCGTTGAACATACCTTTTCTTAGAGCAGTTGTGAAATGCTCTTTTTGAAGAATCTGCAAGTGGATATTTGGACTGATTTGTGGCCTTCATTGGAAACAGGAATATCTTCACATAAAAACTAGACAGAAGCATTCTCGGAAACTTCTTTGTGATGTGTGCATTCAACTCGCAGAGTTGAACATTCCTTTTGATTCAGCAGTTTTGAAACACTCTTTGTAGAACCTGCAGGTGGATATTTGCACCGTTTTGAGGCCTTAATTAGAAACGGGAAAATCTTCACTTAAATATTAGACAGAATGATTCTGAGAAACTTCCTTGTTGTGTGTTCATTCTACTCACAGAGTTGAACTTTTCTTTTGATAGGGCAGTTTTGAAACCCTTTTTTTGTAGAATCTGCAAGTAGACATTTGGAGTGCTTTGAGGACTTCTGTGGAAAATAAAATATCTTCATATAAAAACTAGACAGAAGCATTCTCAGAAACTTCTTTGTGATGTGTGCATTCAAATCACAGAGTTGAACCTTCATTTTGATAGAGCAGTTTTTAAACACTCTTTTTGTAGAATCTCAAAGTGGATATTTGTAGCACTTTGAAGACTTCATTGGAAACGGGAATATCTTCAAATAAAAACTAGACAGAAACATTCTCAGGAACTACTTTGTGATGTGTGCATTCAACTGACAGCATTGAACATTTCTTTTGATAGAACAGTTTTAAAACACTCTTATTTTAGAATCTGAAAGGGACATTTGAAGCACTTTGTGGGCTATGGTGGAAAAGGAAATAACTTCAAATAAAAACTAGAGAGAAGCATTCTCAGAAGTTTCTTTGTGATGTGTGCATTCAAATCACGAAGTTGAGCATATCTTTTCCAAGAGCAGTTTTGAAACACTCTTTTTGGAGAATCTGCAAGTGGATATTTGGACCGCTTTGAGGTCTTCATGGAAAAGGGACTATCTTCATATAAAAACTGGACAGAAGCATTCTCAGAAACTTCTTTGTGATGTTTGTATTCAACTCACAGTATTGAACCTTCCTTTTCAGAGAGCTGTTTTGAATCACTCTTTTTAAAAATCTGCAAGGGGATATTTCACCGATTTGAGGCCTCTTTATAAAAATTATGAGACCTTCGTTAGAAACGGGAATATCTTCACATGAAAACTAGACAGAAGCATTTTCAGAAACTTCTTTGGGATGTGTTCATTGAACACACGGAGTTGCACCTTCCTTTAGATAGGGCAGTTTTGAAACACTCTTTTTGGAGAATCTCCAAGGTGATATTTGGAACTTTTTAAGGCATTGGTTATAAACGGGAATATCTTCCCATAAAAACTAGGCAGAAGCAGACTCAAAAACTTCTTTGTGATGGGCGAATTCAACTCACAGAGTTGAACCTTCCGTTTCATAGAGCAGTTTTGAAATATTTGTAGAATCGGAAAGTGGACATTTGAAGCACTTTGAAGATTTGGTTGGAAACAGGAATGTCTTCAAATAAAAACTAGATAGAAGAAGTCTCAGAAAACTCTATGCTATGTGTGCATTCAAATCACAGAGTTCAACCTTTCTTTTGATAGAGTAGTTTTGAAACACTCTTTTTGTGGATTCTGCAAGTGGACATTTGTAGCGCTATGAGGGCTACAGTGGAAAAGGGAATAACTTCAAAAAAAAAACTATACAAAAGCCTTCTCAGAAACTACTTTGTGATGCGTGCATTGCACTCACAGATTTGAATATAATTTTTCATAGAGCAGTTGTGAAACACTCTTTTTGTAGAATCTGCAGGTGGAAATTTGGACTGCTTTGAGGCCTTCGTTGGAAACGGGAATATCTTCACATGAAAACTAGACAGAAACATTCTCAGAAACTTCTTTGTGATGTATGCATTCAACTCACAGAGTTAAACTTTCCATTTGATAGACTAGTTTTGAAACACTCTTTTTGTAGAATATGCTGGTGGATATTTGGAGTGCTTTGAGGACTATGGTAGGAAAGGAAATATCTTAACAAAAAAACTAGGCAGAAGCATTCTCAGAAACTTCTTTGTGATGTGGGCATTCAACTCACCGGGTTGAATCTTCCTTTTGATAGAGCAGTTTTGAAACACTCTTTTTGTGGAATCTGCAAGTGGATATTTGGAGCGCTTTGAAGCCTTCATTGGAAAAGGGAATATCTTCAAATAAGAACTAGACAGAAGCATTCTCAAAAAGTACTTTGTGATGTGTGCATTCAACTCACAGAATTGAGCCTTCCTTTTGATAGAGCAGTTTTGAAAAACTCTTTTTGTGGAATCTGCAAGTGGATATTTGGATCGCTTTGAGACCTATGGTAGAAAAGGAAATACCTTCACATAAAACCTAGACAGAAGCATTCTCAGAAACTTCTTTGTGATGTTTTCATTCAACTGACAGAATTGAATATACCTTTTCTTAGAGCAGTTGTGAAACACTCTTTTTGAAGAACGTGGAAGTGGATATTTGGACCAATTTCAGGCCTAGGTTGGAAACAGAAATATCTTCACATAAAACTAGACAGAAACATTCTCCGAAAAATGTCTGTGATGTGTGCATTCAACTCACGGAGTTGTGCACAACTTTTCATAGAGTTGTTTTGAAGCACTCTTTTTGTTGAATCTGCAAGTGCATATTTGAACCACTTTGAGGCCTTCGTTTGAAGCGGGAGTTTCCTCTCATAAAAAATAGACAGAAGCATTGTTAGAAACTTCTTTATGTTGTGTGCATTCAACTCACGGAGTTCAACCTTCCTTTTGATAGAGCAGTTTTGAAAACCCCATTTGTACAATGTGCAAGTGGATATTTGGAGTGCTTTGAAGACTTTGTTGGAAACGGGAATATCGTCACATAAAAACTTGACAGAAGCATTCTCAGAAACAACATTGTGATGTGTGCGTTCATCTCACAGAGTTGAAACTTCCTTTTGATAGAGCAGTTATGAAACACTCTTTTTGTAGAATCTGCAAAGAGATGTTTGCACCATTTTTAGGCCTTCATTGGAAACGAGTATATCTTCACATAAAAACTAGACGGAAGCATTCTCAGAAACTTCTCTGTGATATGTGCATTCTACTCACAGAGTGGAACATAACCTTTCATAGAGCAGTTTTGAAACACTATTTTTGTAGAATCTGCAAGTGGATATTTGGACCGCTTTGAGGCCTTTGTTGAAAACGGGAATACCTTCACATAAAAACTAGACAGAAGCATTCTCAGAATCGACTTTGTGATGTGTGCATTCAACTTACAGAGTTGAACCTTCCTTTTGAAAGAGCAGTTTTGAAACATTCTTTTTGTAGAATCTTCATGGGGATATGTGGACCGATTTGAGGCATTCATTGGCAACGGGAATATCTTCACATAAAAACTAGATAGAAGCATGCTAAGAAACTACTTTGTGATGTGTGCATTCTACTCACAGAGTTGAACTTTCATTTTGATAGAGAAGTTTTGAAACACTTTTATTGCAGAATCTGCAAGTGGACATTTGGAGTGCTTTGAAGCCTTCAGTGGAAAAGGAAATATCTTCACAGAATAACTAGACGGAAGGATTCACAGAAACTTCTTCATGATGTGTGCATTCAACTCACAGAGTTGAACCTTCTTTTTGATAGGGCAGTTTTGAAACACGCTTTTTGTAGGATCTGCAATGGGATATTTGGAGCGCTTATATGCCTTTGTAGATAACGGGAATATCTTCAAATAAAAACTAGACAGAAGTATTCTCAGAAACTACTGTGTGATGTGTGCATTCAACTCACAGAGCTGAACATTGCTTTTGATAGAGCAATTTTGAAACACTCTTTTTGTAGAATATGCATGTGTACATTTGTAGCACTTTGAGGGCTATGGTGGAAAAGGAAATATCTTCAAATAAAAAAGAGACAGAAGCTTTCTCGAAACTTCTTTGTGATGTGTGCATTCAGCTCACAGAGTCAAACATTCCTTTTCATAGAACAGTTGTGATACAATCTTTTTGAAGAACTTGCAAGTGGATATTTGGACCGACTTGAGGCCCTCATTGGAAACGGGAATATCTTCCCATAAAAATTAGACAGAAGCATTCTCAGTAATTTCTTTGTGATGTGTGCATTCAACTCCCAGATTTGAACGTAACTTTTCATAGAGCAGTTTTTTGCCACTCTGTTTGTAGAATCTGGAATTGGAAAGTTAGGCCGCTTTGAGTCCTTCGTTGGAAACTGGAATATTTTCACATAAAAACTAGACAGTCGCATTCTCAGAAAATTTTTTGTGACGTGTGCATTCAACTCACAGATTTGAGCCTTCCTCTTTGATAGAGGATTGTTGAAACACTCTTTTTGTAGAATCTGCAAGTGGATATTTGGAGCACTTTGAGACCTATGATTGAAAAGGAAATGTCTTCAAATAAAAACTAGACAGAAGTGTTCTCAGAAACTTTTTTGTGATGTGTGCATTCAACTCAGAGAGTTGAAATTTCCTTTTGATAGAGCAGCTTTGAAACACTCTCTTTGTAGAATCTGCAAGTGAATATTTGGAGTGCTTTGAAGACTTCATTGAAAACGGGAATATCTTCAAGTAAAAACTAGAGAGAAGCATTCTCAGAAACTACTTTGTGATGTGTACATTCAACTCACAGAGTTGAACTTTTCTTTTGATAGAGCAGTTTTGAAACACTTTTTTTTCAGAATCTGCATGTGGACATTTATAGCATTTTGAGGGCTATGGTGGGAAAGGAAATATCATCAAATAAAAACTAGATAGCAGCATTCTCAGAAACTTCTTTGTAATGTGTGCATTAAACTGACAGAGTTGAACATTCCTTTTCATAGAGCATTTGAGAAAAACTCTTCTTGAAGGAACTGCAAGGGTATATTTGGACGGATTTGAGGCCCTCGTTGGAAACGGGAATATCTTCACATAAAATCTAAACAGAAACATTCTCAGAAACTCCTTTGTCATGTGTGAATTCAACTCATAGGGTTGAACATACGTTTTCATAGAGCAGTTGTGAAATACGCTTTTTGAAGGACCTGCAAGTGGATATTTGGACCTGATTTGTGGTCTTCATTGGAAACGGGATTATCTTCATCTAAAAACTAGACAGAAGCATTCTCAGAAACTTCTTTGGGATGTGTGCATTCAAATCACAAAGTTGAACCTTCCTTTTGATAGAGCAGTTTTGAAACACTCCTTTGTAGATTCTGCAAGTGGACATTTGTAGCCCTTTGTGGGCTTTGGTGCATAAGGAAATATCTTGAAATAAAAACTAGGCAGAAGCATTCTCAGAAACTTCATTTTGATGTTTGCATACAACTCACAGCGTTGAACATACCTCTTCATAGAGCAGTCGTGAAACACCCTTTTAGAAGAAACTGCAAGTGGATATTTGGATCCTTTTGAGGCCTTCGTTGGAAATGGGAATATCTTCACATAAAAACTAGACAGAAGCATTCTCAGAAACTTCTTTGTGATGTGTGCATTCAACTGACAGAGCTGAACTTTCCTTTTGATAGAGCAGTTTTGAAACACTCTTTTTAGAATCTGCAAGTGGATATTTGGACCACTTTGAGACCCTTCATTGTAAATGGGAATATCTTCAAATAAAAACTAGACAGAAGCATTTTCAGAAACTTCTTTGTGATGTGTGCATTCAAATTACAGAGTTGAACCTTCCGTTTGATAGAACCTTTTGAAAAACTCTTTTTGTAAAATCTGCAAGTGGATATTTGGACTGCTTTGAAGCCATCATTGGGAATATCCTCACATAAAAACCCGACAGAATCATTCTCAAAAACTTTTTTGTGATGTGTAAATTCAACTAACGGAGTTCAACTTTCCTTTTGATAGAGCAGTTTTGAAACACTCTTTTTGTAGGATGTGCAAGTGGATATTTGCACCGTTTTTGAGGCCTTCGTTGGAAAGGGGAATATCTTCATGTAAAAACTACAGAGAAGCCTTCTCTGAAATTTCTTTGTGATATGCACATTCAACTCGCAGAGTTGAACCTTCCCTTTGATAGAGCAGTTTTGAAACCCTCTTTCTGTAGAATCTGCAAGTGGACATTTGTAGCTCTTTGAGGCCTTCCTTGGAAAAGGATATATCTTCATATAAAAACTATACAGAAGAATTCTCAGAAACTTCTTTGTGATGTTTGCATTCAACTCACAGAGTTGAACATAACTTTTCATAGAGCAGTTTTGAAATTCTGTTTTTGTAGAATCTGCAAGTGGAAATTTGAAGCCCTTTGAAGCCCTCATTGGAAACGGAAATATCTTGGAATAAAAACTAGACAGAAGCATTGTTAGAAACTACTTTGTGATGTGTGCATTCAACTCAGAGAGTTGAACATTTCTTTTGATAGAGCACTTTTTAAACCCTCTTTTTGTACAATCTGCAAATGTACATTTGTAGTGCTTTGAGGGCTATGGTGGAAAAGGTAATATCTTCTTATAAAAACTAGACAGAAGCATTCTCAGAAACTTATTTGTTATGTTTGCATTCAAGTCACAAAGTTGAGCATACCTATTCATAGAGAAGTTGTGAAACACTCTTTTTGTAGGATCTGCAAGTGGATTTGGACCGCTTTGAGGCCTTCATTGGATATGTGATTATCTTCACATAAAACTAAACAGAAGCATTCTCAGAAAATTCTTCGTGATGTGTGCTTTCAACTCACAGAGTTGAACATAACTTTTCATTGAGCAGTTTTGAAACACTCCTTTTGTAGAATATGCAAGTGGACTTTTGAAGCGCTTTGAGGCCTTCAGTGGAAAGGGAATTATCTTCACATAAAATCTGGTCAGAAGAATTCTCAGAAACTGCTTTTTGATGTGCACATTCAACTCACAGTGTTGTAACTTTCTTTTAATGGAGCAGTTTTGAAACACTCTTTTTGTAGAAACTGCAAGTGGATATTTGGTGCTCTTTGACCTCTATGATGGAAAAGGAAATATCTTCACATAAAAACAACACAGAAGTATTCTGAGAAACTTCTTTGGGATGTTTGCATTCAACTCAAAGAATTGAGCCTATCTTTTTATTGAGCAGTTTTGAATCTCCCTTTTTGCAGAATCTGCAAGTGGGTGTTTGGAGAGCTCTGAATCTTACTGTGGAAAAGGAAATATCTTCACATAAATACTACACAGAAGCATTCTGTAAACTTCTTTGTGAGCTGTGTGTTCAACTCATAGAGTTGAACTTATCTTCTCATTGAGAAGTTTTGAATCTCTCATTTTGTAGAATCTGCAAGTGGATATTTGGAGCCCTTTGCGTAATATGGTGGAAAAGGAAATATCTTCAAATAAAAACTACATAGAAACAATCAGAGAAACTACTTTGTGATGTGTGCATTCAGCTAACTGTGTTGAACCTGTCTTTTGATTGAGTAGTTTTGAATCTCTCTTTTTGCAGAATCTGCAGGTGGATATTTGGAGCCCTTTGAGGCTTATAGTGGAAAAGCAAATATCTTCACATAAAAATTACACAGAATGATTCTGAGAAACTTCTTTGTGATGCATGCATTCAACTCCCAGAGTTGAACACATCTTTAGATTGAGCAGTTTTTAATCTGTCTCTTCCAGAATCTGCAAGTGGATATTTTTAGCCCTTTGTGGCCTATGGTGGAAAAGGAAATATCTTCAAATAAAAACTACACAGAAACTTTCGGAGAAACTTCATTGTGATATGTGCATTCATCTCACAGGGTTGAAGCTAACTTATGCTTGAGCAGTTTTGAAACAGTCTTTTTGTACAGTCTGCAAGTGGATATTTAGAGCGCTATGAGGCCCACCGTGAAAAAATAAATATCTTCAGACAAAAACTACACAGAAGAATTCTGAGAAACTTCTTGGGATGCGTGCATTCATCTCACAGAGTTGAAACTTTCTTTTGATTGAGCAGTTTTGGAACACTCTTTTTGAAGAAGCTGCAAGTGAATATTTGCAGTCCTTTGTTGCCTATGGTGGAAAAGGAAATCTCTTCACATGAAAACTGCACAGAAGCATTCTGATAAACTTCTTTGTGATGTGTGCATTCATCTCACAGAATTGAAACTTTCTTTTGATTGAGCAGTTTTGACACACTCTTTTCGTAGAATCTGCAAGTGGATAATTGAAGCCCTTTGAGGCCCACTGTGGAATAGGAAATATCTTCACATAAAACCTACTCAGAAGCATTTTGAGAAACTTCTTTGTGATGTTTGCATTCAACTCACAGAGTTGAATCTATCTTTTGATGGAGCAGTTTAGAATCTCTCTTTTTGTAGAATCTGCAAGTGGATATTTAGAGCACTTTGTGCCCTGTGATGGAAAAGGAAATAACTTCAAATTAAAACTACACAGAAGCATTCTCAGAAATTTCTTTGAAATGTGTGCATTCAATTCACAGAATTGAACTTATCTTCTTATTGAGCAGTTTTGAATCTCTCTTTTTGAAGGATCTACAAGTGGATATTTGGAGCCCTTTGCGACCTATTGTGGAAAAGGAAATATCTTCAAATGAAAACTGCTCAGAAGCATTCTAAGAAACTTTTCGTGATGTGTGCATTCAACTCAATGAGTTGTGCCTACCTTTCTATTGAGCCGTTTGGATTTCTCTGTTCATAGAATCTGCAAGTGGATATTTGGAGCGCTGTGACTCCTACTGTGGAAAATAAAATACTTTCAAATAAAACCACACAGAAGCATTCTGAGAAACCTCTTTATGATGTGTGTATTCAACTCACAGAGTTGAACCAATCTTTTGATTGAGAAGTATTGAATCTCTCTTTTTGGAGAATCTGCAAGTGGATGTTTGGAGAGCTTTGAGGCTTTGTGTAAAAGGAAATATATTCACATAAAAACTACACAGAAACATTCTGAGAAACTTCTTTGCAAGGTGAACATTCAAATCACACAGTTGATCTTATCTTCCCATTGAGCAGTTTTGAATCTCTCTTTTTGGAGAATCTGCAAGTGGATATTTGGAGCCCTTTGTGCCGCATGGTGGAAAAGGAAATATCTTCAAGTAAAAAGTACAGAAAATCATTCAGAGAAACTTCCTTGTGATGTATGCATTGAACTCATAGAGCTGAACCTGTCTTTTGATTTAGCCATTTTGAATCACTAACTTTGCAGATTTGCAAGTGGATATTTGGAGACATTTGAGGCCTAATGTGGAAAAGCAAATATCTTCTCATAAAAACTACACAGAAGCATTCAGAAAAACTTCTTTGGGATGTGTGCAATCAACTCACAGAATTGAACCTTTCTTTTGATTGAGCAGTTTTGAATCTCTCTTTTGCAGAATCTCCAAGAGGATATTTGGAGCCCTTTGTGGCCTATGGTGGAAATGGTTATACCTTCAAATAAAAACTGCACAGAAACATTCTGAGAATCTTTTTGAGGAGTGCACTCATCTCACAGGGTTGAACTGATTTTATCATTGAGAAGTTTTGAAACACTCTTTTTGTAGAATCTGCAAGTGAATATTTGGACCCCTTTGAGGCCTACCGTGGAAAACCAAATATCTTCAGATAAAAACAACACAGAAGCATTCTGAAAAACCTCTTTGTGATGTGTGCATTCAACTCACTGAGTTGAAACTCTGTTTTGATTGAGCAGTTTTGAAACAATCTTTTTCTAGAATCTGCAAGTGGATAATTTGAGCCCTATGAGGCCTATTGTGGAAAAGGAAATATCTTCAGGTAAAAACTATTCAGAAGCATTCTAAGAAACTTCTTTCTGATGTGTGCATTTAACTCACAGAGTTGAATCTATCTTTTGGTTGAGCATTTTAGAATCTCTCTTTTTGTAGAATCTGCACATGGATATTTGGAGCCCTTTGGACCCTATGGTGGAAAAGGAAATATCTTCAAATAAACGTTACACAGAAGCATGCAGAGAAACTTCTTTGTGATGTACGCATTCAACTCACAGACTTGAACCTATCTTTTGATTGAGCAGTTTTGAAAGTCTTTTTGCACAATCTGCAGGTGGATGTTTGGAGGGCTTTGAGGACTATTGTGGAAAAGGAAATATCTTCACATAAAAACTACACAGAAGCATTCTGAGAAACTTCTTTGTGAGGTGTGCATTCAACTCACACTGTTGAACTTATCTTCTCATTGAGCAGTTTTGAATCTCTCTTTTTGCATAATCTGCAGGTGGCTATTTGGAGCCCTTTGAGGCCTACTGTGGAAAAGCAAATATCTTCACATAAGAACTACACAGAAACATTTTGAGAAATTCTTTGGGATGTGTGCATTCAACTCACAGAGTTGAAACTATCTTTTGATAGAGTAGTTTTGAATCTCTCTTTTTGCAGAATCTGCAAGTGGATATTTTGTGCCCTTTGAGGCCTATTGTGGAAAAGTAAATATATTCACATAAAAACTACACAGAAGCATTCTGAGAAACTTCTTTGTGATGTGTGCAGTCATCTCACATAGTTGAACCTTTCCTTTGTTAGAGCAGTTTTGATTCACTCTTTTTGTAGAATCTGCAAATGGATAGTTGGAGTCCTTTGAGGTGTAATGTCGAAAAAAAATCTTCACAAAAAAACTACACAGAAGGATTCTGGGAAACAACTGTGAGATGGGTGCATTCAACACACATAGTTGAACCTATCTTTTGATTGAGCAGTTTCGAATCTCTCTTTTTGTAGAATCTGTGAGTGGATATTTGGAGTGCTGTGAGATCTACTTTGGAAAATCAAATATGCTCATATAAAAACTACACACAAGCATTCTGATAAACTTCTTTGTGATGTGTGCATTCAACTCAAGGAGTTGAAACTACGTTTTGATTGAGCAGCTTTGAATTTCTCTTTTTGCAGAATCTGCAAGTGGATGTTTGGAGAGCTCCGAGGCCTGTTGTGGAAAAGGAAATATCTTCACATGAAAACTACACAGAATAATTTTGAGAAACTTCTTTGTGAGGTGTGCATTCAACTCACAGAGTTGAACTTATCTTCTCATTGAGCAGTTTTGAATCTATCTTGTTGTAAAGTCTGCAAGTGGATATATTGAGCCCTTTGAGCCCTATGCTGGAAAAGGAAATGTCTTCAAATAAAAACTACACAGAAGTATTCAGGGAAACTTCTTTGTGAGGTATGCATTCAACTCACAGTGTTGAACCTATCTTTTGATTGAGCAGTTGTGAATCTCTCTATTTGCAGAATCGGCAGGTGGATGTTTTGCGCCCTTTGAGGTCTACTGTGGAAAAGAAAATATCTTCACATAAAAACTATACTGAAGCCTTCTGAGAAACTTCTTTGGGATGTATGCATTAAACTCACAGAGTTGAACTTTCTTTTGACTGAGCAGTTTTAAATCTCCCTTTTTGCAGAATCTGCAAGTGGATATTTGGAGCCCTATGCACCCTACGGTGGAAAAGGAAATATCTTCATATAAAAACTACACAGAGACATTCTGAGAAAGTTCTTTGTGATTTGTGCATTCATCTCACAGGGTTGAACCTATCTGATGATTGAGCAGCTTTGAATCACTCTTTCTGTGGAATCTGCAAATGGATATTTGGAGGGCTTTGAGGCCAACCGTGGAAAAGCAAATATCTTCAGATAAAAATTACACAGAAGCACTCTGAGAAACTTTTGTGTCATGTGTGCATTCAACTCACAGAGTTGAACCTATCTTTTGATGGAGCAGTTTTGAATGTCTCTTTTTGCAGAATCTGCAAATGGATGTTTCGAGATCTTTGAGGATTGTGGTGTAAAAGGAAATATCTTCACATAAAAACTACACAGAAGCATTCTGAGAAACTTCTTTGTGAGGTCTGCATTCAACTCACAGAGTTGAACTTATCTTCTAATTGAGCAGTTTTGCATCTCTCATTTTGTAGAATCTGCATGTGGATATTTGGAGCCCATTGTGACCTATGGTGGAAAAGGAAATATGTTCAAATAAAAACTACACAGAAGAATTCAGAGAAACTTCTTTGTTATGTACGCATTCAACTAACAGGGCTGAACCCATCTTTTCATTGAGCAGTTTTGAATCTCTCTTTTTGTAGAATCGGCAAGTGGATTTTTGGAGACCTTGGCGCCCCATAGTGGAAAAGGAAATATCTTCAAATAAAAACTACACAGTACTATTTAGAGAAACTTCTTTGTGATGTATGCAATCAACTCTCAGAGTTGAACCTATCTTTTGATAGAGCGGTTTTGAATCTCTCCTTTTGCAGAATATGCAGGTGGATATTTGGAGCCTTTTGAGGCCTACAGTGGAAAAGCAAATCTCTTCACATAAAAACTACACAGAAGCATTCTGAGAAACTACTTTGGGAAGTGTGCATTCAACTCACAGAGTTGAACCTATCTTTTGATTGAGCAGTTTTGAATCTCTCTATTTGCAGAATCTGGAAGAGGATATTTGGAGTCCATTGGGTCCCATGGTGGAAAAGAAAATATCTTCAATTAAAAACTACACAGAAACATTCAGAGAACCTTCTTTGTGATGTGTGCATTCATCTGATAGGGTTCAACCTATCTTATGATTGAGGAGTTTTGAAACACTCCTTTTACAGAATCTGCGAGTAGATGGATTTGGTGCGCTTTCAGGCCTATCTCAGAAAAGCAAAAACCTTTAGATAAAAACTACACAGAAGGATTCTGAGAAACTTCTTTGTGATGTGTGCATTCATCTCACAAAGTTGAACTTTTCTTTTGATTGAGGAGTTTTGAAACACTATTTTTGTAGAATCTGCAAGGGGATATTTGGAGCCCTTTGAGGTCTATTGTGGAAAAGGAAATATCTTCACATAAAAACTACACAGAAGCTGTCAGAGAAACTTTTTTCTGATGTGTGCATTCATCTCACAGAGTTGAACATTCCTTTTGATTCAGCTGTTTTGAAACACTCTTTTTGTAGAATCTACAAGTGGATAATTGGAGCCCTTTGCGCCCAATGGTGGAAAAGGAAATATCTTCAAATAAACCCAGAAACTTTTTCGTGATGTGTGCATTCAACTCACAGAGTTGAACCTATCTTTTGATTGAACAGTTTTGAATCTCACTTTTTGTAGAATCTGCAAGTGCATATTTGTATTCCTTTGTGCCGCATGGTGGGAAAGGAAATATCTTCAAATAAAAAGTACATAGAGCATTTTCAGAAACTTTTTCTTGATGTGTGAATTCAACTCACAGAGTTGAACCTATCTTTTGATTGACCAGTTTTGAATCTCTCTTATTGTAGAAACTGCAAGTGGATATTTGGACCTCTGTGAGGCCTACGGTGGAAAATCAAATATGTTCACATAGAAACTTCACAGAAGCATTGTGAGAAACTTCTTTGTGATGTCTGCATTCAACTCAGAGGATTGAGCCATCTTTTGATTGAGCAGTTTTGAATCTCTCTTTTTGAAGAATCTGAAGAACGTGCAAGTGGATGTTTGCAGAGCTTTGAGGCCTATTATGGAAAAGGAAATATCTTCACATAAAAACTACACAGAAGCATTCTGAGAAACTTCTTTGTGATGTGTGCACTCTTCTCACAGAGCTGAAAATTTATTTTGATTGAGCAGTTTTGAAACACTCTTTTTGTAGAATCTGCAAGTGGATAATTTGAGCCCTTTGAGCTTTACTGTGGAAAAGCAAATATTTTCAAATTAAAACTAACCAGAAACATTCTGAGAATCTTCTTTAGGATGTCTGCATTCAAATCACAGAGTTGAATCTATGCTTTGATTGAGCAGTTTTTAATCTCTCTTTTTGCAGAATCTGTTAGTGGATATTTGGAGCCCTTTGCAGCCTATGGTGGAAAAGGAAATATCTTCAAACAAAAACTACACAGAAATAGTCTCCGAAACTTCTTTGTGATGTGTGCATTCATCTCACAGGGTTGAACCTATCTTACGATTGAGCAGTTTTGAAACACTCTTTTTGTAAAATCTGCAAGTTGATATCCGGAGCGCTTTGAGGCTTACCGTGGAAAAACAAATATCTTCAGATAAAAACTACACATAAGCATTCAGGAAAACTCTTTGTGATGCGTGCATTCATTTCACAGAATTGAAACTTTCTTTTGATTCAGCAGTTTTGAAACACTGTTTTAGTAAAATCTGCAAGTGGATATTTGAAGCCTATTGAGGACTATTGTGGAAAAGGAAATATTTTCACATAAAAACTACACAGAAGCATTCTGAGAAACTTCTCATTGATGTGTGCATTCATCTCAGAGGGTTGAAACTTTGTTTTTATTGAGCCGTTTTTAAACACTCTTTTTCTAGTATTTGCAAGCGGATAATTGGAGCCCTTTGAGTCCTATTGTGGAAAAGGAAATATCTTACCATAAAAACTACTCAGAAGCGTTCTGAGGAACTTATTTGTGATGTATGCATTCAACTGACAGAGTTCAACATATCTTTTGATTGAGCAGTTTTGAATCACTCTTTTTTTAGAATCTGCAAGTGGATATTTGGAGCCCTTTGAGACCTATTGTGGAAAAGGAAATATCTTCACATAAAAACTACACAGAAGCAGTCAGAGAAACTTATTTGTGATGTGTGCATTGATCTCACAAGGTTGAACCTATTTCATGATTGAGCAGTTTTGAAACACTCTTTTTGTGGAATCTGTAAGTGGATATTTGGATCGCTTTCAGGCCTACCGTGGAAAGGCAAATATCTTCAGCTAAAAACTACACAGAAGCATTCTGAGAAACTTCTCTGTGATGTGTGCATTCAATTCACACATTTGAACCTCTCTTTGAATGAGCTGTTTTGAATCTCTCTTTTTGCAAAATCTACAAGTGGATGTTTGGAGAGCTTTGAGACCTATTGTGGAAATGGAAATATCTTCACATAAAAACTACACAGAAGCATTCTGAGAAACTTCTTTGGGATGTGAGCACTCAACTCACAGAGTTGAACTTATCTTTTGATTGAGCAGTTTTGAATCTCTCTTTTTGCAGGATCTGCATGTGGATATTTGGAGCCGTTTGCGGCCTATGGTGGAAAAGGAAATTTCTTCAAATAAAAACTACTCAGAAGCATTCTGAGAAACTTCTTTGTGATGTGTATTCATCTCACAAGGTTGAACCCATCTTATGATTGAGCAGTTTTGAAACATTCTTTTTGTGGAGTCTGCAAGTGGGTATTTGGAGTGCTGTGAGGGCTTCTAGGGAAAATCAAATATGTTCACATAACAATTACACAGAAGCATTCTGAGAAACTTCTTTGTGATGTGTGCATTCAACTCACAGAGTTGAAACTTTCTTTTGATTGAGCAGTTTTGAATCTCTCTTTTTGCAGAATCTGCAAGTGGAAGTTTGGAGAGCTATGAGGCCTATTGTGGAAAAAGCTATATCTTCACATAAAAACCATACAGAAGCATTCTGAGAAAGCTCTTTGTGATGTGTGCATTCAGCTCACAGTGTTGAACTTATTTTCTCATTGAGCAGTTTCGAATCTCTCTTTTTGTAGAACCTACAAGTGGATATTTGGAGCCCTTTGTGCCCTATGGTGGAAAAGGTAATATCTTCAAATAAAATTGACACAGAAGTATTCAGAGAAACTTCTTTGTGATGTATGAATTCATCTCACAGAAGTGAACTTATGTTTTGATTGATGAGTTTTGAATCTCTCTTTTTGCAGAATTTGCAGTTGGATATTTGGAGCACTTTGAGGCCAATGGTGGAAAAGCAAACATCTTCACATGAATACTACACAGAAGCATTCTGAGAAACTATTTTGGGATGTGTGCATTCAACTCCCAGATTTGAAACTTTCTTTCATGGAGCAGTTTTGAATCTCTCTTTTTGCAGAATCTGCAAGTGGATATTTGGAGCCCTTTGCAGCCAATGGTGGAAAAGGAAATAATATCTTCAAATAAAAACTACACAGAAACATTCTGAGAAACTACTTCATGATATGTGCATTCATCTCACAGGGTTGAACATATCTTATGACTGATCAGTTTTCAAACACTCTTTTTGTAGTATCTGCAAGGGGATATTTGGAGCGCTTTGAGGCCTACCATGGAAAAGCCAGTATCTTCAGATAAAAACTACACAGAAGCATTCTGAGAAACTCCTTTGTGATGTGTGCATTCATCTCAGAGTTAAACTTTTCTTTTGATTGAGCAGTTTTGATACACTCCTTTTGTAGAATCTGCAAGTGGATAATTGGAGCCCTTTTTGACCTATTGTGGAAAAGGAAATATCTTCACATAAAAAGTAGACAGAAGCATTCTGAGAAACTTCTTTCTGATGTGTGCATTCAACTCACAGAGTTGAATCGTTCTTTTGATTGAGCAGTTTAGAAACTCTTTTTGCAGAATCTGCCGGTGGATACTTGGAGCCCTTTGAGGCCTACTGTGGAAAACCAAATATCTTCACATAAAAACTACACAGAAGAATTCTGAGAAATTTCTTTGGCATGTGTGCATTCACTCATAGGGTTCAACTTATCTTTTGATTGAGCAGTTTTGAATCTCTGTTTTTGCAGAATCTGCAAGTGCATATTTGGAGCCCATTGCGGCCTGTGGTTGAAAAGGAAATATCTTCAAACAAAAACTACACAGAAACATTCTGAGAAACTTCTTTGGGATGTGTGCCATCATCTCACAGGGTTGAACCTATCTTCTGATTGAGCAGTTTTGAAACAATCTTTTTGTATAATCTGCAAGTGGATATTTGGAGCACTTTGAGGCCTACTGTGGAAAAGCAAATATCTTCAGATAAAAACTACACAGAATCATTCTGAGAAACATCTTTGTGATGTGTGCATTCATCTCAGAGCTGAACTTTTCTTTTGATTGAGCAGTTTTGAAACTCTCTTTTTGTAGAAACTGCAAGTGGATATTTGCAACTTTTTGAGGGCTGTTGTGGAAAAGGAAATATCTTCCCATAAAAACCAGATAGAAGCATTCTGAGAAACTACTTTGTGATGTATACATTCATCTCACAGAGTTGAAAGTTTCTTTTGATTGAGCAGTATTGAAACATCCTTTTTGTAGAATCTGCAAGTAGATAATTGCAGCCCTTTGAGGCCTATTGTGGAAAAGGCAATGTCTTCACATAAAAACTACTTAGAAGCCTTCTGAGAAAGTTTTTGTGATGTGTGCATTCAACTCACAGAGTTGAAAATATCATTTGATTGAACAGTTTAGAATCTCTCTTTTTGTAGAAACTGCATGTGGATATTTGGAGCCCTTTGCACTCTGTGGTGGAAAAGGAAACATCTTTAAATAAAACCTACACAGAAGCATTCTCAGAAACTTCTTCCTGATGTGTGCATTCAACTCACAGAGTTGAACCTAATTTTTGAATAAGTTGTTTTGAATCTCTCTTTTTGTAGAATCTACAAGTGGATATTTGGAGAGCTGTGAGGCCTTCTGAGGAAAATCAAATATGTTCACAGAAAAAGTACACAGAAGCATTCTGAAAAACTCCTTTTTGATGTTTGCATTAAACTCACTGAATTGAACCTACCATTTCATTGAACAGTTTTCAATCTCTTTTTGCAGAATCAGCAAGTGGATGTTTGGAGAGCTTCGAGGTCTATTGTGGAAAAAGAAATATCTTCACTTAAATACTAAACAGAAGCATTCTGAGAAACTTCTTTGTGAGGTGTGAATTCAAAACACAGTGTTGAACTTATCTTCTCATTGAGCTGATTTGAATCTCCCTTTTTGTAGGATCTGCAAGAGGATAGAAAAAATATATCTTCCAATAAAAGCAACATAGAAGCATTCAGGGAAACTTCTTTGTGATGTATGCATTCAACTCAAAGGGTTGAACCTATCTTGTGATTGAGCAGTTTTGAATCTCTTTTTTTGTAGAATCTGCAGGTGGATATTTGGAGCCCTTTGAGGCCTACTGTGGAAAACCAAATACCTTCGCATAAAAATTACACAGAAGAATTCTGAGAAACTTCTTTGGGATGTGTGAATTCAACTCACAGTGTTGAACCTATCTTCTGACTGAGCAGTTTTGAGTCTCTCTTTTTGCAGAATCTGCAAGTGGATATTGGGAGCCCTTTGTGGCCTACGGTGGAAAAGGAAATATCTTCCAAAAAAAAAAAACTGCTCAGAAACATTGTGAGAAACTTCTTTGTGATGTGTGCATTCATCTCACAAGTTTGAAGCTATCTTATGATTCAGCAGTTCACACTTTTTTAAATTAATTAATTTATTATTATTATACTTTAGGTTTTAGTGTACATGTGCACAATGTGCAGGTTAGTTAAATATGTATACTTGTGCCATGCTGGTGCGCTGCACCCACTAACTCCTCACCTAGCATTAGGTATATTTCCCAATGCTGTCCCTCTCCCCTCCCCCCACCCCACAACAGTCCCCAGAGTGTGATGATCCCCTTCCTGTATCCATGTGTTCTCATTGTTCAATTCCCACCTATGAGTGAGAATATGCAGTGTTTGGTTTTTGGTTCTTGCGATACTTTACTGAGAATGATGATTTCCAATTTCATCCATGTTCCTACAAAGGACATGAACTCATCATTTTATATGGCTGTATAGTATTCCATGGTGTATATGTACCACATTTTCTTAATCCAGTCTACCATTGTTGGACATTTAGGTTGCTTACGTTTGCATGTGTCTTTAGAGCAGCATGATATATAGTCCTTTGGGTATATACCCCGTAATGGGATGGCTGGGTCAAATGGAATTTCTAGTTCTAGATCCCTGAGGAAATGCCACACCGACTTCCACAATGGTTGAACTAGTTTAGAGACCCACCAACTGTGTAAAAGTGTTCCTATTTCTCCACATCCTCTCCAGCACCTGTTGTTTCCTGACTTTTTAATGATTGCCATTCTAACTGGTGTGAGATGGTATCTCATTGTGGTTTTGATTTGCGTTTGTCTGATGGCCAGTGATGGTGAGCATTTTTTCATGTGTTTTTTGGCTGCATAAATGTCTTCTTTTGAGAAGTGTCTGTTCATGTCCTTTGCCCACATTTTGATGGGGTTGTTTGTTTTTTTCTTGTAAATTTGTTGGAGTTCATTGTAGATTCTGGATATTAGCCCTTTGTCAGATGAGTTAATTGTGAAAACTTTCTCCCATTTTGTAGGTTGCCTGTTCACTCTGATGGTAGTTTCCTTTGCTGTGCAGAAGCTCTTTAGTTTAGTTAGATCCCATTTGTCAATTTTGGCTTTTGTTGCCATTGCTTTTGGTGTTTTAGATATGAAGCCCTTGCCCATGCCTATGTCCTGATTGGTAATGCCTAGGTTTTCTTCTAGGGTTTTTATGGTTTTAGGTCTAACGTTTAAGTCTTTAATCCATCTTGAATAGATTTTTGTATAAAGTGTAAGGAAGGGATCCAGTTTCAGCTTTCTACATATGGCTAGCCAGTTTCCAAGCACCATTTATTAAATAGGGAATCCTTTCCCCATTGCTTGTTTTTCTCAGGTTTGTCAAAGATCAGATAGTTGTAGATATGTGGCATTATTTCTGACGGCTCTGTTCTGTTCCATTGATCTATATCTCTGTTTTCGTACCAGTACCATCCTCTTTTGGTAACTGTAGAATTGTAGTATAGTTTGAAGTCAAGTAGTGTGATGCCTCCAGCTTTGTTCTTTTGGCTTAGGATTGACTTGGCGATGTGGCTCTTTTTTGGTTCCATATGAACTTTGAAGTAGTATTTTCCAATTCTGTGAAGAAAGTCATTGGTAGCTTGATGCGGATGGCATTGAATCTGAAAATTGCCTTGGGCAGTATGGCCATTTTCACGATATTGATTCTTCCCACCCATAAACATGGAATGTTCTTCCATTTGTTTGTATCCTCTTTTATTTCCTTGAGCAGTGGTTTGTAGTTCTCCTTGAAGAGGTCCTTCACGTCCCTTGTAAGATGGATTCCTAGGTATTTTATTCTCTTTGAAGCAATTGTGAATGGGAGTTCACTCATGATTTGGCTCTCTGTTTGTCTGTTGTTGTTGTGTAAGAATGCTTGTGATTTTTTACATTGATATTGTATCCTGAGACTTTGCTGAAGTTGCTTATCAGCTTAAGGAGATTTTGGGCTGAGACAATGGGGTTTTCTAGATATACAATCATGTCGTCTGCAAACAGAGACAATTTGACTTCCTCTTTTCCTAATCGAATACCCTTTATTTCCTTCTCCTGCCTAATTTCCCTGGCCAGAAATTCCAACACTATGTTGAATAGGAGTGGTGAGAGAGGGCATCCCTGTCTTGTGCCAGTTTTCAAAGAGAATGCTTCCAGCTTTTGCCCATTCAGTATGATATTGGCTGTGGGTTTGTCATAGATAGCTCTTATTATTTTGAGATACGCCCCAACAATACCTAATTTATTGAGAGTTTTTAGCTTGAAGCATTGTTGAATTTTGTCAAAGGCATTTTCTGCATCTATTGAGATAATCATGTGGTTTTTGTCTTAGGTTCTGTTTATATTCTGGATTACATTTATTGACTTGTGCATATTGAACCAGCCCTGCATCCCAGGGATGAAGCCCACTTGATCATGGTGGATAAGCTTTTTGATGTGCTGCTGGATTCGGTTTGCCAGTATTTTATTGAGGAATTTTGCACCAATGTTCATCAAGGATATTGGTCTAAAATTCTCTTTTTTGGTTGTGTCTCTGCCCGGCTTTGATGTCAGCATGGTGCTGGCCTCATAAAATGACTTAGGGAGGATTCCCTCTTTTACTATTTATTGGAATACTTTCAGAAGGAATAGTACCAGCTCCTCCTTGTACCTCTGGTAGAAATCGGCTGTGAATCCATCTGGTCCTGGACTTTTTTTGGTTGGTAATTATTTTTTGGTTGGTAATTATTTTTTTGGTTGGTAATTATTGCCACAATTTCGGCTCCTGTTATTGGTCTATTCAGAGATTCAACTTCTTCCTGGTTTAGTCTTGGGAGAGTGTATGTGTCATCGAATTTATCCATTTCTTCTAGATTTTCTAGTTTATTTGCGTAGAGGTGTTTGTAGTATTCTCTGATGGTAGTTTGTATTTCTGTGGGATCGGTGGTGATATCCCCTTTATCATTTTTTATTGCATCTATTTGATTATTCTCTTTTTTTTTCTTTATTAATCTTGCTAGCGGTCTTTCAATTTTGTTGATCCTTTCAAGAAACCAGCTCCTGGATTCATTAATTTTTTGAAGGGTTTTTTGTGTCTCTATTTCCTTCAGTTCTGCTCACATTTTAGTTATTTCTTGCCTTCTGCTAGCTTTTGAATGTGTTTGCTCTTGCTTTTCTAGTTCTTTTAACTATGATGTTAGGGTGTCAATTTTCTATCTTTCCTGCTTTCTGTTGTGGGCATTTAGTGCTATAAATTTCCCTCTACACACTGCTTTGAATGCATACCAGAGATTCTGGTATGTTGTATCTTGGTTCTAGTTGGTTTCAAAGAACATCTTTATTTCTGCCTTCATTTTGTTATGTATCCAGTAGTCATTCAGGAGCAGGTTGTTCAGTTTCCATGTAGTTGAGCGGTTTTGAGTGAGATTCTTAATCCTGATTTGTAGCTTGATTGCACTGTGGTCTGACAGATAGTTTGTTATAATTTCTGTTCTTTCACATTTACTGAGGAGAGCTTTACTTCCAAGTATGTGGTCAATTTTGGAATAGGTGTGGTGTGGTGCTGAAAAAAATGTATATTCTGTTGATTTGGGGTGGAGAGTTCTGTAGATGTCTATTAGGTCTGCTTGGTGCAGAGCTGAGTTCAATTCCTGTGTGTCCTTGTTGACTTTCTGTCTCGTTGATCTGTCTAATTTTGAAAGTGGAGTGTTAAAGTCTCCCTTTATTAATTTGTGGGAGTCTAAGTCTCTTTGTAGGTCACTCAGGACTTGCTTTATGAATCTGGGTGCTCCTGTATTGGGTGCATATATATTTAGGATAGTTAGCTCTTCTTGTTAAATTGATCCCTTTACCATTATGTAATGGCCTTCTTTGTCTCCTTTGATCTTTGCTGGTTTAAAGTCTGTTTTATCAGAGACTAGGATTGCAACCCATGCCTTTTTTTGTTTTCCATTTGCTTGGTAGATCTTCCTCCATCCTTTTATTTTGAGGCTATGTGTGTCTCTGCACGTGAGATGGGTTTCCTGAATACAGCATACTGATGGGTCTTGACTCTTTATCCGATTTGCCAGTCTGTATCTTTTAATTGGAGCATTTAGTCCATTTACATTTAAAGTTAATATTGTTATGTGTGAATTTGATCCTGTCATTATGATGTTAGCTGGTTATTTTGCACGATAGTTGATGCAGTCTCTTCCTAGTCTCGATGGTCTTTACATTTTGGCATGATTTTGCAGTGGCTGGTACCAGTTGTTCCTTTCCATGTTTAGCACTTCCTTCAGGAGCTCTTTTAGGACAGGCCTCGTGGTGACAAAATCTCTCAGCATTTGCTTGTCTGTAAAGTATTTTATTTCTCCTTCACTTATGAAGCTTAGTTTGGCTGGATATGATATTCTGGGTTGAAAATTCTTTTCTTTAAGAATGTTGAATATTGGCCCCCACTCTCTTCTGGCTTATAGAGTTTCTGCTGAGAGATCCACTGTTAGTCTGATGGGCTTCCCTTTGTGCATAACCCGACCTTTCTCTCTGGCTGCCCTTAACATTTTTTCTTTCATTTCAACTTCGGTGAATCTGACAATTATGTGTCTTGGAGTTGCTCTTCTCGAGGAGTATCTTTGTGGCATTCTCTGTATTTCCTGAATCTGAATGTTGGCCTGCCTTGCTAGATTGGGGAAGTTCTCCTGGATAATATCCTGCAGAGTGTTTTCCAACTTGGTTCCATTCTCCCCGTCACTTTCAGGTACACCAATCAGACATAGATTTGGTCTTTTCACATAGTCCCATATTTCTTGGAGGATTTGCTCATTTCTTTTTATTCTTTTTTCTCTAAACTTCCCTTCTCGCTTCATTTCATTAATTTCATCTTCCATCACTGATATACTTTCTTCCATTTGATCACATCAGCTCCTGAGGCTTCTGCATTCTTCACGTAGTTCTCGAGCCTTGGTTTTCAGCTCCATCAGCTCCTTTAAGCACTTCTCTGTATTGGTTATTCTAGTTATACATTCTTCTACATTTTTTTCAAAGTTTTCAACTTCTTTGCTTTTGGTTTGAATATAAACCCATAGCTCAGAGTAATTTGATAGTCTGAAGCCTTCTTCTCTCAGCTCATCAAGGTCATTCTCCATCCAGCTTTGATCCGTTGCTGGTGAGGAACTGTGTTCCTTTGGAGGAGGCGAGGCGCTCTGCTTTTTAGAGTTTCCTGTTTTTCTTTTCTGCTTTTTCCCAACTTTGTGGTTTTATCTACATTTGGTTTTTGATGATGGTGATGTACAGATGGGATTTTGGTGTGGATGTCCTTTCAGTTTGTTAGTTTTCCTACTAACCGACAGGTCCCTCAGCTGCAGGTCTGTTGGAGTACCCGGCCGGCCGTGTGAGGTGTCAGTCTGCCCCTACTGGGGGGTGCCTCCCACTTAGGCTGCTCGGGGTTCAGGGGTCAGGGACCCACTTGAGGAGGCAGTCTGCTCATTCTCAGATCTCCAGCTGCGTGCTGGGGGAACCACTGCTCTCTTCAAAACTGTCAGACAGGGACATTTAAGTCTGCAGAGGTTACTGCTGTCTTTTTGTTTGTCTGTGCCCTGCCCCTAGAGGTGGAGCCTACAGAGGCAGGCCTCCTTGAGCTGTTGTGAGCTCCACCCAGTTCGAGCTTCTCAGCTGCGTTGTTTACCTAAGCAAGCCTGGGCAATGGCAGGCGCCCCTCCCCCAGCCTTGCTGCTGCCTTGCAGTTTGATCTCAGACTGCTGTGCTAGCAATCAGTGAGACTCCGCAGTCGTAGGACCCTCTGAGCCAGGTGCGGGATACAATCTCCTGGTGCGCCGGTTTTTAAGCCCTTCAGAAAAGCACAGTATTCGGTAGGAGTGACCCGATTTTCCAGGTGCCGTCTGTCACCCCTTTCTTTGTGTAGGAAAGGGAACTCCCTGACCCCTTGTGCTTCCCGAGTGAGGCAATGCCTCGCCCTTCTTCAGTTCACGCATGGTGCATGTCCACTGACCTGCGCCCACTGTCTGGAACTCCCTAGTGAGATGAACCTGGTACCTCAGATGGAAATGCAGAAATCACCTGTCTTTTGCATCGCTCACGCTGGGAGATGTAGACCAGAGCTCTTCCTATTCGGCCATCTTCAGTTCACACTTTTTATAGAACCTGCAAATGGTATTTTGTGTGTTTTTTGCCCATGGTGGAAAAGGAAATATCTTCAAATAACAAAATTAACAGAAGCATTCTCAAAAACTTCTTCATTATGTGTGCATTCAACTAAGAGTGTTGAATCTATCTTTTGACTGAGCAGTTTTGAGTCTCTCTTTTTGTAGAATCTGCAAGTGGATATTTGGAGCACTGTGAGGCTAAATGGAAAATCAAATATGTTCACATAAAAACTACACAGAAGCATTCTGACAAACTTCTTTGTGATGTGTGCATTGAACACACAGACATGAACCAATCTTTTGATTGAGCAGTTTTGAATCTCTCTTTTTGTAGAAATTACAAGTGGATGTTCAGAAATCTCGGATGCCTATTGTGGAAAATGGAATATCTTCAAATAAAAACTACACAGAAGCATTCTGAGAAACTTATTTGTGAGGTGTGCATTGAACTCACAGAGTTGAACCTATCTTTTGATTGAGCAATTTTGAATCTCTCTTTTTGCAGAATCTGCAAGTGGATATTTGGCACCCTTTGCAGCCTATGATGGAAAAGGAAATATCTTCCAATTAAAACTACAGAAAAAATTCTGAGAAACTTCTTTGTGATATGTGCATTCATCTCACAGGTTTGAAACTTTCTTTTCATTGAGCAGCTCTTTTTGTAGAATCTGCAAGTGGATATTTGGAGCCCTTTGAGGCCTATTTTGGAAAGGGAAATATCTTCACCTAAAAATTAGACAGAAGCATTCGTAGAAATTTCTTTGTGAAGTGTGAATTCAACTCACAGAGTTGAACTTATCTTCTCATTGACCAGTTTTGAATATCTCTTTTGTAGAATCTGCAAGTGGATATTTGGAGCACTTTGCTCCCTATGGTGGAAAAGGAAATGTCTTCAAATAAAAACTACACAGAAGCATTCTCAGAAACTTCCTTGTGATGTGTGCATTCAACTCACAGGGTTGAATCTGTCTTTTGATTGAGCAGTTTTGAATCTAGCTTTTTGCAGAATCTGCAGGTGGATATTTGGAGCCCTTTGTGGCCTACTGTGGAAAAGCAAATATCTTCACCTAAAAACTACACAGAATAAGTCTCAGAAACTTCTTTGTAATGTGTGCATTCTTGTCACATAGTTGAACCTATCCTTTGATTGGGTAGTTTTGAATCTCTCTTTTTGCCGAATCTGTAAGTGGATATTTGGAACACTTTGCGGCCTATGGTGGAAAAGGAAATATCTTCAAATAGAAACTACACAGAAACATTCTGAGAAACTTCTTTGTGATGTGTGTAGTCATCTCACAGGGTTGAACTCACCTTAAGATTGAGCAGTTTCAAAACACTCTTTTTAAAGAATTTACAATTGGATATTTGGAGTGCTGTGAGGCCTACCATGGAAAAGCAAATATCTTCAGATAAAAACTACACAGAAGCATTCTCAGAAACTCCTTTAGAATGCATGCATTCATCTTACAGGGTTGAACCTGTCTTATGATTGAGCAGTTTTGAAACGTTCTTTTCCTAGAATCTGCAAGTGGATATTTGGAGTGCTTTTTACCCTGTGGTGGAAAAGGAAATATCTTCAAATAAAAACTACACAGAACCTTTCTCAAAAACATCTCCGTGATGTGTGCATTCAACTCACAGAGTTGAATCCATCTTTTGATTGAGCAGTTTTGAATCTATCTTTTTGTAGAATCTGCAGGTGGATATTGGGAGCGTTGTCAGGCCTAATGTGGAAAATCAAATATGTTCACATAAAAACTACACAGGAGCCTTCTGAGAAACTTCATTGTGATGTGTGCATTCAACTCAGAGCTGAACCTATCTTTTGATTGAGCAGTTTTGAATCTCTCTTTTTGTGGAATGTGCAAATGGATATTTGGAGCCCCTTTTGGCCTATGGTGGAAAAGGAAATATCTTCAAATAAGAACTACACAGAAACATTTTGAGAAACTTCTTTGCAATGTGTGTATTCATCTTACAGAGTTGAACCTATCTTTTGATTGAGCTGTTTTGAATCTCTCTTTTTGCAGAATATACAGGTGGATATTTTGAGCCCTTTGAGGCCTACTGTGGAAAAGCAAATATCTTCACATAAAAATTACACAAAAGCATTCCAAGAAACTTCTTCGTGATGTGTGTATTCAACTCATAGTGTTGAACCAATCTTTTGATTGTGCAGTTTTGAATCTCTCTTTTTGCAGGATCTGCATGTGGATATTTGGAGCCCTTTGCAGCCTATGGTGGAAAAGGAAATATCTTCAAATAAAAACAACCCAGAAACATTCTGAGAACTTCTTTTTGATGTGTGGATTCATCTCACAGTGTGGAAAATTTCTTTTGATTGAGCAATTTTGAAACAGTCTTTTGGAAGAATCTGCATGTGCATATTTGGAGCTCTTTGTGGCCTATTGTTGAAAAGGAAATATCATCACATAAAAACTACACAGAAGCATTCTGAGAAACTTATTTGTGATGTGTGCAGTCATCTCACAAGTTTGAACTTCTTTTATGATTGAGCAGTTTTGAAACACTCTTTTTGTAGAATCTGAAAGTGGATAATTGGAGCCCTTTGAGGCCTATTGTGGAAAAGGAGATATCTTCAAATAAAAACTACTCAGAAGCATTCTGAGAAACTTCTTTGTGATGTGTATTCATCTCACAGGGTTGAACCTATCTTATGATTGGGCAGTTTTGAATATCTCCTTTTGTAGAATCTGCAAGTGAATATTTGCAACACTTTGAGGCCTACCGTGGAAGAGCAAATATCTTCAGATTAAAAATACACAGAAGCATTCTGAGAAACTTCTTTGTGATGTGTTCATTCATCTCACAGAGTTGAACGTTACTTTTGATGGAGCAGTTTTGAAACTTTTTTTTTAGAATCTGCAAATTTATATTTGGAGCCCTTTGAGGCCTATTGTGGAAAAGGAAATATCATCATAAAAACTACACTGAAGGATTCTGAGAAACTTGTTTGTGATCTGTGCATTCATCCAACAGAGTTGAATCTTTCTTTTGATTGACTAGTTTCGAAACAGTCTTTTTGTAGAATCTGTAAGTGGATAATTGGGGCCTTTTGAGGCCTATTTAAAAAAATAGTTTCGTATAAAAACTACTCAGATGCATTCTGAGAAACTTCTCTGTGATGTGTGCATTCAACTCACAGAGTTGAACCTATCTTTTGTTTGAGCAGTTTAGAATCTCCCTTTTTGTAGAGTCTGCAAGTGGATATTTGGAACCCTTACACCCTATTGTGGAAAAGGAAATATCTTCAAATAAAAACTACACAGAAGCATTCAGAGAAACGTTTTTGTGATGTATGCATTCAACTCACAGAGTTGAACCTATCTTTGGATTGAGCAGTTTTGAATCTCTCATTTTCAGAATCTTCAAGTGGATGCTTGGAGAGCTTTGAGGCCTATTGTGGAAAAGGAAATATCTTCACACAAAAACTACACAGAAAGATTCTGAGAAACTTCTTTGTGACGTGTGCATTCAACTCACGGAATTGAAATTGTCTTCTCATTGAGCAGTTTTGGAATTCTCTTTTTGTAGAATCTGCAAGTGGATATTTGGAGCCCTTTACGCCCTATGGTGGAAAAGGAAATATCTTCAAATAAAAACTACACAGAAGCATTAAGAGAAACTTCTTTGTGATGTATGCTTTCAACTAACAGAGTTGAACCTATCTTTTGAATGAGCAGTTTTAAATCTCTCTTTTTGGAGAATCTGAAAGTGGATATTTGGAGCCCTTTGCGGCGTATGGTGGAAAAGGAAATATCTTCAAATAAAAACTACACAGGAGCATTCTCAGAAACTTCTTCGTGATGTGTGCATTCAACTCACCGTGTTGAACCTATTTTTTGATGGAGCAGTTTTTAATCTCTCTTTTTGTAGTATCTGCAAGTGGATATTTGGAGCGCTGTGAGGTCTACTGTGGAAAATCTAATATATTCACCTAACGACTACACAGAAGCATTCTGAGAAACTTCTTTGTGATGTGTGCATTCAACTCAAAGGGTTGAACCTATCTTTTGATTGAGCAGTTTAGAATCTCTCTTTTTTAGAATCTGCAAGTAGATATTTGGAGTGCTGTGAGGCCTACTGTGGAAAATTAAATATGTTCACATAAAAACTATACAGAATCACTAAGAGAATCTCCTTTGATGTCTACATTCAACTCACAGAGTTGAACTTATCTTTTCATTGAGCAGTTTTGAAACACTCTTTTTATACAATCTGCAAGTGGATATTTGGAGCCCTTTGCACCCTATGGTTTAAAAGGACATATCTTCAGATAAAAACTACCCAGAAGCATTCTCAGCAACATCTTCGTGATGTATGCATTCAAGTCACACAGTTGAACCTATCTTTTGATTTTGCTGTTTTGAATCTCTCTTTTTGTAGACTCTGCAAGTGGACATTTGGAGTGCTGTGAAGCCTACTGAGGAAAATCAAATATGTTCTCATAAAATCTACACAGAAGCATTCTGAGAAACTACTTTGGGATGTGTGCACTGAACTCACAGTGTTGAACCTATCTTTTGACAGAGCAGTTGAGCAGTATTGAATCTCTCTTTTTTCAGAATCTGCAAGTGGATGTTTGGAGAGCTTTGAGGCCTATTGTGGAAAAGGAAATATCTTCACGTAAAAACTACACTGAAGCATTCTGAGAAACTTTTTGTGAAGTGTGCATTGAACTCTCAGAGTTGAACTTATCTTCTCATTGAGCAGTTTTGAATCTCTCTTTTTGTAGAATCTGCAAGTGGATATTTGGAGTGCTGTGATGCCTAATGTGGAAAATCAAATACTTTCACATAAAAACTACACAGAAGTATTCTGAGAAACTTCTTTGTGATGTGTGCATTCAACTCACAGAGCTGAACCTATCTTTTGACTGAGCAGTTTTGAATCTCTCTTTTTGCAGAATGTGCATATGGATATTTGGAGCCCCTTTTGACCTATGGTGGAAAAGGAAATACCTTCAAAGAAGAACTACATAGAAACATTCTGAGAAACTTCTTTGTGATGTGTGCATTCACCTCACAGAGTTGATCCTATCTTTTGATTGAGCTGTTTTGAATCTCTCTTTTTGCAGAATCCACATGTGGATATTTTGAGCCCTTTAAGGACTACTGTGGAAAAGCAAATATCTTCATATAAAAACTACACAGAAGCATTCTGAGAAACTTCTTTGGTATATTTGCATTCAACTCATAGAGTTGAACCTATCTTTTTTTTTGAAACCATCTTTTTGTAGAATCTACATGTGGATATTTGGAGTCCTTTGTGGCCTATTGTGGAAAAGGAAATATCTTTACATAAAAACTACAGAGAAGCATTCTGAGAAACTTCTTTGTGATGTGTGCATTCATCTTACAGAGTTGAACCTTTCTTTTGATTGAGCAGTTTGGAAACACTCTTTCTGTAGAATCTGCAAGTGGATATTTGAAGCACTTTGAGTCCTATAGTAGAAACGGAAATGTCTTCACATAAAAACTACACAGGAGCATTCTCAGAAACTTCTTTGTGATGTTTGCATTCAATTCAAAGAGTTGAAACTATCGATTGAGCAGTTTTGAATCACTCTTTTTGTAGAATCTGCAAGTAGATATTTGGTGTCCTTTGCAGCCTATTTTGGAAAGGGAAATATCTTCACAGAAAAACTACACAGAAGCATTCTCAGAAACTACTTTATGATGTGTGTATTCATCTCACAGAGTTCAATCTTTCTTTTGATTGAGCAGTTTTGAAACACCCTTCTTGCAGAATCTGCAAGTGAATTTTTGGAGCACTTTGTGGCCTGTTGTGGAAAAGGAAATATTTCCACATAAAAACTGTACAGAAGCATTCTGAGAAACTTCTTTTCAATGTGTGCACTAATCTCACAGATTTGAAACTTTCTTTTGATTGAGCAGTTTGGAAACACTCTTTTTGGAGAATATGCACGTGGATATTTGGAGCGCTTTGAGGCCTATGTTGGAAAAGGAAATATCTTCACACAAAAGCTACACAGAAGCATTCTGAGAAACTTCTTTGTGATGGGTGCATTCAATTGATGGAGTTGAACCTATCTTTTGAATGAACAGTTTTGAAACTCTGTTTTTTGTATAATCTGCAAGAGGATATTTGGAACCCTTTGTGACCTATGGTGAAAGAGGAAATATCTTCACATAAAAACTACACAGAAGCATTCTGAGAAACACCTTTGTGATCTATGCCTTCATCTCACAGAGTTCAAATTTTCTTTTGATGAGCAGTATTCAAACACTCTTTTTGTAGAATCTGCCAGTGGATATTTGCAGCCCTTTGAGGCCTATTCCCGAAAAGGAAATATCTTCCTATAAAAACTACACAGAAGCATTCTGAGAAACTTCTTTGTTATGTGTGCATTCATCTCACTGAGCTGAACCTTTCTTTTGAGTAAGCAGTTTGGAAACACTATTTTACAGAATCTGCAAGTAGATATTTGGAGCTCTTTGAGGCCTATTGTGAAAAAGGAAATATCTCTAAATAAATACTACACAGAAGCATTCTGAGAAACTTCTTTGTGATGTGTGCATTCATCTCACAGAGTTGAACCTTTCTTTTGATTCAGCTGTTTGGAAACACTCTTTTTGTAGAATGTGCAAGTGGATATTTGGAGCACTTTGATGCCTATTGTCTAAAAGGAAATATCTTCACATAGTAACTACACAGAATGATTCTGAGAAACTTCTTTGTGATGTGTGCAATCAACTCACATTGTTGAACCTATCTTTTGATTAAGCAGTTTTGAATCTCTCTTTTTGTAGAATCTGCAAGAGGATATTTGGAGCCCTATGCGGACTATTTTGGAAATTGAAATATCTTCACATAAAAACCACACAGAAGTATTCTGAGAAACTCCTTTGTGATGTGTACATTCATCTCAGAGAGTTGAAATTTTCTTTTGATTGAGCAGTTTTGAAGCACTCCTTTTATAGAATCTGGAAGGGGATATTTTAAGCAATTTGAGGCCTACAGTGGAAAAGGAAATATCTTCCCATAAAAGCTACATGGAAGCATTCTCAGAAACTTCTTTGTGATTTGTGCATTCGTCTCACAGAGTTAAAGCTTTCTTTTGATTGAGCAGTTTTGAAAAAATCTTTTTGTAGTGTTTGCAAGTGGATATTTGGAGTGCTTTGAAGCCTATTGTAGAAAAGGAATTATCTACTCATAAAAACTACACAGAAGCATTCTGAGAAACTTGTTGTGATGTGTGCCTTCATCACACAGAATTGAAACTTTCTTTTGATTGAGCAGCTTTGAATCTCTCTTTTTGTAGAATCTGCAAGTGGATAACTAGAGCCCTTGTGGCCTATTTTGGAAGGGAATTATCTTCCATAAAAACTACACAGAAGCATTCTGAGAAACTTCTTTGTGATGTGTGCATTCATCTCACAGAGTTAAACCTTCCTTTTGATTGACCATTTTGGAAACACTCTTTATGTAGAGTGTGCAAGTGGATATTTGGAGCGATTTGAGGCCTATAGGGAAAAGGAAATATATTCACATAAAAATTACACAGAAGCATTCTGAGAAACTTCTTTGTGATGTGTGCCTTCATCTAACAGGGTTGAACATTTCTTTTGATTGAGAAGTTTTGAAACACTCTTTTTGTAGAATCTGTAAGAGGATATTTGGAGCAGTTTGAGGCCTAATGGGAAAAGGTAATATCTTCACATAAAAACTACACAGAAGCATTCTGAGAAACTTCTTCGTGATATCAGCATTCATCTCACAGAGTTGAACGTTTCCTTTGATTGAGGAATTTGGAAACCCTCTTTATGTAGGATCCGCAATAGGATATTTGGAGTTCTGTGAGTTCTATTGTGGAAAAGGAAATATCTTCAAATAAAAACTACAGAGAGCCATTCTGAGAAAATTCTTTGTAATGTGTGCATTCATCTCACAGAGTTGAAACTTTGTTTTGATTGAGCAGTTTTGAAACATCCTTTTTATAGAATCTGCAAGTGGATATTTGAAGGGCTTTGAGGCCTACTGTGGAAAAGGAAATATCTTCACATAAAAACTACACAGAAGCATTCTGAGAAACTTCCTTGTGAGGTGTGCATTCATCCACAGAGTTGAAGTTTTCTTTTGATTAATCAGTTTTGAAACACTGTTTTTGTATAATCTGAAAGTAGATATTTGGAGCACTTTGAGGCCTATGGTGGAAACGGAAATATCTTCACATAAAAACTACACAGAAGCATTCTGAGAAACTTCTTTGTGATGTGTGTATTCTTCTCACAGAGTTGATCTTTTCTTTTGATGGAGCAGTTTTGAAACACTCTTTTTTTAGTATCTGCAAGTGGATATTTGAAGCGCTTTGCGGAATATTGTGGAACAATAAATATCTTCACATAAAAACTACAAAGAAGCATTCTGAGTAACTTCCTTGTGATGTGTGCATTCATTTCACAGAGTTGAACTTTTCTTTTGATTAAGCAGTTTTGAAACACTCTTTTTGTAGAATCTGCAAGTGGATATTTGGAGCACTTAGAGGCCTATGGTGGAAAAGGAAATTTCTTTACATAAAAGCAACACAGAAGCATTCTGAGAAACTCCTTTTTATATGTGCATTCATCTCCAGGAGTTGAATTTTTCTTTTGATTGGGCAGTTTATAAACACTCTTTTTGTAGAATCTGCAAGTGAATATTTGGAATGCTTAAATACCTGTTGTGGAAAAGGAAATACATTCACATAAAACTACACAGAAGCATTATGAGAGACATCTTTGTGATGTGTGCATTTATCTCACAGAGTTGAACTTTTCTTTTGATTGAGCAGTTTTGAAACACTCTTTCTGTAGAATCTGCAAGTGGATATTTGGTGCGCTTTGAGGCTTATGGTGGATAAGGAAATGTCTTCACAGAATAACTACAAAGAAGCATACTGAGAAACAGCTTTGAGATGTGTGCATTCAACTCACAGAGTTGAACTTATCTTTTGACAGAGCAGTTTTGAAACTCTCTTTTTGTAGAATCTGCAAGTGGATATTTGGAACCCTTTGCAGCCTATGGTGGAAAAGGAAATATCTTCCAATGAAAACTTTACAGAAATATTCTGAAAAACATCTTTGAGATGTGGGCATTCATCTCACAGAGTTCAGCCTTTCATTTGATTGAGCAGTTTTGAAACATTATTTTGGAGAATCCAGAAGTGGATATTTGGAGCTCTTTGAGGCCCATTGTGGAAGAGGAAATATCTTCACATGAAAACTACACAGAAGCATTATAAGAAATTCCTTTGTGATGAGTGCATTCATCTCACAGAGTGGAACTTTTCTTTTCATTGAGCAGCTTTGAAACACTCTTTTTGTAGAATCTGCGAGTCAATATTTGGAGCAATTTGAGGCCTATTGTGGAAAAGGAAATATCTTCACAAAAAAATACACGCAAGAATTCTGAGAATCTTCTTTGTAATGTGAGCATTCAACTCACAGCGTTGAAACTAACTTTTGATAGTGGAGTTTTGAAACTCTTTTTTTTGCAGAATCTACAAGTGGATATTTGGAGCCATTTGCAGCCTGTGGTGGAAAAGGAAATATCTTCACATACAAACTACACAGAAGCTTTCTGAGAAACTTCTTTTTGATGTGTGCATTCATCTCACAGAGTTGAAACTTTCTTTTTGTGGAGCAGTTTTTAAACGCTCTTTTTGTAGAATCCCCAAGTGGATATTTGGAGTGCTTTGAGGTATACTGTGGAAAAGGATTTGTCTTCAAATAAAAACTACACAAAATCATTCTGAGAAACATCTTGTGTTGTGTGCATTCATCTCACAGAGTTGTAACTTTTATTTGATTAAGCAGTTTTGAAACACTCTTTTTGTAGAACTTCCAAGTGGATATTTTGAGCGCTTTGAGGCCTATGGTGGAAAGGGAAATATCTTCACATAAAAATTACACAGAAGCATTCAGAGAAACTTCTTGGTGATGTATTCATTCATCCCACAGAGTTGAACCATTCTTTTGATTGAGTAGTTTTGAAAAACTTTTTTGTAGAATCCGCAAGAGGACATTTGAAGTGCTTTGAGGCCTATTGTGGAAAAGGAAATATCTTCACATAAAAATTACACAGAAGCTTTCTGAAAAACTTCTTTGTGATGTGTGCCTTAATCTTGTGGAGTTTAAATTTTCTTTTGATTGAGCAGTATGGAAACATTTTTTTTTTTGGTAACTGCAAGTGAATATTCAGAGCACTTTGAGGCCTATGGTGGAAAAGGAAGTATCTTCACATAAAAACTAGACAGAACCATTTGGAGAAACTACTTTGTGATGTGTGCACACATCTTCCAGAGTTGAACCTTTCTTTTGAATGAGCAGTTTTGAAACACTTTTTGTAGAATCTTCAAGTGGCTATTTTGAATGCTTTGAGATCTTTGTTGGGCTAGGAAATATCTTCACATAAAAACTAGACAGAAGATTTCTGAGAAACTTCCTTGTTATATGTGCATTCAACTCACAGAGTTGAGCGTTTCTTTTCATTCAGCAGTTTGGAAACAATCTTTTTGTAGTATCTGCAAATGGATATTTAGAGGGCTTTGAGGCCTACAGTGGAAAAGGAGATATCTTCACATAAAAACTAGACAGAAGCATTCTGAGAAACTTCTTTGTGATGTGTGCATTCATCTCGCAGATTTGAACTTTTCTTTTGATTGAGCAGTTTTTAAACACTCTTTTTCTAGGATCTGCATGTGGATATTTGGAGTGCTTTGAGGCCTTGGGTGGAATAGGAAATGTCTTCACATAAAAAGTAGACAGATGCTTTCTGAGAAACTTCTTTTTTTGAATTGTACTTTAAGATTTATGGTAGATGTGCACAATGTGCAGATTAGTTACATATGTATACATGTGCCATGCTGGTGTGCTGCCGGCATTAAGTCCTCATTCAGCATTAAGTATATCGCCTATTGCTAGTCCTCCACCCTCCTCCCACCGCACAGCAGTCCCCATAGTGTGATGTTCCCCTTCCTGTGTCCTTGTGTTCTCATTGTTCAATTCCCACCTACAAGTGAGAACATGCGCTGTTTGGTTTTTTGTCCTTTCAATAGTTTACTGAGAATTATGATTTCCAATTTCATCCATGTCCCTGCAAAGGACATGAACTCGTCATTTTTTATGGCTACATAGTATTCCATGGTGTATATATGCCACATTTTCTTAATCCAGTCTATTACTGTTGGACATTTCGGTTGGTCCCAAGTCTTTCCTATTGTGAATAGTTCCACAATAAACGTATATGTGTGCATGTGTCTTCATAGCAGCATGATTTATATTCGTTTGCATATATACCCAGTAATGGGATGGCTGGGTCAAATGGTATTTCTAGTTCTAGATCCCTGAGGAAGAGCCACACTGACTTCCACAACGGTTGAATTCGTTTACAGTCCCACCAACAGTGTAAAAGTGTTCCTATTTCTCCACATCCTCTCCAGCACCTGTTGTTTCCTGACCTTTTAATGCATGCCATTCTAACTGGTGTGAGATGGTACCTCATTGTGGTTTTGATTTGCATTTCTCTGATGGCCAGTGATGGTGAACATTTTTTCACGTTTTTTGGCTGGTAAATGTCTTCTTTTGAGAAGTGTCTGTTCATGTCCTTTGACCACTTTTTGATGGGGTTGTTTCTTTTTATCTTGTAAATTTGTTTTAGTTCATTGTAGATTCTGGATATTAGCCCTTTCTCAGATGAGCATGTTGTGAAAATTATCTCCCATTTTGTAGGTTGCCAGTTCACTGTGATGGTAGTTTCTTTTGCTCCGTAGAAGCTATTTAGTTTAGTTAGATCCCATTTGTCAATTTTGACTTTTGTTGCCATTGCTTTTGGTGTTTTAGACATGAAGTCCCTGCCCATGCCTATATCCTGAATGGTAATGCCTATGTTATCATCTAGGGTTTTTATGGTTTGGATTCACAGCCGAATTCTACCAGAGGTACAAGGAGGAACTGGTACCATTCCTTCTGGAACTATTCCATTCAATAGAAAAAGAGGAAATCCTCCCTAACTCATTTTATGAGGCCAGAATCATCCTAATACCAAAGCTTGGCAGAGACAGAACAAAAAAAGAGAATTTTAGACCAATATCCTTGATGAACATTGATGCAGAAATCCTCAATAAAATACTGGCAAACAGAATCCAGCAGCACATCAAAAAGCTTATCCACCATGATCAAGTGGGCTTCATCCCTGGGATGCAAGGGTGGTTCAATATACACAAATTAATAAATGTAATTCAGCATATAAACAGAACCAAAGACAAAAACCACATGATTATCTCAATAGATGCAGAAAAGGCCTTTGACAAAATTCAACAACCCTTCATGCTAAAAACTTTCCATAAATTAGGTATTGATGGGACGTATCTCAAAATAATAAGAGCTATCTATGACAAACCCACAGCCAATATCATACTGAATGGGCAAAAACTGGAAGCATTCTCTTTGAATACTGGCACAAAACATGGATGCCCTCTCTCACCACTCCTATTCAACATAGTGTTGGAAGTTCTGGCCAGGGCAATTAGGCAGGAGAAGGAAATAAAGGGTATTCAATTAGAAAAAGAAGAAGTCAAATTACCCTGTTTGCAGAGGACATGATTGTATATCTAGAAAACCCCATTGTCACATCCCAAAATCTCCTTAAGCTGATAAGCAAATTCAGCAAAGTCTCAGGATACAAAATCAATGTACAAAAATCACAAGCATTCTTATGCACCAATAACAGACAAACAGAGAGCCAAATCATGAGTGAACTCCCATTCACAATTGCTTAAAACAGAATAAAATGCATAGGAATCCAACTTAAAAGGGACGTGAAGGAACTCTTCAAAGAGAACTACAAACCACTACTTAATGAAATACAAGAGGAAACAAACAAATGGAATATCATTCCATGCTCACGGGTAGGAAGAATCAATATTGTGAAAATGGCCATATTGCCCAAGGAAATTTATAGATTCAATGCCATCCTCATCAAGCTACCAATGACTTTCTCCACAGAATTGGAAAAATCTACTTAAAAGTTCACATGGAATCAAAAAAGATCCTGCATCGCCAAGTCAATCCTAAGCCAAAAGAGCAAAGCTGGAGGCATCATGCTACCTGACTTCAAACTATACTACAAGGCTACAGTAACCAAAACAGCATGGTACTGGTACTAAAACAGAGATATAGATCAATGGAACAGAACAGAGTCCTCAGAAATAACACTGCATATCTACAAATATCTGATCATTGACAAACCTGGGAAAAACAAGCAAAGCTGAAAGGATTGCCTACTTCATAAATGATGCTGGGAAAACTGGCTAGCCATATGTAGAAAGCTGAAAATTGATCTCTTCCTTACACCTTATACAAAAATTAATGCAAGATGGATTAAAGACTTAAACGTTAGACCTAAAACCATAGAAACTACTTTTTGATGTGTGCATTCAAATCACAGTTTTGAACTTTTCTTTTAAATGAGCAGTTTTGAAACAGTCTTTTTGTAGAATCTGCAACTTGGTATTTGGAGCGCTTTGAGGCCTATGGTGGAGAAGGAAATATCTTCACATAAATACTAGACAGAAGCCTTCTGAGAAACTTCCTTGTGATGTTTGCATTCATCTCACACAGTTGAAACTTTCTTTTGATTGAGCAGTTTTGAACAACTCCTTTTGCAGAATCTGCAATTGGATATTTGGAGCACTATGTGGCCTATGGTGGAAAAGGAAATATCTTCGCATAAAAACTAGACACAAGCATTCTGAGAAACTTCTTCATGATGTGTGCATTCAACGCACAGAGTTGAACCTTTCATTTGATTGAGCAGTTTTGATATACTCTTCTAGAATCTGCAAGTGGCTATTTGGAGTGCTTTGCAGCCTATAGTGGAAAAGGAAACATCTTCACATTAAAACTACACAGAAGCATTCAGAGAAACTTCTTTCTGATGTGAGCATTCAACTCACAGAGTTGAACCTTTCCTTTTATTGAGCAGCTTGAAAACAGGCTTTTTGTAGTATCTGCAAATGGATATTTGGAGCACTTTGAGGCCTACAGTTTGAAAGGAAATATCTTCACATAAAAACTAGACAGAAGGATTCAGAGAAACTTCTTTGTGATGTGTGCATTCATCTCACAGATTTGAAACTTTCTTTTTATTGAGCAGTTTAAACACTGTTTTTGTAGAATCTGCAAGTGGATATTTGGACAGCTTTGCGACCTATAGTGGAAAATTAAATATCTTCATATAAAAACTACACAGAAGCATTCAGAGTAACTTCTTTGTGATATATGCATTCATCTCACGGAGTTGAAACTTTCTTTTGATTCAGCAGTTTTGAAGCACTCTTTTTGTGGAATCTGCTAGTGGATATTTGGAGCGCATTGAGGCCTAGGATGGAAAAGGAAATATCTTCACTTAAAAACTAGACACAAGCATTCTGAAAAACTTCTTTGTGATGTGTGCATTCATCTCACAGAGTTGAACATTTCTTTTGATTGAGCAGTTTGGAAACAGTCTTTTGGTAGTATCTGCAATTGGATATTTGGAGTGCTTTGAAGCCTATAGTGGAAAAGGAAATATCTTCACATAAAAACTAGACAGAACCATTCTGAGAAACTTCGTTGTGATGTGTGCATTCAACTCACAGAGTTGAACGTTTCCTTTGATTGCACAATTTGGAAACAGTCTTTTGTAGTATCTGCAAATGGATATTTGGAGAGCTTTGAGGCCTATGGTGGGAAAGGAAATATCTTCAAATAAAAACTAGATAGAGGCATTCTGAGAAACTTCTCTGTGATGTGAGCATTCATCTCACAGAGGTAAACATTTCTTTTGACATAGCAGTTTTGAAACACTCTTTTGGTCAAATCTGAAAGAGGTTATTTGGAGCACTTTGAGGCCCATGGTGGAAAAGGAAATAACATCACATAAACACTAGACAGAAGCATTCTGAGAAAATGCCATGTGATGTCCGCATTCCTCTCAAAGAATTCAACATTTCTTTGGTTTGAGGACTTTTGAAACACTCTTTTTGTAGAATCTGCAATTGGATACTTGGAGAGCTTTGAAACCTATGGTGGAAAAAGAAATATCTTCACATAAAAACTAGACAGAAGAAATCTGAGAAACTTCTTCGTGATGTGTGCATTCCACTCACAGGGTTGAACCTTTCTTTTGATTTAGCAGTTTGGAAACAGTATTTTTGTAGTATATGCAAATGGTTATTTGCGGTGCTTTGAGGCCTATAGAGGAAAATGAAATATTTTCACATAAAAACTAGACAGAAGAATTCTGAGAAACTTCTTTGTGATATGTGCATTCAATTCACAGAGATGAAACTTTCTTTTGATTGAGCAGTTTTGAAATCCTTTTTCATAGATACTGAAAGTGGATATTTGGAGCTCTTTGAGCCCTTTGGTGGAAAAGGAAATATCTTCACATAAAAATTAGACAGAAACATTCTGAGAAATTTCTTTGTGATGTTTGCGTTCATCTCACAGAGTTGAACTTTTTTTTGATTGAGCAGTTTTGAAACACTCTTTTTGTAAAATCTGCACGTGGATGTTTGGAGTGCATTGGGGCCTATGGTGGAAAAGGAAACATCTTCACATAAAGACTACACAGAAGTAATCTCAGAAACTTCTTCCTGATGTGCGCATTCAACACACAGAGTTGAAACTTTCTTTTGATTGAGCAGTTTTGAAGCACACTTTCTGTAGAATCTGCAAGTGGATATTTGGAGCGATTTGAGGCCTACAGTGGAAAGGGAAATACCTTCATATAAAAACTTGACTGAGGCTTTCTGAGAAGTTGGTTTTAATGTATACATTCATCTAACACAGTTGAACTTTTCTTTTGTTTAACCAGTATTGAAACACTCTTTTTGTAGAATCTGCAGGTGGATACTTGGAGGGCTTTGAGGTCTATGGTGGAAAAGGAAATATCCTCACATAAAAACAAGATGGAAGCACTCTGAGAAATTTCCTTGTGATGTGTGTATTCAACTGACACAGTTGAACCATTCTTTTGATTGAGCAGTGTGGAGACAATCTTTTGGTAGTTTCTGAAACTGGATACTTGGAGCACTTTGAGGCCTATGGTGGAAAAGGAAATATCTTCACATAAAAACTAGACAGAAGCATTCTGAGAAACTTCTTTGTGAAGTGGGCATTCAATTCATAGAGTTGAAACTTTCTTTAGGTTGAGCAGTTTTGAAACACTCTTTTTGTAGAATCTGCAAGTGGATATTTGGAGCACTTTGTGGCCTCTAGTGGAAAACAAAATATCTTCACATAAATACTACAAAGAAGCATTCTGAGAAACTTCTTTGTGATGTGCACATTCATCTCACAGAGTTGAACCTTTCTTTTGATTGAGCAGTTTTGAAACACTCCTTTTGTAGAGTCTGAAAGAGCATATTTGCAGCACTGAGTGCTAAGGTGGAAAAGAAATATCTTCACATAAAAACTAGACAGAAGCATTCACAGAACCTTGTTTGTGATGTGTGCATTCATTGCACAGAGTGGAACCTTACTTTTGATTGAGCAGTCTTGAAACACTCTTTTTGTAGAATCTGCAAGTGGATATTTGGAGCGTTTTGAGGCCTAAGGTGGAAAAGGTAATATCTTCACATAAAAACTAGATAGAAGTATTCTGAGAAACATCTTAGTGACGTGTGCATTCATCTCACAGAGTAGAAGCTTTCTATATATTGAGGAGTTTTGAAACCCTCTTTTTATGGATTCTGCATGTGGGTATTTGGGGTGCTTTGCAGCCCTTGGTGAAAAAGGAAATATCTTTACATAAAAACTAGACAGAAGCATTCTGAGAGACCTCTTTGTGATGTTTGCATTCATCTCACAGAGTTGAACCTTTCTTTTGATTGAGCAGTTTTGAAACACTCTTTTTGTAGGATCTGCAACTTGATATTTTTAGCGATTTGTGGCGTATGGTGGAAAAGGAAATAACTTCGCACAGAAACTAGACAAAAGTGTTCTGAGAAACTTCTTAGTGATATGTGCATTCAACTCACAGAGTTTAACCTTTCTTTTGATTGAGCAGTTTAGAAACACTCTTTTTGTAGAAACTGCAAGTGGATATTTGGAGAGATTTGCAGCCTATGGTGGAAAAGGAAATATTTTATCATAAAAACTAGACAGAAGCATTCTGAGAAACCTCTTTGTAATGTGTGCATTCATCTCACAGAGTTGAAACTTTCTTTTGATTCAATAGCTTTGAAACACTCCTTTGTAGAATCTGCAAGTGGATATTTCAAGTGCTTTGAGGTCTATGATGGAAAAGGAAATATCTTCATTTAAAAGCTAAACAGAAGCATTCTGAGAAACTTCATTGTGATGTGTGCCTTCATCTCACAGAGTTGAAACTTTCTTTTGATAGAGAAGTTTTCAAACACTCTTTTTGGAGAGTCTGCAAGTGGATATTTGGATCGATTTGAGGCCTACGATGGAAAAGGAAACATCTTCACTTAAAAACAAGACAGAGGCATTCTGAGAAATTTCTTTGTGATGTGTGCATTCATCTCACAACGTTGAACACTGCTTTAGATACAGCAGTTTTGAAGCACTCTTTTTGTAGAATCTGCAAGTAGATAGGGGCCTAAGGTGCAAAAGAAATATCTTCACATAAACACCAGATAGAAGCATTCTGAGACACATCTTTGAGATGTGTGCATTCATCTCACCGGGCTGAACTTTTATTTTGATTGAGCCGATTTGAAACACTGTTTCTGTAGAACCTGCAAGTGGATATTTGGAGTTCTTTGTGGCCTTTAGTGGAAAGGGAAATATCTTCACATGATAATTAGACAGAAGCATTCTGAGAAACTTCTTTGTGATGTGTGCATTCATCTCACAGATTTAAACCTTTCTTTTGATTGAGCAGTTTTGAAATCCTCTTTTTGTAGAATTTGCAAGTGGATATTTTGAGGCCATTGAGACCTATGGTGGAAAAGGAAATATCTTCACATAAAAATTAGAAACATTCTGAGAATCTGCTTTGTGATGTGTGTGTTCATCTCACAGAGTTGAAGATTTCTTTTGACTGAGCAGTTTTAAAACACTCTTTATAGAAACTGCTGGGGATATTTGGAGCGCTTTGGGGCCAATGGTGGAAAATGAAATATCTTCACATAAAAACTACACAGAAGCTTTCTGAGAAACTTCTTTGTGATGTGTGCATTCATCTCACAGAGGTGAACCTTTCTTTTGATTGAGTGGTTTTGAAAAACTCTTTTTGCAGAATCTGCAAATGTGTATTTTGAGGGCTTTGTAGACTATTGTCGAAAAGGAACTATCTTCACATAAAAACTAGACAGAAGCATTCTGAAAAACCTCTTTGTGATGTGTGCATTCATCTCGCAGAATTGAACCTCTCTTTTCATTGAACAGTTTTGAAACACTCTTTTTGTGGAATCTGTAAGTGGATATTTGGAGCGCTTTGAGGCCTATGGTAGAAAAGAAATATCTTCACATAAAAACTTCACAGAAGAATCTGAGAAACTTCTCCATGATGTGCACTTTCATCTCGAAGAGTTCAAACTTTCTTTTGATTGAGCAGCTTTTAAACACTCTATTTGTAGAATCAGCAATTGGAGATTCAGAGTTCTTTGAGTCATATGGTGGAAAAGGAAATGTCTTCACATAAAAACTACACAGAAGTATTCTGAGATACTCCTTTGTGATGTGTGCATTCATCTTACAGTGTTGAACCTTTCTTTTGATTGAGCAGTTTTGAAACACTCTTTTTGTAGAATCTGCAAGTGGATATTTGGAGTGCTTTGAGACCTATGGTAGAAAAGGAAATATCTTCACTTAAAAATGACACAGAAGCATTATAAGAAATATCTTTCTGATGAGTGCATTCAACTCACAGAGTTGAACCTTTCTTTAGATTGAGGAGCTTGAAACACTCTTTCTGTAGAGTCTGCAACTGTATATTTGGAGTGTTTTGTGGCCTATGTTGGAAAAGGAAATTTCTTCAAATAAAAGGTAGACAGAAGCACTCTGTGAAACTTCTTTGTGATGTATGCATTCATCTCACAGATTTCAACCTCTCTTTTGATTGAGAAGTTTTCAAACACTCTTTTTGTTGAATCTGCAAGTGGATATTTGGAGTGCTTTGAGGCCTATGGTGGAGAAGGAAATATCTTCACATAAAAACTAGACAGAAACATTCTCAGAAACTTCTTTGTGATGTGTGCATTCAACTCACAGAGTTGAACTTTTCTTTTGATTGAACAGTTGTTAAACTATCTTTGTGTAGAATCTGCAATTGGATATTTGGAGCCCTTTGAGGCCTATGGTGGAAAAGGGAACACCTTCACGTAAAAACCAGACAGAATCATTCTCATAAACTTTTTTGTGATGTGTGCATTCATCTCACAGAATTGAACCTTTCTTTTGTTTGAGGAGTTTTGAAACACTCTTTTCGTAGTACCTGCAAGCAGATATTTTGAGTGATTTCTGGCCTATGGTGGAAAAGGAGATACCATCACATAAAAGCAAGACAGAAGCATTCTGAGTAGCTTCTTTGTGATGTGGGCATTCATCTCACAGAGTTCAACCTTTCTTTTGATTGAGCAGTTTTGAAACACACTTTTTGTGCAATCTGAAAGTGGATATTTGGAGCCCTTTGGGGCCTATGGTGGAAAAGGAAATATCTTCCCAATAAACTAGACAGAATCATTCTGAGAAACTACTTTGCTATGTGTGCATTCATCTCTCAGAGTTGAATCTTTCTTTTGATTTAGCAGTTTTGAATCACTCCTTTTGTAGAATCTGCAAGTGGATATTTGGAGCACTTTACGTACTATTGTGGAAAAGGAAAAATCTTCTCATAAAAACAAGACAGAAGCATTCTGAGAAACTACTTTGTGATGTCTGGTTTCAACTCACAGAGTTGAAACTTTCTTTTGTTTGAGCAGTTTTGAAACACATTTTTTGTAGACTCTGCAAGTAGTAATGAGGAGCACTTTGTGGCCTAAGGTGGAAAAAGAAATATCTTCACATAAAAACTGGACAGAAGCATTCTGAGAAACTTCTTTTTGATGTGTGCATTCATCTCACCAACTTGAAAATTTATTTTTATTCAGCATTTTTGAAACATTCTTTTTGTACAATCTGCAAGTGGATATTTGGAGAGCTTTCGGACCTATGTTGGAAACGGAAATATCTTCACATAAAAACTAGACAAAAGCATTCGGACAAACATCTATGTGATATTTGCCTTCATCTCACAGAGTCAAACCATTCTTTTGATTGAGCAGTTTTTAAACAATCTATTTGACGAATCTGCAAGTGGATATTTGAAGATCTCTGAGGTCAATGCTGAAAAAGGAAATATCTTCATATAAAGATCAGAAAGAAGCAGTCTGGGAAACTTCTTTTTCTTGTGTGCATTCATCCCAAAGAGTTGACCATTTCTATTTATTGAGCAGTTTTGAAACACTGTTTTTTTAGAATCTGCAAGTGGATATTTGGAGCACTTTGAGCCCTTTGGTGGAAAAGGAAATATCTTCACATAAAAATTAGACAGAAGCATTCTGAGAAACTTCTTTGTGATGTTTGTGTTCATCTCACAGAGTTGAACCTTTCTTCTGATAGAGCAGTTTTGAAACACTCTTTTTGTAGAATCTGCAGGTGGATATTTGGAGCACATTGGGGCCTATGGTGGAAAAGGAAACATCTTCAAATAAAAACTACACAGTAGTAATCTGAGAAACTTCTTTGTGCTGTTTGCATTCAACTCACAGAGTGGAAACTTTCTTTTGATTGAGCAGTTTAGAAACAGTCTTTTTATAATATCTGCAAATGGATATTTGAAGTGGATTGAGGCCTATGGTGGAAAAGGAAATATTTTCACGTAAAAACTTGACAGAAGCATTGTGAGAAAGTTTTTGGGATGTGTGCATTCATCTCACAGAGTTGAAACCTTCTTTTGATTGAGCAGTTTTGAAACAGTCCTTTTGTACAACCCACAAGTGGATGTTTGGAGCGCCTTAGGGCCTATGGTGAAAAAGGAAATATCTTCCCATAAAAACTAAACATGAGAATTCTGAGAAACTTCTTTGTGATATTTGCATTCATCTCTCAGTGTTGAATCTTTTTTTTAATTGATCAGTGTTGAAACAGTCTTTCTCTACAATCTGCAATTGGATATTTGGAGCGCTTTGAGGCCTATGCTGGGAAATGAAATATCTTCACATGAAAACTAGACTGAAGATTTCTGAGAAAGTTCTTTGTGATTTGTGAATTCAACCCACAAGTTTGAACATTTATTTTGATTGAGCAGTTTTAAAACACAGTTTTTGTTGAATCTGAAAGTGGATATTTTGCATGATATGCAACATTTACTGGAAAAGGAAATATCTTCACATAAAAACTTGACAGGAGCATTCAGAGAAACTACTTTGTGATGTGTGCATTCATCTCAGACAGCTGAACCTTTCTATTAATTAAACAGTTTTGAAGCACTCTTTTTGTAGAATCTGCAAGTGGTGATTGGAGCACTTTGAGGCCTATGTTGCAAAAGGAAATATCTTCACGTAAAAACTAGACAAAAGCATTCTGAGAAAGTTCTTTGTGATGTGTCCATTCATCTCACAGAGTTGAAACTTTCTTTTGATTGAGCAGTTTTGAAACACTCGTTTTGTAGAATCTGCAAGTGCATATATGGATCACTTTGAGTCCTGCAGTGGAAAAGGAAATATCTTCACATAAAAACAAGACAGAAGCATTCTGAGAAACTTTTTTGTGGTGTGTTCATTGATCTCATAGTGTTGAACCTTTCTTTTGATTGACCAGTTTTAAAACACTCTTTTTGTAGAATCTGCAATTGGATATTTGGAACATTTCACGCCCATGGAGGAAAAGCAATTATCTTCACATAAAAACTAGACAGAAGTATTCTAAGAAATTTGTTTGTGATGTGTGCATTCATCTCACAGAATTTAACCTTCCTTTTGACTGAGCAGTTTTTAAACACTCTATTTGTAGAATCTGCAAGTGGATATTTGGAGCACCTTGAGGTCAATGGTGGAAAAGGATATATCTTCATATAAAAATTAGACAGAAGCATTTTGAGAAACTTCTTACTGATGTGTGTGTTCATCTCACAGAGTTGAAGATTTCTTTTGGTAGAACAGTTTTGAAACACTCTTTTTGTTGAATCTGCCTTTGGATGTTTGGAGCGCTTTGGGGCCTATGATGGAAAAGGAAATATCTTCACATAAAAACTACTCAGAAATAATCTGAGAAACTTCTTTGTGATGTGTGCATTCAACTCACAGAATGGAACCTTTCCTTTGATTGATCAGTTTTGAAACACTCTTTTTGTAGCATCTTCAAATGGATATTTGGTGCGGATTCAGGCATACGGTGGAAAAGGACATATCATCACATAAATACTAGACAGAAGCATTCTGAGAAACTTATTTGTGATGAGTGTATTCAACTCACAGAGTTAAAACTTTCTTTTGATTGAGCAGTTTTGAAACACTCTTTTGCAGAATCTGCCTGTGGATGTTTGCAGATCTTTGGGGCCTACGGTGGAAAAGGAAATATCTTCAGAAAAACTAAACAGAAGCATTCTGAAAAACTCCCTTTTGATGTGTGCATTCAATTCACAGAGTTGAACATTTCTTTTGATTGAGGAGTTTTGAAACACTCTTTTTGTAGTATCTGCCAATGGATATTTGGAGGATATTGAGGCCTATAGTGAAAAACGACATATCTTCACATAAATACCGGAAAGAAGCATTCTGAGAAACTTATTTGTGATGTGTGTATTTAACTCACAGGGTTGAAACTATCTTTTGATTAAGCAGTTTTGAAGCACTTTTCTTGTAGAATCTGCAGATGGATATTTGGAGTGCTTTGAGGCCTATGATGGAAAAGGAAGTATCTTCATATAAAAACTTGACAGAAGCATTCTGAGAAACTTCTTTTTGATGTGTGCATTCATCTCACAGAGCTGAACCCTTCTTTTGATTGAGCAGTTTTGAAACAGTCCTTTTGTAGGATCTGCAAGGGGATGTTTGGTGAGCCTTGGGGCCTTTGGTGGAAAAGGAAACATCTTCACATAAAAACTAAGCAGGAGCATTCTTAGAAACTTCTTTGTGATGTTTGCATTCATCTCACAGAGTTGAATATTTCTTTTAATTGACCATTGTTGAAACACTGTTTTTTTACAATCTGCACGTGAATACTTGGAGCGCTTTGAGTCCTATGGTGGAAAAGACATATCTTCACATACGAAGTACACAGAAGTACTCTGAGAAACTTCTTTGTGATGTGTGCATTCACCTCACAGTGTTGAACCTTTCTTTTGATTGAGCAGTTGTGAAACACTGTTTTTGTAGAAACTGCAATTGGATATTTGGAGTACTTTGAGACCTATGTTGGAAAAAGTTAATATCTTCACATAAAAAAGAGACAGAAGAATTCTGACAAACTTCTTTGTGATGTGTGCATTCATCTCACAGAGTTGAATTTATCTTTTGATTGATCAGTTTAGAAACACTCTTTTTGTAGAATGTGCAAGTGGATATTTGGAGCGCTTTGCAGCTTATGGTGGAAAAGAAATATATTCACGTAAAAACTAGAAAGAAGCATTCTGAGAAACTTCTTTGTGATGTGTGCAGTCATCTCACAGAGTTGAACCTTTCTTTTTATTGAGCACTTTTGCAACACTCTTTTTATAAAACCTGCAAGGGGATTTTTAGAGCGCTTTGAGGCCTATGGTGGAAAAGGAAATATTTTCCCATAAAAACTACACAGAAGCATTCTGAGAAACTTCTTTTTGATGTCTGCATTCTACTAACAGAGTTGAAGCTTTCTTTTGACAGAGCAGTTTTGAAACACTCTTTTTGTAGATTCTGCAAGTGGATATTTTGAGTGCTTTGCCACCTGTGGTGGAAAGGAATATATCTTTACATAAAAACTAGACAGAAGCATTCTGAGAAACTACTTTGTGACGTGTGCATTCATATCTCAGAGTTGAACCTTACTGTCAATTGAGCAGTTTGGACATACTCTTTTTGTAGAATATGTAAGTGGGTATTTGGAGCCCTTTGCTTCTTACAGTGGAAAAGGAAATATCTTCACATAAATCTAGAAAGAAGCATTCTGAGAAACTTCTTTGTGATGTGTGCATTCATCTCACAGAGTTGACCCTTTCTTTTGATAGAGCAGCTTTGAAAAACTCTTTTTGTAGAATCTGCAAGTGGATATTTGGAGCGCTTTGTGACCTGTAGTCGAAAAGATGATATCTTCACATAGAAACTAGACAGAAGCATTCTAAGAAACTTCTTTATGATGTGTGCATTCACCTCCAGAGTTGAACTTTCTTTTGATTGAACTGTTTGGAACCAGTCGTTTTGTAGAATCTGTGAAGGGGTGTTTGTGAGCCCTTTGAGGCCTATGGGGTAATAGGAAATATCTTCACATAAAAACAAAAAAAGAAAATTTCTGAGAAAACTATTTCTGATGTGTGCTTTAATCTCACAGTGTTGAAACTTTATTTTGATTGGGCACTTTGTAATCAGTCTTTTCGTAGAATCTGCAAGTGGATATTTGGAGCGCTTTGAGACCTATGGTGAAAAAGAAATATCTTCACATAAAAAATAGATGGAAGCATTCTGAGAAACTTCTTTTTGAAGTGTGCATTCATTTAACAGACTTGAACCTTTGTATTGATTGAGCAGTTTGGAAACAGTCGTTTTGTAGACTCTGTAGGGGGATATTTTTCAGACCACTGAAGCCTCTGGGGAAATAGGAAATATCTTCAGATAAGAACTAGACAGAAACATTCTGAGAAACTGCCTTCCTATGTGTGCATTCATCTCACAGAGTTGAACCTTTCTTTTGATTGAGCAGTTTGGAAACTGTCTTTCTGTACTATCTGCAAATGGATATTTGGAATGCTTTGAGACATACGTTGAAAAAGGAAATATATTCACATAAAAACTTGACAGAAGCATTCTGAGGAACTTATTTTTTATGTGTGCATTCATTTCGCAGTGTTGAACCTTTCTTTTGATTGAACAGTTTTGAAACACTCTTCTTGTAGTATCTACAAGTGGGTATTTGTAGTGTTTGGGACCTATAGAGGAAAGGATATATGTTCACCTAAAACCTAGACAGAAGCATTCTGAGAAACTTCTCTGTGATTTTTGCATTAATCTCACCGAGTTCAACCTTTTTTTTGATTGAGCAGTTTGGAAACCCTCTTTTTATAGAATCTGCACGTGTATATTTGGAGTGCTTTGTAGCCTATAGTGGAAAAGAAATAACTTCATGTAAAAACTAGACAGAAGCATTCTGAGTAACTTCTTGTGACTTGTGTGTTCATCTCACAGAATTGAATCTTTCTTTTGATTGAGCAGTTTGGAAACATTCCTTTTGTAGAATTTGCAATTGGATATTTGGAGGGCTTTGCAGACTACAGTGGAAAGGGAAATATCTCCACATTAAAATTAGACAGAAGCATTCTGAGAAACTTCTTTGTGATGTGTGCATTCATATCACAGAGGTAAACCTTTCTTTTGATGGAGCAGTTTGGAAACAGTCGTTTTGTACAATCTGCAAAGGGACATTTGTGAACCTATTGAGGCCTCTGGGACAATAGGAAATATCTTCACATAAAAACTAGACAGAAACTTTCTGAGAAACCTCCTTGTGTTGTAGGTGTTCATCTCACAGAGTTGAAACTTTCTTTTGATTGAGAAGTTTCAAAACACTCTTTTTATATAATCTGCAAGTGGATAGTTGGAGTGCTTTGCAGCCTATAGTTGAAAAGGAAATATCTTCACGTAAAAACTAGACAGAAGCGTTCAGATAAACTTCTTTGTGATGTGTGCATTCATCTCACAGAGCTGAACCTTTCTTTGTTTTGAAAAGTTTTGAATAAGTCGTTTTCTAGAATCTGCAAAGGGATATTTTGGAGCCCTTTGTGGCCTCTAGGGAAACCGAAAATAATTTCACATAAAAAATAGACAGAAACTTTCTGAGAAATTTCTTTGTGATGTGTGCCTTCTTCTTACAGAGCTGAAACTTACTTTTGATTGAGCAGTTTGGAAACAGTTTTTTGCAGAATTGGCAAATGGATATTTTGAGTGCTTTGCAGCCTCTGGTGGAAAAGGAAATATCTTTACATAAAAACTAGAGAGAAGCATTCTGAGAAACCTCTTTGAGATGTGTGCATTCAACTCACAGAGTTGAACCTATCTTTTGATTGAGCAGTTGGAAACTTTCTTTTTGTAGCATCTACAAATGTATGTTTGGAACGCTTAGAGGACTATATTTGAAAAGGAAATATCTTCACATAAAAACTAGACAGAAGCATTCTGAGAAACTTCTTAGTGATGTGTGCATTCATCTGGGGGAGTTGAAAGACTCTTTTGATTGAGCAGTTTGGAAACAATCTTTTTGTAGTATCTGCATGTGGATATTTGGAGCGCTTTGTGGCCAATGGTGGAAAAGGAATTATCTTCACACAAAATCTAGACTGAAGCATTCTGAGAAACTTCTGTGTGATGTGTGCATTCATCCCACAGAGTTGGACTTTTCTTTTCATTGAACAGTTTCGAAACACTCTTTCTGTAGAATCTTCAAGTGGATATTTGGAGAGATTTGCAGCCTCTTCTGGAAAGTGAAATATCTTCACATAAAAATTAGACAGAAACATTCTGAGAACCTTCTTTTTGATGGGTGCGTTCATCTCGCCAAGTTGAACGGTTCTTTTGATTCAGCAATTTTGAAACACTCTTTTTGTAGAATCTGCCATTGGATTTTGCAGTGCTTTGAGGCCTACGTTCAAAAGGAAATATCTTCACATAAAAACTAGACAGAAGCATTCTGAGAAACTTCATTGTGATGGATACATTTTTCTCAAAGACGTGAAGCATTCTTTTGATTGAGTAGTTTTGAAACACTCTTTTTGTAGAATCTGCAGGTGGACATTTGGAGCGCTTTGAGGCCTATGGTGGAAAAGGAAGTACCTTAACGTAAAAATTAGACAGAAGCATTCTGAGAAACTTCTTTGTGATGTTTGCATTCATCTCACAGAGTTGAACCTTTCTTTTGGTTAAGCAGTTTTGAAACGTTCTTTTTGTAGAATCTGCAAGTGGATATTTGGAATGATTTGTGGCCTACGATGGAAAAGGAAATATCTTCACATAAAAACTAGACAGAAGCAATCTGAGAAACTTCTTTCTGATGTGTTCATTCAACTCACAGAGTTTAACAACTGTTTTGTTTGAGCAATTTGAAAATAAAAATTTTGTAGTATCTGCAAATCGATATTTGGAGTGCTTTAAGGCCTGTGGTGGAAAAGGAAATATCTTCACGTAAAAATTGGACAAAAGCATTCTGAGAAACTTCTTTGTGATGTGTGCATTTCCCTCACAGATTTGAACATTTCTTTTGATTTAGCAGTTTTGAAACACTCTTTTTGTGGTATCTGAAATTGGATATTTTGAGTGCTTTGCAGATTCCAGTGGAAAAGGAAATATCTTCACATAAAAACTCGACAGAAGCATTCTGAGAAACTGCTTTGTGATGTGTGCATTCATCACACCGAGTTCAAACTTTCTTTTTATTGACCAGTTTTGAAATACTCTTTTTGTTGGATCTGTAAGTGGATATTTGTTGTTATTAAAGGCCTTTTTTGAAAAAGGAAATATCTTCATATAAAAACTAGACAGAAGCATTCTGATAAACTTCTTAGTGATGTGTGTATTCATCTCACAGAGTTAAACCACACTTTTGATTGAGCAGTTTGGAAACAGACTTTTTGTAGTATCTGCATGTGGATATTTAGAGCACTTTGATGCATATGGTGGAAAAGGAAATATCTCAACATTGAAATTAGAAAGAAGGATTCTGAGAAACTTCTTTCTGTTGTTTGCATTCATCTCACAGAGTTGAACCTTTCCTTTGATTGAACGTTTTTGAAACACTCTTTTTGTAGAATCTGCAAGTGGATATTTGGAGTGCTGTGAGGCCTATGGTGGAAAAGGACATATCTTCACATTAGAACTGTAAAGCAGGTTTCCTAAAAACAGCCTTGTGATGTGTGCATTCATCTCACAGAGGTAAGGGTTTATTTTCTCTGTTCAGTCTGGAAAATCTGTTCTTGTACAATCTGAAAAGGGGTATTTTTGAGCCCTTTGAGGCCTATGTTGACAAAGGAAATATCTTCACATACAAAGTAAAAAGAAAGTTTCTCAGATACTTCTTTGAGATATGTGCATTCATCTCACAGAGTTGAACCTCTTTTTTGATTGAGCAGTTTGGAAATGGCATTTTTACAGAATCTGCAAATGGATATTTTTGAGCACTTTGAGGCCTAGGCAGAAAAATAAGTATCTTCAAAGAAAACTATAAAGAAGGTTTCTGAGGAACTGTTTTGTGATGTCTTCGTTCATCTCACAGAGGTAAATGATTCTTTTCTTTGATCAGTTGGGAAACTCTGTTTTTTTAGAATCTGCTAAGGGATATTTGTGAGTGCATAGAGCCTCATGGTGAAAAAGGAATTGTCTTCACATAAAAACTAGACAGAAGCCTACAGAGAAACTTCTTAGTGATGTGTGCATTCATCTCACAGAATTGAAACTTTCTTTTGATTGAGCAGTTTGGAAACATCTTTTTGTGGAATCTGCAAAGGGATATTTCTGAGCACTTTGAGGCCTATGGTGAAAGAGAAAATATGTCCACATAAAAACTAGACTAAAGAATTCTGAGAAACTGCCTTGTGATGTATGCATTCATCTCACAGATTTCAACAATTCTTTTGATTGAGCAGTTGGGAAACCGTCTGTTTGTAGAATCTGCAAAGGTATATTTGTGAGTGCTTTGAGGTCTATGGTTAAAAGGAAATATCTTCACATAAAAACTATAAAGAAGGTTTGTGAACAACCTCTTTGTGATGTGTCCTTTCATCTCACAGAGTTGAACCATTCCTTTGACTCAGCAGTTTGGAAACAGTCTTTTTTTAGGATCTGCAAAGGGATACTTTTGAGCAATTTGAGGCCCATGGTGAAAAAGGAAACACGTTCACATAAAAACAAGATAGAAGCTTTCTGAGAAACAACTTTTTGATATATGTATTCATCCCAGAGAGGTGAACCTTTCTTTTGATGAGCAGTTTGGAAACAGTATTTTGTAGAATTTCCAAATGGTTATTAGTTAGCACTTTGTGTCCTACGTTGAAAAAGGAATTATCTTTACATAAATACTAGACAGAATATTTCAGAGAAACTGCTTTGTGATGTGCGATTTCATCCCACAGAGTTAATGATTTCTCTTCATTGAGCAGATTGGAAATTCTGTTCTTGTAAAATCTGCAAAGGGATATTTGTCAGTGCTTTGAGGCCTATGGTGAAAAAGGAATTATCTTCATGTAAAAACTGGACAGAAGCTTTCTGTGAAACATCTTGGAGATGCGAGAATTCATCTCACAGAATTGAAACATCCTTTTGATTGAGCAGTTTGTAAACAGTATTTTGGTAGAATCTGCAAAGGGATATTTGTGATGCTTTGATGCCTATGGTGAAAAAGGAAATATTTTCACAAGAAAACTAGAGAGAAGCTTTCTGAGAAAACTCCTTGTGATGTGTGCATTCATCTCACAGATTTGAAACTTTCATTGGATTGAACAATTTGGATACAGTATTTTTGCAGAATCTGTTAAGGCATATTTTTGAGAGCTTTGAGGCTTATGATGAAATAGGAAATATCTTCACATAAAAACTAGACAGAAGCTTCCCAAGAAATTTCTTTGTGATGTGTGCATTCATCTCATAGAACTCAACCATTTTTTTGATTGAACAGTTTGGAAACAGTATTTTTGTAGAATCTGCAAAGGGATATTTATGAGTGCTTTGAGGCCTATGGTGAAAAAGGAAATATATTCACATAAAAAGTATAAACACGGTTTCTCACAAACAGCTTTGTGATGTAAGCATTCATCTCACAGAGGTAAAATTTTCTTTTCTCTGGTCAGTCTGGAAACTGTTCTTGCAGAGTCAGCAAAGGGATATTTATGAGTCCTTTGAAGCCTATGTTGAAAAAAGAAATATTTTCACATAAAAATTAGAGAGAGGCTTTCTGAGAAACCTCCTTGTGAGGTGCGCATCCATCTCACAGATTAGAACCTTACAATGGATTGAGCAATTTGGATATAGTATTTTTGTAGAATCTGTAAAGGCATATTTTTGAGAGCTTTGAGGCTTATGATGAAATAGGAAATATCTTCACATAAAAACTAGACAGAAGCTTCCCAAGAAACTTCTTTGGGATGTGTGCATTCATCTCATAGAGCTCAACCATTCTTTTGATTGAACAGTTTGAAAACAGTCTTTTTGTAGAATCTGCAAAGGGATATTTATGAGTGCTTTGAGGCCTATGGTGAAAAAGGAAACATATTCACATAAAAAGTATAAACAAGGTTTCTCAGAAACAGCTTTGTGATGTAAGCATTCATCTCACAGAGGTAAACTTTTCTTTTCTCTGGTCAGTCTGGAAACTGTTCTTGTAGAGTCTGCAAAGGGATATTTATGAGTCCTTTGAGGCCTATGGTGAAAAAAGAAATACCTTCACATAAAAATTAGAGAGAGGCTTTCTGAGAAACGTCTTTGTGATGTGGGAATGCATCTCACAAAAATGAAACTTACTTTTGACTGAGCAGTATGGAAACTATCTCTTTGTGGAATCTGCAAAGGGATATTTATGGGCATTTTGAGGCCAATGGTAAAAAAGGAAATGTATTCATATAAAAGGTATAAGGAAGGTTTCTTAGAAACAGCTTTGTGATGTGTGCATTGATCTCACAGAGGTAAATGTTTATTTTCTCTGATTAGTCTGGAAACTCTGTTCTTGTAGAATCTGCAAAGGGATATTTGTGAGTGCTTGGAGGCCTATGGTGAAAAAGAAAATATCTTCACATAAAAACTAGACAGAAGCTTTCTTAGTGGCTTCTTTGTGATGTGTGCAATCATCTCACAGAGTTCAACCATTATTTTGATTGAGCAGTCTGGAAACTGCCTTTTTGTAGAATCTGCAAGGGATAATTTTCAGGACTTTGAGTGCTATGGTGAAAAAGGAAATATCTTCACACAAACAATGGACAGAAGATTTCTGAGAAACCTCTTTGTGATGTGTGCATTCATCTCACAGAGTTCAAACATTTATTTAGTTGAGCAGTTGGGAAGACATCTTTTTGCAGAATCTGCAAAGGGATATTGCTGAGCACTTTGAGGCTTATGGTGAAAAAGGAAATACCTTCACATAAAAACTATAAAGAAGGTTTCTGATAAAATTCTTTGTGATGTATGCATTCATCTCATGGAGTTGAACTATTTTTTTGATTGAGCAGTTTGGAAACAATCTTTTTGTAGAATCTGCAAAGGGATATTTTTGAGCACTTTGAGTCCTAGGGAGAAAAAAGAAATATCATCACATAAAAAGTATAAAGAAGGTTTCTGAGAAAGAATTTTGTGACGTGTGCATTCATCTCACAGAGGAAAACATTTGTTTTCTTTGATCAGTCTGGAAATTCTGTTCTTGTAAAATCTGCTAAGGGATATTTGTGAGCAGATGGAGGCCTATGGTGAAAAAGGAAATGTCTTCATAAAAAAATTAGACAGAAGCCTCCTGCAAAACTACTTAGTGATGTGTGCATTCATCTCACAGATTTGAAACTTTCTTTTCTTTGAGCCGTTTGGAAGCAGTCTTTTTGTAGAACCTGCAAAAGGCTATTTGGAGCACTTTGAGGCCTATGGTGAAAAAGGAAATATATTCACATAAAAACTAGACTGAAGGTTTCTGAGAAACTTCTTTGAGGTGTGTGCATTCATCTCACAAAGTTCAATAATTATTTTTATTGAGCAGTTTGGAAACAGTCTTTTTGCAGAATCTGCAAAGAGATATTTGTGAGGGCATTGAGGCCTATGGTTAAAAAGGAAACATTCACATAAAAACTTAATAGAAGCTTTCTGAGAAACTTCTTTTTGACATGTGCATTCATCTCACAGAGTTGAAACTTTCTTTTGATGAGCAGTATGGAAACAGACTTTTTGTAGAATCTGAAAAGGAACAATTTTGAGCACTTTGCATCCAGTGGTGAAAAAGGAAATACCTTCACATGAAAACTAGACAGAATGTTTCTGAGAAACTGCTTTGTGATATGTGCACTCATCTCCCAGATGTTTCTGTTTCTTTTCATTGAGAAGATTTGAAACTCTTTTCTTGTAAAATCTCCAAAGTGATATTTATGAGCCCTTTGAAGCATATGGTGAAAAAGGAAATATGTTCACAAAAAAACTACACAGAAGCTTTCTGAGAAACATTCTGGGGATGTGAGCATTCATCTCACAGAGTTGAAACATTCTTTTGATTGAGCAGTGTGTGAAGAGTCTTTTTGTAGAATCTGCAAAGGGATATTTGTGAACCTTTTGAGGCCTATGGTGAAAAAGGAAATATCTTCACATAAAAACTAGAGAGAAGCTTTCTGAGAAACCTCGTTGTGGTGTGCATAAATCTCACAGAATTGAACCTTTCTTTTGATTAAGCAATTTGGTAAAAGTATTTTTGTAGAATCTGTAAAGGGATATTTGTGAGCACTTTGAGGCTATGGGTGAAAAAGCAAGTATCTTCACTTAAAATCTAGACAGAAGAATTCTGAGAAACTTCCTTGTGATGTATGCATTCATCACACAGAGTTAAACCTTTGTTTTTGTTGAGCAGTTTGGAAACAGTCTTTTTGTAGAATCTGCAAATGGATATTTGGAGTGCTGTGAGGCCTATGGTGAAAAAGGAAATATATTCACATAAAAACTAGACTGAAGGTTTCTGAGAAACTTCTTTGAGATGTGTGCACTCATCTCACTGTGTTCAATAATTATTTGTATTGAGCGGTTTGGAAACAGTCTTTTTGTAGAATCTGCAAAGGGACATTTGTGAGGGCTTTGAGGTGAGGCCTATGGTGAAAAAGGAAATATCTTCACAGAAAAACTATAAAGAAAGTTTCTGAGAAACTTCTTCATGATGTGTGCATTCATCTCATAGAGTTGAAACATTCTTCACATTTAGCAGTTTGAAAACAGTCCTTTTGGTACAAACTGCAAAGGGATATTTAGGAGCACATTGAGGCCTATGGTGAAAAAAGAAATATCTTCACATAAAAACTAGAAAGAAGCATTCTGAGAAGCTGCTTTAAGATATGTGTATTCATCTCACAGAGGTAAATATTTCTTTTCATTGAGCAGTTTGTAAACTCTGTTATTCTAGAATCTACAAAGGGATATTTTTGAGTGCTTTGAGGCCCACATTGAAAAAGGGACCCTCTTCACATAAAAACTAGTGAGAAGCTTGCTGAGAAACTACTTTCTGATGTGTGCATTCATCTAACAGAGTTGAAACTTTCTTTTGATTGAGCAGTTTGGAAAGTCTTTTTGTAGATTCTGCAAAGGTATATTTGGGAGTGCATTGAGGACTATGTTCAAAAAGGGAATATCTTCACATAAAAACGAGAAGGAGGTTTTCTGAGAAACTTCTTTGTGATGTGCACATTCATCTCACAGTGTTGAACCACTCTGTTTATTGAGAAGTTTGGAAACATTCTTTTCATAGAATTTGCAAAGGGATATCTGGGAGCACGTTGAGGCATATGGTGAAAAAGGAAATATCTTCACATAAAAAGTATAAAGAAATTTTCTGAGTAACTCCTTTCTGACATGTGCATTCATCACACAGAAGTAAAAGTTTCCGCCCATTGAGCAGTTAGTTTTTATGTGAAGATGTTTCCGTTTTCACAATAGACCTCAAACTGCCTATATATATCCCTTTGCAGATTCTACAAAAAGACTGTTTCCAAATGGCTCAAAGAAAGTTTCCACTCTGCAAGATGAATGCACACATCACAGAGAAGTTTCTCAGAAAGTTTCTGTCTACTTTTTATTTGTTGATACTCCCTTTTTCACCATAGGCATCAAACCACTCATAAATAACCCTTTGCAGATTCTACAAAAAGACTGTTTCCAAACTATTCAATCAAAAGAAAGGTTCAACTCTGTGAGGTGAATGCACACATCACAAAGAAGTTTCTCAGAAAGCTTATGTCTAGTTTTAATTTGACGATGTTTCCTTTTTCAATATAGGCCTCAAAGTGCTCACAAGTGTCCCTTTACAGAATTTACAAAAAGACTGTTCCCAAACTGCCCAACCAAAACAAAGCTTCAACTCTTTGAGATGAATGCACACATCACAAAGAAGTTTCTCAGAAAGCTTCTGTCCAGTTTTTATTTGAAGGTATTTCGTTTTGCACCATAAGTCTCAAAGCATTCAAATTATCACTTTGCAGATTCTACAAAAACATTTTCCAACCTGCTCTATCTAAAGAAAGGTTCAAAGCTGTGAGAAGAAAGCACACATCAAAAAGAAGTTTCATAGAATGCTTCTGTCTAGTTTTTATGTGTAGACATTTCCTTTTTCACCATAGGCCAAAAAGGGATCCCAAATATCCCTTTGTACATTCTACAAAAGGACTGTTTCAAAACTGCTCAATCCAAAGACAGTTTCAACTCTTTGGGATGAATGCACACATCACAACGAAGTATCTCAGAAAGCTTCTGTCTAGTTTTTGTATGAAGATATTTCTTTTTTCACCATAGGCTTCAAAGAGCTCACAAATATCACAAAGCAGGTTCTACAAAAAGACTCTATCCAAACTGGTCAATGAAAAGAACACTTCAAATCTGTGAAATGAATGAGCACATCACAAAGAATTTTCTCAGAAAGCTTCTGTCTCGTTTTTATGTGAAGATATTTCCATTTTCACCATAGACCTGAAATCACCTACATACGTCCCTTTGCAGATTCTACAAAAAGATTGTTTCCAAACTGCTCAATCAAATAAAGCTTTCTACTCTGTGAGATGAATGCACACATCACAGAGAAGTTTCTCAGAAAGTTTCTACCTAGTTATGGTTGTCGATATTCCTTTTTTCACCATAGGCCTCAAACTGCTCATAAATAACCCTTTGTAGATTCTACAAAAGGACGGTTTCCAAACTGCTCAATCAAAAGAAAGGTTCAACTCTGTGTGATGAATGCACACATCACAAAGAATTTTCTCAGAAGTCTTCTGTCTAGATTTTATTTGTGGATATTTCCTTTTTCACAACAGGCCTCAAAAAGCTCACAAATATCCCTTTGCATATTCTACAAAAAGACTGCTTCCAAACTACTCAATGAAAGAAAATTCAACTCTGTGAGATGAATGCACACATCACAAAGTGGTTGCCCAGAATACTTCTGTCTAGTTTTTATATGAAGATATTTCCTTTTTCACCACATGCCTCAAACCACTCAAAAACATCCCTTTGCAGATTCTCCAAGAAGACTGTTTCCAAACTGCTCAATCAAAAGAAAGATTCAACTCTTTGAGATGCATACACCCATCACAAAGAAGTTTCCCAGAAAACATGAGTCTAGTTTTTATGTGAAGATATTTCCTTTTTCACTATAAGCCTCAAAGCCTTCACAAATATCACTTTGCAGGTTCTATGAAAAGACTGTTTCCAAACTGCTCAATCAAAAGAAAGTTTCAACCCTGTGAGACGAATGCACGCATCACAAAGAAGTTTTTCAGAAAGCTGCTGTCTACGTTTCATTTTTCGATATTTCCGTTTTCACCATAGGACTCAAACCTCGGAAACATATCACTTTGCAGATTCTACAAAAAGACAGTTTCCAAACTGCCCAATGAAAAGAAAGCTTCAACTCTCTGAGACGAATGTGCACATCATGAAGAAGTTTCTCAGAATGCTTCTCTCTAGGTTTTATGTGAAAATATTTCCTTTTTCACTGCAGACCTCAAACCACTCATAAATATCCCTCTGCACATTCTACAAAAATACTGTTTCCAACCTGATAAGTCAAAAGAAAGTTTCAACTCTGTGAGATGAATGCACACATCACAAGAAAGTTTCTCAGATTGCTTCTGTCTACTTTTTTATGTGAAGGTATTTCCTTTTTCACCATATGCCTCAAAACGCCTTCAAATATCCCTTTACAGATTATACAAAAAGACTCTTCCCAAACTGCTCAATCAAAACAAAGGTTCAAATCTGTGAGATGAATGCACACATCTCAGAGAAGTTTCTTTGAAAGCTTCTGTATAGTTTTTATGTAAGGATATTTCCTTTTAAACTATAGGCCTCAAAGAGCTCAAAAATGTCTCCTTACAGATTCTACAAAAATACTGTTTTTGAACTGGTGAATCAAAACAAATGTTCAACTCTGTGAGATGAATGCACACATCCTAAGGAAGTTTCTCAGAAAGATTTTTAATAGGTTCAGGTGAAGATATTTCCTTTTCCACCATAAGCCTGAAAGCATTCACAGATATCTCTTTGCAGATTGTACAAAAAGACTATTTAAAAACTTCTCAATCAAAACAAAAGGTCAACTATGTGAGGTGAATGCACACATCACAAAGAAGTTTCTCAGAAAGCTTCTGTTTAGATTTTATTTGTAGATAATTCCTTTTTCACCATAGGTTTCAAATTGCTCACAAATATTCCTTGCAGTTTCTAAAAAAGACTGTTTCCAAACTACTCAATCAAAGGAGAGTTTCAACTCTGTGAGATGAACACACACATCACAAAGAAGTTTCTCAAAAACCTTCTGTCTAGTTTTCATGTGAAGATAACTCCTTTTTCAACATAGGACTCAATGGGCTCACAAATATCCCTATGCAGATTCTACAAAAAGACTGTTTACAAACTCCTCAATCAAAAGGAAGATTCAACTCTGTGAGATGAATGCACACATCACAAAGAAGTTTCTCAGAGAGCTTCTGTCTAGATATTATTTGTGGCTATTTCCTTTTTCACCATAGGCCTCAAAGGGCTCACAGATATCCCTTTGCAGATTCTATAGAAACACTGTTTCCAACCTGCTCAATCTAAAGAGGGGTTCAACACTGTGAGCTGAATGCACACATCCCAAAGAAGTTTCTCAGAATGCTTCTGTCTAGTTTTTATGTGAAGATATTTCCTTTTTCACCATAGGCCTCAAATCGCTCACAAATGTCCCTATGCAGATTCTACATAAAGACGTTTTAAAACTGCTCAATGAAAAGAAAGGTTCAACTCGGTGAGATGAAAGCACACAACATGACGAAGTTTCTCAGAATGCTTCTGTCTAGTTTTTGTATGAAGATATTTACTTTTTCACCATAGGCCTCAAAGGGTTCACAAATATCACTATGCAGATTCTACAAAAAGAATGCTTCCAAATGGATCAATCAAAAGGAAGCTTCAACACTGTGAGATGAATGCACACATCACAAAGGAGTTTCTCAGAAAATTTCTGTCTAGCTTTTTTGTGAGGATGTTTCTTTTTTCACCATAAACCTCAAATTGTTCACAAATACAACTTTGCAGATTATACAAAAAGCTCCCAAACTGCTCAATCAAAACAAATGTTCAACCCTGTGAGATGAATGCACACAGCACAAAGAAGTTTCACAGAAAGCTTCTTTCTAGCTTTTATTTGTGGATATTTCCTTTTTCACCTTAGGCCTCAAACTGCACACAAATATATTTTTGCAGATTCTCCAAAGAGACGTTTCCAAACAGCTCAATCAAAAGACAGGTTCAACTCTGTGAGATGAATGCACGCATCACAAAGAAGTTTCTCAGAATGATTCTCTACAGTTTTTTTTGTGAATACATTACCTTTTTCACCATATGCCCCAACATTTTCACAAATATCCCTATGCAGATTCTATAAAAAGACTGCTCCCAAAATTCTGAATCAAAAGGAAGCTTCAAATCCGTGAGATGAATGCATACACACCAAAGAAGTTTCTCAGAAAGATTCTGTTTAGTTTTCATGTGCATATATTTCCTTTTTCACCATATGCCTCAAAGCGCCCAGAAATATCACTTTGCAGATTCTACCAAAAGACTACCAAAAGACTACCAAAATTCTACCAAAATGCTCAATCAAAAGAAAGGTTCAAACCCATGAGATGAATGCACCCATCACAAAGAAGTTTCACGGAAAGATTCTGTCCAGATTTTATTAGTGGATATTTCCTTTTTCACAATAAGCCTGAAAGGGCTCACAAAAATCCTTTGGCAGTATCTACAAAAAGACTGTTTACAAACTTCTCCATCAAAAGGAAGTTTCAACTCTGTGTGATGAACGCACACATCACAAAGAAGAATCTCAGAAAGATTCTGTCTGTTTTTTATGTGAAGACATTTCATTTTTCACCATAGATGTCAAACCTCCTTCATATATACCTCTGCAGATTATTCAAAAAGCCTGCTTCCAAACTGCTCAATCAGAAGAAAGGTTCCACTCTGTGAGATGAATGTACACGTTACAAAGAAGTTTCTTAGAATAGTTTTGTCTAGTTTTTATGTGAAGACATTTCCTTTTTCACTGTAGGCCAAAAATGGATCTCAAATATCCCTTTGCAGATCCTACAAAAAGATTGATTCGAAACTTCTCAATCAAAAGAAAGGTTCAACTCTGTGAGACAAATGCACACATCACAAAAAAGTTTCTCAGAAAGCTTCTATCTAGTTTTTATATGAAGATATTTCCTTTTTCACCATAGATCTCAAAGCTCTCTCAAATGTCTCTTTGCAGATTCTACAAGAAGACGGTTTCCAAACTTCTCAATCAAAAGACAGGTTCATATCTGTGACGTAAATGCACACATCACAAAGAAGTTTCTCAGAAAGCTTCTATCTAGTTGTTATGGGATGATATTTCCTTTTTCACCATAAGCTTCAAAGCCTTCAGAAATATCAGTTTTCAGATTCTACAAAAAGTGTGTTTCCAAACTGCTCAATGAAAAGAAAGTTTCAACTCTGAGAGATGAATGCACACATCACAAAGAGGTTTCTCAGAAATCTTCTGTCTGGTTTTTATGTGAAGATATTTCGTTTGTCACCATAGGCCTCCTATCACTCACAAATATCCCTTTGCAGATTCTACAAAAAGACTGTTTCCAAACTGCTCAATCAAGAGAATGGTTCAACTCTGTGACATGAAGGCACACATCACAAAGAAGTTTCTCAGAAATATTCTGTCTAGTTTTTATGTGAATATATTTACTTTCTCACCATATGCCTTAAGACACTCTCAAATATCTCTTTGGAGATGCTCCAAAAAGATGGTTTCCAAACTGCTCAATCAAAAGAAAAGTTCAACTCTGTGAAATGAATGCACACATGACAAAGAAGTTTCTCAGAAAGTTTCTGTGTAGATTTTATGTGTAGATATTTCCTTTTTCACCATAAGCCTCAAACTGCTCACAAATATCCCCTTGCAGAATCTACAAAAAGACCGTTTCCAAACTGCTCAATCAACAGCAATGTTTAAATCTGTGAGATGAATGCACGCATCACAAAAAAGCTTCTCAGAAAGGTTCTGTCTATTTTTTATGTGAACATATTTCCTTTTTCAACATAAGCCTCAAATCGTTCACAAATATCATTTTGAAGATTCTACAAAAAGACTGTTTCCAAGCTGCTCAATCAAAAGAAAGGTTCAACTCCGTGTGATGAATGCAGACATCACAAAGAAGTTTCTCAGGAAGATTCTTTCTAGTATGTATTTGTAGACATTTCCCTTCTCACCATAGGGCTCAAACTGCTCACAAATATCCATTTATAGATCTACAAAAGACTCTTTCCAAACAGCTCAATTAAAAGAAAGGTTCAACTCTTGAGATGAATGCACACATCAAATAGAGGTTTCTCGGAAAACTTGTCTAGTTTTTATGTGAATGTATTTCCTTTTTCACCATTAGCCTCAAAGCTTTCACAAATGTCCCTTTGCAGATTTTACAAAAAGACTGTTTCCTAACTGTTCAATCAAAAGATCAGTTCCAAACTGTGAGATGCATGCTGACATCACAAAGAAGTTTCTCAGAAAGATTCTGTCTAGTTTTTACCTGAATATATTTATTTTCTCACCTTAGGCCTCAAACTGCTCACAAATATCCCTTTGCAGGTTTTCCAAAAAGACACTTTACGAACTGCTCAATCAAAAGAAAGTTTCAACACTGTGATATGAATGCTCACATCAAAAAAATAAGTGTCTCAGAAATCTTCTGTCTAGATTTTATTTGTGGATATTTCCTTTTTCACCAGAAGCCATAAGCTGCTTAAAAATATCCCTTTGCAGATTCTACAGAAAGACAATTTACAAACTCCTCAATCAAAAGAAAGTTTCAACTCTGTGAGATGAATGCTCACATCACAAAAAAAGTGTCTCAGTAAGCTTCTGTGTAGATTTTATTTGTTGATATTCCCTTTTTCACTTTAAGCCATAAATCACTTAAAATATCCCTTTGAAGATTCTACAAAAAGACTGTTTCCAAGCTGCTCAATGAAAATAATGGTTCAACTCTGTCAGTTGAATGTGCTCATCACAAAGAAGTGTCACAGAAAGATTCTGTCCAGATTTTATTAGTGGATATTTCCTTTTTCACCATAAGCCTGAAAGGGCTCACAAATATCCTTTGGCAGAATCTTTAAAAAGACTGTTTACAAACTGCTCAATCAAAAGAAAGATTCAGCTCTGTGTGATGAATGCACACATCACAAACAAGGTTCTCAGAAAGATTCTGTCTAGTTTTTATGTGAAGATATTTCCTTGTTCACCATAGGCCTCAAAGCGCTCCAAATATCCAATTGCACATTCTACTAAAAGACTTTTTCCAAACTGCTCAATCAAAAGAAAGGTTCAACTCTATAAGATGAAAGTGCACATTACAAAGAAGTTTCTCAGAAATATGTGTCTAGTTTTTATGTGAAGATAGTTCCTTTTTCACCATAGGCCTCAAATGGCTCAAAAACATCCCTTTGCAGATTATACAAAAAGACATTTTCCAAACTCCTCAATAAAAAGAAATGTTTAAATCTGTAAGATGAATGCACACATCACAAAGGAGACTCTCAGAATGCTTCTGTCTGCTTTTTATGTGAAGATATTTCTTTTTCAGCATAGGCTTCAAACCACTCAGAAATATCCCTTTGCAGATCGCACAAAGAGACTGTTTCCAAACTGCTCAATGAAAAGAAACTTCAATTCTGTGACGTGAATGAAAACATTACAAAGAAGTTTCTCAGAATGCCTTGGTCTAGTTTTTATGTGAAGATATTACCTTTTTCACCATAGGCCTCAAACTGCTCACAAATATCCCTTTGCAGATTCTACAAAAAGACTGTTTGCAAACTGCTCAATGAAAAGAAACCTTCAACTGTGTGAGACGAAAGCACACATCCCTAGAAGTTTCTCAGAATGTTTCTGTCTTGTTTTTATGTGAAGATATTTCCTTTTTCTCCATAGGCCTCAAATCCTTCCAAATATCCATTTGCAGATTCCACAAAAAGATTGTTTCCAAACTACTCAATCAAAAGAAAGGCTCAACTCTGTGATATGAAAGCCCACATCACAAAAATTTCTTAGAAAGCTTCTGTCTAATTTTATGTGTAGCTATTTCCTTTTTCAGAATAGGCCTCAAAGTGCTCAGAATTACCCCTTGCAGATTCTACAAAAAGACTGTTTCAAAACTGCTCAATCAAAAGAAAGGTTAAACTCTGTGAGAGGAATTTTTTCACCACTTGCTTCAAAGTGCTACAAATATCCATTTGCATATTCTATGAATAGACTGTTTCCAAACTGCTCAAAATCAAAACAAATGTTCAACTCCGTGATATGAATGCACACATCACAAAAATTTTCTTAGAAATCTTTTGTCTAATTTTTATGGGAAGATATTTCTTTTTCACCATAGGCCTCAAAGAGCTGCAAATATCCACTTGCAGATTCTACAAAAATACTGCTTCTAAACTGCTAAATCAAAGGAAAGTTCAACTGTGTGAGATGAATGCACACATCACAAAGAAGTTTCTCAGAAAGCTTCTGTCTAGTTTTTATGTGAAGATATTTCCTGTTTCACCATAAACCACAAAGGGATCACAAATATCCCTTTCTGGATTCTACAAAAAACAGTTTCCCAACTGGTCAATCAAAAGAAAGTTTCAACTCTGTGAGGGGAATGCACACATCCCAAATAAGTTTCTCAGAAAGCTTCTATCTAGTTTTTATGTGAAGATATTTCCTATTTCACCATAAGCCTCAATGGGTTCACAAATATCCCTATGCATATTCTAAAAAAAGACTGTTTCCAAACTGCTCAGTCAAAAGAAAGTTTTAACTCCATGAGATGAGCACACACATCACAAAGAAGTTTATGAGAATGCTTCTGTCTAGTTTTTATGTGAAGATATTTCCTATTTCACCATAGGCCTCAAAGTGCTCACAAATATCCCTTTGCACATTTTATAAAAAGACTTTTTCCAAGCTCCTCTGTCTAAAGAAAGTTTCAACACTGTGAGATAAATGAACACATCACAAATACGTTTCTCAGAATGCTTCTATCTAGGTTTCATGTGAAGATATTTCTTTTTCACCATAGGGCTCAAACCGCTCAGAAATATCCCTTTGCATATTGAACAAAAACACTATTTCCTAACTACTCAATGAAAAGAAAGTTTCAACTCTGTGAGGTGAATGCAAACATCACAAAAAAGTTTCTCAGAAAGCGTCTGTCTAGTTTTCATGTGAAGATATTTCCTTTTTCACCATAGGCCTCAAAGCCCACGAAATATCCATTTGCAGATTATACGAAAAGACTGTTTCCAAACTGCTCAATCCAAAGAATGGTTCAACTCCTGAAATGAAAGAACACACCACAAAGGAGTTTCTCAGAAAGCCTCTGTCTAGTTTTTATATGAAGATATTTCCTGTTTCACCATAGGCTTCAAAGCGCTCTCAAATATCCCTTTAAAATTCTGTGAAGAAAGTCATTGGTAGCTTGATGGGGATGGCATTGAATCTATAAATTACATTCGGCAGTATGGCCATTTTCATGATATTGATTCTTCCTACCCATAAGCAAGGAATGTTCTTACATTTCTTTGTATCCTTTTTTATGTCATGGAGCAGTGGTTTGTATTTCTCCTTGAAGAGGTCCTTCACGTCCTTTGTAAGTTGGATTCCTAGGTATTTTATTCTCCTTGAAGCTATGCAGCCATAAAAAATGATGAGTTCATGTCTTTGTAGGGACATGGATGAAATTGGAAATCATCTTTCTCAGTAAACTATCACAAGAACAAAAAACCAAACACCGCATATTCTCACTCATAGGTGGGAATTGAAAAGTGAGTACACGTGGACACAGGAAGGGGAACATCACCCTCTGGGGACTGCTGTGGGATGTGGGGAGGGAAGAGGGATAACATTAGGAGATATACCTAATGCTAAATGACAAGTTAATGAGTGCAACACCTCAGCATGGCACATGTATACATATGTAGCTAACCTGCACGTTGTGCGCATGTACCCTAAAACTTAAATTATAATAATAATAAAATAAAAATAAATGTAAAAATAAATTAAAAATAAGAAAAAAATATCCCTTTGCAGATTCTACAAACAGACTGTTTCCCAACTGCTCAGTCAAAAGAAAAGTTCAACTCTGTGAGATGAAAGCACACATCCCAAAGTTGTTTCGCATAAAACTTCTGTCTAGTTTTTATGTGAAGATATTTCCTATTCCACCGTAGGCCTCAAAGGGCTCACAAATATCCCTTTGCAGATTCCAAAAAAATACTGTTTCCAATTGCTCAATCAAAAGAAAGGTTAAGCTCTTTGGGATAAATGCACACATCACAAAAAACTTTCTCGGAATGCTCCTGTATAGTTTTTATGTGAAGATATTCCCTATTTCACCATAGTCCTCAAAGGGCTCAAAACTATCCCTTTGCAGATTCCACAAAAGTACCATTTCCAAACTGCTTTATGAATAGTAAGGTTCAACTCTATCAAATGAATGGAAAAAATCACAAAGAAGCTTCTCAAAAAGTTTCTGTCTAGTTTTAATATGAGGATGCTTCCTATTTCACCATAGGCCTCAAAGGGCTCAAAAATATCCCTTTGCACATTCTACAAAAAGACTGCTTCCAAACTGATCAATCAAAAGAAAGCTTCTACTCTGTGAGAAGAAAGCACACGTCATAAGGAAGTTTTTCAGAATGCTTCTGTCTAGTTTTCTGTGAAGATATTTACTTTTTCACCATAGGCTGCAAACTGCATACAAATATCCCTCTGCAGATAGTACAAAAAGACTGTTTCTGAATTGTGCATTCATAAGGTTCTACTCTGTGAGATTAATACACACGTCAGAAATAAGTTTCTCAGAATGCTTCTGTCTATTTTTTATGTGAAGATATTTCTTTATCTCCATAGGCCTCAAAACGCTCAGATATATCCCACTGCAGATACTACAAAAAGACTGTTTGCAATCTGCTCAATAAAAAGAAAGCTTCTATTCTGTGACAAGAAAGCACACATCATAAGGAATTTTCTCAGAATGTTCTGTCTAGTTTTTAAGTGAAGATATTTCCTATTTCACCTTAGGCCTCAAAGGGCTGACAAATATCCCTTTGCAGATTCTACAGTAAGATGGTTTCCAAACTGATCAATGAAAAGAAAGTTTCAACTCTGTGCAAGGAATGGACACATCACAAAGAAGTTTCTCAAAGTTCATCTGTTTAGTTATTATGTGAAGACATTTCTTTTTCAACGTAGGCCTGAAACCACTCAGAAATATCCCGTTGCAGATTGTACAAAAAGACAGTTTCCAAACTGCTCAGTCAAAACAAAGGTTCAGCACTGAGATGAATGCACACATCACAAAGACGTTTCTCAGAACGCTTCTGTTTAGTTTTTATGTGAAGATATTTCCTTTTTCACCATAGATCTCAAAGCACTCCAAATATCCATTTGCAGATTCTACAAAAAGAGTGTTTCCAAACTGCTCAATCAAAAGAAAGATTAAACTCTGTGAGATGAATGCAAACATCACAAAGTAGTTTCTCAGAATGCTTCTGTCTAGTTTTTATGTGAAGATATTTCCTTTTTCATCATAGGCCTTAAACTGCTCAGAAATATCCCTCTGCAGATACTACAAAAAGACTGCTTCCAAACTGCTCAATCAAAAGAAAGGTTCAACTCTGCAAGATGAAAGCACTCATCAAAAAGTAGTTTCTCAGAAAGCTTCTGTCTAGTTTTTATGTGAAGATATTTCATATTTCAACATAGGCCTCAATGGGCTTAGAAATATGCCTTTGCAGATTGTCCAAAGAGACTCTTTCCAAACTGCTCAATCAAAGGAAACGTTCAACATGTGAAATGAAAGTGCACATCACAAACAAGTTTCTCAGATGGTTTCTTTCTAGTTTTAATGTGAAGATATTTCCTTTTTCACCATACGCTTCAGTGGGCTCAAAAATATCTCTTTGCAGATCTTACAAAAGGCCTCTTTCCAAACTGCTCTAACAAAGGAAAGTTTCAACTCTGTGAGGGGAAATCACACATCACAAATAAGTTTCTCAGAAAGATTCTGTCTAGTTTTCATGGGAGGATATTTCCTATTTCACCTTAGGCCATAAAGGGATAACAAATATCCCTTTACAGAATCTACAAAAAGACTCTTTCCAAACTGCTCCATCAAAAGAAAATTTCAACTGTATGAGATTAATGGATGCATCACAAAGCAGTTTCTCAGAAAGCTTCTGTCTACTTTTTATGTGAAGATATTTCTTTTTCACCATAGGCCTCAAACGTCTAAGAAATATCCCTTTGCAGATTGGACATAAAGACTGTTTCCAAACTTCTCAATCAAAAGAAATTTTCAACTCCGTGTGATGAATGTACACAGCACAAAGAACTTTCTCAGAATGCTTCTGTCTAGTTTTTATGTGAAGATATTCACTTTTTCACCATAGGCCTTAAACCGCTCCCAATTATCCCTCTGCATATAATACAAAAAGACTGCTTCCAAACTGCTCAATGAAAAGAAAGTTCAACTCTGTGGGATAAAAGCACACATCACAAAGACGTTCTTCAGAAAGTTTCTCACTAGATTTTATGTGAAGATATTTAGTTTTTCACCACAAGCCACAAAGCGCTCCAAATATCCATTTGCAGATTCTTCAAAAAGACTGTTTCCAAACGGATCAATCAAAAGAAAGGTTCAACTCTGTGAGATGAATGTAAACATCACAAAGAAGTTTCTCAGAATGCTTCTGTCTAGTTTTTCTGTGAAGATATTTCCTATTTCACCATGGCCCTCATTGGGCTCACATATATCCTTTTGCAGATTCTACAGAAAGACTGTTTCTGAACTTCTCAATGAAAAGAAATGTTCAACTCTGGGAGATGAATGCACACATGAAAAAGAAGTTTCTCAGAATGCCTCTGTGTAGTTTTTATGCTAAGATATTTCTTTTTCACCATAGACCTCAAACCACTCAGAAATATCCCTTTGCAGATTGTATGAAAAGATGGTTTCCAAACTGCCCAATGAAAAGAAAGGTTCAACTCTGTGACATGAATATGCACATCACAAAGAAGTTTTTCAGAAAGCTTCTGTTTAGTTTTTAAGTGAAAATATTTCCTTTTTCACCATAGGCCTCAAAGCCCTCCAAATATCCTTTTGCAGAATCTACAAAAAGAGAGTTTCCACACTGTTCAATGAAAAGAAAGATTCAAATCTGAGAGATGAAAGCACACATCACAAAGAAGTTTCCCATAATGCTTCTGTCTACTTGTTTTGTGAAGATATTTTCTATTTCAATATAAGCCTCAGAAGGCTCACAAATATCCCTTTGCAGACTCTACAAAAAGACAGTTTTCGAACTGCTCCATGAAAAGAAAGTTTCAACTCTGTGAGATGAATGCACAAATAATAAATTAATTTCTCATAATGCTTCTGTCTAGTTTTTATGTGAAGATATTTCTTTTTCACCATAGGCATAAAACCGTTCAGAAATATCCCTTTGTAGATTCTACAAAAAGACTGTTTCCAAACTGCTCAATCAAAAGAAAGGTTCAACCCTGTGAGATGAATGCACATATAACAAAGAAGTTTCTCAGAAATATTCTGTCTTGTTTTCATGTGAAGATATTTACTTTCTCAACATAGGCCTCAAAGTGATCCAAATATCCATTTGCAGATTCTACAAAATGACTGTTTCCAAACTGATCAATCAAAATAAATTTTTAACTCTCTGAGATGAAAGCACACATAACAAAGAAGTTACTCAGACAGCTTTTCTCTAGTTTGTATGTGAAGATATTTCCATTTCACCTGAGGCCATAAAGGGCTCACAAATATTCCTTTGAAGCTTCTACAAAAAGACTGTTTCCAAACTGATCCATCAAAGAAAGTTTCAACTCTGTGAGATGAATGGACTCATCACAAAGAAGTTTCTCAGAATTCTTCTGTCTAGTTTTTATCTGAACATATTCCCTTCTTCACCATAGGACTCAAATTGTTCCAAATATCCATTTGCAGATTCTACAAAAAGAAAGTTTCCAAACTTCTCAATCAAAAGAAAGGTGAAACTTTGTGAGACAAAAGCACACATCACAAAGAAGTTTCTCAGAAAGCTTCTGTTTACTTTTTATATGAAGGTATTTCCTTTTGCACAATAGGCCTTAAACTGCTCACAAATATAACTCCGCTTATACTTCCAAGAGACTTTCTCCAAATTGCTAAATCAAAAGAAACGTTCAAATTTGTGAGATGAATGCACACATCACAAAGAAGTTTCTCAAAATGCTTCTGTCTAGTTTTCATGTGAAGATATTTATTTTTCACCATTGACCTCAAACCACTCTGAAATATCCCTTTGCAGTTTGTACAAAAAGAGTGTTTCCAAACTGCTCAATGAAAAGAAATTGTCAACTATTAGAGATGAATGGAAATGTCACAAATAGTTTTCTCAAAAAGCTACTGTCTAGTTTTTATGTGAAGATATTTCCTTTTCCACTATAGGCCTCAAAACGCTCCAAATATCCATTTGCAGATTCTACAAAGAGAGTGTTTCCAAACCGCCCCATAAAAAGAAAGGTTCAACTCTGTGAGAGGAAAGTGCACATCACAAAGAAGTTTCTCAGAAAGCTTCTATCTAGTTTTTATGTGAAGATATTTCATATTTCAACATAGGCCATAAGGGGCTCACAAATATCCATTTGCAGATTCTAAGAAAATACATGTTCCAAACTGCTAAATCAAAAGAAAGGTTTAACTCTGTGAGATGAGTGAGCACATCACAAAGAAGTTTCTCAGAAAGTTTCTGCCTAGTTTTTATGTGATGATATTTCTTTTTCACCATAAGCCACAAAAGGCTAAGAAATTTCCCTTTGCAGCTTCTACAAAAGACTGTTTCCAAACTGCTCAATCGAAAGAAAGGTTGAATTCTGTGACATGAATTGACACATCACAAAGAAGTTTCTCAGAAATCTTCTCTCTAGTTTTTATGTGAAGATTCTTCCTTTTTCACCATTGGCCTCAAATAGCTCCAAATATCCATTGGCAGATTCCACAAAAAGACTTTCCAAACTGCTCAATCAAAAGAAAAGTTCAGTACTGTGAGAAGAAAGCACACATCACAAAGAAGTTTCTCAGAAATCTTCTGTCTAGTTTTCATGTGGAGATATTTCATATTTCATCACAGGCCATAACGAGCTCACAAATATCTCTTTGCAGATTCTACAAAACAACTGTTTCCAAACTGCTCAATCAAAAGAAAGGTTCAACTCTGTGACATGAATGGACACATCACAAAGAAGTTTTTCAGAATGCTTCTGTCTACTTTTTTATGTACAGATATTTCGTTTTCACCATAGACCTCAAATGGCTCAGAAATATCCCGTTGCAGATTTTACAAAAAGACTATTTCCAAATTGCTCAAACAAAAGAAAGATTCAACTCTCTGAAATGAAAGCTCACATCACAAAGAAGTTTCTCAAAATGCTTCTGTCTAGTTTTTATGTGAATAAATTTCCTTTTTGACCTTAGGCCTCAAAGCTCCCCAAATATCCATTTGTAGACTCTTCAAAAAGACTGTTTCCAAAGTGATCAATCAAAAGAAAGGTTCAGCTGTGTAGGATGAAAGCACACATCACAAAGAAGTTTCTCAGAAAGATTCTCTCTAGTATTTATGTGAAGATATTTCCTATTTCTCCATAGGCCTAAAGGGGATCACAAATATCCCTTTACAGATACTACAAGAAGACTGTTTCCAAACTGCTTAATGAAAAGAAAGGATCAACTCTGTGAGGTGAATGCACAGATAAAAAAGAAGTTTCTCAGAATGCTTCTGTCTAGTTTTTATGTGAAGATATTTCTTTTTCACCACAGGCCTGAAACCACTCAGAAATATTCCTTTGCAGATTGCACAAAAAGAATGTTTCCAAACTCTTCAATGAACAGAAAGGTTCAACTCTTTGATATGAATGCAAACATCACAAAAAGTTATCTCTAAAAGCTTCTGTCTGGTTTTTAGGTGAATATTTACTTTTTCAGCATAGGCATCACACCGCTCACAAATATACATTTGCAGATTCTATACAATAACTTGTTCCCAAACTGCTCAATGAAAAGAAATGTTCAAATCTGTGAGATGAAAGCATGCATCACAAAGAAGTTTCTCAGAAAGTTTCTGTCTAGTTTTTATGTACAGATACTTCCTTTTTCACCTTATGCCTCAAAGCGCTCCAAATATCCATTTACCGATTCTACAAAAAGAGTGTTTCCAAACTGCTCAATCAAAGGAAACTTTCAACTCTGTGAAATGAAAGCACACATCACAAAGAAGTTTCTCAGAATGCTTCTGTCTAGTTATTATGTGAAGACATTTTCTTTTTCACTATAGGACTCAAAGGGCTCAGAAATATCCCTTTGCAGATTCTACAAAAGGACTGTTTCCAAACTGCTCAATCAAAAAGAAGGTTCACAAGCATCACAAAGAAGTTTCTCAAAAATCTTCTGTCTAGTTTTTATGTGAAGATATTTCCTATTTCATCATAGGTCTCAAAGGGCTCAGAAATATCCCTTTGCATATTCTATGAAAAGACTCTTTCTGAAATACTGAATGAAATGAAAGTTTCAAATCTGTGGGATGAATGCACCCATCACAGAGAAGTTTCCCGGAATGCTTCTGTCTGATTTTTATGTGAAGACATTTCTTTCTCACCATAGGCTTCAAACCACTCAGAAATATCCCTTTACAGATTGTGCAAAAAGACTGTTTCTAAACAGCTCAATGAAAAGGAAGATTCAACTCTGGGAGATGAATGCAAACTTCACAAAGAAGTTTCTCAAAAAGCTTCTGTCTGGTTTTTATGTGAAGGTATTTCCTTTTTCACCATAGGCCTCAAACTGCTCACAAAAATCCCTTTGCAGATTCTACAAAAAGACTGTTTCCAAAGTGCACAATGAAAAGAAAGGTTAAACTCTGTGAGATGAAAGCACACATCACAAAGAAGTTTCTCAGAATGCTTTTGTATAGTTTTATGTGAAGAAGTTTCCTTTTTCACCATAGCAATCAAAAGAACGGTTCAAATGTGTGGGATGAATGCACACATCCCAAAGAAGTTTCTCAGAAAACTTCTGTTTAGTTTTTTGTGAAGATATTTCCTTTTTCACCATGGGCCTCAAAGCGCTCCAAATACCTACTTGCAGATTCTACAAAAAGAGTGTTTCCAATCTGCTCAATCAAAAGAAAGGTTCAACTCTGTGAGGTGAAAGCACACGTCACAAAGAAGTTTCTTAGAAACCTTCTGTCTAGTTTATATGTGAAGATATTTCATATTTCAAAATAGGCCTCAAAGGGCTCAGAATTATACCCTTGCAGACGCTACAAAAAAGAGTGTTTCCAAACAGCTCAATCAAAAGAAAGATTTAACTTGGTGAGATGAATGCACACATTACATAGAAGTCTCTCATGATGCTTCTGTCTAGTTTTTTTGAGAAGCCATTTCCTTTTTCACTATAGGCCTCAGTCTGATCATTAATAGCCCTCTGCAGATACTAGAAAAAGAGTCTTTCCAAACTGCTTAATCAAAATAAAGGTTCAAATCTTTGAGATGAAAGCCCACGTCACAAAGAAGTTTCTCAGAAAGTTTATCTCTAGTTTTTATGTGAAGATATTTCCTATTTCACCTTAGGCCTCAAAGGGATCACAACTATCCCTTTTCAGATTCTACAAAAAACTCTTTCCGAACTGCTTCATCAAAGGAAAGGTTCAATTCTGTGAGATGAATGCACACATAAAAAACTAGTTTCTCAGAATGCTTCTATCTTGTTTTTATGTGAAGATATTACTTTTTCACCATAGGTCTCAAACCGCAAACAGATATTCCTTTGAAGATTGCACAAAAAGTATGTTTCCACACTGCTCAATGAACAGAATGTTTCAACTCAGTGAGAGGAATGCAAACATCACAAAGAGTTTTCTCAAAATACTTCTGTTTAGGTATTATGTGAAGGTATTTACTTTCTCACCATAGGCCTCAAACTGCTCACAAATATCCCTTTGCAGATTCTACAAAATGACTTGTTGCCAAACTGCTCAATGAAAAGGAAGGTCCAAATCTGAGATGAAAGCACGCATCACAAAGAAGTTTCTCAGAAGTTTCTGTCTAGTTTTTATGTGCAGATATTTCCTTTTTCACCATAGGCCTCAAAGCATTCCAAATATCCCTTTGCAGATTCTACAAAAAGAGTGTTGCCAAACTGCTCAATCAAAAGAGAGGTTCAACTCTTTGAGATGAAAGCACACAGTACAAAGAAGATTTTCAGAAAACTTTTGTCTAGTTTTTATGTGAAGACATTTCCTATTTCACCGTAGGCCTCAATGGGCTCACAAATATCCCTTTGCAGATGCTACAAAAGGACTCTTTCCAAACTGCTTAATCCAAGGAAAGTTTCAACACTGTGACATGAATGCACACATCACAAAGAAGTTTCTCAGAATGCTTCTGTCTAGTTTTTATGTGAAAATATTTCCTGTTCACCATAGGCATAAAACGTTGCAAATATCCATTTGCAGATTCTACAAAAAGACTGTTTCCAACCTGCTCAATCAAAAGAAAAGTTCAACTCTGTGAGATGAAGGCACACATGACAAATAAGTTTCTCAGAAAGCTTCTGTCCAGTTTTTATTTGAAGATTTTCCCTATTTCACCATAGGCCTGAAAAGGCTCACAAATATCCTTTTGCATATTCTAAAAAAAGACGGTTTCCAAACTGCTCAATCAAAAGAGAGGTTCAAATATGTGTGATGAATGCACACATCACAAAGAAATTTCTCAGAATGTTTCTGTCTAGTTTTTATATGAAGATATTTCTCTTTCACCATAGGCCTCAAATGGCTCAGAAATATCCCTTTGCAGCTTGTACAAAAAAACTGTTTCCAAACTGCTCAATCAAAAGAAAGTTTCAACACTGTGAGATGAATGCACACATCACAAAGAAGTTTCTCAGAAAGCTTCTGTTTAGCATTCATGTGAAGATATATCCTTTTTCACCATAGGCCTCAATGGGCTCAGAAATATCCCTTTGCAGATTGTACAAAAGCACTGTTTAGAAAACTGCTTAATCCAAAGAAATGTTCAACTCTGTGAGTTGAATGCATACATCTCAAAGAAGTTTCTCACAACAGATCTGTCGAGTTTTTTTTTGTGAAGATATAACCTTTTTAACCATAGGTCATAGACTGCTCATGAATATCCCTCTGCAGATACTACAAAAAGACTGTTTCCAAACTGCTGCATCCAAAGAAATGTTCAAATCTGTGAGATGAATACACCCATCACAAAGAAGTTTCTCAGAATGCTCCTGTCTGGTTTTTATATGAAGATATTTCCTTTTTCACCATGGGTCTCAAAGTGCTCCAAATATCCATTTACAGACTCTACAAAAAGAGTGTTTCCAAACTGCTCATTCAAAAGAAAGGTTCAACTCTGTGAGGTGAAAGCACATATCACAAAGTAGTTTCTCAGAAAGCTTCTGTCTAGTTTTATGTGAAGATATTTCCTATTTCACCGTAGGCAATAAAGAGCTCACAAATATTTTTTGCAGATTCTTCCAAAAGATTGTTTCCAAACTGCCCAATCCAAAGAAAGGTTCAACTCTGTGAGATGAATGGACACATCACAAAGAAGTTTCTCAGAATGCATCTATCCAGTTTTATGTGAAGATATTTCTTTTTCATCCTAGGCCTCAATGGGCTCCGAAATATCCCTTTGCAGATTCTAAAAAAGAACTGTTTCCAAACTGCTCAATCTAAAGAAAGGTTCACCTCTGTGAGTTGAATGCACACATCACAGAGAAGTTTCCCAGAATGCTTATGTCTACTTTGTATGTGAAGGTATTTCCTTTTTCACCATAGGCCTCAAACCGTTCACAAATATCCCTCTGCAGATACAACAAAAGGACTGTTTCCAATCTGCTAAATCAAAAGATAGGCTCAACTCTGTGAGATGAAAGCACACATCACAAAGAAGTTTCTCAGAAAGCTTCTGTCTAGTTTTTATGTAACAATATTTCCTATTTCACCAGAGGCCTCAATGGACTCAAAATTATCCATTTCAGATTCTACAAAAAGAGTGTTTCTGAACTTCTCAACGAAATGAAAGTTTCAACCCTGTGAGGTGAATGCACACATAAAAAAGAAGTTTCTCAGAATGCTTCTGTCTAGTTTTTATGTGAATATATTACTTTTTCACCATAGGCCTCAAACTGCTCAGAAATATCCCTTTGCAGATTGAACCAAAAGACTCTTTCCATACTGCTCAATGAAAAGAAATATTCATCTGTGTGAGATGAATGCACACATAAAAAAGAAGTTTCTCAGAATGCTTCTGTCTAGTTTTTTTGTGAAGCTATTTCCTTTTTCACCATAGTCCTTAAACCATTCACAATTATCCCTCTGCAGATACTACAAAAAGACTGTTTCCAAACTGCTCCATGAAAAGAAAGGTTCAACTCTGTGAGATGAATGCACACATCAGGAAGAAGTTTCTCGGAATGATTCTGTCTAGTTTTTATGTGAAGATAATTCTTTTTCACTACAGGCATCAAACGGCTCAGAAATATCCATTTGCAGATTGTACAAAAATACTGTTTCCAATCTGCTCAATCAAAAGAAAGGTTCTGCTCTGTGATATGAATCCAGGCATCACAAAGAAGATTCTCAGAAAGCTGCTTTTTAGTGTTTTTGTGAAAATATTTCCGTTTTCACCATAGGCCTAAAAGCGCTGCAAATATCCATTTGTGGATTCTACAAAAAGACTGTTCAGAAACTGCTCAATCAAAAGAAAAGTTAAACTCTGTGAGATGAAAGCACACTTTGCAAAGCATTTTCTCAGAAAGATTCTGTCTAGTTTTTATGTCAAGGTATTGCCTGTTTCATCATAGGCTGTGAAGGGCTCACAAATATCTATATGCATATTTTAAAAAAAGACTGTTTCCAAACTGCTCAAACAAAAGAAAGGTTCAACTCTGTGAGATGAATGCACACATCAGAAAGAACTTTCTCAGAATGCTTCTGCCTAGTTTATATGTGAAGATATCTCTTTTTCACCTTAGGTCTCAAATGGCTAATAAATATCCCTTTGCAGATTTTACAAAAAGACTGTTTCCAAACTGCTCAATAAAAAAGTTTCAACACTGTGAGATGAATACACACATCAAAAAGAAGTTTCTCAGAAAGCTTCTGTTTTCTTTTTATTCGAAAATATTTCCCTTTTCACCATAGGCCTCAATGAGCTCAGAAATATCTCTTTGCAGATTCTACAAAATGACTGTTTAGAAAACTGCTGGATCCAAATTACTCCATTATGGCTCACACACTGCAGCCTTAACCTCCCCAGGGTTAAGCTATTCCTCAAGGTATCCTACAGTCTCGGCCTGCCAAAGTGTTGGGGTTACAGGTGTGACCCACCAGCACCCGGCCTGAGTTGATACATCTGGTCTCACTACGTCTTAACCACACACCCATGAAGAACTCAAGTCAAGAGAGAGTTGGCAAAAGACTCTCAGCATTCTCTCCCGAAAGCAGTGAGGTGGATGGCAGATGTGTGTCCCGAGCTCCTGAGGTTTTAGGTGACCATGTGTAGAGGAGAGATTTCCAATGTTTCAAGAGAGGCACGAGCCACAGTTATTCGGGGCATCCGAACACGAGATGGGGTTTCTGACAGCAACTTAAGGGCCAGGAAGGGCCAGAATCTGCCAAGACCCATGTCCCAGGGTGGGGCCAATGGAACCCAAGGTAGAGGGAGTCAGCAGTCCTCACAGAGAGGACTCCAGCCCTAGGCCCCGCTGTGCAGACCAAATCAGAAGGAAGAGAGTCCTTTGTCCTACATGCCACATCCCTCCACTGAATTTGGGAGTGGATCTGTTTCCCAAACATGAGGTGACATTCGCTTTGCAATGGATCACAAGGGGCCGAGCTTTCCAGAGTCGGCAGGATAAAGAAGTCATTCTGGGTCGGCCACCCCCATCCCCCGGTAACTGGTGAATTTAAATGAGCCGAGGGTGGCCGGGCCGGAGCCGCTACAGGGGGGAGGGGGGGTGGGTGGGGTGGGGGTTTCCTGAGGCACTGCAGAAATTGGGCCTTGGCCTCGAGGATGACAGTGCTGCAGGAACCCTTCCAGGCTGCTATATGGCAAGCACTAAACCACTATGCTTACCGAGATGGGGTTTTCCTCACAGAACGCCTTTATGCAGAAGTACACTCAGAAGAAGCCTTGTTTTTAATGGCGACCTGTTCTTACCTCCCAGGAAAGGGCTATAAAGCATATAGACTCTTGAAAAGACACAGTTGTCCTACACCACAATGCAAATACCTGCTTGCAAAATGTTGTGTTGATCTCAGTAAGCTTGCAGACTGGGAACAAATCTTATCTGGTGGAGTGTTTAATAAGGAGAAAAGCCATGATGATATTGCTACTGAGTTTGGTGATTCAGTTTGCTTTCCCCTTCCATTGTTAGGATGTGTATATTGCAAGACAGATCGGCTTGCCAAAGGATAAGAATGTTTCCAAAAGAGACTTAGTTTAAATCCTTTCCTCTGTTATCCCTTTGAATCATTATGTGAAATAGATGAAAAGCCAGATCCTGACCAAACATGTAAATTCACATCTTTACAGAACTTTAGCAACTCTCTGCCCAACTCTTGCACAACACAAGTACCTAATCACAGTTTATGTCACAGACAGCCTGAGACCATTCTTATGGAAATACCCCAGGACACAATTGAATTAAACAGAGTCAATTTAGAATCTTCCAATTCAAAGTATTCGTTGAATACAGGTTCCCCAGTGTCTTTTATTGATTCAGCTGTAATTTCACCTGAAACTATCCCACTGGGAATAGGAACTTCCATATTATCTAAACAGGTTCAAAATAAACCAAAAACTGGTCGAAGTTTATTAACAGGACCAGCAGCTCTTAGTCCATTTACCCCAAGTTTTGGGATTTTGCCATTAGAAACCCCAAGTCCTGGAGATAGATCTTATTTACAAAACTACAGTAATACACCTTCTGTAATTGATGTGCCATCCACTGGAGTCCCTTCAAAAAAGTCTGTTGCCAGAATTGGCCAAACTGGAGCAAAATCTGTCTTCTCGCAGAGTGGAAATAGCCGAGAGGTCACTCCAATTCTTTCACTAACAGAAAGTTCTGGTCCATAAATAACTACAACAACTCAGGTAATGAGCCCCACTATGACATCTCCCCCAAATGCACTGCATCGAAGAAGTTCATGAGTCTTTACTAGTGACAGTTCCACAACCAAGGAGATTAGGAAGAAATTAAAAATGAAGTTTCCACCTAAAATCCCAAACAGAAAAACAAAAAGTAAAACTAATAAAAGAGGAATAACTCAATCTAATATAAATGACAACCTGGAAATTACAAAATTGGACTCTTCCATCAATTCAGAAGAGGAAATATCCACAATCACACCTCAGATTCAGGCTTTTAATCTACAAAAAGCAGCAGCAGAAGGCTTGATGAGCCTTCTTCGTGAAAGGGGGAAAGGTTATTTAGCTTTATGTTCATACCACTGCAAAGAGGCTATAAATATTTCGAGCCATCTACCTTCTCACCACTTCAATACTGGTTGGGTACTGTGCCAAATTGGAAGGTCCTATTTTGAACTTTCAGAGTACATGCAAGCTGAAAGAATATTCTCAGAGGTTAGAAGGATTGAGAATTATAGAGTCGAAGGCATGGAAATCTACTCTACAAAACTTTGGCATCTTCAAAAAGATGTCGCTCTTTCATTTCTGTCAAAAGACTTAACAGAGATGGATAAAAATTCGCCAGAGGCCTGGTGTGCTGCAGGGAACTGTTTCAGTCTGCAACGGGAACACAATATTGCAAATAAATTCTTCCAGAGAGCTATCCAAGTGGAACCAAATTATGCTTATGCCTATACTTTATTAGGGCGAGGGTTTGTCTTAACTGAAGAATTGGACAAAGCATTAGCTTGTTTTTGAAATGCTATCAGAGTCAATCCTAGACATTACAATCCATGGTAAGTGGTAATGAATTGTAAAGACAAAGTCTTGTTGATGGTGCTGGTAGTAACTAATTTTTCTTGTTAGATAGCTCTTTATTGTCATGAATTTTGTTACTAATACTTACGAATGGTACCTACTGGTCAATAACTTCAAACTAACTTTTTTTATGAAATGTATGTCTTTAACAAACTCTTCAGTTAACTAATGATAATAGAATACGAGATGCTTATACTCAACAGTTTAAGTCTTCTACAAAACTTTTGCAGATACTGTAGTTGTGTTTTGTTTGTTTGCTTGTTTAGTTTTGTTACTTGATTTGTTACATTTTCTTCGAACACAAAAATGGTGATTGGGACAAAAAGTGCTTGGGAAATTGGAAAGGAATAGCATAATTCACTTATTGGATAATAGAAAAAACAATGAAAAAGTTCACTAGTTGCTTTTTGACAATGTTCCAGTTTATTGAGTTACTATTAAGAACTTAATGTATTCTTTATTTAGCAGTATCTCTGTTTTACTTTTTTGTATTTGTGTATAAGTAGACACATAGGAAATTACTACCCAGGTCTTATTGTTATCAACTGAATAACATATGAAAAAGTTTGGTCCTACTTCTGCCTCAACACCATACTTACGGTTGACATTTATTGTATTTCTCTGGACTGACTTAAAAGTTTAAATATCAAGAGAAGGCAAGGCATGGTGGCTCATGCCTGTCATCCCAGCACTTTGGGAGGCCAAGGTGGGCAGATCACAACGTCAAGAGTTCGAGACCATATGGTGAAACCCCGCCTATATTAAAAGTATAAAAATTAGCTGGGCATGGTGGCAGGCGTCTGTAGTCCCAGCTATTCAGGAGGCTGAGGAAAGATAATCGCTTGAACCTGGGAAGTGGAGGTTGCAGTGAGCCAAGGTTATGCCATTGCACTCCAGCCTGGGCGACAGAGTGAGACGCTGTCTCAAGAAAAAAATAAAATAAAAATAAAATAAAATAAATATCAAGAGAAAGTATAATTCTGAAGTAGTAACTCTGCAGAAGCTTTTTTGTTAGATACAGTTATCTTTGGGGTTAGTTAATATAGCAGTTGAGTTTTAACACTTGATTTGCTTCTAAATCTGAAGCATTATATTACTAAAATATTTTTTGATTTGTGATTATGTTGTTTAATGGATTATATATCATTTTGCAGTAGTAGTTGCAGTGCCTGAAAGATTGCCAGAAAAATAGTGCTAGCTATTGCTAACCAATGTAACAATCAACTTGCCAATATTGCCATCTCTTCCAATAGCCATGTTCTCCATAATATTTTAAGAACTCAGTTCTTCATAAGGCTTGTGTTGTTTTTGATTTTTTTCCCAAGTCTGGTGGATCCTTGTGCTGTTCTTTTTTAAATGTGTATTGTCTGTCCAGCTATTCCGCAGGAGTCACATTCTTAAAAACCTTATCCATATCAAAATTGTGTTTAAAGGAGGATTATTCAGACTGGCAAGCTTTTAGTAGGAGGAGTTTAAATGCTGACGTATTAAGGTAACTCTAAATACTGAGCAACTTTGTTCTATCTACAAAATAGGTAGTCTTTCTTTTCTTTTCACTTTCACTATCATTAGCACCATGTTTAATACCTTTTCTTCATCTATAACACAATTATAACGATATACAAAGCCACTCAAATAAAGCAGATATATTGTGCTTTAAAAAAAAAGAAGTCATTATATGGCACACAATGAGGTGTGACTCAAATCTAGAATCTCCAGTGAAAACCAATGAAACAGGGTCAAATCGCGTGTCTACTAAAAATAAATAAATGAGCCAGGTGTGGTGGTGCTGAGGCAGGAGAATCACTCTAACCCAGGGGACAGAGGTTGCAGTGAGCTGAGATCACGCCACTGTACTCCAGCCATGGGGGGACAGAACAAGACTCCATCTCAGAAGCAAACAAACACAGAAAGCCAATAAAGGTGTTTAACTCAACGTGTCAGGCTCAGGTCTCTTGACAGGATACATCCAGTAGCCGGGGAAACGTTGATGGGTGGGGTGGAATCTATTTTGTGGCCTCAAGGAAGGGTTTGAGAGACAGTCCCACAAACGTTGAAGGCAAACGTGACGGCCTAAAGAAGCCCCTCCGCCCAAGAAGTGATATTCATTTGTATCCTGTAGCCACTCACGAGGGAGAATCAGGCTCTCTACAGACCCCCAACCCCCATCCCACACCACCCCAACCCACCCCCCCCGCTTCGTGAAATGAGCTCTCACTCCGTCAGGCTCTAATCAGGCCGTGTGGTTTTGTAACCACCAGTGTGTGTGCCTGGGTTGTGGGGTGGCGTTGTGGTGGCTGTGGACAGAGGAGGGGATAAAGCGGTGGTGTCTCGTGGGTGCTCAGTACATGGGACGTGAGTGGGGTGGCCAGAGCCTAGGGAACTCATTGCCTGTCAGGACGTCTCCCCTCTTGGTCCCCTCTCTGACCTACGCTCCACATCTTTGCAGTTCAGTGGGGACCTTGTGGGTGGAAGTCACCATCCCTTTGGACTTTAGCTGATGAAGGCCAGGCTCCCAAGAGTCTCCCTGGAGTCGGGGCCTTGGCCAGGCTCACAAGGATGCTGAAGGTAACGGTTGGTGACAGTGATGTAAGTTGGAGGCCTCGGGCCAATGCAGAGGTATCCATTTGACCTCGGTGGGACAGGTCAGCTTTGTGGAGTCCCGTGCGTCCTTCCAGAGACTCATCCAGAGCTAGCAAGCATGGTCCTGAGGATCCCAGCTCCCATCAGAAGCACTTTTGTTCACACAGAATCCTGGGCAGGAAAGTTCTCAGCAGGTTTAGACCTCCTAGCCAAAAAGCCAAAGCCACTTCTGGGATTTTTTTTCAAAGAGCCAGTGGTTCCACAATGGGCCGTGGGTAGTTGTGGAAATGGAGAGAAGTGTTTGCAGATACATATTTCAGACAGAAGGGACAGGGCTTGGTCAAAGGTCATGAAGGACATGAGCAGATGCACATTGAGAAAACCCTCCCAGCATCCTAGGTGAAGAGAGGTATGATTTTTTGAGACAGTCGAGCTAGAGGCAAACCCAGATTTTAGGGTTGGATCTTTATTAATATGTACTATCTATGAGGTATCCAAGTCCAGAAATCAACTCTCCAGTTCTGTACAGCATTTTGTACGGAGATCACATCTGGGATGTCTAAAGTTAAGAATTCAGGCCGTGGTAATGGATTAGATTAGATGTACTTGAACTTATTTCTCCAAGAAAGAGAGGGCGGGAGATAGAGAGAGCCAGAGAGTGAGCGAGCAAGAGAGAGAGAGAGACACAGAGACAGAGACAGAGAGACAGATAGAGAGAAACAAAGATACACAAAGAGAGAAAGACAGAGAGAGACAGAGAGATAAAGACACAGAGAAAGACACAGATGGAAAGAGACAGAGAGAAACTGAAAGAGAGACAGAGGCAGAAAGAGAGAGAGATAGACAGAGAGAGACAGATCGACAGGCAGACAGACAGGCAGAGAAAGAGAGTAAGACAGAAAGCAGACACACACACACACAGAGACAGAGACAGTTGGAGAGACAGAGAGAAAGAAAGAGAAAGACAGACAGAGGGAACGAGACAGAGAGAGAAAGAGACAGACAGAGGGAGAGACAGAAACAGACAGAGAGAGAGAGACAGACAGAGACAGAGACAGAGAGAAACAGACAAGGAGAGAGAGACAGACAGACAGGAAGAGAAAGACAGTAAGACAGAAGACAGACACAAAGAGAGAGAGACAGAGAGACAGAGACAGAGAGACAGACAGGCAAAGAGAGAGAAAAAAACAGACAGACAGGGAGAGAGAGAGACAGACAGACAGGGAGAGAGAGAGAGAGATACTGACAGACAGGCAGAGAAAGAGAATAAGACAGAAGACAGACACAGTGAGAGAGTCAGAGACAGCGAAACAAAGAAAGAAAGAGAGATACAGACAGACAGAAAAAGAGACAGACAGAGAAAGGCGAGATGGACAGAGAAAGACAGAGAGAGAGAAAGAGAGAGAGAGAGAGGCAGGCAGAGAAAGAAAGAGAGAAGACAAACACCGTGAGAGAGACAGGCAGAGAGAGAGTCACACAGAGACAGAGAGGCAGAGAGAAAGAAAGAGACAGACAGAGATAAAGACAGAGACGAACAGAGAGAAACAGACAGACAGGGAGAGAGAGAGACAGACAGACAGGCAGAGAGAGAGAGACAGAAAGGCAAAGAAAGGGATTAAGACAGAAGACAGACACAGTGAGAGAGACAGGCAAAGAGAGAGAGAAAAAAATAGACAGGCAGAGAGAGAGAGACAGAGAAAGAGACAGAGAGTCAGAGACAGGAGGAGGAATGGCGTGGTCAGGAAATAATTACACATATTTTATAAGGCTTTTGATTCCATAAAGGGTGGCCGGGGTGTGCTTTGAAAACAACAACAACAGCAACAAGAGCAGCAGCAGCAGCAGCAAGAGCAGCAGCAGCATTCGCTTATGGATTTCTAGAAAATAAGATGTTCTGAAGTAAAAATCAACCGGCTCTCACTACACGTTGAGAGATTCACAAAAGTGCTAGTTAACAACAGGAGAAAACAGCACCTAACGTGTCTTGGGGAAAAGATACGTCTTCCTGAAAATTGGGGATTTCTACTTCACCTGAAAAGAAATACATACGAAAAAGGAAAAACATGAACAAAACAAAACAAAACAACAAACACGGGCCAAGGCACCGTCCCTGGAAATCTTAAGTGAGCAAAGTATTAGTTTTCAGAAAACGTTTCTATTATGGGCAAATACTAACAACGCCCAGACTAGAGCTGTGATGCCATTCCCATTGTGAAACTACTGGCTGATGGGCGGAGAAACTAAAACATCATGATAAAAGTTGATGGAGACCCAGCCAGGGTGAAGCTTTCGTAGGGAGGGAGGCCTGAGGAGGGAAGTGGGGGGAAAAACCCCACAACAGCAGACCCGCCCGCTTGCCCATGCAGGTCAAGGGCTATGCCATCAGCCCGAGCTCCCTCCAGGGAAGTGGGACCGTGCCACCCCCATCTTCAAAAATGGTGGCCACCGAGTGAGGCCTGATGCCCACCGTTGCAAATGTCAGCCTGGCAAGAATGAGATCGCCGGTAAGGGGTGGGGGAAGGGGAGAGAAGACGGAGGCACACCAGGGTGGCTCTGGAAGGTTTCCAAGCAGGGTGTTGGGAGGCGGGGGGTGGGGGGTTTGGGGGGAACCCACCTAACTGACTCACTAAATGAAGGTAAAGGGACGTGGGTAGTGGGGGGAGCCGGGAGGCAACTTGAAAATTAAAGTGACCCCTCCTATAACCCAAGTAGAAGAGTCTACGCGCATGAAAGAAACCAACACACAAAGAAAACTAAAGCGCTGATCAAAGAACAATAGGGCCCCCGCCAGGGCGGAGGTTCCCTAGGCAACCAGGGAGAGAGGGAGGGACCTCCAGAAGGGAGAGAGAGAAACCCGTTGCCCAGGCTCAGTGAAGTAAGCAAGATCTCCCTCCATGTCACCTACACTTTCAAGAACAGTGGCCGCTAGATGATGCCCGAAGACAACCGATGTGTGCAAGTGTCAGTCAGCATGGAAAAGAATGCATTTATTTATTTATTTATTCATTTATTTATTTATTTATTTGTTTAGAGAGAGAGTCCTACTCACTCTACAGCCTGGGCTGTAGTGCAGTGGCACGATCTCGGCTCACTGCAGTCTCCGCCTCCCAGGTTCAAGTGATTCTCCCACCTCAGCCTCCCGAGTAGCTGGCATTACAGGCGCATACCCCACCATGCCTGACTCAGTTTAGTATTTCTTGTAGAGACGGGGTTTTACCATGGTGGCAAGGCTGGTCTCGAACTCCCAACCTCAAGTGATCCCCCGCCTCGGCCTCCGGAAGTGCTGGGATGACAGACATGAGCCACCACGCCTGGCCTTAACCATGTATTTTTGAGTCGAGGAGCTTATCAGGGAAATACGAGAAGTAGGGACGCCACATGTGACAGAGAGAAAAGTCTGAAAATGCCCCTTCCATCCAAGTGGGGACCCGGCCTCGACCTCCCAAAATCATACACCGAGTGGTGAAGCGTAGCAAGGCCTGTCTGTCTCTATTCCTCTCGGCCTCTCTAAGCAGGTCCTTCTCACTTTCGTGGAAGGGGCAGGGCCCTCTCCGTCATGGGGGGTCTGACAGACTGTCAGAGAAAGAGACAGACATAGAAAGACATAGATGGACAGAGAGAGACAGAGAGAAACAGACAGAAAGAGAGAGAGACAGAGACAGAGACAGAGAGAAACAGACAGACGGGGAGGGAGAGAGACAGAGAGAGAGACAGACAGACAGACAGAGACAGACGGAGAGGAAACAGAGAGAGAGACAGAGAAAGACAGAAACAGACAGACACACAGAGACAGACAGAGAGAAACAGAAAGAGAGAGACAGAGAGAGAGAGAGAAAGGGAGGGAGAGAGAGACAGACAGACAGGCAGAGAAAGAGAGTAAGACAGAAGACAGACACAGTGAGTGAGACAGGCAGAGAGAGAGAGAAAGAGACAGAGACAAAGAGAGAGACAGACAAAGAGAGAGACAGAGAAAGACAGAGATGGACAGAGAGAAACAGAGAGAGACAGAGATAGAGAAAGAGACAGAAACAGACAGACAGGGAGGGAGAGAGACAGAGACAGACAGAGAAAGACAGAGACAGAGAGAAACAGACAGAGAGAGATGGAGAGAGTGAGAGATATATAGAGAGAAACAGAAAGAGTGGGGGAGAGTGAGACAGGCAGGCAGAGAAAGAGAGTAAGATAGAAGAGAGACACAGTGAGAGAGACAAGCAGAGGGAGAGAGAGACAGAGACAGAGAGAAAGAAAGAGAGAGACAGACAAAGAGACAGACAGAGACGGACAGAGAGAAACAGAAAGAGAGAGAGACAGAGAGAGCGAGAGTGAGAGAGAGAGAGAGAAACAGACAGGGAGGGAGAGAGACAGACAGAGAGAGACTGACAGGCAGAGAAGAGAGTAAGACAGAAGATAGGCACACAGAGAGAGAGAGAGAGAGGAAAGAAAGAAAGAGAGAGACAGGCTGGGCGCGGTGGCTCATTCCTGTCATCCCAGCACTTTGGGAGGCTGAGGCGGGTGGATCACGAGGTCAGGAGATCGAGACCATACTGACTAACTTGGTGAAATCCCGTCTTTACTTAAAATACAAAAAATTAGTCGGGCTTGGTGGCAGGCGCCTATTGTCCCAGTTACTCGGGAGGCTGAGGCAGTAGAATGGCGTGAACCTGGGAGGCGGAGTTTGCAGTGAGCCAAGATGGTGCCACTGTACTCTAGCCTTAGCGACACAGTGAGACTCCATGTGAAAAAAAAAAGAGAGAGAGAGACAGACAGACAGAGAAAGAGACAAACAGAGACAGACAGAGAAAGACAGAAAGAGAGACAGAGCGAGAGAGAACAGAAAAGCAGGCAGAGAGAGAGACAGACAGGCAGAGAAAGAGAGCAAGACAGAAGACAGACACATTGAGAGAGACAGGCAGAGAGAGACAGACAGAAAGAGAGACTGACAGAGATGAGACAGAGAAACAGAAACGGACAGAAAGAGAGACAGACAGACAGAAAGTGAGGGAGAGAGGGAGAGAGACAGAAAGGGAGGAAGAGGGACAGACAGAGAGAGAGACAGACGGGTAGAGAAAGACAGTAAGACAAGATAGGCACAGAGAGAGAGAGTGAGAGAGACAGACAGAGAGACTCAGAAAAAGAAAGAGACAGACAGAGAAAAACAGAGACAGACAGAGAGAAACAGAGACAGACAGAGACAGAGAGAAACAGACAGAAAGAGAGAGACAGAGAGAGAGAGAAACAGACAGGGAGGGAGACAGAGAGAGACAGACAGGTAGAGAAAGAGAGTTAAACAGAAGACAGACACAGTGAGACAGACAGAGAGAGAGAGACAGAGATAGAGAGAAAGAAAGAGACTGACAGACAGAGAAAGAGACAGATAGAGAAAGACAAAGACAGACAGAGAGAGACAGAGAGAAACACAGAGAGAAGGTCCTAGCCGAGTAGCAATATAGTGCCTTTTCTTTCATTTTCTCTTTCTTTTCTGGTTTTCTTTTCTTTTCTTTTTTCTTTTCTTCTCTTCTCTTTTCTTTTCTTTCTTTTCTTTTCTTTCTTTCTTTCTATTTATTTATTTAGAGGCCGAATCTCACTCCGTCGTCCAGGCTGTAGTGCAGTGGCGCCATCCCGGGTCACTGCAACCTCCGACTGCCAGGTTCAAGTGATTATCCTGCCTCAACCTCCAGAGTAGCTGGGATTACAGGTGCCTGCTCCACCTGTAATCGTATTTTCAGTAGAGACGGGGTTTCACCATGTTGGCTAGGCTGGTCTTGAACTCCTGATCTCGTGACCCACCCAACTCGTCCTCCCAAAGTGCTCAGATGACAGACGTGAGCCACTGCTTTCAGTGTACAGTGCCATTTATTAGAAATCACTCATGGGAACACGCACTTATAAGTCACGTGTAGTTATTTTATTTATTTACTTATTTATTTGTTTATTTTTTGCACTGGAAGGTGGGGGGACGGAGTTTCGCTCTTGCTGCCCAGGCTACAGTGCAATGGCATAGGGGACTCAAAGAATCAACCTATGGCAGAGAGGACACGTCATTCTGAGTGTAAGGGCCGCAGTGAAAGTTGGCAGGGCCGGCACTTTTAAAGGCTGAATTCCCTGCGGCTCAGGCCTGTCGCCCCAGCACTTTGGGAGGCCCAGGAGGGCAAATCACTTCAGGTCAGGAGTTCAGTACCAACGCGGCCAACATGGAGAAACCCCATCTCCACTAAAAATAGAAAAATTAGCCGTCTGTCATGGTGCGCATCTGTAATCCCAGCTACCGAAGAAGAATCACGGGAACCCGGAAAGCAGAGGTTTCAGTGAGCCAAGACAGCGCCACTGCACCGCAGCCTGGGTGACAGAGCGAGAGAGACTCAGTCCAAAAAAAAAGAAACGAAGAAAAAAAGAAAGAACAGGCCCAAATACTACATTGTCGCTAAATGTTCCCCCAAAAGGCTGGAAACCCCCTGACTCAGGTCAAGGAGGTGGTGTTTCGTTTCACTTCTCTCTCTCTCTCTCTCTTTCCTTCTCTCCCTCTCTCTCTTTTTCTCCTCTAACTTTCATTTCTTGTTCAAGCATACATGTGCAAGATTGTTACATAGGTAAATTTCTGATGGGAGATTCAGTGTGCAAATGATTTCATCACCCAGACACTGAGCGCAGTACTCGACAGTTTTCATGTTTCGTTTTGTTTTGGTTTCTCCTGAAGCTGCCTCTCCTTCCACCCCTCCTCCCTCAAGTAGGCTCCCGCGTCTCTCGTGTCCCTCGTTCTGCCCACGCAGAACTCTCATCTATAAGTTCCCACTTATGGATGAGAACACGCGGTATTTAACTGATTGTTGCTTTCATCTTCGGTGGTGGCGGTGAAAGAGGCATGACACTAAATCGACCCTTAGGACGTTCCCCTCTGTCCCCACCCCACTCCCCCTCCCCCTACACACCCTCATTCCTGCACACACTCCTCAAACGCAGGATAGGAATAAAGACAGAAATTAAAGTAAGAGGTCAGCCTCCAAGGTGGTGGAGGGAGGGGATCTCAAAGGGTGAGCAAGCGATGGGGGTCGGGGGATATCTTGGCTGAGCTTGCAACAATAGGGGAAAGAGTTTCCAGCCCCACCACATCCCGTAATCCTCAGCTGTAGCCAGCCTCTGTGTGGGGTTGTGCCTGTAAAAGCTTCTGAATGGAGAGAAACCCAAGGTAATGGAAGGCATCAGCTCCAAGTCCAGGAAGCGAATAGGGCTTTGTGCATTTGAATGGGGCTTTAGAAGGCAGTGCTGCAGCTTCCAAAGCATTGCACCTCGCCTTGCCTCACCTCGCCCAGAGCGAGACTCTGTCTCAAAATCAATCAATCAATCAATCACTAATAAAAAAATCATCAATGAAAGAAAGAAAGAAAAGAAAGAAAGAAAGAAAGAAAGAAAGAAAGAAAGAAAGAAAGAAAGAAAGAAAAAAGAAAGAAAGAATCAGTACAGTGGTCGTGGTCGTGAATCATTCCCCAGAGTCCAGGCGCAGTGGCTCACGCCTGTCACGCCAGCACTTTGAGGCACCGGGTCAGGTGGGTTGCAACAAAATGATGAAACCCTATCTGTGGTAAAACATTGAAAAATGAAGGCCAGGCTCGGTGGCTCATGCCTGCCATCCCAGCACTTCGGGAGACCAGGGAGGGCGGATCACCTGAGGTCGGGAGTTCAAGACCAGCCTGACCAACATGGAGAAGCCCCGTCTGCACTAAAAATACAAAGTCAGCCAGACGTGATGGCGCATGCCTGCAGTCCCAGGTGCTGGGGAGGCTGATGCAGGGGAATCACTTGAACCCAGGAGGCAGAGGTTGTGGTGGGTCAAGATCGTGCCATTGCACTCCAGTCTGGGCAACAAGAGAGAAACTCTGTCTCGGGAAACAAAATAAATAAATAAATAAAAATTATCTGAGCAGAGTGGCACATGCCTGTGGTCCAGGTACTCTACTCTGGAGGCTGAGGTGGAAGGATGGCTTGAGTCCAGGAGCGTCCACACTGCAGTGAGTGAGTTATGACGGCACCACTGCCAGGTTGACAGAGTGAGATGCTGCCTCTAAATCAGTCAATCAATCAATCAGATCACTGGAAGGTGCTGTCTGTGTCTTATTTTCAAAGGGTGTCTCTTTAGGCCAAGCAGGCATGGTGCCTCACGCCAGTAATCCCGGCACATTGGGAGGCTGAGGCAGGAGGAAAGAAGGAAGGGAGGAAGGGAGGAAAGAAGAAAGGCAGGAAGGCAGTCAGGCAGGAAAGGAAGGAAGGAAGGAAGGAAGAAACAAAGAAAGAAAGAAAGAAAGAAAGAAAGAAAGAAAGAAAGAAAGAAAGAAAGAAAGAAAGGGAGGGAGGGAGAAGAAGAGAGAAGAAAAGAGAAGAAAAAGAAAAGAAAAGAAAACGGGGAGGGGCATATCTCCTTGACTGGTGACTGCCCAGGATACAGCTGACTGAAGCCTCGACCTGTGGGGCCTCAAGTGTTCTTCTCCTTATCTCAGCCTCCCGAGTAGCTGCGAATACAGGCAGGTATTACCACGGAAAACTAATCTTATAAAATATTATAATTATTATTGAGAGGGAGTCTCGCTCTGTCTCAATAATTGCCATGGCATGATCTCAGCTCACTGCAACCTCGGCCTCCCCAATTCAAGCAACTCGCCTGCCTCAGTCTCCTGAGTAGTTGTGATTACAAGCCTATGCCACCAGAACTGGTAATTCTATTTTTCATAGAGATGGGGTTTCACTATGTTGGCCAGCCTGGTCTTGAATTCCCGGCCTCAAGTGATCAACCCACCTTGGCCTCCCAAAGTGCTGGAATGACAGGCGTGAGCCACTGTGCCCAGCACAGATGATCTTTTTTATAAATTGTAGAGAAGGAGTTTTGTCAACCACACGGTGGAGGGTGGGGTGGGTTTTACTCAGACTGCGTACTGTGAAAAGGGTAAATTAGTGTGGTTTGTGAACTAGATGTGGAAATTGTGTGTGTGTGTGAGAGAGAGAGACCAATCCCACCATGAGGACGTGGAAATGGTGTTTGATTTGGGTACCTGCCTATTCACCTGTCTGTGTGTAGATGACTGAAGATTCCACAAATGAAGGTCAGCAGTATCTATTGAGCTGTTTCTCCCTCTCATGCGTCTCATGTGTGTGGTGGAGAAAGGAAAGAAAAGAGGTTCTGATGGGAAGTTGTCTTCATGCCTGAGGAAGCTGAAGGCAGGCTGACGGGACGGAGGACATCCTATGTGACATTTCCATACCTGGACACCTTTTACAATTCTGGGGCTGCCAGTCCACCCTGTATGTCAACATACCCCCAAGAACAGCATGGTCCGGGGTGGCCCAGTCTCATCCCATCCGGCCCACCCGGGGTATCTGGTGGAAGTCTTCACTGGAGGATTCGACACCATGGAATACTATGCAGCCATAAAAAATGATGAGTTCATGTCCTTTGTAGGGACATGGATGAAACTGGAAACCATCATTCTCAGCAAACTATCGCAAGGACAAAAAACCAAACACTGCATGTTCTCACTCATAAGTGGGGATTGAACAATGAAAACACATGGACACAGGAAGGGGAACATCAAACACTGGGGACTGTTGTGAGGTGGGGGAAGGGTGGAAGGATAGCATTAGGAGATATACCTAATTCTAAATGACGAGTTAATGGGTGCAGCACAACAACATGGCACACGTATACATATGTAACAAACCTGTACGTTCTGCACATGTACCCTAAAACTTAAAGTATAATAATAATAAAATTTAAAAAAAGAAAAAAGAAAACGTCATCGCAGTTCCCTTGAGGTCACCAGGCAACGGCCAGCCAGGAGAGGGTGGTGGGACATGAAGGGGGACGGCGCATCAGCCTCAGAGCTCGCTGGAAGGTGCCAGGTAGCCAGTGGGGGATGCTGAGCCAGAGACGTCAGGCAGGATATAGATCTGGAAGGTGCATCAGTCCTCTCCGATACCTCTCCCACGGAAAATCCCACAGCGGCGGTGGGAGCCTTGGCTGGGGGAGTTGCAGGGACAAGGGGGAGAGGGAAGGAGGCCCCCGGGAGGATTTAGCACAGAAAACCCACACAGGCAAGCTCCCTCCGTCCTATCGGGTCCAAGGTACACCCTGGGAGGTGGCAAGAGAAACGTTCACCCCATACTTTTTGTCTTTCTCTTTATTTTTTTTTTGTCTTTTCCATTTTACAAGAGATGCTCATTTCAACAACCAGGCGGTGAATGTGACGGGAGAAGTGTCAAGGCCAGGAGACCAACCTGATCAACTGAGCAACACAAGTAGGAGAGCCCAGCTGAAAAAAATGAAAAAAAAGGGGGAGGAGGAGGAAAGAAAAGAAAAGAAAAAAGAAAAACAATCACCAAGAAAGTTAAAATTCTCTAATGGTGTAGGCACAAAAAAGAGTGATTTCACGTCTTTTCCCACAACATGGATAGAGCTGGAAGCAAGTATGTACCCAGTGAACTGCCTTCTGCTTAAAAGTGGGAGGTAAACAGTGGGTACGCACACGGTCATCAAGATGGAAATAACAGACACTCCAAAAGGGAGGAGGAGGACAACAGGGGGACGAGGGATGAATAAATCGCCCGTCAGAGACAATGTTCGCCACGTGGGTATCGGATACACTGGAGGTCCACTTCTACATCCGGAGGCAGTAGTATGCTGATCTAACAAACAAGCAGGTACACCCCCTAAGTCTGTAAAATACCAAAACAACGATGACAGCACCAGCAGCAGCAGCAGCAACAACAACTGCAATAGAACAGAAGCTGGAACACAAAACAACCACCACCACCACCACAATCACCAGTTGGGGGTTGGGGGAGGGTGGCCACGCTCCAGGCCTTCAGGCTCAGTCCCCTCGGGTATAAAAAACAAAACAGCAGACTCATTCCTGCCTGTAGGCAGGAAAAATCCAATCAAAGTTCTCCATTGATAGAAAGGGAAGTAGAATACGGAGAAGGGCTTATTGATCTTGTGATCGATCGCGGCCATACATGTAGGAAAAAATTAAATACAGACAGCAACACTTTCTACACTGTTCAAAAGCATCGCAGATGAGACGCACCACACTCCATGGGGCTTGTGCCACTAGAAAGAAAAGACAGGCTGGGCGCGATGGATCATTCCTGTCATCCCAGCACTTTGGGAGGCTGAGGCGGGTGGATCACGAGGTCAGGAGATCGAGACCATCCTGGCTAACACGGTGAAACCCTATCTCTACTAAAAATGCAGAAAATTAGCTGGGCCTGGTGTGGGCGCCTGTAGTCCCAGCTACTCGGGAGGCTGAGGCAGGAGGATGGTATGAACCCGGGAAGTGCAGCTTGCAGTGAGCCAAGATAGAGCCACTACACTCTGGCCTGGGCTAAAGAGCGAGACTCCGTCTCAAAAAAAAAAAAAAAAAAATCCAAGCATATTGCTGCATGCCTGTAGTCCCGGCTACTCAGGAGGCTGTGGTAGAACAATCACTTCACCCAGCAGTTTGAGACTGCAGTGAGCTATGATCATGCCACTGCACTCTGGCCTGGGTGACAGAGCAAAACCCCTTCTCAAAACAAAGAACAACCAAAAACTTTCAAGAATACTCAGAGATAGTGTAGGTTTGGTTCCAGACAACCACAATAAGGCAAATGTTACAATCAAATTAGTCACATAAACATTTTGTTTCCCAGTACTTATAAAAGTTATGCATAAACTGTGTTGTAGTCTAATGAGTATTTAATAATTATTAATTAATTAATTAGTAATCACATTATGTCTAAAAATCCATGTACATACCTTAACTTAAAATACCTCATTGCTGAAAAATACTAATGAATATCTGAACCTTACCAAGTCATAATGTTTTTGCTGGTGAGTGAAGGGGTGGCCTGCTCCTCCACACTTGTGGGTATTTCTAGTCAAGTGGGACGAGAGACTGAGAAAATAAGTAAGACACAGAGACAAAGTATAGAGAAGCAATAGTAGGCCCGGGGGACCGGCACTCAGCATACCAAGGACCTGCACAGGCACCGGCCTCTGAGTTCCCTCAGTTTATATTGCTTATTATTTTCATTATTTCAGCAAAAAGGAATGTAGTAGGAGAGCAGGGTGATAATAAGGAGAAGTTTTTATTGCTTATTATTTTCATTATTTCAGCAAAAAGGAATGTAGTAGGAGAGCAGGGTGATAATAAGGAGAAGGTCAGCAAAAAACATGTGAGCAAAATAATCTATGTCAATTAAGTTCAAGGGAAGGTACTATGACTGGACGTGCACGTAAGCCAGATTTATGTTTCTCTCCACCCAAACATCTCAGTGGAGTAAAGAATAACAAAGCAGCATTACTGCAAACATGTCTGCCCTCCCATCATAGGGCGGATTTTCTCCTATCTCAGAATTGAACAAATGTACAATTGGGTTTTATACTGAGACATTCAGTTCCCAGGGGCAGGCAGAAGACAGTGGCCTTCCTCTATCTCAACTGCAAGAGGCTTTCCTCTTTTACTAATCCACCTCAGCACAGACCCTTAACGGGTGTCGGGCTGGGGGACAGTCACGTCTTTCTCATCCCATGAGGCCATATTTCAGACTTTCACATGGGGAGAAACCTTGGACAATATCCCGCTTTCAAGGGCAGAGGTCCCTGCGGCTTTCTGCAGTGCATTTTGCCCCTCGTTTATTAAGATTAGAGAATGGGGATGACTTTTACCAAGTATACTGCTTGTAAACATTTTGTTAACAAGGCACGTACTGCACAGTCCTAGATCCCTTAAACCTTGATTTCATACAACGCATGTTTTTGAGAGCTCCAGGTTGGGTCTGAGTGGCTGGGACAAAGTGGCTGGGGCAAAGCAGCTGGGGCAAAGCCACAAATTAACAACATCTCACCAAAGCAATTGTTTAAAGTACAAGTCTTTTTCAAAATGGAGTCTCTTATGTCTTTTCTTTCTATATAGACACAGAAACAGTCTGATCTCTCTTTCCTTTCTCTACAGTGAGGGTCTTGCCTCTATGTTGATGGCTGCTGACTGATCAGTATGGGGGCTGCTGAAGTTTGGGTACCTGTGTCAATTTCTTAAAACAATGAAGTTTGTTCCTTTCACAAAAGATTTCTCTGTAGCATGTGATGCTGTTTGATAACATTTTATCCACAGTAGAACTTCCTTCAAAATTGAGTAAACCCTCTCAAACCCTGCTGCTGCTTTATCCACTAGGTTTATGGAATATTCTAAATCCTTTGTTGTTATTTCAACAATGTTCATAGCATCTCCACCTGGAGTAGATTCCATCTCAAGAAAATATTTTCTTTGCTCATCCATAAGAAGCAACTCTCCACTTGTTCAAGTTTCATCATGAGTTTACAGCAATTTAATCTCATCTTAAGGCCCTAATTCTAATTTTGATTGTCGTGCGATTTCTACCACATCTGTGGGGACTTCCTCCACTGACATCCTGAGCCCTCAAAGTCATCCACGAGGGCTGGAATCAACTTCTTCCAAACACCTCTTATGTTGATATTTCAACCTCCTCCCATCAAACACAAATGTTCTTAATGGCATTTGCTATTAAGGACATTTGTGATTCACAGGAGGAGTTTGAAATATCATGAAGGGATTAATGGTGAAACCTTTCCAAAAGGTTTTCAATTCAGTTTATCCAGACTCATCAAAGAAATTACTATCTATGACAGCTATACCTTTACAAAATGCATTTATTATTTAATAAAAACACTTGAAAGTCAAAACCACTCTTTGATCCACAGGCTGAAGGATAGATATTGTATTAGCAGCCATGAACATAACATTAATTTCCAAGTACATCTCCATCTAAGCTTCTGGGTAGCAAGGAGAATTATTAATAAGCAGCAATCTTTTTTCCTTTTTTCTTTTCTTTCCTTTTTTTTTTTTCTCCTTTATATAGTTTCCCTCTTGTTGCCCAGGATGGAGGGCAGTGGCGTGGTCTTGGCTCACTGCAACTTCCGCCTCCAGGGTCCAAGCCATTCTTCTGTGTCAGCCTCCCAAGTAGCTGAAATTACAAGTACATCCACCATGCCCGGCTAATTTTTTGTATTTTTATTAGACATGGGGTTTCATAATTTTTGCCAGGCTGGTCTCCAACTTCTGATCTCAGGCGATCCAACCACTTCGGCCTCCCAAAGTGCAGGGATTATAGGTGTGAGCCACTGCACCAGGACAAGCAGCAATCCCTTTAAAGGACTCTTTTTTTTTTTTCTGAGCAGTAGGTCTCAATAGTGGGATTAAAATATTCAGTAAACCATACTGTTAACAGTTGTGTTGTCACTCAGTCTGTGAGGTTCCATTTCTAGAGCACAGAAAGAATAGATTTTGAATAATTCTTAAGAGCACTGAGATTTTCAGAGTGGTCAATGAGCATTGGCTCTAACTTAAAGTCACCAACTGCAATGGTCCTCAAAGACAGTCAGCCCATCCTTTGAAGTTTTGAAGCCAAGTGTTGAAGTCTCTCTAGCGATGAAAATTTTACATCTTCAGTAAGCTTAATCATTTCTAGCTCTTTACTTAAAGTGAGAGAACTGCAATTCTTCCTTCCATTTGAGCTCTTTGAGGCCACTGTGGTTACTAATTAACACCCTCAGTGGGTGTCATCCTCCTCACTCCTCAATCGAGTTCGCCCACATCTCTGCATGGGGAACGGGGCTTTCTGCACCACACACGTCCTGCATGCCTGGGGCTCTCCCACAGGGGGCTTTCGTGAGCCAGGGAGCAAGGGCCGTCCCCCCGCTCCAGCCCAGCCTGGCTGTGCAGGCAGAAGGAATCTCTCAACCTGCCATTGCACGTGGGAATTTTTGTGTTTACTGCCCTGGCTCCTCTGGAAGTAGGACTGTCCCACCCTCAGACACCTTGGTGGCCTCTGCACCCCAACAAATGCCAGGAGGATGAGGATCCGCAGCATGGCGGCCTGCTGGGCGCATGCTCAGTGGGACAGCTTGGGCCCCATTAAGCTGAGTCACAGGGGCAAGGTGTGTTTGCACCACCCATGTCCCACCGGAGTCTGTGGTGGGTCTGGAGCCCCAGGTCGCCAGGGCGGTGTGGGAAACCAAAGAAGGGGCACCTCCACCTCCGAAGCTACTGACCCAAGAGGCCTCCGCATCAAGCACAGATGCAAGCCATCCAGGCACCTCTCAACCGCTTCAGGAGCCGGGGCGCTCATCTACACTCACCTCCAGCCTGTTAGATGAGCTCCTGTCAACCCCAGAGTTTCAGCAAAAGGCACAACCTTTCCTAGATCTGGCGCCATTGGGGAAGCTGAAGGAAGTGGAAGAGCCCGCTCCACTGGAACCACTCCTCAGCCAGGAAGAACACCGGGCTCTGCTGGAGAAACTTTAAGACGCGAGGTTGGGGCGTGGTGGGGGCAGGGCGGCGGCCTCTCTTTCTCGGTGAACTTCTGACTCGGTATGGAGAGGCGTGTCTTCCCTTCCAGCTGACCTGCCTAGGATCTCTGAGTTCCAGGTCCCATGAGAGACTCCACTCAGAGGAGGGCTGTCATTCTTTCCTGAGCATCCCGGGGATCCCAGGGCCCGTCCAGGTACCGGGAGGTGGAGTGTCTACTGCTCATGCGCGGGTTAGCAGGCAGCAGCCTAGGTTTTCTAACCAGCTCAGGCGGAGCTCTCATCCCTTCCCTCTTGTGACCCCACCGCGTTCTTCAGTGGGGCGGGCGGAGACCTCCATCCCGGGAAACACTGGCCAGGGCAGGTGCCAAGCCTACTCTTCTTTCCGCGTCTCGCCACCTCTGTCTCCCCGCCCCACCGTCACTCGCCTACCCTTACCCAGCCAGCTTTCTCGACATCACCGTGGAGTTTCTGACAGCTAAATGCAGACCCGAGACCACGCGCAAACTGGGGTGCTGCCCTTTATACGCGAGAGGGAACTCAGGCAAAGATGGGGAGAGGAACGGAGACAGAAAGGGAGGGAGCGATGGAGGGAGAAAAGAACGGATGGACCCAGGGACCTTGGAAGGTTTGGAGGGATAGGAGGGAGAGAGGGAAGGAGGAAGGGAGGGAGTAAGGGAGGAACTGAGGGAGGGACGGAGGGAAAGAGGGATGGAGGGTGGGAGCAAGAAACAAAGAGGGGAAGGCAGAGAGAAAAGCGGTCTTCTTCCTCCACGACCAGCAGGATCTTGCACTCCGGGAAAATGTTGGGTGCCCAGGGCAGGCTAAGTGCTCGGCCCACAGCCCCGTCGGTCTGCGGGGCTCTCACCGGCCCTCTGGATCGCCAGCCTGGGTTACCTCATCTGGGAGCGATTCAGACGAATTTCGTCTCCAAAGGAATAAGCGAATTACCCAGAGAGTAATGAGCAGAGACTCGGATGATTGTCCATTTTTCATCCACATGGTTCACAGATGAGATAGCCCCACGTTGAGCCTGCAGCGGAGCGTGAGGTGGATAGTCCCGCCCACACAGGAGTCGGCCCACTCAGGCCGACTGAACCATGGTTTTGGGTTCCACGTTCCTTTGTCTTCTGCAAGGGGGCCTGTTGCTCTTGTGTCTCTAGCCCCCGAAAGCGTGAACATTTTGACTGTATGTTTCCCGAGCTCTGTAGGGACACAGAAACCTCAAGAGAATAGTGGAAAAGCAGCATCTTGTTTTCGCTCTCCTTTCCAGTTTCCTCTTTGGAAACAGGTCATAGTGGAGACTCCCCATTTCTTAGGAAACAGGAAACCATCGTCAGGCCGTGATGCACCAGGCGTTTCTTTTCTCTGTAGTTTTGCTCTCGTTTTCTACATGAAAATGAACGAGATTCGTAAGGAATCAGAAAAGAATTTATGGTACACAAGTCTTCACTACTGTTGCATTCCACTTTGAAATCACTTTGAGCTAAAACAACAGTTTTCCAAGATTTAAAGAAAAATAGATTTTATAAAAGGGATTCTTTTATTCACTCAATACATAATTTAAGTTACTGAGAGTAACAAGTGATATTTTTTCCACTATAATTTGCTCTGATGAAAGAAATAATTCTTTTAACTCCTCACAAATGCTGCATTTTCAGGACTAAAGGAATTATCAGTAGGCATTCTTTCTTCTTGATCTAAGTTATTTGTCTCTAAAATATGTCAAGTAAGCTTTTAAAGATTCAGGGAGGGGCAGTTTCACGATTTTTTCTCTCAGTAAATTTCGAGGTTACTCCTCTGGCTTCATCGCTTCACTGTGATCTTTTTCTTCCTCTTCTTTGCTATCTTCTTCCATTTTTTCATCCTCCTCACTGTCTAGAGGCTGAGGAATAAGCTGATCACCCACAAATACGTAAGTGGTAATTCTCTGTTTAACTCTCTTTCCTTTCCTTTTGGGTGGAGCCCTTTGAGGAATCCCCTTGGTCTGCATCTCATCATTTATGAAATTTCTAAGTGTGGGTCACATGAAAATACGAGCCAAGTCCTGTAGATTCCTTACAGTGATTCCTTACAGATTTGCAGTTGTGAGGGTTAGATTTAATTTTATATAAGGTTTAAATAATAGTTAAACTTATGTAACCTGATCTGAATTTGCATTTCCTCTAAGAAAACTTCATTTATCTAATAAGGAAATCAAATGATTGTAGACCTATTTACCTTAATTTTGTTGCAATCACTGTTGCTGGGTTGCTGTATATATATTCTGGGCAATATATGACTGTAATAACAATACAAAATACTGAAAAATTCAGCTTGCATAAATCCCACAAATTTTATGAAATTTCACAGCACAGCTACTTTTGCTTTTAAATCTCTTTCCAAAAGACATGAGTAAAATATGGACTTCTTTCATAGAGTTATTAAGAGCAAAGCAAGTGAATTATTAAAATAGGAAGTATGTACTTAACACAACTTTTTATATGGACCCTTTACATTTTCAGTATTTTAAAAAATAAGGTTATCTTAACTCTCTAGAATTTTTTTATTATTATTATACTTTAAGTTTTAGATTACATGTGCAAAATGTGCAGGTTAGTTACATATGTATACATGTGTCATGCTGGTGTGCTGCACCCATTTAGCACTCGACATTTAGCATTAGGTATATCTTCTAAAGTTAACCCTCCACCCTCCGCCCACCCGACGACATTCCCCAGAGTGTGATGCTCACCTTCCTGTGTCCGTGTGTTCCCATTGTTCAATTCCCACCTATGAGTGAGAACATGCAGTGTTCGGTTTTTTGTCCTTGGGATAGTTTACTGAGAATGATGATTTCCAATTTCATCCATGTCCCTAAAAAGGACATGAACTCATCATTTTTTATGGCTGCATAGTATTCCATGGTGTATATGTGCCACGTTTTCTTAATCCACTGTTGGACATTTGGGTTGGTTCCAAGTCTTTGCTATTGTGAATAATGCTGCAATAAACATACTTGTGCATGTGTCTTTATAGCAGCATGATTTACAGTCCTTTGGGTATATACCCAGTAATTGGATGGCTGGGTCAAATGGTATTTCTAGTTCTAGATCCTTGAGGAATCACCACACCGACTTCCAAAATGGTTGAACTAGTTTACAATCCCACCAACAGTGTAAAAGTGTTCCTATTTCCCCACAACCTCTCCAGCACCTGTTCTTTCCTGACTTTTTAATGATCGCCATTCTAACTGGTGTGAGATGGTATCTCATTGTGTTTTTGATTTGCATTTCTCTGATGTTCAGTGATGGTGAGCATTTTTTTCGTGTGTTTTTTGGCTGCATAAATGTCTTCTTTTCAGAAGTGTCTGTTCATGTCCTTCGCCCACTTTTTGATGGGGTTGTTTGTTTTTTTCTTGTAAATTTGTTTGAGTTCATTGTAGATTGTGGATATTAGCCCTTTGTCAGATTAGTAGGTTGCGAAAATTTTCTCCCATTTTGTAGGTTGCCTGCTCACTCTGATGGTAGTTTATTTTGCTGTACAGAAGCTCTTTAGTTTAATTAGGTCCCATTTGTCAATTTTGCCTTTTGTTGCCATTGCTTTTGGTGTTTTAGACATGAAGACCTTGCCCATGCCTGTGTCCTGAATGGTAATGCCTAGGTTTTCTTCTGGGGTTTTTATGGTTTTAGGTCTAATGTTTAAGTCTTTAATCCATATTGAATTATTTTTTGTATAAGGTGTAAGGAAGGGATCCAGTTTCAGCTTTCTACATATGGCTAGCCAGTTTTCCCAGAACCATTTATTAAATAGGGAATCCTTTCCCCATTGCTTGCTTTTCTCAGGTTTGTCAAAGATCAGATAGCTGTATGTATGCGGCATTATTTCTGAGGGTTCCGTTCTCTTCCACTGATCTATGACTCTCTTTTGATACCAGTACCATGCTGTTTTGGTTACTGTAGCCTTGTAGTATAGTTTGAAGTCAGGTAGCTTGATGCCTCCAGGGTTGCTCTTTTGGCTTAGGATTGACTTGGCGATGTGGCTCTTTTTTGGTTCCATATGAACTTTAAGGTAGTTTTTTCCAATTCTGTGAAGAAAGTCATTGGTAGCTTGATGGGGATGGCATTGAATCTATAAATTACCTTGGGCAGAATGGCCATTTTCACGATATTGTTTCTTCCTACCCATGAGCTTGGAATGTTCTTCCATTTGTTTCTATCCTCTTTTAATTCAATGAGCAGTGGATTGTAGTTCTCCTTGAAGTGGTCTTTCATGTCCCTTGTAAGTTGGATTCCTAGATATTTTATTCTCCTTGAAGGAATTGTGAATGGGAGTTCACTCATGATTTCGCTCTGTTAGTCTGTTATTTGTGTATAAGAATGCTTGTGATTTTTGTACATTGATTTTGTATCCTGACACTTTGCGGAAATTTCTTATCAGCTTAAGGAGATTTTGGGCTGAGACGGTGGGGTTTTCTAGATATATAATCGTGTCATCTGCAAACAGGGACAATTTGACTTCCTCTTTTCCTAATTGAATACCCTTTATTTCCTTCTCCTGCCTAATTGCCCTAGCCAGAACTTCCAACTCTATGTTGAATAGGGGTGGTGAGAGAGGGCATCCCTGTCTTGTGTCAGTTTTCAAAGGGAATTCTTCCAGTTTTTGCCCATTCAGTATGATATTGGCTGTGGGTTTGTCATAGATAGCTCTTATTATTTTGAGATATGTCCCATCAATACCTAATTTATTGAGAGTTTTTAGCATGGAGGGTTGTTGAATTTTGTCAAAGGACTCTTCTGTATCTATTGAGATAATCATGTGGTTTTTGTCTTTCATTGTGTTTATATGCTGGATTATATTTATTGATTTGTGTATATTGAACCAGGCTTGCATCCCAGGGATGAAGCCCACTTGATCATGGTGGATAAGCTTTTTGATGTGCTGCTTTATTTGGTTTGCCAGTATTTTATTGAGGATTTTTGCTTCAATGTTAATGAAGGATATTGGTCTAAAATTCTCTTTTTTTGTTGTGTCTCTGCCCAACTTTGTTATCAGGATGATGCAGGCCTCATAAAATGAGTTATGGAGGATTCCCTCTTTTCCTGTTGATTGGAATAATTTCAGAAGGAATGGTGCCAGTTCCTCCTTGTACCCCTGGTAGAATTCGGCTGTGAATCCATCTGGTCCTGGCCTTTTTTTGGTTGGTAAGCTACTGATTATTGCCTCAATTTCAGAGCCTGTTATTTGTCTATTCAGAGATTCAACTTCTTCCTGGTTTAGTCTTGGGAGGGTGTATGTGTCGAGGAATTTATCCATTTCTTCTACATTTTCTAGTTTATTTGCATAGAGGTGTTTGTAGTATTCCCTGATGGTAGTTTGTATTTCTGTGGGATTGGAGATTGTATCCCCTTTATCATTTTTATTGCATCTATTTGATTCTTCTCTCTTTTTTTCTTTATTAGTCTTGCTAGCAGTCTATCAATTTTGTTGGTCCTTTCAAAAAACCAGCTCCTGGATTCATTAATTTTTTGAAGGGTTTTTTGTGTCTCTATTTCCTTCAGTTCTGCTCTGATTTTAGTTATTTCTTGCCTTCTGCTAACTTTTGAATGTGTTTGCTCTTGCTTTTCTAGCTCTTTTAATTCTGATGTTAGGGTGTCAATTTTGGATCTTTTCTGCTTCCTCCTGTGGTCATTTAGTGCTATAAATTTCCCTCTACACTGCTTTAAATGTGTCCCAGAGATTCTGGTATGTTGTGTCTTTGTTGTCATTGGTTTCAAAGAACATCTTTATTTCTGCCTTCATTTCGTTATGTACGCAGTAGTTATTCAGGAGCAGGTTGTTCAGTTTCCATGTAGTTGAGCAGTTTTGAGTGAGTTTCTTCATCCTGGGTCCTAGTTTGATTGCACTGTGGTCTGAGACACAGTTTGTTACGATTTCTGTTCTTTTACATTTGCTGATTAGAGCTTTACTTCCAACTATGTGGTCAATTTTTGAATAGGTTTGGTGCTGAAAAAATGTATATTCTGTTGATTTGGAGTGGAGAGTTCTGTAGAAGTCTATTAGGTCCACTTGGTGCAGAGCTGATTTCAATTCCTGGGTATCCTTGTTAACTTTCTGTCTCGTTGATCTGTCTAATGTTGACAGTGGGGTGTTAAAGTCTCCCATTATTATTGTGTGGGAGTCTAAGTCTCTTTGTAGGTAACTCAGGACTTGCTATATGAATCTGGGTGCTCCTGTATTGGGTGCATATATATTTAGGATAGTTAGCTCTTCTTGTTGAATTGATCCCTTTACCATTATGTAATGGCCTTCTTTGTCTCTTTTGATCTCTGTTGGTTTAAAGTCTGTTTTATCAGAGACTAGGATTGCAACCCCTGCCTTTTCTTGTTTTCCATTTGCTTGGTAGATCTTCCTCCATCCTTTTATTTTGAGCTTATGTGTGTCTCTGCACGTGAGATGGGTTTCCTGAATACAGCATACTGATGGGTCTTCACTCTTTATCCAGTTTGCCAGTCTGTGTCTTTTAACTGGAGCATTTAGTCCGTTTACATTAAAAGTTAATATTGTTATGTGTGAATTTGATCCTGTCATTATGATGTTAGCTGGTTATTTTGCTCGTTAGTTGATGCAGGGTCTTCCTAGCCTAGATGGTCTTTACGATTTGGCATGATTTTGCAGTTGCTGGTATTAGATGTTCCTTTCCATGTTTAGTGCTTCCTTCAAGATCTCTTTTAAGGCAGGTCTGGTGGTGACAAAATCTCTCAGCATTTACTTGTCTGTAAAGTATTTTGTTTCTCCTTCACTTATGAATCTTAGTTTGGCTGGATATGACATTCTGGGTCCAAATTCTTTTCTTTAAGAATGTTGAATATTGGCCACCACTCTCTTCTGGCTTGTAGAGTTTCTGCTGAGAGATTCACTGTTAGTCTGATGGACTACCCTTTGTGCATAACCCGACCTTTCTCTCTGGCTTCCCTGAACATTTTTTCCTTCATTTCAACTTTGGTGAATCTGACAATTATGTGTCTTGGAGTTGCTCTTCTCGAGGAGTATCTTTGTGGCGTTCTCTGTATTTCCTGAATCTGAATGTTGGCCTGCCTTGCTAGATTGGGGAAGATCTTTTGGATAATATCCTGCAGAGTGTTTTCCAACTTGGTTCCATTCTCCCTGTCACTTTCAGGTACACCAATCAGACGTAGATTTGGTCTTTCCACATAGTCCCATATTTCTTGGAGGGTTTGTTCGT